>NC_083344.1:121210147-122486623 GCF_019175385.1 Lycium barbarum
GTTCATGAGTCATGAGTATTATGCACTGTCATGTTTGGTCTCATCAGTAGTATATCTTATACACTTATATATTTTAAATTTTAAATTTAATAGTAAAAAGAATTAAGTACGTATATGAACAGTAAATAAGTTTTAGTCACTATAAATACAAGTTATGTAATAAGTAGTAAAAAACTAAAAATAATTTATTACCATATAATTTAAAGAAGTATTTTATTATTTAAAATATTTTAAATTAGTATTAAATAACTAGTATCGTAAGAATAAAGGATATCTTCTCACATATTAAAGATCATATCCAATTGTAAATTCAAGTTTTTAGCTATCTCATCTGAATATAATCTGATTTTTTAGTAATTGCTTCACATTAAAATAACAAATAGTACTGTTAAAGATACAGACATGAGATGTATGTTTTGAAAATAAATATTTTGATGATGAAAAAGAACCCAATCAATCAATTACTCCGTAAATACTTTAATTAGCCACCCTACACTAGCTTGTAGCTCCGGATTCTAGTTGAAATTATTAACGCTTTCTTCAATTTTTCTGGGTACATTAACGCTTTCTTGAATGGAATTATGGAAAGACTGTTTACCCCGAATTTGGATAATCAATTGAATTTATTAGTGAGGTATAGGATATGTGGTTGTGCCTTAATCTATTTGATAGAGGAAAGAAATATATGAATATGCTATGAAGAAGCAACTGATAATCGGTGGTTTACTATAGACTTTGTATCTAATAATATATGAATATTGTTTGATCAAGTAGATTTAAAAGATGAACACGATGACCCGGGCCAAAATCAGATGTTAGAGAGAGAAATTTTATATATCTTGCTATTACAAAAATGTTCTTGGTATGATGAGGAAGCCAACCCCTTAAAAGTGGGGCAATGACCCCTATTTATAGTATTGCCCCATGGGCTTCATACAACAAGTGTTTCTAAAAAATAAAGAAAAACTCTGAAATGGATTAGGTTGGATTAGGTTGATCGTACGGTCTGACACCCGTACGATTGACAATTAACCATGACAGGACGTTATCGACGCGTGGCAATCACGCAACGGATCTCCCGGACAAACGGCCACGATCAAGTGGACTAACGGCCACGATCAAACGGAAGAACGACCATGATCAACTCGGCTATGGGAAAATCGGACCAAACGATGTTCTTCCCTTTCCTCGGTTCGAGCACTTCCCCGATCCAGAAAGTAAGTCTCCATACCCGTGTTGATTTCTTTCTTCCCTCGGTCACCGGTCTTACCGGCCTAACATATATCCGATTTTTATCGTATACAGATAGTCCCCACACTTTTCGGACCGAAGTTTCATCGGAGTAACGGTGTTATATCCCGTATTTTTATACATTGGGACATTTTAAACTAAACGCGACAAGTTAAAAACAAGACTATTTTAAGGTACGAAGTAGAGACTTTAACTTCCGGTTTCGTTTCAAGTCACAAGTTGCCTATAAATTTCGTTTGGTATAGTAGTATTAATGGAAAGTTGGGATTAAATTAACCATGATTAGATTATTAAGTGGGATTAAAAACTAAATCAGTCCATTAAATAAGCCAAGTGTGGCCGTGTAAGTAATGTTGAGGTGGTCAATGATAATTGACTCAAATATTGAGTGGGACACATGTCCAAACCATGGACTGCATACATATAACAAAATGCTGATTCAATTATCAACTACTAAGTTGTTTTTCATCTTTACAAGCTAGAAACTTAGAGATAGAGAGAGAGGGTCTCGGCTAGAGCTAGCCGAGAATGGAGTTGTGAAATTGATCCAAAAAAAATCAGTTTCTTAAGCAATTCAACTCCTTTGAAGGTGCATAATAACGTGTAGCATTCATTGGAATAGCAAGAACAAGTGTTAAAATTCAAGAAGTGAATTTGAAGGGCTAGCCGATTGAAGGATTGAGTGACAAGGTAAGAATTGATCACTTCTCATATGTTTGATGGTGAATTGAATGTATATGATTGTGCATGTTGGTATTGGATTGTTGTTGTTGAAGTTGAAGTGGGTCGTGTGTTATAAGTTTATAGGAAATAATGTTTAATCTTCTTGTACATGTATTAGGAATGGAAGGAATGTGTTATAGTATGAATAAACGAATGAAAATCATGAAGTTGTTGTAGTTGTGTTGAAGCCGTGTAGGGGCTGGTTTAGAGGAACTAATGGACTGTTTTATGTGATGCTTTAATTGTTGTTGTTATGGACATTGTGGTGCATTGTATGCCTTATGAATATGTGAGTTGAGGTGTAAAAGAAATGATTTATGTTGAAGTAGAAAAGCAATCCAAACCGTGGACTGTTTTAATGAAAGGGGTAGATTAGTGTATTTTGAATGTTGATTGTTGTTATGACGTTTAGTGAAGATGGAGTTAATGATTCAAGTTGAAATTGAAATGGTTTGTGAGCTGTTGTAAGAGTTAAAATGATGCTAAAACAGTTCTAATAATCGTATAAGTAATGTTGTTGTTGTTGTTGTTGTTATGGTTGAAGTTGGAAAATTTCGAATTGTAAACGATAATGTTGTGTGTGCTGTTTTGGCCGCGGATAAGGGACTGCTTTGAATAATATACGGGCTGTCCGAAGTTCCCTCGAATCTTGTTTAAATAATCTCGGGTTGATACATGAAAGTATGACTAGCAATATTAGTTTGTAGTATTAGTTGGTTCGAATGCGAACGAAACGTCGTCTAAATGTAGAAAGGGATTATTAATGTTAAAATACGTATTGAATTCCCTCGTAGACTAATCGTAGCTCTTGGTATCTTGATATAGGATAAGGTACTATTGGGCAGCGAGTACGAGTTATAATGCGACTAAACGCTAAGGGTATGTAAAGCCTATCCCTTCTTTCTTTTGGCATGTCCTAGATGTAAGTAAGACATGATATGGGCCTCGGGGAAATTCTACTCTCTAGTTCCAAGCATGACTTATGATTCTATTCCTTCCTTAATGTTATTGTCACGAGCCTACTATATGATTGACTAATAAATGATGTATAGAAATTCCTACTCTTAAAGAATTGCATAACTAGAGGTATACTAGACTTTCACAAGCTATATTATGTCAAATTGATACATGTAAATGAATTCTGAAACGTTCCTTGTTATAGTTTGTAATGACATTTATAAAGAACTTAATATGATCATTATCCTGATACTTGAGAGCTGATTAGTTTACTTATCTATTGAGTCTCAAAAGATGATTTGTATGTATGTGGTTGCTTACTATTCTGCTCGTGCTTACCGTTACACCCTTCACTGAGTCTCGGGCCAGGACACGTTTTCGTGCGTATATTTATTACATTACTCACCGAGTCCCTCACTAGAGGGTCGGGACACGTTATATATATATATATATATATACAGAATGATTATTTAACTATGACTATTAAACTCTATAATGACATGGATATGATGTTGACACTTATGATTTATGTTCAAAGGTAAGTCCCATGGTTTTCTGGTTGTTACACTGGGTCCTACACTATTTGTCTCAGTATGATCCTATTTACTATATTTCATGCTTTACATGCTCAGTACATACTCCGTACTGACCCCCCTTTCTTCGGGGGGCTGCGTTTCATGCCCGCAGGTACAGACGCTCGTTTCGGAGACCCGCCAGCCTAGGATATCTATTCAGCTACTTTGGAGTGCTCCTTTGTTCCGGAGCCTAGCTTGTGGTATAGATCCCTTTTGTTATATATGTATGTGGTTGTTTAGGGTACGGCGGGGCCCTGTCCCATCATATGATACTGTCGTTACTCTTAGAGGTCTGTGGACATACGTGTGGGTCTGTATATAGTTGGTGTTTTGCTGTGTAGACATGACTTATGTTTTTGGGGCGTACCCATTCGTAGTGGCAGCCTTGTCGGCTTGCATATATATACATATGTTTTGGGATGTTGTGCGTAGTGGCAGCCTTGTCGGCTCGCGTAGACATATATATATCTGATGTGAAAGTTGTAACTCCTCAAGAGACAGGTGGCTATGATATGCATATATGCGACCGTATTAAGGCAACATCTTGCCTTTATATATATAAATCCTTATTATGTTAGCTTTAGATGATTGTAGTTAACAGGTATATACGAGTGTCCAGCTCGGGCACTAGTCATGGCCTACGGGGTTGGGTCGTGACAAAAGTGGTATCAAAGCGGTTCATCCTCGGAGTGTCTACAGACCGTGTCTAGTAGAGTCTTGTTTATAGATGTGTTGTGCACCACATTTATAAACAGGAAGCTACAGGGCATTTAGGGTGTCATCCTTCCTTCTTATTCTAGATCGTGCGATAGAGCTGTATTATCAGGATAATTCCTCCCTAACGGATTGTTATGTTTACAGTGATGCCTCCAAAGAAGGCGACAGCCGCCCAGAAGGGCAAGGCCATAGCTGGAGAGACCAGCCAGACCCGGAGGGTTACTAGGGCTTATGCCCAATCTGCGCCTGAGATTAGACTCCAGTCAGCGAGCTCCGCTACCCCGCCATTACCAGAGGAGCCTAGGACAGCAGCAGCTGCAGATCAGGGGACGGCTCCACCGCCAGCTTCTGAGGTTCCAGCACCCGAGCCTCCAGCTCCCCAGCTAGGGGCGGAGGACAGGGCTATGAGAGACGCAGTCCAGTTATTGACCAGGTTAGTGTCGGGGCAGGCCCGTAGACACGGATTTGGAGGTGATTATGCGGACAAACATGATAGTTTGAGGGTCCGTGATTTCTTGACTTGTAACCCCCCAGATTTCTATGGGTCAAAGCCAGCAGAGGATCCACAGGATTTTATTCGACAGATGTTGCGTACGCTGCGGATAATTAAAGCTTCGGAGACTGAGTCGGTTGAATTGGCTTCATATCGGTTGCGTGATGTAGCGGTTAATTGGTATGAGTCCTGGGAGTTGTCTATGGGTGAGGATGCCCCTCCAGCAGTGTGGGACGAGTTCGTGGAGGCCTTTCTGGGCCATTTTCTGCCTCCGGAGATGAGGCGGGCCAGAGTGGATAGATTTCTGCACTTAAGACAGGATGGCAGGAGTGTTCGAGATTATAGTCTCGAATTTGATTCGCTGGCTAGGTACGCGCCCACTATTGTAGCTGACATGGCTGATAGGGTGCATCGTTACGTGATGGGGTTGGATCATTACTTGATTGATAGTTGTATGGCAATGGCTTCTCAGCCCGGTATGGATATCGCTCGAGTGCAGGCATATGCACAGGGGGTTGAGGACCGACATGGAGAGCGTCGATCTGATAGAGAGCAGGGCAGGGGTCAGCATAAGAGAGTTAGATCAGCTGGGTATTCTTCGAGTGAGTTTCGAGGCGGGCAGCCCCAGCAGCAGCAGCAGCATAGTAGATATTCTTTTCAGCCGGCACGGAGTGCACCTTCACGATTCACTGGTAGGAGGTTTGGTAGTACGGGGTATTCAGGAGCTGGTCAAAGCTCCATGACTTCAGGTTTCCAGATGCACAGGGATTTAGGTCAGACGAGGCCATCCATACCTCAGTGCTCTCGATGTGGCAGGCGCCATCTGGGGGAATGCCGTCTCATTACTGGTGCTTGTTTTTCTTGCGGCCGTCAAGGCCATACTATGAGGGAGTGTCGATTTGGGGGTGGTTCAGGTGGTGCAGCTCAGCCTACTGGATCAGTTGCTGGTTCATCTTCTTCGGTGGCTATGCGCCCTATGGGGCGAGGTATTCCGACATCAACAGGCCGTGGCAGAGGCCGTGGTGGAGTTTCCAGTTCTAGCGGTCCTTCGAACCGCATATATGCTTTAGCTAGCAGACAGGATCAGGAGGCCTCGCCAAATGTGGTAACAGGTATACTATCGATTTTCTCCCGAGATGTATATGCATTGATAGACCCAGGCTCCACACTATCATATATTTCTCCCTTTGTTGCTAGTAAAATTGGGATAAAATTTGATTTATAGAACCATTCGAGGTAGCTACACCAGTAGGGGATTCTGTTATAGCAAAACAAGTGTATAAAAATTGTTCGGTGGTCATATATAATCGTTGTACCAAGGAAGATTTGATAGAGCTAGATATGGTTGAGTTCGATGTTATTGTGGGGATGGATTGGTTAGCTTCCTGTTATGCTAACGTTGATTTCAGAGGCAAAGTAGTTCGGTTTCAGTTTCCAGGGGAGCCAATTATAGAATGGAAGGGGAATACAGCATCGCCGAGGGGTAAGTTTATTTCATACCTCAAGGCAAGGAAGATGGTTAGAAAGGGCTATATTTATCATCTGGTTCGTGTGCATGACTTGAAAGCAGAAGTACCGACTTTTCAGTCAGTCCCAGTAGTTAATGAATTTCCAGATGTATTTCCAGATGAACTTCCAGGCCTTCCTCCTGAGCTTGAGATAGAGTTCACTATAGACGTATTGCCAGACACTCAGCCCATATCTATTCCTCCTTACAGAATGGCACCTGCAGAATTGAAAGAGTTGAAGGAGAAACTGAAAGATTTATTAAAGAAGGGCTTCATTAGGCCCAACACATCACCTTGGGGAGCGCCGGTATTATTTGTGAGAAAGAAAGATGGGTCGCTGCGGATGTGTATTGATTATAGGCAGCTGAATAAAGTAACAATCAAGAACAGGTATCCTCTCCCCAGGATTGACGATTTATTTGACCAGTTGCAGGGTGCTAAATGTTTCTCGAAGATAGACCTACGGTCAGGTTATCATCAGGTGCAGGTAAGAGAGGCGGATATTCCGAAGACTGCATTCAGGACCCGATACGGGCACTATGAGTTTAGGGTGATGTCTTTTGGACAGACTAATGCTCCAGCAGTGTTCATGGATTTAATGAACCGAGTATTCAAGCCATTTCTTGATCTGTTTGTGATTGTATTTATTGATGATATTCTGGTTTATTCGCGATCAGAAGGGGAACATGCAGATCATTTGAGGATGGTACTTAGGATACTCCAGCACCAGAAGCTATATGATAAATTTTCTAAATGTGAATTCTGGTTAACGTCAGTAGCATTCTTGGGGCATATTATTGGAGCTGATGGTATTCGAGTAGACACACAGAAGATTGAAGCTGTCAAGACTTGGCCTAGACCTACGACACCTACTGAGGTACGTAGTTTTCTGGGGCTAGCAGGATATTACAGGAGATTCGTAGAAAAGTTTGCTTCAATTTTAGCGCCTTTAACAAGGCTAACACAGAAGGCAGCTAAATTCCAGTGGACTGATGCTTGTGAACGAAGCTTCCAGTTGCTGAAAGAGAAGTTAACTACAGCTCCAGTTCTAACTCTTCCTGAGGGGCCAGATGGCTATGTTATTTATTGTGATGCTTCCGGTGTTGGGTTAGGTTGCGTGTTGATGCAGCATGGCAGAGTTATAGCTTATGCCTCCCGACAACTCAGGAAGCATGAAAGAAATTATCCTACCCACGATCTGGAGTTGGCAGCGGTGATTCATGCTTTGAAGATATGGAGACATTATCTATATGGCATACATGTTGATATTTATATAGATCATAAGAGTCTCCAGTATATCTTTAAGCAAAAAGAGCTGAATTTGCGGCAAAGGAGATGGCTAGAGTTGCTGAAAGACTATGATGTTGATATTCTATATCACCCAGGAAAGGCCAATGTTGTAGCAGACGCACTCAGCCGTAAATCTATGGGTAGTTTGGCAGATGTGCCACCAGGGCAGAAAGAGATAGTCCACGATATTTGTCAGCTAGCTAGTTTGGGAGTTCGTTTGGCTGATTCTGATAACGGTAGCATTTTTGTGCGAGGTGTTGCTGAGTCCTCTATTATAGAAGAGGTGAAGAGACGTCAGTATGAGGATCCTATTCTTGTACATTACAGAGATACAACACTTCAGAAGGACGAGACCCCATTCAAGATTTCATCTGACGGAGTACTACGATACAGAGGCAGATTATGTGTACCTGAGGTTGCAGGATTACGACAACAGGTTATGGGGGAGGCACACTACGCTCGTTATTTTGTTCATCCAGGATCAACAAAGATGTATCATGACCTTAGATGTTTGTACTGGTGGGATGGTATGAAGAAGGACATAGCAGAGTTTGTTGCCCAGTGTCCGAATTGTCAGCAGGTTAAGATCGAGCACCAGAATCCTGGGGGACTATTGCAGGAGATGGATATTCCGACTTGGAAATGGGAGGTAATCAATATGGACTTCGTCGCAGGTCTACCTCGCACTCCACGGAAATATGATTCTGTGTGGGTCATCGTTGATAGATTGATGAAATCAGCCCACTTCCTTCTAGTCAGGACTACATATTCAGCTGAGGATTATGCCAGGTTGTATCTTAAGGAGATAGTGAGACTTCATGGAGTTCCCACAGCTATCATCTCTGATAGAGGAGCCCAATTTACAGCTAACTTCTGGAGATCCTTCCAGGAGGGATTGGGGACACAGGTGAGTCTCAGCACAACATTTCACCCTCAGACTGACGGACAGGCCGAGCGTACCATCCAGACATTACAAGATATGTTATGGGCCTGTATTATTGATTTTAGAGGTAGCTGGGATGATCACTTGCCGCTTATTGAGTTTGCTTATAATAACAGCTACCATTCTAGTATCCAGGTGGCACCGTACGAGGCTTTATATGGCAGAAAGTGCAGATCACCTATAGGCTGGTTTGACGTTGGTGAGACTAAGTTGATAGGCCCAGATATGATTCAGCAGACTGTCGATAAGGTGAAGCTTATTCAGGAGAAATTATTGGCAGCCCAGAGTCGGCAGAAATCATATGCAGATAACCGACGTCGACACTTGGAATATCAGGTTGGTGACTGGGTATTCTTGAAGGTGTCACCCATGAAGGGGGTCATGAGGTTTGGCAAAAAAGGGAAGTTAAGCCCGAGGTACATTGGGCCTTATCAGGTTGTTCGCAGAATAGGCCAGGTTGCCTATGAATTAGACCTACCATCTGATCTGAAAGCAGTACACCCAGTGTTTCATGTGTCTATGCTTCGCAAATGCATTGGTGACCCTTCCAGGGTATTTCTTGCAGATGAGATCCAGGTAACAGAAAAGTTATCCTACGAAGAGCAGCCTATAGCTATACTTGATCGACAGATCAGGAGATTGCGAACCAAAGACGTGGCTTCGGTTAAAGTGTTGTGGCGGAACAATAACAGAGAGGAGATGACTTGGGAAGCTGAAGAGGAGATGAGGAAGAAATATCCTCATTTGTTTCCGACACCTGCAGGTAACCTAAACCCCCCTTGCTTAATTGTGTAACTTGTCTGATCAATCTATATGTTGCCGATAAAGGGAACCCTTCCCAAAACTCTTATAGAACCCGATGGGATAAATTTAACATTCGAGGACGAATGTTATAAAGGGGGGAAGGATGTTATATCCCGTATTTTTATACATTGGGACATTTTAAACTAAACGCGACAAGTTAAAAACAAGACTATTTTAAGGTACGAAGTAGAGACTTTAACTTCCGGTTTCGTTTCAAGTCACAAGTTGCCTATAAATTTCGTTTGGTATAGTAGTATTAATGGAAAGTTTGGATTAAATTAACCATGATTAGATTATTAAGTGGGATTAAAAACTAAATCAGTCCATTAAATAAGCCAAGTGTGGCCGTGTAAGTAATGTTGAGGTGGTCAATGATAATTGACTCAAATATTGAGTGGGACACATGTCCAAACCATGGACTGCATATATATAACAAAATACTGATTCAATTATCAACTACTAAGTTGTTTTTCATCTTTACAAGCTAGAAACTTAGAGATAGAGAGAGAGGGTCTCGGCTAGAGCTAGCCGAGAATGGAGTTGTGAAATTGATCCAAACAAATCAGTTTCTTAAGCAATTCAACTCCTTTGAAGGTGCATAATAACGTGTAGCATTCATTGGAATAGCAAGAACAAGTGTTAAAATTCAAGAAGTGAATTTGAAGGGCTAGCCGATTGAAGGATTGAGTGACAAGGTAAGAATTGATCATTTCTCATATGTTTGATGGTGAATTGAATGTATATGATTGTGCATGTTGGTATTGGATTGTTGTTGTTGAAGTTGAAGTGGGCCGTGTGCTATAGGTTTATAGGAAATAATGTTTAATCTTCTTGTACATGTATTAGGAATAGAAGGAATGTGTTATAGTATGAATAAACGAATGAAAATCATGAAGTTGTTGTAGTTGTATTGAAGCCGTGTAGGGGCTGGTTTAGAGGAACTAATGGACTGTTTTATGTGATGCTTTAATTGTTGTTGTTATGGACATTGTGGTACATTGTATGCCTTATGAATATGTGAGTTGAGGTGTAAAAGAAATGATTTATGTTGAAGTAGAAAAACAATCCAAACCGTGGACTGTTTTAATGAAAGGGGTAGATTAGTGTATTTTGAATGTTGATTGTTGTTATGACGTTTAGTGAAGATGGAGTTAATGATCCAAGTTGAAATTGAAATGGTTTGTGGGCTGTTGTAAGAGTTAAAATGATGCTAAAACAGTTCTAATAATCGTATAAGTAATGTTGTTGTTGTTGTTGTTATGGTTGAAGTTGGAAAATTTCGAATTGTAAACGATAATGTTGTGTGTGCTGTTTTGGCCGCGGATAAGGGACTGGTTTGAATAATATACGGGCTGTCCGAAGTTCCCTCGAATCATGTTTAAATAATCTCGGGTTGATACATGAAAGTATGACTAGCAATATTAGTTTGTAGTATTAGTTGGTTCGAATGCGAACGAAACGTCGTCTAAATGTAGAAAGGGATTATTAACGTTAAAATACGTATTGAATTCCCTCGTAGACTAATCGTAACTCTTGGTATCTTGATATAGGATAAGGTACTATTGGGCAGCGAGTACGAGTTATAATGCGACTAAACGCTAAAGGTATGTAAAGCCTATCCCTTCTTTCTTTTGGCATGTCCTAGATGTAAGTAAGACATGATATGGGCCTCGGGGAAATTCTACTCTCTAGTTCCAAGCATGACTTATGATTCTATTCCTTCCTTAATGTTATTGTCACGAGCCTACTATATGATTGACTAATAAATGATGTATAGAAATTCCTACTCTTAAAGAATTGCATAACTAGAGGTATACTAGACTTTCACAAGCTATATTATGTCAAATTGATACATGTAAATGAATTCTGAAACGTTCCTTGTTATAGTTTGTAATGACATTTATAAAGAACTTAATATGATCATTATCCTGATACTTGAGAGCTGATTAGTTTACTTATCTATTGAGTCTCAAAAGATGATTTGTATGTATGTGGTTGCTTACTATTCTGCTCGTGCTTACCGTTACACCCTTCACTGAGTCCCGGGCCAGGACACGTTTTCGTGCTTATATTTATTACATTACTCACCGAGTCCCTCACTAGAGGGCCGGGACACGTTATATATATATATATATATATGATATGATGACATGTTGATATGGGGATGGTGGCCAGGATGGCATATGATCATTATTCACCGAGTCCCTCGCTAGAGGGCCGGGACACGTTATACATGTTATATACATAATGATTATTTAACTATGACTATTAAACTCTATAATGACATGGATATGATGTTGACACTTATGATTTATGTTCAAAGGTAAGTCCCATGGTTTTCTGGTTGTTACACTGGGTCCTACACTATTTGTCTCAGTATGATCCTATTTACTATATTTCATGCTTTACATGCTCAGTACATACTCCGTACTGACCCCCCTTTCTTTGGGGGGCTGCGTGTCACGACCCGGCTAGGGGCCGCAACGAGCACCCGGTGCTACCCCACCCGAGCACCCCCTTATCGTACATAACTTAACATCTAGGTGAACCATAAGTCAATTAGTGCTTTTCTTATCGTTAATCATATTGATCCCATTAGACGACCATCATCATTTAACATCTCATAGGCATCTGTGCCACATCATAAGTACAAGGCCGACGTGGCTAACAAAAGATATACAAAACATGGGCCGACATGGCCGAACATCTCTACCCACATACACATGACTACGAGCCTCTAAGAGTATGACATATCGTATGAGCGGGACAGGACCCCGATATGCCCATAATTATATACACAAAAGAATAAGTACCCAAAAGCTACGGCTCCGAAAGAAATGGAGCTCTGCTATGCAATCTCTGAATAAGCAGCTATGGATCAAGTCTGTCTCCCTGTGCACCTGCGGGCATGACGCAACGTCCACAAACAAAAGGACGTCAGTACGAAGAATGTACTGAGTATGTAAAGCATGATCAACATCAATATAGAAGCATAATAGATATCATATGAAAATAGCATAGGAGGGGAGACAGTAATATCATCATCATCATGTCGCTTACTTGCATACATCGTCGTTCGTATCCCATAATAATAGCCATACCACTTTGTGTTCATATTCGTATACATGCCCTTCCTAAGTCTTATCACACTCATATTCATATTATATACATGGTCATATCATATACATAGTATTTACATAGCATACCCTACCTCGTAGGATCGGTGTGTCATACATACTTGGCCAACCAAGGCTCAAGATCATACATACCTGGCCCTACCAAGGCGTCAGGGTTATCCGTACCATTTGCAGAGGTGTGCGCGCGTTTCGTAATCGTATACATACTTTATACATAGTCATATACATATAGCCTTACCCGGCATCATAAGATCGGGGTCTTATCATAGCCCTTCATAGGCATACATATACATATATCATAGCTCGTAAGCATCTCTAATCTCATTTTACTCTCATCATCATTACTATCCTCATCATTATCGTTACATCTACATTATGGACTTACTCGTCATACGAGGAACATAGTATAATCATAGTACATATCAAGGGTCGTGAGCTTATGAGCTCGGAATGTCAACCATGTGAAGACAACATACTCATATAGAGGAATTAGGAATTTGGCCAAGAACCATGCCTTATGAAAGAAGGGTTAGCCTTACATACCTTTCCGTCGAACTATTCTACACTTGCACGTTCCCTTCCAATGCTAGCGTTTATACCTTCATTAATATCATAACAATGGCCATTAATCATTCACATTATCCACATTGTCTAGATTTCCTCAATTTTCCTCTAATTCACCCACATTCATGGTCATAACACCCAACTTCGTCCATTCGTATAAAGTGTCTAGTTCATGATCTTAATACCATTTATAACACATTCATATCACAACACAACAACATTCATAACTCAATTCAAACTATTTCGCAAAATGTTACTATTCATCATTCATGACCTAGTTGACCATATTTTCTACAATCCAAGTACTTTAATTCTCCAATACCTTAAACATCATGAAAAAAATCATGAATCTTACCTTAGAAGTTGTAGGAACAAGCTTTGGTTGATAATACTCCTCTTTGAGCAAAACCCTAATTTTTCTCCATTTGCATTTCTTGACTTGAATGGTATTTAATGGCTTGCTTACACTTGATTCACTTGTCTTAATGTTATTGATGGCTTATAATCCTTGAAAACTCATATAATAATTGTAGAGAGAAGTTTTAGAGAGAAGTGGTGTAATGTTGTAATGAAATAAAATAAGTCTTGATCCTCATATTTAATGACTTCTGAAATCTGTGCTGGGTGAACAGTGGTCGTCCATGGAGGTTTACGGACCGTATTCCACTATACGGCTCGTCCTCCATGGGCTTATTTAGCCATTTCCAGAACCAGAAGCTGGGCTGCCTTCATGGTGGTTTACGACCATGGTTTACGGGCCGTAAATCACTTTACGGTCCGTCCACCAGGTCGTATTTAACCATTTCCTCGGCTGGCAGAAAGTCGAAGCCTTGCATGGCAGTTTACGACTGCCAGTTTACGGACCGTATTGCACTTTACGGTCCGTATTTTGCAATATACGACCACTGGGCAGTTGCAATTCTGCAACTTCCCATATTTCTTAGACTTCTCATTTTTAATCACCCCCGTCCATGCACATGCATTGCTCACCTTGTATCTCATCTTAACTTAGCCAACTTCCTCGTCTCACATCGGATACTTTCAAAATCTCGCCTAAGGTCATCAAACATCGTTTCTTGCTCATGGACGTCATGCACTCATATTCATCACTAGTTCGTTCTCTTGCGTACCAACGGAAAATTTTTCCGAGGTGTAACATTCTACCCCCCTTAGGAACATTCGTCCTCGAATGTTAAAGGCTTGGGAATTCTATAAAAATTTCGCCAGAGTTTCCTCTGTAATGTGGCACTACCACCCTGTCACAACAACCCACAATGACAATGCCTCACAGGGCAATAATACAACAGCACTAGAAATTTGGCCACACACGACCTGAATGTATAAAAGGGAAAACATGCATACCTTATGATTTTGACGTCTCATCTTGGACTTCTTCCAAGGGCCGAAATAAATGTGGGTATTTGGATCGCATATTCTCTTCCGCTTCCCATGTCATTTCCTCTCGATTGTTATTTCTCCACAGAACTTTAATTGAGGCCACTTCTTTGTTTCTAAGCCTCCGCACTTGCCTATCTAATATGGCAATGGGTATTTCATCATAAGTTAACTTTTCTGTCACTTGAATATCATTCACTGGGACGATCCTCGTAGGATCTCCAACATACTTCCGAAGCATCGAGACATGAAATACTGGATGGACTGACTCCAAATCTGGAAGTAGATCTAGCTCATAGGCCACTTTGCCTATTTTGCGCACAATTTCGTATGGCCCAATATACCGGGGACTGAGCTTCCCCTTTTTGCAAAATCTCATCACGCCTTTCATCGGCGACACTTTCAAGAATACCCAATCTTTCACTTCTAACTCTAAGTCTCTTTGACGATTATCCGCATAGGACTTCTGACGACTTTGAGCCGCTAGCAACCGATCTTGTATGAGCTTAACTTTCTCTATTGCTTGCTGGACCAAGTCTGGCCCTATCAACTTAGCTTCTCCGGTTTCAAACCACCAAATTGGGGATCTACACTTTCGCCCATATAGAGCCTCATACGGCGCCATTTGGATGTTAGAATGATAACTGTTGTTGTAAGCAAACTCAATGAGTGGCAAATGGTCATCCCAATTTCCTCCAAAATCTACCATACATGCCCGTAACATATCTTCAAGAGTCTGAATAGTACGTTCAGCTTGCCCATCGGTCTGGGGGTGAAATGTCGTGCTTAGGCGCACTTGGGTCCCTAAACCTTCTTGGAAAGACCCCCAAAACTTGGCTGTAAACTGAGTTCCTCTATCGGAGATAATAGATACCGGAACGCCATGGAGTCTCACTATCTCTTTAAGATAAAGCTTGGCATAATCTTCTGCCATATAGGTCGTTCTGACCGGTAAGAAATGCGCTGACTTTGTGAGCCTATCCACGATCACCCATATAGAATCATATTTACGTCGAGAACGGGGCAACCCTGTAATGAAATCCATATTAATCACTTCCCACTTCCAAGTTGGGATTTCTATAGCTTGCAATAAGCCACCCGGCTTTTGGTGTTCTATCTTCACTTGTTGGCAATTACGACACCGGACGAGTCCGTCACCGACCATCGAGAGGGCTTCTTGTACGTTTATACTTACCCTTTCACCCTCAAGTTCGACCCCCCGATCGATTCGGTCATCTTAGACATGTGTCGGACTTCTAACGTAACCTTGGCACAAATTGGTCCGAT
The DNA here is from genome assembly GCF_019175385.1 of Lycium barbarum. Lineage (NCBI taxonomy): Eukaryota > Viridiplantae > Streptophyta > Magnoliopsida > Solanales > Solanaceae > Lycium > Lycium barbarum. The sequence goes on from NC_083344.1 coordinate 121,225,792, forward strand.
TGTTTGGAGGGTCGTGGCCTGCCTCCGGTTGTTGGCAAATAATGCAGAAAAGGAGTTCACGCTGGCCCACTTAATACGATTATACTCCCCGAGGTTGTTCTGGGGTGGTGTAATAAAATTCGCTAAGCGCAGCCGGAATCCAATTTTTTCAAAAATGGACGAAGATAGAGACCGGGGCTGGTTGGAGCGATATGTCCGGGTGAGGACCTCGGACATTATTCCGGACAACTACATGCCATTTCCGTAAAGATGGAATAATAATCGTAAGTCTGAACCCCTTTAATAATCGCTTTTGTATGTTTTGTCGAGCTTCAGTTCTTCCACCTTCTCACTACTTGCCTTCTTTATATTAGCCGTGGGTTGGATTCCTTCGGTCATCTGGAATCTCAACGAATGGGTTACCGCTCTTCTCAGCCAACATGCCCACGACGACCGAACGTGGGACACCTGTCACGTGGCCGATGGATCGCCCAGAACCACGGTAATATTTAGTTTATGTCCGTATTCATTGCATCTTCCACCCTTCTGTAACATCTTCGGTTTTCAGGTTTACCTAAGGGCTCAGTGAATCTAAGGCCGGAGACAGCAGCCGAACCTGCAACGTTGGCACCCGAGTTCGATTCAGCGGGTGCATCTCGTATCCTTGCTGTTGTTGCCAAGAGAAAAAGGCCCTCGGACAAAGGGCAGAAACCAAAGAAAAGGGCGATGCGTCGATAGGACTTTACGGGATGAAGCAGAGCCCGAGCACCTCATTCGGAGTATCAATGCGGCCCCTTCCGTGGCTCCCATTCCGGAGGAGGGTATCACCGTTTCACCCCTTCCTTCAGCCGGAGAAGGAACTTCGGTTCCGGCATTACACACAGGTGCGGAAGAAATTCTTTACCCGACTCCTCTAAGGTCGATTGAATTCGTTGACATTTCAGGTGAAGCTTCTTCCGAAGAAACCCCCCTGCAAAGGACAAGAAGATCCGGGGGGCAGCTGCTGCCGAAGCTGGTCAAAGAACTGAGCCGGCCCCTGAGAGCGAAGCTCCAACGGCCATTGGCCCGTTGCCCGACTATGAGACTGCTGGAACTACGGAGCCCCCTGCCTTTGCTGAAGCTGCTGAGGCCGCTCCAAGTTCTCCAACTCCGGCTTCAAGGTCGGATGAGTTCGAGGACATGTTCTCGGGCACTCCTCCTGCAACCGGCGAAGCTGCTGGTTTCGGACATCTCCCGATCCCTCGAGCTACGAGGGTGGCTAGTCGGACCACCGAGTCCGGTGCTAGGGATAGCTTGGTCCGCACCTTTCTGGCCCCAAGTGTGGAACCGAGGAGGACGAGGTCGGCTGTGATTACCGTTCCCGAGGATTACAACTTTCTTTCTCGCCCGGTGAGCGTGGCGAGCTACATGAGGCCCCTTGTCTCAGACTCGAACAAACGAAAGATGAACGGAGTCCCTTGGCAGTGCCTCATCAACGAGGGTATGCACGCGGGAAATCGGGTAAGTTTTATCAACCGTCCCTGCATGCTTTTATTGAGAATTTTTATCTCGTTTATTCAAAGTGTTTAACTTGCTTCATTTTGCAGAGTGTGGTGCTCGTTAACTAAGCCTTCGTCCGTGCCCAGCAAGTGGTGGACGATCTCAAGGGCCAACTGGATGCTCAAGGTCGGGAAACGGAGAAATATCTGCACCTTCTTCGGGAGAAGGAGGATGAGTTGAACCGAGCGGTTATACTTTCAAACCTCCAACCCGAGCTCGATGCAACAAAGGCCAAAAATCGTCAATTAAAGGGTGAGCTGGTTGAGATGGTCGAATATAACCGGCGTCTCGAAGCGGACAAGATCGGTCTTAACCGAGACAACACCCGTCTTTCCTCAAGGCTTGGTGAGCTCGAGACCACCATCTCTCAACTCCGGGAGGAGCTGGACTCTGCCAAGTCCGATGCTACGAGCATGGCCGAGAGGCATCGGCTGCTCGAATCTGAGAGTGAGCGTATGAGGGTGTTTGAGGAGAAGGCAGAAAAGAGGGCCCAGATATGTGCTGATCTAAAAACCAAGCTCGAAGAGGCGGTTGACGCTAATGACACTCTCAAGGCCGAGCTCGAGTCGGCCACCCAAATGCAAAATGTCCTCGAAGAGGCTCGGGATGTTCTCGCGGCAAAGCTAGCCCAGGCCGAGGCCAATTTGGAAGAAGCTCTAAAGAGCGTGGAGGCCGCCGAGGCTCATGCTACCATTGCTGCTGAGTATGAAAAGTGAAAGTCTCGGAGGATCACCCTTGAGCAAGCCGAGCATGGCTTTGCGAATCTTCCGGCCCTAATACTCGAGGCTAAAAGAGTCGAGGAAGAGGCTAAGGGTGCTCTCGGGGCTGACTCCGACGACTCCGAGCGGACAGTGTCCGAACACTCCGGATCCAGCCATTGTAGGGGTCTCCGATGTAAAATCCTTTGTATAAATAGAACATGTATTTTCCTTGATTCTTTTCTTTGAATGAATGTTTGTTATGACTTCAGCCCGAATTGTTGGTCCGTTTTAAGGAGTCATTATTTCTGACTGTGCCTAAATATCGGCTTTTCTCTTCATCCGGTACATTTCGTCCGGGAATTTTATGGAGTTTTTGCCCGTGGGACTGATCTTATGCTTTGTGAATTCGGACGTCTCCGAATCACGGCGGGTTTTTTTTTTAGGGCCGGTATTTTTCGGACACCTGAATCTCAGCCTTAGCTAAATTTTGATGTAAAAGTCCCCGTTTGTGGGATTAACGATTTTGGCTCGGTTCACTATGACCTTGTTGCCTTTGTCGAATTTCGACCGTAGTGCCCGGAATAGGGTATATGAATGAAGTAATGCCGAAATATGGCGATAATCATTGGGGTAAAGTGTTTTAACAGGAAGACATCCGAGATATCGTTATCCAAACTTTTGATAATTTTTGCATTGCAAGTATTTGCATACATGAAAGTGAATTTTTTCCTTCTGCCTTTGCCGTAGCAAATACTAAATGGACACGATTTATTCTGATCGTTTGGTCCTTACATCGGAACCTAATGCAGAAGGTCCGGTTCTTGGTTTTTCCGTAGCAAATATTACGTGGACACGATTCATTCTGATCGTTTGGTCCTTACATCGAAACCTAATATTAAAGGTCCGGTTTTGTTTTGTTGAGCTCCTCCGGTTTCCGCTAACCGGGGTAAACTTTAAAGTGGGTATAATAGTCCCCTAGCGCTTATCCGAGCTGCAAGATCGGGTAAGCGCTATTAAGTCCCCATTCGTAAGGTGTGACCCCGAGTTTCCGGGCGTTTATCATTGTCTTCGTCGAGTAACACGTTGTACTTGTTGCCTCATTAAAAACCTTGTCGGAAAACCAATTTTGGGACAAAACCGTACTAAGGAAAAGAGTGCAACACGTGTTTTCAGGCCTTAATTCTATCTTTATCCGGTACTTGATTTCCTGCAAAAAATAAAGGTTAAATAGAAAAACACGGGGAGTCCATACCTTAGCAGTAGTATCTTTTCAGATGAGCCATATTCCAGTTATTGCGCAACCGTTGGCCGTCCATGGATTCCAACTGGTACGATCCTTTGCCCATTATCCCGGTTATCTTATACGGTCCTTCCCAGTTCGGACCCAGTTTTCCTTCGTTGGGATTCTTGGTGTTCAAGGTAACTTTCCGAAGCACCAAGTCCCCAACTTGGAAATGCCGAAAATTGGCTCTCCGATTGTAGTACCTTTCCATTCTCTGTTTCTGGGCTGCAATACGGACCAACGCGTTTTCGCGGAGTTCATCCGTGAGGTCGAGTTTTACGTCCATGGCCTCCTCGTTTGACTCCTCGGCGGTATGGCTGAACCTGAGGCTCGGTTCCCCAACTTCTACGGGAATGAGGGCTTCTGCTCCGTAGACCAACGAGAAAGGAGTTTCTCCCGTGCTTGATTTCGATGTGGTTCTGTAAGCCCATAACACCTCCGATAATATTTCCCTCCAGTGATGCTTCGACGCTTCAAGTCTTTTCCTTAGATTTTGAATTATTATTTTATTCGTGGATTCAGCCTGTCCGTTTGCACACGGGTGGTATGGGGTTGATACAATTTTCTTGATCTTCAACCCTTCGAGAAAATCACTGACTTGGCCGCCCACGAACTGAGGTCCATTATCACAAGTTATTTCGGTCGGGATGCCGAAAACGACAGATGATGTGATCCCATATGAAGTCAATGACTTCCTTCTCTCTGATTTTTTCAAAGGCCTGCGCTTCAACCCATTTGGAGAAATAATCAGTCATAAACAAAATAAAACGGGCTTTACCTGGTGCCCATGGTAATGGACCGACAATGTCCATTCCCCACTTCATGAAAGGCCAAGGTGACACCACCGAATGCAGCAACTCCCCGGGCTGATGAATCATCGGAGCATGTCTCTGACACCCGTCACATTTCCGGACAAAATTTTTTGAATCCTCCTCCATCCGGTTCTAGTAGTAACCGACTCTTATAATTTTTCGGACCAAGGCTTCTGAACCGGAGTGGTTGCCGCAAGTCCCCTCGTGGACTTCTCTTAAAACATACTCCGTTTCTCCGGGACCCAAACACTTGGCCAGGGGTCCGAAGAAAGATCGTCGATATAATTGGCCATCTACCAAGCAGAAACGCGCAACTTTTGTCCTTAGTGACCGGGATTCTTTTGGGTCACTCGGGAGCTTTCCATCTCTTAAGTAATCGACGTACTTGTTGCACCAATCCCAAGTTAAACCAGTTGTGTTTATTTCGGCATACCCGTTCTTTATCGCCGTATTCATCAAGCGCACCGTAGTACCGGGGTTAATTTCTCCCCCTTCGAGCGAAGATCCCAAATTGGCCAATGCATCGACTTCACTGTTCTGCTCCCTCAGTACATGCTGCATGGTCCATTCTTTAAACCGGTGTAGTATCACTTGGGTCTTCTCCAAATACCTTAGCATCCGTTCATCTTTGACCTCGAAGACGCCATTCACCTGGTTAACGACCAAAAACGAGTCGCACTTTGCTTCAATTATTTCGGCCCCCATACTCCGGGCTAATTCCAAACCTGCAATCATAGCCTCATACTCGGCTTCATTGTTAGTCAATTTAACAGTTCTAATGGATTGTCGAACGGCATTCCCCGCCGGGGTTCTAAGGATGATTCCTAGCCCGGAACCTTTGAGGTTCGAGGCTCTGTCCGTGTGTAGTGACCAAATACCTGAGGCTTCCCCCGAGGTTAGCAGAAGTTCTTTCTCAACCTCGGGGACCATAGCCGGGGTGAAATCCGCCACAAAATCGGCCAAGATCTGGGACTTGATGGCCGTTTTAGTCAGTCTACCCGATAAGTCCGGTTTATGCATGATGTTTTTTAGGGGGTAAGTAGTCACTACACATATCGGATGACATTGAAAGTAGGGCTTGAGTTTCCTAGAAGCATTTACCAATGCCAATGCCAATTTTTCCAAGTGGGGATAACGGGTCTCCGCATCCCCCAAAGTTCTACTTACATAATAAATAGGGAATTGCGTACCTAATTCTTCTCGGACCAAAACGCCACTTACCGCTACCTCGGAGACAGCAAGGTAGAGAAAAAGCTGCTCGTCCACTTTTAGTCTGTGTAACAGCAAGGATGTTTTCTCTTGATCCTCCGGGTGCATCCGAATTTGGTTATACTCGGAGTAGGCATCGAGAAAACTTAACATCTCATGCCCGGCCGTCGCATCGATCATTCTATCGATGTGAGGCAACAGAAATGAATCATTCGGGCATGCTTTGTTTAGATCCTTGTAATCAATACACATTCGAAATTTATTACCTTTCTTCGGCACCACTACTACGTTAGCTAGCCAGTCCGGGTACTTTACCTCTCGAATAGAGTCTATGTTCAAAAGCTTTGTTACCTCGTCTTTTACGAAGGCGTGTTTTGCTTCTGCCATGGGCCTTCTCTTCTACTTTGCCGGGGGAAACCTCCCGTCCAAACTGAGCTTGTGAGTTGTTACTTCCGGTGGTATACCTGTCATATCTATGTGGGACCATGCAAAGAAATCGGCATTAGCTCGAAAAAATTCAATTAACTTGCTCCTGAGCTCCGAGGTTAACCTTGTGCCCAGGTATACCTTTCTGCCGGTAAATATTCGAACAAGATGATCTGCTCCAGCTCCTCTACTGTTGACTTGGTTGCATCCGAGTCATCTGGCATGACGAATGATCTGGGTACACAAAAATCATCCTCTTCATACCCCGGATCTGACCCCGACTGCTTTGATTGCTATTTGGTGTCGTTTTCCCCGATTGAATCTTCTTCCTTTAGACCCGATATTTTGGGCTGAGGTGTCGCTTCCTCGACCGCGAACATCTCCCTTGCTGCGGGTTGTTCACCTCGGATGGTTTTTATTCCCTCCGGAGTCGGAAATTTTAGCAGCTGATGCAATGTCAACGGCACGGCCCTCATGATATGTATCCAGGGTCTACTCAGTAATGCGTTACACTTCATATCTCCTCCGATTACATAGAACACCGTTTGCTGGATAGTGCCATCGATGTTTACTGGCAACTACTATTTAATAACTTTATTTCCGTAAAAAAGCCAAAATTAATACCAATAAGGAGAGATTCATACCTTGTCCTTATTAGAAAAATAATATCTCCAATATCCACCTTGAATCCAAGCCGAAATCCATAACAAAACGATACTATAACTGTACCTATGCGTTACCGGAGCCTTGATTAGCCAAAAATCACTTCAAACCCTCACTTTTTATGACATATTTGCCCCTATATGTGTGCTGGGCTATAGGATCTGTTTTTGGAGCTGAAAAATGGGGTATTGACCCTTTGCTAGGTGGCTAAAGTCGGTGGCACTGTAGCAGTACTGTAGCACGCGTTTCTGCTTTGTCAGCCGAACTTATAATGTCCATAATTCTATACTCCGATGTCCTATCGACGAGCGGTTTATTGCATTGGAAACTAGACTCGATGAACTTCATTTTAGGATTTTAAAACACCTCATATACCTAGGGATATGCCCCTCCAAATTTGACCCAAAATTTTGTCCTTAATTCTGCCAACTTTTTTCAAATTTTCGACAAACTCATTTTCTTTGATTTGCTTGAAAATCTTCCAAAACTCCCCTTACATACTATTTATCATTTATTATACTTGATAATGGGCATGTTCTCATGTTTCAAGGTTGTCCTTCCCGGTTACGACCTATGAGATCGCAATTCATCCTTTACTCTATTGTTACGTACTTCCCATGGCTTGTACCTTTCAAAACTTCATGGGACGTCTCCGATACTCCATTACAACGGTGAAGTACGTGGCTTGCTCATGCTCTGAAAGTGCGGGGTGTAACATGACCTCTGCTAGTGTTTAGTGGATGTGATTGGCTGATTTATTGATTGATTGAGTAGTAGTTTTATCAATAACTGAGTTGTTGAACTTTCAGATATTGATAACTGAATGGATGGCCTTTGAATCTAGGTGATGTACAGTGGTAACTGAGTGTATATAGGTCTCATATGAAGATTATTATTTTTCAAGGAAATGGTGACTGTTTGCTAGAATGAAGTGTATATCTTTTTAAGCTATTGATTCAAACAAAAGTAGCATGAACAATGATGTCTCTGATTACGAGGATCTGATCATTAGTTGTGGTCCTTTCGATTAATTTTATTTTATTTTAAATTCTTTTTTGTAGCCTAAATTCTTTTTTGTAGCCAAGTGATGCAACTAGTGGACACGTTTCACCCACGGACATAAGAAGATCATGTGGTGGCAGTAATCCTAATGACAACCAATGAAGTTCCGTGCAATTGTATTAGAAAATTAAGTATGGTAGTTGATTGAATGAACGTAGCCGATCCTTTATGATTAATGGTTTGAGTGGATGTGTTTAATGCTAGTTTTTTAGACTAATGATAATACTGATGTTGGAGTGGATGTATTTAAAGTTAGGTTTTGAGACTAATGATAATACTTGCTTTATGTTAATGTCAATATGGCTTAATAATACATTGATGTTACTTGATTTTAGTAAACAACTCGAATAACAAATTAATGCTTCATTATATTAATATATTAGAAATATCAGATCAATCAGTTTTGGTATAATATTTGCCCCCAAAAAAAAGGTATCAGAATAGAATAGCTGCCAATATCTAGCCGGTAAAATGTACTCAAAACTTACAGAGGTCGTAACCCCCGCTAAATAATCAAATTGCGGGGTTTTTAAACTACGGAATATTTTTTAATAAAAAAATTAAATAGTCAATTTTACTAATTGAGGAGGTCAGAACAGCCGCTAAATACATCACACAACCGCCGTAATTGCGTAGCACCTGTCGGGAAAACAACCTCTGCAAAGTGTTTGCGGCGAATAGAATTTGGTGGGTGGGGGGGGGGGGGGTTTGTGGACCGCAATTACAGTGGATAGCAGGGGTTAACAACCGCCGCACTATGTGAATTTAACCCCCGCAAATGGAGCGTTTTTTTATGTAGTGCTTTTCTATGTCTAGCTTTATATTATATATAGATTGTAACTCAGAAAAAATGTTTTTGTAAGAGGACTCCTCTTTTACAATTTGTAACTCAAATGACATACAGAAGTAAAGACAAAGCTATAAACTAAGATTAAGCTCAATCATAATAAAAAGTAAGATGTATTTTGCTAAATTATCCTTAATATATGTCTTGAAAAAGAAGGAACTCTTTATTAATTTCTTGGTTATGTAAAACCTTTTTTAAAAATTTAAGTAAGGCTAAAATTGGACAAACAAAATTAATGTCTTCTTAATTACGTGAAACATCACCTATTTTGAAAAAGGACAATCTGGTGCACAAAACTTCCGCTATTCTTCGAATCTGATAAGGTAAAATCACCTATTTTGAACTAAAATAAAAAAGATAAAAGCACCATTTATTATGAAACGGGTGGAATACTAATTCTGTCTGTCCAGCAGCTTCTGACAAAGATGTTATTTCTGTCTATCCAGCGACTTCTTTTCACGTTCTTTGCTGACATTGTTGGCATAGTTCTTGGAATGAAAATCAAGAAAAAGAAGCAAAAGTGAGGTATTAAAAATCATATTGAAGCACAAATGTCCAAATCCAGAGCACCCATTCTCAGTGGTAAGGTGATGATAGATATTTGCAACCGCACACAAGAAGTAAAAAATGAACTGGAAAATCTGACAGTTGGTAACAATCCTCTTCCATCTTGGCCTCTTTCCCATTGCACATAGAAAGTAATAAGCATACATTATAACATGAACCGAAGCATTCCCAATCACCGCAACGTGACTCATGGAATCCACACTAGAAATCCCGAGATAACAGATAACAGGCACGGTAGCATGGTGGTACACGTGTAGGAACGTGAGCCTCCGTGACCGAGAACTACTGAGGATGATGAGAAGGGTGTCTATGAGTTCAAGAATCTTGGAAAGGTAAAAAAGATTAGCCCAAAAGAATAAGGGTCCACGGGGGAGAGTACGATTAGCCGGGAAGCAGAAGACCCATTTCCAATCAGGCATTTGGTGGAGGACAGCAAGGCTGCAACCGACGACCATGATGAGAGAGAGGAGGCAAAGGATGAGGCTGTGTACGGCCGTGATGCGGCGGAGGGTGGTGGAGGAGAGGGTGGGGAGGAGTAGTGAAAATCGAAATGCTAATAGAATGAGAGATAAGTAGATAAAGGCTGAAAGTGCGGGGAAAAGTAAGGAGGAACCCAAATTTTGTCCATGCTTCCATTCAAATTGGCTAATGGTTGGGTGCTCAACTAGCCAATAATGGGTCCTTGAATATAGAGCCTCCATCTTAATGTACATATAAGTGATACTAAGCATACTTATATATAGGGATGACAAACTCAGCTCATAAATTCATTGATCCGCCCGATCCGTGTAGGTTTGGATAGGTTAATGACCGCTTATTTTGTTATTCAGCCCATTTTTACCTGCTTACTTCAGTAGGTAAATTAAAGAGAAACTTAAGTAAACAACCATTTTTTATAAGCTCCTAACAATATATTGCTACAAGTTTGCAATTTATAAACCGTAGTTATCTTTTATGTGGTTTCGTCTGTATTTCCATATTTTTAAATATAGTGAAATACATGTATCATAAAAACAGAGTGGAGTAAATTCTTTAAATACACGAAGAAGTTTAGGTTGTATTTCCGTATTTTAAATACAGCGAAATACATGTGTCATAAAAATAGAGTGGAGTAAATCCTTTAAATACACGAAGGAGTTGTGTATTTCATTGTATTTATATACTGATAATCCTTTTGTTTTGGTGTATTTAAATGTATCTGAGTTCAGATCAGTAAAGTCGCCGCCTGACGTCGCATCAGTTGAATGTATTCGATTGTATTTGAATGTGTTTACGCTTAAAAAATGACGAAAATGAAGAATATAGTCAAATCTGGTCATAACTCAGGCGAAAATACAAAATAAATTGTATTTAAAAAGGAAGAATACAATAATGCCGGTCGGATCTCCGATGAAATACAGAAATACAAGCGAATACAAAAAAATACACTCTATTTAAAAAAATACAAGCTAAATACAAAATACCACTGTATTTACACCAAAAAAAAGATGAATACATTCAAATTCTTTTAAAAAATACACTATATTTGGGTGTATTTGAATAGTCAAATACACATTTTCTCCTTCGAAATACAAGCGAATACAAAAAAATACACTCTATACAAAAAAATACAAGCGAAATAATTAAATACCACTGTATTTACACCGAAAAAAGATGAACACATTCAAATCCTTTTAAAAGCTACGGATCTTACAATGAATTTATGAATTGGGCTCCAAATTGGACTAAGAGTTGAAAGTTGACAACACAATAAACTTTTCAAGGCAAAGGTTGCTGACGGGGAAAGCAATATAAAGACTAATTAATGTCTTCTTTTCCCCTTCTCTAAGCACAGAAGAAAACGTAAAGGGGTATAGAGAGGTATAAAATAGAGATGCAGATGGGCAAAACCCCTAATTGAGACCTCTTCAATCATCCTCATTTTTTGAATCTTTTCTTACTTTTTCTGCAATTGATTCTAGGTGTGCACCCTTTTCCTGCTTCACCCACTGTTTTTGGTGCTGACGGCAGCGTTGGTGGTGGAGATGGAGGAGGGAGGAAGGGATAAGGGGAAACAAGATCTGGGGGTACCGCTGTTTTTGGTGCTGACGGCGACGTTATGGTGGACATGGAGGAGGGAGGGAGGGGTAAGGGGAAATGAGATCTGGGGTAGGAGAGGGAACGGAGAGAGAGAAAGAGAGGGGTGAGGGAGAAGATAGATTTGGTAGGTGAGAGAAAATCAATTTAAGAGATGAACTTGTGAAATACAGGACACTAGTTATGATGTGTAATTTAAGAAAATATTTTAGCTAGGAAAAATAAATAAAATAAAAGTAGTTATTATTCATAAATAGGTCTTAGAGATAGCTATGACAAGTAAATTTTCCTAAATTAAATATACACCTATTAAAACAATTTGGGCCCTATTATGGGCCTAATGCGGCTTCTTTAGCAGCTTTTTCCCATTTGCGCTTATGTCTCTATTTTGTGTTGGTCTTTAATTTTTATCCTTTAAAACCGAATTTATGTCTGAAGAGGCATAAGTTACGTATTATAATATTCACAAGTTATGCTGGCATTCTTAGAAAATTTATGCTTCATTAGGCATAAGTTTGATTTTGGAGGGCAAAAATTAAATACCAGTCCATTAGAAGGGAAAACCGTGCTACTACTTCTTAGGTAGGCCCTATATTTATTCCAATTCTAAATTAAATGACGACCCACAAAAAATTATATTCAGAAATAAAGTAAGGTTCTAAAAAACGTTATTCTCATTGCCTATTTTTTTTTTTCAACATTAATATACAACTTAGAAAGTTGCTATCCTTTTTATATAGTCTTTGTAATTTCTATATTATAGTGTTCAATATTTTCTTGAAGTAAATTTAAGGGAAAAGGGTCAAAAATATCCCTTTATTTCGGAAAAAGGGCTAAAAATATCCTACGAATTTATTTTGGGTCAAAAATACCCCTCTTGTTATTAAACTTTTCAAACATACCCTTTTTTTAACAGAAATATCCAAACCCCCCTCCCCCCAAATACCCATTTTTTTAACCCGACCTAACTTTAACCCAACCCAATAAAATATTAACCCCTAATCAAACAAACAATACCCAAACATTAAACACCCCTTCATCGACATTAGAGAGAGAGAGAGAGAGAGAGAGAGAGGTGACCGACCATACTATACAGGCAATACCTTGAGAAGCATGACCTTTCCCTCATGTCAAGTAGGTCGCTTGTGTATTCATCAAATATGAAAATGGCTGCTAGGATGTATGCAACCCTATTGGAAACGAGTCTTCCTAGCAAAACTCGTGGCACTTCAGTAAGATTCAGGCAACGTGCATCCCAAACTTCAAAGGTGGCTCATATGATGATATAGTAAAATGGAGGAAGGAGAGGAAATAGACCTGATGGACCACAACCCTGCTGTAAAGTGCAAGACCAAAACTCGAAAAAAAAAAAACACGCTATCACAGAAACAACAGCTAGAGGCCATAAAAAGATTGCAAGGCCAGCAAAAGGAAGACAAACCGTTTCTAATCGACTGGAACACAAATCGTCTCTAATGTCGATGAAGAGTGTTTAACATTTGGGTATTGTTTGGTTGATTAGGGGTTAATATTTTATTGGGTGGGGTCAAAAAAATTAGTATTTTGGTGGTTTTGATATTTCTGTTAAAAGAGGGGTATGTTTGAAAAGCTTAATAGCAGAGGAGTATTTTTTACCCAAAATAAGTTCAGAGGATATTTTTAGCTCTTTTTCCAAAGTAGAGGGATGTTTTTGACCCTTTTCCCTAAATTTAATACATAAACGGGTATGCATACATAAAGATATTAGGAAAAATTAATTGACATAGCTACCTCTAAGAAGAAATTATTGATAATAATTACTACTTAATTTATTTATATTTCGTAACTACAGTGATTTTGTAAATTATGTTTCATAGCTATACCAAATACATAGAGTTATTCCACTATATCAAGCTTCTCCATCACCTCTCTCACTTCTCCATCACCTCTCTCTCTCTCTCCTTTCCCTCTTTGCAGTGCCATCTAGTGGAGGAAGTCCATCACCAGCCCGCGTTTTCTCCTCCGGTGTCCTCCGTCAACTCCTTCGGTGCCCTCCGTCGACCACTCCATCTCCTGCTTTTGGTTCTTCATCATCACCGCCGGCCCTCCATCAACTCCTTTGCTGCCATCGACACTTCATATTCTCCTTCTGGTTCTTTGCCGCCATCGACCAGTTCTAAAAATATCAAACCATGTAGATCTCTCTTTTATGCATTTTTTTTTGTAGATCTGTATGAAATACAATGTATCTTTTGAGTATATTTTTAATTTTCTTAATGTAAATACAGCGTGAATACATTATCAACAATTTCGCATTTGTACGATCTCCGATGGAGTTGTTGTAGATCTGTATGAATACAATGTATCTTAACTTTTTTGAGTAAATACAATGCATTTTTAAAAGGATTTGAATGTATTCTTTATTTTTTGAATGTAAATACAGTGGTATTTTATATTTTGTCTTCGATCCCACAGGTTTTGATTGTATTCTTCCTTTTTAAATACAGTGTATTTTGTGTTTTTGCCGAAGATTTGACCGGATTTGACTGTATTCTTCATGTAGTCATTTTCTGAGTGTAAATACATTCAAATATAGTCGAATACATTCAACCTTGCGGTGTCTGGTGGCGACCACGCCGGTCGGAGCTCGAATACATTCAAAGACAGCTAAAACCAAAGGATACATCAATATATAAATACACTAAAATACAGCTCCGTCGTGTATTTAAATGCACTGGAATACAATAATTTTGAATACACATGTATTCAGAGAAATTAAGGTTGCATGTATTCAGATATAGTCAAGTACACGCGACACAGATAAGGTTTGATACAACTGAACGATGTATTCAAATACACTCAAATGCAACAAATTATCCTAAACTATCTACGAAATGTAAATACATAAAATGTAGTTTTGAATTGTTAAAAGCTCTTAAAAGGTAGTGGTTCATGTAAGTATTACTCCCTCCGTCCCAAAAAGATTGTCTTAGTTTGACGTGTGACGGAGTTTAAGAAATAAAGGAAGACTTTTGAAATATGTGGTCCAAAACAAGCTTTAGTTATTTATGTGATTGTAAATCATCTTATAAAGTGAAATTGTTTCTAAATATAGAAATGTGTCAATTTTTTTGAAATAAATTAATAAATAAAGTAAGATAATCTTTTTGAAACGGAGAGAGTACTAGAAAATGGGCCCCCCAAAAACTTTAGGGCATAGAGTCAAATCCTCATTGGATTCCCTTCCAGCCAAACTTCAACTTTATTAGTAGTAATTTATTTTCTTTGGCCAATTTATTAACGGAAGATCCACAAATTGATACTCTTTTTGTCTCAAGACATCCTGTCACTTTTATTTATTTATACGCCGCTTTAAAAAATATTAATTAAAAGAGTTATTTCACTAATTTTACTCATATTTATGTTTAAGTTATAATTTATCTCCATTAAATGTTTACTGTATTTGTGTGTTATCTCCATTAATGACAAAAATTCTACTAAGGGTAAATTGAGAAAAAATAATTAATTTTACCTTGAGCTTCCAAAATGAAAATAATTTGAGGCAACTATTTTTAATAACCACGACAGATAATTTTGGGACAGAGGGAGTATGTGACAAGACCAGATTATTTAAGAAAATACCCCCTCCGTCTCAAATTATTTGTCGCTTTTTTATTTTACACGCCCTTAAGAAATATTTCCTCCAGTTTTAACAAAGTGTTCATTTAGCCATTTGTACACCCCTTAAGAAAATACTAACTGCTAGGCAAATATAGGTAATTTGATTAAACTACCCCCAATTAAATAGGTATTGGCATTTGGTCACTTAACATTTAATAAGGACAAATCTGAAAAAATAAGGTTAATTCTTTCTTGATTTGGTAAGTGGACTCTCTTTTTAAACAAAAAAAATAAAGGTTTAGTGAACACTCTTTTTGAACCGGAGGGAATATTAATTAGGAGGAATATATAACTAACTTTACCCTTATTTATGTATAAGTTATAGTCTCTCTCCATTAAATGTTTACTCTATTTATTTGTCATCTTCTTTAATGACAAAATTCTACTAAGGGTAACATGAGAAAAACTATTAATTATATCTTAAACTTCTAAAATAAAAAATAATTTGAGTCAACTATTTTTAATAATCACGACAGATAATTTCGGGAGTACAAATTTCGATCTCAATAAATTGAAAGAGACCATAAGCGGCTGCATGGGATAGTGCACTTTCTTCTTTAACACACTAAGTATTTTTAAAAATAAATAAATTTACATGTGCACCTATTAAAGATTTTTTTATATACCTTATGCATCAGCTTTAGAAAATTATGTACGTAATTAACCTAACTTTTGAAGTATTCCAATAATGGCAGACTTTGTAACGTTTATAGCATATTTAAGAAAATTCTACATTTAATACTAAAATATTTTAAAATTTGGTCCCAATAAATTAGGAATCTGTTTTAATTTTTCTTTGCTCCATAATTGCTTCAAACCCTAGCCACCATTAAACTTCTACCCAACGGTAGTACGAATTTATGAAGTGAAAGCATGGATATAACACTAAAGATGTTAAATGTGGGATTAGCGCAGAGAGACTGGAAGGATCATAGTGTACATTCCTAAGTTGAGAACCCTACTGTACAATTAATGATGAAAACTATAGTTGGAAGAGTCGTCTTTGGAAGCAACAAGTTGGTCTTTCAGAACGTGAAACATGTCATTGGAAAACTTATATCAAACACTACTAAAAAAATGGCAAAAACCGACGATGAAAACCGACGGACCGCGTCGGTTTTTTCAATGAAACCGACGGGAAACCGACCCTTTACGGTCCGTCGGTTTACATAGCCTCGCTTTTTGAAAACCGACGGACCATGTCGGTTTTTTGTGATGGACTGCGTCGGTTACGTGGTCCGTCGAGTTTTATCTAATAATTTAAAAAAATTAAAAAAACCGACGGACTGAGTCGGTTTTTTTAATTTCTGATTTTTTGTCTTATATAAAAACAATATAAAATTTATGAATTTTTTTATTTAAATTTTTTTATTTTAAATAAAAAATCGACACAGTGCGTCGGTTTTTTCATAAATTTTAAGAATTAATTTCCAGAAAACCAACGGACTGAGTCGGTTTTCTGGAAAATTTCCAAAATTAATTTCCAGAAAACCGGCGGACGGCGTCGGTTTTCTGGAAAATTTCCTGCATGCAATTCCTGCATTTTCTATAGCCACACCTGCACAAAAACCAGTACAAAAACTAGTACCAAAAGCTGCTCAAAACTAGCATTAAAATGCTCCAAATCAATTCTAAAAGAGTTACAGCACATGAGATCACACTAAGTAATAATAAAATACATCAAACACTATATAAACACATCAAATACGATCTAAATAGACCTTCAAAGTTCAAAAATATTTAAATTTCCAACCAAAAGTACCATTAACTAGTTTTAACATAAGTCCATAAAACATAAGTCCATTATTAAATCCAAACTACTACAACTGATCATCCGGTGTCCGGGCTACGTAATTACCGTCATCATCATCTTCTGGGTCGAACACACCAAATTGTCCACATGCAATGTGGCTTTTAACTTGTGCCACGAGCGATTCAAGGCTCGCTTTCATGGAGTTACTTTCCTCAACTCTTTTTGCCTCAGTCTCAGCTAATTTCCTATTAAGTTCAGCAATTTGTTGCGCCATAGCTGCGACCTGAACACCATCAACTCCCTCGGCTTGTCGAGAAGACCCTTCACCTCGGAATCCTGACCGAAGGCGACTTAAGTTTTTTCTTGGGCCTAGACCGTACGCTCTACCCTTTTGTACTCCCCCAACTACTCCACACCAAAAATCTATCTCTAATTCCAGTGGAGGATGGCTCGGCTACTCAGGCTGAGTTTGGTTGTACTGGTTCACATCATCCATAAATTGCGTCTGTATATTAAAAAACGAAACTTAGTATATAACGAATATATCATAATTAAACTTATATATAATTACTTAAATAATAAAATTATCACTTACATAGGAATTACGAGCCCTGTCCTCAACCCATACGGTCGGATCCGACTCCTGCTTCTTCTTTTTTGTGTGCGTCTTTAGGAATAGCTGATCCTGAGTCGGCATCTATCCCGTAGCTTTTTTCTGCAAAAAAAAAGAAGTTAAAGATAAAATTAATAACTCAATAATGATATATTGATCGTAGGTAACTTTAAAGGTATAAAATTACTTACCATTGTCCTAGCCACGTGCCCCTGACTTCTTGCACCCGCAGTGTGCAAAGAGCCACCTTTCTGGGATACACGGGCAGCCTTTGCCTGCTCAGACTTGGTGATAAACTCAGGAGTTCGCCAATATGCCTTAAGTTTCTCCCACTGTTCAACATTTAGCCATTGGGGCATCTTCATATACCTTCTAGCCCTCAAAAACCAATCAGACAACCTTGCACTCCCCTTCCTCTTAAAGTTTGTAGCAACCCTATCATTGTCCATGGATCCTATGTACAATACATATGCAAATCAAATAACTAATGTTAGATGATTTATATAAAAGTAAATTCAAGTTATGAAATGTATAATAAGATGCATACGTTAAGCTCTCTAAACATAGCATGTCGAGTATCATATGGGATTTCACCCCATGATGTATAAAACTGATCGCCATGAAGCCTCCGAACAACATCCAGCAAGGCTTTTGTAGTTTCGTGATCTGGATAGAACCTGCAGTTAAAAAATTTAACGCATATAAGATTAAGATGAAAAAAACTTTAGGAAAACTTAATAAAAGACAATCTTACCCAGATCCCTCAGGCACGATGAAAATCCGACCGATCGCATCTCTATCTCCCGGCTGTAAACCATTATTCGCTAACTCTTGCAAGTTCAATTCAGGGCGCTTACAATATTCCTTTAGGTCCAAACTAGCTTTTGGGTTATCTTTTGTCTTGCCTTTAACATCCATAACAGTGTTGAATAAATTATCAAAGTAATATTTTCAATATGCATCACATCAAGATTATGCCATAGAAGATTATACTTCCAATACGATAACTCCCAGAATATGCTCTGTTTAGTCCAATTATGTTCAACACCATCACCAGATAGTCTATAAGGGGCAACTTCTGTGACCTTAGGCAAGTGACAAACCCTCCCCCAAATTTCTTCTCCTGACAATGTTCGAGGTGGGAGATCATTTTTTGTTTTATTCTTTCTAAATGCTTGTTTCATTTTCCTGAATTGGTGATCCATAAGCAAGAACTGACGATGACAATCAAACCATGAATTTTTGTGGCCATGTTTTAAAGTGAAAGCTTTACTATTTTCCATGCAATGAGGACAAGCAAGCTTTCCAGCAGTCATCCAACCAGACAACATCCCATACGCAAGGAAAATCGTATATTGAAATTTCTCTTAGTTGATACATCATATGTCACTACACCTTCACACCACAATTGTTTTAACTCATCAATCAAAGGTTGTAGATAGACGTCAATCAAAACTTTTGAATTACGAGGACCAAGGATAACACAATTTAGGAATATATAGGGACTTGTCATACACATCTCAGGTGGTAGATTATATGGAGTAAGAAATACAGGCCAACAAGAATAGGGTGCAGCCGAAACAGAGTATGGTGTGAAACCATCCGCACACAAACCCAAACGAATGTTTCTTGGTTCACTAGCAAAATCAGGATAAGTTCTATCAAATTGTTTCCACGCTTCTCCATCCGATGGATGACACATAACACCAAGTGGCCTTCTATTTTCGCTGTGCCATCTCATGTGAGGAGCAGAACTCGGCGATGCAAACAACCTCTGTAACGTAGGTATAATAGGTAAATAATGCATCGCCTTAATTGGAACCATCTTCCCACTAGGTGTCCGCTTATAACGCACATGTCCACATATTTTATATTCATTTAAATCAGCATCTTGCTTATAGAACAACATACAACCGTTTGGAAAACAATGAATTCTATCATACGACAATCCTAATTTGGTAACCAATCTCTTTGCTTCATACTAACTCTTAGGTATGTCGAATTCCGGACTAACTAGTTCCCCCACAAGCTTAATCATTGAGTCCATAGCAGCTTCAGCAACAATCCAATCTGATTTGATGTTAATAATTCTAACTGCAACAGACAAATTAGAATGCTGACTCCCTACCCAAAGTGGACGACTAGCCTCCTCTAATTCTTGATAGAAGTGCATTGCTTCTTCATTAGGAGGTTCCTCAAAATTTTGCTCAGGTTCAAACCCAGACTATACGCCAAAAGCATCATTAACCATATCATTAACTCTATCATATTAGACATGACTATATTCCTGCGACACACTACTTTCACCGACAACCATATTATAAAATATACCATTGACCTCATCATTCTCTCCACAATCAGTCCAAATATAATATTTCTGCTTAAACCCATGACTATATTGTCACGACCCAACCCCGTAGGCCGTGACTGGTGCCCGATCTGGACACCCGTATACATACCTATTAGATATAGTCAAACTGAAACTACGAACAATATGAGACTTTACAAAAGAACTCTGAAGGTTCATAGCGTCATCATATATGTATATTCAGATGCACTGTCTCCTGATGAGTCACAACTGATCATATCATGAAATAATACGCAAGCCGACAAGGCTACTACAACAGAAAGATAATATATGCAAGCCGGAAAGGCTGCTACAGCGCTAGAACATCCATAATGACCATATAGGCACAACTAACCACATCTGCACACAACCCACATACATGTCTACAGACCTCTAAGAGTATCAACAGTAACATATGACGGGACACGGACCCGTCGTACCCATGGAAAAAAACATATATATATGCATATCAGGAAGTCGGTACCAAAATCTAGGCTTCGGAACGACGGAGCTCTCCAAGACAGCAGAAAGGGAATCCTAAGCTGGCGGATCACCAAAGCGAGTATCTGTACCTGCGGGCATGAAACACAGCCCCCCGAAGAAAGGGGGTCAGTACGGAATATGTACTGAGCATGTAAAGCATGAAATACAGTAATCAGGATCATAACTGAAATAAGAAGTACAGGAAACAAGTACAATGTTCAGAATACCAAAACACCTTGCCTTTGAAACATAAATCATGCATGTCAATATCATATATCATACTCAACCTGTTATGGGACGTAGTGACATAATTAGGTAATCATCCTGTACATATGTATATATATATAACATGTCCCGGCCCTATAGTGAGGGACTCGGTAAATAAAATCATATCATCATCATGCATATATATAACGTGTCCCGGCCCTCTAGTGAGGGACTCGGTGAATAAAGTCATCATATGCCATCCTGGCCGCCATCACCGTATCATCATATCATCATGTCATCATATCATCATATACATATACATATAACGTGTCTCGGCCCTCTAGTGAGGGACTCGGTGAATAATGCAGTAAAGCTGTGCACGAAAACGTGTCCTGGCCCGGGACTCAGTGAAAGATATATTGAGGCATGCACGAGCAGAGTAGTGAGAAACCATATGCAATTTAAAACATTATCAAAGACTCAATGGAATAATCAAAACGAACTATCATTTGAAAATCACGACAATAGTCATATTAAAATACCTTTCGAATGCCACAGTGGATTATATCAAAATAGAACTCCTGGAATCATGTATACGTAACAAGATATAATAAAATAGCTTCTGGAAATCATGGACAGTAGCCATCCTACTGGCTCTAAGAGTAGGAACTTCTTTGGAATCATAATATACATATCGTCTATTCGTTTCATAAGGATCATGCCACAAAGAAAGAAGGGTTAACTTTACATACCTGTCAGCGACTAATCGTGAATCCTTTTCGCTTCGTCGCTCTTTTAGCCTATTTATATAAAAGTAACGTTATCGTTAGTAACTACATTTTCTGGTTCGCAAATCTATAGCCCATTCTTCTATAGGACCTACATTTTAGTTTATATATTCTCGTTTAGGGTTTTCTATTATCTAAAAATTTAGCGAAAATTCGGCAGCATTTCCCCTATGTGTTCACCTATCCAAATTTCCAATTGCTCTCCTGTTGACACAGAAATACCAACAACAATATATGGATACAATTATATTTCCAATTCCTTCAATTCAACAAGAACAACAACATGTTCATATCAACGCAACTTCAATTCTACTTTCTAATCCTTTCGCCACATAATCCATGATAACAACCACAATAATACTAATTAAAATTAATACACCATTATTAACTAGGACAGCCCCTACACGGCCTCAAACAACACCTCAACATTAGCATATATAATTCCTTTACTTTTAACATATAATCCATAACATTAATAATAATAACAACAATCAAATTCAGCCAAACTTGAACAACTCCAATTCTGTCCATTTCAACACCAACACTAATTATACAATTTTTCTTATTTCCAATTTCATCTAATACAAATTAATCTCTTCATTACAACACCATTAACTCCAATTACATTGCAAAAGATGAAATCTTACCTCAACTTTAACTAGGACAGATCCTACAATAGTTTGCACAATTCGCACCACTTCATCTTCTTCAACTTAAACCCCTATGTTGCTGCCTCCTTTGAACGTGTAAAACACTTAGAACACTTTTGTGAAATTCAAATTCTCTTCCTCTTTCATCTTTGGAGTTGGCCGTGAGTGCCCAAGGGGCCTGTCATGGCTGTTCACGATTTTCCTCTCCTAGTCAAGATGAAATTAGTGGTTTATTTGTGTTGGAGTGGGCTGGTCGTTCAAAGGGTTGCTGCCATAGCCATGGCCGTGAGTTGCCATGGCTAGGAGCTCCTCTCTCTAGTTTATAGGTCTCTTCCTCCTTCACTAATTTTATGAATGGAAAAATCTGATCCATGAGTCAATAGGTATTATTTATAGGCAGCCTCTCCATTTGCCACATAAGGGTCCCTTGCCCTTTTATACACGTATACCTTGGCTGGCCTAATTTTTTTTTTTCGTATTCATCAAATGTTCAAGGCACAACGTGCATGTGTACTTGTAGTGCTTGCAGCCCTTTAAATTATATCCATTAATTTAATCACTAATCCCCACTTAATAATCTAATCATGGTTAATTAATCCCTAATTTCCATTAATATTTCTACACCAATAGAAATTTGCAAGCAAGTCGTGCCATTTTAATATCGGGGATTAAAAGTCCTTGTCTCATGCAATACATGCTGTCACATCACCTCATATGTATGAGGATCACCCACTTGCTGCACCTCTCCATCATCTACGTGGAAATAATATTTATCCGATTTCCAATATAATTTTCGTATTTCTTTCATCTAGCAATGTAGATACGACTTGGATAAATCAAATACATCTTGGAGAGAGGATTTTCTTACCTTATATGCCAAGAAGTATTCTCCCTCCATCTCACTTCACTTTGACAAAAGCCCGGATTGAACAACGTGACAAAAATAAAATAATGACATCGAAGTAGTGAGCAAAACCCAAATATTATTCTTGAGAGAGAAAATTATTTTCTTCTTCCATAAAATACCAAGTCACCTTGATACTCTATCAATTCAAAACTGCGTTGTTTTCCATATAAATGGAAGTCACGTTGTTGCTTCCTTGCATAATGAAACAACAAAACAATTAGCTAAAGAGACCGGTCAAAATAATGGTGCTGTACGGCACATTTTTTGTTGTGCATATATATTGCTGCAAAGTTCCTTTTTTCTTTCTTTAACATGACAAGCCATCATGGTGTACTAGTCCCCTTTTCTATTTTACACGTGTAATCCCCTAGGTGTACATATAATTACTCATCACTAAAGTTTACACCTCATCCTTGAATGAATGTTATGTAAGTGTCACTTTCAGCCGATATGAATATGGTCCACGTGACATACTATTCATCCAACAATTCCCAATAATTTATCTACATCCACTACATCTCTCCTTTTTATCCAATTACACCCATAATTAATTTCTTGATCTCAATTCACTTAAATAATGATCATTTTTAATACACTCCATTTGCTCATTGTCATGACCATGTGATATAACACTAGTCCATAGTCCCTTTTGGTACACATAAAATATTATTTTCAATCATCGTCGTCACACTCTTCCATCTTAAATCATTTCGGGACTTCATTCTTCGTATACACTGAGTTCTTGATTTTCATGCTTGAATATGAACAAATCCTTTGGCTCGGGTAAATTTGCTCATATTGGATGGTTCAATTTTCTAGTCCAAAATACGGGCTATTATAGCTTGGACCGTATTTCATCCAAATAAAATTTGAACCTCTACGAAATTTAATTTTCTTCGATTTGTTTATCTTCTAATATTTACAACCCATCTGTATCATCACTCTAACCACCTATAAGCTTGGGGAATAACCTCGTTTCCGTTGCTAATGTCATTTAACTCGCACACTTTCCAACGTATGAAAACACGGGATGTAACATATATGAACCCTAACCGCTTCCGGTTTCAAATACTTTATACACCGGCAATGAGAACAAGAACACCTAATTACCCCTTCATTTTGAAAATGGTGAAGTGACATTGCATGTGTGATAAACCCATTAACACCTTCAACAAATTCATCATGTACACCCACACGATTACTATTATTCATATTATACATCCACATACGATCCATCTAAAAATTGAAAAGTAAATCTAGTCACATAAAGTATACATTTTAGGTTTGAGGTTATAGAAATATTATAACTTAATAATTCTAACATAACTTAATAATTCTAACTTTGAAAAGCACAATCCCAACCAATTCTAAAAATTAAAAAGTAAATCTAGAGAAATAAAGTCTACATTTTAGTATTGAGGTTGTAGAAATACTATAACTTAACAATTCTAACTTTGAAAAGCACAATCTCAACCAATTCTAATTTGGAATGATCAATAACAATTCTAATAACATATGGATTCTAACAAAAAGCACAATCCAAAAAAAAAAAAAAAACTAGTCAAATAATTAAAGTATATATTTTTGCACATATTCAACATCAATAATATTACAAAGAATGATAACTAAGCTAACACAAATACAAAGAATGATAACTAAGCTAACACAAATACATTGACAAAGAACATAAAATATAGCACAATTTCAAGCAAAAAAAAAAAAAATGACAAGTAAACTAGTCAAATAAAGTTTACATTTTTTTCACAAATTCAACATTAATAACATTGCAAATGATGTTTAACAAATCTAAGTAGACTAACATTAGGCCTAAAATCTACAAATAAAACTAAAATTGAAAGAATTTTAAAAGCCCTAATTTAAAAGAAACTAACCTCAATTTATTAAGTTGAAAACGGGTCTGGGGTAGGTGGGGGTGGGCTGCGCAGGCGGCGAGGCTGGGCGGCGGGGCTGGGCGAAGGGGAGGGGGTGGCGGGTAGGGTTTTAGGGGAATGGGGAGTTTTATTTGGGAAGAGGAGAAGAAATGGGAATAAAACCCGTCTGCCCATTTTGTTAAAAAAAAATCGACGGACAAAATTGACCTTGTTCGTCGGTTTTTTCCGCCTGTTGACCATATTTTGACCCAAAAAAGAAAAAAAAACTGACCCTGTCCGTTGGTTTCTTAAAAAAATTATTTATTATTTTTTAAAAAAACAAAATGAATTGAAAATTATTTAAAATATTTTTAAAAATAAAACCGACGTTGTCCGTCTATTTTATATTAATTATTATTATTATTATTATTATTATTATTATTATTAAAAAAACCGACGTGGGACGATAGTTTTTTTTTTGGCGGAAATATAATTTCAAAATTCTTCCAAAAAAACCGACGTCGTCCGTCGGTTTTCTAATTAAAATAATTAAAAAAAATTAGAAATGCAAAAAACCGACGCAGTGAGTCGGTTTTCCGTCGGTTTTTGTCCGTCGATTTTTTGCAGTTTTTTAGTAGTGAAAGTCTTCAATGAATTGGTACCATTGTGACAACATTAGAGCTTAAACATTGAATACCTTTAGGATATAATGGACTCTTATCGAGCAAGTGTTAAACTCAGACATTAGGGAATGCGTAAAATCAGACATTGGGCCTAACTCACACCCCAAAAGCTAGCTTAATGGGAGGAGGATTTCCCAAGACTTATAAGGAGCTCAGATTTCTTGGTATATTCTCTTCACCCCCTCATGACCAAATTCAGACATTCTTTTTTATCTGGGGTCCATTACCCAGTCTGAAGCGTGCACATTCATTGGACGGGGGGCATTTTTCAACCACCATTGGTCCGGGGCACATTTATGGACCGGGGGCATTTTTCATCCCCTATCGGTCCGGACCTGTTATAGCCCGTATTTTGTACGTTCGGATGTTTCGAGGTGGTCGTGGTAAGTTAAGGGCAAGACCATTTTCCAAAATTGTTTTAATGTACAAGTTGGTTATGAATATTATTTATGAATACTATTAGTATGGAAATATTGAGAAAGGTCAAGGGTAAAAAGGAAAATTCACAAAATGGCTCATGGTAATATTGCGGAAGGCTAGGGGCAAAATGAGAATTTCACAAGAAGTCTTGAAAATTCTTCAAGAAGTCAAGTTGGCCGTGTGGCATATAAGTATATGTCTACATTTTTATTTAATAAGGCTAATTATAAATATATATATATGGACCAAGCTTGTTCCATAAGCCAAGTGGTCATATTTGCTATTTTAAGAAAGTTCAAGAAAAATTGAGAAGGGGACATGTGTCCACCTTGTATTGGTAGAAGCTATATATATATATATATATATATATACATATAATTGATGACAAAATAAGGGGCAACTCATCATTTTGACTCTAGAACCTTGGAGAGAAAAAAAAAGAAGAAGGAGAAAGGAAATATAGTAGGTTCGGCCATGGCTCAAAAAAAAATTGAGGCCATGGAAATTGATCAAGAAAAATTATTTCTTCTAGCTTTCCTACTAATTTGAAGGTCCTCTTTAACATGAGATAATTGTTGGAGCAAGAAAACCATTCATTCTTGCAAGTTCATAACCCTAGCCAAGTAAGAAGACAAGTGGAAAAAGGTATGTATTCAATCTTCTTTTCATATGTTATGGAAGCTTTGTATATGTTGTAGAGTGAGGAATGAATGAAATTCATGAAATATGTAAGTATAGGGGTGTGGCTGAATGGAGGTGGTGGTGCAGAAGTGATGAATTAATTTTATTTAGTAGTTTGATTGTTGTGTTGTGGATTCCATGATGTAAAATGAAGGTTTGGTGGCTTGAAATGAATTTGAAATTGTTTGTGCATTATTGAAGAAGTTAGTGTGACATTAGTGTGGTTTCTTATATTTGTAAGAATAAATTTGTTAATGTATGGGTTGGTGACATAATTCATGAATTTGGAAGTGAGACATGTGTTGGAAGATTGTAAGTCGGGTTGTTGTGGTTGAATTTGAAAGAAGGAAATAGGTTGTTACTGTTCTTGTTGAATTTGGAAGGCTTCGGGTGAAGTAGTATGTTGATTGAGTCATTTTGAATGCTAAGTGAATTGAATTGAATATAAATGAAATGTAGTTGAATTGTATGACAAAGGTTGTTAATGTTAGAATGCGTCTTGAATTGATTGTTGATGTTGTTGGCACGATTGTTGGTATTGTTGTTGATAGTTTGGCCGATTTGAATTCTTGGATTGTTGTTGATGATTTGGCCGAGTTGCATTCTCGGGTTTGTTGTTGTTAAATTGGCCGAGTTAGATTCTCGGGGATGTTGTATTTACAGGGGAAATGCTGCCGAAATTTCGGCAGATTATAAGTGAGTTTATTTGAAAGATTAAGACAAGCATATGTCGATGAGTCTAATGATTATGTCAATTCTATTGAATGTAGACTAGCAAGTTGGACGAATAAGCGTAGTTAATTGGACGTGGGACAGGTATGTAAGACTTACTCTTTCTTTCTTTTGGCATGATCTTTGTGAAACGAAGAGACAATATGTATATGATTCCAAAGAAAACTCCTATTCTTAGAGCCACTAGGATGGCTAATATTCTTGACTTCCATAAGCTATTTCATACGGTTTTGATGCGTATCCATGATGTCCGAAGTCCTATTTGATATGTTTCCGAATGGCATTCGAAAGATAATTTATATGACTAAAGTTTTGATTTTCAAATGCTAGCACGTTCGATTATTCCCTTGAGTCTTTGATATACTTTGATACGTACATATGGTCTCTAAAGCTCTATTTGATTTGACCCGTAAAGATATCCGAAGGATACTTGATATGATTGTTGCTTTGATTTTCCAAAAATGGCTTCTGAAACGCTCGTAGAAGGTTCTGTACTTCAAACACTCATAACTTTCTTATACTAAGTCGGATTGACCCGAAACTTGTTTCTGAGCCTTCAGATGTCGGTAAGTGTACGTATCTATCGAGTCTTAATTTATGTGCATATAGTTTCTCACTACTCTGCTCGTGCATGTGTCATGACCTCTTTCACCGAGTCTCGGGCCGGTATGTATCGTGCGTAAGGTTCGCCGGGTCCCCTGCTTGAGGGCCGGGTGCCATATATGTATTCCGAAGTATGATGCGTTACAGTGTTATGATGTGTTCATGGTTCGCCGAACCATATATGATGTGATATTATGATGTGTGACGGAGATTACGGAGCAAATCTTCTAGAGTATGATGTGTGTGGCGCCAAGGGCAGGGTGGCGCCACGTTCCCCGGGTCCCGCAAGGGACCGGATACCGTTCCTGGCATGCATGATTTGTGTTTCTAGTAAGTTGTTTTATTAATTTGCATATCGTGCTTACTTTCTGTACTAATCTTCTGTACTTCTTATTCCGCTTGTGATTCTGTTCATATTACTCTATGCTTTACATACTCATTACATACTTCGTACTGACCCCCTTTCTTCGGGGGCTGCGTTTCATGCCACGTAGGTACACCCAGATGAGAAGAAGACTTTGCAAGAAGGTGTTTCAGCGGGATTGGCGAACTCCACTTCCTTCCGGAGTGTTGCCGAGTCAGAGCGTATATAAGTTGTGATTTCTGATTTGTGTTAGAGACTTTGCAGACATAGTCGTGGGTAAAGAATATCAGTTTTGTAAGAGGCTCCATCAGCCGATGTGACATATTGAGATATGTTACAGATTCCATATGATTACAAATTTTGTTTGATTTGAGAACGATAGAAAGAAAGTTTCTGAAAGCCTTACTATGTGTTTCATGTTTATTTGATTTAAAAGTCCGAAAAAAGTATGTTTGTAATAAGAGTCAGAGGGTTCGCTCGGCTCCGAATATGGGGTCGGGTGCCCATCACACCCTAGTAAGGTTAGGGTGTGACAGGACCGGTCATTGGTCCGGCGCATTATGCCCCCTCTTTTTCCAAAGGTCACATCGGATTGAGCCTAGCTCTGATACCATGTCAAATTAGCCATTAGGCCTAACTCACACCCAAAAGTTAGATCAAAGGAAGAAGGATTGCCCAAACCCTTTAAGGAGTTCAGGGTTCTCATCTGTCACCGATGTGATATATTCTCTTCAGGATGTAAATGAACTTTTGAAAAGATTTGAAATTGTGACTTCTACTTCGTTGTTTCATCTCAGTAACAACCTTGATTTAAAAAGCAAGTGCAAAAAATTCTTCTTCGAGAGTTCAAACTTGTGACCTTAACCAAATTTTAAACCAGCTGTGATCTGTTATGTTACTCTTAAGTTATGTTAAAGAGGTTTTCTTCAATATTTATACAAATTTTATGTTGTCTCATAAACTTTTATTTGAAAATCAAAGTTAAGATATTTTTTTCTATGTACTGGTAGTTAAAATATTTTTGTATAATATTAGATGACCTAAAATATAATAACAAATAGTGGTACATAGTAAGATTTTAGAGTAACGTGCAAACGAAGATGGGTTACCTAAACTTTTTTACCAAACAAGTTTTTGTGTGCTTTTTTGACTCTATTTTTTCACAATACATTATATATACGCTCATATATACTTCCTCTGTCTCAAATTATTTGAAACTTTTCTTTTTTTGACAGTCAAACTTCTTAGTTTTGACCGTGTGTATTAACATAGAATCTTTAAATTTTTTGAAATAAAATTTAAATATTTGGAAACTACGTAAAAAGTACTATATCTCACCATAATTAATAATTAAAAACATATGAAAAAATTACGATCAAAGAAAAACTCATTTGACTCTAGAAAAGCGAAAGTGTCAAACAAATTGGGACGAAGGAAGTAGCTTAAGTCAACTTCTTATCCCAAAAAAAAAAAACTTAAATCAACTGGATATCTTCTATAACTGCAGTAGCATTAAATTGGGTACTAACCAACTACTCCCTCCGTTCACTTTTACTTGTCTATTATACTAAAAATAAATTTTCACTTTTGCTTGTCCATTTTGGCATATCAAGAAAAGACAAACTTTTTTTTCCTGGTTTACCCTTATCATTAATTACTCATTCTCCAAGTTCAGTGGGACTATACGCCAATGAATGTCAGTATTATAGTGAAATACATACTTTATTTATTAATTCTTAAAGGGCGTACAAAGTAAAAAATGAACAAGTAAAAGTGAACGGAGGGAGTACCTAACTAGAGTTGGAGGAAGTTGGCCAGAAGCCTAGAAGCCTTCTCTTAGTTTTTGTTTTTTTTCAAAATTAGGTATAAAATTACCCGCCAAAGAATTTTTTTATTATGAAGTGAGATATGTCATGTGATACTTGTGTGAGGAGATCATTAAATTACAAGTGGACTATTGGCTAAGCCTGTCAAGTGGGCCGGGCTGGGCCATATAAATGGGGGCCACATGGGGCCGGGCCGGGGGCCGGGCAGGGCCATAGTTAGTGGCCCAGCTCTCACCCGGGTAGGGGTACATAGTGGGCTAAGTGGGCTGGGCCGGATTTTACTTAGTGGGCCGGGCCGAATTTTAATTATTTAAAAAAAATCTAATACTAAAATTTATTAAGTTTGGTACTTTAAAATCTAGTGTTGTCTACTTTATTTTAACCATGAAGTTCCTTAAATTATACTTTGGCCCTATTTTCAACGGCGAAGGGTCATATATACCCCTGTACTATCCCGAAATAGTTGTGCGTATCCCCCGTTTGCTTTTTCAATGATATATACCCTCGCCGTTAGCGTTTTGGTCATATATACCCCCGCGTCTAACGACTCTGTTTAACAGGGACACGTGGCAAGATCTAATGGCTGCAACCATTTTTTTTAATTTATCTAATTTATCATTAAAAAATTATTTTAAACTAGAAAGGGGCTATTTCTTAAAAATGTGGCTATTTCTGAAATTCAAAATGTGAGTTTCTTCTTCTTCTCCAATCAATTTGCAACTGAAATTCACCCAAGAACCCATCGAATTCTTCACCAAATTATTCCAAATTTCAGATATCAACTCTCCAAAATTTAACTGATCTTTTTCAATAACATTCACTCGAAACAAAGCTCGTTTGAAGAAACCCAAGACTTGAACTTGAAGCTTCAAGTTTCGTTAATGGTTGTCTATGGAGTTTCTGTTTTTTCTTCACGTTCCAGCTACTCAAGACAAGCTTTAATTACAATTTTTAGATTCAATTATCAATACACAGTTTATTCCAACAAAGTTTTCACCATTTTGATTTTATTTTTCGGCCACCATTTTCATATTCAAGAATCTAATTGTAGAGTTCATGAACCTTATGGGCAGATTTCAAAGTGAGTTTAATTTTGGATCCATGAATATACCGTTGCAGTCGTCGGATGCCGGTGGTGGAGCTTCGCCGGAGATTAGACTTTCTAATTTTCAATTTTTTGTTTTGTTTTGTGTTTTTTTAATGATGAATTAGATTAAATAAAAAAGAAAATGAGATTAAATAAAAAAGAAAATGGTTGGAGTTGTTGAGATAGTGCCACGTGTCCCTATTAAACGGAGTCGTTAGACGCGGGGGTATATATGACCAAAATGCTAACGGCGGGGGTATATATCATCGAAAAAGCAAACGAGGGATACGCACAACTATTTCGGGATAGTACAGGGGTATATATGACCCTTTGCCGTATTTTCAATCTATAAATACCATTCATTCTTCTCTATATTGTCTCACAATTCCCTACTCTCCTCTTTCCCTAAATTTCCTACTCATCTAAATCTCTCTCTCTCTTCCAACTTCCAAGTTCAAATTTCAAAATTAAAATTTAATGATAATCTTCCATCTCCTCCTCCAGTCCGAAGATCAATTTCAAGTTTGGTGTGGTTGCATTTTGAGCGAGTAGACGAGGAACATGTTAAATGTCAACATTGTGGTCAAATATATCTCCATAAGTCCGAACCGGTTTTTGGGGGTACCGGTCCGTTACGTAGGCACTTGGACAAAAGGTACAAAATTAAACTTTGAAGTTTATCTCTTCTTTAAATTTCTCCATTGATGTTAGCGTTTTGAACTTTTCATTTGTAATAAGTTAATCGTTCAAGTTTGAATGTTTTGAATTTGCAATGTTATCAATTTAAGTTTGAAGTTTTATTTTAAATTGCTTATGTAGTCTTGCATCACATTTTTCAGCTTTTTATAATTTTTAGCACTTAAAATAGCTGTTGGGATTCTTCATTCCAACAACATATTTAAGACATACACAAATATACCATTAACATATACAAGATATACACAAATATGTACCACTTATATAATTTTTTAAAAAAATAATAATTTGAAGTGGACCGGGCCCCTGGTGGGCCAAAACCTGGGCTGTTGGTGGGCCGGACTACCGGGCTAAATGGCATGTCCAACCCAGCCCCTTAATTTTTTCCACTAGCCCAGGCCACCACCCTCTTACCAGGTTGGGGGCTGGGCCGGTTATGGGCCGAGTTAGGTGGGCCGATCCCGAGCCGACCCAGCCCAATTGACAGGCTTATGGGCCCTTTCTCTACTTTAAGGCTAAGAATAGAATCAAGAGTAGAGAGAAAATATATTACAATAAAGTGATATGGTCCTAGCAGAATTGTGTTAGATAAAATAAATATGGGTGAAAATCATTTACACCCCAAACTATATTTTAAAAATCAAACTCCCTCCTCAACTTTGAACAATAGACATTCTCCCCATTTATCCTAAGTGATTTTTTTAAAGCCTATTTTACCCTTACATTATCAACTTTTGTCTTCTTTTTTAAAATCATGATATTTTTCATTTTTTTAATTCATTTAACAAATTTCTTATAAAATATTAATATTATCTTCTAGGCGAAGAAGAAAGTGAGAAATACTAATTGAGTATATAAATTAATGGTGTTCTATAATAAAATAAATTAACAGAATAAACAAAAAAATAATTTTATTAAAAATAATCAAACTTTAATATTTACTTATACAAGTGAAACAGGTTATAATAACTTTATGAATATATTTCTATGCAAGTAATGCAAAACAAATTAAAAAATAGAGGTAAATCTTTAAAAATGATTTATTTATACTGTAAATGAATTTTATAATTTAAGAAATATTTCATTAGTGACAACCACTAATTTATTTATATAAACAATAGATAATAATAGAGAAGTGAAACTTAATATACACACAGGCATGTACATACAGATATACATATTGCATATAATATTGAAATAACAATCATAAAAAATAGCATTAGATTTTGTCACAAATTCGTAAAAGTATTATTCTACTTATAATGTTAGTCAACTTAAATAAGAATCTATAAATATCTAGATTGAAAAGATAAATATTATATATAATATAAAATGTATTACATAAATAGAGGACTGAAAAAAATAAGGGTGAAATAGTCATTGCATTGGATAAAGGGGGGAGAATGTCTATTGTTCAAAGTTGAGGGGGAAGTTTGATTTTTAAAGCAAATTTGGGGTGGAAATCTTTATTAGATTCTGGGGTCCACGTACTCTTTGATGCTCATTCATACCCAACCAAAGAGAAAAGTAAAGGACTTTTCTTCGTCAGCTCAATGTGGCATTTTTCTTCTCAACTAAACAATGACAAATTTTATTCCAACCAATTTTATCAAAAATTAAAACACATGTTCAGCCATAATAAATTAAAACATGCAATTTCTTTAATCAATTTTGGTTACCATCCTTCCTGATACTAAAAGAAAAGGTTGATGTCACGACCCAATCGGAGGGCCATGACGAGTACTCGGAGCTAACCTATCGAGCACCACAAAACATACATACATTTCATATCCATACCTAATTGGGCCCTTGAGCTAGTTAATATATATCTCATAATCTGCAGGGGACACAAGCCCGAAAGGGCTATACATATATATACGTTATCAAACTGGGCCCATGTATACAAGCCGACAAAGCTATCAAAATGATATGATAAAATATGGACTGAGGAAATCAAAAGACATCTAACTGTGTACATCTGTCTACGAGCCTCAACATGGGATACATAACATAATAAGGATGGGACAGGACCCCGCCATACCCATCTGTACACAAGGAACCATACTAGCTGATCTGCAGCTCCGGAATTGTTACACCTCGGAACTTTGGGTTGCTGAGCGGTGAATGGACTAACGTAAGTTAAGGTGTACATGATGTCCCTACAAGTAAGAAGGGATGCTTAATGATTCTAATT
The DNA here is from genome assembly GCF_019175385.1 of Lycium barbarum. Lineage (NCBI taxonomy): Eukaryota > Viridiplantae > Streptophyta > Magnoliopsida > Solanales > Solanaceae > Lycium > Lycium barbarum. The sequence goes on from NC_083344.1 coordinate 121,259,520, forward strand.
AAGATTCCAAAGAAGTTAGAGGCAAGGGAGAAGAGTTCGTCAAATAAAACTTCACTGCAGTTCTGCGAAAGGGGGGTTCGACGGTCGTTCTTTGTACCGTCGGACGGACCGACGATTCATCGATTGTGCCATAAAATCGAGTTAGCACGAAGACCATTCGAAAAATCAGATCGACGCTCCATCGATCAGTTAGACGGACCGTCCTTCTCACCGTATAATGGAAGAAAACGAAAGGTTGCTCACTGGAAATTTAACGACTCCGATGATTAGATCGACGCTCCGTCGATCCGATCGACGCTTCGTCGATCATACCGTATATCTCGATCGGGACTGATTTCTAGATTTTATATAAGGACCATTCCCTCATTTCATTTCCACTTCTCCACACACCAAGAAGCCTCTAGAATTTTCTCCATCATTCATCCACAAGAATTCAAGGGGAAACCATGATCAACTATACCAAATTCAGGAAAACAAGTGTATGAAACCTAGTAAAAGTTCACCTACACCAAGAAAACTCAAGGGAAGTGAGTTAGGGTTTTGGTACAAGAAGAGAAGCTTCATTCAAAGGTTGTTCCTCCATCATCTAAGGTGAGTTTTATGGTCATTCCCTATTGTTTAAGGTATTGGAAGGATAAGACACTTGAATTGTAGAAAGACATTGAAAATGGGTCATGAATGAGTGAATAGTGTCATTGTTGAACAACAGTTGGGATGAATCGTGAATGTTGGTATGTTGTGATTGTGAATATGTTATAAATGAAATTTAGACCATGGAATAAGTATTATATATGAGAAAACGCGATGATGAGCTATAACTATAATTGTGGAGAAATTGAAGGGAAATGGTGAATTGTGGGAAATGTATATGAATGATGACTGTAGTTTGCGATATTGTTAATGATGTTATGAACGTTTGGGAGTTGATATAGAATATGGGAAAAGTAGTAGAAACAAAGGAAATGCTGCCCAATTTTCTCTAGCTTTAGTAGGCACGTTCTTATAATCGCTTAGCTAATGTTAATGCGAATTCTTTTGAAGGTAAAGACGTGAACATTAAAGGAGAATGAGCAAGCAATATAGTAGTTAAACGACAAAAGTATGTGAGGCTAGTCCTTTCTTTCTAAGGCATGAATCTTATGGCATGAATTTCCTCCTTCTTCATGGATTTCCTACCTTCAAGAAAACTAAGAGCCTTGTTCATGAATAGCCATATGAAATAAGAGATACACTATGAGTACGATAACGATGACGATGAGTTTGAGTCTAAAGAATCTAGAATCCATGATATGATGATCCTATAAAGCTAATGATGCTATCTATAACCCATCGATGTCGTTATTTGTTATTTGGCACAAATATCATATTTTGTGTCGTATTACAACTTATTCTTATGACTTTTATCGCTTAATTCATGACGTAACCGTCGTATTTGAACTTATGTCGTTATATTTCATGTGTATAGGTACGACGACGACAAACGATGGAAACTGTGCTTGAAATAATTGGAATTCGTAGCATATGTCGATTGGCTGAGGTGACGAGGCAAAGATCGCAAAGGACAAACTAAAAGGAGTTAACCGACTGAAGAGACTCCGCTTTCCTTCCGGATCGCGGAAGGATCGCGAGAAGCTTCAGAACTTCAAGCCATCGAGGCGCATCGCGTGAAGAAAGCGGAACAACCACTCAGTCGTCAGTATCTCGCGATCCTTCCGCATCGCGGAGGGAAAGCGAGAACCTGCAGAACATTGCGCCATCCTTCTGCATCGCGGAAGGAAAGCGGGGATCTGCGAATGTTTTCCCGATTAGACTAGATTTGGATTCCTTATTTATTATTTTTTACCCTAGCCTATATATAGACGTTTTAATAGCTGAGAACGGTGTGCTGGGATTATTCAAGGATTTGTAAGCCACCGTTCTCCTTTTTCTCTTTCTAGGTTAATTTATTTTTTATCTTTTTCAACCCTAGTTTATTCATGGCTTCTTTTGTCTATGATCGAACCATGAGTAGCTAATCTCCTAATTCTAGGGTTGTGGCGAAAGACTTGAAAGTTGATGTGATGACAATTGTTATGTATTGATTTTCCATATTGTGGGTTGCTTATTTATTATTGATTTCAATTGTTTGATTATCTGGGCAATAGTTAGACACTATCAGTGGTGTGTGGATTGAACTTGAGAAAGGGAATTCACGTACGTAATAAGAATAAATAGAGTTTGTTCGATTTAATCGTTTCGCTAATGAGGATAGAGATATACCCTTTAGCCTACTTAGTTGAATACAGAGAAATAAACGCGTTCTTGTTACCTCTGATGACCATAGAGATATAGGCGTTATAGTAACATCTACAAGCTCGTGAGTAGTTCGAGAGAATATCATAAAGCATAATTAACCCGTTAACTAGTAACCCAGGAAACAAAATAGGTGGAATTGTCTGAAGATCAACTGGATTGTCGAAAGCCATAACCCTAGATCTTTCTCTCATCTGAAAATTCTTACAGTCCTTGTCCACATAGTCCCAGTCATAAAAACACCCATCACAAATTGTTTACTTTTCAAGTTTTAGTTTAGTACAACAAACAATCTTGATTTTCACTTTCTTGAATAGTTTCATTCGAATTTGAATTAGTTTGACAGTAGAATCTAAGTCTCTGTGGGATCGATATCTGGACTTAACAGTCTATATTACTTGTACGACCACGTATACTTGCGTGTGCGTTTGGGAGCAACAAGTTTTTGGCGCCATTGCTGGGGACTTAGAAAAATTTACTGTTTTTCTAATTTTAGTTTGTTTTTCTATTCAAGTCTTTACTTTTTTTTTCGTTGTTCTACTTGTGATTCTTCAGGCTTCTCTGGTTTATGCCTAGCACTAGAAGTTCAGGATAACCGTTAGTTGATCTTGGTCAAGAAATCGAAAGAACCTTCAGACGACAGAGACAAATGGCTAACGAAGCAGCAAGACTTGCTCTTGAACAGGCAGAAAGGGATAGAGCCAGAAACACAGATGAACAGGGAGAGAGAGCAGCCGCGAGGGCACAAGAGCAACGAATTCTGTTATCCAGTTATGCTAGGCCATGTCTGGCAACCATTGCTAAGGCTATTGTTAGGCCTGACATTACTGGAAATTTCGAGCTAAAAGAAGGAACAGTGCGGCTGGTGTAACAGACGTGCCAGTATATGGGTAAATCTAGTGAAGACCCGCATAAGCACTTGATGCAGTTCGTGGAGTTGAGCGAGAATTTCCAATATAGAGATGTCCCCGATAATTATATGAAGCCGTCCTTGTTTCCGTTCTCACTTATTGGCGAAGCGAGAGAATGGTTGACGAATCTACCTGCAGGTTCTATCACTTCTTGGGAGATATTATCAAATAAGTTTATCGACAGGTTCTTCTCACCCAAGAAGACAAAGGAGCTGCGAGGGAGAATTGCTAACTTCACTCAGAGAGATTCCGAATCTCTACCATACGCTTGGGAAAGGTATAAGGGTTATCTACGAGATTGCCCCATCACATGCAGCCAAAGGAGATCATTAGTAACTATTTCGTAGAGGGTCTTAACCATGAATCAAGGGCCCTGATGAATGCTTCAGCTCAAGGTCAGATATTAAACAAAACATATGAAGAGATGGAAGATCTCCTTGAGATGATGTCTTAGGGTCATCATGAGTATAATGAGAAACCGGGGGTTACCATAAAAAGCTACTGGGGTTCTTAAAGTTGATGATGTTGCAGTTATCCGGGATGATATTGGTACTCTCACTAACGTGATGTTGAGGGTGTTTCCTCAAACTCAGCAGATTCAACCAGTTCAACATATTCAGCAGGCGGCATGTGTAAGTTGCGGTGAACCTCATGATTATAATAATTGTCCATTGAATCCAGAGTCTGTCTATTTTGTGGGGCAGTAGAATCGCGGTATTGCTAATCGGGGAAACTATTATGGAAATAATTACAACACTCCATTTGGGAGGCAGGATTTCCATAAGCCGAACAATTATCAGCAACCTCAAGCCCAACCAGCTAACAATTTAGAGGAGATGATGAAGCAGCTTATAGCTCAAAATCAGGTGATGCAGCAGCAAAATTAGAAAATTCAGAGTGAGATGCAGAAGTCTATTCACGAGATTGAGAGTCAGATGGGGCAGATGGCTCTTATGCAGAATGTCAGACCTCCGGGTGCTCTTCCGAGTGATACTGAAAAGAATCCAAAAGAATGCAAAGCAGTCACCTTGAGGAATGGTAGAGAGCTAGAGGAAGCGCCACCGAAAAAGAAGAACATAGCGTAGGCATAACTTATCCCTGCTAAGCGAGCTGAACCAAAGCAAACAGTCGCAGAGCAGCATGTAGAGGAAGTGGTGCGACCACCCCCTCCCTTTCCACAGCGACTTCAGAAACAGAAGGCAGATTCGGCTTGCATGAAATTTCTTGAACTCTTAAAACAGGTACACATTAACATACCTTTGGTGGAGCTTCTGCAAGAAGTCCCAAAGTATGCGAAATATATTAAAGATGTGGTCGCGAACAAACGGCGTTGGACAGAGTTTGAGACAGTTGCACTTACTGAGGAGTGCAGTTCTAGAGTGAGGAGTAAGATCCCTCCAAATTTGAAAGATCCGGGCAGCTTCACAATTTCGATTACGATTGGAAACATTGAAGTTGGGATAGCATTATGTGATTTGGGTGCTAGTATTAATCATATGCCCACCTCTGTGTTCCGAACGATGGGTTTGGGAGAGCCTAGGCCAACCACTATTACATTACAGTTGGCTGATCGGTCTATTGCTTATCCTGATGGTATTATTGAGGATGTTCTTGTGAAGGTAGGCCCATTACTTCTGCCGGTTGATTTTGTGATACTTGATTATGAGGCAGATAAGAGTGTTCCTCTCATTATGGGGAGAGGATTCTTGGCTACTGTTGATGCTGTAATCCGAGTGAAAGATGGGAAGATGTCCATGACAGTTAATGGGCAAGAGGCGACCTTTGATGTATTTAAAGCTACCAGACTTCCGGCCCATTATGAGGAATTGAAGATGATTTCGGTGGTGGAACCCTAGCTCACAAATGCCGAGTTAGATCACTTTCTATCCTCGCGAGATCCGTTGGAGATATCTTTGGTGTATGGGGAAGATCTGAAGATTGACGCAGAAGTGGAAGAGTGTCTTAGCATTCTTGACACTTCATGTGCTTATCTACGAGCAAGTACACCGTTTGAGGAGCTAGACAGACCAGAGCCATGGAAGAAGCCGAAACCGTCTATTGAAGAGGCTCCCGTTCTTGAGTTGAAACCATTGCCTCTTCACCTTCGCTATGCTTTCTTGGGTAGTGGAGACACATTGCCCGTAATCTTCTTTGCTTATTTGACTGATGTGCAGGTTGAACGTGTATTACGAGTGCTAAGAGATCGAATCCGAGCCCTCGGGTGGTCGATAGCTGACATTCGGGGTATTAGTAGCTCGTTTTGCATGCACAAAATTTTATTGGAGGAAGGCAGCAAAACCAGTATTGAGTTTCAGAGGCGACTGAACCCGATCATGAAGGAGGTGGTGAAGAAAGAGGTAATCAAGTGGCTTGACAGCTGTATCATTTATCCCATCTCAGACAGCAATTGGGTGAGTCCTGTACAATGTGTCCCGAAGAAAGGGGGCATAACTGTGGTAGAAAACGAGAAGAATAAAATGGTGCCTCAACGAACTGTTACGGGCTGGAGGATATGTATCGACTATCGCAAGTTGAACAACGCCAGCAGAAAAGATCATTTTCCTTTACCCTTCATGGACCAGATGCTCGACCGATTGGCTGGGCACGATTATTATTGCTTTTTGGATGGTTATTCGGGTTACAACCAGATCATGATTGCACCTGAGGATCAAGAGAAGACCACATTCACATGTCCATATGGTACATTTTCATTCCAGAGGATGCCTTTCGGTTTGTGCAATGCTCCAGGTACCTTCCAGCGATGCATGATGGCTATCTTCACCGATATGGTGGAAAATTATGTGGAGGTAATTATGGATGATTTCTCTGTGTTTGGAGATTCTTTTGACGACTGTTTAAATCATCTTGATGCCGTGCTAGCTCGTTGTGAAGAAACAAACATGGTACTTAACTGGGAAAAATGCCATTTCATGGTTCGAGAGGGAATTGTTCTTGGGCACAAGATATCGGGCAAAGGAATAGAGGTTGACAAGGCGAAGATTGAAGCAATTGAAAGATTGCCATCACCCGTTTCAGTTCGGGGAGTGCGTAGTTTTCTTGGGCATGCTGGCTTTTACCGACGGTTCATCAAAGACTTCTCTAAAGTTGCCAATCCACTGTGCAAGCTCTTAGAGAAAGATGTGAAGTTTATGTTCAATGAAGCCTGTCTGACGGCTTTTGAGGAGCTGAAACGATGGTTGGTATCTGCTCATATTATCATCGCACCCGATTGGTCTCTACCGTTTATCTTAATGTGTGATGCAAGTGATTTTGCTGTGGGTGCTGTCCTTGGTCAAAAAAGGGACAAGATTTTTCATCCTATTTATTATGCCAGCAAGACACTTGATGCAGCCCAGATGAACTATACTGTCACAGAGAAGGAGTTATTGGTAGTTGTCTACGCCTTTGACAAATTTCGATCATATCTGGTGGGCACGAAGGCGATTGTCTACACTGATCACACGGCAGTTCGTTATTTGTTTGCAAAGAAGGATGCGAAGCCAAGGCTTATTCGTTGGGTGTTGCTGCTGCAAGAGTTTGACATCGAGATTCTTGATCGAAAGGGCACAGAAAATCAGGTAGCTGATCACCTATCGCGATTAGAAGATCGGGAACATGTGGATGAAGTAGTGGCAATTAAGGAGACCTTTCCCGACGAACAACTCTTTTCTCTTAAATCAGCTGAGGTGCCATGGTATGCAGACATGGTGAACTTTATAGTAAGTGAGGTTTACCCCCCGGGTGCTAATCATGAGAAGAAGAAGCGGATCTTGCATGACAGTCGTTTCTATGTGTGGGATGAGCCTTATCTCTACCGGGTTGGCACAGATCAGCTGATCAGAAGGTGTGTTCCAGAGGAAGAGTTCTCAACGATTCTAGAGAGGTGTCACTCATCACCCTATGGGGGACATCACGCGGGTGACAGAACGGCTGCAGAGGTACTTCAGTCCGGGTTCTACTGGCCTACTTTGTTCAAAGATGCTCATGAATTTGCGCGAGCATGTGATAGCTGCCAGAGGTCCGGAAATATCTCCAAGCGTCATGAAATGCCTTTGAAGGGTATCTTAGAAATCGAGTTGTTTGATGTGTGGGGTATTGACTTCATGGGCCCCTTCATACCATCCAAGGGAAATAAATATATATTGGTGGTTGTAGACTATGTTTCGAAGTGGGTGGAAGCCATTGCACTTCCCACCAATGATGCTAGTGTGGTGACGCGATTTCTAAAAAGAACATTTTTACAAGGTTTGGGACCCCGCGGGCCATCATCAGTGACCAAGGTACACACTTCTGCAATCGGCTCTTTGATAAATTGCTGCTCAAGTATGGGGTGAAACACAAGATAGCGACTGCTTATCACCCTCAGACGAGTGGTCAAGTGGAGGTATCGAACAGGGAAATCAAGAGGATTTTGGAGAAGACTGTGAGCGTAAGTAGAAAATATTGGTCATTAAAGCTTGATGACGCTTTGTGGGCATATAGAACATCTTACAAAACTCCGATTGGTACATCCCCCTATAAGCTCGTTTTTGGTAAGGCATGTCATCTACCAGTCGAGCTTGAGCATAGAGCATATTGGGCGATCAAGAAGCTGAATCTAGACATGGTTCAAGCTGGAGAGAAGAGACTGTTGCAGCTGCATGAGTTGGAGGAATTTCTCTATCATGCTTATGAAAACGCGAAAATGTATAAGGAGCGCACCAAGAGAATTCATGACAGGCGCATCCAATCTCGTGACTTTGATCCTAGGCAGTTAGTATTGCTGTATAACTCCAGGATGAAGATTTTCGGTGGAAAGCTGAAGAGTAAGTGGTCCGGACCATTCGATATAGTTCGCGTGACTGCACATGGTGCAGTCGAGCTAAAAAGACCCAACTCGAATGAGACATTCTTGGTGAATGGGCAGAGAGTGAAGCATTACTACGGGGAGGTCACTGATTGCGCCAGGACCACCATCGATCTAGAAGAGGCTTGAGGAAAACCTGCGTCGTGCCGCGACATTAAATCAGGCGCTTCTCGGGAGGCAACCCGGGTCTTTAAAAAAAAAAGTGTCGTGCCATGACCTTAACTAAGGCGCTTTGTGGGAGGCAACCCAACATTTTGTAGGATATAAGTCACGTTTGTTCATGTTGCAGGAATTGGGCGAAAAATGAAGAAAACAGACAAAGCGCCCAGTGATTTGCGCTTTTTGCCCGCGATGCGGGCAGATCGCGCATTAAAAATCAGAAGCGCCCAGTGATTTGCGCGATGCGGACAGATCGCGTGGAGTTCTGCAGCTTCGCGCGATCGACCCGCAATGCGGACGGATCGCGCGTGTCGACCCGGTTTGTGTTCTCTTTTTCGCATATATGTATAGGCCGCGCCCCCTCTTCTTATTTTCATCCGAAAACAATTCCCCAACTCCCCCCATTCCCTTTTAATACGAAAAAAAAACCATCCCCATCCCCTCTCTCACACAAACAACCTCAAGTTGCTTTAAGCCATCCCACATTAACATCACAAGGTAAGTGTTCATCTTCCTTAGTTTCTTTCTCCTTGTTATTGTGTTGGTATGTGTAAAGTAAGGATATGGGTATGGGCGAATTGTGGGCGGGGATTGGTATTGCTTGTGTAATAGGTGTGAATTTGGCTAGAATGTGACTCCCATTGCATAAAAGAGGGTTCTTCAACCCACCATTGTTACCCAAAGTTAAGGGATTTTTTTACGCCCACAAGGTGTTCAATAAAAGTCCTAAACCAAGTTTTTGTGAAATTGTGAAGTCTTGAGTAGCAATGGAACATTAACCGAGCATAGAACCCTTGTGAAAGTCATCTCCCCATGAAATTCGAACTATGAGGGCGGATTGGGGAATTGTGATTTTTTTCGTCCCAAGCATACAACATGACAATCGAGGACTCTGTTTTTGTTTGCTTGGTCTTGTAGGAGTAGTTAACTTCTTTTGATTTTAGTTTTCAAAATATAGTTTGAAGTAAGTGTGGGGTTGCGCCATGACCCCGTCGTTACTAACCTACACCTCTCGTTTGGTAATGTGTTATTTTGCAGGAAAAATGGTTCACGCCAAATCCAAGGGCAAAGCTGTCGCCTCCTCCTCCCAGGGTACAAAGAGAGGGCGCGCCCAAAACCCGCCCAAAGAAAAAAAGGGGCAAACATCCGGAAAAGGGAAGCATCCCGCGGTTGTCATTCCTCCGGCAACTAAAACGACAACCAACCCCCGTCTCTCGGGGGAAGGAGCAGAGTGGTATGCGGGGTTTGACACCTCGAAAGGGTACAACCATGAGCGAGCAATCAGTCGGGCCCCTCTGAAGAAGACTTTTCGGGATATCCATGACAGTATAGTTGCCATGGGATGGACGTCTGTGTTCGAGCAACCGGGTCCAGTGAACATCGATTTGGTCATGGAATTCTATGCTTGCGTACCAACCCACAGGATTCCTGATTCTGTGTTCTTTCGGAGAAATTGGGTGCCATTGGCGGCATCTACCTTGTGCGGGGCAATCGGAGTCCCGGATGTGCCTGTCGAGCCTTTACTAGAGTTCATCAAAAGGCCGGATTATCGGGCTATCCGGGAAACTCTGTGTGGAGCCAACTCAAAAGCCCAATGGGCACGATATTCAGAACCTCTTCGGAAGCACCGAAGTATGAGCATGAGCAACTTTTGTAGAGAGGCCCGCGTGTGGCTGCGCCTCCTAAATGTGAGAATAATGCCACTTGATCACTTCGCGGAGGTACAACGGGAGAGAGTGTGCATGGTGTACTTCTTGATGACAGGGCAGCCGGTAAACATAGGGTATTGGATGCTGCAGGAAATCCGCCGAGTGCGTGCTGGGAAGTCGAAAAGGCTAAGTTATGGGAACACTGTCACTTCCTACCTAATGCAGCTCGACGGTGAGTTAGCGTACTATACTGATAGAGTACTTGAGGTTCCCATTGACCCGCTCGATATCTCCAATGTCATGGCCCCGACAAGTGTATCCGGACATCACTTGACCCCGGCGGAGGAGAGGTCTGCCCAGTCTACCGTACTAGCTCAGCTGTACTCGGGGATGATGGTTGCAAGTGAGCACTTTAATATTGATCTCACAAGGTTCTTCATTCAGAACCCACACACTTCACATTCTCGGGCGCTGGTGGGTAAATTATCTCAGTTACCCGCTGATGAGGACGAGAACTCGGCTGATCGAGTAATGGTCGCATTTGAAGATGAGGAGGAGGTAGAGTCACTGATGCAAGGCGACGACAATGAAGAGGAAGAGGACGCCGAGCCAGATGAGGGCGCGGCTGATGATGAGGATTTCCTTGATAAGGACGACTAGGCCCTAGTGGGCCCCAGGGAGTATTTCTTACCATGCTGGAGCTTTATTTGATCTCAAATATACATGCATTGAGGGCATTGCATAGTTTTAAGTGTGGGGTGGGAAAATACATCCCTGGTTTGTAACAACATGTTTTGAGGTTGCGGATGATGATTAGTATGCCGTAGGATTTTTTTGTTTTTAGTTTTGCATCTTAGTGTCGTAGAAAAAAAAAAGAAAAAAAATGGTAAAAGTTGGAAAAATTTCAAAAAGATTTTATTCTCTTTATTTTTCTTTGATAACTTCTTAAGTCCCTCGTTAGTAGGCATTCATCATCCACCCCCTTTGATTTTCTTATGGCCTCGGTTCTTTCCCGAGGGGGGCCTTTGAACCGGGCGTAGGTAGATTTTTTCTTTTATAGTCATAAGAAGGGCTGTTCCTGATGACGGGTGGATGACAACCTGCTTGAGGGAAAATTAGTCCGTAGGCTAGGTGTATTCAAATGCTAGGTGCACGGGATAGGTGAAGTCTTGGCATATGAGTGATCTTGAACTGTTTTGTGGAAGCATGCCGTGCAAATTGTATTACTTTTCTTGGAAGCACTTGAAAATGGTTTTTGTGTTGACCCATATGACCCACTTGGCATTGTTGACTGTCATTGTTGTTTGATTCAAGGGACAACCGGATCCCTCTTGCGTTGATTGTGTGTCATGTGTGAGTAAGGTTTCGAATTTGATTCCATGTTTGGTATTGACATCTAGAACTTGCCCTGTGTGTTCACGAATCGAAATGAAGTTGGTTGAGTCTAGAAAGTGATAGAGGCATTTCTTTGATTAGTCACTAAAAAGCCTAAAAAGCCATCCTACCAACTCGCAAATAGCACCCTAGTTAACCCTTTTTTAGGCTTTAGCCTTTTCTTTGATAGCAGTTACTTAGCCTTTATCCCTTCGTTCTATAAAACTTGATTTTTGATCCAAACACTCCATGAGCACTTTTATCATTTACATGTATAATGGGAGTTGGGAGGTGAAATAAAGAGGGGAAATGGTTGTTAATTGTATTCTAGGAAGACGATGGGAGCACCGAATGAACAGAACTAGTTCACCAGTTAGTTGGGAGTCCAAAAAGAAAAAAAAAAGAAAAAAAATTAACTGAAAAAAGAAAGAGTTTCCCTTCTAACTTGTGTAATTTCTAAAAAAAGTGGTGCTTAAACAAAGAAAATGGGTGAATTAGGGAGAATGTTAAAGGTTGGTTGGTATTGAATAAGGGCTAATAAAGAAAGCGTGCAAAAATGACGAATGTATAATGTATTAAAGTGCTTTGGGAGGTTAGTCACTATTATCCAAATAATTTCTACCCGTCCCGTAGCCTACATTACAACCCTCGAAGTCCTACTTGATTCTAGGTTCGTCTTACTTGTATTAGTAGAGTGGTTACACTACGAGCAAGCATATGGTATGTCGTACATTACATGTGATGTTCTTTGTGAGAGTGAGTGCATTTATTGATTTCAGGTCCATTGATTTAAACGTGTGTTTCTTGATGAAATATGGACTACTTTGTTGAGGTGAGGGCACACAATTAGCAATAGAGCGGTGAAGTGTTGATTTGTTGATCATAAGGTTGCCTATATGCTTTAAAGTGGTGTCGTTGAGTCAACTGTTTTGAAATTCGAAATGTCCTCTTTGAAAAGAAGTACTTGGTGCTGAAAATGAGTTTTGTTTTTAAACCTTTGGCATGGCTTTCGCAATCTGGGTCGTTGGTTTGTTTTTGAAAATCTCTCTTCAAGAGTTAGCCATACTAGCCGAATCCAGTTGCAGACCTATTTGAATGAGTGAGCTAGAAGGGTAGTCTGATGCTGGTTTGTGTTTGCTCGAGGGCGAGAAAAGTCTAAGTGGGGGGTGGTGATATTTGGCACAAATATCATATTTTGTGTCGTATTACAACTTATTCTTATGACTTTTATCGCTTAATTCATGACGTAACCGTCGTATTTGAACTTATGTCGTTATATTTCATGTGTATAGGTACGACGACGACAAACGATGGAAACTGTGCTTGAAATAATTGGAATTCGTAGCATATGTCGATTGGCTGAGGTGACGAGGCAAAGATCGCAAAGGACGAACTAAAAGGAGTTAACCGACTGAAGAGACTCCGCTTTCCTTCCGGATCGCGGAAGGATCGCGAGAAGCTTCAGAACTTCAAGCCATCGAGGCGCATCGCGTGAAGAAAGCGGAACAACCACTCAGTCGTCAGTATCTCGCGATCCTTCCGCATCGCGGAGGGAAAGCGAGAACCTGCAGAACATTGCGCCATCCTTCTGCATCGCGGAAGGAAAGCGGGGATCTGCGAATGTTTTCCCGATTAGACTAGATTTGGATTCCTTATTTATTATTTTTTACCCTAGCCTATATATAGACGTTTTAATAGCTGAGAACGGTGTGCTGGGATTATTCAAGGATTTGTAAGCCACCGTTCTCCTTTTTCTCTTTCTAGGTTAATTTATTTTTTATCTTTTTCAACCCTAGTTTATTCATGGCTTCTTTTGTCTATGATCGAACCATGAGTAGCTAATCTCCTAATTCTAGGGTTGTGGCGAAAGACTTGAAAGTTGATGTGATGACAATTGTTATGTATTGATTTTCCATATTGTGGGTTGCTTATTTATTATTGATTTCAATTGTTTGATTATCTGGGCAATAGTTAGACACTATCAGTGGTGTGTGGATTGAACTTGAGAAAGGGAATTCACGTACGTAATAAGAATAAATAGAGTTTGTTCGATTTAATCGTTTCGCTAATGAGGATAGAGATATACCCTTTAGCCTACTTAGTTGAATACAGAGAAATAAACGCGTTCTTGTTACCTCTGATGACCATAGAGATATAGGCGTTATAGTAACATCTACAAGCTCGTGAGTAGTTCGAGAGAATATCATAAAGCATAATTAACCCGTTAACTAGTAACCCAGGAAACAAAATAGGTGGAATTGTCTGAAGATCAACTGGATTGTCGAAAGCCATAACCCTAGATCTTTCTCTCATCTGAAAATTCTTACAGTCCTTGTCCACATAGTCCCAGTCATAAAAACACCCATCACAAATTGTTTACTTTTCAAGTTTTAGTTTAGTACAACAAACAATCTTGATTTTCACTTTCTTGAATAGTTTCATTCGAATTTGAATTAGTTTGACAGTAGAATCTAAGTCTCTGTGGGATCGATATCTGGACTTAACAGTCTATATTACTTGTACGACCACGTATACTTGCGTGTGCGTTTGGGAGCAACATTATTGTATACACTCACCTTATATGCTAATTCCTTCAAAGTGAGGCATAATGTCAATGAATGCTCCATAATGAAATCGGGGGATCACAACCTTGAGTCTTTATGCATGTATTATGATGATCATACCATGATGAGCATATTATGATGATGATATAGCACCACACTTATATTGTAACACCCCGTAAACTTGAACTAGGTGTGAGTATGTAAATATCTAGTGTCAATATGATATTTTATCTATGTGAACCCATTCTTGATGATTTCGGGTGGAAAATGGTCGTTTTGAAGTCAAACCAACAATCGAGGTTCTTAAGGCTCTTAAATTCGCCTAAGTTTTGATAGGTCTGCCTTCTAGGCGATTTTCGTGAAAATCTGTTAAGAATTTGGAAAATGTTCCGCAAATACAAGTTGTAGATCTTTGAAAGAGCTTTCCAACGGTATATTATGGGCCTTGAACAGAGCTATGTACAAACGGTTATGACCGGTTTACTGAAGCCTGTCCCCACTGGAAATTTGGTCTGCGTTACGGACCGTCCCTTGGGGCCGTAACGTCCCAAACATTTCCAGAAACTCACTGGAAATTTTCACCAAGTTACGGTGACAAGTTACGGGCCGTAACACGTGTTACGGACCGTCCCTTTGGGCCGTAACTTGGCCCGTCAAGTACGTTTTTGGCTGATCTGACTTCGGGAGGCCATAACCCCATTATTTATTGATAATTTGGGAAAACTCAAAGAACGAAAGTTGTAGATAATTGAAATACCTTTCCAACCATAGGTCGTGGGACTCCATGTGACATCGGGATAAGGAGATATGAACGTTTTAAGACAGAAAGGTTAAGCTGTTGGCCCAACCCAATTCAAAACCGGGTCAGGCCCATTTCCCTTGGTATTTAAGGGAAATGTTCAGCCCTAGCAGCCACATTTCCCCTACCAAAGGTTCAGAATTTTTAGAGAGAGATAGAGGATATTTAGAGAGAGAAAGTGGAGAATCGATCAAGTTCAAGGCCCCGAATCCCGAGGCTCGTGAAGGATAAAGTGTAGAACAAGTTGTTGCCGTCGTTCTAAGCTAAAAATTGAACTTGGGGGATGTTTTTTTCGTGGTATCTGCTCATATAAGGTATGCCTAAGATTTTAATGATGTTTTTATCCTTACCATTGATAGATTTGACGAGTTAGAATAGAGAAAATGACATTGGAAGTTCGGTTATAATTTTTGGATATCAAATGATTTGTGGGCTGTTTTGGTATGATTAAATGGATAGGATTAGTTGGATATTGATATAAAATAATTGTTGATATTGTTGTTGATGTTGTTGATAAGTTGTTGTTCTTGAAATTGAGAGAATAAAGTGTATGAATATATTGTATACAAAGTGTATACCGGGCTGTTTTGTGACAATATTTTGGGGCTGTTTTATATGATTTTCGTGTATTTTGGGGCTGTTTTATATTTTGTTGTTGTTATACTATGGATATACGGAAATAAAGAAGTGTATACAAGCATTGACATCCGAAGGTATAGTGGGCTGTTTTGGAAGTAATTTAAGGATGGATTTAATTTCAAGATCCTTTAATGAATCAAATGAAAAGCAATCTTTTCATGTTCCTTGAACTCTAATTCATGTTTTAAATGGTGGTTAATGTGTGTGAGGGGACAAACCCACATTAAACCTAGATTGTAATAAACTCTATTTATGTATAAGATATTATGAATGTTTTCCTCTATGAGAGATGCTTAGTAATGCTAGTTAAGAGTTGGTAATGACATTCTCATTGGTGAATTAGGACATGGAAATCTTTGTAAAGAAGTTGTATGTTTTCAAAACATTGATTGGAATGATTTATCTTTACGATATGGCATAACGAACCTTAATGGTAAATGGTGATGTGACTGCTTTAAGATGAATTGTAATTCGGCTTTTAAGCTATGAACTCTGTTGATGTATTTATTCCTAGCCATTCGGGAGGATGAGTGGTCACCGGGAATTTCATATTCCGGTGTGCTTATGCCTAGCCATTCGGGAGGATGAGTGGTCATCGGGAATTTCATATTCCGATGTGCTTACGCCTAGCCATTCGGGAGGATGAGTGGTCACCGAGGTTTATATTCTGGTGTGCTTACGCCTAGCCATTCGGGAGGATGAGTGGTCACCGGGGATTTCATATTCCGGTGTGTTTATGCCTAGCCATTCGGGAGGATGAGTGGTCACCGAGACTTTGTAATTTGGTGTGGTGCGTTGTGACAAGGGAACCCTACGGTCATCCCCTCGATGTGATTGATTCTTGGGCTTGTGTTGGTGTGTGTAATATTCGTAATCTCTCATAGAACTGTTGTTGACAATCATGATCAATTTGAAAGGCATAATTAAAAGTTGTAACTTAACAAAAAACTTCATAATCGGTTTTGATAATTCTTATGGAGATACACATGTTGAATACTTGTTTCTATATTGATCAATGGCTTTGTAAACTGTTTAACAAATGATATTGAGAATCACAAAGTGGAATGACTGTTTTTATGCTATCTTTTCAGAACTGATTTCTTTATATATCATTATATTTTATTTTCATAACACTTGTTGTCCCGAGGCACTCACTGAGTACGAAAGTACTCAGGCATACCATTGTTGTTTTTGATGGTATGTTAGGTAACGAAGAAGAGCAGGTTCGTGATACTTTCGACGCTTAAGAGGACTTGCTACTGCTGTGGATTCGGTAAGCCCACATCCTTGTTCGTGGGACACTTCCTGTTTCATTTATTATTCTAGATTTCCGGGCTGCGTCCCGAAGTTTGACGATTGTTATGTCTCTTAGAAGCTCCATAGTTGTCAGAATTGTGGGTAGATTGTCAAAAGTCTCGTACGACTTAATGGGTGTTTGCCACGTTGATGGCTATTACTTATAAAGACTTCCGCTGATTTAATTCATGTGTTCATGATGTGTTGCATTTAATTTATAAATTGTTGGAGGCGAATGTTGAACCTGGCGGGTTCAAGTATCATTATTGTGTTGTTTAGGTTCTTCCGATGTTGTTCGTGACGTCGGATGCCGGTCACGTCTAGGGTGGGTTTTGGGGCGTGACATATATGGCCGGGCAGACACCGCTAAGGCGGGCATCTATATATATATATACACCATGTCTAGGTGACATGGGCAGACACCACTAGTGGGCGGCATGATATGGTACCCCGGACGCGGGAGGCCTGGACGCAAGCTAATGTTATTGATTATCACACCATACCTATATGGTCGGGCAACTTATATATATATTTACACATACATGAGATGATGATGATTATGAAAGTAAGCCAGCATGCATTATTTCTTTTATGATTCACAGTCAGTTATAGATTGCTCTTCATTTGATGCCTCATCACTTCATTGATGTTTCATTATTGTTTATGCCTTACATACTCAGTAAAATGTTCGTACTGACGTCCGTTTTCTTTGGATGCTGTGTTCATGCCCACAGGTAGACAGGGAGGCGATCCAAATTCGTAGGAGCTATTAGCTGATTTGAAGAGCACTCCATTTTCCGGAGGTGCCATTCATTATTCTTTTGGTATATATGTATATTTGTATATTTTGGGCTCGATGGGGTCCTGTCCCGTTCCTATGTCTAGCACTCCAGTAGAGGCTCGTAAATACGCAGTGTGGGTTATATGGTCTCATGAGGTTGCTACTATGTATATATATTATTTTGATAGCCTAAAGGCTCTTATCTATAAAAGTATCTATGTTCTCAAATGAAGAATGATTTTCCTTATGATTTGAGTATAAATTTGATAAAAGAACGTTTAATGAGTATGATGAGTAATAGAACGAGTGGTGCTCGGTGGTTAGCCCCGGGTACCCGTCACGGCCCTAGTCGGGTCGTGACAGGAACAAGTGGAGTGCTCCTGTAAAATGCTAAGAAAATAGCCTATGAACCCGAATCGTCTCCCCGTCTACCTGCGGGCATGAGCGTAGCGTCCACAAACAAAAGGACGTCAGTACGAATAATGTATTGAGTATGTAAGGCATGAATAACAACAACATAATGACATGGAAAGTATCATGAGATAAGAGAGATAACCTGTACATCTGGATGCCTCTTAAGGCGGATGTCACACATGCTTAGTTTTTAAAAAAAAGTATTTTTCATAAATACATATATATATTGTTGCGGAACGTGTAGCTCGATCCATATATCATAGCATCTCGCGTCCGAAGTAACATCATAACCTGCCCACTGCAGTGGTGTGCATATTTATGTGCCTGTCCGGCCGACTATAGCGCGACGCGGTGTGAGAAAATACATACATATATATAAAACATGCATGAGAGCTCAAATAAAACGGTATTACTTTATCGGAGTGACGTAAGGTCGGTAAACCTCCGATTTCTATTATGGAATCATCACCATCGCTACAACTCACCTTGAAAGAAAAATTATTATAAGATGAGATCAATAATAATGAATAAAATCAATAATCATGGAACAAGCTCAATAATAGCATGAGAACATCAAGAACTATAAGTTTTGGTATCTTTAAAAATGGAATCATCATCATCATCATCATCATCATCATTATCATCATCATCATAGAGAACGTTTATCAACAATACCATAGGAACCTTGAGAATTATGAGTTTCTAGCAATTCTAGGATATAGGACATTATGGATATCATGTATGGGTTCATAATAAGGGAATCACGCCTTTAGAAAGAAAGGGTTAGCCTTAACATACCTCGTCGTCTCCTTAACTACTCAACACCTATCCTCCCAAGCTCCTAAATCTACATTCAAGATGATTCGCACTTCGGATAAGTCATTGAAATGCTTATGTGATCAAAATAAATTAATAAATGAGCTAACGAAAATTGGGCAGCATTTCCCCTTATATCTTCTATTTCATCAACATACACAATAGTCCCACAATATCAACAGCAAGCTTACAAATGTCCTTAAAAGCTTCTTTCACTGTCCATATAAATAATATACACCAAACAACCCAAAGTATACCAATATACAATAACAATATACACTTTCTTTCTTCCCAATCAAGGAGTATAGTCTCATCAACACATTAACAACATTAGATACTACTCATATTCATGGAAATTAAATTGACAATTCAGCCACATGATGCTCAAAACAGTCCATGAACTCAACATAGTTCCTAACTCATATATGGACTTTTCTTCACATTTTCTTCATTCAATCAAGTTGCATAATTATCAAACAACATCAATAATATCATACCCAAGAAATTACATTCAAACTAGACTCAAATTCATCCCAAACTTCTTTTCAAATTCAATTCATAGCCAACAACTATATCACAACACTTTATGATTTTTCCCCATAACTCTTTCCACTTTTAAGACTTGCTGAACGTTCAAATTAACTTGACATAAGAGATAAGATGAAGAACATACCTTGTATTTGAAGAATTTCAACTCACACAACTTGCACCAAGATTTAATCCGCACAACTCCAAGTGCAAGCAAGAACATCCAACTTTCCAAAATTAGCTTAGGTTTTCAAGGTTGATCTTCTCTTCATTTTGATTTGGAATGATTTGGAGTGTGTATGGATGTTAAAGGAAGCTTAGAGAGACATTAGCGACTTCTTTTTGGGTGATAAATGAGGCTCAAACTGTGGAGAAATCAATATATACCAAGTCCACTGACTTAAGTTTTCTAGAAAATTCGGGCAAAATACGGGTACTGTTCATCCCGTACTTTGGGGGTAATTGTTTTTTCAACTTTTTGGAAATTTTGGAAAAATACGTCCAAAATGTACGGGTCGTACTTTATCCCGTGCTTCATAGAAATGCGATCTATCAATTGCATTGGAGATATGCCTCTCTCAAGTTGGACAAAATATCCTGTCCAAAATTCTGCCAAGTTTTCCCAAATTTTGGACAAACTTAATTCTTCGATTCGCTTGATCCCGAAACCTTTAGACCTTTGTTTAGCACTTGTTAGAAGTCCTCCTTAACCTTATAGGGGTATCATAGCCTCTATAGACTCACATTAATTTGCTTACAACGATGCAAAAATTTACGAGGTGTAACATCCTTCCCGCCTTAGAAACATCCGTCCTCGAATGTTAAACTATTAGGGATTCTACAAAAATTTTACTAGAGTTTTCCCTGCAACTATACACTACCATCCTGTTACAACGACCCAAAATAGACAATGCCTCACATAGGCTACAGCAACAACGACAATAATGGCCCCACATGACCAAGAAATCATAATAGTAAAGCATTACGCACCTGAAGACAGTGATGTCTCTATCTGAACCTTCTCTGGGAGTGGGAACAAATATGGATATCTGGATCTCCTATGTTTCATAGTTTCTCAAGTCATCACTTTTATCTTTACATTCTTTCATAGTACTATTATCGAGGTTGCATATCTGATTCTCAATCCACAACCCTAGAGCTTGGTGATCTGAGAGGGTAGTAGGAACTTTCTCGTACGATAATTATTCTGTAATCCGAATGTCATCAAATGGGTACAAATGTGGGGGATTTCTCAATACATTTTCTTAGCATAGGTGTGTAAAAGACTGGATATGTAGATTCCAATTCTTAGGAGAAATCGTAGGCCCTTCAATTATCATCTTGTAAAGTCGAAGGTATCCAAGTGTAAACTTATCCTCGTTATTACCTCTCATAAATCTTTTCAGGATGAGAACCTAAAATAATCTAATATTCTGCCATTCTTATAGAGCTTCAGACGGGCCATCTAGATATGCAAATTCAAGCCACACAACTGGCCATCTTAACTAACTAATTCCATATATAGCTTACATGATCCCTTATAATTCCTCAAATCCATATTGTTTCCTCGGTCTTTCAGGCTTCTATTTATTTATTAACGAATCATGAACTCTGTAATATTTCCTTTATATCGGACCACTATGGTCACGATACACCTTTGTTACTTCTGAATAGATCATATAACTTCACTACATTTATCATATAGTTTGTCCTGATATTTTAGAAATTCACCTTACTGAAACATTCCTTCCCTGAATACCCTTTCAAGCCTTGGGTTTTAAAAGATGTACCATATCTAGGATACTATATCTTTACTCAGGTTTTCTCGACATATACTATATTTTGCTATTTCTATTCTCCACTATGCTACGCTTTACCAGTTAAATCTCTATAGTGATCATGGCAAGGTTCTTATATACTTATATCATTTGTGCGGTATATAATTCCATATGCTTCCGTTACCTTCCAGAATAAATGTATCCATTTCGGTGCTAGATCTGTTCTATTCATTTTAATGCCATGAAGCTGTCTTACGTGAACTTACTCCTCATTATCCTCTTTATTACCGCCACTAGCCTCTAGTTCCTCATTTAAATCCATCTTATTCAATTTACTCACAACGCGACTTTAATTCTATTACTTCCTGAATATTCTATGCCTGGAATTCTTAGATCTTTTATAAGCTTTGGCTTCCACATAATCATACGTATTTATTATTTTTCGTCGTAGGCTATTATCGACAAGTACTCGCATTCCTTCGAATAGTTCATTTTCATTTCAGCCCTCTCCTATTGTTAACTTCGCACTCTTTTCTCAAAAAGATGTTACTAGATTCTAACTCGGATGCTTTTGCCTTTAAGGTTTTCCTTGTACAATATTTTCCCAACCATTGTGCGATGCTGGAACTTCGTATCCATATGACTAGCTCGCGGTGGCTATTTCTCATAACTTCTAATCTTAATCCCTTATATACCTCGAGTGCCATTTTACTCAATCATTTTATGCTTCTTTATTATTGAACTTCCTATTACACCCTCATCTTGAAACTTCGAATAATTCCTTCCTTGAAATGCTATCTCCCAATCTTCATTTAGTCATGCATATGACTGACTGGTTATGTTTATCATCAAATCGTCCTTACACCTTACCGGCCTGCTAGCGTAATATTACTTTGAGCAAGTTTCTAATTCCTTTTTGCTACTATCTTCCCATCTTTACAAGGCATACTTCTGATCCCATATCGGTCATTTCGTCTTCCGCCTTAAGGTGTTAAGCTACTACTCTGCATTTGACATCCATTTAGCTCTCCTTTTTCCTACAGGTACATACTCCCAGTAATTTTCGCGACTAATCTTAACCATAACTATTCGTCTTCTGTGTTGGTCTGGTCGTTGCACACACATATAAAGGGTCACATACTTTTATAGACGTATTGGCCCTATGTGGGTCTAATCTTTCACTGAAGAGATCTTCATAATTTTCCTTACCGTCCTTCCAAAAAGCACCCTTCTCCTATTACTCGCTTTCCCATTTCATCACTCTAATAGTATCTAGCACAAAATTCTATTCTCAAAAATCTTCCCTGATTGTCAATATTCCTCCTCTTCTTCATTACATAGGCGCTCGTTCTTTAGGCAAGTCTCTTTTAGACTACAAGTTCGCCCCATCAATGAAGGGCGTATTTTATATCAACTTGCGATTTCATACTCATTCATTTCCTATCATACAGTTAATTCTTCCAGAATATCTCTCACTTCCTTCATTAACCATTCAGCCATGTACTACTAGCTCGATAATTTTGTGATGGTAAACTTCTTGTGGGAATTTTTTTTGGTACATAGGTTCTACCTTTGTCTTATGCATACCTGCCAAGAAACTCATGTTTCATATATCCTTACACTCGTACCTTTGTTATTATATCTAGTACTTCTGTACGTTGGATTATTCGTAAGTTAACCGACATAAGCTCTTAGGACAAGATTATTTTGAGGTTATAAGTATTTATGTTGTTACACCCCGTAAGAGTCCGTGCTACTTGACTTAAGACAAAATGAACGAGTTAAGAAAGTTCAAGGGAAGTTAATCGAGTTAGTAAGAATATCGTTATATATATATGGTTGCCTTAAGTATCCCGAGGTGACATGGCAACCTAAAGGATTTGAAATCGTGTCATGAGTACGTATAAGAGGTAATGAGAGTGCCTTTTTAAAGTATTTGAGATTATTAGTAATGATATAGAAGATGGACAAAAGATATGAATATACTTTTGCGATGAGCCATGACTATTGCCTGAGTTGGACACTCGTATATGAACCTGTTAGAAATAGTCAGACTGAAACTAAGGACAATATGGAAATTTGTAAAAGCAAGCTATAGACTCATAACGTCATATATCATAATGAACCTGTCTCCTGAGGAGTCACAGCTAACCAAAACATAACATAATATACAAGCCGACAAGGCTGCCACTATATACGGAGCAATGGAGCTCTGGAACAATGGAGCTCTCCGCACAGCTGAGCAGAAGTCCTAGGCTGGAGGATCACCAAACTGAGTGTCTGTACCTGCGGGCATGAAACGCAGCCCCCGCAGAAGGGGGTTCAGTACGAGGAATGTACTGAGTATATAAAGTATGAAATACAATAAAGAGGATCATGACTGAATAAAAGATTATAGGAGGCAAGTATGATAATCAAGAATACCAATGCACCTGTGCCTTACGAGATAAGAATCATGCATATTTATATCATAAACCATACCCGGCCCATTATGGGACTCGATGAATGAAGTCATATACATATTTGTTGCATTATGACTCCAATGAATTCTAGTTCTCACTGGTACTTGACGTGACTGCTGTCTTGATTCTCAAGTGTTAGTTCATTCTAATTATTCTATTGAATCTTAGATGATGATTTAGTTTGCATATGGTTGCTCATAATATTCTGCTCGTGCATACAGTTAATATATCATTCACCGAGTCCCTGGACGGGTATGTATTCGTGTACAGTTGCATTGCATTGTTCACCTAGTCCCTCACTAGAGGGCCGGGTACGGTATATATATATAATTATTTCATCGAGACTTTCACTAGAGGGCTGGGTACGGTATATATGTATATGACTTCAGGATAATCCCGCTCTAACAAATTATTGTGTTTCAGCTATGCCTCCAAAGAAAGCGACAGCTGCCCAGAGGGGCAAATCAGTAGCAGGAGATACTAGTCAGACCCGGAGAGTTACTAGGGCCCGTGCCTAGTTTATGCCTGAGATTGTACTCCAGTCGGCGAGCTCTGCTACATCGCCACCTCTAGAGGAACTTAGAGCAGCAGCAACTCCAGTTCATGGGCAGCACCACCGCCAGCTCCCGAGGCCCCAGCACCTGAGCCTCTAGCTCCTCAGCCAGGGGCGGAGGATAGGGCCATGAGAGATGCAGTTCAGCTGTTGACCAGATTAGTGGCAGGGCAGGCTCGCAGGCATGGACTAGGAGTTGACCATGCGGATAGATCCGATAGTTTGAGGGTTTGTGACTTCTTAAGTTGTAATCCTCCAGAGTTTCACGGGTCAAAGCCCGAGGATGATCCGCAGGAGTTTATTCGGCAGATGCAGCGTACATTGAGGATAATCAAGGCTTCTGAGACTGAGTCTGTTAAGTTGTCTTCGTATCGGTTACGAGATGTAGCTGTTAATTGGTATGAGTCTTGGGAGTTATCTAGGGGTGAGGGTGCTCCTCCAGCGGTATGGGATGAGTTTGTGGAGGCCTTCCTTGGCCACTTCCTGCCTCCAGAGATGAGGCGAACTAGAGTTGATAGATTCTTACATTTAAGGCAGAGTGGCAGGAGCGTTCGAGAGTATAGTCTTGAGTTTGATTCGTTGGATAGATATGCGCCTACTATTGTAGCTGATATGGCAGATAGAGTGCATCGTTATGTGATGGGACTGGATCATTATTTGATTGATGGCTGTATGGCAGTGGCTCTTCAGCCAGGCATGGATATTGCTCGGTTACAAGCATATGCACAGGGGGTAGAGGATCGACACAGAGGACGTCAGCCAGATAGAGATCACGACAGAAGCCAGCATAAGAGGGCTAGATCGGCTGGTTATCCTAGTGAGTTTCGAGGCAGGCAGCCTCAACAGCATATTAGATATTCTTCCCAGCCAGCACAGAGTGCACCCCCACAGTTCACTGGTAGGAGATTTGACAGCACAGGGTATTCAGGAGCCGGTCAGAGCTCCAAGGCTTCGGGTTCACAGACGAACAGGGGTTCGAGTCAGTCGAGGCCACCTTTGCCTCGATGTTCTCGGTGTGGTAGGCCCCATTTTGGGGAATGCCGTCTTACTACAGGTGCTTATTTTTCTTGCGGCCGTCAAGGCCATATGAAGAGAGAGTGTCCTTATGGAGGTGGTACAGGTGGTGTGGCTCAGCCTACTGGATCGGTTGCTGGTTCATCTTCTTCTGTAGCTATGCGCCCTATGGGGCAGGGTATTCAGACATCAGCAGGCCTTGGTAGTGGTCGTGGCGGAGCTTCCATTTCTAGCGGTCCTTCGAACCACATATATGCTTTGGCTAGTAGGCAGGATCAGGAGGCGTCACAGAATGTGGTTATAGGTATATTATCGATTTTCTCCCGGGACGTATATGCATTGATAGATCCAGGTTCCACCTTATCATATATATCTCCCTTTGTTGCTAATAGAATCGGAATAGAACTTGAGTTGATAGAACCATTTGAGGTAGCTAAACCAGTAGGAGATTCTGTCATAGCAAAGCAAGTATATAACAATTGTTTGGTAGTTATATATAGTCGTCATACCATAGCATATTTGATAGAGTTAGACATGACTGAGTTTGATGTTATTATGGGTATGGATTGGTTGGCTTCTTGTTATGCTAACGTTGATTGTACAAAAAAGATAGTTCGATTTCAGTTCCCAAGCGAGCCGATTATAGAGTGGAAAGGGAATACAGTATCGCCGAGGGGTAAGTTTACTTCATACCTCAAGGTAAGGAAGATGGTTAGAAAAGGTTATATTTATCATCTGGTTCGTGTACATGACATGAAAGCAGAGGTACCGACTCTTCAGTCAGTCCCGATAGTTAATGAATTTCCAGACGTATTCCCGGATGAACTTCCAGGTCTTCCTCCTGAACGGGAAATAGAGTTTGCTATAGATGTATTGCCAGATACACAGCCTATATTTATTCCTCCTTATAGAATGACACCTGCAAAGTTGAAGGAGTTAAAGGAGCAACTGAGAGACTTGTTAGAAAAGGGCTTTATCAGGCCTAGCACATCACCTTGGGGAGCACCGGTACTATTTGTGAGAAAGAATGAGTTAAGAAGACCCCATTCGAGGTTACACCTGATGGCACAATATAGAGATACAGCTAAATGAACGAGTTAAGACAAAATGAACACCTGATGGCACAGTATAGAGGTTACACCTGATGGCACAGTATTCTTAACCATGAGGACCCTGTTCTGGCATAGTATAGAGATACAGCTCTTCAAAAGGAGAAGACCTCATTCAAGGTTACACCTGATGGAGTGCTACGGTATGGGGGCAGACTATGTGTACCTGAGGTTGTAGGGCTACGACAACAGGTTATGGAAGAGGCACACTATGCCCGTTATTCTGTTCATCTAGGGTCAACGAAGATGTATCATGACCTCAGATGTTTATATTGGTGGGATGACATGAAAAGGGACATAGCAGAGTTTGTTGCTTAGTGCCCAAATTGTCAACAGGTTAAGGTCGAGCATCAGAAGCCTGGTGGATTATTACAGGAGATAGAGATCCCAACTTGAAAATGAGAAGTAATTAATATGGACTTCATTACAGGTTTACCTCGCACTCAACGGAAGTATGTCTCTATATGGGTTATTGTGGATAGGCTGACAAAATCAGCCCCTTTTCTTCCAGTCAGGACTACTTATTTTGCTAAGGACTATGCGAGGTTATACATCAAGGAGATAGTGAGACTTCATGGGGTTCCCATATCTATTATATCAGACAGAGGAGCTCAGTTCACAGCTAACTTCTGGAGATCATTCCAAAAGGGATTGGGGACCCAGGTGAGTCTTAGCACAGCATTTCACCCTTAGACTGACGGACAGGCTGAGCGTACTATTCAGACGCTAGAAGATATGTTGCGAGCCTGTATTATTGACTTCACAGGTAGCTGGGACGATCATTTTTCACTTATTGAGCTTGCTTATAATAATAGCTACCATTCTAGTATCCAGATGGCACCGGACGAGGCCTTATATGGGAGGAAGTGTAGGTCACCTATCGGTTAGTTTAATGTAGGCGAGACTAATTTAATCGGTCCAGACATGGTTCAGCAAGCTATTGATAAGGTGAAACTCATTCAGGAGAGATTATTGGTAGCCCAGAGTCGACAGAAGTCATATGCAGATAATCGACGTCGACACTTAGAGTTTCAGATTGGCGATTGGGTGTTCCTGAAAGTATCACCCATAAAAGGTGTGATGAGATTCGGCAAGAAGGGGAAGCTTAGCCCGAGATACATTGGGCCTTATCAAATTATTCGTAGGGTAGGCAAGGTTGCCTATGCGTTGGACCTACCATCTGATTTGGAAGCAGTACATCCAGTCTTTCATGTATCAATGCTTCGTAAATGTATTGGTGACCCTTCTAGAGTATTCCCTGTAGGTGATGTCCAGGTAACAAAGAAGTTGTCTTATGTGGAGAACCCCATAGCTATACTTGATCGCCAAGTTAGAAAGTTACGTACTAAGGATGTGGCTTCCGTCAAAGTATTGTGGCAAAATAATAATATGGAAGAGGTGACCTGGGAAGCCGAAGATGAGATGAAGAATAAGTATCCTTACTTGTTCCCTATGCCCGCAGGTAATTTAATTCCTTACTCGACTATATTGTGATTAGTAGATAAGACTTTATGTTATTGTGGCCCTGTGAGGCATCTGTGGGTTGCTGAATGCAGGTTGGTAGGTATAGCGATAAAGGAGACTTTCCCAAAAGTTTATAAGATCCTATAGAACTAGTTTAACATTCGAGAACGAATGTTCCAAAGGGGAGAAGGATGTTATATCCCGTACTTCTGTACATTGGATTATTCGTAAGTTAACTGATATAAGCTTTGAGGACAAGATTATGTTTGAGGTTATAAGTATTTATGTTGTTACACCCCGTAAGAGTCCGTGCTACTTTACTTAAGACAAAATGAACGAGTTAAGAAAGTTCAAGGGAAGTTAATCGAGTTAGTAAGAATATCGTTATATATATATGGTTTCCTTAAGTATCCCGAGGTGACATGACAACCTAAAGGATTTGAAATTGTGTCATGAGTACGTATACGAGGTAATGTGAGTGTCCTTTTAAAATATTTGAGATTATTAGTAATGATATAGAAGATGGACAAAAGATATGAATATACTTTTGCGATTGGAGTTTCGTCGAAGCTTTGTGAGTTCTCTAGCTATGTTTAAGGTTATTGTGATTCTCCGGACCCTTCAAGACACATGTATTGATTTTTATGGATGTATATGAGTATGTATATATATGTATAAGAGGTTACATGAGGGTTGGAAGAGGATTAGAAGTTAAACGAAATGAATCGGAACAACTTCAGTAAAATCTCGAACCAAATTTTTATCCCATATTGTTGGAGGCATATCTCCTAGTATATGAGGAGTTTTAAGGTGTTTCAAAAGCCTAAAATGAAGTTCATCGAGTCTAGTTTCTAACTCAACAAACCGATCGTCAAAATGATATAGGGATAAGGAGCTATGGACGATGAAAGTTGGGATGGCGGGGCAGCAAGTTGAGACCCGACCCAAACATTTGCATTTCGGCCCATGAGTATATTTCGGTCCATGAGGCCCATTAACATTAATATATATATGGAAAATTCATTTAAGGGCTGGTCATTTTCATCTAGGAACTTCCAAAACATTAGAGAGAGAGAGAGAGGGAGAGAACTTCTAGGCTAAGAAAGCCATTTTGATCAAAATCCGAGCCCCGAATCCCGAAGCTCATGAAGAGAAAAGCGTTGTACGTCGCGTTGCCTTCAGTTTGAGCTAAAAATCAGCCAAAAAGAAGAGTATTGACGTGGTTGCTGCATACTTAAGGTAAGATTAAGGTCCCTTTTTCATTGTTAATAAGTTTATTTAGAGTTTTAACGGATTAGAACGGAGAAAATAGTGTTATAAACTAGTTTGTTGTTTTATTGAGATTTATGGATCGGGGGCTATTTTAGTTGAATTAAATGGATGGGATTAGCTGAGTTATAATGTATATTAATGATTGGTATTGTTTTTTATGTTGTTGATGATTCAATTGAATTGGATTTTCGGGATTGTCCAGTTTATAGAGGAAATGTTGCCCGAATTTCATTAAGTTCTGTTCGTATACAAATTAGATAGTAAGTGGTGTAAATGGTCTAATCGTGATATTATCTTCGTGATTGTAGACATACGGACTCGAGGAGTAGACGTTGGGTGATTAGGTAGATTGTCAGGTATGTAAAGCTATCCCTTCTTCCTTTTTTTTGGCATGTTCTATATGAGACAAACAGACGACGAACGTATAAATTCCAAAGAAGCTCCTATTCTTAGAGATACTAGAATGGCTAATGTTCTTGATTTCCAGAAGCTATTTCATTATGTCTTGATACGTGTCTATGATTCCTGAAGTCCTATTTTGATATAATCCATAGTGACACTCGAGGGTGCTCCCAGGTTATTCAAGGAGTTCAGAAATAATTTTATGAGTCTCACTTGCATTATGACTCCAATGAATTCTAGTTCTCAGTGGTACTTGACGTGACTGTTGTCTTGATTCTCAAGTGTTACTTCATTCTAATTATTCTATTGAGTCTCAAATAATGATTTAGTTTGTATATGGTTGCTCATGATATTCTGCTCGTGCATGCCGTTAATATATCATTCACCGAGTCCCGGGCCGGGTATGTATTCGTGTACAGTTGCATTGCATTGTTCACCGAGTCCCTCACTAGAGGGCCGGGTACGGTATATATATATATGATTATTTCACCGAGACTTTCACTAGAGGGCCGGGTACGGTATATATGTATATGACTTCATTCACCGAGTCCCATAATGGGCCGGGTATGGTATATGATATAAATATGCATGATTCTTATCTCGTAAGGCACAGGTGCATTGGTATTCTTGATTATCATACTTGCCTCCTGTAATCTTTTATTCAGTCATGATCCTCTTTATTGTATTTCATGCTTTATATACTCAGTACATTCCTTGTACTGACCCCCCTTCTTTGGTGGCTGCGTTTCATGCCTGCAGGTACAGACACTCAGTTTGGTGATCCTCCAGCCTAGGACTTCTGCTCAGCTGTGCAGAGAGCTCCATTGTTCCGGAGCCTAAGTTATTTTGGTACAGATCCTTGATATAGACTTATGTATATCCAGGGGTACGGCGGGGCCCTGTCCCGTCATATTTCACTTTTATACTCTTAGACGTCTGTAGACATGTGTGGGTTGTATATAGGTTTTGGTCAGCTATATCGATATGGTTCGTTTTGGATATTCCCGTATATAGTGGCAGCCTTGTCGGCTTGTATATTATGTTATGTTTTGGTTAGCTGTGACTCCTCAGGAGACAGGTTCATTATGATATATGACGTTATGAGTCTATAGCTTGCTTTTACAAATTTCCATATTGTCCTTAGTTTCAGTCTGACTATTTCTAACAGGTTCATATACGAGTGTCCAACTCAGGCAATAGTCATGGCTCATCGCAAAAGTATATTCATATCTTTTGTCCATCTTCTATATCATTACTAATAATCTCATTATGATTAGCTGTGACTCCTCAGGAGACAGGTTCATTATGATATATGCCATTATGAGTCTATAGCTTGCTTTTACAAATTTCCATATTGTCCTTAGTTTCAGTCTGACTATATCTAACAGGTTCGTATACGAGTGTCCAGCTCGGGCACTAGTCATGGCTCATCGGGTTGGGTTGTGACATTTGTATAACATCTTGCCAACATACTCTATACGATGAGAAAGCCCTCATCAATATCTAACTTATTGAACAACATACATCATTCTTTTACTTCTTCTAACCAATCATATCCCTTTTTAACATTCAAAATGATGACTTTCCTTGGCAAATCTTTCGTTCCGTATCCTATCCCCTTTGGACATTATGCATCATCATCCTTATAATTGATACTCTTTTCTGTTTCCATAATTCCCGCCTTACCTCTTTTTGCTCGTAAACCATCCACATATTTACACTCAAGGTCATATTTAAGCACATATGTATCATTTCCACGTCTTACATCGAGGAAAATTACAACTCCCGTATGATCATATTGATGTCTCATTAATAAAACACTTCTAAGGTTGCTAACCACTCACAGTATAAAAAAAATCGTTCGCTATCGCCCAACTAAAAATCACATCAAACTTCTCTTCTTTTTAGGTCTTATCGGGAGTACTTTGGAGGTTTTATTAACACCATCGCATGTGATATATCAATACCATCCCCAAGGATGTGTAAATATTAATACAATATTAATTATACTTGGCATTGCCACTCATCCCTTTATACTGTACTATCTCATCTTACTTACCAATCATTCGTACCTTACTAATTCCTCTTGATACCCATCATTCATAATTCTGTAGATATAATCTCTTCGTCAAACTACGTTCCCCACACATACCTTTCCTATTTAACCATACTATTACCTTATTACCACAACATATCTTTCCACTGTTCTCTCATCGTGTTCACCATTTTAACCCATCGTCTAACCACAACTTCACTCTAGGTTCCTCTTTAACATTACTCCTTTCCTTTCCTTAACATAATCATTGGGATTTTACAGCTTACCGTCGCTGCATTTCATAAAACCTTTCAAAATCATACTTGCTTAATTTTAACACCTTATCGAAGCGGAAAAAAAATACCTTCGTTCATTGGTTGCTCTGGTCCTAAAACTATGACGGATGTGAGCCTCTCCATAGCTACTCTAGCACCCTGATCTGGCACGATTGTTTTAACATGGATTGGGAAAATTCTCCTTCTTGATGTCCCTCTATCGGTTGTTCACCGCCACTCAAAATTTAAAAAAATGTACCAACTATACTAACATGTCCGGTCTGGCCACCACTTTCATTTGAACCTTGCTCCGAAGATACCATCAAGTCTTGGTTAATAGGGCCCTCAAGCTGCAAACTCCTCGGTTTCTTAGAAAGCCCTGCACTCTACCATAATCCGAAGCTTGGGGATTAGCCCCCAGCATCGACCTCTCCCTTCCTTACCCAGCTATGGCCAAATGAGGAACTGGCAATATCGGGGCCTCTTCTGGATCCTCTACTCTTATCACAGTCGATGATATTTGTAGCACTGATTTATCCTGAACCTCCGACGGGTCTGTTTTCATAGAGGACATGATCTCGGATGGGTCCATCTCAACGGAGGGTACATCCTCACTTGGGTCCTCCTCAAAAGTGTAACTTAATCCTCCCCCTGTCATTATTACAATCCTCAAATCACCCGTAATCCTTCTTGGAGGAGTCTTCGTTAACTATAAAACAATAGAGGTCAGGGTTAAAGATTTATATCCTATGACTCAGTTATACAGTACGATCTAGTATACAAAGAAGGATAACCATCCTAAATGCCCTGCAGCCTCCTGTTTATAAGTGTAGCGCGTTTCACACCCGTAAACAAGACTTTGCTGGACATGGCTAGTAGACAAACCCTAGGACAAATTGCTCTGATACCACATTTGTCACGACCCAACCGGATAGCCATGATGGGAACTCGGAGCTAACCTACCGAGCACCACAAAACATACATACATTTCATATCCATACCTGATTGGGCCATTGTGCTAGTTAATATATATCTCATAATCTACAGGGGACATAAGCCCAAAAGAGCTATACATATATATATGTTATCAAACTGGGCCCATGTCTACAAGCCGACAAAGCTGTCGAAATGATATAACAAAATATGGACTGAGGAAGTAAAAAGACATCTAACTGTGCACATCTGTCTACGAGCCTCAACATGGGATACATAACATAATAAGAATGGGACAGGACCCCGCCATACCCATATGTACACAAGGAACTATATCAGTTGATCTGTAGCTCCGGAACAACTGGAGTGCTCCTGTACAACGCTGAGAAAATAGCCTATGAACCCGAATCGTCTCCCTGTCTACCTGCGGGCATGAACGCAGTGTCCACAAACAAAAGGACGTCAGTACGAATAATATACTGAGTATGTAAGGCATGAATAACAACAAAATAAAAATATGGAAAGTATCATGAAATAAGAGAGATAACTTGTACATCTGGATGCCTCTTAAGACAGATGTCTCGCATGCTTAGTTTAAAAAAAAAATCATGCATATATATATATATATATATATATATATTGCTGCGGAACGTGCAGCCCGATCCATATATCATATCATCCCGCGTCCGGGGCATCCCGCGTTAGGAGTAATATCATAACTTGCCCACTGCAGTGGTGTGCACATCTACATGCCTGCCCGATCGACTATAGCGCGGCGCAGTGTGAGAAAATACATACATATATATATAAAGCATGCATGAGAGCCCAAATAAAATGGTACTACTCTATCGGAGTGACATAAGGTCGGTAAACCTTTGATTTTTATTATGAAATCATCATCATCGCTACATCTCACTTTAAAAGAACAATTATTATAAGATCAGATCAACAACAATGAATAAAATCAATAATCATGGAATAAGCTCAATAATATCACGAGAACATCAAGAACTATAAGTTTTGTATCTTTAAAAATGGAATCATCATCATAGGGAACTTTTATCAACAATACCATAGGAACCCTGAGAATTATGAGTTTCTAGCAATTCTAGGAAATAGGACATTATGGATATAATGTATGGGTTCACAATAAGGGAATCATGCCTTTAGAAAGAAAGGGTTAATCTTAACATACCTCAGGGTTAATCTTAACATACCTCGTCGTCTCTTTAACTATTGAATGCCTATCCTCCCAAGCTCGTAAATCTACATTCAATATGATTCGCACTTCGGGCAAGTCATTGAAACGCTTATGTGGTCAAACTAAATTAATAAATGTGCTAACGAAAATTGAGCAGCATTTTCCCTTATATCTTCTATTTCCTTAACATACACAACAGTCCCACAATATCAACAACGAGCTTACAAATGTCCTTAAACACTCCTTTCACTGTCCATATAAAGAAAATACACCAAACAGCCCAAAGTATACCAATATACAATAATAATATTCACTTTGTTTCTTCCAATCAAGGAGTATAATCTTATCAACACATTAACAACATTAGATACTACTCATATTCATGGAAATTAACTTGACAATTCAGCCACAAGATGCTCAGAACAGTCCATGAACTCAACATAGTTCCTAACTCATAGTTGGACTTTTCTTCACCTTTTCTTCATTCAATCAAGTTGCATAATTATCAAACAACATCAATAATATCATACCCAAGAAATTATATTCAAACTAGACGCAAATTCATCCAAAACTTCTTTTCAAATTCAATTCATAGCCAACGATTATAACATAACACTTTATGATTTCCCCCCATAACTCTTTCCACTTTTAAGACTTGCTAAACCTTCAAATTAACTTAACATAAGAGATAAGATGAAGAACATATCTTGTACTTGAAGAATTTCAACTCTCACAACTTGCTCCAAGACTTAATCCCCACAACTCCAAGTGCAAGCAAGAACATCCAACTTTCCAAAATTAACTTAGGTTTTCAAGGTTGATCTTCTCTTCATTTTGATTTGGAATGATTTTGAGTGTGTATGGATGTTAAAGGAAGCTTAGAGAGACATTAGGGACATGTTTTTTTGGTGAAAAATGAGGCTAAAACCGTGGAGAAATCAATATATACCAAGTCCACGGACTTAATATTTCTGGAAAATTTGGGCAAAGTATGGGTTACTATTCATCCCGTACTTCAAAGTACGGGTTACTGTTCATCCCGTACTTTGGGGGTAAAAAAAATAATTTATTTTCAACTTTCTGGAAATTTTGGCACTATACGTCCAAAATGTACGGGATGTACATTTTTGTACGGGCTGTACTTTATCCCGTACTTCACAGAAATGCGATCTGTCAG
Organism: Lycium barbarum; assembly: GCF_019175385.1. Classification (NCBI taxonomy): domain Eukaryota; kingdom Viridiplantae; phylum Streptophyta; class Magnoliopsida; order Solanales; family Solanaceae; genus Lycium; species Lycium barbarum. Next base: position 121,294,263 of record NC_083344.1, read on the forward strand.
TTACATTGGAAAGAAGACTCGGTGAACTTCAATTTACATAGGTAATGGATTCCATAAATCCTCATATTCTAGGAGATATGCCTCTCTCAAGTTAGACAAAATATCCTGTCCAAAATTCTGCTAAGTTTTTCCAAATTTTCGACAAATTTAATTTCTTCGATTCGCTTGATCCCGAAACCTTTAGAACTTTGTTTAGCACTTGTTAGAATTCCTCCTTGACCTTATAGGGGTATCATAGCTTCTCTGTCCTCACATTAATTTGCTTACGACGACGCAAAAATTTACGAGGTGTAACAGTTGACATCTGATGCTAAAAAGGAATAAAAAATTAGTTCCAGATTTTGGTTCCTTCCGTCTAAATCTAGCTCGATTTCTTCATCTTTCATGGTTCTTTTTATGCTAGTAAATATGCCCCGCGCGAAAATCTTTAATTACTTATTTTATGCAACGATCTTTATCTAATTCTCGAATGTTAAATATCCAAAAGACTGATTCTTACAAAGGTTACAAAAGTTTTTCAAGCTTTCTTTTACAAGATAGTCTAACCACATAAGTTCATAAAATTCACGTCAAAGGTATTTTGCAAAACTTAGTTCTAAAAACTAAAAGCAAAAAGTCAAATCAAAATGTAACCTTAATTAGCTGTCGTTTGGTTGGAGGTATTAAGCGGGTTATCCTAGCATAAATTTTGAGAGAAAATCTATCTCATGTTTTGTTGAGGGTGTTAACGAAAATCACGATAACTTTTAATACCAAAATCATGAGATTATTTATCTCATATTGAAGATGGAACTATTAATTCTGATTATTATCTTAGGATTAAAATCCGAGGATAATCTGGGTTTGAACAAAGCAACCCAAAAAAATGAAATTTGAAAATACAGAGAAGTTGCCACAATAAAACAAAAGCGAACGCCTAAAGAAAAAGTGTCAAAACCATTTATATTAAAAGAAGTTTCACAATAATGATATTATAACGAAAAATTAAACACACATTCCTACATAAAATCATGCTTTATTGTCTTCTACGGATACTTCATTTTCCCGGCACATTTCTACAAATATCCTCCAAATGTTAACATTAATTTTCAAGATTCACTACCTATCTTAGGAGATTGTAAAAACTAAAAGAACTATGGAAAATTGACAACGTAAACAACGTACTCAAATCAATAATAGAAATCATAACTTCATAAAGAAAATCATTTAGCCACAGTATATCAAACAAATAAAGGGGTTGCAAAAGAACATTTCTGAACATTGAACTTGCCTATGAGTTCTCCTATCTGGTTCGGTTCCCAATGCACTCGGATGCATTGTGGGATTTGGGTTGGGAAGTCGGGGGTTAACTCTGTCAATGAGCCCTCCGTTGGGAATACCGAAGCCACGAGTGCGTTTGTAGCGTGTTTTTATGTGTGTCTGTGTATGTGGTTTGTGAGCAGATGGCCTCGGGAGTTAGTCGGAAATTCAGGTTGATTTGTGAAAATGGGAATAGTTTTCTAGTATTTAGGGCCCGCTTTAGCGGCACTAGCATCGTGGCAGTGGTACTGCTGTAGCAGTCACCCTGCTGCTGAAGCGGTCTGTGCCAATTGGGCATGACCACTGTAGCGGTCATGGGACCACTCGGGAAGCACCGCTGGAGCGGTTATATTGTCGTGGAAGCGGGTGACGGGCAGTTAGTTCATTAAATGAAGTGTTAAATGCCTTAAGTCCCTCATTTATTTTCATTCCGAAAATTGAGCTCTTGGGAACAATTCTAGAGGATTCTTGGAGAAGATTCTTGGTGGTAAGTCTTTCTAATCCCCTTGCTATTTCATAATCCCTAATCATTAGAGAACCATTTTTTCCTTGTTAGCTCGTTAGTAATGGAAGACTAAAGTGGATTTAATGGATTTTTTATCTAGGCTTCTAAATCAAGATTTGTTGGTTGGGTTTATGCTAGATTATGATGTATCTAAGGTTTTTAATCAAATACCTTCCACTATTAGTGTTTGAATTCTTGAATTTAAGAGTTAGGGTTTATACTCAAAATTGGGGGTTTTGCCTACATTTCGAAATTGGATGAATCCTTGAGTTAATTTAGCAATTAGTTGACGGATTTTGATCACCTAGTGTTTAATTGGATATTTTATCCTCGAATTTCCAGTTTTGACCTTGTGGGCCCCATTTTCCCCAAATTCTAGGATTGATTTTTGACCTAATTTGAATGATAGCAATATAGGTATCGATCTTCATGATTTCTAATCTAGATTTCGAATATGCCTAGACTTTCTTCATCTTGAGGCTCAGCGAAAAGGGAAGGCTGAGGAGTGATTGTTAGTGTTATTGTTGTTCGGTCGTCCAGGTAAGTTATGGCTTACCTATAGTGAGACTTCATTTAGCAAAGCATATATTTAGATGATATTGTTGGAGAAATCATGTAAACCTTCGAGTATGAAGTTGGGTTGGTTATTGTCTTAGGTTAGGCCCTGTTGTGTGATTGGGGCTAGCCATCCCGTTGTACTCTGACTTGATTGCTCTATTGTTATTGGCTTGATGCCGCGTGGTAATAGTAGATATTGAAGACTATTGATATATCTTGTTCATGATACTGTGGTACCTCACTTGTTGATGTTTGATACGAAGATAGTGTTCTATATGACTTGTGTAGTCGTTCATGACACGATTGGCGTACCTATGCTTGGTATTTGCGAAATTCATGTGATTATTGATGTTAACCCATACGTTTCATGCATTCTCACCATTTATTATATACTGTTGATACATTGATGATACTTGAGGAAACACTGTGATGAGCTGGGCTCAGTTTACATAAGAGTGACGTGAGAGTCTGATATCCAATGGTTGTCCCGGAATCATGGATTGAGTAGTAGCAGTTGCCGAGGTTTGTGCCGGAGCCATGAGGTACATGGAATCCGCGGGTTCCCCATGGGTTATGCTATCGAGACGTCGATGCTTCCGTCCGGAGTACATGTGTACACCGCATTGCATTGCATTTTCACTCATACATCATTGCAATGCATTGCATTATGGCTTATATTGTGATGATATGGTTATTTACTTGTGTTATTTAGTTTCAGATTGGATATATTGAGACTTGGTACACTTGGGTTTAGATGCTTCAACCTAGGTGATGACGTGTACTTGGTTCTGGCTGGTGCTTGACTTATACTTGTTGATTTATCTTCTTATCTTGCTTTATTGTCTGAATTATGTTAGTTATACTTAGTCGGCCTATGATATTTAGAAGTACTGTGGTTTTGTACTGACCTGTACTTGTGATGTGGCGTGATTTTACACCACAATCGATGCTTTTTAACTATAAGTTTTACTTGTTTTTAAGCAAGTCTATGTCATTTTACGTAGTTTTTGTCATGTTTCAGGTAATACGAGGTCCCTAGAGCCTAAGTATGGAAAACAAGCAAAAAAGTTGCAAAACTGGAAATAACTGGAGGTTCTGGAAATTATTGGCGAAATATTGCTCTGCGCGGTCGCGCAGTAAGTTCACGCGTTCGCGGTCACGCGCGTCCGTGACTCTGCGCGAACGCGCAGTAAGTTCACGCGTTCGCGGTCACTCGCGTCCGTGACTCTGCGCGATCGCGATACTTCTTCACGCGTTCGCGATACATAAACAAAGCAATTGCACGCGATCGCGCAGTATCGCACTGAAGGTTTTTCGGGAATTATCAACCAGAACCTGGGATTTGATGATTTCTTCCATTCCAGTTCATATAAATATAAAATTAGGGCAAAACATCAGATATCTTTGGCAGCTCCCACAAGTTGGAAGCTAGGGTTCCTACAAAAATTGTTCTTTCTTCTTTTTAATCCTTGTTGATGGAAATCTCTTGGTGATAATTAAGATTGACACTTTTGTTGTGCTTATTTATTCATTTGCATTGTTCTTAATCAAGTAAGTTTTTGCTATTTTAATTATTCTTGTTCTTGAATGTTTTCAAGGGATTAGCTAACCTTTGAACTCACCCGTTTACTTTGTTTGAAACTCGGAAGAGGAAAAACGGAGTTGGGATAGGATAATTAACATGAATTTGGGGCGTTAACCCTCATCTAATGGAAATTGACCTAGGAATAGGCAATACCAATTGTAGCCATATTCGGGTGTTCTTAATGCTCCTAATTGCTTGAGGGATATTCAATTGGGTAGTCTAGTTAATCTTCGGAAGAAGTTAATTTAGAGTCATTATCCGAGGCTAAATAATATAAACTTGCTATTATTTACAATTCGTGAAATAGATTGGATCGTTACTTGAGAAGTAGTTTCCCTCCTTCTATTCTTGTTGCCATTGATCAATTTACTTGCTTTCTAGATTAGAATTTATATTTCCATATTTTATAAAAACCTTATCAAAAACCACCATTGATGCGTTCGGGCATAGCTATTGTTAGTGATAATTCCTAATCTGCTTAAATCACCTACATATTGTTCTCTGTGGGATTCGACCCCAACCTTGTTGGGTTACTATATTTGACAACGTCCGCGTTATACCATTAATAGGTGTAATTTGAGCGTATCAACTTGCGGCATTCCTTTATGAATGCAAGTTCCAGGTTGGATCTACTTCCGTCTCCCGTGGCTGATAGTCGCTATCAGTACAGCTTAGAGTTTACAGGGTAAGCACGAGATGTTCATTGCCTTGAAGACTCCTCTTATTTATGTCTTAGGTTCCATTTTGAGACATACTCAGACTTGATGTATTATTATATTTCCAGACTTGTATATTTCTAGCTAGATGCTCTTCTATGGATTAGACCAGACTCTGGGGTGTATTTTCTTATTTCCGCACTTATTCTATATTATTATCGTCAAGCTTATATGATTTATTCTCTTATGCTTATTTAGTTATTTGTTTACGTTTTTACTATCGTTGGGTTGAGGGTTTGGTTACTGAGGTAGGAAAGATAAGTGCCCGCATGACTTAACTAAATTGGCACTTGACAAACCCTAAGGAACTAGATACAATTAGGTTCACCTGTCCGAACTTGGTTAACCTTGTGATATCTCATATACTGCTATTCTAACATGCTCCTTGAAGGATTAGATGCTTGTAGGATTTGATCATATATGAAAGACAAGATATATTGATTCAGAAGGACAAGATGGGATCAGGTCTCCAGCCTGCTCAGCCAACGGCGCAGCTGTAGAGCTACTGACAATGTAGCCAGTACTTACAACTTGTACGAAGAACAGATGAGAGACCAAGTTCCTCCAGATAAATGTCCTGGTCACTGAAGCATTGAAAGTCCAAATCCACAGTTGTAAAATGTCACGACCCATTTTAGTTAAGTCGTGCGCGCACCAATCTTCCCCACCTCGATAGGCGAACCCTTATTCTAAACATGTCATACAATAAGTAAAAGTGGAAGGACTGTACTAATAAGAGTCTTAAACGATAATAATATGATAAATGTGCGGAATAGCAAAATGCACCCCCAGTCTCATGGTCTGGTCATACAAGAGCTCTACTACAATCTATAAGTCTGAATAATATAATAATGTCTCAAAATGAAAGTAAGACAAGTAAGTAATGAAGAGTCTCCGAGCAGCGGTTCGCCAGATGCTCACCCTAGAAAACTCAAGTGCTCGGCCTCGAGAAGATCAGCCACGAGGAAAAGAGGTGGAACCTATCAAATACTCTACATCTATAAAAGAATGCAGCAAGCGTAGGTCAGTACAAACAACAAGTACTGGTAGGTATCATAGGCCGACTAAGATTAGTTGACGTATATAAAGACAATAAAGCAAAAAAGCAAGTGAAAAATAGAGTACAATCACCAATGTCCAAGTATCAATAAAGCAAGTCCAACCTAGGTTATAGCATCTAAACCCAATTGTGCCAAGTTTCAAGTGTACAATCCGAGAATATCTCATAACCATAGCATAAACTCCCAATTCAGCACACACAAGTATCCAATCACAATCCACGAAACTAATAACCAAGAGATACAATCTGATGCAATAATGTATGAAGTATGAATGCAATGCATATGCTTGTACATGTGTACTCCGACGATGGAACATCACATCATCAGCAGTACAACCCATAGGGGACCCGCGAAGTCCATGCACCAGTCACTCCGCACATAGCCCAGAGATTACTCAATATCCAACATGTCTCAGAAGATAAGTGTTCCATATCAGTCACTCTGCACACAGCCCGGAGATGACTCAATATCCAATATGTCTCAGAGAAATACAGGTCACTCCGCACACAATCCAGAGATGACTAGTATTAATATGTCTCAAGCATCTATATTTCCTTCTCATCATTACCTTATCAAGGCAATATCAATATATCATGGAAATGAGTATGAATATAATATAAATGTAATATCAATAATCAAGTCAATCCCAAGCAGTACCACACATGGGCACACAAGTAATATCATCAATAAGGCTGCACAATAAGCCACAACAGATTCACTATCGTTATCTCAATAATAACAAAGTAAGGTACAACAATATCATAATCAGGATATATAACTAATCACCAATATCCAATATCTCAATGTGGCGATGAGCCAACAAGTACATAGAACAAATAGGACAATAAAGCAATGAGGTGGCTAGCCCCCGAATCATACAGCAAGGCCCAACCTAAGGTAATTTCCATCCCAACTTCATACCCGAAGGCTTACATGCATATTCCGACAATATCGTCTAAACATACGCTTTGCAAATTAAAGTCTCACCATAAGGTAAACTGTAACCCACTTAGAAGGCCGAAGAGCAAACTCGAATATCAATCGTGAGCCTTGCCCTTTCATTGCACCTCAAAGTAATGAAAGTCTAGTCACATCCGAATATGGAATTAGAATCGAGAAGAAAGTATCCAAGAACCCAAATTCCTATATAACTCCCAAATCTCAACCCATGGAATAGGGTTTATGAACTAACAAGATGAAACTAGGAATCTATAGGTCTCAACATGAAATTAGTACTCTAGGTGATCAATTCTCATCAACAATTAGCCAATTAAACTCATCGAATAGGGAAATTCGGATTCTAGAAGAAATCCCCAAATTTGGGTATAAACCCTAACTACCAATTCATAAATTAGCCACTAATAATGAAGGAAACATGTTACAACAACTTCTAATCATCATTCCCACGCTAAATAAAGCTAACCCGATTCATAATTCAAGGTGTTATAGTATAGAAATCATTTACGAAAGAACCCATTAAACCCTCTATTAATCCTCATGTTCTTAGGGATTCTAGTATGAATTAAGGGATTTCTATGATGATTAAAAGATAATGGAATAGTAATGAAGATGGAATGACTTACCACAATGATGTTCGTCCAAGAAATACCTTGAAATGCTCTCAAATGGCTCTAGTTTCGGAATAGGAAATGAATGAAGGACTTGGGGTTTTAACACTCATTTAAACCCAGCTACTGCCCGTCACCCGCTATAGCGATCGACAAACCGTTATAGCGGTCCCGCTTTAGCGGTCCACCAGAAAATACACAGGGCTCTATAGTGGCAGGGCCACCGTTTTTGATGTGATGTTGTCACGGCCCTGGTGTCGCAAAAGCGGACACTAGAAACCATAAAAATAACTCAAATTTCATGAACTCAACTCAAAATCCCGACTATCACCCGAGACCATCTACTCAGAAACCAGATATGTATCTATACATAAAAATGCGTTACGAACGCACTCATGGCCTCGAAATTCCGAACGGATGTCTCGTTGACCTAGTCAACCCCCAATACCTCAAAATTAACTTTCCAACTCAAGTCCCAAAATGCACCCGAGTGCATTGGGAACCTAATCGAATATACACACAAGTTCTAAAAGACATATTGACACCTAATTTTTGACCTCCTATAATTTATTTTAATTATCCAGAGTCCTTGGATATTAAACAGAGTGAAATATGAAGTCAAAATAATTTTATAAAAATTATTCAGATGATATTTTACCATTTTATTTGGTAAAATAATTTCTATAATATTATAAATCATTTTTAAATTAATTTACATATTTTCATATGTTATTGTAAACATGTTTGCTAAATCTAACTAAGAGAAAAGCAATTTACAACAATTATATATTAAATTGTCTAAATGGGAAAATTATCAAATAGCAAATATTTTTACTCTGTTTAATTCAAGGAATTTGATTGACTAAAATAATTAATCTTTTACTCCTCAAATCTCAATTTTTACATATTCAATTATTAGCGTTTTATATCAATTAATTGAGTATTGAATTGTGATTAATTCTATAAATTGATCACTATATGACAAATAATGGCTACAATTGAAATGATTAATTGTTAGTTCAAATATGACCTTAATTGAAATAACAAAATTCATTGGTATATGTTAATTAAGGTCATTAGACTTTGATTTGTTTGATTATGTCAATTATGGCCTTAATTTAAATAGCCAAATTCATGGTACTAGCTTAATTAAGGTCATTCCTGCAAATTAGCGCCTAATTTATCTAATTGGTTATTATCAGGTCATAATTGAAATGTTCAATTAATGGGCATTACTTTAATTTTGACTATCTGTTAAATATTTGCATGCATGCCCTCCCCGTATACAGGTATAACATAGATATACATATGTGTATATAGGACCAGACCCTTTCCCCTTTATTTAAAATCTGGAGCCCAACCCAAAAGAGCATGACCTTGCCCAGATCAACTCATAACAGGGCAACACCCCCTCCATTCCCTTATTTTGCAAAACCAAACACACCCTATACGCATCTCTCTCTCTTTCACCTTCACAAACCCTAAATAGAGCCTCTCTCTCTCTCTCCTCATCATAATCGCAAAAATGGCAAAGTCTCAGGCGCATCATGCTTTTATAGGTCTGTGTGACCGAGAAAGGCAAACCATTAAATGCTTCTTCTATTTTTTCACCTAATCCAACCCAAACAGGGCTTAAGTAACCTTTTTCTTTGATTTTTACTCAAATTAACAGTCAAAACTCTGTGAATCCTTAATGGATTTTGTTTTTATTTGTTTTAAATTGAGAATTTTGATTGGTTCTTGAAGAACCTTTTGGATCGATCACTTTTGGGTAGAATCTGTCCTTTGATATGTTTGTTTGACTCAATCTCGACCCTCTGATACTCAAATGTGAGGAAGAAATCCCATTTTGTGGATTTTTCCCACATCAATTCCAATCTAGGGTTTGATGATTTTGGGGTTCTATAAATAAGAGCCCAATCCTCATTGTTCAACAGACCTTGACTGAATATTCATATATATTCACTCATATACTCGAAATACCTAAATTTCTAAGTAATTTTCTTTGAGATTTTAAGAGTTCGAGTTTAGTAAGATTTTAAAGTTATTTTTTGTTCTTGTTCTTGTGTGGGTTATGTGATTTCGAGCATTTGGGGTGAAGCATTGAAGTTTCCAGTCCAAATCTCTTATACAGTTGCACACACAAAAGGTAATTCTTTGTTCCTTTCATTTTATTTTATTTTTGCATTTTTTAGTTTTAAGTTATCTGCATTTATGTGTTTATGTGCTGGTTTAGTTAAGTATGTTTTCTGCATTAGTTTGGCCTAATGTAGTTTAAGACTTAAGCCTGTTTTATATGTTAATTTTTTTAGCTTACTTTATTTAGTCCTATATATTATCTTAGCTTAGTCTTATTCAGTTAAATGTGTCTTATGTCCTGTATGTTATCTTAGCTTAGTCTTATTTAGTTAAATATGTCTTATGTGTTATTATAGCATATTTTGTTAAGCATGATTTAGTTGTTAATTTAGCCTGTTTTAGTTGAGCATGCCTTTAGGTATTATTTTGGCTTAGTCTGCCTATGCTAAGCATGTATTATATGTTTTGCTCTAGTTGATCATGATTTATATACTGTCTTGTTAGACCTACTTGAGTTGATTATTCTGTAGTGGAATTTAGATGTTGCTAGCATTGAATCTGGTTGCAAAGTACATGCTAGGCTAGTCCTTGCCTATTATTTGCTTAAGTATAGTCTTGTTATTGGTTCTGTTGGTTCATTAATGTGATAGATGTGGTGCTATTGTTTGATCAAATGAGCTAATAATCCTATAAATGGCTTAAATGTGCTAGTATTATATATTCAGCCTATTTTGCATAATGTCCGGACCCATTAAAAGTTGATCATGTTTCTGCTTCTAGGCTTTTGTTACTTCCTTCTAGTTAAATGGGGACTGATGTTATATGTCTCCATACTGTATACTAGAGATCCTGTTTTAACTTGCTTGTTATTCTAAAGTGAGTCTAATGATCTGTGGCCATGCTACCTGATGTATGTTAAACTTGGTCAGTATGGCTAAAGTATACTAGACAATGCATAAGTCTCCTTGCTTGACACTATGGTTAATATATTTCATACTTTTTGTCTATCTTAACTAGCATGTGAATGGGTTTTGACTGTTTTAAAACACATCTATACCTGTTTAAGTCAAGTTTGGAGTCATCTGTAACTTATGGTGTCTAATGTATTGAACTGGTTTCTCAATGACATGTAATTTGAACCAAGATATTGTTTACTTCCAAAACATATTGCAAACCTTATAGTAGGACCTCTATGTTTTCTAACTTAAAACTACATCTTTTGAGACTAAAAAGACATATCAGTTGATTTGATAGTGAACTAGACCCTTTGTATGTTCCCCTAGTGACTCTGTTTCTTAAGTTATGACACTTATGCTATTAATTTGTTGTTGGTTGTTGTACTGTAAGTCTAAGAGAGTTTAAGCATGTTAGATCTAGCGTTCGCATATGTGGGCTTGTATTGATACTCTGTGAAGCTTGTAAATGAATGCTTGAGATGCCATGTTAATAAGATGTGCAAAGTATGTCTATTGTGTGACATCTGTGCCAAAAATCTAAACTTGTTTACCCCTTCACTTGACAATATTCTAGGGACTAGTTCAAAGCATGTCTTCATGAGATACCTCTTTGCATTTACCATAGTCATGATACTATTACAATATGATTTGGTTTTAACTTGATTTTCGCCAAAACAAAGAGGGTTTAATTTGGTTTAATTTGACTTGAAATTGTTGTCAAATGAAATTGCCTTGGTTCTGATTAGTATTAGGGCCTGTATGTTGTTGTATATTGATCCTATGTGTTGCTTGTTTTCACTTTGATCTTCTTATGTCTGCATAAGATTTTTTTTTTTAGTGTTAAGTGTCTTGGCATGATTGCTTTTTCCTGTTTCCTCCCTTGCATGGTTGAATTTTATGTGGTATACAAAGGGGATACACTCATATGCGTAGAATATACTGAACCCTATATATCTATCCTAGTATATATGCGATGGTATATCTAGTGTATATTAAATGTATCATCCTAAACAGTTAATTTGTCTATAAATCTTGTTAATTTTGGGCCTTTCCCTTCTTCTATTTACTGGACCCCTGACCAAGTGTTGAATGTGACTTTGTTGGGCCCACGTTTATTCGCTTCCATGAAATAAATCATCTGGGCCTTGATTATTTCTCTGCGGTTGTTTGATTTGGGCTTGACCATTTTCTCTAAGTGTCCTATTACTGTATTGTGTGCTAACTTGGTTTATGTGCTTAATTTATTTTAAGCATGAGATTACCTAGGCCTTAGTCTTCAAGCACATACAAATTTTTATCCTTTTGTTGTTCTATGTGAATCCCACATGGGCCACTTGGGCCATATTCTTGCATTGAAACCTGGTTGGGCCAGAGGCTTAACATCATTTCTTTGATCGAGTCCGAGTAACATGAAAGGGAAGCTAATATTGTTCGAAGGCCCAATCATGGGTGAAAATGACATGAAGGCCCAACTATGGGTGAAAATAGTAACTGGTGGGCTTAGGTAGGCCCACCAGCCTAAACCCTTCTTTTTCTTAATACATTCATTTTATGAGAAAATTGTATTTGTAAAAAGATATTTGATAATTATTGAAACCCATGTGAATGTTAGAATTTAGGGAATGATTAGATAATTTAGGAAAGTCGCCCAAAAATTGATTTCCATATTCGGCTAAAAACCATTTTTTCTTTTTTTGACTTAATCACAATTTTTAAAGGTTCAAACCTGTTTCAACAAATCATGATAAAGTACAAGAATAAAGAGAAAAATGGGATTTGATTGAGTTATACAGTTTAAATTAAATAAAACAAATGTGCTCCCAACTGTTAAAAGACGGATTCTGGGCCTAAGCCTATAACTTGAAATTGAAACTTGTCACGACCCATTTTGGATAAGTCGTGCGGGCGCTTATCTTTCCCACCTTAGTAAGCCAACCCTCAACCCAACGTTAAGTAAAGACATATAGAATAAATCAAGCAAGTGGAGAGAATAATTACCTAAGTCTCACAATAATATATATAGCTGAAATAGTACGGAATAAGGAAAAATGCCCTCAGGGTCTGGTCTAAGTCATACAAGAGCATCTAATGAAAAATATACAAGTCTGGAATAATATTACATAAATTTGTCTATGTCTCAGAATAGCAATAGTAAGACATAAAATAGGAAGAGTCTTCAAGGCAACGAACGTCTCGTGCTCACTTGGAAACTCGTAACAATGCTGATGAGTACGATCAGCCACGAGAGACGGAGGAAGACTCAACCTGGTACTCGGCATTCATAAAAGAATGCAGCAAGTGCAGATCAGTACAAAACCACGGTACTGGTAGGTATCATCGGCCGACTAAGCATAGCTAACATAATTCAGACAATAAAGCAAGATATGCAGATTAATCAACTAGTATAAGTCAAACATAATCGAAAACAAGTACATGTCATCACCTAAGTAGAGCATCTAATCCCAAATGTGCCAAGCTTCAATATATCCAATCCGAATCCAACATCACAAGTGAAAAAAACCAAATCATCTCAATATAAGCCATGATGCAATGCAATGCAATAATGTATGAATGCAATGCAATGTCATGCAAATGTTATGTACACATATACTCCAGACGGAAATATCGACATCTCGGTAGCATAACCCAAGGTGACTCGAGTGCCACTCGTCTCGGATCTTTGCCCAACAGACAGACGAGACCCCAGATCTTTGACCACGAGGAGTTCTCACCGGCACCACCCTGGGGGACCGCGGAGTCCATGTACCTCGAGGCTCCGGCACAAACCTCGGCAACCGCTGCCACTCAATCCACAATTCCAAAACTAACATCGGATATCGGACTCTCACGTTACTCAAGTAAAAACCGATCCCAGCTCATCAAAGTGTTTCATCAAGTATCATCGAGGTATCAACAGTATATCATGAATGGATGAGAATGCGTTCAATGCATGTGTCAACATCAATAATCTGATCAATATCACAAGTTCCAACATGGGTACGTTAATAACATATCAATGTCACAAGTACCAACATGGGTACGCCAACAATATCAGGATCACAAGTACCAACACGGGTACGCCAACAATATTAGTGTAACAAGTACCTACATGGGTATGCCAATAATATTAGGAAATACTACACAAGTCATATAGAACTCTATCCTTGTATCAACATTAACAAGTAAGGTACTACAGTATCACAATCAAGATGGAACAACAGATTTCAATATCTACAACAACACATGGAATCAAGCCAACAAAATAGAACAATCAAGTCACAACACAATGGGTTGGCTAGCCTTAATCACGCAACAGGGCCCAACCTAAGACAATATCCAACCCACCTTCATACCCGAAGGTTTACATGCTTTCTCTGACAATATAATCTAAATATATGCTTCGCTATATGAAGTCTCATCGAGGGTAAGCCATAACCTACCTAGATGGCAAAAATAGCAACACCAACAATCACTCTATAGCCTTGCCCTTCCGCTGAGCCTCAATATCAAAGAAGCCTAGGCATATTGGAAATCTAGATTAGAAATCATGAAGAACAATACTAATAATGTTACCATTCGATTTAGGTCAAAACCAACCCTAGAATTTTGGGAGACGGTCCCCGCAAGGGTAAAACGAAAAACTCAGGGGTAAAATATCAAATTAAATACTAGGTGATCATATCCCAACAACTAATTACTAATTTAACTCAAGATTCACCTAATTTCGAAATTCAAGTAAAACCCCCAATTTTGGGTATAAATCCTAACTCTTAGATTCAATGACTGAATGCTAATAATGGAAGATATATGATTAACAACCTTATATTCATCATAATCCAACATAAACTCCATCAATTTAATCATTTATAATCCTAGATATAAAATCCATCAAAACCCACTTTTAATCTTCCATCACTAAGGGCTAACAAGGAAAGAGGAATCCTTAAGATGATTAGGAACAATGAATTAGCAAGAAGGTTAGGAGGAATTACCACCAAGAATCTCCTCTAAGAATCCTCTGGAAATACTCTCTATATGAACCACTTTCGAAATAACAATGAATGAAAATACTTGGAGTTTTATATCATTTAAATACCCCAATCACTGCGCGATCACCGCTTCCGTGGTCACTCAGACTGGTTCAGCGGAGCCACCCCAGCGGTGCCTAGACCGCTATAGCGGTCAAGCCCAAATGGCCAGGACCACTCCAGCGGTACCACTGCCGCGGTGCTGGTGCCGCCAAAGCGGGCACCAGACACTAGAAACTACACCAAGTTTCACACTTCGATCTGATTTTTCGACTAATTCCCGGGGCCATCTGCTCATATACCATATACATAGACACACATAAAAACAGGCTACGAACGGGCTCGTGGCCTCAGAATTCCCAACGGAGGTCTCGTTGACCAAGTCAACCCCCGATACCTTAATTTCAATTCCCAACCCCAGTCCCAAAATGCATCCGAGTGCATTAAGAACCAAACTACATATACGCACAAGTTCTAAATAACTATCCGGACCTCTCGGAATCGATGAATTTTAGATAAAGGTCCGTCTACCCAACTTTGAGTCAACTCTTTCTCGCTTAAAGCCCAAATTTTACAAAAAATACCAAAATCAATCTCGAAACCTCGAGAAGCGTGCCAACAGTCCTCTCTGGTCAAAAGTGAGCTAACCACGCGGTCAAAAGAGCCGGAAACGCAATAACGACCAATCAGGTCGTTACAAATCTATTGGCAAATGGTATTTGCCCAAAAAATGACTTTGAAAATTGGACTCTAAAATACTTGCAAATGTTATACACATCAAGGGCAATTTTTGGACCTGAAATGAGTTTTGGACAGCCTAAGAATTGGAAGTGGATATAATTTTTAAAAAAGGAAAGATCTTTGGGCCTGGAAGCCCAACACTGAATTTGGACCGAACGAAATCGACTTATTCGATCAGTTTTGAGGTTAAGATGGATTCGGGACTTAGGATATGGATTGATAGTATGAGCTTCAAAAATAAAAGGAATTGGACTCAAGTAATAAAACTTGTAATTTTCTTTATCTATATATATGTATAAAATGGATATATATTCCATATTTTCCATATATACGTATAATAAAACCCATAAGAACTAAACTCATTTTATTAGGACAAGAATAGCAACGAATCTACTTGGGAGAAATGTCGGGTGTGTCCTCGTCCGGCAATAAAGCGAGTTGAACACTTGCGCGGATTTTTGAAACCAAAAAACCCCTTTTCTAAGGAGACTTTTTGCCAAATTTTCTCTTAAATTAATTATATGAATGAAATGAAAAGTTTGCGGGAACTTAAACGATTTTAAGCAAATAATTACAATAATCACACATTGAAGCTCGTAGGTCAACCGTATTCTACGGATCTTTAATACTAGGGTGCGTAAAACTTTCCCTAGGGGATCATCAGAACCCTTATCTCCAACTTGTTGCTCTGTTTTTCCTAATTTTCCTTTAATAAATTAGGTGGCGACTCTAAAAAATAATAAAATCCTTTTACAGCACCAACAACCTCTTAGTAGCTTTTATACGTCCGCAAAAAAGTGAACCGTAACAGATGGTGACTCTGCTGGGGATTTCCTAGGTTCTAACCATAAGAGTTTCAATATAATGTGATTTCAACTGTATTATTTGCTAAGTGTTTAAATTTTCGCAATTTTTGAATTGTCATTCATATCATATCATAAACTCCGCCACTTCTGGCCCTGTAGTACCTCCACTCTTGCAACACTCTGATTGCAAGCCACTCCACTTAGCTAAGGACCACTAAGGTTGACTACCTCTAGCCAAACCCAACTAATATACCTAAGCTAAATCTAGCCGAGGCTACCACTTAATAGATTGAAATGTAAACTGCCTAACAACTACTAAGAATTTGGATATACATACAACAATTTACTTTTTGGGAAGAGTAGGTTTACAGTTTAAAGCACATGAACAAAGACATACAACAACCTAAAGAACATAGGCTAAACTCATATCAGGATCTGGTTCTTCAGCTTGAAAGTAACTTTGTTCTTAAGAGATCTTGAGAACTTGTGTCGGCAGCTTTGCACGATTTAGATTCGGTTCTCAAGTCTACCAAATATGCTGTCATCATGTTGTATATATAGTTGGAGCATGTGCGGTGAAAAGAGACCACTTTTCAATTTTGATCTAAAGCATGGGCCATCTTACTACTATATTTGTGTGCAATAAGTGGCTCAGCTTTACAGTTGTCTCTGCCGACAGTGCAAGGTGCAAAGAGAGCAGATTACAGACCAAGTCTCTTATCTGGTTCCTAAACAGTTTGACAATCATCAAAACGCGAATGCACTTGGAACTATCAACGATAATTAAAATAAGTGACAATGCAAAACAATACCTCATTTCTTGTTCTTGTCGAACCGGCGCCCCGTCGATCTGCACTACTCCGGCCTTTGCCTCTTCCTCCATCTTGAGATATTCTTCTTCTTCTTCTATTTTGTGATACTCCTCTTCCTCCCGTGTCACGACCCTGTTTAGGGTCGCACGGGCACCTACCTTTCCCTCCTCAGTAGGTGAACCATCAATCAATACACAGTAATCAAGTAAAGACAATTTGAATATTCCAAAAGCTAAGTACAATTAACAGTGGAACTCAGTTGCTTAATAAACTCCAATATGGAAAACATTTACAACCGTTAAATAGATAAGGACTTCTTCCAAGTTCCCACGACCTGGTCTGGACTAGTACAAGAGCGACTAATTACTTCAGATTACCACTACATTCTAAGACTCAACCTCCATCCCGAAATGAAATGGGAGAAGGCATTCCAGATAGGCACCGCGTATTTCCACATATGCTTCGATCAATCACCTGAAACAATCTACACCCCAAGAGGGTGTAGAAAGTGCAATATCACTACAAACCACGCGTACTGAGTAAGTATCATAGGCCGACAATGGGTAGTTAAACATATCAGTAAAAGAATTCACAGATAAACATGATAACAACCCAATCAAGTCATACGTCTATCTACCACACACTGTATATCAATACTTGTAAGCATTAATTTCACTCTAATAATTCACCAGTCAATCTTACAACGGTCTCAGAACTCACATATCATTAAATCAATCGTTTCAGTCTAGTAGTCAACTCATCATTAAAACACCCGTTATCCTACATCACATAGAGACCAAACATACAACTAATCTTACAGACGGTTTATAGGATACCTCAACCAGTTCAATCAATGAATCCAGATTCAAGTAAACGTCATTGCCTGAGCAAAGCCTCTAATCCTAATGTGCCATGTCTGAATAAATCAATCCGAATCCAATTATCACAAGTAAACACAAAATCATCTCATACAAGCCATAATGTAATGCAATGCAAGATGTATCAATACAATGCAATGCAAGATGTATCAATGCAATGCAATGCAAGATGTATCAATGCAATGCCATGCCATGCAAATGAGGTGTACACATGTACTCCGGACGAAAATATTGACGTCTCGGTAGCACAACCCAGTGTGACTCGCGAAGTCTAAGTGCCACCCGTCCCGGATCTTTGCCCAACAGATAGACGGGATCTTATGTAATTGCTCATAGGGGGAGTCTCACCGGCACCACTCTGGGGACCCGCGGAGTCCATGCACTAACAACGATTTCGAAATAACATCGGAATCGGCCATGCAACAACGATTCCAGAATGGATCATCAGACATCGGCTATCTCACAATCACTCAAGTAAAAGAGTTTTATCAAATATCAGTTTCACGCAATCAACGAACCCGGAATTGATCATTAGACATCGGCCTTCTTACAATCACTCAAGTAAGAGAGTTTTATGAAATATCAGTTTCATTCAATCAACGATTCCGGAATTGATCATCAAACATTGGCCTTCTTATATTCACTAAGTAAGAGAGTTTTATCAAATATCAGTTTCATACAATCAGCGATTCCGGAATTGATCATCGGACATCGGTCTTCTCATAATCACTCAAGTAAAAGAGTTTATCAAATATCAGTTTCACTCAATCAACAATACCGAATTATCACCGGGTATCGGCTATGCATCATGAATGAATGAGAATCGTGCAATGCGTGTATCAACATCAAGCTCAATATCACAAGTACCAATAATGGGGTATGTCAACAACGTATCATATCATAACACCAACAGTGGGTATACCAACAATATATCAATATCACAATACCAACGGTGGGTATGCCAATAATGTATCTATATCACAATATCAATAGTGGGTATGCTAAGAATGTATCTATATCACAATACCAACAGTGAGTATGACAACAATGTATCTATATCACAATACCAATATTAGGTATGCCAATAATATATCTGAAACAAAAATACCACAGTGGGTATGCGAATAATATATCCGAACCAAGACGGATAACGGGATCTAATCTTTATTAATAACTCATGGCATCAAGCCAACACAATAGAACTGTCAAGTACAACACAACAGGGTGGCTAGTCGCAACGCACAACAGGTCAATCAATCGATATACATTATTACCACTTCCTTAAATCAGCCTATTAGCTTAGAACAAGTAATATCACCCTACACTCACAATCTTTCGTCACAACTCTGTTTAGAACTCAATCACAATCGTTGGTGTATTTTATCCTCCCATTTATCAACTAGGTTCACCATTAATGGCATAACACAATAATCACACATTACGGGAATTTCTCATCGTTAGACACAACAATAGGTTTCACCCGCTACTTCCAAGTCACATATATCCACTGATATTAAAGAAAAACTACATCAAACAAATTAAGGAATCTACAGGCCACATGCCCGAACACACAAATCACACAACAATACCAACCTAAGATTCCATCCCGAATCTCCAATTCCTATGCATGCATTCTTCGTTCCTTCTAATACATGACTATATGAAACTAACCGGAGTGTACCGAAAGGAAATCCATAACCTACCTCGCAGCTGAACAGGCGCCATAAACCCACACATTGCCTTGTCTTTCAAAGCGTCTCCAAATAATCAAACTCTATCACATATGAATTCTATGTAAGAAACCATGAATAATGATACCCATATTGGTTACTTTTTATTCGGGTAAAATTCCAACCCTTAATTTAAGAAAAATGGGCCCCAAGGGCAAAATGAAAATTTTATGCAAAATACCAAATTCAATACTAAAAGGTCAAAACCTATTACTTTAATCATAGGAATATTCAATTAATTCTCAAAATTGTCATTTATATGAAAACCCCAAAATTTGGGTCTATGAACCCTAACTTTGATTCAAGAATTTCAACCCTGGAATGGAAGATTAATGATTAACAAGCCTAGATATGACATTATCTAGCATGAACAACAACATTTAACCATAACTTAGGCATCCAAATCGTTTTTAAAACCCTTTTATGGAAAACCCCATAAACCCTCTTTTAATCTTAAGATTCTAGGAATTTCTAGCATGGATTCTTACTTAGGAAAGAAAATGGAAGAGATTAGGGAACTTACTTCCAAGAAAAATCTGACCATTAACCCCTCAAGTCGCCTTCAAGGTGGTAAGAAAATGTAATAGAAGTTATGGGAGGAAATAAGGGTTTTTAGAGGCTTTAAAACATAAAAACTGCTCGTCGACCGCTACGGCGTTCGCCCTTACAGCTCTAGCAGTCAACTTTACCGTTGCGGCGGTCACACGAGACACCCGAAAAATATGGTGTCTTCCAAACTTGGAAACGACACCTGGAACAATCCTGGAACCTCCCAAACACAAATCAAATATGCAGATGTACATAAAAACGTTCTACGAAAGCACTCGTGGCCTCAGAATTTCCAACGGAGTCTTCGTAGATCAAGTCAACCCTCGATGGCCTAAATATCAACCTTCCAACCTAAGTCTATAAACACAACTCAGTGCATTAGGAACCGAACAAAACCCATCAATCAATCACAAATGGTAATCCGAACCTCTCAGAATTGACGGATTTCTAAAAGAAATTCGTTCATCCAAAAGTTAACTCTCGGTCAAACGGCTTTCGCTTAAAGCCAAATTTTTCTAGAAAACATTCCAAAGCCCAAAACGATGCCTAGGAAGTCATGCCAACTACCTTCTCGGATCAAAATAGTTCTAACGCGACTCAAGAACGAGTTAATGAGGGAAAAAATGGAAAAATCACAGTAACGACAAAACGGGTCATTACATCAGATACTAATTAAACAATTGCTCGTCCTCGAGCGAAGAACGAGAGTAGGACAAGCTTACGATAACCAAGGAAATCATATCACAACCAACACAAAGCTCTTTCAACAAGATACAAACCCAAACCGCAATTCGTTCGCACTTAGCCAACAGGCCCAATTACCATGCCTCTAAAACACAAAACGGATCTCTCATGGATAAATCAAATAGCACAAACCTTTAGACACAACTAATCATAAAACATTCCGAACTAGTAAGATATTCTGAGCTAGCTAATCCAAAATCGTTCCTTGAATCACAATTTTATAGAAGTACATAATACAAACCGAAACCAGGACTTACTCTTCCCAAAAGAGAATCCTACATCCTCCAGAAAACTCTAAGCTATTTCACCGAAACTTATCTTTCTCGCAGCCAACTTGGTCAGTCTTAAGTCTTCTTAACTCTTCAAATCACTTATCTAAGAACTTACCATCGAGTACTGCATAGGGCAAGATCTACCAACATCCAATTATCAGAACAAAGCCTTATCACAATCCTAGAATCTCTCCAAAGCACAACCATTATTATTACAACCCATTGTACTAACCAAAAGGCTGAATCTGGTGAAACACCACAAGGACTATTAATAACAAACCTCAAAAATCAGGCGTTCCTTATCACATCCATTAAACTGATTTACTTGGAACCCATAACTTCCCTTGGAGTTACCAACTCGATCTAACCATTTCCATTCAAACCATAATGACCCACAATGAACGCACCATTTCAGAATATATAAGTAATCACACAAACTGATTCCAAGATCCGAAACCCATCACACTCTTACCTCTCATAGCAAACCATAAGTTACCACTCTCGGCTTTAAAGCTGAAACTTACCCAAATTGTTCTAAAGGTACTGGATAACTAAATCTTGCGAATGCGACCTCAAATTCCTTACATTACCCAATACGCATTCCTGGTACAACCCAAATGTTTTCGACACTAAGGACATATGTACTCATAAATCATTTTTTTAACTATCAAACTTTCCATTGTAATACCTCAATAACCCATAATACTTTCGAAAGCATCAAAATCTCACAATCCCTGGCGCTATCAAGCATAATCACTTCGGGCCCATAATATCCGAAGTCATTTCATCAATGTTGTTCATAACATAAAACACTTAGCACAACACGATCTCATCTCGAAAACACTGATAGCCCTAACATGCTAAAACTGTCTACAAATCCTTTCTCTTAAACACGCACTAACTCATTCAGTGCTCGCCACTTCTTATCACTTACCCATTCCGTAAACTTACGTTCTCAAAATCGCACACCAATCACAAGCTATTCTATTCCATACTAGACAATAATACCACCATTCACATAGATTCAAGTACTCCCAAGGGCGAACCTAATTCTTGCCACCCTCAACTAACACTACCCAATTCTCGAAGCTACTAAATCAATTACTGCAAATCATAAGTTTTGCATACTACCGAACCAACCTTGGAGATAGAATCACACCACACACTTTACACCTTAGAGTTACCTTTCAACGCATCAGAGTCAAAACTGACTAAACTCTAAAACCCACGAAGCAAATACTTGGTGTACACTGGCCCACTGTCCTCTACCAAGGTTCCCTTATTCCATTCCTTATTTTGAATTCCAAAATGATCCATTAACTCGAATAGGTTTAAGCCTCATCTCTGATTCACTAAATTAGAACGTCTCCATTGTAAAACCTAAACACACCTAACTATTCAAGCGACTATATCATCAACTCAATCGGATAACAACACCGATAAAAAACAAAACTCATCGAAGCTATACCACAAGTACAAAGGCTCTTGGCCTCAATTCGATACTTGACATAACTCTCAATAGTTGTTGGGTTACTAGAATCTCACTCTCGTAACAGTCACAAACACATTCTCATAAGCATGCCATATACCAATTATTTCCTTCTTAGTGCTTAAGAATTTTCAACCCAAATCCTCTTTATCACGACTCAATTCCATGTACACAACAAATAGCAATACCAATCCCCTTAAGAATTCGGATTCTCTATGCTCTCTTACAATATCGTCCTTTTAGTACTTACTCTTAACTTCTTTTATCTACCACACACAATTACTATACCCCTCGAATCTGGTAATCCCTAGCGAACTCACTCTCGTCCTCGCATACCAATACTAAAAACTTAACCATTGTGAAATCATTGTCTGCCCTAAGTTCACCTATGCCACGCATACTATCACAAACCTCATTAAAGTCAAAATATTCTTCCCAAGCTACAACTGAACTAGGCCACGCATCTAATCCGAGATGACATCTCTCATACCATACCACCACATAATGTATGAGATCAAATGCATGAGAACGAGTGTTCGTTGTTTGAGAGAGGATGAAACAAGGATACACATATACCAATTGGAATCGCCTAGATACCAATTGGACCCGCCGAGATACCAATTTGATCAAACTAGCACGGATAGAAAGAATGGAGGAAGTTTTTTCGAAGATGCCTCATAGCCTCTCGTGGATGGGTACATACATCTCTGTACCATTCCACGAGACTCTATTACGCATTGTTATTGTACCGAGTAGACCGGTAACCTAAGCTATGGTACCAACTTGTCACGACCTAATTTAGGGTCGCGTAGGCACCTACCTTTCCCGCCTCGGTAGGCGAACCCTCAATCAATACACAGTAATTAAGTAAAGACAGTTTGAATATTCCAAAAGCGAAGTACAATTAACAGCGAAAAGCAATTGCTTAATAAAATCCAATATGGAAAACATTTACAACCGTTAAATAGATAAGGACTCCTTCTAAGTTCCCACGACCTGGTCTGACTAGTACAAGAGCGACTAATTACTTCAGATTACCACTACATTCTAAGACTCAACCTCCGTCCCGGAATGAAATAGGAGGAGGCCTTCCAGATAGGCACCGCGTATTTCCACATATCCTTCGATTAATCACCTTAAACAATCTACACCCCAAGAGGATGTAGAAAGTGCAATATCACTACAAACCATGCGTACTGAGTAAGTATCATAGGCCGACAATGGTTAGTAACACATATCAGTAAAAGAATTCATAGATAAACATGATAACAACCCAATCAAATCATACGTCTATCTACCACACACTGTATATCAATAGTTTTAAGCATTAATTTCACTCTAATAATTCACCAGTCAATCTCACAACAGTCTCGGAACTCACATATCATTAAATCGATTGTTTCAGTCTAGTAGTCAACTCATCATTAAAGCACCCGTTATCCTGCATCACATAGAGACCAAACATACAATTAATCTTACAGACGGTCTATGGGATACCTCAATAAGTTCAATCAATGTATCCAGATTCAAGTACACGTCATTGCCTGAGTAAAGCATCTAATCCCAATTTACCGATTCTGAATAAATCAATCCGAATCCAATCATAATAAGTAAACACCAAATCATCTCATACAAGTCATAATGCAATGCAATGCAAGTTGTATGAATGCAATGCAATGCAAGATTTATGAATGCAATGCCATGCCATGCCATGAAAATGAGGTGTACACATGTACTCCGAATGAAAATATCGACATCTCAGTAACATAACCCAGTCTGACTCGTGAAGTCTAAGTGCCACCCGTCCCGGATCTTTGCCCAACAGATAGACGGGCCCTTATGTAATTGCTCATAGGGGGAGTCTCACCGGAACCACTCTGGGGGACCCGCGGAGTCCATGCACTAACAACAATTTCGGAATAACATCGGAATCGTCCATTCAACAATGATGCCGGAACGGATCATCAGACATCGACCATCTCATAATCACTCAAGTAAAAGAGTTTTATCAAATATCAGTTTCACGCAATCAACAATTCTGGAATTGATCATTGGACATCGGCCTTCTCACAATCACTCAAGTAAGAGAGTTTTATCAAATATCAGTTTTGTACAATCAACGATTCCGGAATTGATAATCGGACATCGGCCTTCTCACAATCACTCAAGTAAGAGAGTTTTATTAAATATCAGTTTCACATAATCAACGATTTCGGAATTGATCATCGGACATCGGCCTTCTCACAATCACTCAAAAAAAAGAGTTTATCAAATATCAGTTTCTCTCAATCAATGATACCGGATCATCACCGGGTATCGGCCATGCATCATGAATGAATGAGAATCGTGCAATGTGGTTATCAACATCAAGCTCAATATCACAAGTACCAACAATGGGGTACGCCAACAACGTATCATATTACAACACCAACAGTGGGTATGCCAAAATTATATCAATATCACAATACCAATGGTGGTTATGCCAGCAATGTATCTAGTTCACAATACCAATGGTGGTTATGCCAGCAATATATCTATATCACAATACCAATAATGAGCATGCCAACAATGTATCCATATCACAATACCAATATTGGGTATACCAATAATATATCCGAAACACAAATACCACAGTGGGTATGCGAATAATATATCCGAACCAAGACGGATAACGGGATCTAATCTCTATCAATAACTCATGGCATCAAGCCAACACAATAGAACTGTCAAGCACAACACAACAGGGTGGCTAGTCGCAACGCACAACAGGTCAATCAATCGATATACATTATTACCACTTCCTTAAATCAGCCTATTAGCTTAGAACAAGTACTCTCACCCTAAACTCACAATCATTCGTCACAACTCTTTTTAGAATTCAATCACAATCGTTGGTGTATTTTATCCTCCTATTTATCAACTAGGTTCACTATTAATGGCATAACACAATAATCACAAATTATGAAAATTTCTCATCATTAGACACAACAATAGGTTTCACTTGCTACTTTCAAGTCACATATATCCACCGATATTCAAGGAAAATCTTATGAAACAACCTAAGGAATCTACAGGCCACAAGCCCGAACACACAAATCACACAACAATACCATCCTAAGATTCCATCCCAAATCTCCAATTCCTATACATGAATTCTCCGTTCCTTTTAATACAAGAATATATGAAACTAACCAGAGTCTACTGAAATGGAAGCCATGACCTACCTGGCAGCCGAACAGGTGCCACGAACCCATACGTTGCCTTGTCTTTCGAAGTGTCTCCAAATAATCAAACTCTATAACATATGAATTCTATGTAAGAAACTATGAATAATGATACCCGTATTCGCTACTTTCTAGTCGGGTCAAATTCCAACCCTTAATTTAAGAAAAATGGGCCCAAGGGCAAAATGAGAATTTTATGACCAAAATACCTAATTCAATACTAAAAGGTCAAAACCCATTACTTTAATCATAGGAATACTCAATTAATTATCAAAATCATCATTTATATGAAAACCCCCAAATTTGGGTCTAAGAACCCTAACTTTGATTCAAGAATTTCAATCCTAGAATGGAAGATTAATGAGTAGAAAGCCTAGATATGACATTATCTAGCATGAAATACAAAATTTAACCATAACTTAGGAATCCAAATCATTTTTAAAACCCTTTTATGAAAAACTCCATAAACCCTCTTTTAATCTTAAGCTTCTAGGAATTTCTAGCATGGATTCTTACTTAGGAAAGAAAATGGAAGAGACTAGGATTAGGGAACTTACTTCCAAGAGAAATATAACCATTAACCCCTCAAGTCGCCTCCAAGGTGGTAAGAAAATATAATTGAAGTTATGGGAGGAAATAAGGGTTTATGGCGGCTTTAAAACATAAAAACTGCTCGCCGACCGCTACGGCGGTCGCCCTTACCGCTCCAGCGGTCACCTTTCTGCTACAGCAGTACCGCTGTGGCAGTCATCCTTACCGCTACGGTGGTCACACCAGACACCCAAAAAATCTAATGTCTTCCAAACATGGAAATGACACCCGGAACAATCCCGGAACCTCCGAAACACAAACCAAACATGCAGATATACATAAAAACATTATAAGAAGGTACTCGTGGCCTCAAAATTTCCAACGGAGGCTTCGTTGACTAAGTCAACCCCCGATGGCCTAAATATCAACTTTCCAACCTCAGTCCCAAAGCGCAACCGAGTGCATTAGGAACTTAACCAAATCCACCAATCAATCACAAATGTTAATCTGGACCTCTATGAATCGACGGATTTCCGTTCACCAAAAAGTCAACTCTCTGTCAAACGGTTTCCCTTAAAGAAAAAGTTTTCTAAAAAACATTCTAAAGCCCAAAACGATGCCTAGAAAGTCATGCCAACTATCTTCTCGGGTCAAAATAGTTCTAACGTGACTCAGGAATGAGTTCACGGGTCGTTACATCCCGCTTGTGATATTCCTCTTCCTCCAACCTGCCACCACCTCCGCCCCTAGCATCATAATTTCGTGTACCCCTCCATCTTAAGGATCTAAATAACATTTCAAATGGTTGTTTATATCGTACTTCCTTTGGCCTTCCACGTGAACGATGCAATACGGGATCTAAAATTTGGTATGTGATCATTTTCACTATTTCCTACTACATCTGGTATGTGATCATTTCCACTATTTCCTACTATATTTGGTCTATAATCATTTCCACTATTTACAGTGATGGTCGTTGTGTTTTCCATAAGGTCTTGTATCATCCTATGATCAAAAGTTGTAAGATCATTAAGTAAGTCCATTAACCTTGACATGAGAAATTGTACCAGTATGTCATTTTCCCATGCAATATTACATGTCTGGTCAAAATATTTCATTAACTCCCTATATTTCCTATAATCATCCTTCATATTAGGGTAACCTCCAAGAAAGAACTTTTTCAGGTAGTGTCAGACAACTTCTTTTCACTACCTTGTCAAAACATACCTATTGTCCAAGTATTTAGTCTTCTTATGTGCCATCACCTTAAGCATATGGCAACAAAGAATCCCCCTTGATTCAAAGCACTTCTAATTGCAGTCAAAATGTTCCCCCTGTGTAGTATGTTTAACCCTTTAGACAAATTGATTTCCATAAAAATCATTTCTAATTAAAGAATCTGTTATGTCGTACTTCCTAACTCCTTCCATATCTTGTTTATCCTCAACTAGTCTCAATTCACAGTGATACAACCTCTTTAACTCATATTGAAAAAATTGAAAAATTCTACGGGTATAAGAATCTCGGAGTTGCACCTCCTATGAGAACATAGACTCGCAAGTTGTTTTAGTGTAACGAGATTTATGCTCAGCATCCAATTCTTTCTCGTACCTATTTCTCTATGCTAATTCATACTGCTAAACAAACTATTTCAGTGTACTTCTATGGCTAAAAAATCCATTGAAGCAGGCATGCATTGATAACAACGATGTTAGGGATATCCCAAATTTATAATTAAAATATAAGAAGTGCGGAAGAAAATATAGAAAAGAATCTAAAAACTAGATAATAAAAGATATGGAAAATTTGAAGGAACAATCCAATAATTTCCAAGAACATAAGTTATAAAGTCTTGACAAGATCCAAGTAACAACGTATAGATTTATAGGAACAAATCTCCCTAACCTCGTTGTTATCATGCATTCCCTCACTTCTCTACGTTGATAACATCCCAGCCCAAAAGTGGTCGTTATGGTATATTGGCACCCATCTTTGCCTTTCTAAGTACAACTTACTAAGCCAATCACTTTCTTCTAGTTCATATTTCTCAATAAAATCACTCAATTTTTGCTCGAACTCTTCAATGGTAATGCTATCAAGGACAATGCTCTTGAATTCAAGTTGCGTTGCTCTGTATTCACCACCTACCACCTTTAGACAATTTGGCAGCTTAGTGAATATGTGCCAAATACAATATCTGTGAATTGTATTATTGTTAAAAACTTCACTAACACCTACCTTAATGCTTTCACATTGGTCAGTCAAGATAGCCTTTGGAGCAACTAGTTTCATGGCTTTTAGCCATTTTTTGAAAATCAATTTGTAATTCGTTGCGTCCTTACTGGTAAGAAGAGCACATCCCAAAAGTATAGATTGGTCGTGATGATTAATACCAACAAAAGAAGCATATGGTGTGTTATAGCTATTCACAAGGTAAGTTGTATCGAAGCAGACAACATCATTGAACTCATCATACGCATACTTACAATAGGAGTGAACCCATACGACGCTCGTAATCCAATTAACACCATCCATTTCCATAGAGTAGAAAAATTCATTATCCTTTGTCTGCATGTCACAAAAGAAATTACATAAAGCATTTGCATCACCTGCTAGCAGTTCCAACCTCTTGACCTATTCAAATATAATTTCTATAGTCTTTTCGGTTACAACCTATATTTTCAGGCCCACCAAATTGAACCTCCAAAAGTATCACGCTTTTGCAAGGTCTTAAGCCAGCTCTGTCATTAGCTTCAAGAGTCCTCTTTATAGATTTACTATTAGATTTGTGTCCATCCATATACTGCGATAGGCTAGAGTCCAATTAATGAATATGGTCGCTACATACCTTAGTCACTAGCCATGAACTATCTGTCTTCTTAACGGCATTAAGTCTAGCCTTACATCTAACCCTCTTGGTGTATTTTTGCTTAGTTGGTTTCCTAGACTTATCACAAATAAAATAAGCATACGAGCGACTTTTGATTGTTCTTTTCACCACCCAAAACTCATTCATTTTCGCATGTTTTTTTATAAAAATCAAACACCGATTTAGCAGATTTGAATATGATACCACTTTTTGGACCAAATAATATTTCCTTATTAGAATACACTCGCTCCATTTCTTCACCCTCTCCACATTCTCCATGGTGACTACTAACTGAATCGATATTAATCTCATTATCTTCTCCAGTAGAATTGTGTTCATCTTTTCCAGCAACTGAATTAATCTCATTATATGCATTGTCACTGCCAAATGAGTTAATCTCATTATCTTCATTGATTTCATTATATGCATTGTGGCTGCCAAATGAATTATTCCCATTATCTTCATTGATCAAGTTGTCTTCTGATCTCAATCCTAGATGCTCGTATACATAAACCTAATAAGATCAAATTGGTTATCTTGATTGGGGTTCATTTAAGTAAGAATGATTAACATAATAGAGGTTATGGCGGCAGAGTTGGTAAGATCAAGTCTTCTCTAGGTTTTTTTTTTTTAATCTTTTATATGAAGGGTCAACTGAAAATAGAGGGAAAAGTTTTCTATTTTTTTTATACGTATACATATTGAATTCCTATACGTATGAAAAAGAATAGAAAAGAATAAAAATTACCCCGATCAATGAAACTACATCTTAAGCGTGCTTAAGATTGATTTGCCTTGACTGTCGTGAAAGTTAAATTTAACCTTTGTTTGGATGTTAAGTTGGTGAAGGTTAATTAGCCATCTTTGGGATGTTAAGGGCATATAACACCTTTCACTTCATCTGCCCATTTTCTGTCCACGATATTCTGCCCAAATAGCATCACCCCTTTGTAATTCACATAAAAGGACACCACTGTGAAGTTTTAGAAGGAATTAACTTTAGTGATTGCCTTTTCCGAAGTCGGTATACTCGAGTGGCATGTCTTTTCAGTTGTTTTTCAGCTAGGCTTTCTTTATTAAGTATAAAGTTCTAATTGTACGCAGTTTCTAATCCTTTCTCAATCATTTTTTTTTTTGTGTGTGGATTGCCCTTCAAAGGCACTGGTCTTTAATTTTGGCCCTTCAAATTACAGGTCTTTAATTTTTACTCTTCGCCTAATACCATGAGATTTGGAGTTCGAACCCCATATCAGTTAAACAAAAATTGCGAGGCAGAGTTTCGTAACAAAATTAGGCCTTCGGGCAAAAGTTAGGCCTTAAGGCAAAGTTTTGCAAAATTCCAACTGAGTAAAAAAAGAATTTTTTTTTGCCATAATGCAAACCTCTACCTTAAGGTAGAGTTTTCCTTATGTCTGAAGGCAAAATTCTAATAAGTAGAGTTTGCAGTCAAGGTAGTCAAACTTTGCCTGATCAGGTAGAGTTTGAGGCAACTCTGCCTTAAGGTACAGTTTGAAATGCTACCTTGTGATGTCCCGCGTAATTTCGGTACATTTGATGCTTTTAACGAAGAGTTTTAGCTTGTTTTCAAGCAAGTTCGTGTCATTTTGATGTGTTTTTGTCATGTTGTAGGTATTCAGTGTGTTTATGGATAAAGTCGGGGAATTGAATAACAAAAGCAGAAAAAGTTGTGCAAAAAGTGAAAGTGACTGAAGATAGACTTTTACAGAGGAAAAGACGGTCTGTATAGTTTTTTGGCCTGTCAATGTTGGCATAAAACACTTACAAAAACATCTAATGGAAAGAATGAATTTACGGCAGAAAAGTACGGACCGTATAATATTTACGGTCAGTAAAAACACACCGTAGATCAGCAACAAAAAGTCCATGACCTAAGCCTGGATTCACGATCAATATATACGGCCATAAATGTTTTACGGTCCGTAAAAGACGGGTGTAGATTCAAAGCACAGGCAACAATTTTACGGACAAGAGCAAGAGATTTACGGACCGTATAATATTTACGGTCCGTATAATGATCCTATGGGGGAAATTTTGTCAACTTATTTTTCACGACTTGGACCATTATAAATACTTGATGTAGGGTTTTTGTAGACTACTTTTGACTAGATTTTAGTTTTAATTTCCTTAGAATTGAATACTTATAGTTTTTGGAGCATTTTGGGATTACATACAGTTGCAATTATTTTCTCTTCAATTCCAATTAATCATTTGTAAGCATTATGATTCCAATTATCTATTTTTGTTCTTCCTTCTCTATGAGTAGCTAAATCAATTACTAAGGTTGTGAACCCTAGGATGGGTGTTTTGTGATTGGGAATTGGGATTGATATATGCCTATTGGATTGTTCGGATTTATTTTGTTACACCCCTCGTTTTCGTAATGGTAGAACCTATGGTTTCCTAGTCAGGTATGCCCTTGGAATAGAGATCCGAGCCCGAATTTTGAGGTAGAAAGTGTCTTACCCCGTGTACAAGGGTGCCAGCAGGTATTCCTGGCAATTTATAGAGTTAAAAGTTGAAAGAATCGAATCGACGCGATCTAAACTGAATCAATAAAATCTGCAGACACCAGTCATCGTCGACGAGTCGTCGACATGGTCGACGGATGGTCGATGTGCTACATCGACAGGTTCCCGCAGCCTTGCATCTGTAGGCGCAGGTCGATGGGGCAAGTCGACGAACCGTCGATACGTCGACGGGTCGTCGACCCGCTCGTCGAACCGGACCGCTGTAGCTTTTTGGCTTCCAAGTATAAATATGTGGTCCACGGCCTTATTTCTTATTTTTCTCCATTGCAAATCAGAAACACCCTAATATTTTCTCTCCCAATATTTTTCATCATTATTAGTGGTGATTTGGTAAGATCTGAGCCCGTGAACCCGTGCTTGTAAAGAAAAAGGTTGATTCTAGGGTTTCTTCAAGGTTGTGAAGCTAGTGAAGATGGAGTTGAAGTGATTCTTGGGATCTTAGATGCCTCAAGGTATGTAAATTATTTCTACCCTTATATTGGAGTTTATTATCAAGAGTTTTAGTGATTTTAAGTAAAGAGAAGGTGTTTGTGGAAGTGGTAAGTTGATGAAAGGCAAGGTAGTGACTTGAGGCTATTTTAAGAGATGATCGGGGATAAATTTGAGTATATATTTATATATAAGCGTTGTTATTGTTGTTGTGGTTAGTGTTGGATTGAATGGAAAGTTTGAAGAGTTGTAAGCTTACAAGGAAAATTATTATCTGCAAATCGTTAAGCTCTATCTGCATCTAAAGGAGGTTAGTAAGTGAAGTAAATAGTCTAATTAAGGCCTATGTTATTTTAATTGTAGCCTTGCAAGTTTGAAAGGTAGAAGTTGGACGATTGGATACACTTCAAGTTATGTTAAAGCTATCCTTTCTTTCCTTTGGCATGATCTTATGATATGAGCCAACGAGCGAGTAAGCAAGCTCCCACATTATTCTACTCTTAGAAGCATTAGGAGTACTTCAGTCTGTGATGTTCATTTACCTCGTTTATGAGTGTTTCTTCTGTTCATGGGTCCAGTCTTATGTAGCCAGTCATATGTATACAGTTTACTCATGCATTACATTCATTATATATCCATGTACATTGACCCGTGACCAGAAGGCGTTATATACGCGAATATTATATCTATATATATATATATATATATATATATATATATGAAGAGAGATAGGCGTTATATACGCATTACCACCTGATCAGCTGGTGCACATTGATGATAATATTGATACGTGTTCTGGAATTCTCCAATTCAGTGGAGTGGGGCTTACCTTGAAGCAGATTATTATGGCCGTAGAGGAGCTGATATGATATGATGAGATGACATAGAGGCTTTACAAGCGTTAGGTACGCACATATATCAGGCGTTATATACGCATATACACATATATATATATATATGTATGACCCTAATTGATAGGTATGAGCATGCATATTATGTGCCCATAGAAGCATTGTCTGTTAAACAAATTTATGCAGATACAGGCAGATATTAGTTCATACAAGCACATGCAGGTAGTCATTTCAGTTTATGAGTTTAGATCTTATCCATGATTCTTATGTGTATATAATGTTCTTATGCCTTACATACTCGGTACATTATTCGTACAGACTTCCCATTGCTCAGGGGGCTGCGTTCATGCCCGCAGGTACAGGTAGACAAACAGGTGGTCCAGCTCAGTAGGACCTCTAGATCAAGCAGTGGTCAGTGCGCTCAATTTGATCCGGAGCTACAGTCAGTTTTGGTATGCCATCCTTTTGAGATGTATACAGTTAACTCATGCATTACATTCATTATATATCCATGTACATTGACCCGTGACCAGAAGGCGTTATATACGCGAATATTATATATATATATATATATATATATATATATATATATATATATATATATATATATATATATATATATATATATATATATATATATATGGGATAGAAGAAGAGAGATAGGCGTTATATACGCATTACCACCTGATCAGCTGGTACACATTGATGATGATATTGATTATGGCCGTAGAGGAGCTGATATGATATGATGAGATGACATAGAGGCTTTACAAGCATTAGATACGCACATATATCAGGCGTTATATACGCATATACACATATATACATGTATGACCCTCATTGATAGGTATGAGCATGCATATTATGTGCCCACAGAGGCATTGTCAGTTAAACAGATTTATGCAGATACAGGCAGATATTAGTTCATACAAGTACATGCAGGTAGTCATTTCAGTTTATGAGTTTAGATCTTATCCATGATTCTTATGTGTATATATTATTCTTATGCCTTACATACTCGGTAATTTTCGTACTGACTCTCCATTGCTCGGGGGGCTGCGTTCATGCCCGCAGGTACAGGTAGACAAACAGGTGGTCCAGCTCAGTAGGACCTCTAGATCAAGCAGTGGTTAGTGCGCTCAATTTGATCCAGAGTTGTAGTCAGTTTTGGTATGCCATCCTTTTGAGATGTGCATGCATATGGGTATGATGGGGCCCTGTCCCGTCCTTTCTACATCTTTCATTCCAGTAGA
Source organism: Lycium barbarum (assembly GCF_019175385.1). Lineage (NCBI taxonomy): Eukaryota > Viridiplantae > Streptophyta > Magnoliopsida > Solanales > Solanaceae > Lycium > Lycium barbarum. The sequence goes on from NC_083344.1 coordinate 121,328,345, forward strand.
GGTCTGTAGACAGTTGTATGTAGTAATTAGATGATGTAGCCTTGTCAGCTTCTATTCTTTTGTGTATAGTATATGTAGCAGCCTAGTTGGCTTGCACTGTTCTTCCACATGTTGTGTATATATGCAGATTGTACAGAGTTTTGATGTTTCCTTTTTATGAGATCAGTTTATACCATTATAGGCCCTTGATGTTTAGTGAGATTCAGATATGAGTAGAGGGATGTTTGGTCGCTAGAAGTCAGACGCTTGTCAAGACTCATTGGTTTGGGTCGTGACATATTTATTCTTCATTCTTCATTCATGATTAATGGTTGCAAACACTGATTAAGGCCATAAACTTTATTTCACTTGGGAAAGTATCTAGGGTTTGATAAGAATAACTAACAAGAACTCAAGGCTTTAAACCTTGTTTAACAAATTCACTTAGGAATAAGAAGAATTTTCTTAGCACAAATTAACCGTTCTTCATATACACTCTTTCATATTTGGGAAAATCATAAAGAGACATAATCTCTAACTGTTGGGAAACATTAGGGTTTCAATAAGAGGTTAAGTGCATTCTGATAACGATCCATTAGAAGTATATCAAGATCAACTACCATAAGCATACACTTTATCTGACGGGGACACAACCTTGGTTTCTTTTACCATATATTACAATCCAGAGAAATTAGTTAGCAATTACTCATAAACAACCAACTTTCTACAAACTCAACGTAATAAGACATTCACCTAAATAAAGTACTCTACGATTTTAGTACCCTTTTCACACCATATTCCTTATGGGATTCGAGCCCAACCTTGTTGGGTTACTATATTTGACATCGTCCGCTTACATCATTTAATAGGTATAATTTGAGCGTATCAAATTTTGCGCCATTGCTGGAGAATACGGTTTTGAAATTACTAAATAGTGATTACTTTGCTTGAAGCCTTTTTCTTATTCCATCACACCTTGTTTGCTATTTTTTGTGAACCAAGTGATCATGAATCGCGATCAATGAGGAGCAGTTGGTAACCAAGGTGGTCAACAAGACCCCCCCCCCCCCCCAATTATAGCAGAGGATAAGAATGTATTTGCTGATCTGATAGATGAGGAGGACTATGCATCTACTATTGTTCATCCTCAGGCTGGATTTACAAGTGTCAAAATTGATTCCTCTCTATACCAGTTGCTCAAACTTGAGGGCTATTTTCAGAATTCCACCAACAATGATCCTCATCAACACTTGCAGAACTTTATGGATGTATGTGCCTATCACATCCAAAATAATATTTCACACGATGCTATTCGGTTGAGGCTCTTCAAATATTCTTTAACCGGAGATGCCAGAGTGTGGTTTGAAAAGCTGCCCAGGAATTCTATTACTTCATGGGTAGAGATGGTTTCGGTTTTTCTCAAGAAGTGGTATCCCCAAGCAAGAAGGCTGAAATTCGTGCTAAGATTTATGAATTCAAAAAATGCCAGAGGAGCAACTATATGAAGCTTGGGAGAGATTTAAAGAATATCTACAGAAGTCTCGAAATAACGATTTTTCGGAGAACATATTGATGGAGGAATACAGGGCTGGATCTTATAACACAATCAGTCACAAAAAATACAGCTGGTGGGTGCTTCATGGACAAAACTTACACTCGAATATCTAATATGCTTGATAGATTAACTACACACAATCAGGCATGGCACTCGGGTAATGCTGATAGTCTACCGTATGGGGGTGCAATGATCCACAATATAGTGAAAGAGAACCATGATACATAGTAGATGTTAGCTCAGCTTGCAACAAATATTTCCTTGCTGACCAAGAGGTTTGATGAGAAGGAGGCTAAAAGGTGAATATTTGCGAAGAAGCTCAAGGTATGCCTAAGGGGATGTACCAAGTTCAAGAGGGTCCATATCTAGAGGGACCTCCTATGCAGGTGGAAGATGCTAACTATGTGAACAACTCTTAACGGGGTTATCAAAGGAAAAACTACTAAGAAGGTTATCAGAATCAAAATCAATGGAGACCTCAGTAGGGCAAGGTACTTGCAACAACAACCAGGGGAACTACAATAATAATTATAGTGGCGTGAACCAAGGAAACTACAACAATTTTAGAAATAAGAGTTTCAATCCATTTATTCCACCAAAGGGGCAATCAAGTGATCAAGATGGTTCGCGGTTGGAGGATATGCTTGAGAAGGTGCTATCAAATCAGACCAAGGCTAAGAAGACTTTATCTGGGTTGACTGAAATAGTGGGATTTCACATGGCTTCTATTCAGAAGCTCGAATCACAAATGCGTGATATGTCCAGAGAGCAGCACCCTCCTCAAAAGAGAGGACTTCCTAGTGACACTATTCCGAATCTGAAGAATGGGGGAGGTGGTGTAGACCGTGTTTATGGTATCAGTACTCGGAGTAGTAAAATACTCCAAGGTACTGAAAAGAAGGCGATAGATCTCGAGCCAGTTGTTGAAAAAGAAGTGGTGTAGTCTGATGCAATAATTATTGCTGAAGAGGTTCCCACAAAAATTCCAACTATGGAGGAAGTTGCTGATATTCCAGATGGTTCAAAAATGACTGATGACAAGAGCAAGCAGACTGTAAAAGGGGCTCTCCGCCCTTTGACTCAGCTTTTCGAATCTAAACCTCCCTTTCCTCAAAGATTGGTAAAGAGGATGGAAGATGCTAAGTTTCAGAAATTTTATGATCACCTAAAGCAGTTGTCATTGAACTTTCCCTTCTTGGATATTGTCAAGGAGATGACTGGATTTGCGAAGTATTTGAAAGATCTGATTACGAAGAAAAGGTCTGTGCAACATGAAACTGTGAGTTTGACTCACACTGTGAGTTCTATTATTTTGACAACAACGGTCCAGAACAAGGGAGATCCTGGGACATTCACCATTCCTTGTTCTATCGGGTGTTTTGATTTTGCTCGTGATCTGTATGATAATGGGGCTAGTATTAATTTAATGTCACTTTCTATTTATAAACAATCAGGATTGGGGATGCCTGGGCCGATGACTATGCGATTACAAATGGCTGATAGATCTATTAAGAGGCTAGTTGGCGTGGTTGATGATGTTCTTGTACGGGTTGGTGACTTTCTATGACCCGCAGTTTTTGTGATTCTTAACTGTGCTATTGACTGTGATATTCCCATCATTCTAGGGAGACCTTTCCTTGCTTCCACAAAGGCGCTTATGGATTCGGAGAAGAATGAAATAAAATTCCGAGTCAATGATGAAGAGGTGACTTTCCAGGCAAGTAAGGGGATGAAGTTACTAAGTGCTTACAAGAGCATTTTGGTGATTGATTCTTTTGATATTGTTGATGAAGCTGTGGAATTCAAAATGGAAGAAGAAAGTTTGGGAGAAGCTCTTGTTAGTATTCTAGTGAATTTTGATACTGAAGATATAGAGGGCTATGTGGAGACGGTGAATTCGCTTGTTGCGTTAGGTTCATATTCTTACCACCCAAAAAAGCTTGATATTGATCAAGAAAATAGGAAGACATCTCTAGTAAAACCATCCATTGTTGAGCCACCTAAGCTTGAGCTTAAGCAGCTGCCTGCACAGCTGAAGTATGAGTTTCTAGGCCCAGACAACACGTTGCTAGTTATCGTGTCTACATTGCTAAATGAAGAGTAGACAAAGAGATTATTCGAGATATTGCGAGAATACAGGCGTGCTATAGGCTGGACTATTGTAAATATTCGAGGAATTTCCTCGGGCATATGTGAGCACAAGATTCAGCTTGAGAAATATAGTACACCGAGTATTGAGCCCCAGCGGAGATTGAATCCACCTATGCAAAAGGTGGTGAAGAAGGAGAAAATTAAATGGTTAGATTCTGGAGTTGTATATCCCATTGCAGACAGCAAGTATGTAAGCCCATTACAGTGCGTTTCAAAGAAGGGAGGTATCACAGTGGTGCCTAATGCGAAAAAAGAGTTAATTCCAACTCGTACTGTTATTGGGTGGTGTGTTTGCATGGATTATACGAAGCTGAATGCTGCCACTTGCAAGGACCATTTCCCCATGCTTTTATTGATCAGATGCTTGATAAAGTGGCTGGAAGTTCCTACTATTGCTTCCTAGGCGGGTACTCTGGCTACAATCAGATCAACATTTCTCTTGAAGACCAGGAGAAAACGACATTCACTTGTCCTTATGGGACCTTTGCTTTCAGCAGGATGCCATTTGGTCTTTACAATGCACCAGATACTTTCCAGAGGTGTATGATGTCGATTTTCTCAAATATGGTGGAAGACTTCTTAGAGGTCTTTATGGATAATTTCTTTGTGGTTGGTGACTCTTTTGATGATTGTCTTGACCACCTGGGTCGAGTACTGAAAAATGTCGAAAGGCGTTTGATGAATTAAAGTAGCGTCTGACTTCTGCTCCCATTATTGTTTCTCCTGATTGGTCTTTGTCGTTGGAGTTGATGTGCGACGCGAGCGGTTTCGCTATTGGTGTTGCGCTTGGCCAGAGGCATAACAAAATTATGCACCCAATCTACTATACCAGCAAAACATTGAATGCAGCACAGATGAACTACATAGTGATTAAGCAAGAGCTACTTGCTATAGTCTATGCCTTTGAGAAATGTCGGGCTTCTCTATTGGGGTCCAAAGTTGTGGTTTACACTGACCATGCTGCTTTGAGGTATCTAATGGCAAAGCGAAGCCGCGGTTGATTCGATGGGTCGTGCTATTGCAAGAGTTCGATTTTAAGGTAAAAGACAGAAAAGGGACAGAAAACCAGGTTGTTGACCATCTCTCACGGCTTGAAGAAGCCGGGAGACTTTCAGAGGTGTTAGATATAGATGATGTTTTCCCTGATGAGCGGGTTCTAGCAATGACAGCTGATGTAGCATCTTGGTATGCAGACATCGCCAACTTTTTGGGGGACGAATGTTACGGTTCGCTTTTACGTGAGTTAAGGCATAAAAGTTACTACGAGGTTGTTGGTGCTCTAAATTGGATATTAATTTTTTTTAAAGTAGCCACCAAATTTATTTAAGGAAAATTAGGACAATCGGGTTTAAAAGAGTTTTCAAAACAAGAGAAAAAGTCTTTTTAGACCAGAGATCGAGGTAAGGGTTGTCGTGATCCCCTAGGGAAGGTTTTAAGCACCCTAGTATTAAGGATCCGTAAAATACCGTTGACCTACGAGCTTTAATGTGTGATTATGTAATTATTTGCTTAAAACTTGTTTAAATATTCGCAAAAATGTCATTCTTTTCATATCATAATTTAAAGAAAATTTTGGCAAAAAGTCCCCTTCTAAAAAGGGGGTTTTGGTTTAGAAAATTCGCGTAAGTGTTCAATTCACTTTAGTTTCGGACTAGGACACACTCCCGAGTAGAGTCGCTACTATTCTAGTCCTAATAAAATGGGTTTAATACTTACGGGTTTTATTATAAGTATATATAAAAAGTATCGAGTATATCTCTGATTTTTATACTTATATATTTTAAGTCCAATTTTATCATTTAAGCTCATAGATTCAGTCCATAGTCTAAGTCCAAATCCATCTTAATCTCGAACTGGGCCCATCAGATTGTTCTTCTATTTTAGTCCATTGAATAACGGGTTCCCAGACCCAAAAACGTTCTCAGCCTAATATCCCCTTTGTGGTTTCGCTCGCCATGTTGAACCCGCTGAGTACCCAGGCTACCGGTACAATCTGATCGAGTAGCCTTAGCTGTTCGACCACTCTCCACCAGATGATGTTGGCCGAGCTACCTGGGTCAATCAAAATACGTTTAATTTGAGTTTTAAAGATAAGAATAGGGATTACCAATGCATCATTGTGCGGTTGAATAATGCCTTCTGCGTCCTTGTTGCTGAAAGAGATGGAACCCTCGGGTATGTAATCCCGGCCGCGCTTTTCACGCACAGCAGAGACCTTGGTTCGTTTCATCACCGGCCCTCGTGGGGTATCGGTGCCCCCAATTATCATGTTGATTATATGATGGGGTTCTACAGGCTCGACCCTTTTATGGATCTCCCTTTCCTTGTAGTGACCTTTGGCTCGTTCACTCAGCAATTCTTTGTTGCCGGCAGAGCTTCAGTAACCGGGCTACCTCCTCTCTTAGCTGGCGGCAATCCTCGGTTTTGTGCCCATGGGTTCCATGATAGTCACACATCATGCTCGGGTCCCGTTGGCTCGAATCCGACCTCAGAGGTCTCGGCCACCTTACATCCGGGATACGGCCAATAGCCGAGACGAGGTCCGAGGTGTTGACGTTGAAGTTGTATTCCACTATCTTTGGCAAGTCTTTGTTGCCGGCAGAGCTTCCGGCATCGCTCCTGAATGATAGACCTCGACTGTTCGACAGGCACTCAACCCGTTTATCACCCCGACCAGAGAAATGGCTTGGGCCAACCCCGGATTTCTCCGACCTAAAGCTTGGCTTCTCCGAATGGGAATATGGTCGATACCTCTCCCTCGACGATCTGGCCTCCGGTTCGTAATTTTTCCTTAGTCTCTCAAAACATTTGTTCATATTTATTGGCCCCGGGGGAAGCTCGAGTTCGTCATCCTCCACCCGAATCATCGACTCGTATCGGTTATAGACATCTGCCTATGTCACAGCCTCGTACTCTAGCAAGTTTTCCTTTAATTTGAATGAAGTCGTCGAGCTCCGAGGGTTGAGCCCCTTTGTGAAAGCTTGTGCGGCCCATTCCTCGGGAACCGGAGGTATCTCCATTCGTTCCTTTTGGAACCGGTTGACAAATTCACACAGCAACTCATCGTCTCTCTGGGCTATACGGAAAATATCTGTCTTACGGGCCTGTACCTTTTTAGCACCGGCGTAAGCTTTTATGAAGGCATCGGCGAGCATTTCGAAAGAAGCGATCGAATGCTCGGGCAGATGGTCATACCACGTCAATGCTCCTTTTGATAGAGTTTCTCCGAACTTTTTCAGCAACACTAATTCAATTTCATCTTCCTCCATATCGTTGCCTTTTATAGCGCAGGTGTAAGAGGTCACGTGTTCGTGTGGGTCCGTCGTTCCGTCATATTTTTGGATATCCGGCATTTTGAACCTCTTCGGGATTAATTTCGGAGCTGCACTCGGAGGAAAAGGCCTTTGGATGTACCTCTTCGAATCCAACCCCTTCAGTAAAGGTGGAGCCCCGAGGATTTGGTCCACCCGAGAGTTGTATGTTTCCACCCTCTTTTCGGTCGAGTCTACCCGCTTTGCTAAAGTTTCAAGCATTTCAGAACCTCGGTGGAGGAACCAGCTCCGGACCCATTGCTCTCAACCATCCGTGCCTCATCTCTTCTGGGTTCAGCAACACCCTTCGCCTCCTCCGAGGTCATTTTATCTCTTCCGTTTTGCAACTGGGCTATTGCGATTCCCTGTTTAGCAATCGTCGCTCTCTGTTCCTGCAACATTTCAAAAATTAAATGTAAGTCAATATTATCATTCGGGGTATCAGGTTCTTTTCGGCCCTATGTCCGGGACAAAGTAATTGAATTGTGGGTATTTAAGGGGTCAGTGGCTGGCCGGGCGCCATTCTCCTGGTCCACGGTGTTTTAATGGTTGAGGCCCTCCCTCAAATTAACGGGGTTAGGGTCAGCGGGGTTCGGTAATCCTCGTGGCCCGCTGCCTTCATTTTCGGCCACGATCTCGTTGTTGTTGACGTGACCAGATTGCCCACTGTTAGCCATTTGGTCCGTTTTTTCAGAGACGAACAGAAGATGTTTTTGATTTTGACGGGTAAGATAGAGATCAAGATCAAAGACCACTATTATCCTAGTCCCACGATGGGCGCCAAACTGTTTACCCCGAATTTGGATAATCAATTGAATTTATGAGTGAAGTATAGGATATGTGGTTGTGCCTTAATCTATTTGATAGAGGAAAGAAATATATGAATATGCTATGAAGAAGCAACTGATAATCGGTGGTTTACTATAGACTTTGTATCTAATAATATATGAATATTGTTTGATCAAGCAGATTTAAAAGATGAACACGATGACCCGAGCCAAAATCAAATGTTAGAGAGAGAAATTTTATATATCTTGCTATTACAAAAATGTTGTTGGTATGAGGAAGCCAACCCCTTAAAAGTGGGGCAATGACCCCTTTTATAGTATTGCCCCATAGGTTTCATACAACAAGTGTTTCTAAAAAATAAAGAAAAACTCTGAAATAGATTAGGTTGGATTAGGTTGATCGTACGGTCTGACACCCGTACGATTGGCAGTTAACCATGGCAAGACGTTATCGACGCATGGCAATCGCGCAACAGATCTCCCGGACAAACGGCCACGATCAAACGGACTAACGGCCACGATCAAACGGAAGAACGGCCATGATCAACTCGGCTATGGGAAAATCGGACCAAACGATGTTCTTCCCTTTCCTCGGCTCGAGCACTCCCCCGATCCAGAAAGTAAGTCTCCATACCCGTGTTGATTTCTTTCTTCCCTCGGTCACCGGTCTTACCGGCCTAACATATATTCGATTTTTATCGTATACAAAGACAATAACACGTGTAACTTGAACATCAAACCATTAAAAATTGTGGTGCGATAAGTATTTCTCCATTATTAATAAGATCTTTCTGTTTCAAGCTTTAAAATAGCATAATCATGATCAAAAAAGTGCTTTATCTCCAAAAGCGAGACTTTCCGACACTAATTTAAATTAGTTGGACTACGAAAGATCGAATAAAAGAAATTGTCATACAGGTGATGTGTGATTGACTTTTTACTTTTGCTTCAAATAAATAATTTAAGTTTTGAAAGTTAATTTAGGCAAGTGAAATAATGGTTGATCACTTAAGAATTTTCAATTTTTCTTCCAATTGAAATCAATATTCAAATACGATTTCAACTTTCAAATCTCTTTATTATCTTCTAGCTTCAAATATTCAGTTTTTCTTAACTTCGCCCAAATATTCATGATTTTTATCTCATTCAAACCTCTAAATAGAAATGAAAGAAGACATGAAAGTCAAATCACATAATCAAATGAAATTTCCTAACTTGTAAGATAGACATTACTCCTTTTGTTCCAATTTATGTGATTTGTGAAAGAACTGAATTAGAGAAATTTGTGATTTTTAAATATGCCATAAGTATTTCTGTAATTACAATATTCTTGAAATTTGTAATTTTAAGCATATCATAACATTTGTTTGGCTATAAAAGAATGACATATATTCAAATGGATCAAAAAGGAGACTTATTCTATTGGAAATCTCACAAACAGTGGATACTTCTCTAGATAATCTAGAGTGGATATGGAAAATGAAATCCCTCAACAAGACTGAATACTTTTATGATGGTTCTTTTATGTCTTAACAGGATTCACACAAAAAGACTTCCTTAAATTAAAGCAGAAACATTAGTCAGGAAGACATAAAAGTTAGCCATATATTTACACAATTGTGATATAGAGAATAAATTCTGTAGGGAATAACTTCGTATCAATATACCACTATTAGTTCCCACGAGAAACTTCTTAGCTGGATTAAAGGTCTGTGCATATACTTGTAGCATGTCCCTTTATATATATATATATATATATATATATATATGGGGAACTGAATATTTTGGAGATCAATTAAACTTGAGTATTTGGAGGAAAATACTGTAGCATACTCTTTAGAAAAGATTGGACTTTCGTTAGAAGACCACACAGTGACGGAGCCATAAATTCCAACACGGGATTCAAAAAACAAAACTTCTTATGTCAAGAGGATTCAACAGCTATATTATGAAGTATAATTTCTCAACAAAGGGGGTTCAATATGACCCCCCGGCTCTGCCCCTGACTATGCTCAAGACATGCTATATTATATCTCCCCCTATATTTTTATCTGCTTTTAATAAGGATTTTTCATAAACTATTTCCCCCCTACCTCATTTAATTTATCTTTTTGATAATTGGAAAATTTTATGACCAAAATGAAAAAAATTACAGCTCAAAAGAAATCAAAACAAACACTGAGAATAGGACAGAAGATCCCATTTTCCAGATCAATACCTACCAGTAACTAATCACTTCATCCATAGTTATTCACGGATAGAAATAAAGATTCAACAGTGGCCTAACTAAATGTGGCCTCTTGCTACTTCTATGAAACACACCCTGGACAATTAACTTTGTGATGGTATTGGAACACCCTTATTCTTGCCCGAATATCCTTGCATTTCTTTCCTGCCAAATCTTGCCCGAATATCCTTACAGCTAATACCAATCTGAACAGTTCCGATCCGCTATGAAACTCTTCTTATCAAAATATGTCATAGTCCAAGTTATTTCACCAGTCCACTTCTTTGCATGTCTTGCTATACCCATCCATTATAGCATCTTAATTTTTCCATATGTCAGCAGTAGTTTCACATTAAAAAAGAACAAGGGTAGTATGCTTTCATTCTCCAAGTTGCACATTGGACAGGTTGTGGCTCAAATTATTTTCCAACTGCCACTCTGACGTTAATTAGCATACTGTTTTATTCCGTGGCATTCAACATTAAAATAAAAATTCTGTTTAATTTGCGACAACAAAATTGTTATAAATAATTTTCTCCAGGGGACATATATCTTTATAGTTGTCTCTTAGTTTTTGATAGATCTCCTTAATAGAGAACTTGTCAATTGCCAGTAAATCAGATATAGTACCAGCCTGTATCAAGTAATCTTTTGCCTTGATAATTTTCTGCAAACACCATGAAGCTTGCTTGTAATTAGCTTCCCATATGAGATTTCCCTTTCAATAGTAAGCATGTACTCAAATGACTCATAATTCATCCATATTTTTGCATAAAATCAAGAACTATTAGCATATAGCAGTCTTGTTCCATACCTTCACATCAGTAAAGCTCACACCTCCAACTGATTTAGCTGACACAATATTTTCCAAAGCAATAATGATTTATTTGATCCCATATCCAAACCTTCTACAAGTTGAGATAATATGTTTAATACTTTTTAGGAAGCACAAAAGCTTCATAAGGTATGAATAGAAAAAAGAACGCTCTTAACTAGTCTATCCCTTCTAGCATAAGTAGGAATTTAGTGGTCCAACTAGTGATTCTTCCAAGCATCTTTTCTAGCTGGGGTTGATATTGCGTGATTGATAATCTCTTTGAACTTAGAGGCGTACCAATATACTTAAATGGGAGCTCCCCACTCTGTTGGGTTTTAAAGATTGGTCGAATGGGAAATGGAGGGAAGATATGTGAAGGGAAATGAATTTTTCCTTTTTGCTTTATGAAAGAAGCATTTCTCCCACATAGGTAGTGGAAAGAAAAGTCCTTGTAGTTAAATATAGAAGCATTCTTTCTAGTTGTTGAAGGATTGAGAAGAAGGCAAGCCTCACGCCGTTGTTGTTGTCCCTTAACTCGGATTTGGATTTGGATTTTTGGACCAAATTTATTTAATTATTTATTAATTAATTATCCAAATCATGACCCGGATCAAGTGAACATAACTCTTATTGGGATTAGTAAATTGCAATCAAACGCGATCCCCTAGAGGAGGATTGAAAGTTGTTGTATAGCATCTAACAAACATATATCATTTCTTCTTTACAGAATAACAAGAGATTTTAGCAAAACCTAGTTGAATAATCCTTATTTTGGCACACTTTGAATTGTATTTGAATCCTAGTTCTGTAGCCATCATCCTCACGGATATACTAAAATATTCCATAGCTCATACAAACAGGAATGAAGAAATTGAATTTCCTTGTCTCAATCGAAGTTTGCCATTAATGATAACTAAATACGAGACGGTGCCGAGGCAGGTCATGATCCAGTTAATAAAATAAATATAAGGCAAATATTGATATGGATTTTTAAAAGGAAAATGAAAAATGAAAGGCAAGACTTGTTGTTAAAAGGAAAGCTGATGGCACTATTGACAAATATAAGACAAGACTTGTTGTTAAAGGCTATAGACAAAAAGAAGGTCTTGATTATTTTGACACATACTCGCCGGTTACAAGGATAACATCCATTCGGGTGTTAATAGCACTAGCGGCAGTATATGGTCTTCAAATCCATCAAATGAATGTTAAGACAGCTTTCTTAAATGGAGACTTGGAGGAAGAAATTTACATGGAACAACCTGAAGGTTTCGTGGTTCCTGGTAAAGAGAGGAAAGTGTGCAAACTTTTTAAGTCGCTTTATGGACTAAAACTAGAACCCAAACAACGGCATGCAAAATTTGACCAAACAATGTTGGCAAATGGATTTAAGATCAATGAGTGCGACAAATGTGTTTACATTAAAAACACTCCAAATAATGAAGTGATTGTTTGTTTATATGTTGATGACATGTTGATAATGAGTAGAGATATTGCCGACGTAAATGCTGCTAAGCGTATGCTTGCTAGCAAATTTGACATGAAAGACTTACGAGTTGCTGATTTGATCTTAGGAATTAGGATTCATAGAACTCCACAAGGTCTAGCATTATCACAGTCTCATTATATTGAAAGGGTACTTGACAAGTTCAAGTATTTTAATTTCAATGTAGCAAAGACTCCAATTGATGTAAGTTTTGCACTTCAAAGAATAAAGGTGAAAGTGATTCGCAATTGGACTATGCACAAGTTTTGAGAAGTTTGATGTGTATCATGAATTGTACACTATCAGATATAGCTTGTGCTATTAGTAAGCTGAGTCGGTTCACAAGCAATCTCAATCAAACTTATTGGATGACAATGAAACGAGTTCTGGGGTATTTAAAACACAGCTAAAACTATGCCTTGCACTATAATAAATATCGCGCTGTAATTGAGGGCTATAGTGATGCAAATTGGATCACTGGATCATCTGAAGTTAAATGCACAAGTGGATATATTTACACCATTGGTGGAGGAGCAGTGTCTTGGAAATCATCCAAACAGACATGTATCACCCGCTCTATAATGGAATCTGAATTTATAGCTTTAGACAAGGCCGATGAAGAAGCTGAATGGCTCCGAAATTTTAACCTTTGACATCGATATGTATACATTGTGATAGCCAAGCGGCAATAGGTAGGGCAGAGAGCGTTACGTGGAACAGGAAATCTCGTCACATACGACGAAGACACAATACTGTTAGGCAACTACTCTCTAGTGGTGTTATCATTATTGACTACGTAAAGTCAAGAGATAACGTGTCGGATCCTTTCACAAAAGGCCTATCTAGAGAGTCAGTTGAAAGATCATCAAAGGGAATGAGGTCAAGGTATAGGACAAGTCATCATGGAGTCCATTCTTAACATCGAGGGCAATGGACTTTGATGAAATTATTATTTGGTTTTATTATTCATTCGCTACCAATGACCAATTTGTCGCACTTTATGTGGGAAACCTTGAATGTATTGCGCTTATTCTTCAAACGTTAATATCTTGTTTTGCCTTTTAGTTTCTCATCATCGCGAAATAATATGGATAGGTACTTTTGTTCAAAATATTGTGGAACCATATATAGATGTAGATAGAAAAAATAAAGTGGACATGTTTTTGGAAGGAGGGTGAGGATTAATGATTGATTGAACGGGAAATAGAGGGAAGAAATGCGGAGGGAAAATGAATTGTTCCCTTTTGCTTTATAAAAGAAGCATTTCTCCCACATAGGTAGTGGAAAGAAAAACCCTTGTACTTAAATATAGAAGCATTCCTTCTAGTTGTTAAAGGGTTGAGAGGAAGGCAAGCCTCGTGCCGTCGTCGTCGCTCGCTTGGCTCGGATTCAGATTTGGTTGATTAATAATTTTTTTTGACCAAATTTATTTAATTAATTAATTATTAATTAATTATTCAAATCATGACCGAATCCGCGCACCTGACCCGTTCTCTTTCCTGAATTAAATTTTAAAAAAAAAACGAATTTCTAAACTTCTTGCACTCTCTTAAACTTTCTGTGTGTTTTACTGCCGTCGAGTGGTTCGCAGTTCGCCGGAGTTTTATGTACCGATACACCGGTGAGTAAATCGTTCTATCCTGGGAGGATATATTCCACAACAACCTCGGGTACATTAGGGGAATAATTTCCTTAGGGACACACTCTGCATTCAGTGAGCTTGATTTGATTCTTAAATATATTTTCAGATTATATTCTTATTTTTCAGTTTTTGTTTTTCGCTTTCTGAAATTTTTTCACATTCTGTTTCAGTTTGTTTTTCCAAATACAGATTAATAACACACTCACCACTCGAGAAACCAAGTAGCTCTAAGATTTGTTGTTGCATACATGCTTAAGACAACCAAAGTACACATAACTCTTATTGGGATTAGTAAATAGCAATCAAATGAGATGCACTAGAGGAGGAATGAAAGTTGTTGTATAACATCTGACAAACATATCTCATTTTTCCCTTGCAGAATAACAAGAGATTTCAGCAAAACCTTGTTGAATAATTTTTATTTTGGCACACTTTGGATGGTATTTGAATCCTAGTCCTATAGCCATCATCCTCAGTGATCTACTTTATATTCCATAGCTAATACAAATAGGAATGAAGAAATTGAATTTCCTTGTCTCAATCGAAGTTTGCCATTAATGATAACTGAATATGAGACGGTGCGGAGGCAAGTCATTATCCAGTTAATAAAATAAATTTGGCTGGAAAGTACAATCCTCATAACACTTGTTCAAGAAAAATCCACTGAGTTATATGTCTTTTGCACGTCAATCTTAAGCGTGCATCTAGGTGATAATCCATTTTCTATCATATCCTTTAACCAACTCATAGTATTATATTATACACTTATCACCTTACAGGTACCATTTAGCCTTCTTAAAAGCCTGAGTACCAACGGATAATATTATACCATTTTTAAAGAATATATATATATATATATATATATATATACGTAAAATATCTAATTTATATAATTTAATAGTGAGAACATGAGTTCACGTGCCCTATATTTTAGCTATAAATTCGCCCCTGCTTGAGTGTAATACATGAAGTCATTCATGAGTACTGTTACAAACAAAGTTTTATTAAATAAAATTTTGATTTGAGTCCTTATTAACTAATTAAAATCTTTTTTCTTTTTCAAATAATATTAATTGTAAAATAAATTAAGCTCTATTTCTAATGCAACACCTAAAGGCATTTTGTTTGGAATAATTTGGCCAAACAAATATTATTCCGATACTAAATTAAAGAGCGTAACTTCTAACACAATTCGGCTAATTCACAAATTGCTACAACTCAAAGTAAACTTTTTTTGACCAAAATAAAATAAAATAAAATAAACATTTTAAAAAACTTATTGGGGAAAGGGGGGATAATTTGTAATTTACAGAAAGTATAGGGCTAGATCTGATACTAATAAATCAAGTTTGTCCTCTTTCCCCTAAAATTTTCCAGTTGACAGTAATGGATACAGCTCTGTTTTCTCCTTCATCCCTGTTTGGTGGCAGTGACAGCAACTCATCTGGTACTCTTTTTACTCTTCCTTAACAATATTTTTAAATTATCTGTTTGAGTTAAAAGAGATTTGGGTTTTTCTGTAGATGAAGAGAACACCGAAACTCAGCAAAATCTTGTGGAGAGGAAGCACCAGTTCCCTGAAATGGTGAGTTTCAATCATATTTTCAAGAAATAATCCAGTTAAAATAATTTATTATTTTGGGTTTCCAGCAATTGTTTAGTACTTAAGTATTATTCTCTCTGTCTCAATTTGTTTGTATTAGTTTGACTCGACACAGAGTTTAAGAAAATAAAGAATGATTTTGAATCTTACAGTCTTAAACTAAAGATTTGTGTAGTGTATCAAAATACCCTTTGAATCTTGTGGGTTTAAGTATATTATATACTCCCTCGTTCCCAATTTAAGTGTCTTAGTTTGACCGGGAACAAATTTTAAGAAATAAAATGATACTTTTGAATCTTGTGGTCCTAAATTAAAGATGTGTGTAATATACTAAAATGTCTTTTCAATCTTGTGGTTTGAACTTGCCATGTGATGTTTGAACTATCAACTTACTAAATATAGAAAGAGTATTCTTTTTGGGTGTAAAGAGTTACTAAATATAGAAAGTGATATTCTTTTTTAGACAGATTAAAAACGGAAAGTAAGACAAACAAGCTGAAGTGGAGAGAGTACTTATTACCATTAAAATTCAAGAGCTGAATAAGAGGAGTATTCAAAAACTTTAGATGCCAGTTGTTTTATAGATGTGGAAATTCCATTTGCAGTGTTGATACTCTTTGAGAAGGAAAGATGGTTCCTTTAGTTGATATTGTCATTGCTGAAGTGAGATAATACCAGAATAATAACCTATTCGAAATCAAATTTTCGACATTATAGTAATGGATTGACACTCCTCTTTCTGAATATTAATTGGTTTGTGGATTTGTTCTAAGCAGTAAATGCATACGACATTTATCCTAACAGGAATAAATGTCGTAAAGGTTCATTTCTGGTGTCTTGGCGGAGGTAGGAATTTATAAGGGTTTTATAGAAATATACCAGAATAAGTCATTGTTGAACCCCTTTTGTCACTACACTAGAACCTTTTCTTATGTCAAGCGGATTCAACATTATATATATAACCAAAAAATTTTGTTTCTGCGCTATTTGCACAGTGTAAATTTTTGGTGAAGGGGATTTAATTGAACCCCCTTGCCTTAACCTAGCTGCACTATTTGCACCCGTGGACTTAGGTGATGATTGATGTTTGTATATCTGTTAACTTACTGATTTCATCTTGTCATTCTTTACTGTGTGCATACTTGAGGACATGAGATGTGCTCTTTTTTGTTTTATGCATTGAAAATTTTAGTTGTATGCTGCTTATCGACTCTAGTTGTAGGTTTAAACATAATATCATGGTTGGTAGTTGCAATGAAGAAATGATCTAATGGATCTTTCCAAATTTATCTATAGTTCACTTGGACAATTACCTGGAAGAATTCCTTTCTTCTGTTTTCCGTGGTGGATGTGTGTGTGTGGGTGGGGGTGGGGGTGGGGGGGGGGGGGGGTTGGTCTTATATGGCATTGGTATTATATTTTTGGCACATTCCTACCATCTTCCAGGTAGTTTGAGATTGTTACTGATATCAGCATTCAGTGTATTGACCAAATCTTCACTAATCAGAAGTTAAGGGGAATAAACTAGGTTTCCCTGTGTGGTTTGCGAGCTATTGCACAGGAGCTGGGTTTACTCTGTGCGCACCCGAAGTGTAGCGGCTGCGGGTTCCCATGTCATAAAAAAAAATTAAAAAAAATTAGGTTTTCAGGATTTATAACAACGCAGCTGTTTTCTTCTCTTTATTGCAAAGTAAATGAGTCTGAAGTATATCTAGTATGTTGTTTATTGCTTTGATCAGTATGGAAACTAATACACTTTGTCTTGTCCACAGGAGTTGCTCATCCAAGAGTTTTCTTTTCACCAGATGAATGCTAATTTACTTTGGCCTGGGACATTTGCATTTGCAGAATGGCTTGTGTTAAATACGTCCTATTTTAGAGGGCGTCGCATAATTGAGCTAGGCAGGTAATACCTTAAAAGCATTTAATATGTTGTCCTGTCGTCGCAAAAGGTCGGACCTTCTTCAGTATTTTCTCTGCTAAATGGTCTTAGCTTGGCCAATGCAACTTCACGGTGCAAGGGACCTTGCTGCAATTCGGTTGAAATGTTCCATATAAATTTGAGAATAAACAAACTTCCTTTTCAATATCACATAGTGTTTTCGTTAATGACTGTCATATTAACAATTTCCAGTGACTTGTATTCTATGTTGCTCGGACTCTCCAAAACTGATGCCGCAGCCATGTTGGATCTCCAAAATTGCACTACTTTTGGAGGTTCCGACACGCACCCGTCGCCATTTTTTGAAGAGTCCAAGCAACATAGCTTGTATTTTCATCTTTAGCCAATGTTTACAAGAGTGCTTTTCTGTCTAAGATCCTTTCAGTTATAATGCAAAGTTTCGCAAAGTAATAGAGAACTTCAATAAAAGCACTTCTTCATACTAGGAAATAGAGAACTCCTTGTATATGTTTCCAATAGTACAATCGAGATGAAGCAGGATCCCGGTGTGAAAAGAAAACAGTTTGTGAATTGAATAAAATGTACGGTTTGAGCAGTCACTGCTCTGTTGGGAGAGTTCTGTTACATGCATGTTTTAGAAGTGTCTGTGGTTCTGATTTGTGAAGTGTGTCTATGTGAGATGTTTGACCTTCATTAATATTTAGTTCCAGATTTGTTTTTCATTTTTTTTGTTAATTAGTTGGCAATCTCATTTGTATGTGTTATGCTATGATCTGAAGGAGTTCTATTTGTTTGCTTTTACTTCTGTCCTCTTGGCTCATGTCTATCTAATGTGAAAAGAGGAAAGTGGAAAAGAAGAATTACGTTATGTTATAAACATCAACTGGTGACTTTTCCTTGTGCTAACTTTTGAGTTCGTCACAGTGGAACTGGAGCTTTGGCCATCTTCTTGAGAAAATCATTTCAACTTGATATTACAACATCGGACTATGATGATCCAGATATTGAAGAGAACATAGCACATAATTGCCGGGCAAATGGCGTTTCACCTGTCCTTCCTCACATAAGGCGTTAGTTCTTTTCCCCATGAAGTCTATTCTTATTACTTTTTGTATAACTGCGATGAAAATCCTTCCTGAGAGAGAGAACTTCATACCATAAACAAGTAACTTCCATTCTGATCTACGAATTATACTTTCTTGAGAAAACTTTTGAAAAATAAATTGACATTCCTTTTCAGATTCATGGGGAGATGTGTTTCCAGTAGCCGATCCTGATTGGGACCTCATAATTGCAAGTGATATCTTACTGTGTAAGTAGTTCTGCTCGGACTTCCTATGATCCTGTACGAGACATGTTTACCTTACTATCGCTTGCTGTTATCTTGTATGTGTAAGCTTGTAATTCTTGTGTGTAGCTTCTAACCTTCCCCTTAATTTATCAACTTTTCTTGTTCATTTGCTACTTGCAGATGTTAAACAATATGATAACTTGGTAAAGACACTATGCGTTCTCTTGAAATCCTACAAGCCAAAACTTAATGAAGCATGTCCCGGTACTAGTGAAGGAAAGGGTAAGTATATACATTTTGTAGAGCTTACCTTTTAACCTTAGACAGCACTAATTAACCTGGTTTATCAAAACTTATGACTCAGACATATGCTCATTGCCTCGGCCAACATTTTTAATGAGCTGGAGACGTAGGATAGGGAAAGAAGACGAGTCACTGTTTTTCACAGGATGTGAAAAGGCCGGTCTTGAAGTAAACCATTTGGGATCCCGTGTGTATTGTATTAAGCGCAAAGAAACGAGTTCCATTGAAGCGGTATAAGATACGTTTAAGTGAGTTTTAGAGCTATAACTGAGGTTTAACTTTGTGCTGGTTACCCCCACGGTGAAGGCACAGGGGTCTAGTACCCTTTGCCATATCTTCACGTGTTATTCTTCCATTAGATGGGGCTCGCACATGTTCTGCAATACACACTCCACTCCCCCAAATACTCGTCCAGTATGAAAAGTTCTTAATGTTAATTGAAGTACCCGGATCTTAATGAGGATCTTTTATTTTCTTTTCGGGACACATGAAGCTACCCAAGTATAGAGGAAAGTCCTATGACGATTTATAACACAGCCTAGTAATGACTCATTTGATGTATTTTTTTGCTTGTGAGAACTGAGAAGTATTGCATCTTGAGCAGAAATTTTCATATGCATTCAACAGCAATAGTTTTTTTTTTCCTCCATGCGTTTTAGCAATGCAACATTTGTATCTTAACAGTCGATCGGATATATTTGAAAAATCCCTCTTATCCTGAAAAAAATAACAGGATTCTGAGTATTAGGATTAAGGGTAACTCGATTTGCCGTATAAGAAAAAAATTATATAAATGCTACATTCGGTTTCAGGCATAAAACTTTTCATACTAATACACTATGATTTTGGTATATTAACAATACCAAAACGAAACTGATTAATTCTTGATATGTATTGCAATTTCTAGGAAGGGGAGTCTTGGTGTAACGGGTAAAGTTGCCGCCATGTGATTAGGAGGTCCCGGGTTCGAGTCGTGTTTAGGGTAAGACTGCGTATAATAGATCCTTGTGGTTCAATCCTTCCTCGGACCCCATGATAGCCGAAACTTAGTGCACCGGATTGCCTGTCTTTTTTTATTGAGATTTCTTCTTAACAAATTATGTGTTATTATCGCATGACTATCTGTGTATTATAAATTATTCTGCACAAAGATCTATGTTTAACTATAACCTATGCATAATTAGTTATCCTTTTACTATAAGTTGCTAGCACATGTTTTTGGGAACTCATAAAAAAAGGGGAGAAGACAAGATTTGGTGAATAAAAAATTAATCGATTAAAAAATTCAGAACTTTTAAATGGAAGAGATAATGGATATTCGTGGTGATTCTTGTATCAAGAATCGTAATGCGACCAAAGTGTCCTCTAGTTTTACAAATTACAAGCTTACATCGTAACTAATCAATCAAAAAATGACTGTACCAACTTTTGATAGGAGAGCTGAAAACAATTTACCATGATGTCGAATGAATCGACAAAATGATATATTAAAATTCAATAGGGAGAACATGCTCGTTGAAGCAGCAGATATACGAAGAAGGCTACTCCGAAAACAAATCGAACAGCTATGGTTGATGACACCATGGAAAATGGAAAGAGGAGTTCTTGCCAAATAATATACTGATACTTCAGATTTTGATATGCAATGCAAGGGTAATCAATTTTATATGCATATATAGGGTCATGAAAAGACCTTATGTCAAATGATTTTTAGCAAATTGGATATTGTCACATGGAGTAGTCTAGATCTCGGAAATTTCTTACCACTTTCTGTATTTTGACGTCTTTCTTTTGGTATCATATAATCGGAAGCTAAAAACGTAAAGAGTACTTCCCTAAGTAGTATGTCCTAATCGATAAGTGTGAATATTTAGAAGGTCTACACAGCAAACTCGCCTGCCCTTTACATCATTATTTTTTTTTTGGGAAAACTATATATATATATATATATATATATATATATATATATATATATATATATATATATATATACATGTTATGGAAAAATATTTACGAAAAGTGATGATAGTTTTCCTTATTTACAAAATATAATGATATATGTCACACCCCTTTTTTGCGCCCCTGCGCTATAAACGCGCAAGTACGTCGGTTTTTATTATTAAAGAGTTTTTCCAATTGAAGTGACGGTTTTGAGTATGGATTAGTTATTTTATAGAGTCGTCACTTGGAATTGAGTTTTGGTGTTCCAAGCCACCTTATGAATCCCTAATCAAAAGAAAATGACTATTTTATTATGGTCCGCGAAAACAGAAGACCGGGTAAGGAATTCTGTTGACCGGGGAGAAGGTGTTAGGCATTCCCCGAGTCCTGTGGTTCTAGCACGGTCGCTTTATCAGCTTATACTTAGCTTAAATTAATCTTTGAACATATTATGTATCTGAGCCTTGATTTGCTCGTACTTTTATTGTTGAACATTTATTGGTCTTAAATCGGATGCGTAACCGCATTCCGAATCTTTTAAGCGTCTCAAAGTAAGATGCATAACTGCATTCTTATTCGAAACAAAATTAATTATTAAAACGAGTTCGGCCAAGGTGCGTAATCGCATCCTTGAGTTATAAAAAAAACGTCTCGAAATAAGATGCATAACCGCATTCTTAATCGAAATAAACGTCTTGAAACGTGCCTAAAGCTCGTCTAGCGTTAAAGGCAATTATTTGTCTCTAAAATCCGAGACTTAAAATTATTTGGTTATTATTAATTTTCACTCTTTCAACAACGGGTTTTGAATAAATTTGCGACTCATCTCGCTCCCTTACAATGAGTTTTACCACTCTTTTCTTTCCAATAGCAACGAAATTTGAAATAATTCGCATCTCGTCTCGCTCATCTCACCACTTAATAACTAATTCGGGCTTTAAAAAAATGGTTTAGGCCCAAAGTATATCCATTTGTGCTTGAAAATAAACCTCTCAATACAATAACAAGTGATCAAATATTACACATGATTAGACAAGCCGCAAGGAAATCCACGAAGATAGTTAAATACTCAAAACATGAAAGAACTCATCATTAAATAAAACTGTAATTTAAAACATGATTTTTTTTCAACAAAATGACGATGAAATTAATTAGATACCTAAGCATATGAGACTTTCCACGTTAACATTCAGAGTTTTCAACCTTAGACCACTTTACCATTAGACTACTAAGTTCTTGATAAAGCTTAATCTATGTTAGCCAATTAAATACTCAAGTTCAGCCTGAACCGAATAAAAATCTAGTGAAGTACTCCAACTAATCATGTTCAGTAAAAAATAGCATAACTGATGATGAAAATTCAGATCCACATTTAAAAGGACGTAACTAAAACCCTCTAAAAAAAATCATATGATTTATAAATTTTTTTTCTCTAAACCAAAGATATACTTATGATTTTTTAAAATTCAATCTAGTTTTTATGGCTTCCACATGCACATACATTCAAAACCCCATCTTAAAAGAAAAAGTGAACTGGCAAGAACTCTTGTTATTGTTTGTTAATACAACATTGCTCTAAATCATTAAACTTAGAAACTCCATTCAGCAAAATCATATAAGATCAAAATAACTTAAATAAGGACATAATAGATCCTCTCACGTATTATTCAAGACAAGATCATCAAATAAACTACAAGAAAGATTCGTTGGCTACCTCTTCGTAAATCTCTTACTAAAAAATAACAATCTACTGATTTCCAAATTAATAAAATTAACTCTTCGGACCCGCGAGCTCGAAATATCAACGGAACTTTGAAACCTCAACCTCCAAAGACTATCCAACCCATTTATTGTGTTTTAGAAAATTGGGGAAGAAGGTTTTGTTGTTTTTTTTTTTTTGGTTTTTGTTTTTTTGTTTTGGGGCTGCTCTAGTTCCCTACAGAAAACTTAAAGCTGCTCCATGTTTTTTTTAGCAAAAAAAAGAACTCGCTTTCAGGTAGGGTTTTTCCTTTTTTCTTTATGAAGGTCCGGCTGAATATTGATCTTGGTCTTCTTTTTAGGGTCTTTTTTTTTTTTTGACCTTTCACTTTCTCTGTGCCTTCCTATATAAAATAATAAATCCCCCACAGTTTTACTGTGGGTCCCTATATTTTTTCTTATTGAAAAGTTGACCCCCTCTTCTTATCTAGCCGTGTGATTGTGTATATATTCTTAAAATAAAAAATAAAACAAAACAAAAATAAAAAGGTGGGCCCTCCTACTCCTTCTATTTTTGTGTGCTATCTAATAGAAAAGATGCTCCCTATCCATCATGTATTGTGTGTGCTGTGTGCATTTTCCTTTAGTCACGTGTTCACCCTTTTTTTTCATTTTTCTTCATTGTGTGGGCCCCACCCCTAACAATAATATTTCCCTAAAAAAAAACGTGAACCCCTCCCCTTTTGTGATAAGGTTTGTTATCAAACTTTGTCATTTTGTGATGATGTGGTATAATCCTAATTGCTCTTTTTTTTCTTTTTTTTTTACTATAAAACACAAAAAATATTTAATAACTAATTCTAGATAACTAAAAAAAATAAGCTTAAAATAAATGACTGGCCAAGCAAAATTAAAACCTATAAAGCACATTTTTGTAATATTTCTTTCTTTAAAACACAAAACTTATACTCTAAAATAGTAAATATTTTTGTTCTTTTTGATTTTCGGAAATAAGCCTACTAAATAAAAATAGAATAAAATTGACACGTCAAAAATTAAAATTAAAATTAAAAGAAATATTTAAACACTATAAAGTGAAACACACGAGGAGGGTCAAAATTACGTGTCTACAATATATTACGAAACATGACGGATTTCCATATATTTTTCGTTTTTTTATTTTTTTTCGAGAGAATATATTTTTTTTTTAAATATATATATATTTTTGTTTTGCTCAAAGGCTTAAAAAATTAGCTCAATTTTTTGTGTATGAAAGTTGTATGAAACATGTATGAAATGTGTATATGTGAGCAAAATTTTTAATATAATTTTCATACACAAAATTGTGAGCGAAAACTTTAAGCCTTGAATATTGTATGAAAGTTGTTACGATGTTGTTGTAGTTGTATTAATTTTCCAGAAACCTAATATGAACTTTATATACGAAAAATGTGAATGAAATTCTAAGTCTTGAGCGAGATATACACATTTCATACCATTCTCATGCGTAAAATTTTGAGCTTAATGTTTAAGCCTTGATCGAGATATACACATTTCATACGTTCTTCATACATAAAATTTGAGCGAACTTTTTAAGCCTTGAGCAAGATATACACATTTCATACACAAAAATTTGAGCGATTATTTTAAGTCTTAAATGTTGTATCAAAGTTGTATACAATGTTGTTGTAGTTGTATTAATTTACAGAAATCTAACATGAACTTTATATACGAAAATATGAGCGAAATTTTAAGACTTGAGCTAGATACAAATTTCATAGTGTTTTCATACACATAATTTTGAGCGGATTTTTTAAGCCTTGAACGAGATATACACATTTCATACATTTTTCATACCGTTTTCATTCACTAAATTTTGAGCGAACTTTTTAAGCCTTGAGCGAGATATACACATTTCATACAAATATTTAAAAATAATTTTAAAAAAATTAAAAAATATTTTTTTAAAAAAATAAAATAAAATAATAATAAAATATATATATATATATATATATATATTAAAAAAACATGTTTTGTATAGGGTTTGTAATGTTATGTTTTGTAAATATAAAACTATCGTCACGTTTCATAAATATTTCTCCTTAAAATATATATACGTAGTTGTCCCTTATTTTTTCCATAGGTATCTAATTTATCTTCCCATATATTATTGTTCCCATCTCTCAAGCCCCACACCCCCAATCCTTAGAGAAATGAAAATGCAAAAACTGTCTACCACAAAAATATTTTAATTTTTTTTGGGTGTGGATAGAAATTAGAATAAGATATGTTTGGAGAACTCCCCACGTAATAAAAATGTTTAAAATAAAAAACAAAATGTTCAAAATTTAGCAATTCATCACTTCATCCGTATCATTTTATATGTCGCAGTGTATGATTTGATGCGTAGGTTAAGCATCCATAACTGTGGGTAGCTTTCAGGATTAAATTTCGAAATTTCGAGGAAGTTTCAGAGGAAATTAAAGTACAGACTCCGTACTTGCGTCTTGCAATGGGCTTCTTTTACTCATTGCTCATTTTCACTTAACCATTGATCAGGAAAAAAATGAAGTGGTAACAGAAGAGGAACCAGTAGAGTGCAGCGGCGGACCTACGTTGGGGTTGGGGTGGCACGTGCCCCCTCAAGCCTCGGGAAAAACTATGTATATATATCTGTATTTATATATAAAGGACCCCCTTAAATATATTTCGTGACCCCTGAAAGATAGAAGGTTCAACTGGGTGCGCTAATTTCATGGCCATAAGATTTAGCATCCAAGTAACCTGGATTCGATACCACACTATAGCATCTTTTCTATGTTTTTCTTTTTATTTTTCTTTTTTTGATTAAACTCAACTGCAGCTTCTTTGCTATGCTTTTCTTTTTCTTTTTATTTATTCTAATTCAACTTAGTTTCTAGTACTTCCACTTAGGAGTCCATTTAGTAATAATCTTTTATTACCTACATTAAATATATGTTTAAAAAATGACCAGTGACTTTGTTTTCTTTGAGAAAAAAATGAGAATTTTGAAGTTTAAAATAGGCTTAAAACAAGTGTCTCCTCTTAGCACCTATTTTGCAAAGAAATTTACCTGCCTTTTCTTCTTCTTTTTTTTTTTTTAAAAAAATAAATTATTTTTGTTGTTAAGAATATAAAGCCTAGTCAAGTTTAAGCTACCTACTTTAAAAAAACAAAACAAAAAAAAACTTATTTTTGTTGTGCAGAATATAAAGCCGAGTCAAGTTTAAGCACGATGAATGACGTATATTTATTATATTAAAATCAAATTGATGATAATCAATAATAATTAGTTGTTGCGGGTTCCTATGTCATAAGAAAAATCAATATTATTAAAGTTTTGCTGATAAGTTATTATAATCATTAAGTTTTAAAGAGTTGCACGCCGAATTTTAACACTAATAGTTAGCATGTTTAAAAGCAAAGGTGCCCCCGTCGTGTTCAAATCTTGAGTCCGCCTCGAGTGACCATTGAGAAATCAACCCGATTCTGGAGTTAATTAAGGACTGCTGCCACTCTGTTATCTAAATATGTTGGTAGAATCGAGGTTAGTAAGAATGTTGGCGTTAAGCTTACCTTAATTAGTCAATATATATATATATAATACAACAACGTTTTTAAATGAAGCTTGTTTGAAAAACTTATAGTCTTTTCATTACCCTCTTAGTCCCAATTTATATGAACGTACTTTCTTTTTTATCTGTTTTGGAAAGAAGGTTACCTTCTAATATTTAGACTATCATTTTACTCTGATGAGATGATTTATAACCATATAATTATATAAGACTTGTTTCAGATTACAAATTTAAAAAATCTTCATTCTTTTTAAAGTTTTGTGTCCAGTTAAAAGTCTAAACCTAATTGGGACGGAGAAATATTACATAATCAAAATGTGTCGTGTAGATCTTGACTGTTTTCCTTCAACAGGCAGCATCAGACTCTTGGGTAATCTCAGTGAGCTTCATCAGTGTAATTTTGTTACCAATTGTTAGAAATGCAGCAGAACATGCTAGTTGCCCCACTACCCATGCGGGGGCTGAATATACGAGAGACCCGATTCAATTTGCAAAAAATTATTTTTGTTCTTTTGAGTTTACCTAAAAAAGTCCAAATTCATGCTTATCAAACTATGTCCATATAAATTCCTTTGATGTTAAACGTATCTTCACTCGAGGAAATAAGATCTCTTGATTTTTTACAATTTGAATAGAAGAAAATGTCTTTTTCAAATCTCTTATGTGAAAAAAATGAAAATCTCTGGTAAAAAAATTACAAAACTAAAATGAGTTCGTAAAGAATCAAGTAATGGTCATGATATCATAATCATTACCGTTGTAGTAGTCGGTCAACGTTCGATCATTTAATCAGTGTAACATTACTGAATATGACGCTTCATAGAACTGTTCCTATTAGAAGGACAATAATCCAGAATATATTTTTCTTCTCTCTGTCTAATCGACTGCATGCTCTTATTTGCTATTATAAGAATTTGGCCTGTTCCTATTAGAAGGACAATAATCCAGAATATATTTTTCTTCTCTCTTTCTAATCGACTGCACGCTCTTATTTGCTATTATAAGAATTTGGTAAATTTTGAAGGATATATTTATACCGGGTGAAATATCTTTAAGGACGATGTCATTAATTAACGACCCGCCTCAAGCTACAAGCAAATTTATGTGATCATTACATTTTTCAATCTCTGAGTAAATTTCTTATTAATTAGTAGAAAATGTCAAAATGAAATATACTTCTCGCAAGATTCTTCCCTACATCAAACTTGAAATTAAATCATATAAAGTTGATTTTGCTCTAATTAGGGATGGAAGATGGAAAAAAGTATTCACCCTGAGAAATTATAGACGTTTCAGAAGGTTAGTAGTTAATTAATTATGATAAAATTAAAAGCTTTTCTTAGTGAAAAATCCAAAACATAGTAGTAAAACCATAAAATGTGAAATCATTTATAAACCAAACTAACATTATAATTCAGGGACAAAAATGTTATTTCTCAAAATTTTGCTTTCTTCATCATTATTTATGATACTAGTGGGCATTTGGCCCGTGCTAAGTCCGGGCCCAAAATTAAGATTAAAAGTTAAATTTTGTAATTACTTTTTAGTTTTTTCCCGCTTCCTTGTGTCATTAAGTTATTGAAATATTAGTTTGATTTTTTCTGCAAACTCTAGCACGGGCCCAAAATCAAGATTAAAAATTACAATTGTAATTTTTATTTTTTTTATTTTTCCCCCACTCTTTATGACATTAAATTATTAAAAGATTAGTTCGATATTTTTTACAAACTAAAGTCTTCCCATATATTTAAATTGCATAAAAATATTTGAAAATTGAACAAAAATTCTTTTTTTGTCCTTACTTTTGACCACCTTTTTTTTTTTTTAACCTTCAAACAAATACATAAAGTCTCTTAATTTTTAACAGCATATATCCAATATAACATTTTCTTTCAAAAAATTAGGTAACAATATCTAATCCAAATTAAGACCAATTTTATCTATTAAATTTTCAAAGTTTCATACTGAACAATTAAAGAGCTGTTAATTAGAGAAATTTCAATTTTTTTGTGCAATACATGTTTTAACTAAGGTAACTGCAAATGTGGTGTATTCTCTCATTCAAATTATGCATAGTGACGTGTTTTTTTTTAATTGATATCATCACAATTCAAATTTCTTAAGCGTTTTAAGAGGACCTTAAAATTTTCTAAATTTACCAAAATTGGGTGAGACACCTTAAATAATAAAGAAATAAAGTAGGAGCAAAAATAAGTCATATGAAGAAGTTATAGTACATGTCATCACCTTCAAAAAGTTAGCCTAAGGGATTTTCTATTATAAAAAAAGGCTTAGAAGTGCCTTAATATTTCTAAAATACCCCATATTAGAGGAAACAATAAAGGACAAATATAGGGATAAATTTGGAAGAGAAAACCTATAGTTAGCAACCTTAGTTGTAATGTAACCAAGAATTCTAACTAAGTACTACAAAAAGTTAGATTGACCTTTACTATATATAGATATTAGGCATTTTTATACAAATGAGTGGCATTGAAGGATAAATTCATAAATTTAGTAATTAATTTTGTTTAGTTAAAATGAGGTAGTTGATACATAAAGAAAATAAAAAAAAATGAAGTAGGTACACAACTGACAAACTTGTCGGTTTGTAGATTACATTATTGTTTTGGTCAGTTGGTACACAAATATCAAGGAACAATTAAGTGTTAGGTAGGCGTGCGTATTGGTTCGGTTTATCAATTTGTAAACATGGTAAATTGATAATCAAATCAATAAAATATTTTTGATCAATTTTCGGTTAACCGATTTGCGATTCTTAACGATTTGTTTTAACCGATAAAAAAATGCTCTTCTATATTTTTTCCTCTTTCTTGTTTTGACTAAATTGTGAGAGCACTAGAGAATGATAAGATATTTTGCTCACGCGTAAAAATATTTCATATTATAATTAGCAAGAGTCTTGAGAAGCTCTCACTACTTATTTACCATGTCAAGTTAATTTGTCAAATCATGAACAACACTATCACCAAAGAAAATTTAATTTGCTCGAGAGAGGCGAGAGCCCTAGTTTGGGAGAACTAAGTGTCACCTGCTGCCTTCCTGATCCTAAAACGAAAGTAAGAATTTAGAAAATAAGGTTTGTATTTAAAATTTAAAGCTAGTATTATATAAATAAGGATAAAACTATAATTAAATTTTAATATGATCTTATTGGATTATCAATTTAACCTTTAACTAAAACCTAAAAATCGGAAATCGAACCGATAGTCAAATAAGAAAATTCACAAAACCGTTTAAAAAACGTAATCCAATAACTCAATACCGAGAACGAATAACATTTTTTTCGGTTCAATTAATCCGATCTTTACACACCCTAGAGTTAGGTATTAAACCGCCAGAAAAAATGTGGGAAAAAAAGAAACCGACACTATATAACCAAAGAGTTTCTCACAGCCGTTCGTTTGTTATCAGCAATACAAGTCTTAAAAAAATCATCTCCGTCCAAACTCCAAATCTTGAAAAAGTTCCTAGAAAAAGACACCTTTTGGCCTTTCACAAAAAATGGTGTTCTTACTTCAGCTCCAACAAAGTCAAATCTTCCTTTCCCCCACACGACTAATTAGTTCCCAACCAAAACCAATAATAAGTAACCCTCTAATCTCCCTTAATGTAACAACAAAACCGTCTATTCATCCACCTGTCAACGCCGCCATTAGCAACATTAATAGTGAGGCTAAGGAAGTGTTGTTGCCTGCACCACTAAGGCGAGAATTAATGCCGAAACATGTTGCAGTTATAATGGATGGGAATAGAAGGTGGGCTAAGATGAGAGGGTTTCCAGTTGCATTAGGATATGAAGCGGGTATTCGAGCTGTTAGGAAACTTGTTGAGCTGTGTGGCGATTGGGGAATTAGTGTTCTTACTGTGTTTGCTTTTTCTTCGGAGAATTGGTCACGTCCTAAAGTAAAGTCTATGACTTCCTTCTTTTAAGTTAATGGGTTAGTGATATTGGGTTTTGTTTGTATTTGTCATTGTTGATCTTTTTCCTTTTGTGTTATAGCTGGAAGTTGATCTTCTGATGGGCTTGTTCGAAAGAGGACTGAAAAATGAACTCGAAGATTTTGCGAGGTAATCCCGCTATTAGTTCACCAACATACTTCTGTTTCTCTAAATGTTTGTAGTAATTGTTAGAAATATAGTAATATGGAGAATAATATTTAGCTTGAGGCGTGTGGGACACTGTTCTTAAAAATATTTCGCTCATTATTTGTATATGTCATTAGGCATATCTCTAGTATTCAATAACCTCGTCCAGTTATCAAGTAAAAACAGAAACTACAAAATCTTAACAAAGAAAACTCAGCTTAGAAGAAATAGGAGGAAAAGAAAGGAATTAGGGAAATTCGTATTCAGTTCTTCAAAATACCGTGTATTTATAGGTGTTGTTCAAACGAATAATAGTCGGCTACGACTAGTTTGACTATTTAAAGTGTAAAGCTTAATCTTTCAGAAAGCCTCTAACGGTTAGTTTGACTCCTTTAAATGTAAGACAAAACAAATTACTAAATAATTAACAGATGTAAAGTAACTTTACAAAAAGGAAAATATTTTGCAAACCAATGAGGAACACTCCTTTTTGACATGACAACAAAAAAACACCGCATAACTATACCTGTCAACCGGTTCCAACCGAAACCGGTTAGGAAACCGGCCGGTTCCGGTTCCAAAACCGGAACCGCCTAACCGGTTCCGGTTAACCGGTTTTAAGATCCAAACCGGAACCGGTCCGGTTTGGATTCGTTAAATTTTTATTTTTTTTTATTTTTTGTATTATATATATATATTATAGTATTTATTTGTATATTGTAGGTATATTTACATATGTTATACAATTTTATAATTAAAGTTTAAATATTTACTGACTAACAGCCTAACAGCAAGTCAGCAATACAGAATAGTGCTTTTCGTACACATATATATATGTATAACTTACATATACTTATATATATGTAACTTAATATATATATATATATACTATATGTACTATATACTCTATATACTTATATATATGTATAACTTAATATATATACTATATATATGTATAACTTAATATATATACTAAATATATGTATAACTTAATATATATACTATATATATGTATAACTTAATATATATACTAAATATATGTATAACTTAATATATATACTATACTATATATTATTATATAACTTATGTTAACTTATAATTACTATTTTCTATATATATATAACTTAATATATACTAAATATGTATACTTAATTATACAAATATGTACTATACTATATAGTAGCTAATTTTGTTAAACTTAAATTATTATTACATATCTTCTACATTAATATATAAAAACAATTTATTAAATATTTATTAAAATTTAAAAATAACTACAAATACTAATATTATACTTATTAATAAATATACTATATTAATGTTATATATTATAACTTTTTGTAATCTACTACTATATATAATTTAATATTACTTCTAATCTATTCTAAATTTATACTATAATTTATTTGAATGTACAAAATATAATATTAAACTTTATAGTACTATAATTACTACTAACTTACTTAATATACTTAACTTGTATGTATATGTAATATCTATATATACTTAATATATAGTTATTAATATTTAATATACTTATGCTTAAATATTAAATATCTATTTATTATATACTTATACTATTTTTTCTATATATACTTATATACTATATATACTATTTTTTCTATATATACTATATATACTTATATATGTTTAAGTATACTATATAACTTAATATATTTATAAGTATATTCTTAGTATATTTTAGGTATATTCCTAACTTAATAAAAGTAAAAATATGAACACAAGTAAATAGAAGAAAGCTCAATGAGCCATATATTTTATTCATTCTTGGATAACATTTATTTGCAAGTTGTATTTTTTTTTAACTTGCAAATAATACATGAGTTATACAAAAATAGTAAAATAATAAAATCACCAATTTTGAACCATTTCGTTAATTTTCCCCACATCATATTCGGTCATGGAAATATCTTCAAAGTCTTCCATTTGGTCCGGTCCACTAGCTATCAAATCTTCAATTTCTTCCTCTTCGCCTTGCTCCGCTTCTGAGTTTTGGTTGCGTCGCTCCGATCTAATCCAATCTCGAATGCACACTAGTACTTGCAAGCTAAAGCCGGATAATGAATGTCTATGGTCTCCAATTTACTGTCTTCCTTGGCTAAATGCGCTCTCCGAAGCCACGGTTGATACTTGAACCGTAAGGATATCTCGAGCCATTCTTGAAAGTATCGGATAGCTTGCCTTGTACTTCTTCCACCATGCTAAGACGTCCACCTCATCCAGTTGGCTGATATCCACATTTGGCTGCATCAAATAAAAGTTAAATTCATCAAAGTTTGCAGTAGAAGAAGAAGTAGGCTGTGAATGTAAAACTTTTAAACCCGATAAGCCCTTTTTGCTACTATGAGAAGTAGTAGGGCGTGGAGCAACTGGTGTAGCACGTTCTTCCAAACTAGAATAATGAGTAAAAACTTTTATAAACTCATCATCAATAGCGAGATCGGCTTCAGCTAAAGATGGTTGAACTCCCTCTTCAATTTCTAAAAATGTATAAATTTGACTAACCAAATTTTTAGTATAAGACACTTTTAAACAAGGATTTAAAAGGGAACCCAATATAAATAAAGTTGGAATGGGAAAAAAATACTTTTTAAATTTGATTATCATTTCAAAAATAGCCACTTGATAATCGGGTTTATATTTATACTCTTGTAAAACTCTAGCTATTTCCGCTAAGTAGGCTAAAATTCCGGTTACCGTGGGATAGAATTGTCTAGAAAAAGCAAGAGTTGCATTATAAAAAATTTCTAAGAGTTCAATACATTCTTTAACATCTTCCCAATGCCTATAAGTTAACCAATCCTCACTATCAATATTATATTTGTTGTGAACTTGTTGTATGGGAATCCTATACTCATATGCTTGTTGTAGCATAATGTAAGTGTAGTTCCACCTAGTCTCAATTTCTACTTGAATTTTCCTAGGTCTAAGGTTATTTTCCACACAAGCATTCTTAAAATCTCTAATTCTTCCCCTATTAGCATTACAAAAAAGAAACGCAACAACATTTCTAACTTTTTGAACAGAATCATCAAAATGCATAAGACCATCTTTAACAATTAAATTTAAAATGTGACAACTACATCTTACATGAAAAATATTTCTTAGAGGAGGGTTTATTTCTCTTTTTAAAAGACCAATTGCCTTTGTATTATTAGAAGCATTATCTAAAGCAATACAAAGTGTTTTTCTATAAATGTTAAAAAATCTCATTATAGTAGACATTGAATCGGCTAAATATTTTCCATCGTGACGACCTTTTCCTTCGTCGTATAAAAAAGCTATAATTCTTTTTTGCATAACCCAGTTGTCATCAACCCAATGACATGTAATAGCAAAGAAATCTAAATGGTTAATACTAAGACTCAAATCAGCGGTAAGACAAACATTACAATTTAAAGAATTAAATACATGACGCAAATAAAATCTATATTTTTTAAACAAATCTATAACATCGGCTCTACAAGTACTTCTAGGAATACCCTCAAATAACGGGTTATAACAACGTTGAATGTAAGTAACAAACCCTAAACCCGAGGGAAAGGAAAATGGTAAACAATCATAAGCTACCATTTTAGCTATTTCTACGCGTTCTTTTTTCTTGTCATACTTAAAATTTCTACCGGTTCGTGGGTCTATCGTCATTTGAATCCCCCCCACATTTGAACCCGTTTGCTCTCCCCAAACATCCATATGTTTGGTTCTCATATGAGCATTTAGTGTACCCGTTCCACCATCCTTACCAGTTCCTTGCTTAAAACTAAATACTTGTCCACATAGGGTACATGTAACTGATTGATTTTCCCTATCCTTAGTCATAAATTTCCAAACTTTAGCTGTTGGCCTACGAGTTCTAGGCGGTTTGTCTTGTGTATGTGATTGTGCAGGACCTGTATCTCCTATGGGATTTTCGGGGGGTTGTGTTTCATCATCATCATCATCATCTAAGTCTTCATTAAAAGTGTCGGTAAAATGTTGTTGCATTGCCTCATGACCTAAAAGTGGATTATTTCCACCAACATCAATACCTAAATTAGGTTTTTCTTCCACAAATGTTTCCTCATTAAGCGCACCCCTAACAGTACGACTACTACTACCGGCACCACGTCTTAATCTCTTTGACATTATTAAATAGAAATAATTTAAATCACAATCAAATAAATCACAAGAAAATAAATTACAACAAATTAAATTGCTAGAATTAAATTGCGTAAATTAAATTTCAAAAAATAAATTGCTAGAATTAAATTGCGTAAATTAAATTTCGAAAAATAAATTGCTAGAATTAAATTGCAAAAATTAAAGACAGAGTTGGAATGAAGGTACCAAATTGCCGGATTAATTTCCAACAAAGCGAAGACGGCTAGAATTGCAAATCCACCAAAGCTACTTCGGATTGTTGCAAAATCACCAACTCCACCAACTATATTATAATTGCAAAATTAATAATTGAAAGTTGAAACTATAATAAGACTTTGTGGCTAATTATTGCAAAGTAACTATAATTGAGAGATTGAGATTTGAGAGAAAGATGAAGAAGAGTGAATTGAAATGAAAATGAAGAAGGGTTTATATAGGGGTAGGGGAGGGGTTAAAGTGTTAAAAATAAATAATTTGGGGGCCAAAAATTAAGAAAATGACCGTTTGGCAACGGCCATTTTTGCAAATGGACCGTTGCCAACGGTCCGCGAGGCCCAACGGCTCGTTACTATTTTTTTATATTTTTTATTTTATTTTAACCGGTTTAACCGGTTCCGGTTAAAAAAATTTTGGAACCGGAACCGGTTAACCGGTTATACCGGTTCCGGTTCCGGTTCCGGTTCCGGTTCCGGTTCCGGTTCCGGTTTAACCGGTCCGGTTACCGGTTAAAACCGGTTACACGGAACCGGTTGACACGTTTACGCATAACAATCCCTATATTATTATTCCATTGCATAACGTCATAGTATCATCAAAGTATTATATAACTAGTACATCAACCAAACGACCACTTACTAGTACACAAAGCATGGTTTATAAGGCTATGGCTTTAGTAATTCTTGTTGAATGCTATACTACAATTTTGTAGTATTGCCTCACAAGGCACCAATAGCCAAAATCCCAGTATTATTGCTTTGCTAACATCATTAATTAGTTTGAAATTACCGTCAAGACGATGCTTAACATGTTAACACTGGTTGATCAAAAACTGGAACTTGTATTAGTGAAATTGCTTTATTAAGATCATTAATTAACTGAAATTACTATCGAGACGAGCTTAACGTGTTATGACTGATTAATTGACAACTTTGACTTAAGATGGTCGTTATGTTTATAGCTTGCAACTTCATTGGTACCAATTCTGATTTCACTGCCAAAACATACATATTTGCATAACCTCTCCTCGTTTTCTTCTTCTTATTGCT
This sequence comes from Lycium barbarum, assembly GCF_019175385.1. NCBI lineage: Eukaryota > Viridiplantae > Streptophyta > Magnoliopsida > Solanales > Solanaceae > Lycium > Lycium barbarum. Next base: position 121,364,172 of record NC_083344.1, read on the forward strand.
TTGACTTTGAAGTATTATGATTGATATGAATGACTCCGCTTTCTTGGGTTTCTACAGAGCAGGGATTCGAATATCTATAATTGGTGACTCCAGTAAGCTCCCCAAATCATTGCAGGACTTAATAGATAAAACTGTTCTTATCTATAGTGGACAATTCACGACTTCACCTTGTTCTTGCACTTAACTATAGTGGACAACATGATGTTGTACAAGCTTGTCAAACCATTGCTCAGAAAGCGAAGGATGGCATTATTGAACCCGAAGACATTAATAGGTTGCTAGTGGAGCAGGAGTTACAAACGAACTGTATCGATTTCCCATGTCCTGATTTACTTATAAGGACTAGTGGGGAGCTAAGACTTAGCAATTTCTTACTCTGGCAGTTGGCCTATGCTGAACTGTTCTTTTCACATTCACATTGGCCTGATTTTGGAGAAGCTGAATTTTTGGAGGCTTTATGTTCATTTCAGCAAAGGCAGAGGCGCTACGGTGGACAGAGTTCCTAAGCTTTATGCCATGAACTTTCTGATTTAACTGTGAGGCTGAAAAGCCTTATTGAGATCGTTGAAGGTCTGTTCTTATGAGAAACAAGTTTCAGGTACTTAAGAGCTATGTTGCTCGGATCTTTTTTGGAGGATCCTACACCGATGCAACTGCATTTTTGGAGGATCCGAGCAAACATAGCTTAAGAGCAGCCGTTACTTTTTGGAAAGTCTCATTATTTATTATCATTGGTTACCTGGATTGAAGTGATGTTGAGGTATTTGTTAGAATATTATGTAAATATTTAGTTACCATCTTTATTGATGTAAATATATTAGAAGAATATTTAGTTACCCATTATGGTTAGGTGTATATTTAGTTACCTTCATTATAGCATGTTGACAAAGATTAATGCAAGCAGATTATTACCTTCTTACATGGTATCAGACTAGGGCACGATTCTGCTCCTCTCTCTTCCTCCATCTCTGCGTCAACATCATCATCTTTCTCCTACAATCAGCCACCATGACTGATTCCTCCTCATCTGACTCCACCAAGTCCTTCTTCCACCCAGCTTTGGCTGTCTCTAACATCAAAAATCACATCTCCATTACTCTTGAGATGGAAAACGTCCAATATGGGACATGGGCGGAACTCTTCAAAATCCACGCCAAGTCCCACAGAGTCCTCCACCATATCATTCCACCGGAGTCCGGGAAAGAAAAGGTGCCCAAAATCGATGCTGAAAAAGAGTTATGGTCGACTCTTGATGCCACGGTTTTTCAATGGATTTATGCTACCATCTCTACTGACCTATTGCATACTATCCTTGAACCCGACTCCACGGCCATGGAAGCTTGGAATAGGCTGCGTGACATATTCCAAGATAACAAAAATTCTCGAGCCATCACTCTTGAGCATGAATTTTCTCACACTAATATGGAGGACTTCCCTAATGCTTCCGCATATTGTCAACGACTCACGATTCTATCCGATCAACTCAAGAACATCGGTGCTCTAGTCTCCAACAACCGGCTCGTCCTTCAAATGGTAGCTAGAGTCACTGACGCCTATAAGGGGGTGGGTACACTCATCCGTCAAAGCAATCCTCTTCCTCTCTTCTATCAAGCCCGTTCCATGCTCATTCTCGAAGAAACAGGCTTCACCAAACAGCTTGCCACGGGATCCGCTAATGCCATGATTGCTCGGGATTACGATGATAATCCCTCTTCTGGAAATAACCACCCAAACAGTCAGAATAACGATGGTAAAAGGCATCAAAACCGCAGCAACAATAGTGGAAAGAACTGTGGCATAGGTGGTGGCTATAGGGGCAGCAACAATCGAAACAGTGGTGGTTTCGATGGTGGACGCGGCAACTAGCAGCAGCACCACGACCAGCAGCAACAGTGGCAGCAACCTTGGATGGGGAATGCACAGCAATGGCAGTGGCCCTATATGCCGTGTCCTGTGCCTCCTTGTCCGTATCCAACTACTCCATGGACACAGACCAACACTCAACAGAGGCAGGCTGGCATACTTGGGCCACGTCCACCACAAGCTTACTCTACCGACGTTCAGCCCACTCCAACCGACATCGAGGCAGCAATGCACACACTTAGGCTCACTCCTCCGGATGCAAATTGGTACATGGATACCGCAGCCACTTCTCATATGACATCCGCGCAAGGTAACCTCTCATCTTATTTTAATTTGAGCAATAATCGTGGTATAATTGTCGGAAATGGTCATTCAATTCCAATTCGTGGTTATGATCATACCAACTTAGCTCTCTCCAATCCACCTTTAGCCTTAAAAAATGTTCTTCATGTTCCTCATCTTATCAAGAACCTAGTCTCAGTTCGAAAATTCACCATAGATAACTCAGTTTCTGTTGAATTTGATTCTTTTGGTTTTTCTATGAAGGATTACCGGACGGGGATGCGTCTAATGAGATGTGATAGTCGGGGCGAGCTTTATCCCATCACCACCACACCACCATCGTCTTTTGCAGCTTTAACTTCATCGATATGGCATGATCGCTTGGGTCATCCGGGAGCACCTGTTTTCGACTCCCTTAGGCAAAATAAATTTATTAAATGTAATGGACCGATTGAGTCTCATGTTTGTCATTCCTGCACTCTTGGAAAACAGATTAAATTGCCATTTGTTGCATCTCATTCACAAACATGTATGCCATTTGATATTATCCATAGTGATCTTCGGACATCTCCCGTTTTGAGCTCTTCGGGCCACAAATATTATGTTTTGTTCTTGGATGATTACTCTAATTTTTTGTGGACATTTCCCTTGTCAACTAAGTCTCAAACGTTACCCACTTTCTTAGTCTTTCGAAATTTCATTCGCACTCAATTTGAACGGGAAATAAAGAATATTCAATGTGATAATGGTAGGGAATTTGATAACGGTCCATTCTGGGAGTTTTGTAAATCTAATGGCTTGTCTTTTCGCCTCTCCTGTCCTCATACCTCATCACAAAATAGAAAGGCCGAAAGAAAAAATTCAAACAATAAACAACATGGTTCGTACTTTACTCACTCATGCGTTTTTACCTCCTTCTTTTTGGCATCATGCATTACAAATGGCCACCTACCTCTTCAACATTCTTCCTCATAAAGGATTAGCCTATCAATCTCCTCTCAAAGTACTCTATCACAAAGACCCATCCTATTCTCATCTTCGGGTGTTCGGTTGCCTATGTTACCCCATATTCCCATCTAATACCATTAACAAGTTTCAAGCCCGTTCCACCACATGTCTGTTCTTAGGCTATCCATCCCATCATCGTGGTTACAAATGTTATGATTTATCATCCAAGAAAATCATCATAAGTCGTCATGTCGTGTTCGATGAAACCCAATTTCCTTTTGCTAAGCTACATACTCCCTTAGATCGTCACCATTATGATTTTCTGGACAATGGACCCTCTCCTTATGTAATCCACCATTTAGCCTCGCAAAACATCCCACATTGCAGCGACCATACTACGTTGCCCACTGGTCCTAGCAGCCCACCACCCACGGCCACATCTGCCTCACCCTCAACTGCTACCGCCAGCCCCACTGTCCAGCCCCCGTCTGCCACCGTCCACTGTCCTCTCCCAGTCCAAAAATCGATCACTAGGAGTCAACATGGTATTGTCAAGCCTAACCCAAAATACAGCTTCATCACTCATGCATCCAAATCTCCCCTTCCTCGTAACCCCGTGTCTGCCTTACGTGACCCGAATTGGAAAATGGCTATGGAAGATGAATATAAAGCTCTTATTAAAAATAAGACGTAGGAGTTAGTGCCTCGCCCACCTAATGTGCATGTTATTCGGTCTATGTGGATTTTTAGACATAAAGAACACTCTAACGGTTCCTTTGAGAGGCATAAAGCCCGACTTGTAGGTGATGGCAAAACTCAACAAGTTGGCGTGGATTGTGGTGATACTTTTAGCCAGTGGTGAAACCGGCGACCATCCACACTGTTCTCAATCTAGCTCTCTTTAATGCTTGGCCTATTCACCAACTTGATGTGAAAAATGCATTCTCACATGGTGAACTCGAGGAAACTGTCTACATGCATCAACCCGTGGGTTTCCGCGACCCTACACATCCTGACTATGTCTTCTTACTAAAGAAGTCCTTATATAGCCTCAAGCAATCTCCCCAGGCCTGGTACAAAAGATTTGCTGACTATGTTTCTAGTATTGGTTTCACCCACAGCAAGTCTGATCATTCTCTGTTCATCTACCGAAAAGGTATTGATATGGCGTATCTTCTTTTGTATGTGGATGATATCATCTTAACTACCTCCTCTGATGATTTTCGCAAGTCTGTCATAACACTTCTCAACTCTGAATTTGCTATGAAGGATTTAGGACCACTCAGTTATTTCTTGGGAATAGCAATTACTCGTCATGCAGGTGGTTTATTTTTATCTCAAAAGAAGTACGCCGAAGAGATCATAGAACGAGCTAGCATGTCGTCTTGTAGGCCAAGTGCCATGCCAGTTGACACTAAACCGAAGTTAAGTGCCACCTCTACCTCACCATTTAAGGATCCTTCACTTATCGCAGCCTGGCAGGTGCACTGCAATATCTCACGTTCACGAGACCAGACATTTCGTATGTTGTGCAACAGATTTGTCTATTCATGCATAACCCGATGGAGGTCCACATGAATGCTCTCAAACGTATTGTGCGCTATATTAAGGGCACCCTTGATCATAGCTTGCATCTTTATCCATCTAAACCCACCACTCTCATTTCGTATACGGATGCAGATTGGGGTGGTTGTCCGGATACCAGGCGTTCGACTTCTGGTTATTGTGTATTTTTTGGTGATAATCTCATTTCTTGGTCCACCAAGCGCAGGCCACCATGTCTCGATCTAGTGCGGAGGCCGAATATCGAGGGGTAGCCAATGTTGTTGCTGAGTCTTGTTGGCTACGCAATCTGCTTCTAGAACTTCATTGTCTAATACGAAAGGCTACGTTGGTGTACTGTGATAATGTTAGTGCCATATATCTATCTGGCAATCCTGTTAAACATCAATGCACTAAGCATATCGAGATGGATATTCGCTTCGTCCGTGAACAAGTTGCTCGTGGTCATGTACGTGTCCTACATGTCCCATCGCGCTATCAGATCGCGGACATATTTACTAAAGGTCTTCCCTTGGTTCTATTTGAAGATTTTCGCGACAACCTAAGCGTTCACAAACCTCCCGCTTCGACTATGGGGGTGTGTTAGAATATTATGTAAATATTTAGTTACCATTTTTATTGATGTAAATATATTAGAAGAATATTTAGTTACCATTATGGTTAGGTGTATATTTAGTTACCTTCATTATAGCCTAGGATCTTTGTATATATACACATGTTGACAAAGATTAATGCAAGCAGATTATTACTTTCTTACAGTATTACTATAGGTTCATGAGAATACCCACCTAGCTAGTTTCATGTGAATTAGCTAAGGAGAGTAGTTAAAGAATACTTTTATGGCCTGGATTTTTCTGAGAGTAGTCAAAGAAAACCTTTCTGGTCTGGATCTTTCTCACCCATTGGGTTACACATCTCTCGTGATCCTACAAATGGACAGCCGTGACTTATGTTGTTCGGGCTCTCCAAAAATGTTGCCGCCCCCGTGTCGGATCCTCCAAAAAATGCGCTACTTTTGGAAAATAGATTGAGCAAGTGATACATGTAATGATATACTCCCTCAGTCCCAATTTATGTGATATTTTTCGCTTCCCGAGATTCAAACTGCATGAACTTTGACCAATATTTTGAGATGTACCAAATTAATATGAGAAAAGTTGCCACTTATAGTACTTTTCATTTAGTTTTCAAATATATAAATTTTAATCTTAAAATATTGAGTTACTATAATCCAATTTAGCTTCAAAATTTAGTCAAATCGACTCTCGAAAAGTGAAATGTATCACATAAATTGGGGCGGAGGGAGTATACACTTTAAAGATGGTTAGGTTTGGAACGGTTTTCCTCTAAAAGGAAACTAAGTAGGCGTTTGGCCTTGAAAACCAAATATTTTTCACTTTATTTGGTATTTTGGAGTTGGAGTTGAAGATGGAATTGTGTTTGGTTATAGTTTTTGCAAAGAATAATTGGTTATTTGAATGTATTAAAAGTGAAAAAAGTGGGGGGGAAAAGTGAAAAAAGTGGGGGGAAAAAGTGAAAAACAAGTTTTGGCTGTTTTCCAAATTCCAAATACAACTTCAAATTGTATTTGGAATTTTTATGGCCAAACACCATAAAGTGAAAAAAGTGAAAAAATATTCCGGAAAAAAGTGAATATTTCTCATGGACAAACGAGACCTAAACCGATTAAGTCGATTTTTCAAATACCGGAATCAGACCTAGTCAATTAAATGGATTTTTTATCTCTTTGATTTTTGTTGTTTTTTCGATTAATTCAACTTTTTTTTTTTACTTTTCTTTTTAAATATATGACAATATATTTTCAAGAACATGTTGGATCCAACATAACACTACCTAATCAATTACTCTCTAAGGGCAGAAGAAATTATACATGTAATCAAGTTAAATATGCAGCCTACTCGATATGCATTGTTCAAGAATTTAGCCATTTCAGCCAAATGATATTAATAGAACTTCTTACCATGAATTATTTTTTTTGTAAAAAATTAAGAGTTGTGATTTATCAATATATTTTGACGATATTAAATTATGATGGATAATTAAATGATTCAAAGGCAAGTTATTTTGAACATGAAATGCTTCTTAGAATTATCAAATAAAGGCTACAAATCAAACTAGAAAGTAAAGGTAACTAATTGGATTACTATAAAGACAAACACAAGGTAAATATATATATATATATATATATCGGTAAAAAAAACAAACCGAAAAAGTGTTGTTTTTTTTTAATACGTTCAATTTTTCGATTTTCCGTGAACCAACCATAGGTGGTGAAGTGTTTTATTCGGTGGCTAGAATTTGATAATACACTGCTTATGGAGTTCAAATCGGATAGTTTGGGGAAAGTGGGCTCCCAATTTTTTTTTTATTATTTTTTTTTTTTTTTTTGTAGCCACACGTTGTGTAGAAATCCCCTTTTTTTCCAGGTAGTTGCGACTTGTGAGGTTTTCTTCTTGGAACAGCAACCTGGTTGAAAGCAATAGTGATTAATTCCTACTGTTCTGAAAGCAATAGACAGACACTTCCATTATTGCAATTGTTTGATTAGTCAATATAAGAGCTTCATACAAATTTTGTCACCTTCTTTTTCCGGCACCTTCGAATTTGTTTTTATCTATGAACTAGTTTCTAAAGCACACACGTTACGTTTAGTGCCTTGTCAATATGTACCAAAATTTTAAAAGCCAGATAAATTATAGTAAAATTTGTGTTTGAGATAATTACTTAAAAGATAACATAAAACTGCTTCCTGAAAAAGAAAAAAGCCATAACGGAATTATATGCCAAGATAATGAATTTGAAAATGCACACGACATTATATTTTTCAATCTTTGTGTCATTTTTTTTTACTAATTAGTAGAAAAGAAATAATTCTCATTAATATACAACCAAAACACTTGCCCACATCAAACTTGATACTAAATTATATAAAGTTAATTTAGCTCCAGTTAGCGATGAAGACGGTAAAAGAAATTCACCATGAAAAATGATAGAAGTTTCAAAAGTTTCGTAGATAATAATTATGAAGAAACTTCAAGCTTTTCTAGTGAAAAATTCAAAAAAGATATTAGTTGCAAAATCATATAATCTAAAATCATTTATACACAAAAATAACACTATAATTCAGGGAGCAAAAATTGTTATTTTCTTAAAATTTTGTTTCTTCATCATGTTTTATGAGATTAAGGATATTTATAGCCAAGCTTCCAGGAGTCCAAAAGTACTTATTTTTTTATTTTTTGATCGTGCTTCTTTTTATACACATTGGGCAGCATAAAAGGATAAATTATCGTAAATAGTAATTTAAAAATTAGGAAAAACGAGATAATATATTGATACATAAGTAGAAAAAGAGGAAGAAGTCAATAAATGATAGATGACCTTGTCAATTTGTAGCTCACCTATGGTTTTGGACTTTTGGTACATAAAAAATCAAGGAACAAAAAATTATGTATTAAACCGCTAGAAAAATGTGGGTAAAAGGAAAACACACTAGATCAGGAGTTCCTCACAGCCATTTGTTTCTTATCAGCAAGTACAAGTCCTTAGGGGAGGGGCTCGGCTACATTAAAATTTTCTTGCTCCATTAATTATCAATACATGTTTAAATTATTGACATGTGTGTTTACCCTGAATTTGAATAATCAATTAAATTTGTGAATAGGTATAGGATACGTGGTTAAGCTTCAATCTATTAAGCAGAAAAAGATATATATGGATATGGTATGAAGAAAGTAATAATGATCAGAGATTCGTTATAGATTTATGTATCGAATAATATATGAGTATTGCTTGATTGAACAGATTTAAGAGATGAACACAATGAATCCGGACCAAATTTGATATTGAGATAGGGAGGATTTGTATATATTTGCTATTACAAGTATTATAGAATTCAAGAAGTCAACCCCCCCAAAGTAGGGCAATGACCCCTATTTATAGTATTGCTCCATGGGCTTCATACAACATGAGGTCCTAAAAAATAAAGAAAAACTCTAAAATGGATTAGGTTGGATTAGGTGGGTCGTACGGTCTGACACCTGTACGATTGACAGTTAAATATGGCAGGACGTTATCGACGCGTGGCAATCGCGCAACGGATCTCCCGGACCTACGACCACGATTCAAACGGACCAACGGCCACGATCGACTCGGCTATGGAGAAACCGGACCAAATGAGGATCTTCCCTCTCTTTGGTCCAGACATTCCTCCGGTCCAGAAAGAAACTCTTCGTACATGTGCTCGTCCCTCTCTTCCTTCGGTCTCTGGTCATACAATGTGTTCGTGGGAACTCTTAAAGGATGAGATCTTTTTTATTTTTTTGTTAGTGATCAACGGGAAAAATTACCATACCAACAAAGAGAACCAACAAATACCATACCTAAGGGAGTATCTAATCTCATAACTCTAGGAAGGGTGCTGTGAGGAAAAATTAGGCCTGCGGCAGAAGAAACTAATTACAGAATAGCCTCAATCTATTACAACTATGAACTTTTCTCCTATGCTTAAGCAGGTGCAATCTCTCTATAAGTTCCTTCTTTATCAGTGTCAAAGCCATCTCAGTATGAACAATTTGATGTTTAAAATTTTTCCAATTCCTAGCCCTCCAAGTATAATAGACAATTGCCCTCCATCTAGCTGCTACATGGATGCCTCCATAACTCTTCTAACAGGCTGCTCCTGTCCTTTACAGAAGATCACTAAATCATTAGCTGACTATGCTGACACATAGGGTGATATTTAAAATCTATTAATCCACTGACCGTTCATTAGTTTTAGTCCTCTAGACAAGTACTTCATCACTAGAACAAATACGAGTGGGGCATGGGGTCTCCTTGCCTCAACCCTCTCCTTTACGGGAGATCTTTTTTATTTATTCTCTATTATTATTGTTAAATTGTTCCCGTTAATGATAAAGTAATAATTAAAAAAAACACAAAATAAAGGTTGTATACACAGAGAGACATTTAAAGTTGACACAATTTTCATTTATACACCTAAATTTATGTGTGTTTCTGTTTATCACTTACACTACTTGAAATACCAATCAAAACGCTCTTTAGATAAAAATCAGCCAAAAATATAAGGTGTTTGTATTCAATCGCTTAAAGTGTCGAATTGTGAGGACATGTGTCATTTGTGTCCAAAATTACTTTTAAACAATGAATTTTAAGTAAAAAAGAAAAAGGGAAAACTGTTCTAGAATCGGTGTACTAAACAAAACAAGAATAGCATTCTCCGAATGAAAAAAAAAATAATCTTAATTTACACCCAATAAAAAATTCAGAAAGAAAACAAAAATTGAATAAGAAAGAAAGAAACTTCCTCTTTCCCCTTGTCTTATTTGTACCCATTTGCCCAATCCCTTCCACATGATTAACTGAATTACTTCCTCACTTTGTGCATCTTCTCCACCACACCCGTTTTTTTTTATTTTCCTTTTTAAAATTATGTACTATCAAAAATTGGAGTTCCACGAAAATTGTTTAGACCCAAGTTTAATTTCCTTTTAAGCTTTGAAGATTTTTTTTTATTGAGAGAGGAAGTTCACATGGCCAGAGAAAGAAAGAAGAAATTTTTCTTAAACACTGCCGAAAAAGAGAGAGAGAGAGAGAAAAGAGGTTAAATATAACCATTTTGAGCTGCTCTATGTGCCCCAAGAGAGTGAACATTTTGCCACGAGAAAGTGCCTAACTGGCAGTGGGGAAATTTATGCATTAAAAAAAGTCACTGAATTCATGGTAATCCGATTAAACTCGATATATTATCTAAAATTCATGCTATAAAAGTTTTAGTGCACTTAATTAAAAGTGAAGTTATTTACCTAGAGATTCGCCTCCGCTAATTGATATAAATTTTGGGTAGTGTAAATGGTCAACTAAATTTAGGTGTCTAAATAAAAATTTGTGCTAACTCTAATCATCAGGAGATTACACTTATTTAGGAAGGGGTTGCTTTTTTCTTATTTTGAGTTTGAATAAATAATTTATGTGCCATAAAAAGAAATTTCATTGTTTTAAAAATAGAAAATAATCATTATTTATTAAAGTTATCAATTGATAAAATAACTAACGGAAAATAAAGAGATCATTGGAATGAATTTTTGTTTCCTGTAAGTCGCTAGAGATCATTGGAATGAATTTTTGTTTCCTGTAATTAAATCGTTTGATAGAGTGTATAAGAATAGTGCTGAATAGAGTGTATTAGTAATGTTGTTATTAGTTAGACTGGTATTAGTGATGCTGACATTATTTCTTATTTAGTGTTTAGTTTGTTGTATTAGAAATAACATGCATTGTGTAATCCTTTTTTAAAAAATTGATTGTTTACAAAAATGTCCTTCATGTTGTATTATGTGAGGGACTTTGAGGGCAATTTTGTCCTTAATCATGCTTATGCATGCATTAACAACACTTGCATTGCTAATACCATAGTTTACTATGTATTAGTTATACATAGGATAATACCAAACAGAATGTGTAACTAATACTTGCTTTAGTTATGCATAGGTTGAAAAGGTGTACCAAACAAGATATTAATAATACATAAAACTAATGCAGCATAAAACTAATGCATCATTATTTTTTCTAATACCTCCTACCAAACGACTCAAAGTGGTCAATAAGAACACTCATAAGTTTAAGTATCTACACAAATTAAAATGTGTCAAATTTAAGTGTCGATGATACCCGCTATTAGGGGTGTTCACAGTTTGGATAAAAACCGATCGAAACAGAAAATCAAAATCAAACCGATTGAATAAACTGATATTTACTTAGGTTAGGTTTGGTTTGGCTTTGAATTTTTAAAAACTGATAATATTTGGTTGGTTTGGTTTTGTTTTACTAAAAGCGAACCGAAGAAAAAATCGAACCAAACCGACAAATTTTATACATATTTTTTATAATTATATATGTACAATATATTGGTTTTTATAAATACTTTTAAATAATTTATATAATTTTTAAGCAAAAGATTATTTTATCTCTAATAGGCTAATCAACTTTATGCTGATTTTAAAAAAGAAATCTATGAATTCAAACTCATTTATTCAAAGAAACAACTATATGAGATTTAACGAGATTTTTTTTTGTATTTCTTATAAATTTTATTCACTTAATTTAAACCATAAATCCTAAGACATTTTTTTCATAATGCAAGAAACTATAGCTACCCCAAATGGTAATAATAGATTATAAGTTGGAAAATGATAGAAAATTCTCTTCTAATTGTAGGAAAAAAAAAACATGAAAGAGAGAAATACCATTAATTTTCTTAAAAATCGAAAAACCGACCCAAACTGAACCATACTGATGGATATGTAATCTATTTGGTTTGGTTTGATTTTAATAATTTTAAAACCGACTAAATTGGTTTGATTTTGATTTTAACCCAAAACCGATCCAAACCGACCCATAAACACCCCTACCCGCTATCTACATTGTATCTATTACTAATTGTTTGTCTCATTTCTAATCATTGTTTATTAAAGGGAAAAGGGTCAAATATACCCCTCTATTTTAGTTTAATAGTTAAATATACCCTCTGTTAGTCAAAATAGATAAATATACCCCTTCCGTTAGTCAAAGTAGATAAATATACTCCTTCCGTTAAGAAAGTACACAAATATACCCCTCAATTGATAGAATCCCCAATTCCACCATTAATTACCCGATTTAACTTTAAAAAAACCCATGTCCGACCTGTCCTTACCTGCAAATTAAATTCTTTTCATCCAAATATACCCACCGCCACTACAACCGACCCAACACAACCACCACCACTATAGCCATCATTGTTTAGTACTCCCCCATTTGGTTGATCATATTTCGTCCTTTTCCTTCCTTTGGATCTCTGATGTGCTAAATGGCAACTTATGTTGCTCTTCAATCTGGTGTAGTATTTATAATCCTCTTAGACCTGTCATGTTATCTTTCAGATGCATAGTGGAAAGATTCAATTTCCTAGATTTGTCTGTGATAAAATTCGTCATTTTGCTGATGAGTGATAAGTGTATGAACTTCTTTTCCCGTTAGACATGAATTTGTCCTTTTGTTTTGGAAATTTTCCATTATCATGTTTATGAATTCATCTCTGAATCAAAAAAATTCCATAATATCTGATTAAAAAATTAATGCAAGGGCTGGAAATTTTGTACTATCCTCAATTGTCCACGTAAATTCCAATTTTCGCCCACAGTTTCATCCCTTCTGTTGATCATTTTATTGAATGTCTTTGTCCATGTGGTGTTTTATTGTTCATGATAATACTATATTTTTAATAAACATTTCTTGATGTTGGAAAAGCATGCGTGGTTAAATGATCTATGTACATAGGTGGCGGTGGTGGTGGAAATGGTGGTGATGGTTGTGTTGGGTCGGTTGCAGTGGTGGTGGGTATATTTGCGTGGAAAGAATTTAATTTGCGGGTTGGGATGGGTTGGGCATGAGTTTTTTAAAGTTAAATCGGGTAATTAATGGTGGAATTGGGGATTCTATTAACTGAGGGATATATTTGTGTATTTTCTTAACGGAAGAGGTATATTTATCTACTTTGACTAACGGAGGGTATATTTAACTATTAAACTAAAGTAGAGAAGTATATTTGATCCTTTTCCCTTTATTAAAATAAACAATCCATAGAATAACTAACAGAAAATAAAGAGATAAGAAATGATTTTTTCCTTTCCTGTGAAAGGGACATGAGTTGTGACAGTATCATTTTTTTAGCTTTCTGTTTTTATTTCTTTCAATTTTTCGCTAATAAAATTTAATCACAATAATAGAGAAAAAAATCAAATTAAATCTTAACCTTTAAAATTCACAAACTGTAGCATATTTAAATGGAGCGAAGCCGCTCCTAAGTTTAGATATCATATCTCCCTCCAAACTCCAAATCTAAAACTTTGCGAGAAATAGCCCTTTTTTGGCCTTGACAAAAATGGCCTTGGCACTTCAACTCCAACAAATCTTCCTTTCACCCACCCGATTAATTAACTCCCAACAACCAAAACCAATAATAGTAACTAACCCTCTAATCTCCCCTAATTTTACAACAAAAAGACCCTTACATATTAATGGCTCTGCCCAAAACGCCGCCGCAATTAGCAAGATTGACAGTGAGGAAGTATCGTTACCTCCAGAACTTAATAAAGAATTAATGCCAAAACACGTGGCAGTTATAATGGATGGGAATAGAAGGTGGGCAAGAATGAAAGGATTGCCAGTTGCATTAGGTTATGAAGCGGGTATTCGATCACTTAGGAAACTTGTTGAGTTGTGTTGTAAATGGGGAATTAATGCTCTTACTGTCTTTGCCTTTTCCGCCGAGAATTGGTCTCGTCCTAAAGTAATGTCTCTCTCTAAGTTCCCTTTTTTAAATGTTGTGTTGGGGTGTGTTTGGTACTTTTTTCAATTTTCCTATATCAAAATATTTTGAAAAATATGACTTCCCTGTAGGGAAAACATTTTCTTGCTTACTTAACAACCGCTAGAAAATAAGTCAGGCGTTTGGTCATGAAAACCTATTATTTTTTCACTTTATTTTAAATTTTGAAGTTGGATTTGAAGATGGAGTTGTGTTTGGTTATAGTTTTTGCAGATAATATTTGGTTGTTTGAATGTGTTGCCCTGAAGCGAGGCTCAAAACATGTTGAGCGTTGCGCTTTGCCTCGCTTTATGTGCGCTTCAGTGTCATCATCAAAGCTATAAGACATATTTTTCCTTGTCAATGAGCCTCTCTCGAAGAGGTGACACTAGATAATTGATAATTCACTTTATCGTAATGCTATTACAGTTTATTTGTCCACATATTTGTTATTCATCCTTATTATTATTTGTCTTGGACTAAACATCAGGGGCGGAGCCAGCCCTTTGGGTGCGGATTCAGCCGAACCCAGTAGCTTTTGTCCGAACCATATATTTGTATTAAAATTTTTGTCAAATATGTACAAATAATTAATTAATAACTCAATAACTTTAAAGAATTTGAACCCCGAACCCATAAGCTTCGGATCCTGGCTCCGCCTCTGCTAAACATAGATATATATATTTGTATTTTGCACCATTGCGTCTTTTTTCATTAAAGCTCACACTTTATTTGCGCTTTGTGCTTGAAGCCCCAACTGACCTTAGAACTTTTTTGCGCCTTTCGCTTTTGATAATACTGACTGATAGTGAAAACAAGTGTTTTCCAAATTTCAAATACAACTTCAAGTTGTATTTGGAATTTTCATGGCTAAACGCTGATTTCCAAATAAAATAAAAAATTCCTGGAAAAAGTGAAAAATTCTCATGGCCAAACGGGTACCAATTAATTAAGAAAGCACTTGTTTTCCAAGAAAACATTTTCTGGGAAAACGTTTTCCTTCATACCAAACACACCCTTAGTGATATTGGGTTTTGTTTGTGTTAGCTGTTGATCTTTTTTCTTTTGTGTTGATTATGTTATAGGTGGAAGTTGATTATTTGATGGGCTTGTTCGAAAGAGGACTGACAAATGAACTTGAAGAGTTTGCCAGGTAAACTTCCTATCACTTGATCAACGTTCTTAATTATGTTTCTCTAACAAGGGAGGATTTACCCAAATTTATACGTGTTTGGCAGACCCAAATCTTCTACTTGTGATATATAAACTATCTTGAACCTAGTTAGCAAAAAGAGTTCTGACGTCAAAACCCATAAAATTGAAACCCTGAATTCACCTCTGTTCTCTAAATGTTCGTAGTATTTTTTTATATTGAATTGAGGTTGTCTTTTGTCAACACTCGCGAACGATGTGTTTGTTAATGCTATGCTATAACGCATAACGGGAACTAATCCCAATAGACATTTCTCCATTATAACTCATACAACGTTCGGTTCGCAACATAAAACTCTTGATTACTAGTTGAAATCTTGCATAACTAATACATTTGCTTCCGGTATAAAGTTCTGCTCAAATTGCATGGTTCTTTTATTTTATGTGTGATAGAATGTGGACCAATCAAAATGTATTAGCAAGATAAAAATGTCTTGAGACGAAAATGCTCTTAAAGCAGACAATTCCGACAAAACAATACAATTCCGACAAAACAATCTCCAAATTACTTTTCACCGCATAACAAACCCTACATTATTATTCCAATGCATAGCATCATTGCATTATAATAGTATCATATAACTAGTCCGTGAACCAAATGACCACTTAGTACACAAAGCTTGATTTATAAGGCTATGGCTTTAGTAATTCTTGTTATGTGCTATACTACAATTTGCAGTATTATCTCACAAGTCACAAGCAGCCAAAAGCCCAATATTATTGCTTTTTTAAGATCATTAATTAGTTGTCGAGACGAATACTTAACATGTTAAGACTGGCTGATTGAAAACTGACTTTTATTAGTGCAATTGCTTTGGTAAGATCATTAATTAGCTGAAGTTACTGTCAAGATGAATGCTTAACGTGCTAGACTGGTTGACCGACAACTTTGACTTAAGACGCTCATTATGTTTATAACTGCAATTTCATTGGAACCAAATCTGATTTGCTCTACTGTCAAAATATACATATTTGCATAACCTCTCCTCTTTTTCTTCTTAGAGCTTTTACTTTGTGGTATTTTTATTGACTCTGTACGGTCTAAGGAGTTCCCTTATATGCTTTATTGGATTTCTACAGAGCAGGGATTCGAATGTCTATAATTGGAGACTCCAGCAAGCTCCCCAAGTCATTGCAGGACTTAATAGATAAAGCTGCAAAGACTACTGAGGGAAATTCACGACTTCACCTCGTTCTTGCAGTTAACTATAGTGGACAGTATGATGTTGTACAAGCTTGTCAAACCATTGGTCAAAAAGTGAAGGATGGCATTATCGAACCACAAGACATTAATAGTCTCCTAGTAGAGCAGGAATTACAAACAAACTGTATTGATTTCCCATGTCCTGATTTACTTATAAGGACCAGTGGGGAGCTAAGACTTAGCAATTTCTTACTCTGGCAGTTGGCCTACTCTGAACTCTTCTTTTCTCTTTCACAATGGCCTGATTTTGGAGAAGCCGAATTTTTGGAGGCTTTATGTTCCTTTCAGCAAAGGCAGAGGCGCTATGGTGGACAGAGTTCTTAGCTTTATGCCTTCAACTTTTGGATTAACTGTGAGGCTGAACAAATCTTATTAAGACAGTTGAAGGCCAGTTCTTCTGAGAAACAAGTTTGGGGTATGTTACAAATGTATATAGACTTTATTCTTAGTAATCTACATAGCCATATTTAGGCAGAGGCTATGGGTTCACCTGAACCCATACCCCTCTCCCTAGATCATATATATAGAAATGTCATATTTGTACAAAATTACTTCAATATATATGTATCACCCAAACTCAAAGTGTTCTATGGTGCAATAAATAGTGGGTGCACCTCTACAAGTGAAATTGATGGTTCAAATTCCATGCATGTCTTGTTATTTTTTTCTTTCTTTTTCTAGAATTGACCCAGGGAGTATTTTTTTTCTTTTTCCTTCTTTATTTGTTTGATTTATTCTTTGAAAATCCCAACTTTGACTGAAAATCTCTATTCTACTAACACCGTAAAATTTTGTGTAATTAAATCAAATGTCTATATTAAACCTAGTAGCAGTGGACGATGTAACATATTGTCAACCGGTTCAACTGATCCCAACATTATCGGATTTCGATGTGGAGTAAGATATTTATATGAAAATCACTAAAATTGTAAAGCAATTTAAATTTAAACCCATAATTTCAAAAGTGTAATGAGTTAATGGTAAGAACCTATAGGTTAATCATGTCAAATTAATGTAAATTCTAGATCCGCCTTTTCATATTAGTGCACCCATCCTTTTGATATTCGGAATCTGCCTCTGTATTTAGGTAGCAGATTTATGGGAATCCTTCTTTATTTCTTTTCTTAATTAGCGCCCAATGTAATGTATTTATACATTGCTTACCTATTGGAATAAGACAAGTTCTTCCATTCAACTACAGGACACTTAGAGCTATGTTGCTCGGATTCTCCAAATTTAATGACGCACCCGTGTTGGATCCTATAATGCATTTTCTAAGATCCAATACGGATGCAACAACATTTTTAGAGGATCCGAGCAAACTAGCTCAAGAGCAGCCGGTAATTTTGAGAAGTCCACTATTCATTTATCATTGAGCACCTGGATTGAAGTGATGTTGAGATATTACTATAGGTGAATACCCAACTTGTTTGATGTTAATAAGCTAAGAAGAGTCATCAAAGAAAACTTATATGGCCTGGAATTTTTCTGAGAGTAATCAAAGCAAACCTTTTGTGGTTTGGATTTTTCTCGTCCATTGGGTTGCACGTCTCTCATGATCCTGCAAATTGACAGCTGTGAGACATTTCATCTAGTAGCCAATTAGAGCTCTATCATGTCTCCAACAAGCACATGAGGGAGTCCGGAACTAAAATGCCCCCAAAAAAATCATTTTGAACCAAAATACCCCAACAAAAAAATATGTTACAAAAGTACCTTTAGCGTAGTAAAATACTGCGCTATTGCACTTCACGGAGACGGAGCCGTTAAGTGCTATAGCGCAGTATTTTACTGCGCTATACAAATGTTTCTCTCACCTATAGCGCAGTAAAATACTGCGCTTTAGGACTCCGCCATTTTCCAAAACATTACATTTTCACTCCTTTTTACGTAATTTATCTTTTTTACGTAGTTTAGCCGTATATTAAGCATGCTTTGAGATTCCGGAGCTTCAATATTTTATATAGAACTCTAGTTATATTTGTACAATTAATAAAATAGGCTCAACACATCAAGAATACGCAATACTTTGGATTGTCGTTTTAGTGGTTGAAAAGTGCTCGAAATCCTTTTTTATTTGAAGACTTGTAGTCATTAGCTTTAAGTTATTTATCTTTTAGGGTTTCGTCTTATTTTTAAATTAATGCTTAACTTTATTTCGAATGTGTCACATTTTTTTATTATCAATTTAGGATGTGAAACTATAAACAATAATAAAGACTAAGATAATATTTATAAATATGCAAAAAAATATATAATATTTACGATAAATTGTACAACACTAATGTATATACACTATCAAGGATGGGTCCCACATGTAGTATGCCGGAGACTATCCCTAGGCCTAAGGCTCATACCATCCCCACCACCCTCGCCATCGTCTTCATCGCCCTTTTTCCTCTTAATAACCGGGCGCTCCAAGTTATGATCATCTCCTCTTCCCCTAGCCCTTGCGCCCTTAACTAGAACGTGTTTTTTCTTGGGATCTAATCCCGTTGGCACGCTCAGAACCTCAGGCTGAGCTAGGTCTGGAAACTCGACCTCTTCCTCGACAGGAGTTGCCACCGCGGGCGCCGAAGGATGAATGTAAAAATATATAATAATTAGTACCATTTCTTATTTATATTGAATACATTAACGTTATTTATTTAATCAAACCTGTGTGTCAACGGGCGCTTGAGTAGGCTCCTGAGATGGGTTTGTAGGCTCCTGAGATGGGTGTGGTGGTGAATATGAGGTAGTCTCCTGGACGAGATGTTGTTTGAAGTCCAAGTAAAGGTTATAAAAATTAAATAAATATTTACCTTATATTGAATAAAATTAGTTTTAAGTAAAAAACTTACATGCGCCTCAGTAGTCTCATGAGAAGACACCTCTGCCTCGGCAGGCTGATGAGAATGCTCCTGAATGGGTAGCTCCTGTGGACCCACTGGCGCCGAATCCTAAAATATGAAAAAAAAAACGAAATAATAACTAACATACATATTTAAAATAAGTACTTTAAATAATCAAATACGTATATTAAATATTCACCTTATATTGAATAAAACAAATTTTAATAAAAAGCTTACCTGTGGCTCAGTAGTCATATGGGAAGACACCGCTGGCTCGGTAGACCCATGAGAAAACACCTGAGTGGGTGGCTCTGGTGGACCCGCTGGCGCCGAATCCTAAAATATAAAATATTACTAAATAATGAGTAACATATATATATATATATATATATATATATATATATATATATATATATATATATATATATATATTTAAAATAAATAATTTTAAAGGAACAAATAAGTATTTTAAATACTAACCGGGATCAAAAACTCATCGAAGTCAAGAATCCTGGCTCCCTCTAAATTCCTCACAGGCCGCTCATCAGCTAATGAAGCGCGTAACGCCGCCCAATCAACGTTATCACGCTCCTCCATGTATGCATTCTGGCTCGGCTGTGATGAAAACCCGGGTATCTCAGCAAGTAAGAGCGCCAGCGTAAACGTAGGTGAGTCCCCAGGTGAGCTGCCACCGGCCTGGAACGACTGCGGATGGACTAGACGGTGAACGCCCTCTGGAATGGGATCGGCCTCATCCGCCTCATCTACCAGATGGTGTCCTCCACCACCAGGTCCTCTAGTAGCAGCGCCGCGTCCTCTACACGCACGGCGTCCTCCGGCAGCACGGCGTCCTCTGCCAGCACGGCCTCCTCCTCTGGGAGCACCCGGTCCTCCTCCTGGCGCTGCCTGATACTCAGCCTCAGGAACAGGCTCCTCCCTGCGCCTAATCTCGCCTGCTTGTCGTACCATCTCCGCGACAAGCCCCGCAAGCCCAGGGTAAGGCATATGCTCTAACCCCAAGATGCGTAAATGCTGTACGGCCACCAGCTGCATTTGTGTTTAACAGAAAAAAAAAAAGCTTATTTTTAAAACGTAACAATTAATGCAATTAAATAAATCTAAATACGATAAACTTACTAATGCCTCGTACTGCCCCGCGAGTGCTGAGTATCCTACATCCCTAGGGGGACGCAAAGCTGGGTTGCCAATCAATCGGCGTGTGATCTGATGATACCAGCGCATGTAATGCTCAATGGGAGTCAAATGACCGACCACCGCTAAAGTGCCCAACCTGTTCTCCCAATGGTGGAGCTGGACATCCATGAAAGCTAGAAAATCATCATCAACGGCAGCCCGATCGTCCCGCTGGTAGTGTCGGAGCTCATGACGGACATCAAGGGGTATACTCTGTGTATGCCCAAACTGTCGTAAGACACACTCGGGCATGTGATCCTCTACAATGTCCAGGTGTATCAATGGACACCGCGACCTCCAAACCCCTGACCTGCTCTACAGAAGGGCGGCAAACCATCTAATATAGCAGCGTACGGCATCCATATAAATAGTTGCATAACATATAAATACAAACCAGTGATCACCAAGTAGAAAAGACGTTTAATTAAATTATTAATGTAAATTTAAGTAGTTTTACCTCATTATCCGTCATGTGATCAAGCTAGTCCCGGAATGGAAGAATACTGTGGTGCGTATCCACATCCCGATCAAAACCAACTGTCCACCTCCTCGCATAAGGCATGTCAATCTAGAGGTGATGCCTAGGTACGGGCTGAAAAGGCAGCATCCTCTCCCACGCCCATAACTGTAAGCGATATTAGAAAATACGATTTTTAAGTCGTCATTTCAAGAGGTTTGTCTACATTAAAGGAAGGCACACTTAAAATATTACGTGGAGAAGAGCGAAAAATCCACACACATCTCTGACAACACCAACAGACGCTCGGCACAGGCATCTGTAAAGATACGCCAAAACAGCACCACCCCAGCTGTAGTCTCCCAGGCGGTCCAGATGCTCCAAGAAAACTAAATAACGTAAGCTGACAAAAGCACCCGATGAGTTCGGGAACAAGATGCCCCCGGATATAATAAGCAGGTACAAACGGGCATGACGATCAACATCGTCCTGCGGGGTGCCGTCGTCAACCGGATCCAGACCCTCCAAATAAGTGCAGAGTGCACTAATCTTAACCCGACTCTGTCCCGAAATCTGGCCCTCGGCATCAGGCACGAAGTGGGTGAGCCTAGTCAACTCTTTCTCCCATGTCTGACCAGGAGGAGGCTCGTACCGAGTGTGTAGTGGCTCTCCATCTACCCACAATCCAAAGAGGACCTCCACATCCTGAAGTGTAATCGTGGCCTCACCAGTGCGAATATGGAAAGTATGTGTCTCTGGCCTCCACCGCTCAACCATGGCCGTGATGAGCGCCCAATCATGCTGTACCCGACCAACGGACACGCAACGGTAGATGCCGCCCCGAGACAATATCTCCAACACGCGAGGGTGTGGGGGGTGCTCGCGTAAAAGAGCCCAAGCTCTCTACAGCCTACGGGGACGGAGCCTAGTAGATATCCCTATAGTACCGGCCCATAATAACTCTGACCTATGATTGTCTTGCAAAGACAATACTAATCTATCAGCGGGCCGGGGTGAACAGCGGGCCCCGGGTGAGCATCGGGCGCAGGGGGAACATTCAGATCCATGAAAGAGTCCGGTCTGTACAAACTAAATTAGTCATTATTCTTGAAATGAAAGATAAATTATATTAACTAATTAATAATTTGTAGGGAATATGTGAATTATGTAGTATTATATCTTGTGAATAATTAACATGGGATATGCAGTAAATTTAATTTGTGATAGTAAGGACACATATGTGATGACAAAGATTTTTAAGTTAATTACTTTTGAATTATGTGATGGCAAAAACTTGTTAAGTTAATTAGTTTGGGAATCGAAATTCAGCAGTAATATTTGTTTGGAACTCTATTTTGAATATGTGATATATTTTTAGTTGACCAAATAGCCAACACAACTACGATAAAATTAAACTAAAAGAGTATATTCGTCGACCACATATTTTCCTACAAACTTTACATTTTTTTCGTTAGCTTATGTATTTATGAAAAAAAGAACTTTAACTATTCTTTTTAAGATAATCTTTTTTTATTTAACATATATATTCACGCTTTTAAAATTATATAGATTAACATTTCATAATCATTTACAACTTGTTTGGATGGTTGTTACCTATTGTATTATATTATATTGTTAGTTTAAATAAAATGTTTGCTTTGATTGTTACTTTAATTTTATTGTTATGTAACGACGAAAGGTCCTATTTTATGTAACCACTGATTTGGTCCTATACAATACAACACAATACGATAAATGTCAAAACAATACATAACAATCATCCAAACAAAGTGTTAACAACATAATAATTCATTACCAATCAACTTCTTTCAATTCATAAACAATATTTAACAACTAATAAATTCATAATCAATTAACAAAATAATAATTCATTAACAATTCATAAATAATTAACAAATTAACAACTCATAAACATATAACAAATTAACAATTCATAAACATTTAACAAATTAACAATTCATAAACATTTAACAAATAATGAATTAAACAAAAACAAAAATCGGAATAGTGGCAAAAGCCACTGCCTAGTCCGAACAAGAACTTTTTTGGAAAATAGTAAGGATTAAATGTTAAGCATGCTTAGAATATAATGTATATAACAAAATAATAACAAAAGTTCATAGTAGAAAACCTTAATCGAAGATTTTTTGTAGAGTTATTTTAATCGAGTTGTATGCCTCTTTTTTCCAAAATTCGAGCTTAGAATCTTGCTCCTTGACTTGAATATACCGAGAATCTAAACTTTCCGGACGAAATTTAATAGAAAATGTCGTTTTTGGATGTGGGGACCACCTTGGTATCGCCTCCAATGGCGTTTTTCAATTTTTTTTTGCCACTGGAGGGACCAGTGGTGGAACCCGACGGGGTTTTAGTTGGGTCCTATAGCGCAGTATTTTACTGCGCTATAGGTGAGAGAAGCATTTGCATAGCGCAGTGAAATACTGCGCTATAGCACTTAACGGCTCCGTCTCCGTGAAGTGCTATAGCGCAGTATTTTACTGCGCTAAAGGTACTTTTGTAACATTTTTTTTGTTGAGGTATTTTGATTCAAAATGGCATTTTTGGGGGCATTTTGGTTCCGGACTCCACATGAGGCAAGATGACTTGCTACTAAGGTGGTAAATATGGTATCTCATACACCTGACCGCCAAGCATCTGGGATGGTCACAAACAACTGGTATAGACTGGAAATGAGGGAAGATAAGCTACTTAGAGCCCGTTTGGATTGGCTTATAAGTTGCTTATAAGTTTTTTTCAATTTTTTTGAGTGTTTGGCTGACCAGCTTAAAGTCATTTTGTGCTTAAAATAAGTTAAAAAAAATAATTGGGCCCATTTGACTTAGCTTATCTAAAACAGCTTATAAGCTGTTTGCAGCTTACAGGCATAAATAAGTCCATCCAAACAGGCTCTTAATATCATTTTTCCTTAGTTTATGTCTAGTTCCCTTTTACATTTCCTCAATTTTTTTTTAATTTTTTTTATCAAGTAATAAACATTTCCTAACTTAATGAGAGTTGCAATTTCTTGATGCATTTGATGTCATAGTGTGAGCAAGTGATACATCTAATGCTATATACAGTGTAATGATGGTTGATTGGTAGAAGAGAGGATCTTTTGCAAACCTTATGAGTTCAATTTTTAACGTTCGGACTTAACTCATTGTACTTTTGAAATTGGATTAAGAATTTAATGTTTGTTGAAACTTTTAGTGGATTTTCGCACTTGCTATATTGCTCGGACTCTTAAAAAATACGGACGTGTTTGTGTCGGATCCTCCAAAAGCTTGCCTTTCTTGCACAAGCCTTATGACTTCAGGTAGCAAGAAACATCTCAACTTTTTTGAAGCCTGGGCATCTGGCCGCTCCGTTTTTATTGCTTACCTGAATGCTGATTGTGTTACCCCATCCACTTGGCCCACACTTTTTTTTTTTTTTTTTTTTTGTGCATTATGAAAACATGTTGGGCTGCAAACTGTAGCCTGAAGGCAGTTCCGAGCCTTGAAGTTGTTAAGAATGTTTACACCCTGACGACTAATTATGTTGATTTGATTATTTGTTATTAGGTGAGATTTCTTATTTGTAAATTGCAAGTTAAACAAGCTACTAAAAGGGAATCTTGATACACATGAAAATTAAGATTCATACGAAATAGAACCGCTATATTAGTACCCTTTAGGGGTGGAAAAAGGACGGTTTGGGTGAACTTAGGCAGGTCAAAATGAGTTGAATCAACCCACAAGGGTGGCTCAGTTGGTTGAGCATGGGGCTTTCATAATGAAGTTCTCAAGTTCGAAACCCCCTGCCTACGACAGTAGGGAATTTGCCTTCTAGGCCGAGCTCGTTGCACCGGGCTTGCCTAGTGCGGGTTACCTCTTCTGTATGGTTTGCGAGCTATTGCATAGAAGCTGGGTTTACCCTGTGCGCACCCGAAGGGTAGCGGCTGCGGGTTCCCATGTCATAAAAAAAAATAGGCTGAATCATTAAATGAGTCATTATCTAACCCGCCCAACTTGACCTAATTTTTGTGCTTTCTATTTCGGAGATACCAATAACTATTCTCGATCAAATATTTACAAACAAGTTTTCATACATATTACAATTCACAAGTAGTTAAAAATTTATGTAATTTTACAGTCACAAACTTTGAGTCTTATATTTGTTTGCTACAGACTTTACAAACTTGAATTGGAGTGCAGCTAGGAGTGGAGGTGCCGGGAGAAACTTAAAAGTCATTTCACCCAATGTTGAAGCTTGGATAACTAATTTTAATGCGACTACTGCAGATGTGGCAGGTGTAATGCGAGGTAGAATTGAGGTTGAAAGGGGTTGCTTCTATGGTTGGTGTCCAAACTTGAAGTCACGATCCTTGCTGAGCAGGAGAGCTAAGAGAATTGAACCGGATGTGATCGATATTCAAACTGAAGGAACAGAGTATGCTGTCTCCTATCCTGCACCACCTGCAATCAAAATTGAAGCTATACCTAGTAATAATGACTAGGAGTTTGAATCCAGAAAATTGAAAGAGGAAGAGGCCATGGAAGCTTTGAGAGAGGATAGTGTTATTATAATTGGGATATGTGGTATGGAAGTTGTTGGAAAGACAGCACTGGTTGAGAAAATCTGACAAAGGATGAAACAAGAAAGGTTGTTCGATGAGGTTGTCATAGTAACTGTCACTCAGAAACCAGACTTGAAAAGAATTCAGGTTGAGATCGCTGGAGGAATGGGTTTGAGATTAGAAGGGGACAATTTGTGGAGTCGTGGAGATTAGCTGTGGTCAAGTTTAACGGGTCAGGACCATGTCGTCTTTGTAATCTTGGATGATGTTTGGGAGGCTTTTGATCTAAAGAGACTAGGAATTCCCAGTGATCGCAATCACAACCATCGGTGCAAAGTGACATTGACAACGCGTCTCCAAATGTTTATGAAACAATGGAGGCTCAAAAGATCATGGAAGTTGGAACCTTATCTGAAAATGAGACATGGATTCTTTTTAGGCAGAAAGCTGCTAATTCAGTTAACATTCTTTCTTACACAGCAAAAGATGTTGCGAAAGAATGCAAAGGATTGGCGCTTGCAATTATTACGATTGCAGGAGTGCTAAAGTGTAAAAGCAAGACTTCACGGGAGGATGCCCTTAAACAATTACAAAGATCTGCATCAAAAAATATCCCAGGAGTGCACACAAAAGTTTATCAATCTCTGAAGCTAAGCTATAATTGCTTGGAAAGTGATGATGTTCGGTACCTTTTTTTGCTTTGTTCCTTGTTCGAGGAAGATAGTAATATTTTGTCCTAAAGAATTACTTAGATATGGGAATGGGGCTTGGCATCTTTTCAGAAATTGAAAATTTAGAAGAAGCAAGAAAAAGGGTTTGTCATCTGTTAGAAGCATTCGAAGATCGTTTCTTGTTATCCGAAGGCTTCCTCGAAGATTATGTCAAAATGCATGATGTGGTTCATGACGTGGCTATATCAATTGCGTCTGTGGGCAAGCATGTCTTTATGGTTAGTCATGATGTAAACTCTGAAGAGCTTCCAAGAATAACTGCTTACGAACAATACACTCACATTTCAGTTGTAGCAAAATGACTTGATGAGCTTTGTACTAAAGCAATATTGTTCCCAAGGTTGAGTTTCTAATGTTAACACTCTTAAAAGCCATTCAAATTACAGGATGACTTTTTTGTTGGAATGAGTAAACTCAATGTCTTAAGTCTGAGGTGGCCAGATATGGGTAGCCCATTTTGCTTTTTCTAGCACCGGTTAGGTTGTTGTCAAATCTGAGGATGCCATTTCTGATTAATTTAAGGTTAAATGACATATCCGACATTGGCGAACTTGTCACTGTAGAAATTCTCAGCATTAGAGATTCTCATTTGAAGTTGCTGCCAGCGGAGATAGGAAAATTGACTGATCTAATTATGTTAGGGTTTTGGAATGAGGAATAAGCAGAGTGTTCTTTGTGAAACTTGGACGGCTTGTTATAAAGGGTCTGTTCTCAATGACGAATTTATTGCGGATCTGCTGTCAGAATAGTATTCTGTTTCCAAACTCGAAAGACAAGACGTAAGAGAGTGTGATAGCTACAGTACCTCTTTCGTCTGTCCTTCTCTGGGAGTTCGTCAAAACTTGAAGACCTGACAATATCTTTCCCTGATGATGAGGAAATCTCTCGGAGGACATATATCGAACCGGAAGGGAAGATGGTCCAAGTAATCAAGTTCCCAATTTATATGAGATGCACCTTGAATTTCTGAAATGCCTCACTCACTTTTGCAATGACATTGTTGAGGGCATTGAATTCCCTCAGTTACAAATCACGCACTTCATCGACTTACCTCAGTTCGAGAATTACTGGCCTACACCCAACAAAAGCAGCTCTTCCACGGACGCAAGTCCTCTTTTTGATGAAAAGGTATGTGTCTGCTACGATGTATCATAGAACTTGTTCTTTTAAGTTTGTAATTGCAGTGTTTTTAAGAATTAAAATTTTGAAAATCATGTTAGTTCTAATTCCATCCTTTCGTGTTTTAGTTATTTACTTCATGTTACAGGATAAGATATGGTTTTGTTTTTTTCCTAGTTGTAATTGAAGATATATTGAGTTTTCATTCCTTATAAAAATGCAAGGCCTTCAAAATTTTCAGTTTTCTTGTCCCAACCTAGAACAGTTAAAACTCAATAATGCTGCAGCATAACTGCTTTATGCTCTTACCAACTTCCAACTGGCTTCTTCAGCACACATGAAAAATTGGAGATAAGTGGGTTGGCAATTTGAGAAACTTGATGTCCTCATCAGTGGTCCAAGGGGTTCTGAATCTCCGAATACTAAAGATAAGATACTTTCATCAATTGAAGAAGTGATCACAAAAGAGGAATACGAGAAAAAATGACTAATGAGCCAGAACCTGGAGCTTATCAAGATACCGAATCTCAGGCACTTTTTTCTGACTACGCATCTTTTAGAATTTCCATTTCTTAGCAAAGTGGAGATTTGTCACTGCCCTAAAATGAAGATATTTGTCCTGGAATCTGTGAGTACGCCAAGTCTGGAATGGCTGTTTGTAGAAAAAACAATCAGAAAAGCTGAGGTGAAAGATGATCTTCAATAAAGCGATACAGAAGATCTTTAATTTGAAGGTTTGTCTTGTGCCGCTGCATAACTCACTATACTTGTGATACATTAATACAGCTATCTTTTCCTTTTCACTTGTAAATAGTAACACTCAGATAGTTAAGCAACTTTCTTTTACTTGCCCAAATATTTCCCATTACAAAAATAAATCATCAGTGTACTCACTAATCTTTCAAGTAATTGAACTTACTAAGCTGTTCATCTCTGTTCTTTAACAATCTCTGTTTCCACGAACAAAAGAAACTAGTGATGGTGACGAGTCTGAAGCTGGTGATGGTGGAAGCTAGTGGTAATCGTCTCACTGTTAAAAGGATCTCACAAATCTCGTGCCTAGCTAGTCTCAGATGTTCCCAAAGTATCACTCTGAACTCAAAGTCTGCCATAATAAGGGGAATAATGCAGGTGTCGTTTCAGTTTCTCAAGCGAATCTTAATTCCTTGTCTGAAAATGCGTGGATAATTTGATGCATTTTGATTAAAGACCCTAATCAAAATAAAATTCTTTTTTGCATATCATGTGATGAATGATTGTGATAAATGGAGAATCTAGTTATGGAAAATAGATAATTAGGGGACGGAGAACAGACACCGGTCAATATATAAATACAATAAAATGTACAGCTCAGTCAAATACACGTGACATGGGATAAGGTTGATACAACTGAATAATATATCCAAATACATTGAAATACAGCCAAAACAAAAGGATTATCAGTATATAAATACAATGAAATACACAACTCGTTCGTGTATTTAAAAGATTTAGTCCACTCGATACATGTATTTAAAGACACGGAAATACAGTCGAAACAACATAAAAGGTAGCTACGGTCTGTGTTTCATGATTTTTGTATTTCGCTGCATTTCAAAACGCTGAAATACGGTCGCTAGGACATTTGTATTTTGCTGTATTTCAAAACGATGAAATACAGGCGCTGGGACATTAAAGGTAGCTAGCGTTTGTAATTACCAAACTTATAGCTATATATTATTAGAAGCTTATAAAAGGTAGCTATTTATGCAAATTTCTCTTCATTCAATGAGTGTTATAGATCAAAAGAGAGAGGTCAACAAAGACTAGTCTAGCCTATAAACCCATTAACTTTTCTTTCTTTAGTCGATGAGGAACAATTGACACATAATTAGTGAGATGCAGAAACTAACAAGTAGAAGCACTCCAAGATTAACTGCATGATCCTCTTCCTTTCATGACATACTTCCTTAGCCTGGTATATAAGCATTCCGATACCAAATCCTTAACTTCAACAATTTGCTGCCATTTTTAGTCCCTTAAATTGCTCATAAAGGGCCACCTCTAGGGGAAGAGCTACGATAATTAGGTATAGGTTCGGCCAAACTCAATAAATTTTGTATTAGGAAATTCATTGAATTTGTGTAAATGTTTAATTGCGAATCTAGTACCTAAAATGAGCTATAGATCATATACCAAAATTTAGAATCCATAAACTTTAAATTTAGATTTAGCCTCTTAGCACCTAGAGGTGAAATTTTAAAAGGTGTTTATAGGGATATTGTCCAACTACTTTAGTTTAAAGGCCACCCCGCAGTTCTCAATTTATTGGATAAAAGGGTCAACTTACTTAAGTAATTCCTTACTCTTTCAAAAGAAGTAACTAATTCCTTTTTAAAGTACACTATTATACCCATGGCTTTAGTCTAGAGGTACTGGCGCAACTCATGTGGATTAGATGTATGTCACAATTTGAACTTTACTGTAGGTGAGCAAAGTCATTATCCACCAAATATCATGTGTCATTGTTCCTTGTGAATTTCTCGGTTATAAAAAAGTAATTTTTATTAATTTAAGTGGCAAGAGTTATTTTTTTCATCTTTTGTACAAGTGAACTGGCTAACCCATTACGAGTCTCTTGAGATAATTTATGTACCTAGAGCTAGAATTAAACGATCACCTCGTGGGGTTCTAATGTAAACAACTACACTTGATTTTTATAAGAACAACATGTAAATGTTTAAGCATTGAACGATTTTTTTGTAGTTTTCATCTCATGATATATCAACAAGAGGAATGAAAAATGCAAAAGTAATTATATTATCTTTTCAGTAGTTTCTTAAAAACCATCAACTTTAGATAGGTTAGTTGCCCAAGAAATGGGTTGTTCATTACTTCACGGATACTGAAGTTGAATGTTTCTCTAAATTAAGTTGTTATGTCATTGTCATACACAACCAATCATATTTGGTCCGACTACTAATTAAATGATAGTGTAATCCATTAAAAAATAGACATTATTAATTAAAAAATGATGCTATACATCATTAGTTATATTGCTTTATTTTTTTTCTTCTTTAGTGAAGATGGTCGGCTCAATGATGTTGCTTCTGGATTGGAGACGAGCAAAAATTAGTACATGCAGTGTAATCAAGTTGACAATATCTACCATGGACCACCAAATGAAAAAAGTTGGGGTTAATATAATATTTTCCACCTTGTAGTTGGCTGATAGACTGTACGGCTTAAATATTTTTACCGCTTAATCAAATTTATCTCTAAGGGGCGATTTTGTTTGGAAGTAAGTTATTCATAGATTATAATGCATGAATTATTAACATACGAATTATAATGCGAAAAATCTAACATAGGATAATAATATGGGAGTAAAAAATGTTGGGATTATAATATGGGAGTTAGAAGTGCAGAGATTATAAAATGGGAGTTAGAAATGCAGGGATTATAACTTAGGTATTGTACTATAGAGACTTTTTTTTATTAGATAGTATATGATTTCTTATATAAAAACTAATATATGGTGCACAATTGAAAATATTTATTTATTTTACAAATACTATTTAATATATGAATGGTCAATAAAAAAAAAAGTCATAAATCTACGTAATTGAAAATGATAAAGTGTTGGAGGGAAATTTTCAGGACGAGCTCCTGAATATGAAAAAAATTCTGTTGAGAGTGATATCCTCGTAAATGAGACCTGAAATGCACAATTTTTTATTTAATTGGGCTTTAATATAAATAACTAACACCGAATGAAAAATTAAAAGAGAAAAAATTATAGCTAAATCTAGAATGAGCCATAGAGAATTAACAAAGAAATGGGGACATCGGCGGCTAACGTAACGTTCCCGGCCCCATCCCCATTGTTGGGATCTGATTCACGTCTCCTCATTCTGTCTTTTTCTATTCTGCTTGATACGTTTTATTTGAAATTAAGTTTACCAAATCTGATATAATCATTTCAAAAAGTAGAGTAAAAATGTCTATGAACAATTAAATTACAACAACAACATATTCAGTGTAATCTTACAACTGGAGGTCTGAGGAGGGTAAAGTGTGCGCATATCTTATTCCTACCTTGACAGGCAGAGAAGTTGTTTTCGATAGACCCTCGACTCAAATAATCAATTAAATTACAAATTATTTAAATATTATTAAGAGTGTCCATACGTATATATAAATTAAAGCCGTTTTATTTATTTTTAGCTACATGACAAGGCAGCAGCCAGGTTGAGACACATGAGTATGTTTGGGATTCGGAATCCCATTTTAAGATTTTCCTCACCTAAAAAATAAGTAGATAAATCAAAAATAGGAATTATCTTCATAATTTGATAAATGTTGTAAAAAAAAAAGAAACTAACATCTAACTATCTAAGCCCGGTGGTCCAACTGAATTTACTCAAAAAACTTGTTCTATGTAGCTATAGATTCGACTTTCCTTCTAATTTGTTCTTCCTTTATTAATGTTTTTACTACTATATAGAAGCACCAGTTGGTGCCCCTTTTCGTCATCCGTCGTCGTACTATATAGAAGCATCAGTTGGTGTCCCTTTTCGTCATCCGTCGTCATCCAAAAAAAAAAAAAAATTGGGCCCCATATTAAACAGGCCCATAAAAAAAATGTGGGCATCATATATATTAAACAACAACTAATATTAAAAAAAAAATTGTGAGCCTCATATTAAACATCAACCAGTATTAAAAAATAAAAGTGAAACCCACCATATCCAAACTCATGAGAAAAAAAAAGTGGACCCCATATTAATAAAATCAAGCAATATTAAAAAAAAGGTGAATCCCATATTAAAAAAACAAACAATGTTAAAAAAAAAATTGTGGGCCCTATAAAAAAAATTTGGGCCCCATATTAAACAGGCCCATAAAAAAAATGTGGGCCCCATATTAAACACCAACCAGTATTAAAAAAAAAGCGGACCCCATATTAACAAAATCAAGCAATATTAAAAAAAAAGTAAATCTCATATTAAAAAAAAATTGTGGGTCCCATATTAAACACCAACAAGTAATAAAAAAAGGGAGAAGAAAAAAAAGTGGAACCCACCACATCCAAACTCCCGGGAAAAAAAAAGTGAACCCCATATTAACAGAATCAAGTAAAAAAAAATTGTGGGCCCCATATATATTAAACAACAACTAATATTAAAAAACATTGTGGGCCCCATATTAAACACCAACCAGTATTAAAAAAAAAAGTGAAACCCACCACATCCAAACTCACGGGAAAAAAAAAGTGGACCCCATATTAACAAAATCAAGGAATATTAAAAAAAAAGTGAATCTCATATTAAAAAACAAACAATGTTAAAAAAAAAATGTGGGCCCCATATTAAACACCAACCAGTATTAAAAAAAAGGGAGAAGAAAAAAAAGTAGAACCCACCACATCCAAACTCACGGGAAAAAAAAATTGAACTCATATTAACAGAATCAAGCAAAAAAAATTGTGGGCCCCATATATATTAAACAACAACTAATATTAAAAAAAAATATGGGTCCCATATTAAACACCAACCAGTATTAAAAAAAAAAAGTGGAACCCACCACATCCAAACTCACGGGAAAAAAAAATGGACCCCATATTAACAAAATCAAGCAATATTAAAAAAAAAAAGTGAATCCCATATTAAAAAAACAAACAATGTTAAAAAAAATTATGAGCCTCATATTAAACACCAACCAGTATTAAAAAAAAAAAAAAAAAGTGGAACCCACCACATCTAAACTCACAGGAAAAAAAAAGTAGATCCTATATTAACAGAATCAAGCAATATTAAAAAAATAAAATTGAATCCCATATTAATAAAACAAACGATGTTAAAAACCAAATGCTTAGAAAATACTTTATTATATTTCTATTTTTCTATTATATAGAAGCATCGGTTTACCCATGCTTCGTCGACAGTCACTCTTAAAAAAAAAAAAAAACTGGACCCCACCCTCCCCAAACTCATGAAAAAAAAGTGGACTCCACCCTCTCCAAACTCTTGAAAAAAAAAGATGGACCCAATATTAAAAAAGAAAGAAAAAAGGCAACGTCAAAAAAAAAAATGTACACCCCATATACTAAAAAATCAAACAATATTCATGTAATTCTCAAAGTATCCCCATCAAGTCAATAATAATGAATTCATTGTCACATGCATATTAACCTATTAGTGAGAGCAAATGAAATTATTGCACAGCAAAAAACATTAACCTCATATTATTACTTTTCTTCAAAATATTTAATTGTTGTATTTGCTATTCCGCTATGTCATTTATTTGTTATGTTTACTAAAATAAATATACTTAAAATATATATATATATATATTTAAAAAATAAGATACAATTTAATTACTTTTTTATTTTTATTCTTACTCTAATAAATGTGAAAAGAGATTAATATCAAATGAAGATCAATAATGAATAAGGTAAATTAGTTAAATTATATTTCTAATTCACGTTTCCTTAAAAAACCATGCAAAAGACAACATGACAAGTAAAATGGGGTAAACCGAGAATTTCTACTTTGTTTCGTTTAAATAGAAAATTAATTTCTACTTTGTTTCGTTTCAAACATGTAAAATTAATTTAATAATTTGAATTAGAATTATCCAAATCAAAATTTGATAAAAAATAATAAGTATTTTACACTTTTAAATTAATCGAATTAAAATTGAAAGTGTCAACTGATGCTTAAATATTGCTATTATTTTATCTCAAAGAGAGAAAAATAGTTTTCTTTTAAATAAGTCTTCTCTTTTAAAAAATATTAATAAATTTTCGAAGCAAACACGAATAAAATAAAGTTTTAGATACAGAGTACAAACTACAATGTTATATTAATCGTATTTTGAATATAGTACACACATATATATATTATCACTATCTAAACACAACTATATTTACATAGATACACTATAATCTGAAGTGTTGAGCCCGTGCTAAGCCATCTAGTTAGCACATAAGAGAGGGACACATTATTTTCCTACAATAAATAAATAAATAAATTGTACTATTAGATTTAGTTCTTGCTGTGCGTTTGTGAGCCGGGGATTTATGAGCCTTATCTTATAATCTTATGCTGGAAAGAAACATTTCACCGACAATTAAGTACACATTTTGACTTTTAGTCAACAAGGAATTCTAATTAGATTTTTCAAGTACGATACAAGCAATTACTGTTAGGTCTTAGAAAATGAAAAGACATTTGCCTAACATTTGGAGTGAGTTACACTTGTCTCCAGGGTGAGAAAAACAAGAAAATAGAATTTGTAACTTTACCTGTTTAGCAAGTAATAATCATTTTGTTTCATTGTATATCGCACTTTTTTTGTTTTTATATGTTCCCAACTCTCTTTATATTTAAAAATCATAATACTTTTTTCCCCTTAAAAAATCGTATTACTTTGAACTTTCCATTTCATGTGTAAAATGACTAGCTTTATTAAATAATTTTTTGACATATTCCACATCACGAGTTTTAACGATATTTTTGTTATATAAAAGAAGTTGGTTTTATATTTTAAAACTCTATATCTAATCTAATGATGCTATAAACAAAAACAAAAAAGTAATCCCTCCATTTACTTTGCTTGTTATACTCGACATAAAATATAATAAAGAAAGGAAAACTCTTATTTTTGTAATTTTTAACATGCCATAGTATTTGTATGATTAATTTTTTTTAAAAAACTTTTTAAAATATCATTATTGTATAATTATAAAATTTCCCATTAAAAAATATAAGATGTATTCTTCTTTTTGAAAAATGGAGGAGGAGCTACACTTTGCCCCATCCAATGCAACAGAACGCCGCTTCGTCAAACTTTTTTTATAAAATTTATATATAAATAATAAGTAAAATAAAAATATTAAATGTAAATATATAAAATTTTATTACTTTTCATTATAATTTATTTAAATATTGACATTGTTTATAAAAAAATCTATATACGTTCAATAAAAAGATAATCAAACAAAAATAAAACCGGGGGAATAACATTTAGAGCCTGTTTGGATGGGCTTATGCCTATAAGCTGCAAACAGCTTATAAGCTAAAAAAAATAAGTTGGGGTAGTCTAACTTATTTTTTTTGTCTTATAAGTTGTTTTCAGCTTATAAGCTGCTTTAGATAAGCTAAGTCAAATGGGTTTAATTATTTTTTTGAGCTTATTTTAAGCACAAAATAACTTTAAGCTGGCCAGCCAAACACTCAAAAAAACTGAAAACAGCTTATAAGCAACTTATGAGCAACTTATAAGCCAATCCAAACGGGCTCTTAATTAAACCGTTGTCCCATGCTAGACTTTAATTTGTTGTTCCCTCCTTAGAAAGAAGAGACAGATGTTGGCGTAGCAGGAGAAGAAGGTGACACTTGTCATATTGAAAGGAAGAACACGTTAAGACCTCTTCACATGGTTTTTTTTTTTTTTAAATTGATTTGGTTAAGAATGTTGTGGTGATGTTACTTAGACTACTTTCGAACCTTACTAAAGAAGGGAAGGCTGTCAATCCATTCTAATTTTATTTTTCAGATCTCATGACCATCTATTGTATGTATGTAATTGTAGTGAAAAAGTCCCCTTCGCAAAAAACAATTCAGTATATGTAGAAGGTGAAAATTATTTTATATATATATAATAGATGTTGAACCCCTTTAACTTCTTCATTTATCTACATCTTTATATTCTTGAATCCCCTTAATTAAATTCTGATTCCGCAACCGTCTCTTCATCGTTTTCATGTCGGTGGCTTATGGTCCTCCCTTTCATTATGAGCCGTTTGTTCATGTACATGATTCTTCCTATGCTACATGAATACTTGTCTTGTTTCAACACAAATTGCGTACTTCCACGTATGGCTGCTTCAACATCCATACACACTTCATGACATCCTTATAACAAATGTTGCAACACTAAAGCCCCCATACTGTGCAAAGTTCACAAGTCGGGGTGACAGCGCTAGTGCCACTGACAAATTCATCCATTTTTATCTCAATTTCAGATAAAAATGTTTAAATTTTAGTTAATATAAATGTTTAAATTTTAGTTATTTTTGTAAGTTATTTTTGCTTGACTTAGATTGTTTTAATTTGAACTCTAGTCATATAATGGTGAAGTCATGTAAAAATGACATATATTATTGAAGTTCAACTATATAAAACTTCAGACAGATATTTGAAGTTAGACTTTATCAAGATTAATTTAAAAACTTTATCAAGATTAATTTAGACACAGTACCCGAAGTAAATGCACCAAAAAAAAAAAAAGTAAGCACAAATTAAATTACAACGTTAAAATTGAATGTCTATGCACTTGGCATCGGGATTGAGCTATGTGTTGGGATTGAAATAATATAACGTCATGCAGAAGCTATCGATTGCAAACCTTGAATGACAATGAATCAAACAATAATGAAAAACTATAAAAAGATTTGATAATATGATATGAATTTGACTAATTGACCTACATATGATAAAACTAATATAAAACCTATTCTAAAGCTATTGGGAGAATAAGTCTCCCCTTAAGCAAAACTCTCTAAATGACTAGCCAAATATGCAAAAGAATTATATTTTTTTTTCAGGAAAAGTAAAAGGATTATGGTTATACTTTGACTTTCCTTCCGAAAAGTAAAACTCAAATATGATAAGAAAATCAGGGCAAAACCCTAACAAATCTCCCCTTTTGGCCTGAATTTTCTTGATAAAACTTGATCCGTATTCTTCACATAATTAATCTTCATAAAATTATTATTGGTTAAAAATAGTTTAAAGAATATTTTATTTTTATTTTTAAAAATGCAGCCGCAGGAATCTTGAAAATATGGTTAAAAGTTCGTCTTCACATATAACACTTCAGACTCTTTTTTTATTTTTTTAAACAAAATTCTTCATTATCGCTAAATTAGTTGCTCTTGATTTGAAAACTCTCCGCAAAAACCTATCACACTACATAATTTGTATATACTCCTTCTAAGCAAGTGTGGAAGAAGCGTGCCGTACAAGCCAAAGTTTTTGAGTAATAAGCAGCGTCTGTGGGACCCACCAATCCCACCCCCTCCAACTAACCCCCACCATCAGGTCGATCGAATAGTACTTTCCAGAATTCTTTTCCCAAACAAAACAATATTTGATCATCAAATAAAACGCTTCACACTTTTGCTCCCCGTGTTTCTGCACTCAAAACAGAACATAACATAGTCCTACAAGACTCTGTTTTTTTTTCTTTCTTGGAGATATTTATTGCAAGTGTGTTAGATTTTTTTTTTTTTTTTTTTTTTTGTTGTTGTTGTTGTTGTTGAATGGGAATATTGGAATTAAAGATAGGGTGATGAGGAAGTCTTTTAAAGATTCACTTAAAGCACTTGAAGCTGATATTCAACATGCCAATACTCTGTATGTCTTCTTTGATTCTTGCTCCTTTTCTATCTGCTTGATAATACCTGATTTTTTTTTCTTCTAATCAGACAAAAGGTGTTAATTTAAACAATTTAACACCCTTCTTTTATTCTTCCATCCCCCTCTTATCAATCTGGAAAATCAGAATTATTTTGCCTGATCATGGAGTGATTTCTTGATTTCTTCTCTGTATGGTTTTTCTTGTCATATTCTTCCTAATTTTGGAACTAGCTCTCCTAATAAATCCACAATAATAAACTGGAGTATAGAAAACAAGTTGATAGTACTAATTGGATAAGAGTAGCAGGGACCCATAGCTTGATTCTTCTGAAATCTAATTGTTAAGAACATTCATCATTTGTACTACTGGTATTTTAGTTGATATTTTCTGCAAACTAGAATTGCAGGCAAAACCATTTTGTATTTTGTGCATCTTCTGTTACGCCCTCCCCTGAAAATAAGAATTTTGTGCCCGTTTTGCAAAAAAAGGTTCTTTTGGACCCCTTCCCTAGAAAATCACACTGGAATACAAGGCCAATTATTTTATGTATATGTGGTAGATTATGAAAACCCCTTAGATGGAAATTCTGCCTCCGCCCCGTTAGCTGAAAATAAGAATTTTGTGCCCTTTTTGTTTGATTGTTCCGATTAAAAAAAAAATTGGCAGATTTTGACATGACTGGTTTTCTTGAGATATACAGGGCTTCAGATTATCCAAGAGAATATGATGGCGCTAGCCTTCAGATGAGACTATCATACAGTCCCTGTGCTCAATTTTTTCTGTTTCTTGTCCAATGGACTGACTGTCACTTTGCTGGTGCTCTAGGATTGCTTAGAATCCTTATTTATAAGGTAATTTTCCCATTTTTCTTGTTGCGTCGTCTCTCATGGTCACGAAAGCTTCCTTATGATGTTTATTGCAGGCTTATGAGGATGGTAAGACAAGCATGTATATTCATGAGAGAAAAGCTAGTATAAAACAGTTCTATGGTAATTTAGTCTCCTCAAATTACTTATTTTATACTCCCTCTGTCCTAAAATAGTTGTCACGTTTCTCTTCAGAGAGTCATTTGGACTAATTTTCTGAGCTAAATTGGATTAGATTGATTCAATAATTTAAACTTAAGATTTAGATATTCAAAACTATACGAAAAGTACAATAAGTTGTAAGTTGCAATTCTTCTCATATCAATATGGTAAAAAATTACATCTTAAAATGTTGGTCAAAGTTTATATACTTTTAACTCTTGAGAAGCGAAAAGTGACACATATTTTGGGCGGAGGGTATGTTTTATATGTCCTAAGGTATTTCAATTTCTTTAGTTTTTAGAAGTGTGAAGTTCATTGAATTGAGTTGTCATTGAACAGGTGTGATATTTCCCTCTTTGTTGCAACTTCAAAGGGGAATCACTGAAATTGATGAGAGGAAGCAGAGAGAGATATGCGCAACCAAATTCAAAAAAGGTGATGAGATGAACAAAGGTAAGCTTTCTGAAATCGAAATAGAGAGGGAGGAGGAATGTGGTATCTGCATGGAGATGGATACGAAGGTTGTCTTACCATCCTGCAATCACTCTTTGTGCATGAAGTGTTATAGAAACTGGTGAGCCAACTTCTGTAATTTGTTAGATTTCCCACCTTTCTGTTACTTCATGCCTGATGTATTTTATTTAGAAAGTAGTATGTTAAACAATCTTTGTGATTCTGTTGCTTTTTGACTTCGCGTGTAGCTAACACCCTGCATACAATGTTATGTATTCCGAGGGAAGGAACTAAAAATAAAAATTAATCGTTCAGGAAGCTTTGGGTTCTGAATTAGTGTAACTGCCAAATCATTGCATAATTTCTTTGTAGATTGAGCATGTGGATTGAATATACTCTTACTTGATGTACCTGCCTTTAGTGATGGACGATATATAATGTATGCAGATGCTCACAAATTTTGTCACCCATAAGATTTTGTGGTCCGACTGCGCCATTTTGAAGATTTTTTTTTTTTTGTTTTAAATAAATAAATCAAGTACCTACTTTTAGCAGTATTTTGGACAAGTATAAAAGGGTTTTACAATTGCACTTTGGTTAAATACCACATGGCTTGATATGCTTCTGGCTAAGTTCTGCAATTATATTAACAAGGTAAAATTGGTAAAGCATCTCTTGAAGAATTTCTTGGTGAGACAAAGTGGTCTGTTGATTCGATTCTGCTTGTCTTAAAGGGTGATTCTGGTAAAGCTATGTTCCTCGTACTCTTCAAAGATGTGCGTATCAGATCCTCCAAAAGTATTGCATCTTTTGAGGATCACGGGTGCGACAACATCTTTTCGAGAGCCGGAGCAACATAGCTAGTAAGGTAGATTTTCCTGCAGTGCAAAGTCTTAATCTTAGGTGTGAAGAGAATTTGTTCTTTGATTGGTCTCTGAAAGTTCTCCTTCTTGGGGCTTATTAACAGAGGATTCAGAAGGGAAAACAGGAGAATTATTGTTATGCTCTACTAATAGGACCCTTGCATTGCATCTGCAAACAATTTTCCTATTTTTGATGTTCTATATTAGCTTGTCTACTCGAATAAACTAACAATGTTGGTGGTTGCTGTAGGCGTGCCCGATCTCAGTCGTGCCCTTTCTGTCGAGATAGTCTCAAAAGAGTGGATTCTGGAGAACTTTGGATATACACCAACATATGTGATATCAAAGACTTGTGCACAATAACAAGGGAAAATATGAAGAGGCTTCTCATGTACATCGAAAAATTGCCTGTCGTCTATCCGGATCCAACAGTTGTCTCTTATCAGCCTCATTAGTGATGAAGAATACTATAGGTTAGGTAGGTTGTGCATACAAACAAGGCATTCTGTTTGTATATAAATTCTTTTTTAACAGTTAAATATGTATAGTTTGTTGGTCATTGCCAGCAAGTCTAGATATGTGCACCATATTTTTCGCATTCTTAAGGAAGCATTTCATTTGCCTTTTTCGTTTTCCTGCTTTCTTTCTGCTTTGTTGTGGCTATATAGTTCGATTGATGTACAAGACCAGAAGAAACTTTTCTCATGCTTTTAACATTTCCGTGAATGATCGATAACAGTTGGAGCAAAAATGTCAACTGTAACACTGAACTAGGTAAGAAATCGTAGTTCAGACAGGTTATCAAGCAAGTGCAAGAAGATATTCTATAAAGATGTATGTGCAACTCTATTTTCTGAACAGAGTAAAGGAGAAGCCAATCCACCTAAGTCCACAGCACCAATTTTAAAAATTTACAATCCAGCAGAGACGGGGTGATTTTGATGGCAGAAAGTTTTAGGAAGTGGAAGGTTGTCTGCATCGGTCGGTTGGTGTTACATGTGCAAGGAGACGGGGAGGATGTGGACCATCTTCTTCTACATTGCGGGCTTACCATGAGATTGTGATGGGATATGTTTCGGTGGTTCCGCACTCCCTGGACAATGCCAAGAATTGTGAAAGAGTTGATGGTCAGTTGGAAAGCGGGAGAAGAAGGAGAAGACGAAGGGCTTGGAACGTGGTTCCGATTGCATTGATGTGGAGAAACAAGAGAGCTTTTGAAGGAGTAGAGTCAAGTTTTTCTCAGTTGAGGAGTAGTCTCCTCTCCCTTATTTTCTTTTGGTGTAAACAGAAAGTTCTATGTTGTATAGAGGATTGGTTGGAATTTGTAGAAAATCATCTTTTGTAGATTCTTTACCTTTTGGTGTATTCCTTGTATAAGACCGTTTTTTGGCTTGGTTAAAAAAAAAACAGAGGTAGAACCAAATCTAGTGCTATATGGTATTTGCAGGCAGAAAAGCTGAAAGATGACTACACTATCAATCGCCATCCTCCTCTCTTTTCACCTGCAGATCATCAGGCACAAAGGTAAATGCAAGCAGAAAAATGTATTAATCTAAAGAGTTGTTAAGATGAGAACGTAGAGTAGCACTATTGTATACCACTCTTATGGAGATCTAATCATTGAAGTAAAAGTGGGGTTCGGCTCGCACGGTTCCTTCCAAAAGGCTTCACATCCTATATGTAGCTCTTTTCCTACTTTTCAACTGTCAATTTAGGACTTTATTTGCAACAACAACAACAACAACAACAATACCCAGTATAATCCCACAAGTGGCAGTAATGAACATGCAAATCATCGTCCACATCATCTCATGGGCTTAACAGAGTATTTACGACCACCAAAGTTCACTATTTTTTTTCGTATATGTCTCTAAGCTACAAGTAAGTTAATAATGTTGGGTGTTGCAAACAAAGTACCACATTGGTAGCTGAAAAGAAAAAATAGCTACTTATAAGGTGTTGGCCTTTTGGGGAAAACCCTGGGGGCATGGCTCAAAGTGGACGATATCACACCGTATTAAGAGTATCTTTGGACAGTTTAGCCCAATAACTGATATCAGAGTCAATGGTTTGGCGGGACGAGTATGAAGATGACGGAGTGTGGCATGGGGTCCGGCTTAGTGCCTTTGCCAGTCTATAGGCCGGTTTACGACCTTTACCCATAGCTTCTTAGTTCGAGGGGGAGATTTGATGTGAGGCCTTTTGAACAAAGAAAAATTTACAGTCCATAACTACCTCTAAGACTTATTTATTAGTAATAGCTACCTTTTTTTTAATTATTTTTGGTAGCTTAATTATTTATCAAATTACCATCTATAACTTGTTTTTGTAACTGCAATGTATTTCCCTAAAAATAAGGTACCTCTCTCCCACTTACCCACAATCTTTTTTAAAAAAAATATTTTTCTCTCACATTTTCAATTCACAACCGTATTTTACTCCTATTATTTTTCACCATAATTAGCACGATTTCTTCTTCTTCTTCTTCTTCTTCTTCTTCCTTATCAGTTACCCAATCTCTACAGGTAACTAATTTTCGTTATGTTATTTGTTGTATTTCTCTTCAATTGTTCATAAATTTCATCGTCTTTAGCTTCACTTTTCATTCAATTTTTTTTAAAAAAAATATTTTCAACCATTATTAGAGTATCTTCAACAAGCTCTAACTCTCCATTTTAATGGCGGATATTGATACTCCAAGCAAAAATACACCAGTGGCAACAAGAAAAGCAGTGGAGGATCTCCAACCAATGGTCGAAGCTCAGTCATAACAATTCGTTTGCTAAATCTCCATGGATAGGACGAAATAAGAGGAGAATCCTTCTTATGTTTGCTAATCATGTGGTGTTGTTTATCTTATGAGTGATGAAAGATAGTATTGATTATAGCAATATGATATTGTAGCATCATCTAGGAGCAAGAGAATAGGTTGTTGTTGTAGAAACACCATTGATGAGAGTTGTGGAGCTTCATGCCCACCAAGTGTTTGATAAAATGTTTCAGTATATTTCAGTGTATTTCTGTGTATCAACAAACAATATATATAATTTTTCAGTATATTTGATTGTATTATTTCGTTGTATTTCAACGTATTTATCTTTTTTTTGGTGTAGAGCCTATTTTTACTCCACTTTTTTTTCACGATTTTTGTATTTCGCTGTATTTCAATATATTTCTGCATTTTGTATTTTTAATTTATGAAATAGTTTCTGATATATTTTATTGTATTCCATTGTATATACGCATACTACAACTTTATATTTCTTAAACAATTAACCATATTTTGTTGTATTCCAGCGTATATTTTTCTATATTTGGAAGTTTTCAGATATTTAGTGGTTTTTGAATTCAAAAAGTTTTGATTGTGATAAAAGTTGAGAGAGATTTGTGAGCTGTTATGGAATGCGTGAAATATGAAAAAAGGGCAGTCCGGTGCACTAAGCTCTCTCTATATGCGGGGGTCTGGGAAAGGGCCGGACCACAAGGGTATATTGTATGCAGCCTTACCTTGCATTGCGTGAAATATGGTTGATTTAATTTAACTTACCATTTAAAAAGAAAAAGAAGAATCTGTTTCAAAAATATAATCTATTTTTACTCAACCCGATTTTGTATTTCCTTGTATTTCAAAAAATCTGTTCCGTAAATAGCTCCTGATTTCACTGGAGCGTGTTTACTGTTCACTGTATTTCTCTATATTTTAAAACAAAAAAAACAGACATACACGCATTTTTTAAAAAAAGTAGCTACGCTTGGTAATTTTGCATTTTATAGTTATATCTACTTAGAAGCCAATAAAAAGTAGCTATTTATGTAAGTTTCACTTAAACAAAACTGTACGGACATGACCCAAAGCGGACAATATCACACCATATTAAGAGTATCTTTGGATCATTTAGCCCAACAAATAAACTGGTGTGTAGATTGGTAAATGCGTTAACACAGGACCCACATCATCACTCTACCGTCTTTATACTCATCTTGACTTTTAAGCATTTATTTTTAAGTCAAAATAATAAAAATAAACCAAAGTCAAAGTTAGGATTCCTAACTTATGGCTGATGCTTATAAGCCATAAGTTATAAGCCCGTTCACGCACGCTCATTATCAAACTTTAAATTTCTCTTATGCTTATGGCAAATATGCATGTCAATGACCCTAGATCTGCTTAATGACGCAGAGCCTTCATTATTCAGGTATTAGATTGTGCCCATTTTATTTAGCTTTCTCATGTGAAATAAAGTTGGTAATAGCTGAAAAACGGTGGAGAATATTTATTTATTAGTTAATTTATTTTATCCTACTTGCCTATAGAGTTTCGGGTTTGAGAGTTCCAAATAGGATTTTGTAATCAGATTGTGCTGTTTTTTGCCTGTTTTGAATCAGAATAATTTAGATATGTTGACAAACTTCTTTAGATTAATGGGATAAACTCTATCAAACACCATAACAGGAGAACAACTTTAATGAAAAGGGATAGGTAACCCATATGATTAGCCACTGCAATATTCTAATTGGATACTTTCATTAATGTCCCTTCAGTCAAACTTAATTACCGGCAATAGCTCAAATATACAAAACCTATACACTACAACAACAACGTACCCAGT
Source organism: Lycium barbarum (assembly GCF_019175385.1). NCBI lineage: Eukaryota > Viridiplantae > Streptophyta > Magnoliopsida > Solanales > Solanaceae > Lycium > Lycium barbarum. The sequence goes on from NC_083344.1 coordinate 121,408,907, forward strand.
GGAATCCCACAATGTGGGGTCTAGGAAGGGTAGAGTGTACGCAGACCTTACCTCACCTTGAAAGGTAGGGAGACTGTTTTCGAAAGACTCTCGTCTCTGATATGCATATTATACGTGTAATGTGTATATATATAATATACACATAGTATATGTATATAATATGTATGGTATAAGTATAATATGTGTATATTTTAAGTAATAAATATACTAAACCTATACATTGCTGGCTATTTTGTAAACGAGATCAACCAAAGGTATTGGCATGTAATTTTTCCCTATTCTATTTCTGGGCATACTACTAGTTCAGTGTGTAGCATTCTCTTATTCGGAACAAGGCTTTAATATAGGATACATGAAAAATTAAACAGTTATTAGTCCGTCAACTAGTTGTGTCTTGTTCATATTATCATCTCCTTGAAAGGAAGGACTCCTTGATTGCTTGAAGTTTGCTCAAAACAGTGTCTATTGGCGTTCTCTCTCTGGGTGATGATGCAGAACATGTAAGCCCGATTTCCAAAACCCAGACCAGACATTCTTCTATTCTTCGTGCTTGATCTTGATTGATGTTTTGTTCTTCCTCTGCCAAGAGCATTACAGGGTCTGCAATCTCCATGACATGTTCAGGCAAAGCCATTGAAACATACTTGTGAAGATTTAGACTCTCGTTAAAAATCGTGTCAGTTGGTCTTCTGCAGATGAACACTTCCAGCAACACTATTCCAAAGCTGTAAACATCTCCAAGTGCGGATGCTTGGCCACCTGATCCGTACTCTGCAACGCACTAACTCAATTTCTGCAGACTGCTATATCATCTTTCTATAAAACGTAAACTAGTGACATCATACCTGTTGGGATGTAACCTATAGAACCCTTTAGTGCTGCGGAAATCTGATGACTCCAAGAATTGCTCGATGTGTCAAGGAGAAATGTTGCTAATCCAAAGTCACCAACATGGGCAGACATATCTTCATCGAGGAGTATGTTGCTTGGCTTTAGATCACAATGAACTATTGGTGTTGGGCAGTGATTGTGGAGATAGTCAAGTGCAGATGCAACATCTATGACAATGTTTAGTCTTTGGATAAAGGTCAGCCTCTTGGTTTGGTGTTGCTGATCATCATTTTCTGGATGCAACCAATCATGTAGGTTGCCATTAGTCATGAACTCAAAAACTAGGCATTTGAAGTCATTACCTTGGCGATCAATGCTCGAACAAGCAGTCTTGATTCTGAGAAGATTACGATGTCTTATATTTCTCAAAGCTCTGCATTCATCTAGGAAGCTCCTCAAGGCCCCTCTTTGTTGTAGGTTCAACACTTTGACTGCCATTATTTTATCATCACCATGGAAATGCGCTTTGTATACTGAACCAAAACTTCCTGCACCTACCAAGTTATCCTCAGAGAAACCATCCGTTGCTCTAAGTATTTCTCGATACGTAGTTCTTGGTATCTGTGCTAGCTGCCCATCATTCCAAGGGTGTTCCTTTCTTGAGTTGCTGAGGCTGTAATAAGCAGCACAGGAACATAGCATCAAAACTGACAATGCAACAGGAACAATAATAGCCAGCGACACTCTTGAATGAAGGTGCTTGGTAGCTTTGGAGCATTTAGGCAACTGTAAGCTGGGAGCACCTCCACAAAGTCTATTGTTTCCTTTGATAGAAATTGCGCTTGTATTTGCAAAGATCCCTTCTTTTGGCACCCCACCTTCAAGTTCATTGAATGAAAGGTCCAGTTTTCTGAGATATGGAAGCTTTCCAAGAAACTCTGGTACTTTTCCTGACAAATTGTTCCGTGAAAAATCTATCTTACCTAATCCTTTTAAATTTGTAAAGGATTGAGGAATACTTCCTTGAAAGAGATTATTACTAATATTTACACGCTCTAAGCGGAGGCAATTGCTGAGAGTGCTTGGAATCTCACCAGAAAATTTGTTGTGTGAAACATCCAATTCCTCGAGATTTATCAACTGACCAAGTTCTTTTGGCAAGGATCCCGTTAAAGAGTTACTTGCCAATGATAAGGAAACTGAAAGCGAAGATAGTCCTGCAACCTCTTCCGGTATGGAGCCAACAAGATTATTCTTAGTAAGGTTTAGTGTTGACAAAATCTTACACTTCCCCAACTCTGGAGGTATGCTTCCTTCTAGTCTATTTTCTTGTAGGTATAGACTAGTTAACCATGTCAAGTTACCAATAGAGGATGGTATCTTCCCTGAAAATGCATTTTTGTTCAAATAGAGAACTTGCAGATATTCAAGTTTACCTATAGCTTCAGGAACACTGCCATTTAGATAGTTTCCGTCCATTCCTAGTAGGGTCAAACTAATAAGGTTGCCTACTCCAGCAGGAAGAGTACCATGTAACCTATTGTAACCTAGAGAAAATATCTCAAGTACAGTCGAAAGATTAGTGATTGAGTAAGGCACTTCTCCCCTAAAGTTATTGGTTGCAAAACTCAGTACCATCAGATTTGTACAATTGGTTAGGAAATCAAGAAATTTCAAGCCCTCATAACTTCCCCTCCCTCCTAGTCTGTTCGCCTCAAAGTTGAGCCTAACCAACTTTTTCAACTTTCCAAAACTAGTTGGCACATCTCCAATAAGTTTATTTTGGGAAATATCAATCACGGTAAGCTTAGAAGCATTCGCCAATGAGACAGGAATAGGTCCGGTGAAGCTGTTGACAGCACCAGCGAATACTTCAAGGTTTGGAAGAGTAAGGCCTACATCTGCTGGAAGTTGTCCATGCAGTAGATTTTGAGTAACAGAGAAATAGTAGATGGAAGAAATATTGAAAATCGATGAAGGGATTGTACCAGTTAATTCATTCGAGTTCACATGAAATACTTTCAAATTCGTTAGACGGCCAAGTTCCTGAGGTATTGGTCCTTGTAGACTATTACTGGAAATGTCAAGGAACTCTAAAGATGAAATGTTTCCTAACCAACGTGGGATGCCTCCTGTGAAAGAGTTCCTTTTCAATTTTAACAAATACAGCTTTGAAAGAGAACTGAGTTGACCCACAATTTTCCCAACAAGATCATTAAATCGTAGATCAAGTACTCTAAGTTCCTTGCAGTAAGTTAAATTGGCAGGAATATTTCCACTAAAATAATTGAAACTGAGATTGAGATGTTGCAGCTGCAGTAAGAGACCGATTCGTTGAGGAATTTCACCACGAAAGCTATTGTTTCCAAGATCAATACCTGTAAGGAAACTGAGATTGCCAATGGAAGCCGGAATGGTGCCAACGAGTTCTCGTGAACTCAAATCAAGAAATGTAACTCTTCCAATGGAAGGGCTGCATGTTACACCTGTCCAGTTGCAGAAATGGGAAGAATGATCATTCCAAGAAGCCACGACATGGAGTGGATCCTCACTTATTCTGCTTTTGAAGTCTAGTAGTGCTAGTTGATCAGTTGATTCCAAACCTGAGATTGCAATGGAAAAAACAATAATTGAGTACTGGAAGTATAACAAAAGCCATATGGAATTGCCCATTGTCTTGGAATTTTGTATAAAAAAGCTACTAGTAAGAGACTAGCCAGTTGCTATTTCTAGCTTGTAAGAGGAGAAAGTACAAAACATCAGAATGTAAGCTTTCCTTTTCTAAGAATCTGAATGATCATACAATTATTTTCAGGACACTTCCAACTAACAGGTATAAATGCTAATTTGTTGGATAACTACGTATAGACTCTGAGAGCGATGAAAACTTTGTTAGAAAAATATTGTTTTCTATTTAATATCTCAAAAATAATAAGAACTATTTCTAACCTTTTATTGGCTTTAATACAAAAGAAATATTTTTATTCACCATTTTAATACTATATTAATGACTCTTTAATAGGATAATTATTTTATAATATTATATCAGCTTTAATGCTTAAGAGACTATTTGACTGATAGCCTGTTTGGCCAAGCTTATTTTCCTTCCAAAAGTACTTATTTTTTCAATAAGTGCTTATTTGAAAAAAAGTGAGGTGTTTGACCAAGCTTTTAGGAGAAAATAAGTGCTTCTGGCGAGTAGCAGAAGCTAAAAAAAACTATTTTTGCCCAAAAACACTTTTTTTAAAAGTACTTTTGAGAAAAATACAAATAGAAACACTTTTTAAAAGCTTGGCCAAACACTAATTGTTGTTCAAAAGTGTTTTTTTAATTAATTGGCCAAACACAAACTGTTTTTCGCCAAAAGTATTTTTTTTAAAAGTACTTTTAAAAAAAAAAAAAAAAAAAAAAAACTTATTTTAGAAGCTTGACCAAACAGGCTATTAGCCTTTGAATTTTTAAGTTTTGCAACTGTAACAGACAAGTAAATTCTTTGAATACTACTGGCTAACAGGAAGTTGAATAGCCATAATGGCTATTATTATTATTATTAATTATATTTTAATGTTGAGAGTTGAAACGTTCTAAACGTAACAGAGGTCCAATTCAAGTACTATATATATTATCTTTGTCTTTTGTAGGTAGATGACAGAAAAGCATGAGATATATATAAAAACATATTCTTCCTTCTATATTATATTATGCTGGATTTTCTACTTTGTGAAATCTTTATTAGTTTTTGGCTCCTAATTTTATACTAGAAGAACTTGTTGAATCTTTATTAGTTTTTAGCTCCTAGTTTTGTACTAGAAGAGCTTGTTGAATCCTGGGAATACCCCCATACTGGGTGAAATATCCTTAAGGACAGTGTCTTAGTTGACATGCCTCAAGCTATGAAGAATTTCCTGCTGCAAGGTTCGTGATCAAGTATTGTGTTCAAGTATTTTTCATAAGATTTTCAACAATCTTAAGGATATTTCACCCGGTATGAGTATATCCCTCAGGATTCAACAAGCTCTTCTAGTACAAAACTAGGAGCCAAAATCTAATAAAGATTTCACCAGAAATAAAACCCAGCACACTATAATATGTATCACCTCAAGTTCATCTATCTCTTATAAAGTACGTTTAACATACAATTTTTGGCAAACGCGTACTTGAAATTTAGACAGATTGTACTAAGTTAACTCTTTCAATTTTCCGTAAGAATAGAGAGTAAAATATCCTTAAGGACAGTGTCTAATTTTTCTCACACAGCTAATGCTGCTTGGCAACCACAATATATAGTCACGTTGGTTTCATCTCAACCTAAATACTCACTAAGAAGTATCTTAGAGCCTGTTTGGATGGGTTTATGCCTATAAGCTGCAAACAGCTTATAAGCTAAAAAAAATAAGTTGAGTAGTCTAACTTATTATTTTAGCTTATAAGCTGTTTTCAGCTTATAAGCTGCTTTAGATAAGCTAAATCAAATGGGCCAAATTATTTTTTTGAGCTTATTTTAAGCACAAAATGACTTCAAGCTGGTCAGCCAAACACTCAAAAAAGCTGAACAGCTTATAAGCAACTTATAAGCCAATCCAAATGGGCTCTTAGTCGTATTACCAGCCAACTTCAAACCATAAATTTCTTATTTCATTCTATTCCTTATTATTCTTTTTGAGATATGAGGGGGATTGTTGAAAAATAATATGATATCTCGAAAAGAACTACTATTATTTCCTAATATCTACAGTTACTTTTGTAATAAACATTAACTATTGATTCTTAAATTCTTTAAATTGTCATTATGACAATTACTATGTCGAAACCATTATTTGCTCCCAACATGCCTACTCTTCATCAGATCTATTCTTTAATGGTATTAACTATTAGCCTTTTATTGGCATTTATCTAGAGATATGCGTTGGGATTCCACAGCCATACAGTGAAGACATTTTCATCTATATAAAAAGTGAAGTCCTCTTCCTTTGGGCATACATCTTAAGAAAAAGTATTCCGACCATATTGTTGTGTATTGACCAAAGTCGATAATAAAATTTTCAATGAAATTAATTATGATTTTGTGTTTGGCTAATTAAGCCATTATACCCCTAAACGTGACAAAGATTAGGTTATGAAAGTTATCTGCTTGGTCAATTATTGCGTGAAGAAATAGCCGAATATTGACATGTTTCTTTTTCTATAAGTATGAGACAGTTGAGTGGAAGTTAAGTTTGTGTTGCTTTCATATGTCGAAGAAGATTTGGAAAAATGATAATTCTGCTAAGTAAATAAATTTAAGTAAGCAGATAATATAATTATTGTGGTCATTTTTCAAGCGAATCTAGGGGCTAATGTGAAAGATTAAGTGTTAGACTTTGGTTCTACATAATTACTTGAGTGAGGTTATATTATTAGTTTGTTATATTTGTAATTTCTTCAAATATTTGTTGATGATGTCATAGGGTGAGTAAATTCTACATAATTATTTGGGTGAGTTATATTATTAGCTTGTTATTTATAAGGTGAAATGTGTTATGAGAAATTTGTAATACTTTTTATGAGTTATAAAAATATTATTTCCCTATCTTAAATTTTTGAAAAAGTGGGAGTTATGCTTTCTTACTAGAGTTATGTTGAGAGAATAATTTTTTTTAAAAGTGATAATATTTTTCGTGGTTTGGTTGTTCAAAATGATGTTGAAAGTGAGAATTTTTGGAAAAGAAAAAGTACAATATAGAAAAATAATTTGGTGGAGATTTTTAATACTTATCTTGTTGATAGTGATCCTAAATTATATTATGGTGTTATTTCCCCTCTTGGTGTATTATTCTGGAGAGAAGCGACTGATGATAAAGTATTATGATGAATTAATATTTGTTGTACTAGAGACGGGTACAATGATGCTAAGTGGATCTCAAAATTCATAAGTGATTATGAGTTTACTAATTGTGGGGGTGTAATAATATGAAAATCAGTCAAGTACACCATAATGAAATATGAGTTTATGGTTTGAAGTTGGCTGGTCATGAGACTGAGATACCTCTTAGTGAGTATTAAGGTTGAGATGAAAGCAACATGACTACATATTGTGGTTGCCAAGCAGCATTAGCTGTGTGAGAAAAATAAAATTTTCAATTATCAATAAAATAGAGTTGGTTAAGACACAAAGTGATAAAACAACGTTGTTGTGAGATGAAATTATTTCCATGAATTTTGTGAGGTCTGAGGTGAATTTGGCCCATTCACAAGACTAAAAGAAACATCGAGGGGAATGAGACTTTTGTCATCTGTGAAGATTAACAATGATGATAACTCAACCTATGTGATTGGAGATCCCATGAATTAGGTTCATATGGGTAATTACAAGTCATTAGTTGATCAAACGTGCACTATTAAATTATGTATCTTCCTATGGTGTGTGAATATAGTGCAATACTGCAAGACAAAGTGAGGTTGAGTTAAACTCTTAATCCAATTCATATTCTTTACAGGTGGTGTATTGCTCTGCAGAATACACTTGATGATTGAACCTATATTAGTGTGGAGTGGTGCCGCTCCTATGAAATTGTGACGGATTTCTAGAGCACTCATGAATACCAGGACACGCACATGGCCTCTTAGTGCAAAACTGCGATAACGACAAAGATTGTGCGAGTATAATGTGATAAAGTAACACGCTAGGCTTACAAAAGATTCTTAGTTCATAGAAGTTTTAAACTTCACCAATTTTTCTATAAGTTTAATCTTGTTTTATCTAGGTCTGGTTCATAATCTACGAAACACTAGATTCGACGCATGATACTCATATGTGAAACCCAACAAAACTTCTTATTTTATTTATTTTATTATTTTTGAGATATATGGGGGATTGTTAGAAAAATATTATTTTCTATTTAATATCTCAAAAATAATAAGGACTATTTCTAACGTTTTATTGGCTTTAATACAAAAGAAATATTTTTATTCACCATTTTAATACTATATTAATGACTCTTTAATAGGCTAATTATTTTATAATATTATATCAGCTTTAATGCTTAAGAGACTATTTGACTTAATCTTTGAATTTTTAAGTTTTGCAACTGTAACAGACAAGTAAATGCTTTGAATACTAATGGATAACAGTAAGTTGAATAGCCATAATGGCTATTATTATTATTAATTATATTTTAATGTTGAGAGTTGAAACGTTCTAAAGGTAACAGAGGTCCAATTCAAGTACTATATATATTATCTTTGTCTTTTGTAGGTAGATGACAGAAAAGCATGAGATATATATAAAAACATATTCTTCCTTCTATATTATATTGTGCTGGATTTTCTACTTTGTGAAATCTTTATTAGTTTTGACTCCTAATTTTGTACTATAAGAGCTTGTTGAATCCCGAGGGATACATCCATACTAGGTGAAATATCCTTAAGGACAGTATCTTAATTGACATGCTTCAAGCTATGAAGAATTTTTTGCTGCAAGGTTCGTGATCAAGTATTTTCCAACAAGGTTCGCGTTCAAGTATTTTCTGTAAGATTTTTAACAATCTTTTACCAATTGGCTTGTGTATTGTTATGCCAGCCAAGTAACATGAAGGGGTTAATTTTAGCACTAAACCTGTTATATTAGTTAGTGTTGATGGTTAGCTCAGAAGGAAGAAAATTATTTTTTTCAGAAAATAAAGTCACTCTTTTCACAGAAAAGAAAGTAACTTTTTTCGGAGTAAAAAGTCACTCTTTTCAGAAAAAAAAAAAAGTCACTCTAAAAGATGTATCTATTACGAAAAGTCTCTTTGAACAAATGTTTCGGTTGCAAATAGATTCCTAAGGTATTATAAATACTGTTGTTAATTTGTATTCAGAAAATAATTTAAAACTGAATCTGGAAAGAGAGGAAACAATCTAAAACATAATTTGAAAAGAAAGGAAAATAAATTCGAGCACACTGAATTCACAGTGTTTCCTTAAGGAAATTATTCCCCTCAAGTACCCGAGATTATAAAATATATCCTCCCAAGATAGAACAAATTAACTCACCAGCATAGCGGTACCTCAAACCCTGGTGAACGGCGAACTCACTCGACGGCAGTAAATCACACAAGAATTATAATGATGTGCAAGAAGAAGAAGAGAGGAGAAATCAGAAAATTCGTAAGGAATATCTGAAGGATTGAACAGATTTATATAGCCATTGGTCTAATTTAGTGAAAAGGTGCAACTCAAAAGTTGCAACTATTCAGTTTAGTTGCATTCTTTTCAGAAATATTTCCCATTCAACTTAACTAAAACCCAACAATCCCCCACATGAATGGGGAATGACTATAAGAAAAAGGAATGCACGGACAAGTGTGTGATTTACAAGCAAGGATTAATTGCATCTGGATAAGTAGGTTTCCCTTTGAACTTTCCGTAGTGAACATATGTCGGATATACTCGGTCAATAGGTAGATTTGATATCTTTGAACCGTCAAGGTTTGGCGTATACCTAGACAACCACATGTCACACAATCAACCCTTTACCGTCTATGATTCTCACGGTTGTGTTCGTTTCAGCCATGAACACCGCCTGGTTTCATGAGCGTATAGAGAATGGGTTTTTTCTATCATTCTCTTTGAAGCGGCTTACACTTCACACTCACATAGGTGATTTCTAAAACGTGTCATCACGTAGATACACTATTTGGTCATACCTGCCAAACTTAGAAACCATTAAACAACTTAAGCTTTATTAACTCGTTAAAAAGCCTTAATGTTGTATCCTTGTTCCTGAACATTATCTTCATCACGAGAATGGATTGAGTTATTTGACAATGTCGAACCGTCATTCATAACTTTGTTTGATCTCTTTGAACCTAGCTCTTGAAATCTCCAGTCTGCTAGGCAGAGTTACCACTATGATGACTTGTCCTAAGCCTTAAACCCATTCCCTTCAATGATCTTTCAACTACTTCTCTAGTTAAGCTTTTTGTAAGCGGATCCGTGACGTTATCTCTAGACTTTACATTGTCAATAGTGATAACTCCACTAGAGAGTAGTTTTCAAATGGTATTTTGTCTCCGTCGTATGTGACGAGATTTCCCATTATACATAATGCTCCCTGCCCTTCCTATTGCTACTTGGCTATAGCAATGTATGCATATTGGTACCAATGGTTTGGGCCAGAATGAAAAATCTTTCAAGAAATTTCGGAGGCATTCAGCTTCTTCACCGATCATGTCTAAAGCTATGAACTTAGACTACATTGTGGAGCAGGCGATACAAGTTTGTTTGGAAGACTTCCAAGACATTTCTCCTCCACCAATGGTAACAACATATCCACTTGTGGATTTTATTTTGGCTAACCCGATGATTCAATTGCATCATTATACCCCTCAATAACCGTGGGATATTTATTATACTGCAAAATAAGACTTATAAAATAGGATATATCGCAGACCACTGACTACACTTAAAGTGACATCATGATATTTGTGGATGGTTGACATCAGTTGTGGCCACAACCTTTTAAGAATATATATATTTCTCAACCATTCCACTTCTTGTAAGTCTACTTCTTCAAATATCCAACTAATAGCACATTCACCAATGTGAAAATTCAAGCTATTGCCGATTTTTATCATTATCATCAATTGGTTCTTCGATTTATAAACCAATGAATTTCTACATTCAATGAACCGTCTTGTCTTTTCAAAGAGTTGTCTCTCAACATATACATTTTATTATGAAAAGTCACAACCTTTCAAGTGACATCCGTTCACGAAATTAATGAACACGGCCTATAATGAAAGACATACGATCAATCTCATCAAATTAGTAGTTCGAACAACTAGTCCTTACCAAGACGGAACGAGTTATGTGAATATTTCACTAACTAGCATATCAATACCACAAAAGACATACCAGGTCAGTACCACAAAGGACATATATTGTGGGGTTGACATAATACAATATAGTCAATAAGTCAACATTTTCTGATTCTATCGAAGTTTTATGATTTGTGAACCAGAAACCAATATCCTTTACTATTGGTGGCATATCGTACGAAAACACAATTAATAGTTTTCGGTTCAATTCTTATCCTATTAAGTTTAGGAACTTGCACTTTAGCCAAACACCCCCACACTCTGAAGTAATTCAAGTTGGCTTTCCATTTTCATATGGAATAAATTGTGTTTTCTATAGGCACTCGATTGAGTATTTTGGTAATCATAAGGATAGCTTCCCCCCACAAGTTCTACAGGGAAACAAGAACTTATTAACAAGATATTCATTTTATCAATGATTAATTGAACGTCATAATTATCAAACAATAGACAATGAGTAGCCTTTCACCAACATCCATGTCAATACATATAATTGTATTTCAATAGACACATATTTTCATGAAAAGTCACGATATTTTCTAATGACACCCTTTCATGAAAGAACATAACTTTTCTGAACAAGTATATAACAAATTATCAATTTGGTACTAGTTAATCTTAATGACCACCACATCAAAAATTCACTAAAGATTATGTTCGTTTGCTGTAATATACAAAAATGCCATCATTTTTCATATTTCTTGTTATTCCAAATTAAACACTCAGTTTAATATTGACTTTATCATAAGTCAGGAAGCCCCCACATTTCAAATAATTAAGGGCAATTCTGCGAATTGCCCTTCTTTTGGGGTGGTCTTTAAATTTTGTCCCTCATATTTAAAATCTTTAAATTTTGCCCTTCGGCTAAACCTCATGAGTTCCAGGTTCGAACCCCCACACAGTCAAAATTTTACAAAAAAATTCGCAAGGCAGAGTTTAAATTTCACTATGCCCCCATCGACATACACTTGTGAAGGAATTACCAAAGTTATGCCAGACCCGGCATACTTATGCCTTATGGGCAGACTTGGCATAAGTATTCCGAGTCCGGCATAACTTTGGTAATTCCTTCACAAGTTTATGCCGGGTCCGGCATAAAAGTTTGCCCATTAAAAGTATGCTCCCACCGGCATAAACTTGTTAAGGAATTACCAAACTTATGCCGGACCCGGCATACTTATGCCTTATGGGCAGACTTGGCATAAGTATGCCGGGTCCGACATAACTTTGGTAATTCCTTCACAATTTTATGCCGATGGGGGCATACTTTTAATGGGCAAACTTTTATAGTATGCCACATAAGGCGGAATTTTTCCTTAAGGCATAACTAAAAGTTTGCCTTATAAAGCAAAGTCTATACCTTAAGAAAAAGTTATGCCTTATGGGGCATACTTTTGGTTATGCCTTAATTAAAAGTCTGCCCCATAAGGCATAGTTCCTTAAGGAAAAGTTTTGCCCCATAAGGCATAACTAAACTATGCCTTGAGGAAAAGTTATGCCCCCTCCGACATAACTTTAGTTTTTCCGTAAGGACTTTATGCCGGATCCGGCATACACTCCCCCCAGCCCTGCCTTGCGAAATTATTTTTTTATTTTATGCCTGAGCGGGGGTTCGAACCCAGAACCTCAGGTATCCAAGCGAAGGGCAAAATATAAAGACCACAAATATGAGGGGCAAAATTTAAAGACCACCCCAAAAGAAGGGCAATCCGTGCAAAAAAATGAACAATTAAGTACTCTATTCTTGGGCAACTCAAAATTAAAGGGCATATGAAGAATTTCTCTCCATAGCATCAAATCAAAATGCACATTAATGATTCTAAGTCAACATGCATATAAAAAAAATGCCCTCAAATATTTTGACGTTAGAATCTTATTAACCAAGCTTCACGCTAAGCAATCATTCTTAACTGGTGCCAAACATTTTTTTTCCTCCAGAAAGCATCACAAAACACGCAACTTTTATTTCCATCAAGCCACTTCAATTATCCTGCAATTATACAAGACAAAGTACGACATAAAACAATTTTCTTATTACCTAATGTGGCTTGTGGTTTTAACAATTCCTTTGAAGTGTCTTATCTCGTGAGTGATTTCATTTGCAAGATGATATGCAAGAATGACGTGACAGAGTTCTCCAGTTTCAAATGTCAAAACAACAACTTGCCAAATTGGAACAATTAAATCAATTGCTAAAAGCATTTAGGCCATCATTTCTTTTTATGGTTCTGCCAACTAGGGCATGAGGCCATCATTTTTTTTTTTTTTTTATGGTTCTGCCAACTATAATTCAACCTTTCTATTTTATCAAAAAGATTCAGAAAATTCTTATATTACCCATATAAAAGTAAGGCAGAAACTTGTTATAAAGTCACCAAATTTTGCTAAAAATTGCATGATATATTTTTCATTCGACATGGTCAAAATACCCTTCACACTGACACATTTGGAATAGATAAAAAATATATTACCCACTATCAACATACTTAATTGAGATGATAGTTTTAACCTAAGTATGGACAAAATGTCTATTGTCCATTTAGCTTTTAGTTGCCGCGGCAATTTTGTCAGACATATTCCATTTTTTCCATCACGTATCCCTTTCTTCACATGTGGTGAAATATTCTATCAATATATATATTCTCAATAACTACAAAGATAGTGACTTTCTAGGAATCAAAGAAGATTTTTTTCTTCATCGTAACAAATAATTCTGGACAGATTTCAAAATTTAGCATACACCCAAAACAAAAATAATTTATTTTACAAAGGATTTCCAGAGAAATTTATTTTGACCCAAAATAATATATACATATTATTTTCTTGATCTCAAGAAATACTTACAAGTATTAATGTAAGCTTAATTCATGTTTTACTACCTTGAAAATAATATTCTACACACTTTGAGCACGCTACCATATCATATACCAACTTATTAATTTTATGGCACGCAAGTAAAATATACTTTAAGATCATCAACTAATAAATATCTACCCTAACATTTATAAAATCTGAATTTCATAAATCATAAAGAGTAGAACATTAAAGAATGAACAAAGTAAAGAAGTAGAACCTTATTTTCACCCTTCCTTCTTGGCAACTGCTTTGTTTTTGTTTATTCTAATCTACTTATTGCGATGGAATTGTATTATCCTTATCCCTGAATCTATATATAATATAAAGCTAGGCATAGATAAGGTGATGTGGCACCTCTCTATGACCACCATTCCTATTTTTCTTTTTTCTCCTTTTTTTGACATTTTCCCCTCCATTTCTCTATATAAAATAACACAATAATTTCCTAACTAATTGAATTACCAAAAACCTCTCCCACGTTGTATTAACCTATTTATTACATTTCAATGATCATTACAATTGCATATCAGTTAGATACCTTTTCACCTCCCCATTTTTCTCTATTCTCATAAATTCACATTTAGTGTTCTATTATAAATACCGACTAATTAAGATAGTGCTCATTGGTGTTTCATATCATGTTTTCAGTCCCAATTTATTGAGAATCTGATCATATCCTATTGCTTCGTGTTTTTCTTTTGCTTTATGTTTGAAGTCTTCCCCAATGTGCTATTTTGATGAAACAAATGCAAGTCATCCGGTAACAATAAGCATAATCAGGAGACATAGTGTTTCAATTTAAATATTTTAATGTTTTAATTTACATATACGTACGTGTATTGTATTATTTGAATTCTTACATAATAGTAATATGAATTATTTCTTTCATGTTTCATTTTTTGTCGTATGATATTTGCATGAAATGGTTACTTTAACACCACTGACAATATGGAGATTGCAATATTCATTTTACTCCACCAGAAGCAAGGTATGGCCTACTTCTTTTTAGACTACTATTTTTCCAATTTGCGTTCTAATATATCTTCATTCCTTTTTTGGATGTATCTTTAATTTTTTGTAAATGGAAAAAGATTAGAGGGGAAGTGTAAGATCCATTTCTTGAGCAAATTTATTAATGAAAAAGAGTATTAAAAGAGATGTTGTAAAATGAAGTTTGGTGCATATTCAAAAGCAGATATTCCTATTTCTTTACAATTGCTCAATTAAAGAGTTATTACCAATAACTTATCGTTTCCTTTAATCTCTCCATTACTCTCCTCCTTCTACTTCTTTCTTCCTCCATTTCTTGAAATTAATGTATAATCAATGCTGTATTAATTTGGAACGGAATTATTTTTCTTCAATCGTGGTTTTTATATTGAGTTAAACATTTATGTCATTTTAGTTCTGTAACTCCTTTTAATCACCTATCTCTCATCTTATATCATTTCTCAATTAACTATTCTTCTTTTGTTTTTTCATATTCTTTTATTTTCTTGCTATCTTTTTATTCTCGGCTATGTTTTTTTTTTTTACTGATTCTAATGTTAAAATTAATTCAGGTGAATAAACGTTAAGATACTTCTAGAGCATGAAGCTGGAGATTTCTATCTAAACATTAACTCCTACGGATTCTCTTTACTTTGTGTTTTTGATGTGCGCATTAAATTTTTAGGAGTAACTTTCAAGAGAAATATGTACATTTTGGAATTCACAATATTTTTAATATATTTAATGAAATTATTTTAGAGCAAAAGGTGGTTGTTTATTAAAGGAGACAAGAAGATAAGGGAAGAAGAGGAGAATGAATTTAAAATAGCCATTTTTTAATCGAGAAATGAACTGCTATATAAGGACATAAGAAAGGAAGGAAGATGGAAAAAGAATGAAAAGTGTAAATTTCATTCGTCTTTATCTTTAATTTTTTCTTTAAATTTTAAATGAAGATAAAATTCCGAAAGCTCTAAAATTTAATCTCTAATGATACGACAATTTTTTTTTAATACTTATATGCACATATCAAATGTACACAGTAAAAAAAACATTGTATTTAACCATATATACACATAAAAAGATCATATTTTCTTGATTCTTTTGTCCTTTTAAATGCTTTTTTAAATAAAAGAAATAGAGAATAGTTTCACCTATATTAATCTGTTTAGTATTTGAAGATAAAAAGAACATTAAGATTTTTTGTTTTTACATGATATTTTAACGTTTTACTATTTTAAAGTTCAATGATGTATTCAATTACCGCGCGAAGCGCGGTCAAGTTAACTAGTTTTCTTAATAATCATGGACAGGTGCCTCTCGTTGGTTTAACTTTCAATTGACGCACATTGAATTCAGATTTAACTACGTCTTTTGTAACAGTGAAACCATTTTACACTAATAGAAGTGTAGAACAATATGAGGGCTTCAACCTTTACTCAGGTACCCACTCTATGTGTTTAATTCTTGCTTATATTTTCTTTTCTAGATGCCACACATAAGATTTTTTTCACTTATATTCTTAGCAACATACAGGACAAGCCCCGTCAATTTCCAAGACACATTTTTTCACAAGAATTATACATCCTAAAACTGTAATGACAGAGCAAAGCTAATTCCATGACAATAATGGAATGAAAAGGGTGGAAATTTTGTACACAACTTTGTTATCCATGATCCCTTTTCAACGATCATATTTATTCCAAAATCATCAATCAAGAAAAGATTTCTCACGATACAGATAAATCATGCGAATCTGGCCACCAAGAAATCTTCTTATCTAATATGATTCGTTGTCTTATCATTGCAGACAACACGATATTGCTTCTAATAAAACGACGAAGTTTTTATATCTTCAAACCGAATACACAAGTAAATTTAATAAAACGGTGAGGTTTTTTTATCTTCAAACCGAATAAACAACCAGCGAAGATTTTATATCTTCAAGCCAGTTAAAAGTTACTAAATCGGTAAAGTTTTTATCTTTTTAAAACTGAATAGTAACTTGGAGTGGAAAGTCACACAGATTTTAATCTCCAAACAGGGGAGTAGAAAACCATAAAGGTTTTAGTCTCCAAAAAGAGTATTGTTTTATCTTATGAAAATAGTACTTTTTTTTTTAATCTCTGAAAAGTTTTTTTTTCCTCTGAAAATAGTACTTTTTCCTCTTCTGAAAAGAATAACTTTCTTCTTCTTGAAATGAGTAATTTTCTTCTCCAGTGTTATCAAGGTTTAGTCGCCAAAACCGGGGTAGAAATCACAGAAAAAATAATTTTAAATCTGAAGGAATACTTTTATAACTCAGAAAAGAGTACTTTTATTTCATAAAAAAATTACTTTCTTCTTTGTCAAAAGAGTGAGATTCTAGTAGATTAACAGAATACATAATATATAAAATTACTAATTTCCTTATGACTGTTGTTAATCAGTATTCAAAAAATAATTTAAAACTGAATCTGGAAAGAGAGGAAACAATCTAAAATATAATCTGAAAAGAAAGGAAAATAAATTCGAGCCCACTGAATTCACAGTGTTTCCTTAAGGAAATTATTCACCTCAAGTACCCGAGGTTACGAAATATATCCTCCCAAGATAGAACAAATTAACTCACCAGCGTGGCGGTACCTCAAACCCCGGTGAACGGCGAACTCACTCGACGGCAGTAAATCACACAAGAATTTTAATGATGTGAAAGAAGAAGAAGAGAGGAGAAATTAGAAAATTCGTAAGGAATATCTGAAGGACTGAACAGATTTATATAGCCATTGGTCTGGTTTAGTGAAAAGGTGCACTTTTCAGTTTAGTTGCATCTTTTCAGAAATATTTCCCATTCAACTTAACTAAAACCCAACAAATACTTGGTACTGTTTCAAAATAGATGGACAATTACAGACTTTCTGTTCTCCTCTCTATTGCTTCAACTACAAATCACAACATTCTGTTGTTGTGGAAAATTCGAATTAATTGCTCGAATTCGAATTTCAGAGGCTTTGTAAAATCCTGAAGGAATTCTACCACCATCCCTTCCTTCACTAACTAAGTGGAGGTTTAAATTCCTTAAGGATAGAGATTACTCTATCAAAGCGTCCCTACTTCTGAAACCTATTTTTCTAACAGAACCAACGTCTATCTTTTGTTTAAATTTGTTCTTTTAATTTGTAGATATTGACTGACATACCATATGGCAACTCTTTTATGTACTATATCTTTTTTTGGTTTCTCATCCGGTGTTCGATACCACCCAAGGGAGCTCGAATTCGAGACCTCCTATTTAATAATGGAATAGTACCAGTCGCTACACCATAATCCTTGTTGGTCTTTTACGTACTATATCAACATTTATCGTGTTTGTAAAATAAAATAAAATTCTACATGAACCATAAACTCTGATTTAATAAGGCAATAATGGGCTAATGCATTTGGTTTAAACGAATTGGTTGGGGGGGGGGGGGGGGGGGGGATTTTGAATTGAGAGTGTGGTTGATGGATTTTCCTCCATCCTTTATCATAGATCTCGGGTTGGAGTATGCGAATTCGAATTAGTCGGACCTCAACGCGGTTACGAGGAAAAATATAAAAAACCTGACTATAAACTCAAGTGGATATCTTCATGGTTTTGCGTGCTACAGAAAAGGTTAGTTTCAAGTACAAGAAAGCGCTCTAAAACAGTTGTAATAGCAAAGAATTAATGATTGTCTGAATTTATAGAAAGAAGCATATACCTCATGATACAAAATGCTCATTTTTCAACGAACCTAACTAGATGGGGTAGAGACATTTAAAACGATTTGAATGATACTTTTGAAAAATGTCAATCTTGATAGGCTATATTATTATTTTCGCATGTTATCAGAAAAAGATGGAAACAATAATAGACTTGACTAATTAATACGACCAATGCATTAACAGCATATCAATCATAGTTGAAAGATGAAGAGACTGAAATGTTTTTCTTTTCTCTTCTTTCCTTTTTTGGAGATTGCAAAATGTTTGATGCGAAATTATTGTACTCCCTCCGTTCACTTATACTTGTTCATTACAGCCAAACCTCTTTATAACGGTATCATTGGGTTCGAAAATTTTCAGGTGTTATAGAGAATGATTGTTATACACCTATAACAGCATTGACATTTAAATAACATTTCGCTGTTATAGGCAAAAAAGATGCATAAAATCTAATGCCAAATTCTAAGCTTAATCACACTTTGTATAACGAAAGAAAATCGTTTAATGATGAAAATATATATATATATATATTCATATAATATTTTTTTATTTTAATAGTGTATTAAATGATCAAATATTTGGTCAAAATCTCTACACTTATTATTGGTAATCATTGTTGACACCTAATTTCGTCCCTCCATTATGCCAATGTATTTCCTTGGGCTTCTAAATTTATTGACGAGCTAAACACTTTATTTTCACTATTATTTTTATTGCTACTACTATTAATATCGTTACTTTTATTTTCAACATTACTAGCATTACTTTATCACAAATTTCAAAATGGTTCTTCATCATTTTATTTTCGGATTTTGTGCTCGTTAAATTAATTATACTTTATCAAGTCCTTTATTTTCTACATATTAATCACTAATTATCATAGTATATATTGTACTAATTATTAAATTAGAAACCCAAAAAATAATTAAATAGAAGAGGAAGGATCAACAATTTCAGCCCACATTATTCCCAAACGATCAGCCCATTACCCCTTAATAACTCACCCGACCAGCCCACACTTGCCTTCCACCCGACCCGGCCCAATTCTTTTAAAATCTATTCAACCCTAAACGAACAAAAGAACAGCCCAGCCGACCTTGTCGTCTTCTTCACGCCTCACTCCTCTTCCTTCCCTCTCCATTTCTAGAAAAACCTAATCTCGTTTCCATTTCCAAGTAAAATTTGTCCTCACATCTTTGTTCTGTCGTTGAAATGGCAGAGGATCCCTTTTCTCGTTTCAGAACACAACAGGTCCTCAAAAGACCACAGGATTTCGGTCCACTTCGGGCAAAAATCTGAAGCAAGCACGTGAAAGGACTCCAACGTTCAGATTAGCAAAAAAAACTTCGACTCAATTTCGACATCCCGCCCAAAATCGAAACCCTAGTCACTACACATATAAATATCACTCTTAAGTATTCAGTGAAGGGGGGCGTTTTTGGAACCACCGAATACTTTACCACACTCAACATTTCTATCTTTCCACCACTACTTTAAATTTGGGATTTGTTCAAATTCGATTCTGTTTTCGGGTTCTTTTTTTTTTTTCAGCCACCTTGATCTCTTTAAAAAATCAACATTTTTTTCCATCCCTATACTGTCGGGTATACTTACGAAGTAGTTATGTGTTCACACATGTTTGTTTCGGTTGGTTGAATCTCAGTTTATGACTTGTAGTATTATGCATGCTCAGGATTAGTTAGTTTGGTTTTGGTTTTGGTTTTTATGATGTTTGTATGTTCATGTCTTAATTTAATTCGGGTTTTGCAGTTTAATAGGGTAGCATTTCATATCCTTTATGTGCTCCATTTGAGTAGGTTTAATTATGCGCAATCTTTAGCTTTGCACTTAGTTTAGATTCAAAGGATTAGTAGTGCACTAGGTTCGGTTTAGCATTGCTGTGGTTAGCTGCTAATATTGATAGTTTTAGTTTTCCTCATTCATGACTAGATAGATTAATATGAATCTTGTTGGTGGTTGTTAATACATTAGCAACACGCTCGGTTGATTTAGGTCGTTATGAGAGAAGAGTGAGCTTAAACCTCAGACCTTTTGCAGTTAAGACCTTTATGGATGGCTAATAGAAGGAGATATTAATATAACTAGTGATAGCTTATATCATATAAGTGTTAATTTGGTTTAAACTGTGTTAAGCTGGGTCAATGTGACCAGATATTGCATTATGCCTCAGCAGGGCTAATTTCAACTGTGATTAAGTAATCTTGTATGGGGAGATTTTCTATAGTTCATAATTTAAGCTTGACATAGAAATGAGGCTGTTTGCAATGTCAGTGTGTAGAAAATAATAACAACCTTCCAATCCTTTCCCTTTATTTACTTTTCTTGCTTCAGTCTTTGTTTGGTTCTGTGATTATATGTTGGTTTTGAATAGATCAGTTCGGAATATGTAGTTAAACATGATGGCTGTCCAAATTCCCTTTTTTTTTTCGCAAATCATGAACCTGCTCCTTTATTTCATGACTGTTTGAAGTATTAGTTAAAATCAGGGACAGAAATGGACTGTTATGTTCAGGTTCCTTCATGATAAGTCTTGGGTATAAAGGAGATTATTTGTTTGTATGTATAAGACTAATTCCATTCGAGTCAATGCATTTTCCTTAGTTCATTGCACTTACAAAAAGGAATATCGCTTCTCCTTCGTTTTCGCTATTCTCTCAGAGTCACGGTTTAGTTTTAGGCAATCTTGACCAGTTTCATCTCTGTTTGGGTTCTTCACTGGTGTTTATGTTAATTTCAATACTTATCTGCTTGGCTGCTTGAATTAGAATAGTTTAGCGTGTCGAGATTGCTTATCAGATAAACAAAACTGTTGGTTTGTGCACTGTTTGCATATCTTTATTTTGCCTACTGTTTGCATACATCTTTCTTTATATCGTAACAATGCATATCTTTATTTTGCCTACTGTTTGCATACATCTTTCTTTGTCTATCGTGGTAGTTCAATTGTTTGCATACATTTCCCTTATCTATTTTTCCTACCTATTTCTCATTCGATCATATCCCATAAGTTTTTGCACCTCTCACATCTGTTGTAGCTGGTTGTGTTCAATATTGGAATTTGCTTGTTTCTTCAGATTGTTGATGTTATAGTGAATGTAATATTTTTGAATTTGTTCGGCATAAGTTCTTTAACTTTCTTCTTTATCCTCCATAATTACTTTAATCAGGTTTTCTTTCTAATCCTTTTCATCCTCTTTCTTTGCATGAACTGGGAATTTCGAATCCCAAATATCCTCGAGTTGCCTCGACAACCTAGCTGCCACATTCATGAGATAATGTTGCTTATTGCTGCTGTCCTCTCTGTGACGAATCGCCGTGTCTCTTAGACAGACAGTTGACGTGTTTAAGGCCTAAGCTTACCACTTGCCATAGGCTGCTGTGACACCCCTGTTTTCCCTTCCATGTTCGGGCTGCATGGGTTATACAGAAAGCATTGACACTCAGCTAAATGTTCCATTAACTTGTTCCGTTTTGTTGGGTTGTTTGCTCTATTTGCTTGTGTGGTATTTGGTGAACAATAAAACTAACAATCGATTTTATTTAGTCATAGCATTTTCAGACTTGACTGATAGATGAACAACAAGAGGCAGTAGTAAGGCTCTGTCTAATTCTCGTTGGTTGAATTGAACTATGAGAGACTTAAGTAATCTATAGTAATAGCACTTCTGCTTATTATGGTACTAGACAAGTAGTAATGACCAAGAGTCCATAAAGAGGAATACACACAACAATGCTGTTTATTGGGGGTGAATTAATTGACACTTTGACCATGGATTTTCTGCAATTCAGTTAAGACAAAATAGAGAGACCCAAGTTGGAGATTTTAAGAAATTTAAGTTCTTGTTGGCACTATAAAGAACCTGCACTAAGAGAGAATTGAGCTTGTAGGATTGTGATACAGAGTCACATCCACATTTTTAACCTTAACTAATTAACATAAGTCCGGTCGGTTAATCATTATTAATGGGTCTTAAAGGATGCCTAATACCTTTCCTTTAGACTAATTGAACTCTTACCTAGAATTTTAAGTTTCGTAGACCTTAAAAAGGAGTTAACTTTAAAAAATAATTTTAATGAATTTTAGGCGTCCTAATTCACCATAAATAATTAGGTGGCGACTCCCTAACTTTAATTAACCCCGAAATTATCGAATGTTGTAAATTATTTTGGCTTCGGTTAAAATAGGGTATAACAATCATGATATTCTATTTTTATAAAGATGGTTAATTATTATATTACCAAAAAAAGAAGATAGTTGTTATATGGGGGGTAATTTTACAAAGAGCATACTGTTATAAAGTTGGTTGTTGCTGTTATAGGTGAAATGCTGTTATATAAAGTTGGTTGTTGCTGTTATAGGTGAAATGCTGTTATAGAGAAGTAAAATATAACATAAAAAATGGGTTCCGAAAAAAAAAATTGGTTGTTATAGAGAGGTGCTTTTATATGCGGCTGCCGTTATAGAGAGGTCTGACTGTATATTAAAAATAAATTTTTACTTTTACTTACCACTTTTAGCATTTTAAGAGACGATAATTTCTTTTTTCCTATTTTACCCATAGTATTAATTACTCTTTCCAAATCGTCTTTCAAGTCCATTAAAAATATGCACTAATTAATATGGGTTTCATGGTAAATTACACACTTCATTTATTACTTTTTAAGAAATGTGCAAAGTCCATAGTTGATAAGTAAAAGTGAACGGAGAGAGTAATTATCAGAGGTGCTGTTGCAAAATGGAGCTAATCTTCATGTTTCTTTTTTGTTAAGAGAATAGAAATAAAATATTTGGGGTGTAGTTGTAATGAACTTGGTTGTCCTTTTGCATGAGAGGGTGGGGGGGGGGGGGGGGGGTATGGACAATGCGACCACATCCTGTGTAGGCAGCCGACTGATTGATCCCTTTTCATTTCGCTAACATCATATTTCTACAATTTGTTAGGAAAAAATTTGAGATAAAAATAGATATTTTATTTTCAGTATTTGTCATTTTTATGTAAAAAGTATATTTAAATTTTATACTCCTCCATCCCAAACATAATGTCTTAGTTAATATTTGGACTTTTTTTACCATATTGTTTTCTAATACTTTCTAAATATTTTGAATTGTTAACTATTGTGACTTATAGTACTTTTTATGCAGATTTTGAATATGTAATTTTTGTTTTATTTTTAAATTAAAAATTCTATGTCTGAATTCACCCCAATTTTGATCAATTTGACCCTCGTAATGAATCAAGACAATCTTTTTCGAGACCGAGGAAGTACTTTTTTTGTAAATAAATTTAAGGACATAGAGTCTGTTTGGATTGACTTATTTTAGGGAAATTTATGTGGTGTAGACTGTAGAGAACATATAAGAGGTATTTACATTTAGTAATTACACTTTACTTTAATTACATTTGCTAGCTAAATGTTGTGTTTCAATTACACGAGATAACTAATACAGCAACACTCCTCTTCAACCGCGCCCGGCACTTCCGCCCCTTCCTCCCCCACCATCTTCGCCACTTTCGCCTCTGTACCACTATAACCGCCAGCCTTGGTACTGCCCTCCACGGAGGATTTGAGTGTATTTCTCAGATCTTAGTGTATTCTTCGGTGACATGTTTGCCGGATATCAAAAGTTTGGAAGTTGTCGGCTGGAGATTCATCATTGTTGTTGCTTGAGATGTATTTGTATTTATGTTGAATATATAGAAAGAAATGGTTTCTGGTTGGATCCTTACTGGACGACAGAGACGACGACAAGCAGGGGCAGACGCGGCGACATAGCTATAGCATATTGTCGCCGTTGTCGGCGGTGTATTTTTTATCTGAGCGTATTTTATTGCTTGTATCTCAGATCTGAGCGTATCTTATTGCTTGTATCTCAGATCTGAGTGTATCTTATTTCTTGTATCTCAGATCTTAATGTTTTTTAGTATATTCGTTATTTTTTTAGTGTAAAATTCAGTGTTTCTTATGTATTTTTCGCAAGTATTTTGAAGGAGATCTTTTTGTATACAAATAAATACAGTGAACTTGAATACAACTGAATAGCCCTATGTTTTTTTGCACTTATGTTGTTTGAATACAACCGAATTGAATACACTGAAATACAGGTGAATTGGAAAATAGCCGAATTTGAATGCATGTTAATGTAGGTACGAAATGTAATTAGCAAAAGTGTAGCTATGCCTAAAAGAACCCCAAAGTATAGTCATTTGTGAAAATTTTCCTTTATTTTAGATGTTTTTAAGCCAAAATAATTTTTAAGCTCTTTTATAATATTTGTATAAAATAAAAAAGTATTTTTAAGCGCTTTTAATTCAGCTAAATCCAAACAGATTCTTAGTTGAATTCAGCCAGGCCAAACGGGTTCTTCACTGTTTCTTGTGTTAAAAACTCTAAGTTCAAAAACTTATAACACAGCAGAAATGTTTAACACATTTGCAAGCAACAGCCAAATCTTGAAAACTTCAATAATATGAAAATGACCCTATGAATGAGGACCAATAATGTTTATTAGCGCCTTGTGAAATTTGTGGCATATACTCTCCAATTATTCCATATTTCACTCATAGTGTAAAAGAATATCCACTACCCCCTTCCATGGTGTCTCTCTTTAAAAACTCCACACTTGTCTGCTTTCTCATCTCAGCTAATCAAATTCAAATATATTTAACAAATCATTATCCAAAAAACTCACCATGACCGCCTCTTCTCTCTTTATAAATCCTAGTATTATCTCTTCTTCTTCCTCTTCATCTACTACTTCTTTTGTTTCAGTAGCCACAAGTTTTCATGAATTCTCTTACTTTTGTACTTCAAGAACAAACCCCATTAGCTTAATATGTACACAAGTTAATTTTTTGCAGCAAGAAAGGCCCACAATTAGTGGGAAATTCAAGAAAAGACCCTTAATTGCAGCTACCAAAATGGGAGATAAAGAGTATAGAGAAGAAGAAGAAGAGGGTCCTTCTCTTTTGGTTGAATCTGAAGTAACTTCAAAGCCTAGACGTATTGCTATCTTTGTTGAACCTTCTCCTTTTTCGTGAGTCTTTTTTCTCCACTTTTATAATCTTATAATTTGGACATAAACTGCAATGTTGTTGGCGTTAATCACTAAACTGTGGTTTTTGCTCTTTCTGTTTGGTGAATTAAGTTTGATTGATCCATTAGGTTTAAGTTCTTTCTCCCTATTCATATATACTGACTGATGTTACTTATGGAGGTCGAGGATTAGGGTAGAAGGTTAGTCGGTAGCTGTGTGTTGTAGTTGTATGATTTAGGTATCGCGTAGTTTCTTTTTTCACCAACCTGTACTTATTTGTTGTCTCATTGTTCTTACAATCCTGTGTCGGTTACATTTCTTTTGAGCCGAGGGTCTATTAGAAACAACCTCTCTATCTCGCAAAGGTAGGGGTAAGGTCTGCGTACATCCTCCCCTCCCCAAACTTCACTTGTGGGATTACACTGGATATGTTGTTGTTGTTATTGTTGTATACTACTTATGTGATAACGAATAAGTAATTTGTTTCTCCTGTAACTAAAAGCTTTGGTAATGTGTTATATGAGTTGTATTTGAGGAGTATTTTTGCGACATTTCCTATATACACTGTTAATTTGCAGCATTATTGTTAATGTATGTGAACTCCGTTCATGTTAATTTTAATGAATTCAATTTTATCATATATTCAATCTACTTTGGTATGTGGTTTTGTTGATTCTTGTCCAGACTTTTAAGGAACTTTTGCTGTCAAAAGTGTTTACTGACTTTCCATAAGTTATCTGTTTGGTCTTCACATCTTCAGTTATATGCCAGAATCTGTAAAGTAGATAATGATTCTTAGCATAAGTTCTCTTTTTCATCCTATGGAATGTAGACTTGATCAACTTATGCTTTTGGAACAAATCTCTCGTGCTAAAGACATGGAATTGGAGCCAATAGACCTTGAATAGCCTGTAAGAAAGGATTTATGTTAATGCTTAGCCTAGACCTAAGGGAAAGACCTATGATTCTATGAAATGTCTTCACTAAAGGGAAGTCGTATATGCTTATTAGTTGTAGCAATGTGCATGGTCAATCACAATCTCAAAACTTGTTTTTTTACAATCATTACCACTTCAGTGTTGGAACCTTTTTTTTTTTTTTTTTTTTTTTTTATAATTCTGAGCTGCATTTAAGTCTTTGTTATTCCTGCATTCTTCTTTAATGGTTCCTCGTAGTATTTGGGAATGTCAATTTCATATCTGCCTCGCAAAACAAATAAAGCTCTGTCCAATCAGACACCTTTCAACCTTAGATACACTTCAGAAGAATTCCCGCTTTTATTACAATTTTCCGTCTTTATTGCTCAGTGGCACTTAGAAGCAACACTGTCATCCTTTAATTTTGGGAGTCGGAGATGTTCTTAGCTGGGGACTCCGTTGACGTAATATTGTAGATTATGGAATCAGCTTTGATCAGTAAATTTAGAGAACAAAGGTTGAGATTTCCAGAAAAACAAATCCTGACCTAGTTTTGACTTCTGATCAAAATTCATGTGCATCATCTGAACGAGACCTTACAACAATTATATTTTTACTCGATTGGGCTTACATTTTGTCATAACCACCATTTTCCTTTGTGAAATGTGCAGGTATGTATCCGGCTATAAGAACCGGTTCCAGAATTTTATAAGATATCTCCGTGAAATGGGGGACGAGGTATAATCGTTGCTGACAAGAGTGTTGTTGATTACTGATAGCTGTTGTTGTTCTTTTGATCTTCTTAACTTACTGCTATGCCATGTGTCGAGCAACAAAATTGATATGTTTGAGCTGATAACATCAATTTTACAATCTTGACCTCTACTAGTTCTGTTCCCCTGAACTAATTTCAAGCAATTTTGATATGCTTTGTCTGCACATGCCTAGAAACAGTTATTCTAACAGTCTTTCATAGGGACTAACCGTAATAAATGCTTCTTAGCCATATAGACTACACGGGCTAAGAATTGAAGATTTACACCTGATGTTTGGCCATTTATAATCCTCTGTTAATTTTGTCGTACAGGTTATGGTTGTGACAACGCATGAAGGAGTACCTGAAGAGTTTTATGGAGCAAAGTTGATTGGATCACGAAGGTTGCAGATTATACTTCCTTTCATATATTCCTTTTTCACGTTTACTCTATAAATTCACTCAATTCTGTCTGTCGCAAACTTAGCAAAATCAGTGATGTTTAAGGGTGCATGACGATGAAATATTCTCCATGTATGGTAATTGGCTAGTTCTTTAAGAAAAATTTGCTTACTTTATTTGCAGTTTTCCCTTGCCGTGGTACCAAAAGGTGCCGCTGTCACTCGCTCTCAGCCCAAGAATAATTTCAGAAGTAGCACGATTCAAACCTGACATCATACATGCATCATCTCCTGGTATAATGGTGAGTTGCTCTTTCCTCCTGCTTTCAGTGGTGCAGTGATGTTTGTCTTGTTGCTTCAAGGAGCTTAAGGTGGTTCTAATTTTTTTTCCTATTGTTAGGTATTTGGTGCTCTTATCATTGCAAAACTGTTATGTGTGCCGATAGTGATGTCTTATCACACGCATGTGCCTGTGTAAGTCACACTTCTGAATATCTTGTCTCCAGATGGGAATTTGATAGCTTCTGTAAATTACGTGATTCAAGAAGCAAAGGCTTTTCCTCTGTTGATCTTCCTGATGAGTAACATGAAGGGTTTTCTGAGGCTTCTTCAAGCACTTTATATTAATTAAGGGCTCTTCGCTGATCCTGGTTCTTGTTTTGCAGGTACATACCTAGATATACCTTTAGTTGGTTGGTGCAACCTATGTGGATGGTTATAAGTATGTTAGCAGAGCATTCTCTTCTGCAGTAGCTATTCTCTCTCAGGTCTCCAGCTCTGTATACTAATTAAGACATACTGCTGCTTATCAGAGTTTCTACATAGAGCTGCTGATCTTACACTGGTGCCATCTGCTGCTATTGCGAAGGATCTGAAAGCTTATCGGGTAACAGCAGGTAAAAGACCGAAATGCACTTTACTAATTAGGAAAGGCAAAAACAGTATTGTCTTCTCTGTTCTGTCAAAGCAGTTTTTGTTGGTCTTAGATGCGTACTCCCACTAGGCTTCTTTTAGCTGCTAATGCTCTGCTCAAAGTTGCTGACTGTTCCTCTCTTTTGCTTATTTGTCAGCTAACAAAATACGGCTGTGGAATAAGGGTGTTGATTCTGAGAGCTTTCACCCCCGGTATCGATCTCATGAAATGCGACTAAGACTGAGGTTGGAGCTTCCTGCCGAAGAATCCATCCACTTTGTAAACAACCTTAATGCTTATTGATAATTCTTTTTCCTTTCTCCTTTTGCTCTTCATGATCAGCAACGGGGAACCTGATAAACCATTGATAGTCCATGTTGGACGACTTGGAGTCGAGAAGAATTTGGATTTCCTCAAAAGGTATTGCCTCTCTTTGTTAATGAGAAAGAATAAGACTTTGCACTTTTGGCTAATGTGTGGCCAGGTAAATGATCCTCAAATTAAGGGCAAAAGTTGTATCAATGAAACTGAGTGGTTATGAAGTTGAATGAAGGTTCTGGTAACTTGCACTTGACATTTCAACATGACTTTGGAACAGGTTAATGGATAGACTTCCAGAAGCTCGCATAGCTTTTATTGGAGATGGGCCATATAGGTGAGTTGCAGTAGCAATTTTACCTTTTGACTTTCAGAATTTTAACAGGACCATTTACCAGCATGTCACTGTAAAAGATTTTTTTTATCTAGTGTCATGCATAATAAGCTGTCGATTGTCTTTTTTTTTTCTTCTGATAATAATAGGCTGTCAAGTCTATGAAGAAGATTACCGGTGAGGATCTTGTGTGAAAAGAGTCATGACTAGACACTAGTTATATTTCACTGTTCTTGATCTGTATTGCTAGAAATTTTGCTTAGCTTCTGTGGTGAATAAGAGACAAAAATCAGGAAAACACTATGCTACCTGATAATCCCACTGAACATTTATCGACTTTTACTTTAGTAGGTAAGGTCTTACTATAGCAGAATCCTGAATTTAAAACAATAGCAACATTTATATCCCAATTGTCATGTAGGAGTTGCTGAATTATTGGTAGAGTTCATCAGTTAAGCATTATCATTTCTTAGTTAAACATTACCATTCATTTGTTACCATGTTGGAACTCGAGGTCTCTTAAGGTCAAATCACATTAACTCTCCTTTGTCTAGATTAAATTTTCTACCTCTTTGGCAAGAACTATTGGATTTGAAACCCTATGTCCCAATCTTGGGGCACAAATCCAATAGTTTTTTCTTCTTTTTGTCATTTCAAAAAAAAATATTGGATTTGAACCCCAATATTGGGACATGGGTCATTTGGATATAATGGGCTGTGTGATAAATCATATAATACGAGTGATCAGTGACCAC
This sequence comes from Lycium barbarum, assembly GCF_019175385.1. NCBI lineage: Eukaryota > Viridiplantae > Streptophyta > Magnoliopsida > Solanales > Solanaceae > Lycium > Lycium barbarum. The sequence continues at coordinate 121,438,598 of NC_083344.1, forward strand.
TTGTTCTTCTGTGAATGAATGGCCTCTCCATTTATTTTCAAGCTTGCTTTTCAAACCGGCCTATCACTCTCCTCTATGAAAAGGTTCTTCCATAATCACTCTCAACAAGACATCCATTCCCCTTTCAAATGAACAGAGAATAAGACTTTTCTCTTCGTCACTGAAATCTGCCATTCACACAAAAGGGAACAAGGAATTCTCAACGAAAAGTGCTCACTGACTTGGATACGGAAATCATGGAAGTAAAAGTGTCTGAAAATCTTATAAGTAAAAATGTGTGTTGGAAGTTAAATTGTCTTCAAATGCATTGTCTGCAGCCCATCTCGAATGGACATCATTGGTGTGTGAGAATACTCTACTGTCAAATGTATTGATCGATTGAGAATGTGGACATCGGAATGCGTTGCTATTTTATAAGAATATATACCCCCTCTTTGCCTACATCAAAAAGAGGTGTAATATAGTGTTCCTATAAAAGATTGAACTCCAAATTATTCATTTCATCACTTGTTGTAGGGAGGAGTTGGAGAAAATGTTCTCTGGCATGCCTGTAGTGTTCACAGGTATGTTACTAGGGGAGGAGCTTTCTCAGGCATATGCCAGTGGAGATATTTTCGTTATGCCGTCAGAGTCTGAGACACTTGGATTCGTCGTTTTGGAGGCCATGTCATCAGGACTTCCTGTTTTGGCTGCCCGTGCTGGAGGAATTCCAGATATAATTCCTGATGATCAGCAGGGAAAAACTGGATATCTGTTTAATCCTGGGGATCTTGACGACTGCTTGAGCAAACTGGAGCCACTATTGCACGATGCTGAATTGAGAGAAACTATTGGCCGGGCTGCACGTGCAGAAATGGAGAAGTATGATTGGAAGGCTGCCACAAGAAAAATTCGTAATGAGCAGTATAATGCAGCCATTTGGTTCTGGAGGAAGAAGAGAGCACAGTTGGCGAGACCATTTCAATGGTTGTTCAAGCGTAGGCTCCAGGCATCAGAAGTACTGTAGGTGATGTATTTCTCAGATTTATTTGTAATAGTATAGTTTTTATGCTTAGGAAGGTGCTTAATTCTCTCATTGCTTACATGATGTAAAATATTGGCCAGCAAATATAGTCTCCTGCTGCAGTTGTCATGTCTTTGCAAATATTGACCTGAAAAGCCCTTGCATGCGTCATATAAATGATAAAGAAACTATTGTATGCTACTATTATCTTCTTCTAAACTCAAAAGTCCAGCTTGATGTGAAAGAAGTTCGATAATAGAACTAATGGGAGCTTAACGACACCAGAGTCTCAGACGTAAACTCACTTACAAGACGAATTGTGACAATAGTCTGACACCAGTTATGTAAAGTTTTGCGTACGCCAGTGGTAATCTTTGAGATGTTACGAATCTCTATCCAAGTTATCTACAGTATGGATATGGCACTGTACAGAAGACAAGCTTTCTCCATGGATGTTAAATGGACAAGGGCGAAAAGATCAAAAGACAGAAATTTGAAAAGGACTTTCGTTTGCTATAATCACGTGTAAAATAAATGGAGATGTTAGAAATGGAGAGATGAAGTAACTCATAGCATCCAGTGACTGAAGTCAGGCAAAAACTCAGATACAAATTCAGATTAGTCGAGTGAGCGGATTGCAAAAAAACTGGGTGGTTTAAGCCCCGGGAAAAAAACTCATGATCGAGAAACAGTCAAGCTGTGTGAACTATATTGGGAGCGAAAACAAGAGAATAAGAGATAAAAGAAACAATCCATTTCTCAAACGACTGTGAACAACGACAACAAAAAGTGTATACAACACAAATATAATTATTGAAGTTTGCTTGAGCAAAGTTTCCCCACTACTTTTCACTCAACAAAATGAATACAACAAAAGCCCCACTACTCTTCTTTCGCAAATTGGATGGTGCAGCTTTTTTTGCACTCTAACTGATTTTCACCATTATTTTAGCATTTTGGTAGATCCTTTGGAGGTGGCAAAAGTGACTCATTAGGACCCTTTCCATTGTCTACAAGGAAAGCCATTTTCAATCCCCATGTTGTGTGTATCTCTAGATGGCAATGCATAAACCAAACTCCTGCAACGTCATGCACAAAATAAATAAAATTATCAATAATTACATTATAAGTGACCTGCTTGTAGAAATAACTTTTTCACTGTCAGTGCGTAGAAGTTAATCTCAAGAAGAGGACGTACCTGGATTGTCTGCACGGAATCTTATGGCGACCCATCCTCCAGAAGGCACACCAATTGTATTCCTTTCAACAGGATCAACAAGATTAAAATTCTTAGGGTCCGTTTTGGAATTGAAATTCCCTACTCCTTTACCAACTACAAAGAAATTGAAGCCATGCAAATGGATTGGATGGTTCTCAGGGGCTATAATTCCAGTATCCTGCATAACTAATTGAACTGTTGCATTATAAGGCAACCGATAAACTCTGGTACCGTTTGTCGTAGCCAAGTTTGCAGGTGGTACTGTACCCGTATAGTTGAAAACGAACGGCGGATTCGCTGGAAAATCCGTTGTGAATACGCCTTTTATGCCAAAGAAATGCGCTTGTAAAAGTGCGGTAGTTGGCATTACAAATGTAACATTATTTATACTAGCGACAACTCGGCTTCCATTAGCCGGTTTACAGGACGGACACGGATTGACTCCGAGTCCGACCGTGAAAAACAACGAATGATCTACATTTTTTGGAACTTTAGCAGGGTATTTTTTCGAATTGAGGCTTCTAAGAGAATCGAGAAAATTGTTGGCTATTGAAGTGGCATTTTTGGGTGGGGCCCAAGTGAGGGTCATGGGGGCACTTCCTAGTGCCCCCGAATAGTGCAACGTGGCAGTGGCTGTCACGTTGTCGACCGCGATAGGGGCGTCCATGAAGGGAGAAACAGCAACCATGTATTTTCCGAAACTTTTATCAGCTTTGACTATAACATTTGTGGTTTGGCCTGGGGATACTACAATTGTGTCGGTTTTGAAGGGTTTAACGTAAGTGGCGTCGACTTCAACTACTGTCAGTTTGTGGCCAGCAATTTTAAAGAAGAGTTCTTCATTAAGTCCAGCGTTGATCACTCGTAACATGTATGTTTTTCCAGGAGCAACACTTAATGTGTATCCACCTGCATAATATATGGTCCAAAAATCAAATTTGTAGTACTATCATGTAGCACAAGCTATCTAGACAAAATAATACTCCCCCTATCACATTGTATATGACATTCTTTTTTTAAGTCTAGAAAAATGACACTTTTCTATATTTGAAGACTCTTTAAAGTTAAACTTCTCATTTTGCCTAAATAACATGCTGATATCCGCAAGAAATGCATGATATATTTAAGATGACAAGTTCTAATTATAATTATACTTTAGTATGTGACAAAAGTCTTTATTTCCAGCTTCAATTTTGTGTCTCGTCAAACACTGCCATATAAATTAAAGGAAAGACCTATAAGTATTACCTTGGGTCGGACAATTGGAAACAGGTCCTGGATGACCATTGATTGTGTGAGCGTCGGAGACATTAGGGGCTAATCCTGAACTTAGAGCTTCGTTGATCACAGCTTCAGTGTCAGATTTCCACCATTCACCTGCATTACATCATTAAAATTTTCAATTATCCCTTGGCTGAACTTACTTCATTATCTAATTTTTCAACGAAGAGAACGTTGTGGATATCAAATATTGACTATCAAATTATTGATAAGTGAAATAGTATATATGTTCACCTAAAACAACCACAGCTTCATGGTTGGGTTTGGGAAATGGATATGGCACACCACGTTTAGGCAGGACGACAATAGCACCATGGACAGTAGCCCTTAGCCACAAAATATGAGCATGCCAAAAGAGTGTACCCCTTTGGCCGGTAATTGTGAAATTGTACATGTAGCTTTGGCCTGGTTGAATCGGACACTGTGTGATATATGCTGGACCATCTGCCCAACCACTTCTAAGTTGTCTGATACCATGCCTGTAATTAAGTCAAAGGGCATCCAGGATTTGTGAATACCTTGAAAATCTTGATTTTTAAGGTAGCTAATGAATGAAGGTACGTAGTTCGTTGCATCATGCATGGTAAAAAATCTATAATTATTTAACTTACCAATGGATAGAGACATTATATTTGACATGGTTAACAACTCTGATAAGCACTCTATCATCTTCTCTAGCATAGATTGTGGGTCCTGGGAACTTTCCATTAACGGTGACAATGGGCTTGCTCGAACATAGGCGACTCATGTTCCTCGTTACCACCTGGAACACCAACCAGATCCTAATTAAGGAAACGGAGAAAAACAATATACTATAGGATTTAATTTAGATATATTCAAATTGTTCGCGACCACTATATTAAAAATGTTGTAACAAGCTACTTTTGTTATTTTTTCAAGTTATTAATCTCCTTACTATGAATGGTTTATATAAGTTAAATTGAAAAATATAACTTGTTCATTTTTATAGGAAAGTGGCTCATTTGCTTCACTTTCGGATGCCTTAAAAGTAATGATTTCTGCATGTCTTGGCTTCCACCAATTTGTTTTATTATAACAATGTCGTATTTTAATATTTTTTTCCCCCTCTCATTCTAACTACGTTGCTTATTGGAATTTACTCTTACCTTATTTGCATGGGCTTGTCGTTTAAGACATCTACTTAACCTTTCGAACTTTTCTAAATTAATACTCCTTCTGTTCTAATTTATGTGACATTTTTCACTTTTCGAGAGTCAATTTTACTAAATTTTGAAGCTAAATTGATTTAGACTAACTCAATATTTTAACATTAAATTTATATATTTGAAAATTACATGAAAAGTACTATAAGTTGTAACGTTTCTCATATCAATTTGATGAAGAAATACATCTTAAAATGTTAGTCAAAGTTCATGCAGTTTGAATCTCTGATAGTGAAAAGTGCAACATAAATTAGAACAGAGGGAGTACTTACTGCAACGTTTTCTGACAGTTCAATCCTTAATTGTGGATGGAAATGCAGAAAAACTTTAGAAGTATTATCTTCTCTTCTTTTCCCCAAGAACCGGAATAAAAAGAGGAAGACAAAACTTCCTAATTAGAAGAAGAATTTAATGATTTCTTTATGGTATCGATACGTTATTAATTAAGTTGGTTGTCTCTTGAAGCTATAATAACATGACTAAAAATGTTCATTGTTCTTTTATAGCACAAGGGTGCTTCTTAGCTTTAAAATATATATATAAGAGAAAAACGAAATAGTAGTTATTAGCACTACTTACATTGAACTTGTAATGGCGAGTAATGCCCAAAGCTGGATATAGGCAAGCCAAGAGGGTGAAAATTCGAAGCCAAGTCTCCATTTTGCCTTTTGATAGTTCTATTATGTGTTTTAGAATTGCTGCATTCTGAATTTGTGACCTGCCAACGCAAAGTATATATAGGTGAAAATGCCCTTTGATTTAATTTGCTGGTCTGTCATTTTTCTTTAGTTAGGTAATGATGGATATTGGTGATTCCTCTCCTTCTACTTCATCAGCAACAATGAAACTTCTCTTAGCCAATTTCTTGCATGTTACATAAAGTTTATTAAGTGGACCCCATGTTAAGCTGTTGAGAGACTGTATTTTCTTGTGTACTCTAAACTTAAAAAAGAAATTCATTTTTCAGTACCTGATTAATTCCTTCATTGATTATATTACTTATCTTAATGCAACCAAATAAATGAATATCTAAAAGTAATCTCTGATGCATCTGAAACATGAGCTGCCTTGGATGAAACTGGATTAATTTCTGTAATGATTCTTGGACAATCTTCATCATCTCATGAGCTACCTTTCGATTTGAGTTAGATTCAAAATTCATCTTTTTAATCTTTTTGGACCCACATATTGTTTTGTCCGCACTCTAGATATTTGTTCCTCGGTGTGTGGGGGTAGTTGAGTCCCACATTGGTTATAAATGTGATTGATTTCTTTATATGATCTTGGACAATTCTGATCAACTCATAATATAGTTTTGGGGTTCACTTATGTCCAAAATGTATTTTCTATCAATATGTCTTTTTTTTTCTCTGAAATTCGAAATAGAAAATAATATTGTGACAAGTTATTGAAACATATATAGTATGATTAAATAAATAAAAGTGCACGCTATCTCTCTAACAATTTAAAGATTGCCGATTGGATGCCATATCTAGTCTTTTATCTTATCTCAAGAAGAACGAGGAGATACAACGCGCGCGACAGAATGCAAGAAATTTTTTAGACTTAGTATCGGCAGACTTGAAACACAAATAATATCAGTGATTTAGTAAAGATGAAGCCAGTGTTTTAAGCACTGAAAGGGAGTAATAACACAAGAGTGGAGGCAGAGAAATTAATTATAACAAAATTCCCATAATAGAGCATATTATTTTCTTCCCGTAGTTTGAATATAATATGTTTACAAAGAAAAAAAATGTAAGCAGCAAGACAACAAAATTATAAAGTAGAAAATTGTTTTTTCTATAAAAAGGATCTAGGAGTTATACCTTACGTGGAGACTTTGCCTATAGGCCTCGTCCTTTGCATGAGGCAGCTTTGAAAAATACTTTTTTCATATTAACATATTGTATTAATACAAAAGCTTCTTTTGAAGATCATGATATACAATACAGAGGCTAAAAGTGAAAGAATAATAGAGACCTGTTCAAGTTCCCTACAAGTTTTATTTTACAAAATAATATACCTGAACCTGATTTGTTAGTTATCATCTCAAATGACTAAATTAGCAAATCATCATTTTCTCAACCCAAAGAAAGAAAAACAAAATACACGTTCGAATTAACTTTGAAAATTGGATGCTAACAGCTATCTGGTACCTACTAAAGGTGGTAAAATGTAGTTGTTACATTGTTTTCATGGTTTAGATCACTTACCATTAGCTAGCCTACACAGAATATGATACATTATACATTGTTTCAAAGCTAAGATTAACCCAAACCATGGGTCCCATTAGCTTATAAGTTGTCATCCCTCTTTGCTCCTTCTACCCACCCTTCAGATACGTATCCCATGGCGGATTAGGATTTAAATTTTATGGGCTCATCATGTTACTTAATTCACTTATTATTTGAGTCATGTATTTAAAAGTTAATACAATAACAATACATATTTACTGAATATTTTAACACATGTACGGAATTTAGACCAATGCTACTAAATTAAGTTGAACCCGTATTGTAACACCCCGTACCTTTAACCTAAGCTTTGACCATGATCCTAGACTTAGAAAACCAAATAAAGAATGTGGGAATTGGAAATTTCCTCTTCAGTTGTAAGATGGTGGTTTACGCCCATGAACAGTGACCGTATTTCAGTATACGGCCCGTAATTCAAGTCGTAAATTGTTATCAAGGATTTCTGAGCATTCTGGAATTTGGCAGTTGGATGTCATATGGTTAAATACGGATCGTATTTCAAAATACGTCCCGTATTTCAAAATTTATTTGGAATTTGGGAAAACTTCCTTGATGAAAGTTGTATAGCTTTGAAATACCTTTCCAACAGTATATTATGGGGGTCAAACGGACATCTGTACAAAGAGTTATGACCATTTTACTGAAGAGACGCAGTGCAGTCCGTATTTCAAATTACGGACCGTATTTCAAAATACGGCCAATATTTAACTGGGCCAAAAATTTAATTTTTCAGAACAGTATATATTCGTCCATATCAGTTCAAATCATTATTTTTCATTCCTTCAAGCCCTAGAACGACCTCCTACCCTCCTCCATCATCAAGAACACCAAGGTAAGCCCATTCTAATTATTCCAACTCAATTCTAACATATATCCTAATAATCTAAGCAAGAAATTATTGTTCCTAATCTAGGGTTTTCAAGAAAACCCATCTCAAGGTTCAAGAATCAAATTTAGGAAATCTTTTTCAAACCTCAAGTCTCTAATTCAAGTTTTGGAGCAATTAAGGTATGTAGAACTTCCATCCACATGTGGGAATCTCTACGTTCTTCCCCATTCTCCGTTTCTTGATATCCATGAAGTTCAAACCCTAGGGCATTAAACCCAACATATTGGTAGCCCGTATTTATGTATTTATGTACATGAATTTTGTATCTATATTCGTTATTGTATTCCTAATCTTCCATTACGGTTATTAGGAACCCTAGCTTAATCCATGAATTCTTCCTCATGTGTTCTCATTATGTTTATATGAAACTTTATGATTTTATGTAGCAAGTTACAAGCATGTTTTCAAGTCAATTATATATATATATATATATATATATATATATATATATATATATATATATATATAATTATGAACTATTGTTATTACTCATGAATCAAGAACATGTTTGCAAGACTATTGTTATATCCCGTATTTTGTACATTCGGATGTTTCAAGATAATCGCGATAAGTTAAGGGCAAGGCTATTATTTTCCTTCCGATTTTATTTTAATACACAAGTTGGTTATTAGTGGTATGGAAATATTGAGAAAGGCTAGGGGTAAAAAGGGAAAAAATAAAAAAATGGTCATGAAAGCCACCATGGCCGTGTGGCTTAAGTGGGTCCCACCCATGGCTTGGCCAATTAACTCAAGCCATGAGTGGGGGCATGTGTCCACTTTATATTTGTAGGAGCCATGTATATATATAGATAAGTGATGACCAAAGCAAGGCATATTCATCATCTTCACAATTCAAGAAACTTCAAGAAAAATATAGAGGCATTCGGCCATGGCTAGCAAAATTGATGCCATAAAAATTGATCAAGAAAAATAATTTTCTTCTAGCATTTCAACCAATTGGAAGGCCCTTATTAACGTGGAGTAGTTGTTGGAGCAAGCAAAGCATTCATTTGTGCAATTTACCAACCCTAACCAAGTTGAGAAGTGAAAGGGTAAAGATCTTGGGAAAGCCGAGACTTAAGTTCGGATTAGCTTAGGAAGCGGACAAGGTATGTAAGGCTTACCCTTTCTTTCTTTTGGCATGTCCTAGAGCTAAGTAAGGTATGACACGCACCTTGGGGTAACTATATTCTTTAATTCCGAGCTTGTTTATGATTCTTATTCACTTCTTGACATGAGCATACTTAGTATAGTCAAGCTTATTGTATGATTGAATAACGAGCAATGCATAAAGAGTTTCTGTTCCCAAAAGGGTTCTATAAGGATTAATGTCCCTAACTTTCATAGGCGGTCTCGGATTGCTTTGAAACGTTCGTAGAGGTTTCTGTAGTGAATAATGTCCATAACTTTCTTACGCTAACCCAGATTGACTCGAAACGTGTTTATGATCCTTCAAGTGTCGATTAGTGTACTTACCTATTGAGTCCTAAAAATTGATTTATATGCATATGGTTTCTCACTACTCTGCTCGTGCATGCTGTCAATACTTCTTTCACCGAGTCCCGGGCCGGGTATGTTATCGTGCACAGTGCCACTGCATCATTCACTGAGTCCCTCACTAGAGGGCCGGGTACGGTATATATATATATATGATGACATGATGATATGATGAGATGATGATATGTTATGGCGGCCAGGAGGGCATATGATGACTTTATTCACCGAGTCCCTCACTAGAGGGCCGGGTACGGTATATATATACATGATGATATGATAGTATGCTAACATGATGACATGATTTTATCCACCGAGTCTCATAATGGTCCGGGTACGGTATATGATAATGATATGCATGATTTTGTTTTGTAATGCACAGGTACAGCGATTTCTTGATTATCATACTTGTCTCCTGGAATCTCTATTTCAGTTATGATCTACCTAATTGCATTTCATGCCTTACATGCTCAGTACATATTCCGTACTGACCCCCTTTTCTTCGGGGGCTGCGTTTCATGCCACGCAGGTGTATACAGATGAGTAGAGGATATTGCTGGGAGATGTTCCAGCTGGACTGACGATCTCCATTTCTTTCCGGAGTGTTGCCGAGTCAGAGTATCTACGTTATGGTATATAGCATGTTAGAGACTTTGCAGACATAGTCATATATATAGGATGTCAGTCTTGTAAGCGGCTCTGCAAGCCGACGTACCATTATGCATTATGTTACAAATTCCATATGACTACAGATCTTACTTGATTTGAGAACGACGAAAAGAATGGTTTTGACAAGTTTTCATTATGCATTTCATTTCGTAACTTAAGAGTACAGTGAGGTTATGAACATAACGAGAACTAATGGGGTTCGCTCGGCTTTGAGTATGGGGTCGGGTGACCATCATGCCCTATCAAGATTAGGGTGTGACAACTATGACAAGTTATCTGATGAAACCATATTACAAGATATTTCATGAAACCATGTTACAAGTTATTTCGTAAAATCATGATTACAAGTTATTTAAAAGTTATTTCACGAAAATTATGGGCTTCTTAGCCAACTATATCATGTTCATGTTTTTGGGAATTGCTTAGTTAACCGAGAAGGCTCAGATAGCCTGAAACTACGTTGCCACCGTAGGATAAGGGTTGTCAGCAAGGAGGCAACACCTTCATTATGCAGTTTGGATCCTTACATGCTTATTATTACTTAAATCTCATATCCCTAGCAGGGTGTGAGTGCTCTGCTGGTAGGACGCAAGTACCAGAATCATGTTGTCGGTTACACTATAGCGTTCCCCACGTTACAAGCAGTTTTACATACATGTATTTCCATTGATTTACTGTTTTCAGACTTTACTCAAGTTTCATGCTCATGTTCAAGTTACATTCAGTTTCAGTTCATCTCCTATACCTATGTTGTGCCATGTTCTTCATTTCAGCAGGTTTTACATACTAGTACTATTCACCATGTACTAACGTCCCTTTTGCTCAGGGCCTGCACTTCATGGTGCAGATATCGGTTTTCAGGAGCATACATCTGCGCAGTAGGATCACTTCAGTTATCCGCTTATTGGTGAGCCCCACTTCTCTCGGGGTTCAACATAGAGTCTGCATTAGTATTCAGTTTATGGTAGTCCAGGCCATGTCCTGGTAGTTAGTATTCAGAAATGTTTTAGAGGTTTCATAGACAGATGTTAGTTCACCGAGTCAGTTGTGCTTTCATGTTTGCAGACTATTATGTTTTCATGATATTTCATGCTATGAGATAATTTCAACACTTTATTCCGCAAATTACATTTTCATGATTCATTTAAATTGCATCATATAGATTATATTGTTTTGATGCCCATGTTGACAAGCAAGCCATGAGGTTCGCTCGGACACATGCAAGCAAGGCCCGAATGCCGTGTTACGCCCAGGCCATGATTCGGGGCGTGACACGTATCATACCTTGTATATCTACCTCCCTCCTGCCTCTTAAAATAAAGGGAAAAGAACCACAAAAGAAAAAGGAACTATAAGAAGGAAACTGGTTGTGTCTGTATAAAAAAGAAAGTAATCGAGGAATAATTGATCTCTAGTAAACGATAGACTATGTTTCACTTTCACGTAGGATAGAGCACTTTCACAAGGTAATTAACATCACAGAATTTCTTGATATATGTTTGTATATTTCTGGTATAATGTGAAAAGAATTATCAAAAACGAAAGAAAACAAAAGAGAGATGGTTTATTCGTCATTGTCGACGTACGTAATATCAAGTGAAAATTAGGCTATTTTCGTTAGATTAGGTATTCCAATATAATAGTTTAAGATTTTTGTGCCGTAAAATCTACACTAACTGATAGTTCTTAGCTTACTTAGTTAGCATATACTCGATGTATCATTAACAAACTTATCTAGTTGATTTTGTCAAGTGAAACTAATGATGAGAATCTACGTCGATTGTCAAGTGACCTAATTTTTATAACGAAGCGTAACGATCTGAACCAAAGCTTATGCATACAATAGGTAGGTAAACTATCATCTAGGTGGATTAAGTGGCCAATTAAATTGTGCCAGCTCATTTAAATTGTGCCAACTCAATTAAATTGTGCTAATTCATTTTAATTGTAAATTCACTAATTTGTAAATTCGTGGAGTTTTGACCATTAAAAATTGGGGCTTTTGGCCTGGTTGGATGTGCAATGAGGTGGCGCCCCCTTTGGTGTTGGTTTTGCTCCGATAACGGTGTAAAAAGTGTCTAAGTGGAATAGGAATGACCCACCTGAAGTGTCTAAATGGAATAAGGGTGACTTTAGGTGCTCAAGTGAAAGAAGTGGACGACCACAGGTGTTTGTCAATGAGTTTGGCCTTATCATAATATACTAAAAGTGGAAGAAGCCCCATAGTTGGAAGTTGGATTACGATAATACCTTTCAAAAGTTAAACGGTTTTTTTTATCCTTCAAGCAAAAATTACTATAGCAACATTTTTGTACAAAGATGAAATTACACATATTACTAAAAAATAAAATTAAAACAACATATTAAAGTAGGCACATTGCTATTAGTATTCGCAACTAATAATTATGCAATTAAGTCTCCTCAATACCTATCATTATTATGAGTTCAGAAAAATCTGGTCGGTCAAACATGAAAGCAAATGAAAAGACAATGGTTACAATCTTATCATTAAGTTAAAGTAGTGTAGGGAATTAGAAAGAGCAAAATTCAAGTCCTTTTTCTCTGTATATTTATGGCATTGTACTACATTTGGTTCTCTGAAGGTTCAACTAGCTAAACTTGACAGCCCTCAGATTTTTAAGTAAAGAATTAAACTTATATTTCAATTAATTAATGATAAAATTATACTGCAATAAATTTGGTATACCATTTTTCCCTTGATGAACACAAAATCGTGAAAAAAGCATTTCCTTGTAGATAAATAGTTAAGTCTCTTGCATATCTATCCTCCTTAGTATGCTCTTTAAACGAGTAACGGCCCTCAGTTTACGACATTTCAGAATTAACACCCCTTCACATCCCTGCATCCCTCAATTTAAAAGACGAGTAAGCTCTCTTCCGAAACTAAGTGAACTATTCCTCCAGACTATACCATTTTAAAGATACAAAAGCCAGACCAAATTGGAAAAGCATAAACCACTAGGACAATTGTTTATTTATTTAAAAAAATTCTACTGCTAACTATTTCCGTGTTTTCTTATGTTTATGTCCGATAACGTTTTGAATTTGTCTAAACATTGTTCACAGGGCAAATATAAAATGCTACATGTGGTACCTCTCCTAAGTCTTGGATTGCCGTACATCTCGAAGGAAACAGTGAACTTCCCATGAGTTACAGTACTGGTAAACATTAGGCATGCATGAGAAATTGGTAAGCATCGTTTGTGTCATCAAATTTAAAATCTTCTGCATTCTGCTTTACAATATTTTCTAACTTCAGCTTACAAGTTGTTACCATTTTAATATGTTTTGATTTCAATTTTATAGCTCAAAGAACTTTAAAAAATATGTACAAATTCTATATTAACGATTTTGGGATAAACGTGCCACGCACGTTCCGGAGACTAGTTATTATTAAAGCATGAATATAAATGTTGGTCGACCAAAATATCCTTCAAAATATTGAACGACTTTTATACCTTAACTATTTAATTACTTGTCAAAAAAGTTAGTTCCGCATTGGATATAATTGTAACATTTAATAAATAAATAGTAGGAACCTGAAACCAACTAACAATAGGATCATTTAAACTTTAACGGGATGTAGTGTTCAATTAACATTAATCAACCGAATTGCATGTGTTATTGAATATATCATGTCAATCCCGCATCAAACACATATTATCTCTATATATTAGGGGTCGTTTGGTTGGAAACAAGTTATCCCAGGATAACTTATTCTGGGATTAGTCATCCCGAGATTAGTTCTTCCACTATCTCACAGGGATAAAATAACACTACAATCCCTGGATAACTAATCCCGGGATTAGTTATACCACCATTTTATCCCAACCAAACATGGGATCAATTCATCTCAAATATAATCCCGAGATTATTTATCCTTATCCCTTATACTAAACGAAGAGTTTTCATTGTAAAAGCCACTTATACACCGAGGAGATAACAATTTTTTATTTAATTTTTATTTTTTTTATCTTGCTTTATTTATATGCAAGTTGGTTGATATTTTGTTCACTCTTTATATGTTAAATTGACACGACATGGCGCAGTTACAGCTTACCGAGGACATGACCTTAGATAGGAGGGTTTGGAGGACCCATATTAGGGTAGAAGGCTAGTAGATAGTCTCATTACCCTGCCTTATTAATAGTCGCATTATCGTAGTATAATTTCTTGTGCTCTAATTTATGCTATTATGCTATTATCTGTTATTTCCTGTGCTTTGATTATTCTATGTTATCTGTGTTGCTTGCGTTACTTCATTTCCATATCGCTTTGAATCTCTTAGCCGTATCTGACCTCTTTTTATGTTTTTATTGAGTCGAGGGTCTCTCGGAAACAGCCATCCTACCTTGGTAGGAGTAAGGTCTGCGTACACTCTACCCTCCCCAGACCCCACGTTGTGGGATTTCACTGGGTTGTTGTTGTTGTTGTTGTTGTCTTTATATGTTAAATTGAGAATCTTTATATGTATGTAGGCATGGTTGGAAGTTGAAAGGGAGATATGTTGATTTAAAGATTGAATTGTAAAGGGACGCTAACTACTAAAATACGGCTCTAAATTTAAAGAGTTAGTGGAACTATATACAATGTTTGTTAGTTATTTTTTTTTCCTTAATAATATGATCATGCGCTTTTGCTTCTTCCGTATATTCGAGATTGATTCCGATCGAGCTAATTTCAATAGGAGGACTTGAAGAGGAAGATATTAGTTTATTAGTTATTGGACGGTTTTAATTTGTGACATCAACCGAAAAGAATTTATGAGGAAGGTAGAAGAATTAAAGATCAACTAATCCTACGGTGTTAAGCAACTAAGTCGGTAATGTACTTTGTTTTTAAAAGTTTAAGTTAGTTCAGGACTCTTCCTTTGCAATATCGGATAACTTGATTGCACACAAGAAACTATTACTTTGAGTTATTATGTAATCTAAGTGGAACTACGTTGAAAGCGAAAAATTTTGTTATCAAATAACCCAAAATTTTGTTAACAAATAATAATTAAAATTATAATTATAATTATTATAAAAAATGAATCTTCAAGACAAATTATTGATTAACTGTGTATATACGTGCAATTATAATCAACTAAATATCGATGTTAAAATATTAATGTGCAACGCGCATTCATAGAAACCAGTGTATGTAAAAGATGCTCATGTAAAATAATATTCAAAAAGTTTCTACAATAAAATTTGTAATTTTTCTAATTAATTATTGAACACCTATTTTTTTAATAGTAGAAGACGGTCCGAATTTGCGAGATTAGTTTTCAGACCAGTCACCAACTTAACAGCAATTTTAAATTTTGTAAATTGGATAAAAACTTAAAACATTACATTTGAGAATTAAACAAACAATGAGCAATGCTATGCTATCTACTAGACATAGTAATATTTACGTTACTCTAATATTCCGACTGAAGTTCATAATCATGGGAAAAATTTAGCGTCGACCTAATTAAAATTGAACCCAAGTAAGGTTTTATGATATACTATAATTTATCATAACCAAAATAAGATTCTTCATACACACCAAATCATCACTTATAATGATCTAAACTTTGTTGGAATTTCTAAAATCACTGGCTCCACTCATTCGAGGCCTACCAACAAGAACAACAATAAAGCTTAAAGAAAACAACATTTATTGTGAAATAAAACTACCAAGGATACTACTATTGATAGGAGTTGAAAGAAAAAGAGTAAGATATAAAACTATTCTCATTTGTCAAGTGCATATATACAATATAATACCCTATTGAATTAAGCTCCCTTTTTTATGCAACATACATATTTGCAACCCCAAAAAAAAAGTTTTCCTTTTCAGATTAAGGATGTAAGAAAGAGGAATGCATAAGCTTGAAATTTCTTTAAGGCCCACAAGGACCACCAAAAATAATGACCAATTCACTTCTCTTTCTCAAAAAAAGAAAAATGAAATGGATAATGTGGTTTTAATCAGAGGTTCCAAAGTTCTTTCATTGCATCTCTCTCATTGTCCACTAATCTTTTGCTCTCCACACTCTTCTTCCTAACCCAAATTTTGTGCAAATTTCAAAGAATGATCCATCTAAAATCTATTCATTCCTCTTTGACACCTAACCAACAGGCTTCTTTTAATAAAACAAGCCATTTTAAGAGGAAAAAGACCTTCATTTCCTTATGCAAGTCAAGAAATTCAGATTCAGATAATCCTACACCTAAAGGAGATACCCGTCAGCAAGAATTGCTTGCCACAATTGTTCTGCTTCAAACACAGAAAGTTCGTTTAACCGAATACTTAGATGAAAGATCTGCATATCTAACACAGTTTGCTGAACAAGCCAATACTGAAATGGACCAGATTGGTGAAAATGCCCTCAAAGAACTAGATGAAGCTGGTGCAAGGGTCTGTTAATATAGACATTGGATTTCAATATCTGAATAACACAGTTGTTTATTTTATTTTATTTTTGTTTCTTTGTTGAGCAGATAATGGGAAATATAGAGAACCAAATGCAAGTTTTTGAAGAATCAGTAGGATTGAACAAACAGGAGATAGAAGAGAATGAAAAGAAGTTGGAAGAATTTGAAGGCCAAATGGAGGAGGGAAGAAATGAATGGCTTTTCTTTAAGAGCTTAAGGCAAAGACGACCTCTGGACAAAGCAAAAGCTAAGGAGGAGATGGAGAAGATTAAGCAACTTAGTAGAGAAAATGCTGGATCAAAGACTAGAAGGAATGTTTACCTTGCATTTATAGGCCTTGTAGTAATTGGGATTGCAGATGTTTTCATCTCTTCACCTTCTGATTGGAGAAAAGGTGCAGTTCTTGGGATTATTTTGGTGTGTTTGCTTTCTCAAGTCATCTATGAGCAGAGTGTTTTATCAGGAACAGGACTGGAGGGAAAACAGAAATCCAAAGAAGACAAAAAGTGAAATCCTCTCTTTTACAGAAAAGCACTAGTATTGTAGAACGAGTTATAACCCCATAATAAAATCTCATTACTTGAGGCTGATATATCATGCCAATTTTTATCTTGCATCATGCATGTTTGGTGACAATACTGCAGCCACCAAAGTTGGATATGTATCGGATGCTTTATGTCATCAACGGAATGATACCTGCTGAATTGTAGAGACTACAGAAGTTGTAGGACACCAGATTTGGATCTACTACATTTCTTTAGTTATCAGTGTTAACATGAAAAAAAAATAGTAGATGTGATCTGGAGAAGCACACCATCCCTCAAGAATCCCCAAGTCTAAGAGGAAAGGCTATGGAAAGATTCTTATTCAGAACACTCAAGAGTATCAACCAAGGGAAAATTTCAGAACAGAGTACATATGTCTTTAAGGAAACAAAAATAATCAGCTCCTTGGCATTTTTCGGCACGTCAAACATGCCATTCCATCAGACCGATGATCAGGTCATCTAGATGACAGATACTTTCTGGCAGGGGCAAATGTAGTGCAATAGTTACGGGTTCATGTGAACCCAGTAACTTCTCCGTACACCATGTATTTGTGTTAAAAAGTACATTAAATATATTAGAATACATAGCTCGGAAACCCAGTCCGTTGGTCCTGTTATTATTGTATCTTAACTTGATATTGTTGTAGGAACCCATAATCTTATAATCCTGAATCCGCCTGTTTCTGGTTTTCCAAATTATGCAGTTATTAGGAAATCCAAAGACAATTGCAGTACCTTTATATTATCATATGCCATTCACATGAAAAGTCTAACACTGTTGATGAAATTTGTGTGTCCCCTTTACTGTACCTGTCCTAACTACACATTTAGATTAACTTTTACGACATATTTAGCAGACATTCCTACAAAAAAGCGGAAATGAGCCTATTAGGAGGAGGGAGGAGTTATAGTCAAGATACAGTACCCATGAAATCATATTATCTGGTGCTCTGACTTGGTGAATTTAACATCTTTAAAGTCCAATCTTTCAGGAAAATTCTCAAACACATGAAAATTGCAAGGATACTAGCTCTCTTGAACTTGTAAATGTTTTTAGAAAAACAAGAAGCACATAACAGAAACCCATGCATGATAGTTACAGCATAACTCCGACCAATATAGCACGGCATCTAATGATATAATCACCTGAGGTGAAAGGAGATTTCTCTCACGGTTTAAAGCAGGAATCGTGGTATTGTCAGACAAATTTCCCTTCATACTAAGCATAAAATGGCAATCCTCCAACCAAGAAACAATGTTTCTCTCACTATATTGTGAATCCCAATATCAACTTCAGATAAAGCAAACCTGGGTTAATAAAGAACAAAGAGTAAAACCAGAACCTGAAAGCTTCTTACTTGCAAAAAGAATCATCTGATAGCTTCTTTATTTTAATCTGATAGCCTTACAAAGTGTATTCCATGCATCGATAGTTGGATTGGTTTCCTGGTCTGGGAATTAACTGACATAAATAACTGTATATACCCTCTGACTGCAGTTGGGAAGATCTTCCTGCTAAGGGCATCATTTAATTAAAAAAAAAAACGGCGACTGACATTCTATGGCAAGAACGAAGGCCGTTAAGCATAATATGTAACAAAGGATATCTGGCTGAAGCCTGCCTCTTAAAATGAGAGATGAAACTCCTTAAGCCTTTGAAATCTCTCGTTTTATTAAACCACTCCATAAGGGTGTGATGAATGATGATATTCGGGTTACAGTTCCACTGCACATGTTCAGAAACAGGTATAAAACATCCAGAAGTTTGCCATGAGAGCAAAGGTCATGAATTATAGATCAGGTTTGTAACCTTTGCTAACAACTTGGCTCAACCACGTTGAGGATCATGTCTGGTTTTTTGCTTTGGCAAGGACCATCCTATAACAAGCTATATCTGATACCACTACAATCACCAAATCTCGTAAAAACTCTACCAGTATATTATAGGTGACAACAGTGGGTCAGCAACTCTTAGCGTTCATGTCACCAAACAATCTGATTGCATCCTCAATTTTAGAAGCTTGGACAAAGCCATTGGTTAGGTCATTGTAAGCTGAATATAGTTTAGTTCCCTGTTTTGACATCAAATCCAGCATAAAGTTACTTCAGTTTTCCTTCTCTGTGTAACCTACTAATTAGATGAATATGCCGAAGAATCCATTTTTCCTCCATCATTTTCATATCTCAAAAGATTTAAAGCCTTGTTCAGATATCAATTCTCACACAGTCCGTCGGCTGTTGCACCTCAAAACACTTTAATCTTCCCAACCTTACAACAGCCATTGAGTATGCATTATATGCCACTACATCAAGTAATAGCATTCTCAATGATCTTTTCAATCCCCTCAACGTCCCACAAATGAATCAAGGAACTACAAGTGAACAAATCCATATTTTGCTCATATTTTTCCATCCTATCCCAAAGCTCCAATTCCTCGTTAAACTTGCCACACCGACATAAACCACTGAGTATGTCATTATACATAAACATTTGGCTACACATATGACCCCCTTGTCAACTGTTGTCACCCCTACCAAATTGCCTCAGAACTTATCTAATACTCAAAACTAACTAAAGCAAATTATTTTACCTCCATTTCTTCACACATAATCAAATCTCCATCTCTTTACCTATCTATATCCTGTATAATTTGAATTCAAATTCATTGCAACAATTCTCAAGTTAGTTAATACTCCATAATCTTTTTACATGTTAATACACATTGTTGACGTGTGACATTACGTAACAACGGAAAATAATATAATTAAGTTGTGACTCACACACTTTTTCATGATATAATAATCAATAATATTCGTAAATCCACCACTCTTGGGTATATTCATCAATGTATGTCTATATTCTAAAATTGAGACATTATAATTCATCCTGTAAACAATTGAAAGAAATAAGAAAAAGTTATATCTTTCTCACAATATTCTTGCCTATGAGTAAAAGTCTTCCTAAGAGCGAATTTCTATTGGCTGGGCTGGTAAGGTATAAATATTTATGTAATTATAATTCATCTCATTGAACATAACATGATAAATTAAACAGTATTTTTTTTTCTAAAATAAGAAAATATGATACTTCCTCTGTCCCATATGTGACATTTCTTTTTAGTCGGTTCAAAAATGAATGACATCTTTTTATCTTTACTAATATTTCACTTAAAGCTCTCTATTTTACCCTTAATGAGATGATTTCTAGCCACATAAATATCTATGGCTTGTGATCACTGTTCGAACAAATTATCAAGTATTGAAAATTAACTGAAATAAAAAATAAAAGAAAAATGTAATTTTATTGATGAATCTTGTGATTACAATTCTGTTGTCCTCTTGATTCTTCTCTCCTAAACTTTTACGTGATTCGAGGGCCTTCGATAGCGTATTCTCGAATTGCAGGATGATTTGGACCTCCTAGAGAGGTATTTCCATCGCTAGGAATGTCGAGTAGTACTTTATCGTTTCGGTTGATCTCCAGGCAGAACTCCGTTGAACACTCCTTTGAAGAACTACGTAATGTTGTTGATAGAACTACGTAATATTGTTGATGCTTTCTCTGATGCTTCTTGAATCCCAACCCCCTATTATAGTTGTAGGGAGTGGAAAACCCAAGTGTATATGAGCTCTCTTGCCTCATTCTGATTGGCTCATTTCACTCATCAAGCTTATCACAAATGCTATGTAATAAGGTTGCTTGTGATTGACCAAGACATGTCATTTTAGACACTTGGCGATTTTTTATTGTTTCTTGTATTTGACCGGGATTGCCACATCATTTTGTTGGTCTTGAATTTGACTGGGATGCCATGTTACTTGATAGGTAGCATGAGTTTTGGGCCTCAAGATGAAATGGATATTGGGCTTGAATTTAATAAATACTTATTTAATTGTATAGTCCAAATTAATTGTTCAACCCAATGATCATGGATTTAATCCAAATATTGCATGAATTTAACTCAATAAAATTTATGCATCTGCAATCACAAGTTTCAAAAGTCTTATTTTTAAACTTTGTATCCAGTCAAACATATCACATAAATTGGGACGGACAGAATATTTTTTTTCTAGAAGGGACCAAAAAGGAAACTACGTCAAATTAATTGATATGGAGGGAGTAAATAATTAGATGTAGCCGCATAAATCACTTACTATAATGAAGTCCTGTTGATAATAAAAAAAATATAAGAAAATAGCAGTAAGATTTCCATGTGTTATGCAGACCCCACACAGTACAACATACTTCCTGCGGATTAAAAAAAAGTGTTTACTTTGACCCTTTTATTTTTGTTAAAAAGAGTGTTCACTTATTAAATCAAAAAAGAATTAATCTTCTTTTCAGATTTACTCTTAGTAAATGCTAGATGATCAAATCTCAAGACTTATTTAATTAAGAGTAGTTAAATCAAATAATCTATTTTTGTAGAAATCGCATTATTTTAAAAGGTGTGCAAATGATTTAGTGGAGACTCGTTTTTATCCGGAATGAATATATCCCTAGTGACCGGTGAAAAGGAGAAGGCAAATCCCTAATGTTTTCAAGAAAATCTTTGCCAACCATTTCCACTAAAGAGGAGGTTTTAATGGGTTGAAAAGTCGACATTCCATAGGATTTCGAGCCTATCCTGTTACATCATCTTTTTTTTTCATCTTTTCTTAGACTTAGTACTACGGACTATTGAATTAAATGAGGATGGCATGAAGTAAAATATTTGTTCTTTAATTTTGTTACTTTTTGACTTTGATGGCAAAAGCATACTTTGATCATTGAGACTTTTACTTGAGTATCCCAGCTAGAACATTATTTGGAGCGGGCCGTTTTGATTCCTTTGATTTCCCATTAGGATGAGGAAAACACCTCACTGTGTGACATATAATCATTACTTTGTCCATTTATGTTCTCTGAAAAATGAACATAGAGCTAATGTAATTACGATATTTACCTAATTCAAGACTATTATATTGTCGCGTGCTTAGTGTAAGAATAAATTGTATACTTCAGTTTCATATTCTCTCAACTTAAAACCCTTTGAAATTTATTCTGATAGCATACCGCTACTCACGATTAAAGGAGGAGAATTGTGGCAAGTATATGATGAATCATTTGAAGGAACTTCGCTTAGAGACTGAAGCTTGGCTAATACACGAATAACAAGTTTTTTTTTTCTTTTTGGAACAAATCAAACAAGTAAAAAAACATGCATAAAGTCCGATAACAATGATGTCTAGGCTAGTTTCTCTACGGTGACATCAAGAATAAAGAAGAAGGATTGCAGTAAGTATATGATGAATCATTTGAAGGAACTTCTCAAAGACTGAAGCTTGGTTAATACATATGTGGAACGTTTTCTTTTTTAACACAGACGAGATATGTAAAAGAATATTCATAAAGTCTGATAACAGTGATATATAGGCTAGTTTGTTCGCACCTCAACTATTTCACCAAATACTTGCTACTTTCTACCAATGCATGCACCAGATAATAATTCTCACCCAGGCTTAGATAAATAGAAAGAAAAAGAAAAATAACCTGACGTTTATCTTCGCTAGGATATAAAGATTTCCCATGATTTTGTCCTTATTCATCTACCACTAAGCCACACTCTTGGGCTCAAAGTCGTGTATTAACTTCGAAACTCCCGGCAAAACTTTCAGTTTCTTCAAGACAGAAAAGTCTTTCAATTCTAAAAGTGTTCAATTCTATACTGCTGTAAAACTCATATGCGGGAGTGGCATTATCTATAGCTGGGAAACACAAGATACCATGGCAGAAGAGTCTGTTCAAGAGAGAATGATCATCTAAGATGACAAATAATACTAGTAAGACTTTTCATTGCCACACCAATTTATCACTTTTACATTTAACCAATAACCCATCGAAAGATACAGACCCCAATCAAGTATTAAGCTGTAAAGCTATATAACGGACCAAACTCATATCCTCTGAACAATGAAGGGATTGCACTACATATACCAATTGAGTGAAACGTTTATGTATAATGCTACAGTAGAAGGAAGAAAGATTCAGGATTTCTACTCAGTCTCTATTCGAAACTTCAGCAGTGTAGACAACAGTCTTTTCAAACTAAGGAATCTGATTCTTTGTCATCCAATGCTCTCCGGCAAGTTCAGATCTCCAGGAACAACCAAGGGAAACTGGATTTCTTCCAACCTTCTCTGACTGAATTACGACAGAGCTTCTAACCAACAACAGGACTGACTTCATTCTCACCCTTGTTACCAAGAAAGATGAGCGACTTGCAGTACGTCTAAAGCCTTAAATCGCATTCCTGGATTAAATGGAAATATAATGAGGAAACAAAACAACGGTCAGTTCCAATGAGGTACAAACAGGGAACAATAAAACTTCATTTCAAAAAGAACACCACCTATGTGACTTTGCTTTTACCTAGAAAGTAACAGAGTCAAAAAAATTATCAGATCATTTGATCGACCACATAATTGTTCTTTCTTTTTTGGGTGGGTGATCCACTATGTTTTGTTTCCTTGACAAGGACTACTCTTGCAAAGAGTTATCAACAACGACCAACACACAATAATGAACTCAAACAAGCAACAATCATGAAATCACAACTGTAAAGGGAAGGCTGGTATCAAGGTAATCTACAGACTGAGTAAGTACGACACTCGTATTAGGCAGAATCGCAATGATCAATGCGACAACTCCAAATAGCTTGCAGTTCCGTGTACCCAGAATCTCAATAAGTTAGCTGATAATTTTTGTAAAATCAGGTAATTGTTACGACAGTCAAATCAGATTTTACATCTGAGTATAGTTGATTTACTCATGAAGGTGGATTCTCAGGTTTTCATAAGAGTAAAAGTTTTCAAGATATAATAACATCAAGTATGGGCGTATCTTCAAGGACAAGATCGCCTTTTCCTGACTGATAAAAATATGTGGAGAAGAGATTCAAACATAAAATTAATTAGAAGACAAATATAAGTAGACAACTGAAGTACCATGAAACTGGAATCAAGTGAGATTACAGATCCTTAGCTGTCATACTGCTAAATATGAGAGTTGAGTCACCATTTTTCCGTTTTGGAACTATTGTCAAAAAGGAACATGGAATTAAGGAGGTAAAATTGACTAACTTACTTAATCAGCAAAAGGAATAAAAAGAAGTAAAAGACAAGAAGAAAGATTACCAACTTCAAAACAAGCATGTACAGATACAATAATCCTACCCAACTAAGACATAAAGCTGGTTTATTGAGAATGAAATGACAAAGAAAATCAGATAGACATCACAGAGAAAAGACATTTTCATGTCACTATATTAGAATAAGTCCAGGAAGCATTCTGATGACAAAAAATACAATGACACAAGTGATTTAATAACAAATGCGACAAAATTAACATTTAAACGAAAGAAACACCAAGGACCTCGTATCTTAGTACAGGCGAAGTACGCTCCTCCCATTTGACCTATTTTGAGCTGGTAAACCTCTCCGGCTGCCTCTCATAGGAGCAAAATGGAACCGCAAGAACCCGTTATCTACATGATTAGGCGAATACCTTGCACTCCGATTCCTCTCCAACACAAAATCATCTTTCTTTTTACTATTACCATTAGTATCAATTCCAAGATTCCTCACAGTTCCAAAAGATCCACCAATATTAGTTGAGTTTCTCCAACTAACACTGCTATTACTCCTAAACATATTCCTATTAAGACCCCCTCTTAAATCACCATTTCTCCAAGATCCTGAAAACGACCTCTCCACCCCGTTCGATCTACTATACCTGTCATCTTCCTCATCTTTGTTTCCATTACCTTTCTTATGTATAAAACCCCATATATTCCAAGCCCACTTCTTTGACTTTTTCGATCCTTTTCGTTCCCCATTTCCAATCCCGGAACCACTACTATCCTTAAAACCTGTCAACTCAAAAGTCTCTGAGTAATCATCCCTTAAAGAATTGGGATTTGAAACCGAAATCGAATTCAAATCCCTTTCAGGCTGAACTTTAGCATTAGACACTGCTTTCATCTCATCAATTTCTGCCACTACAGCTGCAGCTGTTTTCCTAATTGAGTTAGATCTATCAAGACTCTTCCTTCGCCTCGAAGACGAATCCAAATAATAGTCCCTAGTTTGAGCAGACCCTCCAGGCAAATCAGTTTCCTCACCAATACAATTCGCTGAAACAGGCGATTCTTCAACCGGAATTTGGTCATCAGCCCGTTGAACTTGTGCAACTACTGGTGCATCTTCTATCACTGAAACCATAGGTGGCACCCTAGGAATGTTCCTTCCCATGAAATGCACATCACAAGAAGCTCGAGGCTCATCGAAAGAATACCTCGGATCATCGATACTAATCCTCCCAATATCGAGAGAAAATCGAGGTTCAGTATCGCAAGACCTTCTTCCAAACCCATAATCAGCAATCTCTGACTGTGTTTCCCTGAATTTTCTTGAAATGGTGGGTTTTTCCAATGACAATGTAGATGAATTCTCACAATTGTTTCGTTTTTTCGCCTTTTGTTTTCGTCTCCAGTGATGCCATTTCTTGCTGAAAACAGATGCTGCAGATAAGAAACTTCCTGCAATTTCCTTCAAATCCCTTGAAGGCTTTTTCGCTTGGGAATCGAGATCTATATGATCTTTCATTGGCATTAATATATCACCATTCACCACTTCTTCTTCCACAATTTCTGAACTGATGACCTGTCCGCCAGAACTGTTTTCCAAAGGGGACTGAAACTCTTCAGTTATTTCTTCAGTTATTTCATTCACCACCACATTGACTTGTTCGTCTTCTTCTTCTTCTTTAGACTCGATAACAGGATTATTAGCAAGAAAACCGCCTCCACTATTATCCTCAGGATGCGGGTTTTTTGTCTCAGAAAACAAGGACCAAAGTGTGTTACGAACACGAACGTCACAAGACTTACGTTGAGGCTCAAATAAGCTCAACCCCTCGTTTCTTGAAGCTGAAAATGACTTAGTACGACGAAGTTCAGGGAAAAAAGAACTGGGTTTTGTGGTGGGTCTAGGGGGGAGATTAGTTTTGGAGAAAAGGGATTTGATACGAGAAGAAGAAGAAGGGTTGTTGTTATTGTTGTTGTTGTTGTTAGTGGAAGGATTATCTAAGGTGGTGAGGCGTTCAAAGAGACATTCAGGGCAAAAACCAGTGAAATCTTCATGTGGGTGTTTGTCACAACTGAAGGAAGAACGAGGTGGTTGTGGTGGTGGAAGTGGTGGAGGTGGTGGTTGTGTTGGGTCGGTTGTAGTGGTGGTGGGATTCATACCAGGTAGTAATAATAATGTGCAATGGGTACTACTTTGCTCATGTTCTATAAGTGAAAGAGAGAGTAAAATGTTTGTTTGGCAATTGTGATTTGTCAAGTTTTTGTTGTTGAAGTTGAGAGAATTTGAGAAAGGTTTGTTTTGGTTTATTTTCTTAACAATGTGGGTAAAGTGTAGAGACAGAAAAGAAGAAGGGAATGAATTGAAGGGGAAAAGCAGAGAAAAAGAAGAATGAAATACCACTAAAGATGCGGTGAATTGGATGGGGGCGGCTTCTCTCTTAGTCAGAGGTACGAAAAAATAGTTCCAGCTTTGAGTATTAAAAAATTTTTGAAAGAAGGACTTCTCTTGAATTAAATTTGATGCGGCGTGAATTCAGATATATTCGAGTTTCAATATAAATATCGGATACCAGATTAAAAAAAAAGGCTTAATATCTAGATAGACCCTTAAACTTGGCATGTTTTGTAAGATAGGCATATAAACTTACAAGGTGACCAGATAGACACTTAAACTTACTCAAAGTGTATTTTTCAAGTTTTTCGGTTGTTTTGAAAACAAAACTATATTTTTCAAACACTCACAATTTTCATGGCCAAACAAGCCCTAAATATATCACAAAATATTTTTTTTAAAATGCAAAAATAAGGCAAACGCATATACATGAGACTATAAATGTGCACTTAAACCAATAAATACTCGTTAATCGCAATTTTGCAGCTTTCAATTAACTCGGTTTTTTTTTACACTTGAATAATTAAAAAACAATAACTTTAACCAATAAAAATCCTTAAAAAAAAAAATTTCAAATTAAGAAAACTGTAAAGCCGAGAAGAAAATTCTTAAAAAAAAGAAATTTCTTAATTTGAAATTTCTTTTTTTAAGGATTTTTATTGGTTAAAGTTATTGTTTTTAATTATTCAAGTGTAAAAAAAAAAATCCGAGTTAATTGAAAGCTGCAAAATTGCGATTAGCGAGTATTTATTGGTTTAAGTGCACATTTATAGTCTCATGTATATGCGTTTGCCTTATTTTTGCATTTTAAAAAAAATATTTTGTGATATATTTAGGGCTTGTTTGGCCATGAAAATTGTGAGTGTTTGAAAAATATAGTTTTGTTTTCAAAACAACTGGAAAACTTGAAAAATACACTTTGAGTAAGTTTAAGTGTCTATCTGGTCACCTTGTAAGTTTATATGCCTATCTTACAAAACATGTCAAGTTTAAGGGTCCATATAGGTATTAAGAAAAAAAAAAAAAATGAATGAAAAATATTGTCTCTTCTTCCTCCTTCACAGTCACAACGGACACTCTTTCATCTTTTGTCCAAAATATTATAATTAATAATTTTGTTTGACCAAACGTTTGTAGCCTTGTCGTTACAATATTATATTTCGTGCTCCGTTTTTTCTGTTTTATTAGTGAATCATGATGGATTTCGAGGAAATTTTTTTGAATAATAAACTTACTCTTAAATTGAAACTCAAAGATCAAAAGTAAAACGAGATTTTTTTCTAACGATAATGATAATATTAGATCAAAGCATAATTAAGTCAAAGTTGTTCATTTTCAAATAATCCATCTGTTCCAAAATAATCAACATTTTACTTCTCGAGAGTTTAAAAAAAAAAACAGTTCGCGCATTAAGTTCCCGTTAACTCAAAGATTTCTTAGGAGATTAGCTATCCAAGTACTACTCTCATCCAACATGCTTAACTTCAATTTTTCAATGTGATCTAGTTACGTACTGGTATGATCGCATTCACTTCTCGAGAGTTATTTTAATTAATCTTTAATGTTAAATTATATTAGATTAACTTACTATTTTAAAGTTAAAATTAAGAGCTATATGAAAAGTATTACTAACTAACATTTTTCTCATATCGTATAATGAAAAATACATCTTAAAATAGTAATTAATATTTGTAAAATTGACTCTAAAAAATGAAATGTTGTAAATATTTTGGGACAAACGAGTATTACAGAGTGAAATTTATCATTTTCTCTTTTGTAAATGGACGAACTTAGGGAATTATAAAGAATTCCTAAACTAAGAAGAAGAAAAATTAAAATACATAAAGAGGGAAGGAATACTCGCATATGCTCTTTTGTTTATTTAATCGCCTATGCTCATACGCTTTCCACGGAAGAAGATTTTTTCTGTCTCTATTTAATAAGTATAAATTTCATTATTTAATGTGCCCTTTTAATGTCGTCTCATAGATTATTTCAGTTACAGTTAAATCCTGTCCATTAAATTTGTCTTACTCCTAATTAACTCTATGCAAAAAAATAAAAAAAATAAAAGAAGAAGAATTTTGCTATATTTGAGAAATAGTTAACAAACTTTAAAACTAAAGGGCCTAAATATTGCCAAACAAGCCTACATGTGTGCTCAAATCAAAAGTTTCACTTTTTCTTTTCATCCAAATAGATGACTTCAAGGAGTAGAATGGATTTCCTTTAACAAAAAACGGAAAAGGGTTAAAAATACTTTAACTTATGCGAAATTAAATAAAAATATCCTTCATTTTAGTTTGGTCCGAAAATATTCATATCGTTACTAATTGGGTAAAAAATGTCCCTAATGTTACTTTCGTGGGTCAAAAACGTCCTTTTCCTAATAAACATATTACTCCCTCTTTTTCAATTTATGTGAACATATTTCCTTTTTAGTTCATGCCAAAATGAATGACCTCTTTCCTAATTTGAAAATAAATTCACTTTATGAAGTGATTTACAGTCATACAAATATTCAAGACTTATTTTATACCACAAGTTTGAAAAATCTTCACTCTTTTTTAAATGTCGTGCATAGTCCAATGGGTTCACATAAATTGAAACGGAGGGAGTATTATTTTTTTTCTTTTAATATTATAGAAAGATTTCTTTTATTAGTGTTTGGGAAGAAGCTTTTGATTTTCAAAGATTCCTTTGGAGAGGAAAAAGCAAAAGTAATAAATCACGCCAACACAATTAAGTCCTCTCTCTTTCTCTTTTTATTCTCTTCTCTTTCTGAATGTGTAATAGAGAAATGTCTCACTTGTTTTCTCTCCAACACATCTCTTTTCGCTTTCTTTGCTTTTTCTTTTGTCTATACTATACTAATTTTTTCTCTTTTCTTGGTTTTGGAGTTTCCTTTTGTTTTCTCTTTTTAAGTGTACCCTTTTGTTTGACACCTCATTTTGAGTTCCAGCATTCTGTAAATTTGTACTACCAAATTCTCATGTCATTTGTGGGTTATTATGTTACACTTGTTTGTCCCAACAATCTGTGCCAAAGCAGGGGGAAATGACAAACAGTACTGAATTAACCATATCGGAGTAGGGTGTACATGAACCGGGTTGGTTTCGGGTTTTTTAAAGACCAACCAAATTAATTGCATCAGGTTTTTAAATTTATAAACCAAACCAACAAAAGTCAGGTTTTCAACCTCGGGTTTTCTTTATTTTTTCGGGTTTTTCGGCTTTTTTCCAGTAAAGTCTTTATACTAAACATATAACTTATACTTCAAATATTTTTTTAGTCCTAGTAAGATACAACTATCTAATTAAGATATTTTTTTAAGAAAATAACACAAAATGTGAGATGAGAGATGACCTTGTACCAAAATATTCAACAAAAAAAAGTAATGAAATTGCATAAAATAAAATGATTATAATTTAAAAGTACTAAATCACGCTATAATAAGTACGTTTAAATTATAAGGCATACAGAAAATGATCATAATCTAAAAGTACTAAGTTATGTTAAAATAAGTACAAATAAAAAGTACTAATTACATGACTATATATTAAAGAAAAAATAAAATTAAGTTATGTATTTTCATTTTCTAAACCAATATAAAACTAAAGAATAGATATACAACATTATTGTCATTCCTAGTGTTAGATTTTTTTTTTTTTTTGTTAGCATTAGTATTGATTTGATTTTTATTGAGTTTTATTTGAGTTACTACGATCTATGAGCTATAAAACTTATTGGACCATTTAAAATTCTAATTCCAAGTGAAAGAATATGTTAAAAGACAAAATATTATGAAAAAGTTTAAAAAATATTTATAAATTACATTATAAATAAATATTTTTATGTATAAAAAAATTGAAATTTAAAAATGTAATGTCGGGTTGGTTTGATTCGATTTGACTTTTTTTTAGTTAAAACCAAACCAAACCAATAGTGGTCGGGTTTTTCTTTTTTAAAACC
This sequence comes from Lycium barbarum, assembly GCF_019175385.1. Classification (NCBI taxonomy): domain Eukaryota; kingdom Viridiplantae; phylum Streptophyta; class Magnoliopsida; order Solanales; family Solanaceae; genus Lycium; species Lycium barbarum. The sequence goes on from NC_083344.1 coordinate 121,469,063, forward strand.
AAACCAAATCACTAGTCAGGTTTTTTTCTCGGTTTAATTCGGATTATCGATTTGGTGCGGTTTGTCGGTTTCCTTTGTACACCTCTAGGAGTAATAAACAAGATTAAACAAGGGATGATAATATTTTTAGTTCTTTTGGTTATTACTATAAATTTCAATTTTAATCCTTGTGTTATCTAAATAAGCATATTTAACAATCTATTGATTAAATTGAGTGTTTGTGGCTCTTTTATGCAGGAAGTATGTTATATTTGGACCATTTTTAGAACTATACTACTCCCTCCGCCCCAATTTATGTAATATAGTTTGACTATGCACGAAGTTTAAGAAAGAAATGAATACTTTTGAAATTTGTGGTCTAAAACAGGTCATAGATATTTGTGTGATTGTAAATCATTTCATTAAGGATAAAAGGGTAAGTTTTTAAGTTAAATTATTTTTAAATATAGAAATATATCATTCTTTTTTGGACAAATAACTAAAAGAAAAGTATATCACATAAATTGAAACAGAGATAGTACTATATAATATGGCGTAATAGTAACATAAGACATGAGTAATTAAGAGATGAGATAATTGATAATCATGATAAATTTGTAATTATTCACAAGCAAAAAAATCAAGATTAATTAAAAGACAAATATGTTAGGGCCAGTGTCGGCTAGACCCTAAAGCTTGTGAAGCACTTGCTTTAGGCCCAAAAAAATTAGGGCCCCAAAATTATTATTTCTCTATATATAGTACTTATACAATTTATAAAATTATTTTTTATTATTGAATTTATTTCTTTTTTTTCATATTAATGTTTAATAACTTAATTTCTTCATCTCACTAATTATTACTCTTTCGATCTCAATTTACGTGACACATTTTTCTTTTTATTCTGTCAAAAAAAGAGTCATCTTTCTATAACTAAAAACAATTTAATTTTAAAATTCTCCTTAACTCTTAATGAAAATATTTATAGCCACACAAATGTTTAAAGTTTGTTTTAGACCACAAATTCAAAAGTATTCCTTTTCTTTTTAAACTTTGTGCCTAGTCGAGCGATGTCACATAATTGGGACAGAGGAAATTTAACCTAACTAATTTTATGTCAATCTTATTTTACTTTTGTGCAGAATTATTTTTCTCTATTCATTAGTTAGTCACTTACTTATATCTAAGTTGTGATGCAATCAAACACTCAAGTATCGTAGCAAATAAATATTTCATTAATTCATTCAGTTTTTTTAATATAAAAAATCAAATTCTTTTTTTTTTCATTCCTTATATTTACTTGCTTATTTTGTCAATGATGCTCATTATAGGGCCTCTCATAAAGATTTTGCTTTAGGCAGGGCAGATATCATAAAAATTAAAATCAAAATATATCAATAACAGACGGACCAACAATAGTACTTAAGTATTAACCCATATTAAACAACATCCGTACATTTTATAGCGGGGCAAAAGACAGTCTGAAATTAGACAGCCTCGGATAAAGTCCATGACGATGATGGGACATGCACACATTTCATATGTCGCCCTTCAGCTTTTGGAATAGTAAATAGACCAGTAAACCTGCTAAATCCAATCTACTTTGTAAACAATTTATTTCCACCAACCCAAATTAAAATCTTTCGAAGACAGGACAAAGATCTCACTCCTTAATTGCGATAGGAGAAACTCTCTCCGTCTCAATTTATATAAAGTAGTTTGACTGATCACGAAATTAAGAGAAAAATAAAAAATAAAAAAATTGTAATCTAGGCTCCTATTTAGCTATAGATTTAAAAATTAAAAATTTAAACTTAAAATTTCAAAGTTGTGATTTTTTGAACTCGAAGTTGTGTTTGGACATATATTTTACTTGGGAAAAAAATTGAAGTTTTGTAAGTGGAAGTAAATTTTCTCCCAGAAACTGATTGAGTCAGTTTTTGGGACTTGAAAATATTTTAAAGATAAATTTTCACAATCTGATTAAATCTCATGGTCTTTTGTGTTTGAAGATTTTTTTTTTAAAATCCGATCGAAAATCTATGACCAATTGCTAGTAAAACAAGTCGGAGGAATTTTCATGGTTGCAAATCATTTCAAAATTAAATTGTTACTAAATATAAAAAGATATCATTATTTTATGGTATGGACTAAAAAATAAAGAGTATCACATTAACTGGGACGGATGAAGTAGTAAAAAAATAGGTTTTATCAACTAATTTGTTTTGATAGTTATTTTATAATGCGTTTTAAAAAATATTTACATAATCTGATCAATAGTTATAGTTTAATCTCTGGATGCAATATATAATTGGTAATCTGATAAAGATGATAAACTAATTTGCAATCACAAATTAAAATTCACTATTGGTATAAAAAAAATATTAACACTATTAAATGCATATAACATAAATAATGCGTGCATGATTTACAGTAGTTTACGTGTGTATTGGTTTTTAAAAATGTATAAGTTGGTGTATGGATCAATTTATTATTAGTACATATAACATAATAATGGAATGCATGCAGCGTAAAGTGAATCTCTGTCGTCAACATAGTTATAGGTAAATCTCTGGATGCAATATATAATTGGTAATCTGATAAAGATGATAAACTAATTTGCAATCACATATTAAAATTCACTATTGGTATAAAAAAAATATTAACACTATTAAATGCATATAACATAAATAATGCGTGCATGATTTACAGTAGTTTACGTGTGTATTGATTTTTAAAAATGTATAAGTTGGTGTATGGATCAACTTATTATTAGTACATATAACATAATAATGGAATGCATGCAGCGTAAAGTGAATCTCTGTCGTCAACCATATGCATCATAATTCTTTTCATTTTCTATTACAGAAGAATAATAGTACAAATTATTTGTATAGACACAAAAAAGTTTTCACATTTGTCTGTCTTAGCTGCTCTCTTTTCTTGTTGTTTATTCTATGACATTACAACAAAAAGATGCCAAAAGTGACATCCTAAATTGATCTTGACGTCTGCTAATGGAAGGGAATCATGGGAAATTAAGTGGGTGTAAATGCAACTTGTGTTAATTATGGCGATTAATTATAATCATTTAACTGAAATTATTAGCTAATGCAAAAATACCGGTTGAATTATTAATTAAAAAGCTGAGTGATAAAATTAGCCATGAAAATATGACCTGTCCTACCGCCGAAGTGAGTTGAGCTGGGTATATTTCGACGGTGAGTTTGTTTGGGTCAGCCCATGAGAAAATTGATTTAATTTGAGCTTAAATATAAGTGCAAAATGACACATAACTTATTAAAATATTTTTTTTAGAAAACTCTTTTCCGTTTTATATGTTAGTCCTAACAAAGAAAAAAGTTTATCAGTTAATAAATAATAATAAGAAAAAGTAAATAAATTGAAAAAATGATTAGAGTTAGACAGATTGAGTCATGACTCAAAGTTTAGCTTATCTTGGTCTAATTCATCTCCACCAAATAATATGGCGAGTCGCCAATTTATGATTTAGCCCATATTAATCCCCAAATACAACACAACCTGCCCATTTGAACCCAGAAAAACTATAATATTTGTATCTTGTTACCATTTGGCTCTGGTCCAAATCAGAGCATTATGTTGCTTAATGAAAAGATTTGGTGTAGCGGATGGGGCTGCTCCTCCCTTAATTAGAGGTTTCGGGTTCTAGCCTTGAATATGGAAAAATTCTTGGTATGGATCACTTTTCCCCGAATGGGCCATACGCGGCGCGAATCCGAATATAGTCGGGTACACCGAGTGGGAAATAAAAAAAAAAATTAAAAAAAATCTTGAACTGCTTAGTACAAGGAATTTCGAAACGAAATCATGCAATTTTAGGTATGTTAAGGAAAAAAGATTCGCATCATTTGTAAACATCATACTAGGTTTTGTCCATTTAGCAGCTGGAATTCATCATTTACAATTGTCTTATCAAGAAAAAAACATTTATTTCCAAATCTAATTTGATTGTTTTGCGATCGATTAATCAAGTCACGAGCTCCGTGGCCCTAACTTTTTGCATACATAAACTCAATTTGCTAAATGAGAAAGTATTTCATCTATCCCACATAAGTTTTTTTGGGTATGAATGTAAACATTATTTCCCCACTAAGTGTTTGAACAGTATTTAATTGAAATTGAAAAAAACATTATATTTGGAAATTGAAAATTGTAATAAACACAGAATCTAATGGAAGATTTCAGCCAAAAGAAAAATCAATAGCACTAATTCTGTCAGGTTGATCCAAAATTGCCCACTAATTTTGGAAGGGTTTGAAATATATTAACATAATATTATAGTTTGATTCGGATGGGATAAGAAAGTGATGGAATAATTGGACAGGCGTGCATCGGAATTTCCACAAATTTCGTCGAACTCATTATTAGGTTGAATAATGGTGTTTCATAATTTATTATTATACTAATTCGTCTTTATTGTTACCCTTGCCATATTTAGATATTGGACCATATTTTTTGTGGTCGGGTAATCTTAGTTTTATCCAAATTCAATGTTTATATCAAACTACAATAACACATCATAGTTAAATGGTAAATTGAGGAGAAATAAATATAGTTAATCACCATAGTTAAAGTGATATCATATCTAAAGTTTGAGGTCTTGTATTATTACATTTTATTCAGGATTAAGAATACACGTAATCGAAATTGTTAGATTGATCATATTTGTCAAAATTCGGTTGCCACTAAGTTGCTTAAATTTATAAAACAAATAAAGAGAGGTGAATGAAAAATGGCAAGAAGGAGCAGTCCATCATTTAAAAGATAAAAAGGGGAGGCAAAAAAGGACAGCATAATAATAGAGTTGTTTCAACCCCACATGCACAGAAATATGCATAAATCAGTGAGGAAGAATCTACCAACCAATAGGACGTGACCTTGTCGAATGGTAGCCTAACACACACACAAAAAAAAAGCCTTCATCTTTGAACCTAAAATTCTTAGTTTCAGGAGTCTTTCACCATTGCCGACACTAAGAAACAATTGGAATTAGCGATAAATAGCTTTTATTGTTAAATAAATAAATAAAATTGTTGTTTACTAAGTGATGGACTATCGATAGATTATCGAATTTTTTTTATAAGCTAAGGCCATTTAGTGACGAATTTTGTAGCTAATTCTTTTTTCTTTTTTGAGCGTCACGTCTCAAATAATTAACAATCAAGAACAGGACTGTGTATTATGGACTTGTACGTATATAGGATTTTAAATGACAGCCCAGCATATACACCGCCATGCTAGTTAGAGAGGAAATGATCTTGTATGACCACGTACAATTTGAATAAAAGAAAATGATTTTCTTCAAGTTTCTTATGTGTAAAATGAAGATTTCTTGTAAAGAATACATAAAACTAAAACTAATTTATGAAAAACTACAAAACCAATTGACCCCGGTAGATATGCACAAAAACAAACACCAACGGAGGTTTTGGTAAGTCATGTAGTCATTATTCTAGTATCCTGGAGGAATTTATGCCCCCATTTGATGTTGCTTATAATGGGTGTCAAATGTCAATGGTAAAATTTCTTTAGATTTTATAACGACGGTTCATGAAAAGTATGTTCAGCTTGTACATCTAGACGTACGGGGAATTACCAACATATGATGTAAATTAATACTATGTTATATAGTAGATTAGTTCATTATATATACTTAAGTTTGTTCGACAGATTCAAGACGATAAACATTGTGATGTAGGTTAGCAATTTTTTTCTTTTCTTATTGTCATAATCAGTGACGTGGGTCGTCCGCTACTAATGCTCGCATCAGGATAGACTTTCTACGTTAGATTACATGCACTCCTTTGAGGGTGTGGCCTTTTCCAGACCCCTACATGAACACGAAATATTTATTCGTGTACTGAGTTATCCTTTTCATTGTCACAATCCTAATCCTAGTGCTAGCAAAATAGATATAACGAGGTGACTAGTTTATAGTTTATATTAATGATGCTCTACATAAGGTTGTGTTGTAGGCTAATATCATGAAATTAGGCCTAATTATGACACCACTAGTAGGGATCCCAATCATAATAGACTAAAACCAAGTAAAACACCCATACATGTAATAAGGTGAAGGATCCCAAGAAAGAATTCGGAGTTTGTCATGTTGTAAAGCCAGTCAAATTAAAGGCATACATACCTTGTTAAGGATTTTCATTGTTCCAAGGCAGATCCTAAGAATTACTGTTCTGAGTTTATATTATATATATTGTTGGTGTAAATGATTTTGACGCTATTAGTGTAATTTTACACATGATAATAAATATAAATTGCTCTATTTTTTACATTACCATGTTATCCTCGATACGAAAGTTATCTATTAATGTAGGTTAACTTAACCTTTTACTGTAAGAAAAAAATTAATAATGTGCACAGAGCAAAACTCTTACTTTTCTTTCTCAAGCTAAAGTGTAGAGGCCACTTGACTTGGAGATCAAAAGCATTTGTGAGAGAAAAAAAAGCTTTATACAAGTAAGGGTAAATATTTTTGTTCTTTTCATTTGGAAAAGCTTTCTTTTTCGAGATGGTGGGATACCAGTGTTGTTGAATTTATTCACTGCGATAACAAAATAATGGGCAGATATTTTTATTTTTTTTTGCGCGAAATACCCTCAAAAGGACTGGTCTTTAATTTTTGTCCCTCAAATTGGTGGTCTTTAATTTTTGTCCTTCGCTAAAAGCCCTTGGTTTCGGGTTTGAACCCCCTCCCAGTCAAAAATTTAAAAAAAAATCGCAAGGCATAAGTTGGGGAAAAAAAAAAAAACCTTTGTTGGAATTTTAATTTTGCAAACCTCTGGCTTAAGGCTTAATTTTGGGTAAAAGTTTGCCTTAAGGCAATTTTTTTTTTTTTTTTTTGTTGACTGAGCCTAGGTTCAAACCCAGGACCTTAGAATATTAAGCGAGAGATAAAAATTAAAGACCATCCCTAGCGAAGGACATTCCTGCAAATTGCCCCAAATATTTTTCTGTTACGTAGGATTAGAGAATGTGTCCAATATAAGCACTTCCCTGGTTGGGCTTTGCATTCGCAAATTAAACTTCAGAATTCAGAAAAAAGGGAAAAAGAGACAAATGACAATCCGGCCCAAACTATTGAGAACCGGATGGCCCAGAGGCTTAAAGGACATTTTTTAGCCTTTTTAAAATAATTTCATTTCGTAAGCTTTCTTGAACTAATTTCAGCATATGTATAGAAACTGCATCATTGTTGTATAGAAGATGTATTATACTTATATAGAAACTGTATCATTATTATATACAATATATCCCAACAGTATGTGTTTAGAAAATGTATTAGGGTCGTATAATTTGTGTTTAATAAATGTATAATCAATGTATACTTACTAATTATACACATATTATACATGTTTTGGGCTATTTTTTAAATGCTCAATCAACGTATACTTACTAATTATACACATATTATCCATGTTTTGGGATATCTTTTGAAGGTTCAATATGAATTTTTCTCGTTGACCTTTAGTGGCGACTTTTAGTCACAACAAAAAGGTCTAATTTTTTTTTTTTTTTTTTTTTTGTAGTGAATGAGTTGTTGGGTTAGCTTGACAATGGTTTGGGCGGAATGGCAAGCTCGCTGCATTAAGCCAAAATATGGGCCTAACAAGTTTCTCATGGTCAGGCAGTTTTCATTTTTTTGCACGGATTGCCCTTCTTTTGAGGTGGTCTTTAAATTTTGCCCCTCATATTTGTGTTCTTTAAGTTTTGCCCTTCGCTTGGATACCTGAAGTTCTGGTTTCGAACCCCCGCTCAGGCATAAAATAAAATAAAAAAATTACAAGGCAGGGCTGGGGGGAGTGTATGCCGGATCCGGCATACAATCCTTAAGGAAAAACTAAAGTTATGCCGGAGGGGGCAGACTTTGCCTTGAGACATATATATTTTATTTTATTTTTACTTTTCAAGGCAAACTTTTAATTATGCCTTAAGGAAAAGTTTCGCCTTATAGGGCATACTTTTAGTTATGCCTTAACTAAAAGTGTGCCCCATAAAATATAACTAAAAGTATGCCCCATAAGGCGAAACTTTTCCTTAAGGCATAACTAAAAGTTTGCCTTAAGGAAAAGTTCTGCCTTATGAGGCATACTTTTGGTTATGCCTTTATTAAAAGTCTGCCCTATAAGGCATAGTTCCTTAAGGAAAAGTTATGCCCCCTCCGGCATAACTTTAGTTTTTCCTTAAGGACATCAAAATTTAAAGACCACCCCAAAAGAAGGGCAATTCCCTACAGTTTTTCCGAGGCAAAAACCATGTCCACTTAATCACAATTGGGCCACCTCTCTAATTTAAAGGCGTAGCGCACGGATGGCTGATTTTCTGGGTCTCCATTGAAGTTATAGCCACATTCTATATAATTTTACAAATTTAGCTTCTTCTAAAACCAAGTTGAAACATGCGCGACCAATTTCATGAAAGCTCTACCACTGTTTTATGGACTGAAACTTTCCCTGGAAAAACCTTCTTCCCCTAGAATCTAGATATCGAAACAGATTGCAAGGAGCTAATTAACATGTTTATAATATAATTGATTTTATCATTTGATAACAAGGAATCCACGGCCGCTACCTTTCGGATGCGCACATGATAAATCCCGCTCCAGTGCAATTAGTTGATGATTGTAGATGCGTATTGACTAGAACTGGAGACCTACCACTGAAGCACGTGTTCAGAAAGGCTAATGAAGTTGCTGATCTTTTGGCTAAAAATGGGAGTAGCCTAGATGTTTTCGGGAGCCTAATGACTCGTCTTGCTCCTCCTCCCTTTGTTTTCTCTGTTTGGAAAAAAAAAACATCATAGGAACTATGTTTCCTAGGCTAATCTTGGTTTGTAATAACATTTAGTTTTTTAATAAAAATCTTGATTAACAAAAAGTACTAATAAGACCAATGTGAATGACAATCCCATATAACAATTGGCTAATACTATCCGTTGATGTCCAAATCAATATGTAAAGAATACTCCTATCTACCAAGTAGGGAAGTACTTATTATACCAAGTTCGCAACATGTAAATATATAAGGAGCTTATGCTTAATGTAGATTAATTTGCTGAAGGAGTTCAAATCAATGGTTAAAATTAAACTTAAAAATAAGGTGGCTATTTCCTTCTAAAAGAAGAAAATAAAATGTGATCCAAAAATTGAGAAAAGGACCAAAATCATCCATAATGTTTGGGTTTGGATCAAAATCATACATATTCTTTCACATGGTGCACTAATAGTACATTATGTTTGCATAAGTGGTGCACTTTTAATCACAATCCCAAATAAATTAACGGAAAAGAACAAAAATGCCCCTGAACTTTTAGAAAAGGTATAAAAATACCCTTTATTCATCTATTTTGCTAAAACTACCCCTCAATTCAACTTTTTGAGAATTTATTCCCCTTGACTAACGGACAACACTAATTTTTTTTAAATAAATAAATTGCACATGACATTTTATTACTGAAAAATTGATTTATTCTTTTAAAAAGAAATCTGAAACCTTGGAATTTTTTTAAATTTGGAAAACTTTTTTTTAACGAGTAAAACCTTGACTAACGGACAACACTAATTTTTTTTTCTTTTCAAAATGTGAAAAATTGGATTTTTATAAAAATCTGAAAAAAATTAAATTTTTTATGGAAAAACTGTGTTTAAAAAAAAAACCAGAAAACTATCTTTTTTTAAATCTAGAAGAAAATTATGGAGTATTAGTTTTGCACATTTTACTTAAAAAAACAATCAGTTTTTCAGATTTAAAAATTGAATTTTCTAAAAAAGAAATGGGGTTTCCACCCGTTAATTTTTTTTTCCAAACTTAAAAAAATTCCACATGTTTTAATGAAAATCCAATTCTGTTTTATATATATATATATATATATATATAAAAGGCTTACTACATTTGTTTTTTTAAAGAAATGGATGTTGAAAAATTATTTTTCCTTATTCTACAAATAACGATTTTTCAGATTTCTTTTTAAAAGAATAAATCAATTTTTCAGTAATAAAATGTCATGTGCAATTTAATTTATTTTTTAAAAAAAAATTAGTGTTGTCCGTTAGTCAAGGGGAATAAATTCTCAAAAAGTTGAATTGAGGGGTAGTTTTAGCAAAATAGATGAATAAAGGGTATTTTTATACCTTTTCTAAAAGTTCAGGGGCAGTTTTGTTTTTTTCCGTTAAATTTATTTGGGATTGTGACTAAAAGTGCACCACTTATGCAAACATAATGTACTATTAGTGCACCATGTGAAAGAATATGTATGATTTTGATCCAAACCCAAACATTATGGATGATTTTGGTCCTTTTCTCTCCAAAAATTTGAGTGGATCCACGTGCATTAGCGTATGGCTGTTGACATGTATTAATCAAGTTATTCGTGCTTTCTTTTCATTTTTTAACTTAAAGAGAAGTGGCAACATAGCAGGTATCCAACAGAAATATGTACAATTTGACAAATATGGAACAAACAAGATAAATGAAGGATAATTGGCCAAATATGGACAAACAACATATGTTGTTGCATGAAGAAAACAAGAGAAACTCTTTTTCCTTCTTTGTTTGAAATAAAAAGAATCTAAAACCCTTTGCCATCACACATCTAGAATTTGATAAATCTAATTTACAGAATTACTATAATTGCTGGTGAAACCTTCCACTTAATCTCTTCACAATTGGTAGGAATTCAGATTGCGATAGAACCCTTCATACCAGAAAAAACCCCACTTTTTTATTTTGCTTCCAAACAAAAATTGCCATTAAATATATTAGGTAGATGACACTTTATAGCATATTTTCAACCTCAACAACTTGGTCAACCTCATCATTTTTTCTTGATTTTTGCGCCTAATTTGTATTTTGGTCAATGTCCATAAACCCAAATTTCCTTAATATATTTCTGGCTTTCATAATCAACATGTAGAAACACAAATTTTTCATTTTTTTGCGGGAATTCATTCATAACCCTCATTTCTTTTCTTGGTTATTTCCCTTCTATTTTCAAGATTAGTAATTTTGGTTTGGTGATTGGTTCCAGATCTGATTTTTAATCAAGAACTGAAATTTGTTTGGTTAAAAATTTCATTTGGGGGCTATGAATTTCAGAAGCATGGATGAGTTTTGGCCATTTTACATGAACCAACATTCAAAACCAGCAACAAGACGTTGGCATTTTGTTGGTACACTTTGCAGTATTTTGTGCTTGATATACACAGTGATATTCAATAAATGGTTTGTGATTTTTGTGCCAGTGTTTGGTTATGGTTTAGCTTGGTACAGCCATTTCTTTATTGAAAAGAATGTTCCTGCAACTTTTACACATCCCTTTTGGTCTTTGTTGTGTGATTTCAAGATGTTTGGTTTGATGCTTACTGGCAAGATGGATGGAGAAATCAAAAGGCTTGGGAAAAGACCTGTCTTGCAGGGTTATTGATCCTTTTTAGTGAGGTCTCTTGTTTTGTTTGGGTGATATACTTGTAATGATTATCCAAATGGGTTTGTTTGTGTTCAGATTTTCATATGGCAACTCGGTTGTCTAGACTTACCTGGCTACCTGCTGTCACATTTTTCAGTTTGCAATTGAACATGTTTTGGCAGAGCTTCTCAGTTTCAAATTTCATGTCTGCTTTGTTCTTTCACTCCTTTTAAGTGCAACAATCGACTAGAGATTGCCTGTGTGTTTTTCAAGAAAAAGGAGTTCTCAAATGATTAGTGGAAACTTGGAAATATGAAGCTAGTCAATTTAAGTAAAGTAGATATTGATAATAGATATATAATCAACTACAACTAATTAGATAAGTAGGATTGTTGCTTAAATGGAAGGGTAACCTTCATTTTTGTCCATCTTGTAATTATGCTACGCAGTTAAATGCAAAATGTAATATTCGAAAATATCGTTTAAGCATCAAACTACAATTTCAACTAATCCTACCCTCACGTTCAACATCACAAGATAATCAGAGCAGAGCTAAAAGTACAGTAATAAGAAGTAAAAGAGATTGCTTCTTGGCGTCACCACTGTAAATTTCTCATTGCACAAGTCATTGTTTGTTCACTATCCATGGTAGAGTAGGATATCGCTGTTTCAAGAAAATCTACTCGGTTTCTTTCAACACTGACAAACAGATTTTGAGATAGCAGGTGCAATAAGAAAACCCATAAATATTGAGTCCACTCGTAGACATGAGTAGTGGAATTCAGCGTAGTAACATTTTCATGTGTACTATACTCACATTAACCGGAAACAATATCATTCAACTACTTTTGTACATCAAAAGATGGGCCAACCACGGTCCACGGCTATTCTTACCGTGCTCGAGTACATGTTCTTATCAGAGAGGTGAAGGAAATATTCAACGCCAAAAAATTCAGGGTCCCTAAATATCTCAATGCTTTACATGATGCGTTCAAAGGATCACTAAGATTACCCCCACAGATACCACTCTTGATTGTACACATAGATTCAGGTCTGATCAAGGAACTACCTTTTTACTTTATTGTTCAAGAAAACCCGCTCAGAACGATAGAAAATTTTCTGAATTGTCATATTTGAACCATTGATCAGACCCAGTATGAGTAAGTTGGTTCTCAGCTCAAGGTCCAGGAGGAGTGATTGCTTCATTTCTTCAACCTGATGGAAACTCGTTGTAATATAGGAGACTGCAACATCACAAATCAGTGTTCCGCGAAAATGATGGTAGTGGCATGGCCTCCTGCGGACGAAGGATGACAAGCACACCAAACATTCCCAGCATAGGGAGTACGAGAATCCATTTCAATAGCTTATAATAATGCATATGGAATGTTAGAGAGAAATCATCCGAGAAATATAGCCCGTTCTTGTCAACCATCTCCAACAATACAGTCCCAGCAGTCCTCACACTAACAGTTGGGAGCATAATCCGATGTTTTCCAGGACGGTCGAATATCTTATTTTGCTTAATAGTTCGTTCCCCTTGGTAATTACCAGGAACTAACAAGCTCACCTGTGCCACAATGGAGAAGAAATAACTGATGAGATTTTAATAGCATGCAGGATGAACCAAGTACGTGAAAGCTTTTTACCGAGACATTATAAGGAGCTTGATACCCAGATGGGTATCTGTATTTATCAACAATCTCCATTTCAACCCAGAAGCTCTTGCCCTCTTCGTCACGGAAAGCTCTTGAAGATAGAGTTGCATAGATCCCCTCATGATTATTACGGTAAGCAGCATTGTTTCTCCCTTGATTTGGAGATCTCCAAGCCTGAGTGCATAACATGCAGGTATCAATATCAAAGAACATGAACAATTAATAAAAAACAAATGGACCAAAATTTTCACTTACCTTGAGGGGATGATGTGGAGCAGGCGTGGAGAAACAGAAGACATTACCATTCATGGTTGTTACAATAAGATCAAGATCATCTCCACCATCAACATTATCAGCCAAGACCATGCTGTATCTGTGACAAGCAGAAAACATATTAGCTGATCAAAGATAAGTCTACAAAAGAAAAAATTAAAAATTAAAAAGAGACAGAGAACGAATGGTTGTCTTACGATGTTTCACCAATATCTACAACATCAGCACATGATGTTGGTCCGTCTATGAGATACAAATAACCATCAAATGACATTGTGACAATTGTAAGCCCTTTTTTCTTCTCCCCGCGTTTGCTCAAGTCAACAAGAAGTGCTCGATTCATCACCCTACCATGGGTCCTATAAGGATATGGACGTACAAATGAGCCATCCTTGCCACTCAGAACATATATATTCCCAGAAAGTGTTGGGACAACGACATCTGTATGGCCATCCCCATCCACATCGCCAATGACAGGTCCCTGAGGAACAAGGCTCTTGAGGTGCTTTTCCCAAATTTCTTTGCCTTGTGTGGTCCAAGCAGCAACATTTCCATGTGAATCTGTCGTAACTAGTTCAATCTTGCCATCGTCATTGATATCAGCTGCAACTACTGCTCCTTGGATTTCAGCCATTTCGAGAGGAAACTTTTCCCTCACTTTGCCTGATGTTGAAGGTCATTAGTATTCAAGAGGTACGACAATAAGAACAATCATATGAAGCAGAACAAACAAGTTTTAGGAGGATGATACATTTACTAAACAAGAAATAAAAGGACAACACTTTGAGGCCTGACTGCCGCTTAGGGAACGTGTATGACTGTCCAGCGGAGTAGGTCAAGAATATCAGTAAAGCCCCACAAATTCTAATATTTAATTTGGGTTATTTACAAGCTTAATGGATGATTTAATAACCCCAAAGTGTGCACGGACACACACAAGGGTGCTTAAGTATTTGGAACGTGTTAACAGTGTATGGTGTGGTTTGGGATTTGGTTGGAGCCGTAGGAAGGCCAAAGGACCAATATGGACAAGTTTGAAAAGGTCGGATGGTGTCATTTTTACAAAGATGAGGCAGATCGGTGCCACTAACTACGTTTATCAGAGGATGTTTAATTTGCACATGTTTGTAATAATACATCGATTATGTTGAGTATGCCATGTTAGGTTGCTTCGCTCAATGGAAATCCAATCACCGGGTGCCCGTCGCATTCCTCCAAATTTGGGGCGTGACAGCATGATGCTTTGCATGTTTAATTGATATTTGGTGCATCTACGACTATAAGTAATGCTAGACCTTATAGGCTTAATCAAAGAGGACCTAGCAGGAAGTATGCATTCTTTAGATGATACAGAGCATTACAATTACCATGACAGGACAGGGTGTTAAATCAATGACGTGTGTCTCATGATGGGAAAATAATTCAGATCACATGGAAAGAACAGTTTTTTTTTTTTTTTGATTAAGCACCGGGTGTCCGGGTCTCTTTGAGCCCCGACTAATCTCGGGGGTGCACAGGCCCTCGGCAAGGAGTTTCCCGCAAGTGCACCACGGGTAATTCAGGGTTTTACCCCAGTCCGATGGCCCTCAGAAATTGTTTGCACCCAGTGGGTTTCGAACTTGAGACCTTGAAAGGGAGCAAACCCCAAGGCTCAAGCCAATTACCACCAGGCCAACCCTTGAGGGTTACATGGAAAGAACAGTTATGGTGCTTTTTTTTTTTTTTTGATTGATAAGGTAAACAGTTATGGTGCTAAGGTAGATAATAAAAGCTGAAAATTACTTCTGAAGTTTTTGAATTGAAATGGACTGAATAATGGATGCATGGGATTCATATTGCTGAATCCAATAATAGGAAGGAGGTGTAGTGGTCGACTGATTGATTGACTGACTTAAACCAAACATCAGCAACACAATAAACTAAACAATAAGATTCGAAAGACCTTAACTGAGGATTACCATTGTGATCCAACACATAAAACAAGCCATAGGAGGTCCCAACTAGAATGTCCATATTCCCATCACCATCCAAATCAATTACCGTAGGAGAAGAATATATATAGGCACGGAAGTTGCTGTCATCAGTACTTAAGTCCAGCTGTGCAGTCCATTTAACTTGCTTGGTATCTAGATTGAAAACAACAATACCACCAGCAACATATTTTCCTATGTCAATGTCTCCAAGTTCCTTCAAACGCTCCTGATTGTTGTAGTACCTGCAAATTTATGATCAATCAGCTTTTTTATTTTTTTTGGGTGCTGTATTGACTTCCAAAAGTTTTAATCAGTTGTCTATTACCAAAAGAGACCTTTTTTCAGGACTTCAATTTTTATTTTTTATTTTTTTGAGAAGGTAAAAGAGTCCTTAAATGGAGGAAAATAAAGGGGCTCTATTTCACAAAGAACAAGGGAGGAGATTTCAATCATTTTAAAAATATTATATATGATGCCTACAGTAATGCGCATCAAGAAGATCAAAGCTAAGATCCTGTCAAACTGATATAGCTGAGATAAATAGCATTTAATTAAAAGATCTTGACTTGAATAATTGCAACTCCCATATTTATTTGGTAGGAATGTCATGAGGACTGAAATGTATAACACAGCCAATTAACATAACCAAGTAGAACATTTAGCACAACAATCCACATACCCAAGTAAACATCCTTTTCTGGAAGCAGTAATCATTATCCAATCAACAAGAAGCTCACTTCAAGATTATATAATGCAATCAACTGTCCATTTAATAGCAGCAACAAATGTCTTAAATAGCGTCTGTGATACAAGAGGAATCTTGGTGTTCCGCCCCAAAAGAAATGCTCTGTGAGTCTTAAATAGCATACACCATACCATATTCAACGACTTCAACATTTAACGAGCAAGGAAATAAATCACCAGACACTTCAGTCAGAAAGGAGAAACAAGAAAAACAATGTAAAACCAAAATAGCACCATGGTAAAAGAGAAAAGAAAAAAACTTACTCATGGTCAAAGAAGTAGGATACTGCAACAATCATCTCCGACACCCCGTCACTGTCAATGTCAGCAATGACCTGAACGAAGCAAGGACATCAAAAATTATTACCTGACATTTAACGACTATGAAGCATCAATCAAGTAAGTTGTTCTTTCCAAGAGACTTACAGGAGTACATAAAACATGAGCATCAATATAAACATAATCCTCCAATTTCTCATGTTCTGCTTCCTCAAAATCTTCACCTTCCCATTTTTCATCATCATCAAGGTAATCATCATAGTCATAATCATAATCATCAGGCAGCTCCTCATTATCCCGGAATAACTCAAACGATGAATCAGCATCCGCTTCCAGACCTTCTTCATTTTCCACAGTTGCAGCTCTAACATCTTTGGATCCAGAACCACTTCCTTCCGATCTACTCAAGACATTGTCTTCAAGAAGCCTTCTCCCCTTACTTGTTCCATTCTCCAAATTGCTGAGTTTCTCATCATTAGAACTCAGAGTAATATTGTTCAAGTTAGTCACTTTAACTTCTGCACCAACTAGACCATCATTCTTCCCCTTTTGGTCCTCTAAATTAGATGAATTTGATGTGTTAGACGAGACTTCTGACGGCAAAGATATTGAAGCATTAGATGCATCGTGGTTGACTTCTTTTTTAACAGAATGGGTTTCAGTGTTAACTTCTGATGCAGTAGACTTTGAATGGTCGCCTCCATGAGTAGATGCATTGTGACCTAAGGGAAATTTTTGAATTAAAGATATGATATAAATAAAATGCAATTGATGAAGGTCAGCATATAGCATTCCACGTCTAGAAGAAAGAGGTTATCATCAGAACCTAACATCACCAAATAAACAAAACAAAATATAAATTAAGAGCATCTCTCTTGACATATTGAGATAATTATTTAGAAAAATAAGTCTTTCCCCAGTAGCAAGTCAAAATCTATGTAGATGCAAAATGGCTGGAGTCCCAGAGAGAAACAGTTGAAATACTATAAAGCACAAAACGAATTAGTAGAATTGGAAAATAGGTGAAAAAAGTTGAGTGGCAACTGGCAACATAGGATTAAGTGCACCATGCTGAGAAACATATAGACTAAGGTGCCAAATTATAACAGAAGTATTCGAGTAATAGACCCTACAAAAAACAGGTAAATTAATACAGTACTGTGCAATCAAGAATAATTAGCAGTAATTTATCTGGACCTTCGTAACAAAAGATTAACTTATAGAACATTAGGAAAATTTCCAATTCATGGTTCTATAGATCTACGACAAGTGTCACAACACATTTAAGAAAAATTACCTATGCTGCGGCAGCTTGGTAGCACATAAAATAAACAAGCAGGAATTATTAAGAGGAAACAAAGTGACTATGAAAAGTAAAATGTAAGAGGAAATAACTCACGGGCTATGGAGTCCATGACAGCCTCCTGTACGAGTTGGTCATCATGGACATCTGGATGAGAACGGTCCACCGGGTCCTGTTTCAAACCCACATGCCAATCTTTTTTAACTCTCAGCCGAGGAATCTCCAATTTATCAGACATCAAGTATCCTGAGACCCTATGTAAATCTAACAAGGTCATACTAAATACAGAAAATGTCTCAACAAGGGAACTGTTAGAAAATATGCTGTACGCATACCTGAAAAAGAGCACCTCACCATTATAAGTGGCCAAACCTATCTCCCTCACCCCATCCTTGTCAATGTCATACAGGAAAGGAGTGGAATGAACAGTTGATTGATGGAATGCTGGCCATCCTGATGATGTGAAATTAAAAAATTTGTAGAGATGCCATCAGAATTATACATAACCTGCTCAAACCTCATTATTATTCGTATAGATAATCTTTTAATTTTAAGGCGAATTTTGTTGTTTCATAGTTTATAAAATCACATCTAGGCATTCAACTTATATACCAGCAGGATGTGAGGCGTTCTGTAGCTCGTCATAAGTTTGCATTTATTCTTATAACTAGCTTTCCACAAATCATACCTGGAACTTTATCTCCATCAGAACCTTCCAGAACTTCCAAGTAATGAACAAAAGAGGGAACTACCACCTCAAGCTTTCCATCACTGTAGTAAAGATCCAGAAACATAGCCGAAATGTATAAATTTAGGAAAAAGAAAACAAAAAAAGATACTCCAGTTCGAAAATAAGCAACTGCATATAATTTTGTTGAATGTCACACATAACTATTATACTTGTAACTTTTCCCTGCAATAATCAGGGAGAAGGTCTTGAAGACATAGTTATTCAACTTATTGAAAGACCACCCATTTTCATCAACAAATATTTTTTTTCATCAACAAATTTATATTAGGATACACGTTATCTCTTTGATTACTTTTAATAAAATAGTTGCGTCCATATCATTCATACTTTTTTTTTGTTATTATTATTCTCTTGATATATGGAAACAAGTAGTTCTGACAGTAAACAACAGATAGCACTCACTGAAGGCAGTCATCACGCACAAGGGCAGTGTAAAAGCAAACGAATTACAAACCAAAAGAAGAAGTTTCTATCACATTACCTGTTAATATCAGCAATCAAGGGGGAAGCATATACACTGGAACTAACTTCTGTCTGCCATCTTAGCTCCAAATGCTGAGGGCATTGTGTATTCAACAATTCATCCTCATCTCTGCCAGCAGCAAACACCAAAAGCAATATTAAGATCTTTGCGACATTTACCCTTTGTGTAAAAGCCACTGAAACTGAAAGAATATGTGACTGGTACTTCCTCCGTCCTATTTTACTAGGAAGTTTGACTAGCAACGGAGTTTAAGATGTTCATTTGACTTATATACTCCTTCCATCTCAATTTATATGACGGTGTTTGATTGGACATAAAGTTTAAGGTATTTGTTTTAACTTAATTAGTGGTAATGGAAGAAAATAATATGCTTACAGTTGAAAGTTAGTTTGACAAAGAAAAACATCAAATCAAATTTTAAACATTGAATAACTTAATGTATTTGAATTCTTAGAAGTTCTGCAGCTCGACTACAACTAGAATGGTATGAAACATTTTGAACCTTCCAAAATGGAAAGAGTGTCATGTAGATTAAAACAGATAAAGTATTAATTTAGTAACAGTAAGAGAAGAAAATGTTAAAATAATGGTTAAAAAGTCAGTTATAATCAAAATTTCAGTAGTTCTCATGATTGTGGACTCTTAAACCTGAACTATCAGGTGTTTGAGTTTCCTACTTGACCTATAAAGTGTTTGGATTTCCTGCCTAAACTATAAAGTATTTTCGTTTCTTACCTGAACTACAAAGTGTTTGCATTTCCTGTCTAAACTATCACCAACTATTTATCAAAATACACCTCGAAGTTGACTAGATCAAGTGTTTGAATACAATCGCCAAAAGGCGCGTGACAACTTAATTTGCCAATAAAATTTCATCCACGTGGCAGCTGACTCATTAATTTTGAGGTGTGTTCTGATAAATAGTTGGTGATAGTTCAGGTAGAAAATGTAAACACTTTATAGTTCAGGTAGGAAATGCAAACACTTTATAATTCAGGAAATGCAAACAATTTATAGTTCAGGCAGGAAACGCAAACACTTTATAGTTCAAGCAGGAAACGCAAACACTTTATAGTTCAGGAAATGCAAACAATTTATAGTTCAGGCAGGAAACGAAAACACTTTATAGTTCAGGCAGGTAACGCAAACACTTTATAGTTCAGGTAGAAAATGCAAACACTTTATAATTCAGAAAATGCAAACAATTTATAGTTCAGGCAGGAAACGAAAACACTTTATAGTTCAGTAGCAAACTCGTAAAAAAGGTGGTAATACTTTAGGTGTTTTTTTCACCGAAAAAAAAAAGGAGAAAATTGTCAAGGAGTCAGTTGCAAGGTCTAAGTAACATCGTGAATTAAGAAGTTATGCAAAATCAAAACAGCTCAAAAAGGACAAATGGAATTATGGAAACATACAAATTGGGATAAGCGAGGGAATCATCAGTGGCTTCTCTTTCTCGAAATTTGTTCTTTATTATTATCGTCTCTTCTTCACATTTCACAAACCCCAAATATAGGACCAAACACAGTACAAATACCCTAGCTTTCATTTCAGATCACACTGCTAAAAATCTAAAGACAAAGAAATGAAGTTTTCACAGTGGGCACAACAAGTGAATTTAGGAATCAATTTTGATACAGTCTTTGCTAATTCTGTTAAGCTCCGGCCGAAAACATTATCCCTTTAATTTTTAGAGTTAATTCCCGGAAAGGTCTTTTTTTTTTTTTTTGGCAATTGTCTTTTAATACGTATCACTTTTATTTCTTTTAAGATTCAAATATCATTCAATTATCTCTATTTTTCTCAAAAAAATTAAACATTACAAAACTCTCATTCTCTCCTAGTTGACATATTATATCACATTAAAATTTTATTATTTAATAATAAATTTATGGAATAATTTCAAAGACCTCCCTCCTAATTTGTCTTGATAACACTTTTCCGTTGTGTTTTGAGATGTTTACATTAACATCCCTCATTTCAATTGTTGTAACCAAACTTGTTTATATAATTAGAAATCTATTTATTTCAAATTTATCCTTTTATAACTTAATTATGTGAACAATGTTTCGTAACAATTCTCTCCCCTAAAATTGTTAGGATTTTTATATTAATAATTAGGCTAAAAATTCAAAACTATCTTATATCTAAATAAGAAATCCTAAACTCTAGTGTTAATGTAATATCACTATGAGAAATCCTAAATTTTAGTGTTACGGTAATATTTCTCTTTGTTCTTATAATCATGTTATAATAACAATATTTGAGCTAAAAGGAGCACATCACGTTTTTAGTATTTAGAGGGTGAGATGAATAATCTATTTTTTAAATTTTTATAGTTGTATAACTGCAATAAATTTTATACTACTTTTTTTTTTTTGGTAGAAGGAGCATAATTATATCTATGAAAAAGGGTTGGAAACCGTATATACAACGTGACACTTTAAAAATAATTAATGAAGCAGTATGAAGTCTAAGCTTTTCTAATAAATTTTCATATCACAGTTGTTGAATTTCATGTTTTAGTGTTCGATATTAAAATTTTCAAGCACAAAAAAAAATAACACTTTACCTATAAAATTAAATAGTTATAAATTAGGAAAAATCTTACGATCAATGAGAAACTATTATCGTCAAAATTTTAAACATTATAAATAAGGTTACAAAAGGGTATATTAGCAACATAATAATTTTAGTATTTAAAATTAGTTTGATTACAAAAGATCAAAACAAGGGAAGCTAGCGTAAAGGGAATTAAGTATTATAAAGGCAAACTTGAAGGGAGGTTTTTGAAATTATTTCATAAGTTTATTATTAAAAAAAATGAATGTGACATGGAATGTCAGCTAAAAGAGAATGAGGGTTTTATAATATTAGTATTTTTTGAGGAAAATGGGTATAGTTGAGTGATTTTCTAATCCTAAGAGAAACAAAAGTGATATTAGGAGATAATTGTCAAAACATGAGTGACCTTTTAGGGAATTACTAATTTTTACTAGCAAAGGATATTTGACTAACTTTATTCTTATTTATGGTGTAAGTTATAATATCTCTTTTTTACTCTATTTATCTATTACTTCCTCCGCTCCTAAATAAATGATGTTTTAGGCTTTTCATGTTGTTTCAAAATAAGTGGTGTTTTAGTATTTTAAGAAGAAATTGATCTTATTCTTTCAAAATTATCCTTATTTACATAATCAAGAATCATTAAGTAGCTTTTCTTTCTAGGCATTTAATTAGGGCCAGGTTAGTAAAAACACTTCTAATTTTCTAAGTATGAGCAATTTCTTAAGGGGTGTGCATAAGCTAAAAAAATATTTATTATGAAACGGAGGGAGTATCTCCTTAATGACAAATTCTTTTTTTGACAAATTTATATGACTAGATAACTGCCTTTTATTAATAATAAAATAAAAATCTTCAATGTTGAATAATACAAGCAAGGAGTCTAGACCTTACTTCACCAATTTTACCGAGGTAATTATAGAATTCTACTGAGGTCAAAATAGAGAAAGAATTATCAATTATGTGTTGAATTTCTAAAACGATAAATAATTTGACACAACTATTTTTAATAACCACAAATAATTTGAGACGGGGGACTGTTTAGTAGGAGTACATCACGGTTTTATTAGTACTTTATGCCGTCAATAAATGGCCCCTGTTTCTGTTAATTACCGAAACCAATCAAATTCCAGAAATAACCTAGTTGGCGTTAATTAGTAGGTATTTTTTTGATATTCATCCCAATACTTGCATTTACATTAGGATCTCGATTAACCGATATTTACACTTTATTAGATCTATTAGGAGAAATGCTCTTTATTAAAATCCTTTCCATACTCAAGATTCATACTTGGAATTTTTAATTAACTCTGTATAAGACCCTGGAGAAAATATAATATGTTTGATTTGTTTACTGCAGAAATAATAATTTGATTTGTTTTATAGTTCATGCTATAACATCAAATTCTCTTATTGGTTGATGTGCAAGTATTGCCAAGAAGTGACATCTCGAGTTTGTTTTTCTAAATTAGGACAGGTTTTTTTAAAAAAAAAATTAGACACATGTTATGAATTCTTTGCTTTCTCATATCGATAATAATAAATAAAAATCATTGGTATGTCGTCTTGACAGTGCAATTTGCAGTTAATTTATAAAGACATGGAATATTATAAGAGTGTCTAATTTGATTGGTACTATAAAATAAAGAAATAAGAGTATAGCAAAACATCAACGGAAAGCAACGGAAAATTGCTTTGTATTATTTTGTCGACAATTCAGTTCTTAAGTATTTATTGTCCATAAGGCTCTTGTCTAGGCGTTTGTGTTAGAGTTTGCAAAAATTTACCAAGTGACTCAACGCAAAAATGAGAGAAAGAAACAAGTCAATGCAAGAATTTACCGATTTAGCTTGATCAAAGAACGGACTATCCAATGTAATATGCTCTCTCTAACTTTAAAATAAAAATTTAACCAAAGTTTCTACTTGGGATACCTATACATAAAAATTTAATCAATTTTTTGCTGTTATGCTTTAAGACTACCCTGTGAAATTTCCAGCTCTTCAGTACTGAAAATTGTATGGCTTTCAAGAACTTTCCCATTGTGTCAATTCCTTCATAGCCACTTTAACATCTTTGATCTCCTTCAACATGCTGGTTATACAAAATCCAAGAGCATATAATGAAATAATTGACTTTCCTTTTAGCTCCTCCTTTCCTTGGCTACTCAACATTCCATCAATCACCTCTTTTGATCTCTCAAGGAAAAAACTTGATCCTCTTTCTGCTTTTTGATCACTTTGTTTAACCAAATTACTTAACTTTGGGTATGTTGATTTCCCCTCTTCAAGATCATTAAGTATTTTATCCTCTTGATCATCATCTGGGAACAACTTAATCAAACTAGGCTTATCAAGAAATGTACTTAACCCCAAAATTGCAGTTTCCTTCAAATGCTCCAATTCATCATTTATACATTCTTGGACCTCTTTGCAATCATGTGACATGCTGTTGATACTGTAGACCATGAAGTAAAATAAAGTGGCCATTTTTGAAAGAGAACCTTGTAGCTTCTTGTAGCATGTTGCATTAAAAGGAAGAAACCAAAAATCAGGCTCTATTTTTGCATTGTGACAAAGTCTTTGCAAGTCCAAAATATGGGATTTTAATTTCCTCTGTTTTCCCATTAATCCCTTCAATTTTTGCTGGTCTTTTTGCACTATTTGGTTCATGCACTCTTTGAGAATGTCCAGTGTGCAATACAATTGATTCCTAGCAAGATTGGCTGCTCGTTTCGGGCTCAATAAAAACTGTACCACAATGAAACAAGACAATCCAATAAAAGTTTCTGTTAGTCTTATGATGGCAAAATCATTAGTAGGGCCATAATTTTGTCGTCCTAAGATCATAACCGCGCCCAATAGTGCTGATATACCTCCTGCTTGGCCATACATCCGGCTATGTTTTAAGAAACTGCTGAAAATAATCCAAGGGAGAAGGGCTAAGAATCTTAAGTTATCGATACTTTTGAAAACAGAACACCCTAAGACTCCATAGATTGATCCAAATGAAATTCCTTGTGCCGATGAATTAGCAAGAGTAAATGTTGCTACTTCGCCTTGTGCTAAGCAACTGGCTACTGTTAACCCTGCCCAAAAACCATTTTCTTTGTCAAATAACAGACCTAGCCACATAGCTAGGCCTAAAGAAACAGAACACTTAAATGCAAACACCAATGTTACTTTTCTTGGTATAATTTTCATCCAGATGTTATGGCAGACTCTTTTTGAATCATGGTTATGTGATAGGGGTGAATTAGTGATCAGCATTTTTGCACAAGATAAGAAGAAAAATTCAGGCAGGCTTGTTTTTGTTGGAGATTTGGTGGCATTATGAAGAAAAAGGGCTTCATTGGCAAAGTCTGATCCTTTTGTTTCTTGATGAGTGGACTGCTCTGATTTAAGACTAATTTGCTCAGATGTATGTTGTAATGCGTGCTTTAACTCTTCGTTCACCAGGCCAGTGGAAAATGAAGGACATGAAGTTAGGGCGATTTCCATTCCTCTTATGGTTATTTCCATGTTTTGGATTTCATTGTCTCCTGGAACTTCTGAACAAGATTTGAAGAATCTGATCCAAGGCGTTTCCCACATTAGACCTCCCTGCACAAGAAGTATAAAATAATGATTTTTCGGGTCAGTGAGTTACACATATCAAATGATTATTAAAAAGAACCCATTTTATCCATAAATAGGGGTAAAGCGAAAAGATAAGTAAAAGCTACTACATATATACTAAGTCCAATTAATAAGTTATCTTACCTTCAAAAGTTTGATGGTTTGGAGAAGCTTGGCTCCTGTTTGAGCAAGGAGCTTGGCTTTGGACAATAGTTCAACTGCAATGACATTGTCTTGGGAAGTGATTGCCCTTGAATATACTTCCACTCTCTCTTTTGAGTTTTCAGCATATAATTGGTGTAGCTTCCTGACCTGATAGATTTACAAAGAAAGAAATAAGGCTACAACTTCATATTGCTTTCAACACATATACAGGAGCGGAGCTGCAATGTTAAAGGAGGGGTTCGGGCGAACCCAATAGCTTTTGTGTAGACCCTATATTTTTACTATAAAAAAACAGTAAAGGTTATATTATTTACTTGCGAACCCACATACACAAATAAGTGGATGATTTAGTGATAATGCAGAGGCTAACGAAGCTGTCTCTTTCCAGAAATGTGGGTTCGAAACACCACCAGTGCCTATGTTTTTTCGTTTTTTTGTTATAATAAGCAAGATTCTCTTTTAATTCACTTTTTAAAATTAGAAGAACGTATAAATTGAACTCGTGCAGTTCTTTTCCTTTAAGGGTAACTTTTTGCTATCATACAAAATATTATACATAATTTCTTTTAACACTTTATATTTTAAAAACAAAATATAAAATTGACAAATCAATAAGCAAAAAGCAAACTGAATTCTCCCAATACTTGTTGCTACAATTCTTTTTCATTGCTTTCTTTCACAAAGCCAAACCCAAAATTAGATTTTCAAAATATATTAAATACTTTTTACTGATGAATTTTATGATTTTATTTTTTCTTAGACAATATTGAAGATTGTATAAAGAAGTACAAAATTTATATAATAAAAGAAGGGAAAAAACTATCTACTTTTTAAGAGAAATATTTTAGAACTTTGAATTAAATTACTCAAAATCTTCATATTATTAAATAAAGTTTTTACAACAATATCTAAGGTAATGTATGTAAAACACATGGCTAACATCTTATTAACTTGAATTAATTCTCACTACTATAAATATTAATAATAATGTTACTATGTGAAGTAAATGCAACAATTATAAAATAAAAAAACAGGCAAGACTAGATTTTTTTTTCTTTTTATGTATGTGTATATAGTTAAGGTCTCGGATTATAATTTAGCTTTAGGCCATTAATTTTATTGAGATGCCCTTAGTTGTTATACATTAGCTTGAGGTCGTTGTCCTATCTTAAAATTTCAAACCTCCAGACCTCAAATTCTTGCCCCGCCTCTGCACATATACATTCAAAATTCAGTTATGTTTAAATATATGTTCTTTAAGGATACATTATATAGAAAGTGTTAATTTGAGTGAGATCCAAAAGATGTTATCAAAGTAATAAGATTAATTACCCTGTAGTCCTACAATTTTTGAAGTACTTCCTCATTAAACAAAATAGTTGCATTATCCGATCCAGACATATACAAATAGGACGTAAAAGAATAAAGTTTAACTTTTATGCATAGCTAATGTAAAGTATTACAATACTATGTGATCACTTAAAAGATAAATATTGATAATCGTCCATAATAAGTGGGATTCATAACTTAGAAAATACGACGGGTTATCTGCTACAACATGTTAATATGCACTTAAAGAAAAGTAAAATATACTCATACATCTGATTAATTGTTGGGTTTGTGTGTGAACAAAGTCCATATGGAAAGTAGAAGAGAAAAAAAAATCGACTATTATCAACTGTTGGATACTCTTAATGGTGTGGGCCTTTTGAGAAAAATATGCGTGTTTGGTTCAAAGCGAACAATATCACAACATGTTAAAATTATCTTTGAATTGTTTTAGCCAATACTGACCTCAAAGTAAGCTAGTCTCGGATAAGGAAGCGATAAAGCAAGAAGAGAAGCAACAATTCCAAGGACTGTGCTATATGCAACACGAAGAGGATGAACAACAGCACTCGTATGCACTCCACAAATAACACCATCAGCAAACACAAGCACTAACTGCCCAAAAGCAATCTTCTTGCACCTAATATGTGTACATTCTATTAGAGCCATCAACAACGAACATACCGCCAATGCCAGGGCAGACGCCATGGGCGACAACCTATCGGACCCATTGGCTTTGGCTTCTATCCATATGCCAAGCATGGAAAGCGGTGTGGTTTGAACCGTGGCGAGAATTGCATGCCAACAGCCACTCAATGTGTCACCTAGTGTCGAGTCGCTAGTGACGAGAGTGGCTATTACGTATGAAAATGCTGGAAATGCTGCTAGTTTTTTTAACCAAGATGGTCCATAAAGAGTGGAACAGCCAATTATACTGTATGCTAACACAGTCCTAAGTGCTGAATGTAGCCTCATCCGCCACATAATGCGGTTGTGCTCCGCCCCAGACACGATGGTTGCTGTCATGTTGTTACTTACTTTGTGGATTGTTGAGGGAAGAGAGGAAATGAAGTTAATTATAGTCAAGTTAGAAATGAGTCGAAGAGGGGTATTTGTAGGGCTAGAAAATTAGGATGAATATGGAAATGTGAAGTAGAAAACGTGTGAAAATGCAAGTACTAAGTCGTGATATGTTACCCATTATTAATGAATTAATATACCCTCTCGTAACACATTGATGGTTTTAAAAAATTATATATAAGGGGTCCTATAGTACTATACGATAAGAATTTTCCTTAGATCTTATAGAATCTAGACTTTCACTAGTAAGCTTAATATCTGTTCCTTATATTTATATTCCATATTTCCGGTATGGAATATGGAAGTACGATGTTGAAAACGTGTTGAAAATGCAAGTACTAAGTCATGATTCGTTACGTTACCCATTATTTTTTAATAACACTCTCATAACGCATTAATAGATTAAAAAAAATTGCAAGGGGTCCCATTGTACTACGTAAGAATTTTCCTCAGATCTTATACAATCTAGACTTCTTACAAGCAAGCTTGTATATGTTTTCCGTATTCCGTATTTCTTGTAAGCTTAATAAAGTACTGTATTTGCTATTTCTCTAGAGGACACCAGAGACAAGCCATATAGTCTCTTTTGACCCGTTATAGGATTAATATCACTTGGATAATGTTTTGCAAATGTCATGTAATTAGCTCTAATTTTTGTAAATGTCTATGATTATATTAATGAAATTCCTTCTAATTTATAGTACAATTTAATTTGCGATCGTCTATAGTAATTAATCCATCAATTTGGCAAATAAAGATTTACCTACACGCATTTTTTGTATTAAATTAATACTGGCAAGACAATGCCTCTTTTATATAAACTTTAATTATTTAATTATAGTTAATTGTTTTTTTCCACTTCAGTTAGTCACTCACTCACTCTATAATAAGGATAAATTGCTCGTTTTGGTACAAATATTGGGTGCAGAGATAAGTATTTCTATATTTTTTCTTATGATACAAGCACTATTAGATCATTTTGTCATGGTGCCTAGAAAGAATAAATGTGAAAAGCAAAAGGCATATGTATATCTTGTAATCTTGCTCATTAATTAACATTTTGTAACTAAATAAACTAGGTTTACAAAGTCATTTTGCGTTTGCATTAAGCTATATGCATTAATTGGCTCATATCCTACATTGCATTGTGGAATAAGTAAATCGTCATATCCATCCTTTTCGTTTTGAGATTAGGATCTAGTTGTGTGATGCATTCTTTTTTGTTTTTCTGTTTATAACTTATAGTGGAACCATTTTATGCATTAAATAATGATTCCTATTTTACAAACGTGCTTTCTCCAGTTTGGTTTTCTTGCCCTATATAGCTAACCCTTAAAAAGTAAATTATGTAAGTCAAATGGAATAGGTTAATTGCTGATGATAATCAGCTGACATTTCGGGTTAAACTTCAACAAATTCATGAAATGGCACAGAGGTGCAGTATACACGCAACAATTGACCAAAACATTTACTTAATTTAATTCTGGAACTCACCATGTAAAAAATGAATCTCTGTCAGTTTTTTTAATCGTTCAAAAATCTGATATTTCCACACACACAAAAGAACATTTAACGTGATGAAGGTACGACGATATAGCAAGCTGGATAGCAAAATCATGACTAGTTTATTTTGTTAATATATTATCTTAAATAAATTAGTAATCACGCCGCCTGTTGAATATGTTATTACATAGTTTAATAGTATCCAACAACTGGGAAGTTGGAAGGACATGTTATTAAAGAAAAGAAACAACGTGGACTTATTTTTTGACCTAGAAAATTATTGATCAAGCATGCGATCTCCCACACTAGAGGAACAACGTACAATAAATAGAGTATCCTTAAAAGCTAAATTGAAAAGAAAAAGAAAACCTCACAAACTACGTACGAAACCCTAAAAGGGAAGAAAACAAGTAATAAAACGTATTCTGCTGGTCATCTTCTTCTCTTTGAAATTGAGCCACTTCTTGATTTTTTGAATTGCACTTTCATTATTGCTCAACTTGTAACTATTAATGTATTTCTGCCTGTTAACATAATAATAGTTTCCCTTATATGAGGTCTCATGCTTATCTCGGCTAAATATTGGACAACACAAGTTAAGGTTACATGATGTTGGAGAAATAGATGGATTCTTAGTATTAGCTTTCTGATTCCTCAAGAATGTTATCCGATTCTTCAAAAATTCCCCATCTCCTTCTACCCATCTAACTTGCTTGGCCAATTCTTTTTTTAGAGCTTCTGCATGCGACAATATCGCCATATAATCATGAGAGAACGCCATTGCAATTATTCTCTCTTCTTCTTTTTGTTATTGATCGTTGTGGTTTGCTTAATTTATCACTCTATTTTTCTAGATGATTCACTTTGGACTTAAACTGTCTAGTTTTATTTATAAGTATCAAACCCTACTAATATAAGGATTAGGTTTACTTAATAGGGAAAAAGAAAGAGATAAAACCTATTTTCCATATGAATTTGGGAAAAGAAATTAAAAGCAATATGGTCTTTCACGACCTGCGCGGTTTCCTGTTTATTGCATTTGGATGTGTGATGCCCATCTTTTTTATTTTTCTTTCTTTTTTCCTTTATAATGAAACCATTTTATGCATTAAATACTGATTAGTTCCTATTTTACAAACGCGTTTTCTCCAGTTTGGTTTTCTTACCCTAGTGAACCCATAAAAAGTAAATAATGCAAGTCAAATGGAATAAGTTCCTTGCTGACATTTGCTTATTTAATTCTGAACTAGCCACGCGAAAAATGAGTGTATGTGTTTTTTCTTTTTTTTAGTACCTGAAAATTCTAATTATTTCCAGACACGCAAGAACATTGAACCATTTAGCTCATAAAAACATGATATGTCCAGCCCGTTTATTTATTGATTTATTACATCGAAAAGTTGGACAGATATATATTCCAAATTGATCGATGAAAATCTTGTCAAAATATTTTTTTATTTGATATGTTATATATAGTCATAATATTAGATAGTTTAATAAATTATAAAAAAAGAGAACTAAGAAATTAAAACATAATAAGAGTTGGTTTAGTTAGACTATGACCCATTATTTAGCCACCTATTGATCAACTCAATACTTTTAACTAGTCCAAATTCAGTGTAACTCGTCCATTTGATATCCTCGGCTCATTGAATGTTACGAAGATACACGATCAAGCAAGTTGGATTGGAAACTGACAAGTTAACTTTTTTAATAAATTAATATTTTAAATTAATAATCACGTCGCATGTTGGATATATGTTTTAAAACTATATATTTTGCATGAGATGTGAGTGTCTAACAACTTCGAAAAGGAGACGTTATTAAAGAAACAACGTGGACTTATTTTTTGACCTAGAAAGGAATGGTCGCCAAATTATTGGCCAAGCATGCCCACTCCCACACTAGAGGAACTAAATATCAATTTAGTATCCTCTAAAAGCGAAAATAGAAACTCACAAACTTTTATACTCCTATATGTTATACAACTCCGTACGAAACCTTATAAAAGGGGGAGAGAGAGAAGTACTAAGTAATAAGAAGTGCTCACTCAGTTCCAATTTGTTTTATACATATAGTTTGATTCCGCATGAAACTTAAAAAATTAATTAAAAAAAATAAAACGTGTAATTTAAAATATATCATGATATTTATATGATTATAAAACCTTCTAACAAAGGGTAACATTTAAGATTTAAAGTTGATTATTTTTAAATATTTAAATATACGGATTTTTTAGAAAACATTTAAGGCCAACATTTAATAAAAAAATAATATCAAACAAATTGGACTGAGGGAGTAATAGAAGATATAATAAGTACGTTTCAACAGTTACTAAAAGAGGGGCCACTTTGGATAAAAAGGCCAAAAAGTGAAATCAGTACTCTAAAAATCATGGCTATTTTAATATCTTGCATATCCTTTTAAAGAAAAAAAAACATATCACATCTTTTTGATGCCACGAATATTTGATTTTTTCCGAGCAAGTAATAAAACGTTTTCAAAGAGGTTACGTACTGACATGTCAATTACTTTTACTAGTAGAATGAGAGTTTTTTTCTATCTTTAAATTGGAGCGAAATACGAACACATGTAAGGAGTGTGGAATTTCAAGACTAGACTAGAAAACAATGTTATGCTTAAATTAATAAAATGCCATATCCCCTTTCTATATTTTTTGAGAATATATTAGGATTTAATATTGATAATCCTTTTTCGTAATTATTTTTTTATTTATAGCGGAACCACTGTATGTTCCTGTCTCACAAACGTGTTTTGTCCAGTTCGATTAATATTGTACCCTTAGCAACTGATGAGTTAATTATTCCAAAGCCTTACAAGCCTACAAGGTAAATAATGCAAGTCAAATGGAATATAATACTAGATTTTTCTGCTGATGATATTGAGCTGGCTTTTTCCGGTTAACCTCAACAATTTCATAAAATGACCGAGAGGTGCACTAGCCACCCTACGATAATTGGCCAAAACAAATTTGCTTAATTTAATTTTTGAATCACACGGAAAAAATGAGTGTCTAATGGGTGTGTTCGGTGCGGAGGAAAAAATTTGCTTCAAAATTTTTGATTTTTTTCTCTAGGAAATAAATTGCTTAAAAATGAGGAAAATGACTTTGATTGTGTTATCCACACCCTCCAACACACCCCATCTTTACCCCACCCTCATAGCCCTCATCTCACCTCGCACCTCCTATAGTATTTGTCTAGATATACAAACACTTTGGGGATAAAAAATTTTGCTTGAATACCAACTACAAAAATAAGTAAGAAACTAATTTATTTTCCTAGAAAATATTTTTCTTCATACCGATCGAACACATCTTTAGAGTGTTCAATTTTCTCATGTTTAATCAACAATTTTATTTACAATAGAGTCTAATTAAGTGCAAAATGCATGCATATCTAGATCTGTCTATATATTATAACATGTTATTTAAAGGGCCAGTTCTATAATTTCTTTATTTATGGTTATCGCATGAATTTACCTAATTTTTTCTACATTGTATGGTGCATTACTGCATTTTATTTCTAATGTTTATTTGTCTTCAAAAATCAATCTGTCTCAATAAACCATTTAGCCCACTGTGTCTGTTTGTTTGTTTTGTTTTGGTTTTTTTGAAGTTGTTTTTTTGTCTTACTATTTGCATGCGTGGATCAACTCTGAATGTGATGTAGAATTGTAGATACGAAGATCAAACGAGTTGGTTTATCCTGGAGATGCTAATCACGTTCATAAAATAAATAAAAAGTAGTTTTGTTAAATCTATTCTTTTAATTAATTAAGCCTCCTCTTGGATATAGTTTATACTATTAATTAGTCTTCAGTGGGGTGAAAATGTAATATATCTTGCATACTTTGACCTAAAAAAGAAGTTAAAAGTGTCGAACTTGGAGAGACATGATAATTAACAAACAAATCTGATCGACCAACAAAGGGGTGAAATACCAATAAAGGATGTGGTGGGATGAATTGATTCCTCCACCCATAATTAGAGGTCTTGGGGTTGAGTTTTGATATGAAAAAAAAATCTATTAGGGAGTCTTACCCGAATTCAAATTAACCGGGTCCCAATACGATGTACTTGACACCAAATTGGAAATAAAAAAATAAAAGGGATAAATAGTGGGGCCAAATATGTTTACTGAAGCTAATGATAGTTGTCAAACGTGTAATTTTTCTCTGACTAGAGGAACCAAGTCCCCTTTTGAAAAAGAAAAAAAAACTGAAAAAAATAAAGAGGAACCAAGTCCTATATTATAGAATCCTGTCAAAGTGAAAAGCTAACCAACTATAGTTCTAGATAAAATGCAGAATTCCACTGGAAAACAGAATAAGATATTTTTCTGTAGACAGTAGGTACTAGCCAAGAGTGTAACTGTGGAAAGTAGAAAATGGAGCCATTAATCATGTTTTGCATGTCATATTAAAATTTAAAGGACATTTTAATCTTATTAATATGTAAAAATCTTCCATGACATTACCAAATCGTATTCATATCTGTTTGATGTGAACCAATCTTTGATTTCTCGGGTAAACAATAATATATAAGACATTTCAAGGGACAAAGTAGATTTTCTCTTAGATTTCAATTACGTTTGCTAGTAGAAACTAGAAAGAGATAGCTCCTCCTTCTTTTTTCATCTTTTCCAATTTCGGTCAGCTTTTCCTTTTAAATTGGAGCAAAGTAGCAACATATGAAAGGAGTGTTATATCAAAACTAAAAGACAATGGTGATTGATTTTATTGTCTTTTTTTATCTAAATTTTAAAATGTAACTTATTTATAGCACGTGGTGCTCATGACTTTGTATTCAAAATGAATTGTCATAGTAGGAATTGGTCCTACTTAATTATTCGGAAAATGTCTCATTTTTTAGAACATTAAAAATAGTTATTTTTAGTTAGCATTTTTTTTTTTTTTTGCGCCGATTCCCCTTCATAGGCGTTGGTCTTTAAGTTTTGACCCACAGATTGTTATCTTTAATTTTTGCCTTTTGCTTAAAAAAGTAGTCAAAAATATCTCGAGGTTCTGGATTAGAATCGCAGCTCAGTCAAAAAATTAAAATTTGCAAGACAAGGTTTAGCAATAAAATCGTGACTCAGTATTTCAAAAAACAAAAAAAAGGTTTCGCGAAAATTCTGCCTTGTAAGACAGAATTTAGTTATGCCTTAAAGGCAAATTATGTCTTATAAAGCAGAACTTAGTTATGACTTAAGGCAAAAGTCATACCTTAAGGGAAAAATAGGTATAACTTTTGCCTTAAGGCAACACTAAGTTCTGCCTTATAAGGAAAAACCTTTGCCTTGCGATTTTTTTTTTAATTGAGTTGGGATTCGAACCCATAACCTCGAGATATTTTCGGCCAATTTTTAAGCGAAGAATAAAAATTAAAGACCAACAATTTGAGGACAAAAGTTAAATACCACCCCAAAATAGGGACCATCGCGCGAATTGCCCGTTAGTTAGCTTTTTTTTTGCACGGATTGCCCTTCTTTTGGGGTGGTCTTTAAATTTTGCCCCTCATATTTGTGGTCTTTAAATTTTGCCCTTCGCTTGGATACCTAAGGTTCTGGGTTCGAATCCTCGCTCAGGCATAAAATAAAAAAATAATTTCGCAAGGCAGGGCTGGGGGGGGGGTGTGTGTATGCCGTATCCGGCATAAAGTCCTTAAGGAAAAACTAAAGTTATGCCGGAGGGGGCATAACTTTTCCTTAAGGTATAGTTTAGTTATGCCTTATGGGGCAAAACTTTTCCTTAAGGAACTATGCCTTATGGGGCAGACTTTTAATTAAGGCATAACCAAAAGTATGCAGAACTTTTTCTTAAGGTATAGACTTTGCCTTATAAGGAAAACTTTTAGTTATGCCTTACGGAAAAATTCCGCCTTATGTGGCATACTATAAAAGTTTGCCCATTAAAAGTATGCCCCCACCGGCATAAACTTGTGAAGGAATTATCAAAGTTATGCCGGACCCGGCATACTTATGCCAAGTCTGCCCATAAGGTATAAGTATGCCGGGTCCGGCATAACTTTGATAATTCCTTCACAAGTTTATGCCGGTGGGGGCATACTTTTAATGGGCAAACTTTTATGCCGGACCCGGCATAAACTTGTGAAGGAATTACCAAAGTTATGTCGGACCCGGTATACTTATGCCAAGTCTGCCCATAAGGCATAAGTATGCCGGGTCCGGCATAACTTTGGTAATTCCTTCACAAGTGTATGCCGATGGGGGCATAGCGAAATTTAAACTCTGCCTTGAGATTTTTTTTTTTTAAATTTTGACTGTATGGGGGTTCGAACCTGGAACCCATGGGATTTAGCCGAAGGACAAAATTTAAAGATTTCAAATATGAGGGGCAAAATTTAAAGACCACCCCAAAAGAAGAATTGCCCGTTAGTTAGCACCAAAATTTAAGACTCAGATTGGACTGGATATGCAATTGGACCTTGAGCCATCAAAAGTGTCATTGGGCCCCGTCAATCATTGACACCAAATGCGTATTCGGCCATCCAATCGAATTAGGTAAAAATATCGCACGCCAACCACTTTTTGATCATGTTTTTGAAAAATAACCTATCTCCTCAACTATATCCTTTTTATCAAAAAGACATCGGAACTTTGTGGGGGTCCTAATACCACTTAAATAATTTCAAAGTAATACTCCTTCTATTTCAATTTGTTTGAATTTATTTTCTTTTTAGTCCATGCCAAAATGAATGACTTCTTTCCTAATTTGAAAACAAATTCACTTTATGAACCACACAAATTTTCAAAGCTTATTGTTGAACCATAAATTTCAAAAATCTACCCTCTTTCTTAAATGTCGTGTCCAGTCAAATGGGTTCATATAAATTGAAACGGAAGGAGTACTATTATACCCTTTTGCGGTCAAATTCAATTTAAGAAAAAATGTATTTTCATGCACCAATCATTACGTGACACGTGTCAATTTTTCGTTAAAAACATTTTTTTTCTTTTCTTTCTTTTTCCTTTTTCTTTTTTGCTCTTTCTCTTTCCTCCATCTTTACCATCACCATTCTCCTTTCATTTTTATATCACATATAATAGAAACCCATTACAGAATAATCATTGATTTTAACCCTTCCCCTATATCTTCCTTCTTCTTCTTTTTTTATTTTTTTATTTTTAATTTGTATCAGCAAATTAAAGGAAAAGAGAATATGAAATTATGGTGTATTTGATGGTAAAGAGTTGACTGGTTTGGCGGAGTAAAATAGAAGAGAAAATATTTATCTGACCAATTTCAAAAGAGAAGAATAAAGCAAGAGAAAGAAAAAGAAATAAAAAAATTGAAATGGAAGAGCTGTTGCAATGAGCTCTTCAGTTAAAGGAGAAGAAGAAATAAAAAGAAGAAAAAAGAAAAAAAGAAAAATGGGAAAATTTAAACTGAAAAGAAAAAAAAGTAATAAAAATACATTTAATAAAAAATGTTGCAAAAAATAATTTTTAATAGTATTTTTTTTTGGGGGGGAAATTTCACTTATAAACAATTTATGGGTCAAAATTACATAGTCATAGCCCATATTTTAAATTACAAACCTACAGCCCAACATTTTATGGCCCAACTTGAATATTCACCTTTATACAACAATATACAACTTTATACACCTACTGTAGGAAAGTGTATAATAAGTATAAGACTAGTGAAAAACTAAAGAGGAAAAAAATGGCTATGACAGGTAATTAAAAAAAGATGGGCTAAAACGGGTAAATATTTTGTCATAATTGGCATACAGTGTAAAATTCCCTTTTTTTTTTTTTTTTTTTTTTTTTTTGTCTTTCACGCTCCTTAAGATAATGATACATACTCTCTATGCCAGGTGGCCTCAAAAGGGTCCAATAATTTAACTTCATATTGGTGTACGGGGTATTAGGACTCCCACTAAATTTAAGTGTCTTTTTGAAAAAAAGATCATAATTTAAGGGGGCTTTTATGTATCTTTCTCAATTTCAGGACAATGGCTATTTTTCAATTACATGAGCTAAAAAGAGCTATATGTGAATTTTATCATGAATTAGCTTGAATCCCGTAATCACTTTAATCGTGTTGAAGACTCCATTAACGTAATCGCATTCCGTTTGAGTAGGAAGCAATTAACATTAGTTGGACATCATCTACACCACATTAAGTAGATACACAAAAGAGATCAGTTGAATTTTTTCGTGTCAATTGTTGGATAACAACCGAGTACAGATAAATGAATTTAAAAATTTGAGTATTTATTTTTCTATTCGGTAGATTTGGATGTTTACAAAAGAGACACAAAGATTGTTGATAATTTTTAGGTTAATGTATATAATTTTAGTCAAATTATTCACAAGCTTAAACTCTCCCAACATTTTTTATTTTCTCAATTAATGAACAAATAACAATTTTTTTACTATTATAGCAAACTTTATTAACTGGTTTGGAGGTTTTCAGAAATAATTCTATTGTCGAAGGACACAGTTATTGTCGGGGTTAGTTCTGCCAGCAAGCGACTAATCATGCCAACAATGATAGACTGATTGTTTTTTCTTGATGTCAATGGATAACAGTAAAACGTAATTTCATTGTTTGAGATTTAGTGCAAATACTGATATATAGTTCTTTATTTGGGTTTTGAAAGAAAAATAAACGAAAATAGTTTTACAAATTTTTAAAAGGTTGAAATATGTTAGACAATAATAATAATAATAATAATAATAATAATAATAATAATTGATTATTATTATTATTATTATTATGTTAGCCATAATTAATATATCAAAATTTATGGCAAATAGAAAAACTAACTTTTTGCTCCACTTAAAGATAACAAGACGTAGTTTTTCTTGATTTGACATTTAATAGATAGGTTAATATTGTGACATGTTTTATAATTTGTTTTCATTTTTTTATGATTAAAGAGGCAAATAGAAAAAGGTTATTCACATCCTTGGCTGCTTTAGCATATTCTCACACATTTGATTTTATCTTTCAATACTTTTTATATGTATGTCTTTTATTGTATGTCTATTATTTAAGATTTCTATTATATATATTTTTGTATCCCTTTATGTCAAGAAAATTTATAGAACATGTGTTCAACCGCGCGAAGCACGGATAAGTTAACTAATAAGAAAATAACAGAGGTAGAAAGAAAGTTAATATGAAATTAAAAGGGGAAAACTTAATCAAAGGCTTCAATCAAAATTTTAAACAACAATGAACAATAAAGTTCTGTTGTAAGCAAAAGCAAAACCATGTCCAAACATTAATTAAAAGCTACTAAAGGGATAACTTGTTTACTCCACATTACACGTGTCTTCTATCTTACGTGGGAAAAAAATCTCAGATTCAAGAGGTATGCCCTCTATTTCATTATAAGCTTAATTTAATTATTATTTTTATCACAAGATTTATTTCATAAATAACTTACAATTTATATTAATTGGAATCCCAAAAATATGGGACAAAAATATATATTGGCGATTGTCTTAGCACAAAAATTTGGAAATTATGTAACAGATAGGGCTTTGGAAGATTGCTCACACATAATAACTTTTGGGCCCGGGCTATACTACTGGTTGAATAACCGAGTATCAACATATAGACTCCACATAAATCCATTCAGAAGGTGAGTCCGAGAGGTCGGTTAGGAGAGGGGCAATTGTGATCCAAAGGGTAACGACGGGGGTGTAACTCAAACCGTGGGTAAATATATAATATAATAATTTCTCAAAGCACAAGGGTAAATATGACCGTTTTCTGTATATTTTATGCCAGTTTAGTGATTGAAAGAAGGGCAATTTACAAAAATGACTATATTTTGGGGTTTTTTTTAGGCATAGCTATACTTTTGCTAATTACATTTCGTAACTACAGTAGATTGTATTCACGCGCTACAGTAGATTGTATTCAAAATTCAACGCGCTACAGTAGATTGTATTCAAAATTCGGCTGAGTCAAATTTCAATATATTCAAGTCAAATTTCACTGTATTCAAGTCACATTTCGATGTATTCAAGTCAGATGTATTTAACTAAACTGTATTCAAGTCAAATGTATTCAATTCAACTGTATTCATTTGTAGCTACTTTTACACTGTGTTCACTTTGTTATATTTAAAATCGATTGTATGCAAAAAAATATCCTTCAAAATACACCCCCAAATACTAAATACATAAAAACATAGATACACCAAAAATTAACAAATACACCATAAAAAAAAAATGAATACAATCTAAAAAAGCTCAAAAAAGTGAATACAATCGTCGTATTCGTGAATACCAACACCAACCACTAGTTCCGGCTAAATTTGCAGACTCAGAGCTTCACCGCCGCCGCCTCGACCACCACTAGATCCGGCGAAACCAAACAAAATATTAACATGGATATTGTCACCGTCACTGCCAGCGAAAACACCGGCGAAAGCGCCGGCGTAACAAATATTTCAGTCTGCCAGATCTGGTTTATGAACTGCCACCAGATCTGGCGGCGACGGTGGCCACGACATTGAGGGGTGGTTGTGGTTGTTGGTTGGCGGTGTATGAGCTCCCAGTAGTGATTTTCACCGCCGCTAGTTGGATGCCGCTGTCGGTCAGATCTGTCGGTTCATCGGAGCTCTCCGTCGTGGTTTTGCCGCTGCTCTGGTTGGTTCATCGAAGCTCTCTGTCGGCGTTTCCAGCAAGGCTATCAGATCTGGTTGTTGTTGGTTGGTGGCCGGAGCTCCGGCGGCGGTCCATCGGCTGAGCAGTAGAAACAGTTAAGATAATTATTTTTATAAATAATAATAATAAAATGTTTTACTTTAAATGTATATGTAGCCATTAATTGTATTTAATATATTACTCTTAGCTATAGAATGTAATTAATCTAAACTATAGCTACTAAATATAATTACCTACTAGTGTTTGCCACACCATATAGATTTCCCTGAAAGTGTAAATGACACTAGGTACTTTTAGGGCTGCTGTTTAAAACATAGCCACCATTTGCGATCTTGCTGTAACAATAAAATCCGCCAATGCTTATTTTGTCTATTTCTGGGAATATTATTTTTCATATCCATTGATCTAAACCTATTATATAATTGACTTTGCCAAATGCCAATGCTTATTACTACCTCTTACAATGATCATTCCATATGACTCAACCACACTTTTTGCTGCAATGCAAACTTGAGGCCACAAATTTGACTTTAGGACAATATTTTGCATATGGAGTTCAACAACTATAGCTGCAGAATAGCCTCTTGAAATTCGAACTTTTACAATTGAACCACTACCCTGAAGATCAATCTTGGCTATGTTTTAAACACTAACCTAAAGGACAGAGTGGTTTAAATGCAGTAAGTCCAAAAGAAAATCTATGTCAAACTTTTCATTTTGGGGGTCAAAACGTTGAGGAATATTAGAATTGGGCTTAATGCCTGAATTACGGACAATTTGCACGATTGTCTTTATTCGGGGGTGGTCTTTAATTTTTGGCCTCAAATTGCTGGTCTTTAATTTCAGCCTTCGCCTAATACTCCGAGGTTCTGGGTTCGAACCCCGGCTCAGTAAAAAAAAAAAAAAGCAAGGCGTAGTTTCATAGCAAAATTAGGCATATTCGGGCAAAAGGTAGGCCTTAAGGCAAAGGTTTCGCGAAAGCCTTGCCTTACGAAATTCTTCTTTTTATTTTTTTATTTTACTGAATAGGGGTTCGAACCAAGAACCTCGGAATATTTTCAATCAATTTTTAAACGAATGACAAAAATTAAAGACCAACAAATTTGAAAAAGAAGGGGCGCTTCCGGTTCTGTCGGTGCTTGAAAGAATTGTTTCTTCTCCATATTACTATATCTCGTCAGTCAATAATTTTTTATGAGGAACTACTGAACTCAATCACTTGTTGCCCTTACTCTTCCGACTTCCTTGTCGAAGGAAGTGGAATATGTGATGGCGGAACGCAAAGTTAATCGACGTGGTGTCCCAGCTTAAACTTTTGACTTGGTAAAGTAGAAGGGCTTCAGAATACTTTCTTCTTTTTCTTTTTCTATGGACTGCATAAATCTTATCTTCTAGCCCAAAGGAGGATAATCTCTGAAAAAAAATTAAAGACCAGCGCCTTTGAAGGACAATCCACGCAAAAAATGACTCGGTATGAGCGGATGTTTTGTGATTTTTTGGATTACCAAATTGGGCTATAAAAACAAAAGAGAAGGCTATAAATTATTAGTTAATTTTGTTTACGCACCATTAGTTGATGTGCCTAGAATTGCTGTTAAATAAAGTAAAGGCTTGGGCTTGTTTCATTTTCTGACCATGTTCTCAAGCTCCTATTACATAGATAAGTTAATCTACATAAAATTTATCACTTTAGCCTCAATAAGCCGTAAAATATTCTTAGGGATGTTTCAATTGACGTTGATGTTAATTAAAGGAGGTGATATATTTATTGGTTAACTTATCTACGTAATAGGTGCTTGAGAACATGGGCAAAAACTTTTCCAAAATTTGAATCGGAAGTGTTTAATAAGAACAATTTATCATTTGTTCATGTGCTTAGTTGAAACAGGCTATAGTTCGAGTGTCTACATAAAATTTTGTTGATAAATTTAAGGGACAGTCGATGTATTCGGCCTTTTAACTCTAACTCAACCTATCAGTTTAGTTCACCGCGTAGCGCTTTTGCTCTGATTTGAAAGGAGGAGGATTGTAATTAGCTAGTGAAAGTGAGCGTGCAAATAGTGATCAATTTTGTGACAAAAACCTTAAATGTTCTTCGATGGAGAATGCAAATTGATAGTACATTTTAAGAGCTATATACACGATCATAAGTTCATAACACTAGATATATAAAATAAAAGTAGAATTAATCCAACGTCAAATTTATGAAACCAATTCAACCATCGGATTTTAATTAGTATCTTCTTTTTTCTCGTCATGTTTATTGAATCCGAAACAATTAGCTAGTATGGAACAATATCAATCTTTGCACTTAAAATTTACTGATCTTGGGTGAATAAGTTGGACAAAATTGGTTGAGGTTCCCTTGTCAGGATTCAAATCGAACAGCTCAAGTCAGAGTCCTACATCATTTCACAATATAACTTTTACTCCATCCAATTTCATCTAACAGGATAATTGCACGAAATTGGATGGACTTTTGACACTTGGACAAAATCAATATTACTCGTCATCAAAATAAAATGTTTTTCGATAATGACATATGGCAGATACCGGTTTAAGTCTGCTTTTCAACATTTAATTATTCATAAAAACTTAGGATTACGACATGCCTCTGATAATTAAACGACTAGTATTTTAAAATATTTTGTTGGTGAGTTTGTCCATGATTGAATTATTATAGTTTAAGGACGAGAATAACGACAAGTGCAAAAATGCCCGAGGAATCTGCCAATATCCTTCTTATATTTTATTCTCATTTTGGTAATAATTGGGAATTCCCTCCGACCATAACATGATTTTTTATTCCTTTGACTTGATTTCCAAACATGTCAAATTGTCTCACTTCTCTGAAAGAAAAAAGAAAAAAAAAGGAGGAGAAATTGAAAAAAAAAATAAAAAAAATTGTGCAGAGTTTCTGGCTTCAGACGAATTTTGTTTTGCCCCGACACTTAACCACGTACTTTATGTTTTCATTTTGTTTCATACAGATCCTCTTGCTTAGATCTAGGAAGCCAATATATAAAATTTAAAAATCCCAAAACGAACATATATGCATATACATATGATAAATTAAAAACATAAATGATTCTTTCATGACTGCTAATAAAAACCATATTGTGGACTCACATCGCGTATGATGTTGTTTATGGTAGTCCATTATCCTTTGAAACATGTTGTTGAGACTACTCTTAGCTTGAAGGATACATGAATTATTTATTAATTGGACATGTGTCCTTCTAGAACTAGTCAAACATGAAATCCAACCCCCAAAATCAGTAGTCGCCACTGAATAAGAAGACATATATTATATTTTCATATTCCAATGAACGTTCAAATGACAAGTGCCATATTTCGGATGTATTTTCTTGTTAAAACTTAAAACCTCGATGAAAGCCTACTTAATCATAACTTTTTTCCTGACAGAACATATATCATTTAAGTAAGCGATTTGTCGAGCACCGCTATGGTCCATAGATCCGACGATCGTACAACATTATATTAATGAGATTTTTGTAAGATATTAAATGGACAGCAGT
This sequence comes from Lycium barbarum, assembly GCF_019175385.1. NCBI lineage: Eukaryota > Viridiplantae > Streptophyta > Magnoliopsida > Solanales > Solanaceae > Lycium > Lycium barbarum. Next base: position 121,512,441 of record NC_083344.1, read on the forward strand.
GATTAAGACACAATTAAGCAAATATAAATTACTCCCACTGTCTCAATTTATGTGACACTTTTTGCTTTTCGCGAGTCAATTTAACTAAACTTTGAAGCAAAATTGGATAAGATTAACTCAATATTTTAACATTTAAATTTATATATTTGAAAACTATACGAAAAGTACTATGAGTTGCAACTTTTCTCATATCAATTTGGCGAAAAAATATATCTTAAAATGGTGGTCAAAGTTCATGCAGTTTGAATCTTGAAAAGCGAAAAGTACCACATAACTTGAGACAGAGGAGTATAATTGTATACGGGTAAAACCGAGGATACGGACATGCTCGGTTTTCCGTTGTCATCGTTATGCTCGAGCATGATATGACCAGCTCATCAGGAACGAGGCTTCGAGCTCGATCTGGGATGAGGCGTTAAAGGAAGGGTGGTTAACCGCCATAAGAAGAAGACTGAAATATCCGCCCTCAACCGGATATTTCGGCGTTGATCTCGACAATATCTATCACCAGATTTCTTTCCTTTATTCAGAATTGTACTAGGGTTGGGACTCTTCTACTATATAAAGAGGAGGTTCCCATCCATTGTAGGGGGTTGGCAATAAAAAGAGAGAAAGAGTTCATATCAAAAAACAATAAGAATCATTTGAAACCATTCCCATTTGTTCCTAAGTTCATCTTTATTATTCAACGTGTAAGTACTCGACAGAGGGTATCGACCTCGGTTTCTATACCTGAGGCCAGACATAATTAATATTTGGTCAGATCTGCATCTTTATTTACTTATTGGCTTATCTCACAATTTAATCTTGAATTGAATTTAGTCACATATCTTTGGCATCACGCATAAATTTAATTGTTCTCCATTTTAAGGTTAAACAGTTTGGCGCCCACCGTGGGGCCAGCGATAGTAGTGGCGGTTCAATACAACATTCAGGTTACACTCGATATTTTACACTTGTTCTTTAAGGTTTGATTTCAGGTACACCAGAAATGTCGGATTCCCATTCCATCAACTTCCAAGTCGAACCAAGCCATCACGAGCATAACGATGGGGGCGTACCAAATAACAACGCGCCCCCCGTTAATCCTGTTCAAGTCGGATCATCGGTAGGCAACGTACCAGCCGACGAGAATAACGGAGCCATGCTGCAACAGCTCCAAAACCAGTTAGACATAGCTATGGCTCAGTTACAGGCCCATCAAGAGATCATAGCGCAATTACAGAACCGGAGCCAGGCACCAGACATTGCCCTATCAGAGTAGACCCAGGATACGGAAGAAAGAAACGTCCCACGGGGTAACGAGAACCACCCTGAGCAAAGCAGCGAATTGATAAGAATGCTCAAAGAATTGACAAAACGAGTCGAGTCCGGCGAAAAGAAGATAGAGGCGAACGACAAGAAGGTGGAGAACTACAACTCGAGGGTCGATCAGATTCTGGGGGCTCCACCAGTGTTGAAGGGACCGGATTCGAAAAAATTTGTTCAAATGCCATTTTCGCCGAGTGCGGTACCGATGAAAATCCCTAAGAGATTTCGCATGCCCAATATCCCGAAGTATAATGGGACGACGGACCCAAATGAACATGTGACTACATGTACATGTGCTATTAAGGGCAATGATCTCTCCGATGACGAAAGGGAATCAGTGCTACTTAAGAAATTTGGGGAAACCCTGTCAAAGGGGGCGATAATTTGTTATCATAACTTGCCCGAGCATTCAATTGATTCATTTTCCATGCTCGCTGATGCTTTCGTCAAGGCCCATGCCGGGGCCATTAAGGTCGAAATGCGAAAATCAGACTTGTTCAACGTCAAGCAACGAGATGACGAGACCCTCCGCGAGTTTGTGGCTCGATTTCAAATGGAGCGCATGGACTTACGTCCAGTCACAGATGATTGGGCCGTTCAAGCTTTCACCCAAGAGCTCAATTCAAGGAGCTCGATCACATCTATGGAGCTAAAGCAAAATCTGATAGAGTACCCGGCGATCGCCTGGGCTGATATACACAACAGGTAAAAGTCGAAGATCGGGGTCGAAGATGATAAGATACTGAGGGCCGTTTCGGTATCATGGCATTCTAGTAAAGAGAGTAATCGATTGAAGAGAGCGGTAGATCGGGATTCCAGATCATCATATGACAGGTACAACCTTACCCACTCGATCGAAGGGGAAACGGGCGCAACAGCGAATCAGGCAAGAATGATAAGAGGAATGATTAAAGGAATGATCGAGGCCAAAGTAGCCAAGGATTGATAAACAGAAATGTTGTCGATAGAGCCCCGAAAAACAGAGAAACTCCAAGGTTATCCGAGTATAATTTTTGCATCGATATAGCAACCATAGCGGCGGCCGTTACCTGAAACAAAGAAACAAGACATCCAAGGCCAATCCAATCTTATCCAGAGAAGCGGGATAAAAGTCTTATTTGTAAGTATCATCACACTCACGACCATCGAACCGAAAATTGTCGGCAGCTGAGAGAGGAGATTGCTCGACTGTTCAATTTGGGACACCTTCGAGAATTCCTAAGTGAATGAGAAAAAACTCATTTCAAGAACCTGGACTCCAACAAGCAGGATAGGCCGGAAGAGCCTCAGCAGGTGATACACATGATCATGGGAGGAACTGACGTTCCCATTGGGCCGATCGTAAAACGGACCAAAATTTCCATAATAAGGGAAAAGCGTATCCGGAGTGATAACCCCGATGGTTCCATCTCGTCCAATTACGAGGACATGGAAGGCATCGCCCAGCTGCATAACGACGCACTGGTAATATCCGTCCTTGTCAATAAGTTTAGAATCAAACGTGTGCTAATTGATCCAAGTAGATCGACTAATATCATCCGATGGAGAGTCATCGAACAGCTGGGACTACTAGATCAGATCGTGCCGGCAATTTGGGTCCTCAACGGATTCAACATGGCATGCAAGACGAAGTGAAATAATAGAGGAGCACAACAATCCTCCAAAATGACGAATGAATTTGGCCGAGGGTAATGTCATACCGGAACCAAAATAACCCAAAACAAAAAGGGTATGAACCAAAATACCCCAGGAAAAAAAATGGGTACAAAAGTACCTTTAACGCGGATAGAGCCGTTAAGTCCTTTAACGCATGAAAATCATGCGTTAAAGGTGTACTTTTTTTTGGCAAATTTCTCTCACCTTTAACGCATGATTTTCATGCGTTAAAGGTCTCCCTTTTTAAAAAAAAAAATTCTTTCTTTCTTTTCTTTATTTCTTTCTTCCTTTCTTTCACACTTTTTTACATACTTTAGACATAGATTAATCTTGCTTCGAGACTCCAAAACTTGAATATTTTATATAGAACCCTATTTATTTTTGTGCGATTAATAAGGTAGGCTCAACACATCAAGGATACACAAAACTTCGGATTGTCGTTTTAGTGGTTGAAAAGTGCTCGAAGTCCATTTTTGTTTGAAGACTTGTTGTCATTAGCTTTAAGTTATTTATGTTTTAGGGTTACACATTATTTTTATATTAATGCGTAACTTTATTTTTAGTGATTATAACTTTATTTTTATAATCAATTAACAAATTATCAATTCATGATCAATTATTTATGTGTAGTTTTTTTTTTTTTTTTTTGCGATATACCCTTCAACCCCCAACTAATTGGAGTCTGCAACTTAAATAACCCAAAAAGTGGATTTGGGTACCAAAATAACCCATTAAAAAACCTTTTGCGCACTAATTTATTTGTAAGTTGGTGAAATTTTAAATGGTGATAAATTTATGCTCGGATGTCCATTTGATGCGATTTTTTTATTATTTTGGGTATTTTTTCTAGATTTATGCGTCTGAACTGCCGCAAGGCTGTTCAGCCGCCCCAAATTTTCGAAAAACGTTAGTTATCCCATTCAATTTCAATTTCCCCCTAAATTAGTGTGCAATTTTCATTTATTTCTTTTTTAAATCTAATGGCGAAAAATATATTTCAATTCCATAATCCCGTGATAATGATGTTTTCAATGTCAATTTCAAGGTTCCAAATTCAATTTAAGAAAACAAGTTAGATAGCATTAGTGAACTTACAAAATAATAAAAAGTGTCTACATTGTTACTTTGGTAGGGGTAGGCCGAAGAAGTATTGAGGAGAGGTAATTAGACACGACATGACACAACTACAGCTTACCGAGGACATGACCTTAGATAGGAGGGTTTGGAGGACCCAAATTAGGGTAGAAGGCTAGTAGATAGTCTCGTTATCCGTTCTTATTAGTAGTCACATTATTGCAATATAATTTCTTGTGCTCCGATTTCTGTTATTATCTGTTATTTCCTGTGCTTTGATTATCCTGTGTTATCTGCTCCGATTTCTGCTATTATCTGTTATTTCCTGTGCTTTGATTATCCTGTGTTATCTGTGTCGCTTGCATTATTTCATTTCCATATCGCTTTGAATCTCTTATCCGAATCTCTTAACCTTATCTGACTTCTTTTTATGCTTTTATTGAGCCAAGGGTCTTTCGGAAACAGCCGTCCTACCTTGGTAGGAGTAAGGTCTGCGTACACTCTACCCTTCCCAGACCCCACGATGTGGGATTTCATTGGGTTGTTGTTGTTGTACATTGTTACTTTAACGAACTTGGCATGGTGGTAAAGCCTTTGGCTTTTGACTTTTTTTAATCTCATCCACCATGGATCAAACCTCAGCGTTGAGAAGATATTATTAGTAAAAAAATGAACTAATTTATTTAACGATTGACATGGGATAAACAAGTAAATAACATGGGAAAAACAATTTCAGAAATAAATATATTAACAATGACATAATTAACAAATATTAACAATGCCATAATTAACAAATAATTAACGGAGATCCATGGAGGTGTCGTATTTGTAAATACTAAATTATTCATTATTCTTGAAATTAACTAAAAAAAATCTCTAATTAGAACTTACTTAACTAGGATAAGTTATGGAGGATTTAATTAGTTATTTTGAATAATCCATGATATTGTATTGTCGATTATAATTTACTTAATTCATCTAGTTAAAGTAATAACGAACAAAATTTTATATTAACTAACTAATCTTTCATCAAAAAATTATGTTAACTAACTAATCCTTTTCGGAAATTCTGTTAATGATGTTCAATCTAAAACTAAGGATTTAGCTTATCGTTTGTTATTCAGGATTTAGTTTATTGTTCGTTATTCGGGATTTAGTTTATTATTCGTTATTCAGGATTTAACTTATTGTTCGTTATTCGTTAATGGATTATTTTGGTACCCAAATCCACTTTTGAAGTTATTTAACTTGCGGACCCCAATTAGTTGGGTGTTGAAGGGGATAATGCAAAAAAAAAAAAAAAAAACACAGAAATAATTGATTGTGAATTAATATTTGTTAATTGATTATGGATTATTAATTTGTTAATTTTTTATTTATTGTTAATTTATTTATTTGTGAAATTGTCAAAATAAAGTTACGTATTAATATAAAAATAATGTATAACCCTAAAACATAAATAACTTAAAGCTAATGACAACAAGTCTTCAGACAAAAATGGACTTCGAGCACTTTTCAATCACCAAAACGACAATCCGAAGTTTTGTGTATCCTTGATGTGTTGAGCCTACCTTATTAATCGCACAAAAATAAATAGGGTTCTATATAAAATATTCAAGTTTTGGAGTCTCAAAGCATGATTAATCTATGTCTAAAGTATGTAAAAAAGTGTGAAAGAAAGGAAGAAAGAAAGAAAGAAAGAAAGAAAGAAAGAAAAGAAAGAAAGATTTTTTTTTTAAAAGGGAGACCTTTAACGCATGAAAATCATGCGTTAAAGGTGAGAGAAATTTGCCAAAAAAGAGAGACACCTTTAACGCATGATTTTCATGCGTTAAAGGACTTAACGGCTCCGTCCGCGTTAAGTCCTTTAACGCATGAAAATCATGTGTTAAAGGTACTTTTGTACTCATTTTTTTTCCTGGGGTATTTTGGTTCATACCTTTTTTTTTTCCGGTTATTTTGGTTCCGGCCTCGCAGAAATCCACTACCACGGGATCGAGTGTGCTAAATGTGAAAGGATAGGTATAAACACTTAAATACCCTTCCACGTAAGTTGTTATGGCTTCATCCTGGTCAGGAATAATGACCTCTTTACCCTTCCACCCGCAATCTACCTTGACCTGCTCGAGTTTACTCTGGGGTATCGTGCACAAATAGGCCGATATTTCGACACCTCGATCCCCTTATTGAGAGGGTTTCTCGATCTTGAAATCCCTGATGGTCGAGCAATCTTGAGGAATGAAGTCAGTCAGTACTGGCTTCGGTTTTGGAGCCGGGGAGGTCTCACCGGTTTTTGGCCTTTGAAGATTTGCTCGTCATTTCGGAAGTATGAAGATAAGAAGGTTTGAATGAAGGTTTGAAGATTGGGTAGAAGAGTGATAAGGAGATATAAAGATATGAAAATATGAAGGTATGAAGGTTTGAAGATATGAGGATCAACGTATCCAAAGCACACGAAGGTAAAACTCTCTTTGGTAAAAGTCAGAAAGTGAAAAATGAAAGGGAAAACTTGCTTTTATAGACACGTGCCGATGTCAGACGGATGTGACCTTGATCGTGTCTAACCATGGGAAGCGTACGCGAGAAGGAACCAGGATGACCACTCGATCAACAGATCGTACTTAAGCAGGTCGGCCCTCCGATGAGACCTAGGTTAGGCTCTCACACGAATACCACTATGATTAAGTAAAGCTTCCGTATCGGTCGCAAAAGATGTGGTCTCTAACTAATTACGATCGAGTTTTAAAAATAAAATGTTCGAACATGGCAGCCGGTAGCAAAACATTTCGATTTTTTGTGAATTATAGAGCAATTGATTATTGATCGAATATTGCAAGGACATATACAAAGATTCAGACTATGTCGGATACATCAACATAATAGGAAAACGGGAGAAGTCCTACTCTATGGCTACTAATTGGAAAACGAAAGTAAAACAGCAACACCCTTAACCGACCTAGCAAGTCGAAGGTTGAGATCTTTAGGCTATTCCACGAGATGCGGCGATGACGCGTGATACCGATTAGATATCCCCATGACTTGCACCAATGGCGGATGAATCGGGGATATTTGGCCCCGGTAGATCTTCTTCATCAAGCACTATTGTTGGTGGAGTTTCGCCAAAAGGCATTTCCCGACGTTTCTCCATGATATGACGGGTTCAAACCCGAGATCCAACCCCCGAATGCCTAACTGGGAAGCTTCCCGTCTCTCTGCGCCCAGGTGCCCTCGATGGCGCAGATGCTCTTCTTCCCCGAACAATATCTTCGGCTATCAGCTTTCCCTTAAAAGCCCTCCTCGTCTGAAGTCCTGAAAATCAAATACATTGGGTTGAGACATAATACAGGAAAATGAGGGTCGAAATGATCAAATTAAGAAATTACCGTGGTCTTTGCCTTTCCACCCTTCGGGTGCCATCCTTCTCCAAGAACGGCCTACGCTACGAGAAGCTCGGAGAAGGACAATCACCCATTCAAAAATAGCCGTAACAAGCTCGGGTTCAACTGGATTTGGTGAAGGATTCCACACCTCAGGAAAATCGGCTGACGATGGACGGTGAAGTTGAGTTGTGCGTATCATCACAAGCCGATGAAGCCACCCTCGATCATAATCGTCTTCGGGGTCGATCAGGCTTCGACTTCTCCTGGGAACCATATGAACAATTTCCCGTCGGATCACCCGAGGTATATATGTGTGAAGCAAATGGTCAAGGTTGAAGGAGACTCCGGCTACATTAGCCAACTTCTCAATACAATACACAAGTCTCCAAACCTGTGGGGCGATCTGCTCGATACATATCCGATACCAACGACAAAAGTCCTCGATCACTCGATGAACAGGGAGAGTGAACCCTATGGCAAAAGAATACGTGTACGACAACATGTAACTGACAATATGGTGATTTATTTTAACACCATCCCCAACAGGGTGGACGTCAACATCTGCGCCTAAGTTGCAATCTTCCCTGACTGCGGTAATGGCGCCATCATCGATACAAGATCTAAAGTTCTCCACCGAATCGAAATGGTGAAGAATTTTACAGTCATTCGTATAAATAAAACCCGACGGGAGAATACCAACAGCAAGAGATTCTAGCTCCCTATCAGAACCAGTGGCTCCTGTTGATGGCGTGAACGAAGACTGATCTTCACCTTGAGTCAATAATGGGACGTGAGCCATATTCGTGGAAGGTTTTTCTTAATAGTAAATAGTCACGCCCTGATGAAGGAAGATTGAAAATCCGAGGAATACTAAGTTCATCTTTATTATTCATCGTGTAAGTACTCGACAGAGGGTATCGACCTCGGTTTCTATACCCGAGGCCAAACATAATTAATATTTGGTCAGATCTGCTTCATTATTTACTTATTGGCTTATCTCGCAATTTAATCTCAAATTGAATTTAGTCACATATCTTTGGCATCACGCATAAATTTAATTGTTCTCCATTTTAAGGTTAAACAATAATATTGAGTTAGGGTTAAATAAGTGTATGTTCAATAGCAATAAGTCAATTATAATCGAAGGTTAAGCCGGATAGAACTTCCACCGATGGACGTCAACTGTTACGACGTATTAAGTGTACACTTGGGTTTTCCTGATAGTTAGGGTAGACCACAATAATCATACATAAAGCAAAAGAAGTAAGAAAAAAAAAAGACAAAGATTAACAAGGTTCGATCAAATGTACATTTTCATGCAGAAACAGAGAGCAGTTCAAGTGATCCTCAATATGACAATATCCCAAATGCCAAATATTTCTCAAACGACCTATTCACTATTGAGTCAATGGTCCTCAAAATCAACTTAAAACAAAATAAGATTCGGAATCTCAATTTGTGCCATTAATGCAAACAGATTGTACAAACTTAATACAGGTTTTAGCTGATCCCTTGTACTAGCCATGCAGGGGCGGTATGTAGCGGCGAGGGTGTTCACCCGAACCTCCTCAGCAAAAAATTACACTGTATAAGGTAATATTTTATTTTATATGTACATATATAAATTTTGAATCCCCTGAGCACAAGATTAGAGGTTGATTCATTGATTTAGGATGTTCCAAATTTACCTTTAGGTTCAAGTTCAAATCTCTATAGCACAAACTTAGCGCAAAATAAATTACCATTAATTTCTTAGATTTTGGGTTGGGTTGCAATTTGAATCTACCAAAATTTAAAATACTATCACATTTTGTATCCAGTCAAAATCTTGGCTGATTTAAATGAGCAGCTCCAGTAGACTCACATTAGTCACATATATATGTCATGAACAAATGGGTGGATAATGAAAATTAGTACATAATATACCATGAATATAAAATCTCAATTTGTTAGGAATTGAAATGTAGTTATTTTTGTTGTATTATAGTGTATATTGCAACGAAATAACTGGTCAAAATTGGGCGAACTCAAAATTTTGTGAAATAGGAGCATTTGACTTCGATAATTTATTTAACAATGTAAACGTACTTGAATCCAATGAGAGGCCGACACTAGAAAAGAGTTTGCACCTTGCAATAGATGACAAAAGAGGAGGCTGCGTGCATTAAGTTTTCTTTCATTTTCTTTTCCAAGTTGTGATACAAATATCAGTAAACTCCTTGAAAAGGTCTTCTACTTGAGTTAGAATACTAGGTAAGTCCTTCAAAGGTAATGTAGTAAAGTAAAATGACATGAAAAAATAAACTCAAATTGCGGATAAAGTACGAAAAAAGAAGAAGCATAACATCTTACATATTGAAAAGGTCGCGCATTTTATAAATGTAATCATGTATATGTTACTAACATGTTGAGGAACCTTCAAAGTTGAATAATTTTTAACATCAACAAATTCCCGTTGGAACACTAAACTATTTGGAAGCATATTAAGCACATTCCGCTGATCATCCCTTCTATTGTAATCTTAATTTGTTAGGAAAGATGAATTTTGTGTATTATTGCCAAGAAAGCATTATGTTGAGTCTAGTTTAGATCACAATATAGTTCATTTGATAAAGAACTCTACCGAGTCTCACTTCTGTACGTCTGAAGTACTAAGAATATCAGTCACATTCAACAACTTTACTGGTTAGTATATTTCAATCGAAAACTTGCTCAATATAACATATTTGGTAGTGCCTGTCAAATAACATCTTCTTTTTTTCTCGAGTTTAATCCTAATAGAATTTTTTTGACGAGCTAATTAGTTTTCAACGGAATGTCTAATTGTGTAAAAATCGTTTTTCAGTTTTTCTTATAACGCTTGATTTATCCTTTTTAACAAGTTTTTTCATACTGTAGTAGAGCATTTCGCAACGTCCGGAATTGCTCAAGGCTCAAGCTGCGAAAAACGATATGTGCTCTTTATATTTTTTTTTCTTTAGTGAATAAATAGAGAAGGAAATTAATAATGATGCTGAAATAGAGAAACAACCTTGAAATATACTTTTTTTTTTTCCTTCGGCTCTTTGGATGGTGTTTTATACGAAATTCGCATTAATAGAAAGAGCCATACTTTGGAAAATTAAGTGAAGATTAGAAAAAGATATCCACTGATTAAAATAGTTCAAATGCAATCCAAATTTTCCTAAGAAAGAAAAAGAAAGGAGATATTACCCCATAAGAAACGAAGTTACGGGTGGAAATTCTCTTAAAAAATCCTTAGCTAGAAACTATGTCTCAATGTTTCCACACGTATTATGATTGATTCACTTTGAGTGACTTAGCAGAAGCTAGCACGGCTACCAGGTGACAAATTAAGAAAAATCCTCTTTTCTTTTTGTTCATTGGGCTCTAACTTCATGAATACTCAAAATACAAGCAAACATAAGTATCTATTAATGACAAAAACATTATTGGATGCACAAATATAGTCCATTTTCATTTTATAAAGCTTTAAACATGCACAGTGACGGAATCAGAGGGGCGGAAGGGTTTCAAATGAACCCCGGTTCTTCATCGAAAATTTATTTTGTATATAAAAGGTTAATTTTGTATGTCTATCTAGTAGATATTGACCTCCTTGATGAACGTGCGATCTTAAACATATCATGACATTTCTATAAATATATATAAGAGCATGTTATTTACTATAAAGAGTAAAATAAGAAGTTAATTATATTAAAAGTTAGACATTTTTAATATAGAAAAGGTATTACTACTGTTTTGTTGGAATATATATACCTAAAAAAAGAGAGGAGTTATAACAGTATATTAAATGAAATAGATAGTCATACAATTAGCGGATCTCACAATAAAGTTGTGATTTCGATAGAATCTAGTAATTTTAGCCCGAATCTTGTATATTTACAAAAATTAAAAAAAAAAATAACTTAGTAAACCAACAAAAAATTTAGTCCTTAAAATCTTTGAATTTGCCTCTCGTCACACATTGTTAATTCCTTCTAAGTACCCAGGGACTTCCAAGTGCTAACAATACATGTATTACTACTTATTATGTGAAACAAAAACTGTGTGGCATACTTTTCTGTACCTTTTCTTTAGACATAAATTTCTTCACGACTCTATTATCCAAAAAATGCAACTGCCGGTAGCATTATTCATGTGAATTTCCTCACTGCAAGAACTATGTTTTTGTGGGATATTCAAGGTATAACCTTTTATCACCTCCAACAAGCAAAATCAATCATTCTCCTCCAAAGTACCAAGCAGAAAATGAGACAAAAGAAAATTAAAGCCCAAAACTTAGAACTCAAGAACCAGCCTGCACGTTTGTCTTGCTTAGTTTCAAACTTCTATATTTACTACTATTAGTGGTCGTTTGGTAGATAGTCGAAATTATCTCGGAATTATAATTCCGGGACTAATTTATCCCATCTAGTGGGATTATTTTATACCATCTAAAATATGGTATAAAATAATCTCAGTGTAAGTGGGATAAGAAGGTATAAGCTGGGATATCTCAGCACTAATTTTTGTACCATGTTTGGTACAAGGTATAAATTTATCCCAGGATAAATTTATACCTTGTACCAAACATGATATAAAAATTAGTGCTGGAATATCTCAGCTTATGAGATAAATTTATACCTTGTACCAAACATGATATAAAAATTAGTGCTGGAATATCTCAGCTTATACCTTCTACCAAACGATCCCGATGAAGATAAAAGCAAATCATAATACGTCACTTGGATAGAGAGATCACGTTCACTTTCCAAAAGGGGCCATTTTCAGACAAAAGGATATACAACGTTTTTGATGCAATCTTTTGTTAACCGATCCTCACGTACTACTTTCTCCCATAAGATTAAGCCGTCGGTTGATGTGACGTCCGGTGATTTAATTCTTTTTATTTTTTTTTGTTTCTATTTTCATCTTTTTAATTTTCTTATATATCAGAAAATAATTACTCCCCTATAAAATATCATGATGTATTTAAGATCATAAGATTTAAAAGATATTTTTATTTTATTATACATACTTTTAATTTAAAATTATAAGATTGAAAAATCTTTTCTACATTCTTAAACTTCGTACCGATTAAACTAATAAGACACATAAAATGACATTCTCTATCCTCTTTATTCTATTTTATATGATACTCCAAAAAACTAACAATCTTTTATATTTCAAAATTCCTTAATATAAACCTAAATTTTGCTTTTAATGACTGGCTCTTGTAATCATAAAAATGTCATAGTATATTTAGGTTAAAAGCTAATAATTACATGTGGCCTGAGTTGAAAGTCTTTTTCCCTTTCTTAAAATTATTGTCATGTAGAATGAAACAGATAAAGTAGTATTTAGTAATTCTTTACATTTTTGTGTAATTTAACAAGCCAATTACATGTTAATGGTCAATTAATTTATTACTATTATTTATAAATTTGTTTAGTTTTATTTTTGCACATAAAAAGTCTCAGAGGATTGTTTTCTTATGTTCAAATTATAAAGCGTTATATTTATCCAGTTTTTCTCTTCATTAAAAGCACGAAAGGCCTTAGAAATGTTGATTGAACTTTTTGCCCTTCATTAAAAGACCCCACAACAGACGAAACTGTCATTTACTATTTTTCTCATTAAATAAATGTGTAATATTGTAATTTAATTATTATCCTAATATTTAGAACTTAAAATCAACTAAAATTTCAGTTTTTCAATATTTCCTTATTTGGATTAGGTAAGAAGTCCTAAAATTAAGACTTTGAATTGAGGTAAAAAACTATGTTCGCCTAAGGAAAAGTTTTAGAGTCCAAGTCAAACATGGAATGCTAGATATGTTGAATTATAATTATTATTTTTCTTACAAAAAAAAAAAAAAAAAAAGAAGCCACGGCAATAATTACTACTACCCTTTGGTTCGGCAATTAATTATTCTATGATATTTTTCTATTCATCTGTTTATGGATAATACTCACCGTTATTTTTGGATTTTTTTTTTACTTTGGAAAATATTTTATTTTTGAAAAAGTAAAAGAATTCATTATTTATTTTCTTAATATTTAGGACTTCAAAATTAATTAAAATTGCGATTATTAAATTTTTCCTTATTTATGTTACGGAAGAACTTTGAATTCGAATATTAAACTTCATATCCTACGTATTCTTCAAATCCTACATTCATACAAATTTCACAATGACAAGAAATCAAGAAAACATAATTTGAACTGCCTTTGACTTTCTATATAAAGGAAGATGTTTACATTGTTGCCTCATTCTGATGCAATACACACGCAATGTTATTACAATTTTATACATTATTTAATTTCTTTAGTACAAGAATTATCTCTCAGAGATTAATTTCGCTTATTTATCTCAATTGAAACTAAATTATGCCAGCATGTCGTAGTTTTATCCTTTCGTTTTTGCTGTTCCCTTTTTTTTTTCCTGCATAATGGTTAATGATGGTTGTGCTTTGGGATATGAGGGCTAGAGCTTTGTTCGGGTTTTGATTATGGATGTTTCTCTTTGTATAATTATGTGGTGCATTTTGTGCATTGTAATGAGACTAATTTGTCGGGATTTTGGTAAATACTTCGACTTGCACGTTCGTTTGATTTAATTATAATATGTGTGGTACATTTTTTCTTTTGTGCGTTTCGGGTTTTTTATCAATTATTATCGCATTCACGGAACATCAGTCCTGTTTGAGGTAATTTAATCTTCTTGATCACGCGAATTATGTCTTAAAGATTAGTTCCATATATCTATCTCAGTGGAAAAAAAATATGAGCCAGCATGTACAATAACTAAAATTTTAATTATTCAATCTTATAATACATGAATATTCTATACCCTAAACTTAAAAATCCATTACAATTTGATTATTAAACCTTTCCTTATTTGAATTATGTGCCTAAAATTACAGCTTGATCCAAGATGAATTTAGTGAGGTTTATTGAGCCACGAGTCTGGAATCTGTCTAGAAATCCTCTTAAACCTCCGGGACCAAACACCCCGCCCTTAGAGCAATCATCGTAAATGGATTCCGTAGAGATCATGGAGTCAGATAAAGCAGCTTTCATGGCCTTGGCATTAGAGAGTGTTGGCTATAGTAATTTTGATTCCTTTGAAAGCCAGGCGTTTTGAGGATTGGAGCATCGGGTTAATATGGCATTGTCTCTGATCTGCCAGCACCACAATATAACACGCTTTCTCAACTCTTGCTTGCTCATGTCTATGAAACACAAACCAACTTGCAAAAAAAATTTATGTGATGAACAACCACTTTTCACTAAACACACCATCAGAACGAAAGGAAGAGAAGTCTCTCCTCCTTTTTTTAATTTATGACCTTTAGTTAATTAAAAAAAAAAAACATAATTTCACCATACAACAAATAATACATAAGTAATTTTGTTTAACTATATAACGAATAAAACGACATGTTTATTTCAACAAGAATTTTGAAAAGTTGTTGGACAGTGGACACCAACGCAAATTATGAGTCATAGTATATATTTGGGACCAGACAAACTTTTATTCACTCTGAAATTATGATTTTCTATCATCTTCGATAGAAAATTTGAAAATTAAAGTATGAATGTATCATATATGTCGTTGAATGAGGATTGCTTTGAGAGATGTTTTGGTTCTTATTTCTGGCTTTCTTTATTCATGGTAGTTAATAACTTTTAACATTATATATGAATTATACATCAGTACAGATTAATTTTAATTGATTGTTATCAGAGTCAGAACTGACGAACAAGAGATCACCTCAAATTTTGTGCAGATTGTGATAGTTTAACATCAATACTTTGAAAAGTTGTGTTGACATGTTGCAGTTCATTGTAGAAGTCACAGTTTGCGACTTTTAGAACAGTAAGATGATTTGTCAGCATCAATTGCTCATAGCTAAAAAGCAATTTAGCAACAAAATTCGTAGCTAAGTCCATTTTTTCTGTAGTGTTTGCTGTCAAATGAGGTACACGTTTTGGTCACGCGCAAAGCGCGTACGTTAAACTAGTACATATCATAAATATTTGTCTGTAACTATTTTATAAGTGATTCAGCTGTGTTTATTTTTTTTTATTTTTTTAAAATTCAGTTGTGTTTATTCGATTGTATTTTTTTTTTTTTGGTTCAGTTATACTGCATTATATAACTTACACTCTTTATTTTTTTGTTATTTGGTTTCCCACCCGGTGTTCATTTTCCGTATTGAAGTCCGATTATATTCGGATCCGCGTAGGGCCTCATTCGGGGAGAAGTGCTCCTTATCAAGAATTTTTTCATAACCAGGGCTCAAACTCGAAACCTCTTGTTAATGTAAAGGGTAATTCACAGGAATGTCCTTATTCTGGGGTGGTCTTTAGTTTTTGTCCATTAATTTAGTGGTCTTTAATTTTTGCCATTCGTTAAAACCTCTTGGTTTCGGGTTCGAATCCCCGTTCAGTCAAAAATACAAAATTGCAAGGTAGAGTTTGGATTCGCAAGACAGAGTTTCACAGGCAAATATCTATCTGCCTAGAAGACAAAACTTTGCTACCTTCAGGCAGAGTTTGACTTATCCCTGAATGCTAAACTCTACCCATAGGCAGAGTTTTGCATGTGAGGTAGAGTTTTGCAAAATCTTCCTACAGGAAGAGTTTTGCATGCAAAACTCCACATGCTGTTTTGCATATTCTGCCTAAGGTTAGAGTTTTGCATCTGCATTGCGAATCCAAATCTCAGCCTTGCCAAATTCATCTTTTTTTTTTTAGTGAGCGTGGGTTCGAACCCAGAAACTTGAGGTATTAGGCGAAGGGTAAAAATTAAAGACTAGTGCTTTTGAAGGGCAATCAGCACAAAAAAATGTAAGGGAAAAGCAGCCCATCCGCCGCAACACACCTTTGCTAGTACTTACACTCTTTATTAGAGGCAAATTAAATAAAAATTACACTCTATATTTAATTTTCATTTAATTTGCCTTTAATAAGATGCTGACATGATTCGTTATAAAATTTTCTCTTTTTTCCTTACAATTTGTACATATTTAGCTTAATTTAAAAAGTTTGACTTATTAAAAAATTACTATATTTTGTCGAGATAGATGATGGTAAGTATATTGAGACATGAATGTAACTTACATATACTCCATATATATTTGAGAAAAGCGTTAGAACTGCTTCTACAATCGGCAAACACCCCTCCCCTCACCAAAATCTTCCATAGACAACAACAACAACAAATATACACCAAGAAACCTACGTTTCATAATTCTCTCATTAGACCCATAATTCTCTGTTTTCTTTGACTTTCTTTTTATTCTGTTTTTAGAGTATCGTACGTTAAAATGTCAACCGGTGGCACCGCCACCAATTCTGCCAACGGTAGTCCTAGAGTGGGACCCACCATCCACCACCGCCGCCAGGTGGCAGACGCCATAAACAACGACCAAGAAAAATTATCAGATCATTTACAAATCGGTTTTGATTATTATGGTGATCATAATAATACAAATATTATTAATTATCATCGTCATCATAATACGATAATACGATATTTGTTAGCGAGTAAATGGGTGCCAGAAAGTATGGTTTTTAGAGTAGAAGAATGGTTATTGAGTTTTTGTACAATTATGGCATGTTTAGGATCAAGAAAGAATATTGGTCGTACGATATTTGGGTTATTGTTGGTATTGGTGGTGATATCTGTGTTTTTGAAGTTTTCTATTATGATGAATAATGGTAATGTTGATGATGTAAATGGAAAAGAGAATGGACTTTTTGTTCTTCAGAATTTAAAGAATGATTGGATTAATGCTCAAAAAGTTGTTTCAGAAACAGAGACCTCTGTTTCTTCTTCTGGTGTTGTGCAAAAGCGACAGATGAAAGAGTTACCTGTAAGTTGTGCAAAATCACTTCTTTATCTCTTTAATTTTCCATTTTTTCCTTCTAAGTGAAATATTACCTACATTTGCTGTTCATATGCAGTCCATTTTCCAGAGAATGGAACTGAAAAACCTTTGCTTTTTTCCTTACAATCTTAGGAAGTCTAGAGCTTGATATGAATCTTATTAAAAAAGTGATTTTAAGTAGTAGTAATTTTTAAGGTGAAACTTTAGGTTAAATTTTACTTTCCATACTTTAACTTCCCTATGGATAAAATGAGGTTTGGCATGCTCTCTGATCAGGGCGGAGGTACAATATTAGTATTAGGTACGGGTTTGTACGAATCCAATAGTTTTTGCTTAGACTGTGTATTTATATTTAGGAAAGCCATTAAATATGTATAAATATTTAATTGTGAATCCAGTAGTTACGAGCTACGGCGTCGGTAGCAAGTTACGAAAACACTTTAAATACTGGCTCCGCTTATGTCTCTTATCATTTATTAGCCGAAAGGATGGAAGTAGTAGGCAGCAACAAAGCTTGAAGGTTGTATGTGGGCAATGACTAACTGGCTTTTAGGGGAATGTTGACTGCAACTGTGGCTTAATGATTAGTGTCCATTGAACATGTATAAATATTTAATTGTGAATTCAGTAGTTACGAGCTACGGCGTAACTCGTATAAATATTTAGGGGAATGTTGACTGCAAGTGTGGCTTAATGATTTGTGTCCATTGTGGTCCAAAAGTATCTTGGATATTACTTTATTTTTGGCTAATTAAATAAGATATAGACTTTTTGTAGTTCAAGTATTTGTTCTCTATTTAGCTTTTTCAGTAAATTTTAATTCAGAACCTACATTACTACTCTATTTCAAGTTGATAGTTTATGGACAATGTTTTGCATTGAGTAGAAGACGGTTTTCTCCTTTCGCTTTCTCGCGATTTATTGGCTTGATTGACATATCTAAAGCACTAGTTCAATATTGGATGTTTTGGACAGGTACCAGAAATATGGATGAAGCCACCTAGTGATACTTACTACAAATGCATTGATCGGCCTAGGAATCGAATAAGTATGTCAAGTTTTTAGATTTTGATTC
Source organism: Lycium barbarum (assembly GCF_019175385.1). Classification (NCBI taxonomy): domain Eukaryota; kingdom Viridiplantae; phylum Streptophyta; class Magnoliopsida; order Solanales; family Solanaceae; genus Lycium; species Lycium barbarum. The sequence continues at coordinate 121,530,838 of NC_083344.1, forward strand.
CTTAATATCCACTTCCTCCATTTGGACCAGTTCCATTCCAATTTTGTATACTTATATTTGGAATTATTTTAGGAACGGCCTCATTGACCAATGGATATATCCTGGTTCATGCCAATGGAGGATTAAACCAGATGAGAACTGGGGTGAGTGGAGGCTTTAAGCTCTATGTATACTTATATTTGGAATTATTTTCCCACTGATGAGAAGCTGTGGTTTACGATAATCATTGTTGTTGGATTACTGCAGATATGTGATATGGTGGCTATTGCAAAAATTCTGAATGCTTCACTGGTTCTTCCTTCTCTTGATCATGAATCCTTTTGGACAGATCCTAGGTACAATAATATAGTTCTTCTGATAAGTTGAGGTTTAAGAATGACATTCCTAGGAGCCTTTTAGTTTTAGTTCTAATCTGTTTCTGTTTCTTGCAGTGACTTTAAAGATATTTTTGACTGGAGACGCTTCATTGACGTTTTAAAGGATGACATTGAGATTGTTGAATCTTTGCCGCCAAAATATGCAGCTGTGAACCCCATTCAAAAGGCACCCGTCTCTTGGTCAAAGGTTTGTAAACAGAACCTATGTTGCTCGAACTCTCCAAAAATGGTGCCGCATCTGTGTTGTATCCTCCAAAAATGCACTACTTCAGCAGGATCCGATACGCACTTTGAAGAGTCCGAACAACATAGATTAGAACTACTATTAGCAAGTTATAACTTTTTGTTTGCTGGAATTAAAATTTTGTCTCTTTTTGCAGGCTAGTTACTACAGAGGAGAGGTTCTTCCTTTGCTAAGGAAGCACAAGGTGATACAATTTACTCATACAGATTCAAGGCTTGCTAACAATGGCTTGGCATCATCTATTCAGAGGCTTCGTTGTCGAGCAAATTATGAGGCTATAGGGTACACAAATGAGATCGAGGAGCTTGGAAAGAAGTTGGTGGATAGACTTCGAGACAATGGTGAACCGTACATTGCTCTCCACTTAAGGTAATCTCTCTAACATGTCATCCTTTGGCCAATTTCTCAACCATTCATTTTTGTGCAAGTACAGTCGAACCTCTCTATAACAGCGTCGGTCATTCCGAGATTTTTTTGACTGCTATAGCAAAATGCTGTTGTAGGAAACATATAATATAACATAACAAGACCGATCGGTTCCACAGGAAACATGGTTGTTATAGTGAAATGTTTTATAGAGAATGACTGTTATAAAGAGGTCTTACTGTACTTATCATGTTTGCAGATATGAAAAGGACATGTTAGCCTTTACTGGCTGCAGCAACAATTTGACTGCTCGAGAGGCTGAAGAACTTCGTTTTATGAGGTATCAAGTGAAGCACTGGAAAGAGAAAGAGATAGACGGCAATGAGAAGCGACTTCAAGGGGGCTGCCCTATGTCGCCAAGGGAGGCTGCCTTGTTTCTTAAAGCAATGGGCTATCCCTCCACGACGAGGATATATATTGTCGCAGGGGAAATATATGGCAAAAACAGCATGGATGCGTTTCGGACAGAGTATCCCAATGTTGTCTCTCACTCAACTATTACAACAAAGGAAGAATTGGAGGCTTTTAGGCATTATCAAAACCGTCTTGCTGCCTTAGATTATCTCGTAGCCCTTGAAAGTGATGTCTTTGTTTATACGTATGATGGAAATATGGCAAAGGCCGTGCAAGGGCATAGAAGGTTCGAAGGATTTCGAAAGACCATAAGCCCCGACAGGTTACTATTATCTTAAGATTGTTATACTTCCTTTGTCATCACTTAAATTATTTAGGATTTGCGCAAACTAACAATTTTATTTGGTATTTCTCTTCATTTCAGACTCAATATTGTGAGATTAATTGATTTGTTGGATAAGCGGGCGATCTCTTGGGAAGAGTTCACTTTTGAGGTCAAGGCGTTACATTCCAACAGATTAGGAGCTCCTTACCTTAGAGAAGCAGGAGAATCACCAAGATTAGAAGAGAACTTCTACGCAAATCCTTTTCCAGGTTGTATTTGTGATAGACCTTTGATGGAAGTGAGCAAGCAGCAAATTAAAAAGAGACCGAGTTTGAAGGCTGCTGCACAAAGATAGGTTGTACATTAGACAAATGCCGGTATTTGATCTACTATATTATTCAAAGGGCTGCCAAGATTTCGGCCGATTATGCCTTTTAGTATATTAGGCAGCAAGCAGAATCAAAGAGGACTTTCACCATATGAATTACTTTGATGAATTAATCTTAAGCCAGCAAGCAACTTTGGAAGCAGAGATGGTTAGCTTATAAGACGAACAAAAAGAGGCAGATGCAACGCAGGCACTCAAATCATTCTTTTCTGTGCAGTATAGAATTGTAAAGTTTTAGTCATTTTTTTATTTATTCTGAGTTGGTTTTTGTAATTAGTTTATTTATTAGGATTTCCACAGATTCACATGTAACATATCACGGAAATTATTATACAAGTCTTTCTTCATCTTCGTATTTGTCATCTTTTCCTTCTCATTCTATTATGGATTGAAAATTTTACTTGGTGAACTGTTTGCATTATCCCATTGCTAAAATCATGCATCGATAGTATTTCTTATTCCTAAATTTTATATAATATAAAAAAACTCTTTATATCTTTAACTATTTAGAGAACCTCATTGTGTGTGGTGAATTGTACACGAGGAGCCAAAACCAAGCAAACCTAAATACGGATGATTAGTTCTTACCCTTTTGGTGATATGTAAAAGGACCACATAAGTTGATATGTAAAAGGACCATATTAGTAGTTTTCTCTTTAACAATATGTATTTTAACTTGTTACTTATCAAAATCTATATCTTACTATGCTAAGAAGTTTGTAGATTTACTACTCAGTTTCTCTCCTCTCTCCTCTGTTTTCTCTCTCCTCTGATTCAACTCTCTAACAGTAATATCTCCTCCCTCCTCCCTCCTCCCTCCTCCCACCCCACCCGCCATCCCGTCAGGCGACCAGACCGCACCATTGCCCAGGTAACTCTGGCGACCAGGTAACGCCGGCCACTTTTCCGGCCAGATCTACTTTTTCCCTCTTTCCTTTTCTTCTTCTCCTCTTCTCTTCTCCTCTTCTTCTTCTTCTTCTTCTCTTCTCCTTTTCCCCTTTTTTAGCTGCTCCTGGCGCTGCCAGAACACAGCTACGTCATCGCCGGAGACTTTTTCCGGCACCATTTTCCGGCCAGCCCTTTTTTTTTTCTTTCTTTTTTCTTTTTCTTTTCTTGTTCCCCCTCTTCTCTGCTCCTGTTTCAGGTCTCTGTGAGAATAATTCCGACAGTGAACAGTGAACAGTAACTCCGGCAGTAAACAGTGACTCCGGCAGTGAACAGTGAACAGTACTCGGACGTTGAACAGTGTTTTCCGGCGGCGATCAGGTTCATTTCAACTGGAGTTGGTACCTCCGGTTGCCATATTCATTATTTGTCCATACACTTGTAGTTACATTTTTTTGCTAACTTTAGACTTTTGAATAGTTTATTAGTTCATACTCATTTTCGTGGCTTTGCTTAGTGATGGTAGACTAGGGTCATGTTCTCGTTCGGGGACGGGGGCGAGGGTTAGGAGGGGTAAGTGGGTTAAAGGAGCGTCTAGGTTGAGAGTAGGATCTTGGAACATTGGAACGTTAACGGGGATGTCCATAGAGCTAGTTAAGATTCTTAAGAAGAGGAAGATTAATATAGCTTGTATCCAAGAGACCAAATGGGTAGGTCCTAAAGCTAAGGAGGTAGACGGGTATAAGCTGTGGTTCTCTAGTAGGTCGAAGTATAGAAATGGAGTGGGCATTTTAGTAGATAGTGAATTAAGGGATCAGGTGGTAGAGGTTAGGAGAGTCACTGATAGGATGATGTCGATTAAGGTGGTCGTTGAAGGACTCACTTTGAACATTATTAGTGTATATGCGCCGCAAGCGGGCTTAGGGGACGAGGAGAAGAGGCGCTTTTGGGAGGATTTGGACGAATTAGTGGGAGGCATACCGCCTACTGAGAAGCTATTCGTGGGAGGTGATTTCAATGGACACATCAGACCTATTTCGGGAGGTTATGATGATGTGTATGGAGGCTTTGGCTTCGGGGACAGGAATGGAGGAGGAGTCTCACTTTTGGATTTTGCAAGAGCTTTTGGGTTGGTGATAGCCAATTCGAGTTTTCCAAAGAAGGAGGAACACTTGGTAACCTTCCGTAGTTCGGTGGCTAAGACTCAAATAGACTTTTTACTCCTTAGGAAGGATGATAAAGGTCTGTGTAAGGATTGTAAGGTCATTCCGAGCGAGTATCTTACAACCCGACATAAGCTCTTGGTGATGGATTTAGCGATCAAGATGACGAGGAAGAAGAGGGTCGTGGAGGACCGACCTAGGATCAGATGGGGGAGTTTGACCACTATTAGTGCCCTGGAGATGGGAGCGAAATTGAAGAATATGGGGGCCTGGGATAGTAGTGGGGATGCGACCAGTATGTGGGATAAGACGGCTAGTTGCATTAGGGTGGTAGCAAGGGAAGTGTTGGGGGTCTCGCCAGGTAGTCGTGGTCAGCATCAAGGGGACTGGTGGTGGAATGGAGAAGTTCAAGGGAAGGTGGAAGCAAAGAAGGTGGCGTATGCGAAGTTGATAGAAAGCACGAATGAGGTGGAGAAGTGGACGAATACAGAACTTTATAAGATGGCGAGGAAGGAGGCGAAGTTGGCGGTTTCGACGGCAAAAACGACAGCTTTTGAACGCATGTATGCTGAACTAGAAGAGAAAGGAGGGGACCAGAAATTGTTCAGGCTAGCCAAGGCGAGGGAGAGAAAGGCACGTGATGTGGATCAAGTAAAATGCATCAAGGACGAGCATGGAAAAGTATTGCTAGAGGGGACTCTCATTAGACGGAGATGGCAGTCATACTTCTCCAAACTCTTGAATGAAGAAGGGGACAGAGACATTGTGTTGGGTGATTTAGAACATATAGGAAGGCGTCGCGATTTTGGCTATTTCAGGAGTATTAAGGTTGACGAGGTTAAGGGTGCTGTTCGTAGGATGCGCAGGGGAAGAGCGACCGGACCTGATGAGATTCCGAGGGAATTCTGGAAGAGCACGGACCCGACAGGTTTGGAGTGCCTGACTAGGTTGTTTAATGTCATCTTTAAGACGACATTGATGCCCGAAGAATGGAGGGCGAGTGTAATGATCCCTCTATACAAGAATAAGGGAGATATCCAAAGTTGCAACAACTATAGAGGTATCAAGCTGTTAAGCCATACTATGAAAGTGTGGGAAAAGGTGGTGGAGATGAGGGTGAGGAGAGGTGTGTCTATTTCAGAAAACCAGTTTGGATTCATGCCGGGACGTTCAACTACAGAAGTCATCCATCTTATGAGAAGGTTGGTGGAGTAGTATAGGGAGAGGAAGAGGGACTTACACATGGTATTCATCGACCTAGAAAAGGCTTATGACAAAGTTCCAAGACAGATCCTATGGAAATGCTTGGAGGCTAAAAGTGTACCTGTCGCGTACATTAGGGTGATCAAGGACATGTATGAGGGAGCCAAAACCAGGGTGAGGACAGTAGGAGGAGACTCAGAGCACTTTCCAGTTGTGATGGGGTTGCATCAAGGATCAGCTCTTAGTCCGTTTTTATTTGCCTTGGTGATGGATGGATTGACACGGCAAATTCAAGGTGAGGTGCCATGGTGTATGCTTTTCGCGGACGACATAGTCCTGATTGACGAGACTCGTAGCGGAGTTAACGCTAAGCTGGAGTGTTGGAGACATACTCTGGAGTTTAAAGGGTTTAAGCTAAGTAGGACCAAGACAGAGTACTTAGAGTGTAAGTTCAGTGAAGCACCTCAGGAGGCTGACTTGGAAGTAAGGCTTGGTACCCAGGTCATCCAGAAGAAAAGTAGTTTCAAGTACATTGGGTCTATTATGCAAGGCAGCGGGGAGATTGATGATGATGTCACACATCGTATTGGGGCAGGGTGGATGAAATGGAGGCTTGCTTCCGGAGTGCTATGTGACAAGAAGGTGCCACCAAAACTTAAAGGCAAGTTCTACAAAGTGGTGGTTAGACCGACTATGCTGTATGGGGCGAAGTGTTGGCCAGTTAAGATCTCTCACGTTCAAAAGATGAAAGTTGCCGAGATGAGAATGTTGAGATGGATGTGTGGCCACACCAGGAGTGACAGGATTAGGAATGAGGATATTCGGGATAAGGTGGGGGTGGCCTCGGTGGAAGACAAGATGCGAGAAGCGAGATTGAGATGGTTTGGGCATGTGAAGAGGAGAGACACAGATGCCCTAGTGCGGAGGTGTGAGAGGTTGGCCATGGATGGTTTCAGACGAGGTAGGGGTAGGCCGAAGAAGTATTGGGGAGAGGTAATTAGGCACGACATGGCGCAACTATAGCTTACCAAGGACATGACCTTAGATAGGAGGGTTTGGAGGACCCAAATTAGGGTAGAAGGCTAGTAGATAATCTCGTTATCCGTTCTTATTTAGTCGCACTATTGCAATATAGTTTCTTGTGCTCAGATTTCTGCTATTATCTGTTATTTTCTGTGCTTTGATTATCCTGTGTTATCTGCTCCGATTTCTGCTATTATCTGTTATTTCCTGTGCCGCTTGCATTATTGCATTTCCATATCGCTTTGAATCTCTAATCTCTTATTCGAATCTTTTAACCTTATCTGACTTCTTTTTATGCTTTTATGCTTTTATTGAGCCGAGGGTCTTTCGGAAACAGCCGTCCTACCTTGGTAGGAGTAAGGTCTGCGTACACTCTACCCTCCCCAGACCCCACGATGTGGGATTTCACTGGGTTGTTGTTGTTGTTGTTGCTGCTAAGAAGTTTGTAGATAGAACTGTTGGAGTCGAAAATCATCAAGCATTATCATTTCTCACTGGATAATGCGATATTGACGGAGAAGAATGAAAGAAACATAAGCTTCAGCATATCTCTATTGGGAAACAATCTTGAAATGTTAAGAAAACAGGGAGATTACCATAGACTTGTGCTTGAAAATACGTTAATATATATATATATATATATATATTTTTTTTTTTTATATATATTTTTTTTTTTGAAATGTTACATAAGATGCACAAAAATTGTTTTCAACTTTTGTTGAATTGTGTGATCATTTCATCTAAAAGCCTAGGATAAACTTTTAATTGCTTCACTATAATCTGCTTCGATACCACGTTAAATTGTGTGATTGTCACATCTAAAAGTTTAACATTTTAGAAAGTGTACACTTCTAATTGCTACTTCATTTTTCATTTCTCATTTTCTTGCATCCCACAAAAACACTGAGTATAGGACCGAAGTTGGATATGACCCTGCTAGAGCTGTAAGACATAGAAAGCTAGCCGGACATCCCCTGATAAGTTGATACAGACAGAAAGCTATCATGTACGATTATAGCAGAAAATGGGACCTTTTCTGGTTCCTTTATAACGTACTCAACATACATACTAAAGAAACAATATGCTATTACTAAAAATAGAAATGACCATCCCAAGGAGCTAAACTGATGGAAGCAAGCCCGGCATTTTCTTTAAGCTGATAATGCTTTCTTATCGCTGAACCTGCAAAGCATACCTGATCCCAACAGATTTTGGTACTAAACCAAACTCATCCATCAAATATAAGGTACTGCTGAGATTAGAGAAGATTCACAGGCCAGTGTGTTTCCACTTTTGTGCGATGATTCCAGTCAAAAGTATTTAAGGTAGTACTGTAATTGCTGCAATTGATGTTTGATCCTACAGTAAATGTAAACAAGTCACATGTTTCTGTTACGACGTTTACTGAAGTTTCAAGTCCTCTATTACGTTTAGCGGTTCTGGTAAGTTCAATAACCTAGCAAAAACGTTTTGATAGTCACTGAGATTGTTCCCTCGTAGGATTTAAGCTGTATGACAGTGTAAGATTTTTTACACTTTTAGTGTAGTTTTAGCCTTTGATAGTTGGTTAGTTACTGTTTTTACCAGGTTATCGGTTAATTCTTTATAAAAGAAATTTAATTATAACTATCTTGTAAGTAACTTGATTGTGTAAATATTTTTACACCAGTGCAACAGAGAACTTAAAACTCATTCTTAAAACAAGTCCTTCATATATGAATGTGGCGTGTGCGTGGTTTGCAGATCTGCAAAAGCCCCTAACATGTATCCAGTTGTGAGTGGCTTGCAGATCCTTCATACTATATCTGCTGTTAGAACAATTGTTCCCTCGACAGGTTTCGTTTATGATGCAATTGAACTCCTTTGTTACCATTTTGGACTTATCCCAATTTGTTTCATTTATGCAGTAACTTAGGTCATGCACCATCTTATTAACATGTAAAGTCAAACAACCATTGAGCTTTTAGAGCTGGTTCCACTATATCTCAGCTACGTTTTTTATAAATTTACTAATGCTTTTAATAGCTTACACTAGTAAGTAACGAAATTTGAGACGTGTTAAAGACACTCATGTCTATCTTACGCACAAGAGGGATCATAGTCATCGCTATTGCTTTTCGGTCAGAGAAATGTTCAAGCACAAATTAAAATGAATGGCCAAACCATCGATGGCCCCACGTGGTCATCAAGATACCAAACCCATCGATGGCCCACGTGATCATCAAGATTTTCACTTGAACAGATCAAGTGTTCTTTGCTCCATTTAAACACTTGAAGTAGGGCCAAAATGTGTCATTTAGACACTTTTCGTTGACTTGGCATGGTGAGTGTGATACACGCTAATGACGTGTGAGTAGCTTTATTTAGTCAGTTTTCATTTTATTTTTTCTCTTCTTCTTCCCCTTTTCCCCCAACTATTTCCTCAAGCTCAAAATCAAAAGAAAATTAATAGAGGATGGACAACGACGGAAAGGAAGCGACTATAGGTGGCTGGATTCAATTGAGAAATAAAAAATCTCAGATTAAAATTTTAAAGAAAAAACTAATAACAACCAAAAACAAAAGAAATAATCAAATCTAATAACAACAAAAAACAAAAGAGAGAAAGAAGAAATTGGGTTTAAGAGGAGACGATGCCGGCGGGAGGCTTTGGGGGACGGAGGGGTTGGGTAAGTGGTTGTGGGGTTTGGTAAATATATTTTTTATTTTTTTATTTTACTGAAAAATAATTTTTCTTATAATTTATTTTTTAATTATTATTTTGGAGCCAAATGTCACATGTCCTATTTTAATTAGTCATCATGTCACGTCACCGCGAGTGAATTATACACACTTTATAATTTTAGTTGATTGTCAAAAAAGTGTTTAATTGGAACAAATTTGATGTAGTCTGAGTGTTCAATAGGAACGCCCCTAAGTTGGGATGTCTAATTAAAGATGTTGTCAAACACAAGTGTCTCCCGATGGGTTTGGCCTAAAATGAATGACTTTTTGTATTGTGAAAAAAAAATCAGATTTAGCGTATGAAACTCTTGCTATATATTTTGAGATACTATTCACTTTTTTCCAGCATTATATCCTCAAAAAAACTTTGTGTGATTTTTATTCACCTTGTCTCCTTACTTACTCATCATTGTTTTTTTTTTACGAATCAATATTACCGAATTGGTAAAGTTTATTTTGAATTATTCTGATCTTACCGAATTGGTAAAGTTTATTTTGAATTATTCTGATCTCAAATATCTTTGGCTCTGAGGAACTAAAATATTGGCAAAGGTCAACGAAGAGAAGAAGTGTATGACGATCGAGTGATCACTTGAACAGCTCGTTATGGCTTAGTTTACACACGTTAGTTAGAATTTCTTTACACAATCAGTGTGTATATAAGTTAAATTATAAGTTCATTTCTTAGAGAAAAAAGGACGGTTTTTCTGAAAATAATTTTACACCTAGTAGAGGAGGAGTAATTTTAATTTTTGATGTTTAAAAAGAAGGCAAATTGGATTTCACCTTAACGAAGAATTGTCTAGACATTACCACGTGGAAGTATATAATTATAGTTTTGAATATTATGCTCAAAGGAAAATAATTTTACACCTAGTAGTGGAGGAGTAATTTTAATTTTTGATATTTAAAAAGAAGGCAAATTGTATTTCGCCTTGACGAAGAATTATCTAGACATTACCACGTGGAAGTATATAATTATAGTTTTGAATATTATGCTCAAAGGCAAATATTATTTATCTAATACAACGACAAACGACTCTTTTATAAAAGTTGTCTTATTTAGACAACGAACCTATAATTTCGAAAGGAAAAATATACTATTAAACTCAAACTTATCCTTATTGTGGATAGATCTTTTGGTTTAGTAAATAAATTTTTTGTTGAATTACTCCACGTTTAGATTCTTTCACTGTCGAGTTGTCACGAGAATCAAACTTATCCTTTTATATTTGTCTACAATTTAGTGGGGTCACTAAATTTACTTTGTTGAGGAGAAAGTGTGACATGACTCCTAATCAATGCTGATAATCAAATAAAGAATTAGTGCCTTTTAAAGGCTTTTAATACACTGTGACATTTTTAAAAGTCAACATACTTTCTTGTAGTGGTGCAATAAAGAGTCTGTATTACTCCCTCGGTCCATGTTAGCAATAAATAAAATGTTAATTTTGTTATATCATCCCTACTTGTTATGTGTTGGAAATAACTATAGTACTTATACTTAATAATAAGAATAAAATAAGTATACAATAATAAATTATTTCTTGATTTTCTAAATTGAATAAAAACATGAATATATATTTTTAGTATAGTGAATAAGTAAAAGTGGACGGAGAGAATAGTAATTAAGCTTTACCATCATTATAGCTTAGGAAATTCTTGTAGTAATGCAAGTTGAAGGTGTTTATCAAGCTTACTATTATTAAAGCTTAAGAAAATTATGTCTCTACATGAATTAAAAGAGCAGCAGGTGACAAGTTGTATTCGGTGACTACATCAAAAACCATAAAAATAATAACATGGTTGTTTTTTACATGCACCGCTATTACTTACTGTATTTTGTTAGTCACGATTAATTAATAGTGTGTATTTTAACCTAAATAATTATGTAACTATTGTAAATTATGTAACTATTGTAAATCACTGTGATTTGGTGCAAATATTAAGTGTTACTATAAGTTTTTTCCATCGGCGTGGAGAAAGAGACATGGATGACAATAGTGAATATGAAAGTGTGACTTGCCCAACATTGCCCAAGTAATAGGCAAGTCGACATGAGCATATATTTATGCGGGACAAATTTGGACACTCAAGTCAGTTCATCCAAAAGTTGGGCTTATTCAATGTAAATATATAGCCGAAATCGATCCATAAAGAGCTTGTCAAAATATTTCAAAGAAAAGCTTTTTGGTCTGATATGCTAGATATATCCTTAAAGAATGAAACTTTTGTTAGCTAATTAAACAAATCACAAGAAAACAAAGAAGGAAACTAAAACTTGATAATAGTTGGACGGGTTGAACTATGCCTCATTGTTTAGTTCTTCTTGACAAATCTCATTTCAGCCGAAGTAATATAGGTGATGACCACTCCATTTATTGAATCAACCGCTTTAACTTGCCTAAATTCAGTTCAACATGCCCATTTGACACCTCAGCTTTGTGGTTTAATTTGAAATAAGGAGGTAATCTCTTGAGAACCAGCCAAGCTTAGAGTGATAATTTACCACGTTTTTCAAATTTCTTTTACATATGTTATTAGTCAAACACTAGCCTCACTTTAGAGTATGTTTTTTTATCTTTCCTGATATGATTGAAACCAAAGAAAGAAATCCTTAAGATGCTAAATCATATGTTTGAACCTTTCTGTGACATTTGAGAGGAACTATTAGAAATCAATTTATCTACTAATGCACTATTGGGCCTAGTTGGAGGCTTCTCCAACCAATGTTGGATCTCAGAAATTAAATGTGGAAACTGAAATCTGGAGGCTTTTCCAACAAATGAGATATTGGGGCTATTTGGGCCCCTGAATCCTCCTTAAAAATCAAGGGAAAATGGCATAGTAATACTTGTTAATAGAGTTGTCAATATGAGCTTGGCTCGCGAGGTCGGCCTAACCCAACCCTTTATTTAAGTAGGGTTGGGGTAAGATTTCTTTGGCCCGTATAGAAGTACGGCTCAAAAGCCCAGCCTTCTTGGCCCGCCAGCCTCAAGGGTTGGGCTGAAACCAGTCCTTGAGGCCAGAAAAGAATAATAAATTAATTAATTTTTTAAAAAATATAAGTAAATTTAAAAAAAAAAAAAAAGATAAAAAGTAATAAGAAAAAAGAATGTGCTTACCATTAAGTAGTAAATTAGAAACTCGAGAATTACTTTTTAGTCTTAGAATTTATATTATGTTTAATTTCTTTTGAACGTGATCTCAATTAGTGATCAAAAATAATAATTTATATTTGTTCTCTTGAATTTTTTCTTCTTCTATGATATGGATTTGCGCAAGAATGGGTGGTAGAAGATTCTGTTTGATATTGCAAAAGTTTCAATTTCAAATTGTACCAAAAATCACTTAGAAAATGTTATCTCGGAAGACTGAAATCACTTAGGGTTGAGTTGGGCTGCCATTTTGCAGGCCCTTCAACTAAAAGGGTCAGCCCGTCCTAACCCATTTAATTCTTTGGCCCTTTAGGGCTGGGTTGATTTGGGCTGGGCCAGTCCATTTTGACACCTCTACTTGTTAAGGTCTTACATTACAAGACATAAGGATACTTTTCTTTATTTACAAAATATACCAACTTAATTACAAAACATACTAGATCTTCAAGAAAAAAAAAATAGAAGCCCACCCTTTTCCCTTTATTATGGGCTGAAATTCCAATCCCTCTAAACCTAAAAATTCCTTCCATCCCTCGTTCTCCTCCGATGATTGAGAGCTTCAGAAAACCCTACTTAAGTGAATTCAAGATTTCTAATGGTCTTCGATGACGATGAAGATTTCTCTGATAGCGACTACGATGACGGCTTCTATTATTTTACTTTTTCAATATTTTCTTCTTCCTGATCTTCTTCACCACCAAGACCTTGGTAAATTAATGCCTGACCCATTCTCTGTCATTTTCCCCTTATTTTCTTCTATAAACCTGTCTGATTTGAATTTCAATTCAACTAGTGCATAAGTTCTGCCCATGTGATATTAAGTTCTGCCCTCGTTCTCCTTCCTTATTGAGTTTAGTTCTTAGGAGATTGGGTAATGAATTGTATGAATAATGGTAGAATCGTGAATTATGTAAAGCATAAAACTGTATGAATGATGGTAGAATCATGACTTATGTTTTAGAAAATTGTTTTTTAAAGTTTCCTATGTTCTTGTTGTTGTATTAAATTTGCATGAATATTGTATGAAAGTTGTATATAATCTAACCAAAAATTATACATAAACATATGAGCGAAATTCCAATTCTTAAGCGAGATATACATATTTCATACCTATTTCACTATTCATACACGAAAATTTGAATGAAATTTTTAAGCCTTAAGTGAGATATACACATTTCATACACAAAATTCTAGGCGAAAATTTTAAGCTTTGAGCGAGATATACACTTTTCACACATAAAATTTTGAGCGAAAATTTTAAGCCTTGAGCGAAAATTTTCGTATATGTTTTGTAAGAAATCTATTGGTATGTTTTGTAAACTGAAAAGTATCGTCATATTGTGTAAATATACCCTATTCTTATGTATATATAGGTTATGCTCCCAAGAATGAATACCTCTACAAATAATCCAAAAAGATTTCTTTCAAATTTTTTTTTGACATTTTGATAACGGAAAAGGGTCATATTTGCCGCTCTACTATTGAAAATGGACTATATTTATCATCCGTTATACTTTTTTCAACAAATATACCCCTACAGTCATACTTTGGAGCTATATTTACTCTTTACCCGTTAAAACTAGTACTTCATTTTCAGCTTTAAAAAATCAAGTGTCATGCTCTTGTTGAACCAAAAAATAAAATAAAAAATACAATAACTCCATTTTTATAGAGTTCACTACATATATAATAATAAAAAATCATGATATATATTTATCCCTCGCCCTAAAGAGTAAATAGAGTTCCACCATTATAATAGAACGTTGAAAACGGAATGAAATAGCACGATTTTGAGACAATCCAGAATTAAAAGTAAGACACTTCACTACATTATTTTTTAAATCATGCCAAAGAGGTAATTATATAACTGAAATTATGTGAGATTTAATTTCATTATTTTTAATGTATCCTTTTCTTTATTCAACTTTTCAAGAAATACAGATCAACATATATATCTACCCGCCTCCCAACAAATATAAATACTCCCTCCATCAATTTCAACTATCATTATAACTCAAAATAATTGTCACTTTAGGAATTTAAGATTAAAAGTGGACAACTGTTTTCTACCACATCCATAACATTAAAGAAGTGGGTCTTTATAATACTGCTCAATTCTCAAAAAATATTTAATAAATAGAAATAATTAAATGAATTATACCTTATACTTATTTAGTAAATTATATATCTAATAAAACTTGATTTTGTTGCATAAGAACAAGATGAAGGAATCGTCGGAGAAGATAGATTAGGGAGCTTTGGACCACCAATTGATTTTGCAGGCTCAACGAAATCTTCAGAATAGAAAGAGAAATGACAGTGCTTGAGTGTGGGTAAAAAAGTGGGTCGGGCCGATTTAGGATTAAAAATGGGGCTGACTGTAAGAGCATGAAACGTGGCTTTTTAAAGCTGAAAATGATGTGTTAACAGTAATGGATAAATAGCTAGTTTTAATGGGTGAGCGATAAGTATAGCTCTAAAATATAATTGTAGGAATATATTTATTTTAATACGACAAACATAACTTATTTTTAATAGCAGGGGGCAAATATAACCCTTTTCGGTTTTAGTAATAAAAGATTATATGCTCTCGCGACTTTTTTGCTTGGAAAAAGCTCTATGACACCAAAATACTTTTCATTTGTTATATTAAAAAGTTCTTCTGTACCTCTTTGAAAATAATAAAAACAACACTAATAATTATGCCTCAATTCCAAGTCGGGACCCATTAAAAAATATTATAGTTATTTCATAAGATAAATACCACTTGACAGTTTCTCAAAAGAAAAGTACAAGTAATAGGGTTCAGGTCTTACCATACTAATTCAAGTGAGGAGTAAATTGAAAATATTTTCACTATTTCTTGTAATTTTTACTAAAAAAATAAAAACTCAAGAGATTTCACTCGGTTTCATTCTAGCTAAAAGACTTTGTTTCATACTTCCGCCTATCAAAAACTGCTTAGCATAGTCATTCTAGAGGAAGAAATGTCTCATAAATTTGATTATATAAAATAAGATTATCATTCTGATAGAATTTTGCAAATAATGACCTTTTTACATATGTGATAGTTGGATTCCTTATCTAATTTCCTGGAATTTGGGAAGATCCTTTGCCGCTTGAATAATTTTGATTCTGTTCTATGAGACTGTACTTCATTAATATTCTGGGACTAGAAATAAAGTAAAATATAATGGCAGTTGACTTAATCAATGATTGTCTCAACACTATATTTTTACAAAAAATTAAAAGAAATAATGTAAACAGCAGTCATAAGTTATAGAAATGTTTAGCCGAAAATGACGTGACAAAAAAATATTTTCTTTTTAAAGAGTAGGTATATCTGAAAGTTAGTGTTGCTCATTTCCATCAAATATTTCTTAACATGAGAATTGAAAGTTTATAATTTTCAGGAAACAAATGAGAATCCTAGCAACACTAGTGTTAATATTTGAACGTTTCCAAAATAATATAGTATCACAAATTAGTCGGAAGAGAAACCAAAATGATTAAGACAGCTTGAAAAAGACTAATCCAATTATGCACAATATAGTAGCTGAAAAGTCGGTATACTATAAATTTCTTGAAATAATTAATTGAATCGAACCATGGACCACTACTCCAAAGCATCTTATTTTAGTAACTTCACACTATGTAAGAATAAGAAAATAAAACAACTTGTAGCATATTCTTTGATACTATGGATCTTCAATCAACTTGAAGAAGCTTGTATAATCTTTTAACCTCAAATAGCTAGAGGTGGCATAATTAATTAATTAAACGTGATTACGCGTGACATTGCCACTAATAACTCGAGTTTATATGTGAAATCTAATTGAGGCTCGTGCATGCCATTGGATTCCGCACGCCTTACAATTTTTACATTTTTTAATAAATATTGCCATTTGTATATTAATGATGAAAGGGATAATAGAAGTTTTGGTAAATTCTAACTTTGAACCTCGTGACATTTGATAAAGAACCTTTCACCTTTAATTATTTGAAATATGTGTTTTTAGTCCTTTATATAAGAAGTATGACGTATTTGAACTACTTTAAAAATTATATTACCATTAACTATGAGTAACAATACAAGATTAACATAATACATGAGTAATTAAGTGGTGGAATGACTAGTAATTATTGTAATTTGTGAAATTTACAAGCAAATGGATCAAAAGTGCACATTTCAGTTCAATGAAGGTTAAATGTGCTTAATCAAATATCACAATTATCAAAATTAGAATTTACCAATAATTGAGGGACCTAAATGTTGTTAACCCATTTTTTTAATAATCTCATATAATTAAAGTGATTAAACATTCATTTATGTGAGTATTATGCTGACAGGTGTCACCTGCTGAAAGACATTGGTATATATTGTCAACATCAACATCATGTTAACATTGCCTTACAAATTAGTTAAGCAGACGATTTTTTTTTTTTAGTCATCTCCAACCTGGAGAGTGCCTTTCTTTTATTCATAGCAACATCAAGTTAAGCAGACGATTAAAGTCCCTAGATTATTAATTAGCAAAATGCTAGCCATTTCTTCCTCTCCTCCTATGTCTTCTACAAATAATAATAATTTTGGTTGGCTTTTGGAGGATCCAATAAGCCAACAAATAAATTACAATCCCATAGAAACTTCAGATAATTCAGCTATTGGCCTTCATTCATCATCATCATCACAAAAAAGCCTTCAGCATTCTGATTCAAATAAATTTGATCAGATTATTAACGGTGGTGATTAACATAATCAACCTGATCAGATGGTTAAGAAGCTTAATCACAATGCTAGTGAACGTGATCGAAGAAGAAAAATCAATAGCTTATATTCTTCTCTTCGTTCTTTGCTTCTTGCTACGGAACATACCGTATGTCTTTTTTATTTAAATTTAAATTCAACCTATAGTTTTTCATTTTTTTGGGAGTGAAAAAAGAGAATTTGAAGTTAGAAAAAAATAGAGACTTGAATTATAATCAAATTTAGTTTAACAAAACACGGGTTGATTTAAATTTTGGCAAAAATATCATAGTAACTAGTAAGTTCTTGAAAAATATATGAAGTCTTAACATTTTGTAAATACTATATATAAATACCCTAAACTTTTCCTCTCTTTTTTCCTCATCAATTTAACTATTATGTTCACTAATTACTTCATCATTTTTTGATGCTCACAGAAAAAACTAAGTATTCCATCAACAATAGCAAGAATTCTCAAGTACATACCAGAGATACAAAGTGAAGTGGAAAGATTGATTCAGAAGAAAGAAGAAATTACATAAGCACTATTTCCAGTAAAGAAAATTCAGCTGATTTTAACAAGCAAAATAGAAGAAGAGGTGGAATTGAGAGCTCTTCGTTGGTTATTTCAGCAAGTCAAATAGCTGAAAAAGAAATAGTGTTTCAAATATCTACTTTGAAGATCAATAAAGGTTCAATTGGTGAGGCTATATTAGAATTAGAGGATGAAGGACTTGTTCTATTAAATGCATCTTCTTTTGAAACTTTTGAAGATAGGGTCTTTCATACCTTGCATTTTTAGGTATTATTCAGATATTGTTACTCCATATTTGTTGGTAGTATAAGTTTAACAAATAATTAAAATATAACAAAGTTTTACATTTTAATTATTGCGTAGTAAAGTATTACAAGTACCAATATCAAAATTTACCAATAATATGCAATTATTTTTATATTATAATTTTTGTCTTGTTTATATTATAATTTTTGTCTTGCTACTAGACAAAATATAAAATATCAAATGAAAATACTTCTTCTCTTTCTTCGTTAACCCTAATATATATTGTTCTTTAGTTTACTTTCTAGTTCCAACATAGGATTTTATGCTTATCTTTTTTATATTTTTGTGGTGAGTGAGGGGTGAGGGGAAAAGGTAATTTTCATTTATAAAATACCTCGAGTAGAATCCAAAAAGGGCATGAGCTTGTAACTCTTAAAATAAAACTACGTACTTTCTATGTTTTTTAAGTTCCACAGATACTAATTAAGCAACTTAATAATTTCTTAATTAACAGTATAGACTTATCGAACGAACCGTGCATGTTAAAATCTCCATATATTTTTTAGTTTTTGTTCATATTTATCTTCAAAGTTGTAATTGGTGTTTTTTTCCGTTTGGTCTATCAGGTTGAAGGAACAATGGTAGTTGAAGTTGACATGTTAAGAGACAAGCTTTCAACATATTTTGAGAAAGATGACAGATTATTATAATGAATTTCTAGCTCTAATTATAACAAAGACGTTGTATTCGCACTTTTTCTTGGCCCCCATCTTGTTTTCGTAGGTTAGGATCAGCAGAAAATGAAAATGCTTTTTTTATTTTATTTTCCGTGTTATTGTGAATGCCTTCATTTTCAAGACAGGCAATATCTTGTAATCATAGGCATGTTGACTATTCATATTAATTAGCAAGGTTTAAAACGCTTTGGACTTTTAGTCATTTGCACTCCCTTTCTATTTTCTTTCAGTTGTTCACTTGTTCTAGTTATAATTACGGATTTTGTATATTTCTTTCACTTTAATTTGGGTGTTAGTTTCTCTATCTTGAAATATCACATCCACTAAGCGAAATGCTATTTCCTCTTAATTTGATGGTCTTGTTTTTACCACACTTAACCAGAGGTCTCGTATTTAAGCATTGAGAATAGAGATTTTGTGACGCCCAACGGAAAGCGCGCCGATGAGGCCGAGTCAAAGAGAAGAACTGAAAGGTTTGTAGGTCGGTAAAATCCTAAAGAAGGGCCAAGTTGTACATGACACCTTACACGAATTTCATATCTGAATGGGAGAGAGGGAAGTAAAGAGCTTTATAAGGACAAAACAAATTCACATGTACACGTGTTATACGCGAGCTTTTTAGGCTCGATGATGGCGCAGCCCGATGAACAAATCAATGAGATCTGTTTAGCCCAAAACAGACAACATATGCTATGAACTTGGGTAGTGACAATTAATTGTCTCGTGCCAAACTCACTGGCCTTTTTGAGATGTAAAAGAATACTTTCAGCCATCGAGATGATTTATTTATTCCTTTATTTTTTTCACTGTATCACATTGAGCTACTACATATATAGAGTCATTCAGATGAAGAAAAGGCTCTAAATTGATTACAAAAAAGAAGATTGTCACTCTCATAAAATAAGTTGGAAGATCATGGCCTTTTACTGTTGTGATATTTGGATTCCTTATCTTTCCTGGAATTTGGGAGCGGACCCTTTAATTTGGCCTTTGCAGCATAACTTGATACTGCTCTATGAGTGTACTTCAAGTACTTTTGTCTCTTTAGGGACTAGAAATAATATATAATGGCAGTTTCTTTTTCTAGTCCGGAGTCAAAAAGGCATTAAAATGCTCAAAATAAATCAAATAGGGTGCCCCTTTCCACAATATACCA
Organism: Lycium barbarum; assembly: GCF_019175385.1. Lineage (NCBI taxonomy): Eukaryota > Viridiplantae > Streptophyta > Magnoliopsida > Solanales > Solanaceae > Lycium > Lycium barbarum. The sequence goes on from NC_083344.1 coordinate 121,550,529, forward strand.
AAAGGGGTATAACGTGGAGAGGCCAACGTTATACCCAAATTTTTTTTTTCAAACTATCAGAAAAAAAATATATATTTATAAGTAAAACGTGGATCAGTCCACGTTTTACTTATATATATATATATATATATATATATATATATATATATATATATATATATATATATATATATATATATATATATATATATATATATATATATATATTGCAAATTGTTCCTCAGTCCACGACATTAGACAGATACGCGATTTTTTGCGCTCGGACGTCCGATTTACGCGATTTTTTTTTGCAACATATTCGAAATAAAGTTACGCATTAAAAAATAACACACTTAAGGAACACTTAGTGTTTTTTTTTCCATAAAAAGATCGCAACATTTTATTTTAATAAATCTTTTTTTTTTTTTTGCAACACTTAGTATTTTTTTCCATACTTTGACCAACGATTAGTCGTGGGTTAAGACTTCGAAATGTCAATATTTTATATAGAACCTGATGTTTTTTCTGTGTACTATAATGTACGCTCAATACATCAAGGATACGTAAACGTTTGGATCGTCGTTTTAGGCGTTGAAATGGTATCCGAAGTAAGTTTTGTTTGGAAACTTTAGGTTTAAGTGTTTTATTTTTTAATGTTCTGATTTAAGCGTGTTATTTTTTAATCAAGACATAACTTTATTTTGAATATAAATCTAATTCAATTAGATAAAAACGTATTTAAAAAATACAGGGAGAAAAGCTAGTTGTAATGTGGTCAAACTTTAGATCGTCATAACTTTGCGCTCGGATGTCCGTTTACGCGATTTTATTTTATCTTGCATATTTTTTCGAGATCTACGCGGACAAATGGCTGCAAGGCGATTTGGCCGAGCCGATTTAAAAAAAAAAACACCTGTTATCCTATTCAATTTCAATTTTCCCCCAAATTGCCGTGAAGTTTTTAGTTTTCTTTACTTATAATATGATGATACGCAATAGATTTCAATGCAAAAATCCCGTGGCAATGTAGCTGTGAACGTCAATTTCACTTTTGTGGTTTCAATTTTTCAAAATAAAGCTGACTAATTTTCTCGACATATAAAGTTGACTAAAATAACCTTATAAAAATAGAACACTTAAACCTAAAGTTTTCAAACAAAACTTACTTCGGGCACCTTTTCAACCCCTAAAATGACGATTCGAACGTTTACGTATCCTTGATGTATTGAACCTACATTATTGTACGCAGAAAAAAATATCATGTTCTATATTAAATATTGACGTTTCGGAGTCTTGACACACGACTAATCGTTGGTCAAAATATTGAAAAAAACACTAAGTGTTGCAAAAAAAAAAAAAAGTTGACCAATTTTTTTTTACTGGTTCTATAACGCAGTAAAACACTGCGTTAAAGGTATTTTCATCACAATTTTTTTTTTGAGGTATTTTGGTTCAACCCCACTTTTTTAGGGATTTTTTGGTTCTGGACTCGCCAACATTTTACAAACTATTTTTGTAAAACGTTGGCTGGCCTAACAAAAATCAATTCTTGTAAGACCTTGGCCAGCCAACGTTTTACAAAATTTAATTGTTGTAAGACGTTGGCCAGCCAACGTTTTACAAGAATTGATTTTTGTAAAACGTTATTATTTTTATTTTTTTTAAGTCTGACAGGGTGATTTTTTTTTTTTTTGGGTATAACGTTGGCCCCTCCACGTTATACCCCTTTTGGTATACTGTGGAAAGGAGCACCCATTTGGTTTATTTTCAGCATTTTAGTGCCTTTTGGTTCCGGCCTCTTCTTTTTCCCTCTAATGGCAGTTGACTTAATGATTGTCACAACCCTATACTTTGTGTAGGTAAGTGGAGTATGCCAGTCATCATAATGTGAAGCTATGTGCTCAGACTCTTCAATTTATCGGCGGGTGCTTGTCGAATACTCAAAAAGTAATATATTTTTGGAGAATTCAACACGGGTACGATATCAATTTTAGAGAGCCCGAGCAACATAGATTTGAAGTACTTAAAATCTTTATTAGGCTTATCTCATCGATTTGCATTCCGATCCCAGTTCTTCATAAATAGTCGGCGTTTTTAATCTTAGGCTATCGCCCATTCCTAATAGTTGCAGCTCTGCCGGTTCCCCTGTGGTTAACCCGTCAATAAATTAATTGTTTGTTTCGGAAACACATAGCAAATCTAGAAAGAATTTATTCTTTCAAGTCATCTCGAGACTTCCAAAAGCATCCAAGAAACAGACGAAATTAAACCATAGTCATAATTAAGTTGAGAAAAGAACTTCTGTCGAAGTTTGAAGACGGATTCATGAATTAATTTAATTCAGCAGATGTAGAATATCACTATCACTACTTTTTTGTGACAATAAGTACAAACACAACAAAAGAAAATCTAATATTTTTTAACTAGATATACATTGAGTTTGTCATGGTACTTACACGTGTAATGGCCACTTGATACTCGAGCTTATAAGTGAAATCCCACATAAGGCTCGTGCATGCCATGCTTTCCACACGCATTGCGCATTACAAGTGTATGCATATTTTATGCAAATAAACGTTGTCCATGGAATTACACAAGTACTATATTGCTTGTTATTTTTATAAGAAATAAAGAAAATGACTAAACACAATTAAAATAACTTAACATAAGTTTATTTCACTGTTATGATGAGGTATGTCCTGATCGAAGCTATTGATATTGATTCTCATTATAAATGTCATGTTACAACATTGTCTTGATTAGAAATTAGTAAAGCAGAAAATTAATTAGTCTACAAAGTATTAATTAGCAAATAATGCTAGCCATTTCTTCTTCATCTTCTCCTTTGATTTCTAATTATAACTATGGCTGGCAATTAGAGGATCTAATTATGAGCCAACAACTAAACACTACTGCTTTAGAAACATCAGATTCAACATCTCAAAAAAGTCTTCAACACTGTGATTCCTCAAACAAATTTGATCATCAGATTATTATAGGTGATGATAATTATTATCAACCTGATCAGACGGTGAAGAAGCTTAATCATAATGCAAGTGAGCGTGATAGGAGAAGAAAAATCAATAGCTTATATTCTTCTCTTCGTTCTTTGCTTCCAGCTTCTGAACATACGGTATGATTTTTTCAATTGTTCATTTTTTTTTTTTTGTTTATTTGGATGTTACAGGAGAAAAGGAACAAGGGAATTGTGACATTTTTATAATAGTAGGGTTCAAACTAATCCAAAGAAAAAAAGGTATATATAAGCTGAAGGATATTCTTAATGGTGTGATGTCTTTTGGGGAAAATTGTGCAGTTTTGGTTCAAAAATGGATAATATCACATCTTATTAAAAGTGTCTTTAGGTCGTGTTAGCGCCCGATAACTAGTATCGTAGCGCCAATGGTTCAATGAGACGAGTATGAAATTGGCAGAATAGTGGCGTGAGGCCCGACTTATGAAATTGGCAGAATAGTGCCGTGAGGCCCGACTTATTGCCTTTGCTCGTGTACGGGTCAGGTTACTTACCTTTACCCGTAGCTTATAAATGCCTACACACGAAAAGAAGCATGCGGGCTTTGGTGATCATAAATACTCAGATGATATGGGTGGTACACAGTGAATTCCAAATTAAGCCATAAATCTTGGTGATGGGCATGTGGAACTTAGTTCTAGGGGAGAGTGTGCGAACAAAATCTCACATTGATAGCTTGTAAAAAAAAGAATAAGTTATGGAGTATATGTATGATACTCTTAATGATGTGATTGATACCTTTTGGAAAAAACCGTGCATATTTGACCAATATCACACCATGTTAAGAGTATATTTAGATTGTTTTCACCCAACATAACTGTTGGTGATCTTGCAGTGAAATTACAATTACAATTGAAAAATAGCAATGAAGTAATAAAATTTTTTTATGGCTGAGGCGCGGATATCTCGCTCTCTTTAAGGAGATTCAAGCCCACTGCAGCAAATTTACCGGTCCAGCAGTAATCTTTCTGACTTGTCCCCTCCAGGATACAACAGTCCGAACACGTCGTATAACTCAACGAACTCTGGACAAGATGTTGAGTCCAAAGCTCCACCAAAAGAACACCTTCCTTCAACTAATAAACTCTTTTATTTTTCACTTTCCTCACGTTTCCTCTCTACACCCACAAGTTAAGGATTGAACTTATTTTTTTCTTGAATGTATAAATTGGTGAATCATAATTCATCCTTTTATAATGGATGAAAATGTGAAAAACATGTTCAACAAAAAATGTGAAAATCATGGTCAACACAAATGTGAAAATCATGATCAACAAAAAATGTGAAAAACATTGTCACATTTTATACTACAAAACAATGTGAAACTAAGACCAAATATGTTCATATGGTGGCTACCATGGTCTTCACATTTTTTTTCACAAAAAATGTGAAAGATATGGTCAACGTTTGTGGCTACCCAAATGAAAATAAAATTGCATGGCAAGGCACAAAACATGTGAGGAATTTGGACAAAATGTGAAAGATATTTGCAATATTAAAATGCTCAAAACCTAACAATCCCCCACTCATTTTAATATTAACATAAGAGAGTTTATCAGTTGAAGGTAGATTAATATGCATAATGAAGGTGTGCTCTACATTGAACCTCCACTTAGCAAAACAATAATCTTTACTCCAGAGCCGTAGTGGCCTCAGACTTGAACTATGACTGCTTTAGGGAAATAAAGAATTACCGCTTACACATATAATCAAGGTGTTGACATGAGCTTTAATAGCCAGCACATTACGGCCTTGTGCTATCCCATTTTTCATGAGTGCTTTTGAGAATGAGCCCAATTCTCATAGAAAGCGGCCTACTTCCACACTCACATAGGTGAAATCTGTCAAGAGTGCTTCTGTAAATTAACACCCCACTCATACGAGCTACAGAGTTTCATTAAGAGTTTATAAACTCAACCTCCACAAATTGTTACAGAATAATGCACTTACACCATAGGGAGGGAATAAATAAAATAGTGCATTTTTCTCAACAAGTCATCATATGATTCGTTTTTCCCATTGAACCTGTTTATAGGATCTCTAGTCCCCAGATTGGGTTTCCTCATATACGACTCATGAATTTATGGGCTTCAATCCCATCCCCCTCGATGTGCTCCAGACCTTTTCTCTTGCCAATGCCTTGGTTAGTGGATCTGCAAGATTATCACAAGATTTGACATAATCAACATTGATGGTACCACTTGTCAAATATGATCTCACAGTACTGTGTTTTCTTCTTATAGATCTGGATTTATCGTTATAATAACGGTTTTGAACTCTACCAATTGCAGCGGTGCTATCACAATGAATTAAAATAGGAGGAATTGGTTTTTCAAAATAAGAAATTTGAAATAATAAATCTCTTAACCAATTCGCTTCTTCACTAGCTGAAGCTAAAGCAATTAGTTCAGCCTCCATGGTAGAGTTAGCAATAATAGTTTGCTTTTTTGATTTCCAACAAATAGCACCACCTGCCAATGTAAAGATATAACCAGTGGTAGAACAGGAATCACCAGATAAAGTGTTCCAATCTGCATCAGTAAAGCCTTCAAGTACAGCAGAATATTTTTTATAAAACAAGTCATAGGTTTTTGTACCAACTAAATATTTCATAACTCTCGTTATGGCATGCCAATGTTCACTACCTGGCTTGCTTGTAAACCTGCTAAGTACTCCAACTGCATACGCAATATCAGGCCTAGTGCAATCAGTCACATATCTCAAACTTCCAATTAAGCTAGCATATTCCTTTTGATTTATCACATCATTGTCACTTTGAACAGGAAACAAGTGAACACTTGAATCAAAAGGAGTTATAACATGCTTGCAATCAAGAAAGTTATATTTTTTCAATATTTTCTCAACATAATGTGACTGGTCAAGGAATATTCCATCACATGTTTTAGTAATTTTTATTCCAAGAATTAAATTTGCCTCACCAAGATCTTTCATGTCAAAATGGCTTCTAAGAATATTTTTAGTTTCACCAATACCATTCATGTTAGAGCCAAAGATCAATAAATCATCAACATAGAGGCAAACAATAACATGTGAATTATTCCAAGACTTGTGATAGATGCACTTATCACATTCGTTTGTTTTATAACCATTTTCAATCATGCAGGAATCAAATTTCTCATGCCATTGCTTTGGTGCCTGTTTCAAGCCATATATGGATTTAGTAGGTTTACACACTTTGCTCTCTTGGCCTGCTTCAATAAAACCTTCGGGTTGTTCCATATAAATTTCCTCATTTAGGTCCCCATTTAAAAAAGCAGTTTTTACATCCATTTGGTGAATGTACAAATCAAAAATTGCAGCAATAGCAATTAAAAGCCTTATGGATGTAATTCTAGTTACCGGAGAAAAAGTATCAAAAAATTCTAGGCCTTCTAGTTGTTTAAAACCTTTAGCAACTAGTCTAGCCTTATATTTATCAACAGAGCCATCCGGTTTTAATTTTTTTCTAAGGACCCATTTACACCCAATTGTTTTACAACCCGGTGGTAAATCAACTAACTTTCAAGTTTTATTGGAAAGAAGTGACTCCATTTCATCATTTACAGCCTCTTTCCAAAAAATAGCATCATGTGAAGATAAATCTTCTTGTAAATTGAGAGGGTCATCTCCAACATTAAAAACATAAAAATCAGGACCAAAATCTTTTTCTACTCTAGCTCTTTTACTTCTTCTTAACTCAAACTCATCACTTTCTTTATTTTTCAAAACAGAAGTAGAAGAGCTAGGTAGTGACAAAATATTTTCATTAGTCCTATGACCCCCACTATTTTTAGAATCAAATGAAAATTTATTTTCATGAAAAATAGCATCTCCTGATTCTATTATTATATTATCTTCAAGACTAAAAAATCTATAGGCTGTACTATTTGAAACATAACCAAGAAAAACACAAGTAGTAACTTTTTTACCTAATTTACTTATTTTGGGATCCATTAGCCTTACATAAGCTAGACAACCCCAAACTCTTAGATATCCCAAATTTGGCTTGTGACCTCTCCACAACTCAAATGGTATTAATTTAGTCTTTTTATGAGGCACACGATTTAACACATAACAAGCAGTTAAAATAGCTTCACCCCAAAAATTTAAAGGTGCACTCGACTCAATAAGCATGGCATTTGTCAACTCAACCAAAGTTCTATTTTTTCTCTCCGCTACACCATTAGATGCAGGAGAGTAAGCTGGAGTAGTTTCATGAATTATTCCCAATGATCTTACAAAATAATTAAACTCGTTAGACTCATATTCACGGCCTCTATCACTTCTAATTCTTTTTATTTTTCTACCAAACTGATTTTCAACTTCATGGAGATAAATTTTAAAATTTTCAAAAGCATCACTTTTATTTTTCATCAAGAAAACATATGTATACTTAGAAAAGTCATCAATAAAAGTGATAAAATATCTATTTCCTCCACGAGTTAAAATTCCTCCAAGTTTACAAATATTAGTATGTATTAACTCTAATAATTCAGTTTTTCTTTCAACTTGAAAATGAGGCCTTTTTGTGATTTTGACTTTACTACAAGCCTCACATTTTTCAAAATCCTTTTTAATCATTGGGATTAATCCTAAACTACTCATGATTCCCACATAACGATTATTAATATGACACAAACGAGCATGCCAAAAATTAGTGGAAGAAAGCATGTAAACAGAATTAGTAACTTTATTCATCTCAACATTCAGCTTGAACATCCCATCACAAGCATATCCCTTTCCCACAAAAATACCTTTTTTCACTATTACATATTGATCAGACTCAATAATTTGTTTGAAGCCTGCTTTGTTAAGAAGAAAACTAGACATCAAATTTTTTCTCATGGAAGGAGTAAAAAGTACATCTTTTAGAGTTAACACCCTTCCTAAGGTAAAGCTCAACTCAACATCTCCCTTTCCAAGCACTTGAGTAGTGTGAGAATCACCAAGCATGATGGTTTTGGGCTCTTCAAATGGAGTATACACTTTGAACCAATCTTTGTCATAGCAGACATGACGGTTTGCACCAGAATCAGCCCACCATCCATCAACATTTTCAACCATATTTATGTATGTTATCACCGCCACAAGTGGCTCTTCGGTAACGTTCGCCTGAGGTGTAGGACCACGTTTCCGAAACTTGCAAAATCGAGCAATATGCCCACTCTTGCCACAGACAAAGCATGGTCCTCTATTTTGTGCTTGTTGATGTTGTGCTTGGTTGTTACCACAATTATTTTTCTTGGGAGGTCTACCATTATTTTTCTTGAATATTTTCTTCTTAGGCTTCATAGAGGTATTTTTGTTAGCATTAGGAGCAGCATTATTTGAAGTAATTAAATTTACCTTATTTGTGACGGGTTGTAAGTTACTCTCTTCCATTTGCAAAAGTGCATCTTGGCCCCTTGCTTCTTCCTCCATGCGGATTCGCATAATCAACGTCTCAAGAGAGGTTTCCTTTTGTTTGTGGCGCATAGTTTTTTGAAATTCCTTCCATGAAGGTGGAAGTTTATCTATTATGCCACAAACAATAAGGTTATCTCCAATTTTTATATCCTCGGACCTGAGCTCTCCAACGATCATTATAAAATCTTGGGCTTGGTCTACCACTGATTTGTTGTCCACCATTTGGAAACGAAAAAATCTACTAGCAGCATATTTTTTCGCTCCAGCCTCCTCGGTATCATATTTACTCTGCAACGCTTTCCAAATTTTCTTTGCAGTAGAGTAAGTTCTATCATAATAATCATAAAAATTATCTGATAGACAATTAAGTAAATAATACCGACACTTGTATGAATCTTCATCGTATTGTTCAGTTTTTTCTTGAAGAGAAATAAGTTCTTCATCATTCATGGAAGTGTTGTCTATTTTATTTGGATTCTTCTCAGTTAACACATAAGAAACATTGAGAAGACTTAAGTAGAAGAGTATTTTACCCTTCCATCTCTTAAAGTGAGTACCGTTGAACCGAAATGGCTTGTTAAGATCTCCTACTTTGACATCCGCCGATTTTTCAATTGTAGCCATTTGAATCTCCTTAAAATTGTTGGTGATCTTGCAGTGAAATTACAATTACAATTGAGAAATAGCAATGAAGCAATAAAAAAAATTTATGGCTGAGGCGCGGATATCTCGCTCTCTTTAAGGAGATTCAAGCCCACTGCAGCAAATTTACCGGTCCAGCAGTAATCTTTCTGACTTGTCCCCTCCAGGATACAACAGCCCGAACACGTCGTATAACTCAACGAACTCTGGACAAGATGTTGAGTCCAAAGCTCCACCAAAAGAACACCTTCCTTCAACTAATAAACTCTTTTATTTTTCACTTTCCTCACTTTTCCTCTCTACACCCACAAGTTAAGGATTGAACTTATTTTTTTCTTGAATGTATAAATTGGTGAATCATAATTCATCCTTTTATAATGGATGAAAATGTGAAAAACATGTTCAACAAAAAATGTGAAAATCATGGTCAACACAAATGTGAAAATCATGATCAACAAAAAATGTGAAAAACATTGTCACATTTTATACTACAAAACAATGTGAAACTAAGACCAAATATGTTCATATGGTGGCTACCATGGTCTTCACATTTTTTTTCACAAAAAATGTGAAAGATATGGTCAACTTTTGTGGCTACCCAAATGAAAATAAAATTGTATGGCAAGGCACAAAACATGTGAGGAATTTGGACAAAATGTGAAAAATATTTGCAATATTAAAATGCTCAAAACCTAACAATAACTAAGTCTATGTATACGTCACCAATAACTATCAATTTAACCTTTTAGCTGGATATTTAAACTTAATTTTAAAGTAGTTGTTTTCATCATATGCTTATGACACTTCATTATTCTTCATGTTTACAGAAAAAACTAAGCATTCCATCAACAGTATCAAGAATTCTAACGTACGTACCAGAGTTACAAATTGAAGTGGAACGATTAATTCAGAAGAAAGAAGAATTTACATCAAGAACTATCTCCAATAAAGAAAATTCAGATGATTTTAACAAGCAAAAAAGAAGAAGAGGAGGAACTGAGAGCTCTTCATTTGTTATTTCAGCAAATGAAGTAGGTGATAAAGAAGTTGTGATTCAAGTATCTACTTTGAAGATCAATAAAGGTTCATTTTCTAAGGCTATATCAGAATTAGAGGATGAAGGACTTTTTCTACTAAATGCATCTACTTTTGAAACTTTTGAAGCTAGGATCTTCTATACCTTGCATTTTCAGGTATCATTGAATAACCTTTTAATTTGTTTTTATAGATATGCAATATGCCACTGAACAATTTAATATCTTGAGTTATCAAACCATGCACGTTAAACTCTCCATCTTTATATAGTTTTTGTTCAAATATCTTTGAAGTTGCGCTTATTCGGTTTTCCTTATTTGTGTTTTTTTTTGTCACCAGGTTGAAGGAACTATGGTAGTCGAGGTTGACATGTTAAGAGACAAGCTCTCATCATATTTTGAGATGGCAGAAAAGCTATTATGAAAATGAATTTCTAGCTTTATCTTTATTAGAAAACCTTCTTTTCTCCACTTTTTATCGTAGGACAAGTGCAGTACAAAATGTAAATGTATTTTTCCCCCCTGTTATTGTTATCACCATTTCCTCTATCTAGGTCAATTGATTTTGCAGCCCTTTCCAAATTCGCTTTTAGTTTTATATCTGAAAGCGTGAAAATAAGTTGATCATCATATCATAGCGGGTTATATGAACTAATCCATCTTTGATCCAGTTTAAATAAATCAATAATTAGGGCGGGTTGGAAGGATACTTTAACATTTTATCCATTCTGCCAGCACCACCTGCGACTGCGAACATCTAGTCGGTATACTGACATTTGAAAGATTTCATTTTCTTTCTCTTTTAGGAATTCAAGAGAGGCATTTTCCATAACAAATTTTTTAGTCCATAACACAGTAGTTGTATACAATATGTTACTTTGAAATTTAAATTAACCGCTGTTTCTGAAGAGCAATTTGAGATAGGGAAGAACCTTAGGGAGCATTGGCAAATCTGCTAGGTTTACACTCATTAGGTCAAAAGCAATACAAGTTGTTTGCATACTTTTGGGTATCTTTGGCTGAAGTGAGTCAATATTACCCGACATGCACCAGCAGAATGTCCCACTTCTATAGCTTCCTTAATTGTGCTGTGATTTCTTGCTATAGCCTCCTCCACCAGCCCATCCTCAAAGGTCGCCTGCAGAAGATAATGTAGGAGCATGTCAATCGCGGAAAAAAATAATTCCTAGTTCAACCCGTTACAATTCGCGCACTTTGCATAACAAAGGATAAGTTACGGTACCCAAAATGATACAGTCAAACCTCTTATAAAAGTATCATTTGTTCCGATATTGTTTGACTATTATAGAGAAAATATACTAACAATATAACATAACATGAAAGATCAGTTCCAGAATCATGGTTGTTATAGTGAAATGTTCTTATAGAGGATTACTGTTATAGATAGGCCTGACTGTACTAAAATAAAAAACCAAGGCATGAGCTACTACAATGAAACCTCTCTCTAACAGCGTCATTTGTCTGGATATTTTTGGCTGCCATAGTGAAATGTTATTATAGAGAATAGATAATATAACATAACATGACAGATCGGTTCCACAAAAAATTTGACTGTAATAGTGAAATGTTGTTATAGAGGATGGTCGCTATAGAGAGGTGTGACAGTATCTGAATATCCAACTTCATTTTGACACAAGGGACAAGTTGGAACATAATTGACCATCCCTAGAGCGACCGAACTTCTTGATGAATAGAGAAAAATTGCACAAAGTTTTTGCACTGACCTCATGTATAAGAATTGTTGCTCCAAGAGATGCTTCTATAACTTGTTCACAGGGCCTCGTGTCACCAGAGTACACGACCTTCCAACCAGGTACTACTTTCCCGCAATTCACTCTTTCTGCTGATTCCAAGATGACACCAAACACCTCGGGACAATGTACAAAAGGGAAGCTGGTGAATCTAACTAGCCCTGCTTCACTGACAACTTTCTTGAAACACTTCAATGTTATGTCATCAACTGGAATGTTGGCTTCATTCTTTTCGGACAGTGCAACTGAAAATTGTCTTCAGTGCTCCTACAGTCGAGGAACAACATATCTAGATCTTCTAATTTTATATATTCCTTGAGAAACTCCCCAACTTGCTCTGGCCCAATAACCAGCAAGGGTTCATGGTCTTCTCCGTTCAACAAATCACGCCTTAGAGCAAGAATCCGTGCCAAATCCGCGTGGTGATCAACATGGATATGAGAAATCAAAATGCATTTAAGATTTCTAACCACACTGTCTACACCATGAATGTCATATCTGTTGCAAAGTAATTAAACAAATTAATTCATAGTGCTGAAAGAAGCCCTGAAATAAAAATCTCGTAAAAGGTTCTGAACGACATTAGAGAAAAGTCGGTGCCAAGGAAAACAATCTCCAGATCATCTTTCTGTACATTCTCCAGACACTTAGGGACTTCAGCACTGTCCTGCCTATTGGATAATTCCACCTCATCTTCTTCTTTAGGTTTGTGCCAAAATTTGCTTATGTTCTTTGCTGCATCAGCAATCTCAGGAATCTTTGCAAGTAACTCTTCAATGAACACTGAGGAGGTCATCAGATTTTGAATGGTTGATCTGTCCAAACCCATTTTTCTAGGAGGTCATAAGGTGAACTGTTCAACAGATTAGACAAAAGTTCATTCCAAGGAACGCCATGCAAATGAAAATTCTCATAATCACAAGTACTAATCCAAAAATTTCATAAATGCAAACTCTTTAAGGAACAGTTTGACATGACATGTTCCAAAAAAATATTTCATATATGCAGGTGGCATATTTCCTGAGTCGGAGAACATTTGACCAAACTCCTTTTCACTTAAATTCTAGCTGGCAGGTGAACTAGATTTACTATAAATCAAATGGAGTGCTTTCATTGTCAGAAAAGGACAGAAAGGGTTTAGGCATAAGGAACTTAAGAATGCACAATAAACGTTAACTTATGAAATGACTATGGAGATGTAGTTTGGAAGAATTGCTGGAAGATGCTGATTCACTGTTAGGTATCATAGAGTCATTGTAAGAAGAAAGAAGATATATTATTGCTCCTTTTGAACTATAAATATAGTTTCCAACACATCCATGTGCTGATGATTTATAATACTATTACCTTTCTAAAAATAAATCAGGAAAATTGGAGTCAACAATACCTTTAAGAGATTTTCAACATATATGCCTCAAACTGAACCCAGCAAAGACAAGCATCATATATCACAAGCTTTCCTCGACTTTTAAAGATGTTCTCACTAGTGACTATAAACTTTTAGAGCTTAAAACAAACCTCCACTGGTACCTTGAAATTTGGGGCTGCCACATCATCATTCTGAGTAGAAGAAAGACTGGGAGCTGGAAAAAGCTGAGGACACAAATAATGCAGTCTTGTAGCTATTCTAGCACTAGATTCTAAAATTGGAGTTTTTTCATTGTAACGACCCACCCGGTCGTTATTTAATACTTCGCGAACCCATGCCCAATTTAGGTCTACGATCTTAAATAGTAAGCCACATAGGGTGTTTAAATGATTAATAATGGGAAAAATCAGTTTCGAAAAGAGTTAAAAATCATGGGGCCCGACAGAAGTTGGTCTGCAACGGCCAGAGTACCGCTGCAGCGATCCTACTATAGCGAATCCGACGTCCGCTGCAGCGGACGTCACGGACCAGTGGACGCTTTTTTCTATACTCAGTTTTATATTTCATCCTTCTTTTTAATAAAAGACCCTCCAAGGCTGCTATTAGGTTTTACAAGAAGAAAAACCCTTGACACCAAGAAAAAGAGGCTTCTCCAACATTCTCCACATCTTTCCCTACAACTATCATCTTTCACGGATTCAGATAAGGGCTAGGAGGGCGAGTATTTCATGGAAATTCAAATAGTTGTTCATCATCAAGGTAGGTTACGGTTTACTTGAGTTAGACTTTGATTAGTGAATCGTATATACATATAGAGTTGACAGGAGATGGCATGATTAGGTCTTCGGACATGGAGTTTGGATAGATATATTCACAATTTAATGAAAGTTATGTGTAAATAGTAACTAGGGTAACAACAAGTATACAATTGAGTATTGAGTGCTACTATTGTTGATGTTTATGCGTTACGAAATAGGAAGTGATTATTTGTCTTGGTTAGGAAGCGTTTTTCCGTAGCTAGAGTATTTATTCCCAAGTATATCTAGCCTCCGTATTGATTGTTGAGTAAATTGCTATATCCATATGGTTGTTCATTATTGTTAACATAAAATCATTGCATTGCGTGAGTTGAAAAGATGGCATAATAGCGTACGCCGTCAAGGGCATATTTCATGACATTGGTTTCGTTCATTAGCATCGCTGCATATGTTGCATGTGGTCATGAGGTAATACATGTAGCAGAAAGTCTGAGTAAGTACCAGTTGCGTTATTCGGTTTGTATAGCCGAGTTGGGTTGAATATGAGGTACTTATTTGACAGCCAATCATTGGCAGCAATGTAAAGGTAAATATATCTACATGTATGAAAAGGCACATTTGACCGGGGGTGAAGATGTGGCCTTGATTGTGACTCGGGTTCGAGGAGTGAATCCAGAACAAGTGGTACATGGACGCTATGGGTCCCCTGCAGGTCATGACTACTGAGAAATGACATCAGTTAGCATGTATGTACAGTGTGATTTTGGCCTTCGCATCGCATTGTATACTTCCATGTCCTTATGATTGTGTGCTTTCAGTCTATCATATCGCATTGTGCATCTCCTATAATTATATTGTGTTGTGTGAGGTGTTGATCAATAGAAAGGTGAGTGTAAGAGCGAATTACTAAGGGGTAGACTTCTGCATTGAGTCTGCTGGACTTAGGGAGTTGATGTGCCGTGAAATTACGGGATATTCGATGCTAATCTCTTAAGCTTTTGTAAATCTTCAAGCACTTTTGGTGTTACTTTTCGTGTGTTTATGTCATTTTGTAGGAAAAGATAGTTGGAAAGCATAACGGAACAAAATGAAGCAAAATAGGACAAGAACACACTGCACAACATGCGAATCGCATGTCATGCCTGCGGTTCCACAATCATACCGCAAAGTGTGACAAAACTCTGAAGAAGAGAAATGAAAAGTTGCGCCATATGCAAGTCCAACATGCGGCACAACAGTTCTCACGCAAAGTGTGCCAGAGAACTCTGAAGAAGAGAAATGAAAAGTTGCGCCATATGCGAGTCCAACATGCGACTCGCATGTTTAACATGCGGCACAACAATGCTCACGCAAAGTGTGCCAGTACTCTAGAAAGCTTGAAGGCAAAAGCACAATGTGCGGCGGCTGAGCACGACATGCGTCTCGCATGTCTGTCTTGCGGCACACTATGCGAGACACATGTTGCATCTGCAGGGGTACTTTTGTCTAAACTTTGTGCACGTTTATGGGAGATATAAATACCTAACTAGGGTTCTGACAAAGACATTCTCTGCACTTGATATTTTCTTTTTGTGTAAGAAACATTTATGTCTGGTTTTTGAAGCTTTGAAGGAGAATCTTTCACTCTATTTGGAGTTGTTTTCACAACAAGCTTTGTAAGAATTTTGACTACATTACCTATCTTTATTTCTTATTTAATGCAAATGTCTAACTAATCTCACTAGCTAAGGTTGTGGGACCAAATGTGTTAGTAATGTGATTGGGTTTCATATTCACTCCTCATTTTTATGTTGACGATGCATTCTATCTGCTCTTCATACCTTAACATCTTTTGATGGTTGCAAACATCAATTGCGCCTAGTCATTTTCACCTTGCTTGAGAAAGAAGTTGGAAGTTAGGAAAAGGGTTAGATAGCAAGGATCTGGGTCAATACACCCATCTAATAGCCTGAGCTAGAGATAGGATGGCTAACTTGTAGCGTATTAGATGTGTATATAGTTCACATTCTAAGGCTTGAGAAAGCTTAGTAATGATATTTATTAATTTGGTCCCACTCCGATCTAGAGAGGGTCGTTCATTTTTCTGATTATGTAATTACCAAATTAGCCTTTTAAATTCTCAACATTCACTTTTTATCCGTATGAATAACTATCTCAGACGGTCGTATCAATTTGGGTCTTGTCCCAATTCTATTAGTGATTAGGAGGGGAAAATTTCACGAAATAGAGCCTACACCTGTCAATGCATATACATTTCGAGAAAAGAACATTAACATACCTGTATCCGCGTTTGGTGGTGCCTCCGGGTCCTGTCGACTGGCCAAAGCATATGTGCGGTTCGAAGGACCGCTAGAACCGGGAACTCCGCCTCGACCTCTACCGCGACCTGCCGGTGTCGGCCGCATAGCTACAGAAGGGGAAGACAATCCAGCAACTGATCCGGTGAGCTGGGCTGAACCACCTGGACCACCTATAAATGGGCACTCCCTCATAACATGGCCCTGGAGGCCACAAGAAAAATAAGCACCGGTGGCGAGACGACGTTCCCCCGGATGGCGCTTGCCGCACCGAGGACACTGCGGCATAGACAGCCTCGTCTGGCTGACCTCTCTACTTACCTGCGAATCGGAAACCCTAGAGCTTTGACCAGCTCCTGAATACCCGATGCTATCAAATCTCTCACCGGTAGGCTGTGGGGGTGCACTTCGCGCTGGCTGAGAAGACTGTCTAACATACTGTTGAGGCTGTCCGCCTCGAAACTCCCCAGAATACCCAGCTGATCTAGCCCTCTTGGGCTGTCTCCTGTCACGATCTCTACCCGACTGATTCTCTCTGTGTCGGTCCTCCATCCCTTGCGCATAAGCCTGTAACCGGACAATGTCCATGCCAGTCTGCGACGCCATCGCCATACAGCCGTCAATCAAGTAGCGATCCAACCCTATCACATACCGATGCATCTTGTCAGCCATATCTGCCACAATGGTAGGTGCATATCTGGCCAGAGAATCAAACTCTAAGCTGTACTCCCGGACACTCCTGCCATTCTGCCTCAGCTGTAAAAATCTATCAACTCTCGCCCGCCGCAACTCTGGGGCAAAAAGTGGCTAAGAAAGGCGGCTACAAACTCATCCCATACGGCTGGAGGAGCATCCTCGCCTCTGGACAACTCCCAAGACTCATACCAATTAGTCGCTACATCTCGCAGTCTATGTGAAGCCAGCTCGACAGACTCAATCTCAGAAGCCCTGACCAGTCTCAATGTGCGCTGCATCTGTCGGATGAAATCCTGGGGGTCCTCTTCGGGCTTAGACCCGTAGAACTCTGGGGGATTACAGGTCAAGAAATCACGGACCCTCAAACTGTCACGTCTGTCACCATCATCACCCTCAAGCCCGCGTCTGCGAGCCTGCCCTGCTACTATCCTCGTCAATAACTGTACCGCATCTCTCATCGCCCTATCCTCCGCCCCTGGCTGAGGAGCTGGAGGCTCGGGCGCTGGAGCCTCTGGAGCTAATGGGGGAGCCGCCTCCTGATCCATAGTGGCAGTGGCTGCTGCTCTAGGCTCCTCTGATAATGGTGGTGTAGCAGAGCCCTCTGACTGGGGCATAACCTCGGGTATAGTCTGGGCACGGGCCCTGGTAACTCTCTGGGCCTGGCTAGTCTCTCCAACTGCCACTGACTTGCCCTTCTGGGCGGCTGTCGCTTTTCTCGGAGGCATCGCTGAAAACATAGCAATCTGTTAGAAAAGAGCCACCCTAATAGCACAGCTCTATCGCACGATCTAAGATCCAAGGAAAGGTAATACCCTAAATGTCCTGTAGCTTCCTGTTTATAGATGTGGTGCACAACACACCGATAAACAAGACTCTACTAGACACGGCCTGTAGACATTCCGAGGACAAACCGCTCTGATACCACTTCTGTCACGACCCAACCCCGTGGGCCGTGACTGGTGCCCGAGCTGGGCCGTGGGCCGTGACTGATAGCTACTTATCGAATCGATATATCTATAACTTATTCATATCCCACAATATTAATCATCACAGATATTAAGGTTGTTATATACAAGCAGTCATATATATGTATATATACCTGTATATACAAGCCGTTAAGGCTGTCATGGTAAATAGTACCGCTTAGACGCAAATCACAGACATAACCGGACAATGACGACCCATGACCCACATATATGCCTACAGGCCTCTAACAAACATAACAGAATCTTATGGCGGGACAGGGCCCCGCCGTACCCCCTGAATAGTCATATACACACGAATATGTACAACGGGAAGATATATACCAAAAGTGTGGGCTCCGGATCAAAGAAGCACTCCAAAGTAGCAGAAAGGGGCACCCTAGACTGGCGGATCACCACAATAAGCGTCTGTACCTGCGGGCATGAAACGCAGCCCCCGAAGAAAGGGGGTCAGTACGGAAAATGTACCGAGTATGTAAGGCATGAAATATAGAACGGGGAATCATAGCCAAAAATGGAAACTCTACAGAACTAGTAAAACTGTGTAGAATCATCAATACGTTTCCTTTATGTAACAAAGTAGTATATCTCAAATCATGAGTCGTATACATATACGTATACATACTTATATACACAACGTGTCCCGGCCCTTTAGTGAGGGACTCGGTGAGTAAGGACAGGCATATCAATATCACATACCATATGTACATATAACGTGTCCCGGCCCTTTTGTGAGGGACTCGGTGAATAGAATCATGTATATTTGCATCATGTATAGAGTATGCATATAACGTGTCCCGGCCCTTTACTAAGGGACTCGGTGGATAGAATCATGCATGGCAGAATCATATACCATATATACATAACGTGTCCCAGCCCTCTATTACGGGTCTCGGTGGATAAGTCATCACATGCCATCCTGGCCGCCATCCCCATGTCATCATATCATCACATACATATACATATAACGTGTCCCGGCCCGCAAGTGAGAGGGACTCGGTGAATAATGCAGAGAAGTGCGCACGATAACATGTCCTGGCCCGGGCTCAATGAAATTCAAACTGAGGCTTGCACGAACAGAATAATACGAAACCATATGCACATAAATCAAGACCCGATGGATACACACACTTACTGACATCAGAAGGCTCAAAAACAAGTTTCGGGTCGATCCGACTTAGTCTGTTACGAACGTTTGAAGTACAGAACGTTCTATAAGCGTTTTAGAAGCTATTTTTGGATAATCGAAGTAATAATCATATCAGGCATCTTTCGGATGTCGTATAGATCAAAGCAAATATAACTTTTGGGATCATAGGTACATATCATAGTATATCAAGACTCGATAGAATAGTCGGCATGCTATTATTTGAAAATCAAGACATTAATTACATCACTTATCTTTTAATACCAATTAAGGAACATATCAAGTAGGCCTTTGAACATCATGCCGACATCATATATCATATATATACACATATAACAGATTCATGCACGCATACTCGTAGAGCGTCATACATTATATTACCGCGGAACGTGCAGCCCGATCCATGAACATATTATATTATTGCCGAGGAACGTTCGGCCCGATCCAAGATTGTATGCAAAAGTTAGAAACATTAATACTTACAAAATCATTTTAAGGACATGAATTCTTATACTTGGCTATTTATCCAATTATGCAACAATCCCAACCATACTACGTATAATCGTATTAAAAGGCCAATAGAAATCGTAGACGAACTTGGAAACTTATCAATAGAGCTTCGGAATCATAAGTACGTATCGAAACCATATGAAACGACTTATGGAGGTCAAAGATATTAGCCACCCTAATGGCTCCAAGAACAAGAATTTCTTTGAAATCATGCATATACGTCATTTGTTCAATTTATAGAGATCATGCCTTAAGAAAGAGAGGTGAGCCTTACATACCTTGCCCGCTTTCTACGCAAATCCGAATTTAAGTCTTTGACTTCGTAAAATCTACAACAAAATTAATGCGCACCAAACATTAGGTATAGACACTTAAAAATTCGATTCCAACCAACACTTTTTCTACATAAATTTCGGCAGCATTTCCCCTGTAAATGCACCATCCCCGAGAATTCAACTCGGCCAAGAATACCACAACAAATCCGAGAATTTAACTTGACCACAATATCAACAACAATACCAACAATTATTCTAACAATATCCACCATCGATTCAAAACGCATACTAGCATTAGCAGCTTCGTTCTACAACTTCAACGGCGTCTCAATTATATTCAATTCATATTTGATCACACATTCAAGTACTAGTCCAAGATCATTCAACACAATTCAAAAGCATTTTTAAACAATCTACAAAATATTCAAACAATCCCATCAACATCATATTGCACCCGAAACTTCCATAAATGCAACGAAACTACGACGACACATTTTTCTTCTTACAAATTCATCAACAACAACCACAATTCCACTTTAGCAACTCCACTTCCATAATTACATAAAAACCATATTAAAATCACATAATTTCTTACCATAACCTACAACAAATTTTCATGCCAACTTGAACCATTAGTCTTTCATTTACATCACAAAGGCCACAACAACACAATTAACATACTAAATGAATTTAATTCATCTTCCTTCACCAATACAACATCACACCGCCACACACACTCACACGGCCTCATCCACAACACACCATTTTCATGCTTTTCATTCATTTCTACATACTACAACGCACATAAACCTTCTATAACATATAAAAGAGTAGAATTCTTACCTTTTCCAAAATTTCCACTTGCCACTAAAGTGATTTTCTTGCTTAAATAATTATACCACGTTGAAGAGGGCCTTGAACTTAGTAAGAATTCAAGAAGAAAGGAATTTTTGGATCAAAGTTTGTTGGCTTGAGTTTTTTTTTCTCTCTTCTTTCTCGGCCGAATGGCCCCTTACTCTTGTTGCTTTTTTTTTTCTTGAATGTTCTAGAGGAAATTGACAATTTAGTGATAGATTATCCCCTTTTATTCATTTAATTTTTTGCCTCACTTGGGCCTTGGCACAACCGGCCACTTATTGGGCCATTCCCTTTTTTTTTCTTTTCCAAGCCCAATTATTTTTGGCTAATTTTTGTAATTCATGAAACTATTTTCCAACATTCCAATTTTTGCCCTTAGCCTTTCTCAATATTTCTGCATCAATATTTTTCATGAACAACTTATATATTGAATCAGATCAAAATATGGTCTTGTCTTTAACTTGTCACAATTATTTCAAACTTTCCGAATGTGCAAACGGGATATAACATTGACCGAGACTAATGAAGCATGGCACACTAGAGATTCGAAAGTGGGTGGAGGAAGTTCCTCCAAACATGTCCTCACCCGTGAAATGATTAAGAAGGAGGAAGAGAGAGATGAGTCCATGGCCAAACTTGTCACCCAAATGGACCTTCTGACAAAACATGTCATGGGTGGCGGAAGCAAAAAGGTGAACGCGGTAGAATCCTGTGAAGGGGGTCCTCCGGATGAGCAATGTTTTCAAATGTATAATGAGGAGGCGAGTTATGTCAACAATCTAAGGGAGGGTTCCCGTCCTAACTACTAAGGTCCGAATCAAGGATCTTGGCAGCAAGGTCAAGGGAATCAAGGTTGGAACAAAGAACAAGGTCACTCTAATTGGAGAGATAATCGTAACAACAATCAAGGGGGGGGGGGGGTACAATAGCAATTACAACAATCATCGGAGCACAAATCCGTATGTCCCTCTAAAGGGAAATCAACCAAGCTCTGGTCAACTGCCCAATAGCGACTCCGCTAGCTCAAAAATTGAAGATATGTTGTCAAGGGTATTGAGGAAAGTGGAGTCCACCGACACCTTTTGCAAGGAGACTAGAGATGAGGTCAAATCCATGGGTCAAGTTGTAAGTTCACACTCCACCTCCATTAAAAAATTGGAGTCTCAACTTGGCCAAATCTCGGCAATCCTAAACCAAAGGCAGAAAGGCTCACTCCCTAGTGACACAGTTGCAAATCCAAGGAACGATGGTGAACATAAATGCAATGCAATTACTTCTAGGAGTGGCAAAACAATTGGGGAAAATGCGTTGGTGAAAGAGAATATGTTGGGTGATGAAGAGAAAATGGTTGAAGAACCCATGGTTATTGAAGAAGAAGCGAACCCAAAGAATATGCGGGCTGGTATTGAAAATCCCATGGTTAACAAGGACCTTCCGGAAATCATTGATGCCTCGGAAAGCAAGGAAGCTGCGGAGGAGGTACCAAGGGCTTCACCGCCCGTTATGAGGCCTCCCCCTCCTTTTCCCCAACGATTGGCAAAAAAAGCAGAAGATGGGAAGTTCCTCAAGTTCATCGAACGATTAAAGGATCTCTCAATAAATATTCCATTGGTTGAGGCACTTGAACAAATGTCCGGTTATGCGAAGTTCATGAAGGATATCGTGACCAAAAGAAGGAGTCCTGGCATTGAATCATTGGGAGGCACTCATCATTGTAGTGCAATAGTCACCAAAGCTTTGGTGCACAAAAAAAACGATCCCAGAGCATTCACAATCCCATGCACCATTGGTAAATACAAGTTTGCTAAAGCTTTATGCGATCTTGGAGCAAGCATCAATTTGATGCTGCTGTCTATATTCAACAAGTTGGGATTAGGCACCCCCCGTCCTACCACGATGAGATTACTTATGGCGGATAGAATCGTAAAGAGGCCCATTGGTATTCTTTATGATGTGCTTGTAAGAGTGGATCGATTTATTTTTCCTGCCGATTTTGTGATCTTGGATTATGAAGTTGACTTTGAAGTTCCCATAATCTTGGGATGACCATTCTTAGCCACGGGGCGTGCCCTCGTGGATGTGGAAGAGGTGATCTGAAATTTAGAATGAATGATGAAGAGATCACTTTCCAAAATTGCAAGTCAATGAAACAACCGGCGGATATGAGTGTTGTATCGGTTATTGACACAATTGATGAAGCAATGAAGACAAATATAGAACATGAGCATATAGGTGATATGTTGGCTGCGGTGATAATGAACCATGAATGGGACGACGAAAAAAAAATTGAGGAGATGGTCAATGCATTGATTGGAATGGGGTCTTACCACCTCAATCCAAAGAGACTCGATCATGACTTGGAAAATCGAGCAACTCCTCCTGCAAAAACTTCAATTGTTGAGCCTCCTACTTTGGAACTCAAACCTCTTCCTTCACATTTGAGGTATGAGTTTCTTGGATCCAACAACACATTGCCCGTGATTATATCTGCCCGGTTGACGGATGAGCAAAGAGAGAGGTTGATGGTGATCTTGAGAAGACACAAAAAAGCTGTTAGGTGGAGTATTGCTGATATTCAAGGGATTCCACCCGGTATTTGTACGCATAAAATTCAGCTTGATGAAGACTGTGAGCCAAGCGTTGAACATCAAAGGAGATTAAATCCTCCTATGCAAGAGGTTGTAAAGGTTGAGATAATCAAGTGGTTAGATGTCGGGGTTGTATACCCCATTTCGGACAGCTCATGGGTGAGTCCGGTTCAATGTGTGCCAAAAAAGGGTGGGATCACCGTGGTTGCGAATGATAAAAATGAGTTGATTCCCACTCGCAAGGTCACCGGATGGCGGGTTTGCATGGATTATCGGAAGCTAAATAAGTGGATCAAAAAGGACCACTTCCCAATGCTATTCATGGATCAAATGCAAGGCTTGCGGGCAGAGATTATTACTACTTCCTTGATGGGTATTCCGGGTACAACTAAATCACCATTGCACCCCAGGACCAAGAGAAAACTACCTTCACTTGTCCTTATGGGACCTTTGCTTTCAAGAGAATGCCTTTTGGGTTATGTAATGCACCCGCAACATTTCAACGTTTCATGATGTCTATTTTCTCCGATATGGTTGAGGAGTCCATTGAAATCTTCATGGATGACTTTTCCGTAGTTGGGGATTCCTTTGATGAATGCTTGCAGAATCTTGCCCAAGTATTGAAACGATGTGAAGAGACAAATTTGGTTCTAAACTGGGAGAAGTGCCTTTTCATGGTTAAATAAGGCATCGTCTTAGGGCATAAGATTTCGGAAAAGGGGCTTGAAGTCGATCAAGTTAAAATTAAGGTTATTTTTAAGCTTCCCCCTCCAATTTCCGTTAAAGGTGTTCGTAGTTTCCTCGGGCATGCTGGGTTTTATAGAAGATTTGTCAAGGATTTCTTGAAAATAGCCAACCCTCTATGCAAGTTATTGGAGAAGGAGTCGAAGTTTGTATTTGATGATTCTTGTTTGAAGGCATTTGAGGCTTTGAAAGAGAGACTCACATCGGCTCCTATCATCATTGCCCCGGACTGGTGTCAACCCTTTGAGTTGATGTGTGATGCAAGCGGATTTGCCATGGGGGCTGTTCTTGGCCAGAAGCCTGATAAGATCTTTCACCCAATTTACTACGCAAGCAAGACTCTGAACAGTGCCCAAATGAATTACACTGTCACAGAACAAGAGTTGCTAGCTATTGTGTTTGCCTTCGAGAAGTTCCGGGCTTATTTGTTGGGCAACCATGTGATTGTTCACACCGATCATGCAGCCCTACGTTACCTCATGACAAAGAAAGATGCAAAATCGAGGTTGATACGTTGGGTCCTTCTCTTGCCAGAGTTTGACTTTGAAGTCAAAGATAGAAAGGGGTGTGAAAATCAAGTGGCGGACCACTTGTCTCGTCTTGAAGAGGGTGGGCGTCCATTGGATGGCCTAGAAATCAATGAGTCATTTCCGGATGAGCAAGTAATGGCGGGGTCGCATGACATGATCCCTTGGTATGCCGATTTTGCTAACTTCCATGCAAGTGACATTATGCCGGTGGATTTGAACTTCCACCAAAAGAAGAAGTTTTTGAGTGATGCCCGAAAATTCTATTGGGACGACCATATCTATTCAGAGTTTGCGCCGACAACATCATAAGGAGGTGCATACCCGAAGTAGAAATGATGCCCATCATCGAATCTTGTCACTCATCACCGGTTGGTGGACACCATAGCAGTGCAAGAACAGCGGCTAAGGTTCTGCAAAGTGGCTTTTATTGGCCTACAATCTATCAAGATGCACATGAATTTGTGAAAGCTTGTGATCAATGTCAAAGGCATGGAGGCATCTCGAGGAGGCATGAGCTACCGATGACCCCGATTCTTGAGGTCGAATTGTTTGATGTATGGGGCATTAATTTCATGGGTCTATTTGTAAGCTCTTACAGCAACAAGTACATTCTGGTGGCAGTAGACTACGTGTCCAAATGGGTGGAAGCAATCGCGCTCCCCAACAATGAAAGAAGAAGTGTCACTGCATTCTTGAAAAAGTATATTTTCTCAAAGTTCGGAACTCCAAGGGCAATTATTAGTGACGGGGGCCTCTCATTTTTGCAATCGATTATTCAAAACTCTTCTTGAGAAGTATGGAGTCAAGTATAAAGTTGCCACCCCGTATCATCCCCAAACAAGTGGCTAAGTTGAAGTTTCAAATAGAGAAATCAAGAGCATACTTTCCAAAATAGTAAATGCTAACCGGACTGATTGGTCAAAGAAATTGGATGATGCTCTATGGGCATACCGAATAGCCTACAAGACCCCAATTGGCATGTCTCCTTATCAATTAGTGTTTGGAAAAGCTTGTTATCTTCCGGTGGAACTCGAACAGAAGACATTGTGGGCCTTGAAAAAGCTGAATTTGGAATGGGGTGATGCCTCAGACTTGAGGTTGGGGCAGCTTAATAAGCTCGATGAATTTCGATTTAGAGCATATGCGAGCTTTTCACTCTACAAGGCCCGCATGAAACACTTCCATGACAAAAAGATCTTGCCAAGAGAATTTAGCCCCGGGGATAGTGTATTGTTGTTTAATTCAAAGCTCAGGTTGTTTCCTGAAAAATTGAAATCCAAATGGTCCGGGCCCTTTGAAGTGACACAAGTGTACCCGCATGGAGTGATCGAAATCGTTTGTCCGAACGGAGATCGTATCAAGGTGAATGGACAGCGGGTTAAGCAGTACTTGGGCCTCCCGAATGAGTTGGAGACAAAAAGTATTGAGGAGATCTACCTCAATGAACCATGAAGGAAAAGTCACCACGTCGTGCCGCGACGCAAAAATCAAGCGCTTCTTGGGAGGCAACCCAAGCTGGTATTTTTATGTTTTGATTGTTTTTGTTTTGTGATTTACATATACGTTGTTATGTGTTTGTTTTGTTGTTTCAGTGATTTGGAATATATGGGATTTATACGCGGACTAATCAAGGGAACATGCCCAAGTGTAAAAAAAAAAAAAAAAAACACGTTGCAGTGTCACTGCATCTTCGCATGTTCAACTTGCGAAACCGCATGTTACTTCGCAAGTGCTGCCACAAGAATTGTGGAATTGGTCATGCTCTGACATAAGATGTGTTTGTACTGCAGTCCCGCAAACACAACATGCGGGACGCATCATTGGCCGCAAAGCGTGCCACAGGTAAGTGAGGTGCGGGTCAACTGACCCGACCCGACCCAATCCTTTTCTTTTAAAATTAAACGATTCCCACGTATTCCAATCAGTTTCAATTCTCCCTCTCCACCGTTTCATCTCCTCCTCTCTCTCTTCCATCTGCTATTAGTGCAAATCAACAACTGAAAATTCGCTTTTTTTGTGTGCCTCTAAAGATTGACTTGGAACAAAGCCCTCATTTCTCCATTCTCTATGGAGTTCAGGTACAGACTCTTTTACCCTGCTGATAGGTGGTAAGAATTGGATACTAATGCTAAATACACTCTGATGATCCTATGAAATCAGTGATTGATGTCGTTCTTGCTGTGTTCCTAAATATTTCTTGCTGTGTTCCGAAATATGCACTCAATGATTGATGGATATCTTGTCAATGTTAGACACGTATGTGGGGTGTTACCCAAAAATGAATGCTTTCTTGTTTACCTGTTGGGTAGGTGTTAGGGGGAACCGAAATAGTTAGAATAGTCGCTTGCGTTAGTATCGCCTACTTCATGCTTGAGAAAATGTCCCAAAGATCTTAATTGCTATTCCGTCTTGTTATTCCCGCTCGAATTCGTCGCTTTAGCCAATGATAGACGGTGTGACAACCCTCTTAAGGGAATAAGTTCCGAGGTTGGACGTGGAACGGGTGAACGGGTGTGAATTAGAGGGACAAATCATAGGTGTCACACTTTGCGTTACAAAGTGAGACTCGCATGTCAAACATGCGGAGTCACAGTTGTATCGCAAAGTGTGCCAGAAGGTTCACCAACAATGGGACACTTTGCGGTTCAACATGCGACTCGCATGTCAGTCATGCGGAATCGCATGTTGTGACGCAAAGTGTGACAGCAATGCATAATGCGCCTTAAATTCTTTGTCATTTTCATTTGTTGGGTTTTACATCCGTTTGGCTTATATTTGCATTTCGGAACACCATAAAGATAGTATTCCATGTGTGGTTGCAGGACGGCAAGGACTAACCGAGCAAAGGACACCCCTCCTGTAGCAGAGAAGCAAGCAGTCGGTTCGCGAAAGCAGAATGCCCTAGATACCAACGTCCCTCAGTCTGAAGAGGGGACGTCTACAACCCAGGATGCACCAAGGGCCTCTCAACCGGCTAGAGCCACAACAGGGGAACCAGAGAGTGATGTCGATGTGGCAAGGAGGCAAAGAAAGGCCGAACATGAAATCCGATTTGCTAATGAGGGGTCCAAAGCACTATACTATGCTTGGTGCAAGGTTAAGGAGGATGGTAACCTCACCCGAGGTTTCCATGAGGAGAAACAAGTGAGCCGCAATGGGCTACGGGCATCATATCCAGGATTGGTTCAAAAACTGGAAGCCCAGCAGTGGGAATCGTTCATGAACCCTCCTGGAGACTACTGTCAAACGTTAGTAAGAGAGTTTTATGCCAATTATGGGGCCCTGTTGAGTAGCAAACGAGTGCGTCGACAACCCAAAAAATCAATTGATCACATTAATTGGGTGCCGGTGAGAGGTGTTGAGGTGGACTGCTCCGCCGAGGAAATAAATTCGTACATTTGTGGACACCGGGAAGATGAATTGAGGGGGGAATGGCCACCTGCCTATTCTGAATACACTCGAAGAAAGGAAGTTCCAGCTGATTATCGTGAGTGGGCAGCGTCAGTGATTTTGACTGGACACCAGACTGGATAGACTCAGCGGTTAGCATCCACAAGAGTACCCTCAGCCTTCAAGCTAAGTTATGGTTGTCCATCGTATCCTCCAGAATCATGCCTTCTAAGAATGATACTATGCTTTCCATCGACAAGGCAGTTCTAATCGACTCTCTCATGTCAGGGTATCCAGTGAACTTGGGAGAGATCATCCAGCACGAGATTAAGGAACGGGCTCATCATAAAAATACATCTTTCCCCTTTCCTTGCATGATCACTGCCTTTTGTCGGAAAGCTGGGGTCCCTCAGTTCGAAAGGATTGATATACCCTTGATAGCAGATCAAACGATTGACATTACCAGACTTAAACCCGGGACCAGACAGAGGAAAGAGGCTGAGCACTCGCGGGAATCAGTTACCGAGTTAGACCCACACATTATGGACACTTCGCGTCAGAGCCCAACTGTTCCATCCGCCTACTCGGGTCCTGAGCTTTCAGGTGAGCCAGCAGCAGCCACAGACACAGCCCCCTCCACTTCCAGGGCCACTCCCTCAGCTTCATCAACGGGGGCCACTATTCCCAGGGAAGGCATGCGTCTGATCCGTCTTGCGGACGCTAAGGTAAATAAATTGGTGACTGAGCTGCCTGGGATCATCAAGGATGCCATTAGCTCCACAGGTTGCATCCCTTGAAGAGGTCAAAAGAGAATAACAAAAATTAAATGATCGGTTGCAGTCGATCGAGCTTCGCTTACAGCGAGTCGAGGGTGGTCGTACGGAGGACTTACCCTTCATCCGAGCTGATCTGGCACAAGCCCGTGCAGTGAGTCAGGAGTTTGATCCATCCCACATTGGCCCTATCTTACCCTCAGCGACAGAACTTTTCTCCAAAAGGCCCGCTGAGCCGCAGGACGACCTTGCTTCCGAGGAGGCTGAAGAAGAGGCCGAAGAAGAAGATGAGGGTGAGTATAAGGATGATGATGAGAATCAGAGGTTGGATAGAGCTCGCAAGGAAGCCTTAGCGGCTGGAGTTGATAGAGAAGATGTAGACACCATGGTGGGGGTACAGAGGTCAATAGAAGAGCAACTTGGGACCGTAGGCACAGACGATGATCCCACACAGGCCAGTGGGATTGGCACCTCCGACCCCATTCAGGAGATTTTGAGCGGATCGCCTGACCTCACACCACCATTGGAATTAATCCCGGCTGTCCCGAGTCCTGCTCCTCCGGCTGCTCGTCCGGTCGCTTAAGGCGTCTCAGTGAGCTTCCTACCTCCTAATTTTGTGTAGTAGATGCATATGAGGACATAGCATATATTTTTGTTGGGGGTGGGAGCATATGTTTTTGTTGGGGGTGTTGTTGTCGTTATGTTTTCTTTTTAGATTTTGGGTTAAAGTAGTATAAAGCAACTCGACTTGTATAGTGACAGTTTAATCAGGTTTTTGTTGGGGGTGTTGTTGTCGTTATGTTTTCTTTTTAGCTTTTGGGTTAAAGTAGTATAAAGCAACTCGACTTGTATAGTGACAGTTTAATCAGGTTTTTGTTGGGGGTGTTGTTGTCGTTATGTTTTCTTTTTAGCTTTTGGGTTAAAGTAGTATAAAGCAACTCGACTTGTATAGTGACAGTTTAATCAGTTATGGCATATAAAAAAAACCCTTTTTCTTTACATGATGCACGTAGTGACATAGTGTTTGCTGATAAGGATGTATTGGCCGCGAAGATCTAGTTGGGAAGCAATTAGAAAATAATGTAGTAATTCATGTGCTATCTGTGTGAGGTTTTTATCATTCGTGTCTTCTACATAATTGTGATCTAGAACTTGCCCGGAAAGTATATCAAGGCGAAATCCTAAACGACACCTTGCTTGAAAAAGGATGTTAGGCTTTCTTTGGATTGTCACTAAAACCTTAAAATTGCCTACCCGATGCATATTTTCCCACGTCAACCTCTTTGGGCCTTTAACCTTTTTCTCTGGCAACCAAGTTACAAGCCTTAACCTTTTATTTCTTTTGATCTATCTATTGGAATCCTACCTCCCGGAGTACTTTGAAAGTGTAAACACAGGCTAAAAGCCTAAGTTTAGCGGTGATGGTTGGAAAAATTTGTAATGTGGAAGTCGGTTAAAAGGTGAAAGGGTTATCTAAATATATATATATATATATATATATATATATATATATATATATATATATATATATATATATATATATATATATACTTATATAGAAAAGAGAAGTTTTGAATAAAGGAAAGACTAATGGGTGAAAAGAACAGATGAAGAAAAATGATGGAAAAGTTTTAAGGGATGAGTACTTTGATTGATTGAAATGTGTCGTGCTCCGAGAGGTTTTTGAGTCACTCGTACCCAAACTGTGCCCTATCCTAACCAAAAGCCCACAAAACTACCCGCAAGTCCTAACTGATTTCAAATGAGGTGTGTTTACATTAGTGGAGAAATACTTAAAGGGCAAGCCTATGGCATCGTATTTGTGTGCTTGTACACATTCTTGGAGTGTGAGTTTTTTCTCTTCTCTTTCGTCTGTTGTCCCATTTATTCTTGTGAATATTTGCATTCCGGGACTTTCGTTGGTCTTTTGTCAGGGCATGTGGATTACAAAACTTGATAAAAGAATTGCTTCCCGACTTAGCATTCGAGGACAATCCCTTAAAGCAAAACACATTGCACCACCTAATGAAACGTTTGGGTTTCACTCAACGTCCTGAATACATGCTTGTAACTGATCACTATCACCATCGTAGCCAATGTTGTCTTTGAAATGCTTGAACGCCTGTCTTGTGTCTCGGTTTTGTTTTAGTTGCTTGAGGACAAGCAAAATTTTTAGTTGGGGGTGTTGATGTGCCGTGAAATTACTTGATATTCGATGCTAATCTCTTAAGCTTTTGTAAATCTTCAGGCACTTTTGGTGTTACTTTTCGTGTGTTTATGTCATTTTGTAGGAAAAGATAGTTGGAAAGCATAACGGAAAAAAATGAAGAAAAATAGGACAAGAACACACTGCACAACATGTGAATCGCATGTCATGCCTGCGGTTCCACAATTATACCGCAAAGAGTGACAGAACTCTGAAGAAGAGAAATGAAAAGTTGCGCCATATGCAAGTCCAACATGCGGGTCGCATGTTCAACATGCGGCACAACAGTTCTCACCCAAAGTGTGCCAGAGAACTCTGAAGAAGATAAATGAAAAGTTGCGCCATATGCGAGTCCAACATGCGACTCGCATGTTCAACATGCGGCACAACAATGCTCACGCAAAGTGTGCCAGTACTCTGGAAGGCAAAAGCACAATGTGCGGCGGCTGAGCACGACATGTGTCTCGCATGTTTGTCTTGCGGCACACTATGCGAGACGCATGTTGCATCTGCAGGGGTACTTGTGTCTAAACTTTGTGCACGTTTATGGGAGATATAAATACCTAACTAGGGTTCTGACAAAGACATTCTCTGTACTTGATATTTTCTTTTTGTGTAAGAAACATTTATGTCTGGTTGTTGAAGCTTTGAAGGAGAATCTTTCACTTTATTTGGAGTTGTTTTCACAACAAGCTTTGTAAGCATTATGACTACATTACCTATCTTTATTTCTTATTTAATGCAAATGTCTAGCTAATCTCACTAGCTAAGGTTGTGGGACCAAATGTGTTAGTAATGTGATTGGGTTTCATATTCACTCCTCATTTTTATGTTGACGATGCATTCTATTTGCTCTTCGTACCTTAACATCTTTTGATGGTTGCAAACATCAATTGCGCCTAGTCACTTTCACCTTGCTTGAGAAAGAAGGTGGAAGTTAGGAAAAGGGTTAGATAGCAAGGATCTGGGTCAATACACCCATCTAATAGCTTGAGCTAGAGATAAGATGGCTAACTTGTAGCGTATTGGATGTGTATATAGTTCACATTCTAAGGCTTGAAAAAGCTTAGTAATGATATTTATTAATTTGATCGAAGGACTTTTAATAAACTTAAGCAATCCATCGTTAATCGCATCACAACATTCAAAGAGGTTAAATTGATACCCTCTCGCATTGCTTCCCATTGGAACTGCAACCTTAGGCCTTCTCTCTAATAGTTTACATCTCATTACAATACTATTTAATTGTCAGTAATCAAACATCAAACCTAATATCATTATATCCTCTTACCCTCGAAGTTTAGACTAATAGTCGAGTGTTACACGTGATAAGTCTATTTCTTCACTGTATTCTCTGTGGGATTCGACCCCAACCTTGTTGGGTTCTATATTTGACAACGACCGCTTACTCCTTATAATAAAGGTGTAATTTGGGCGTATCAGGAGTTCCATGATTGGTGGAAGTGTGGTGAGTATGTTCCGTGGATGCATCATATCTTAGTAAATGAACTGGATAGAAAGCTCTAAGGCTAAAAATCAGGAATTAGACGTTAGTGTAAATAAGGAGATAAGACTTAATTAATTGGCCTAAGGGAATACGAAATAGGACTACATTTGACTAGTCGGATAACCGGTATTACTGTGGGAATAAGAGAATTGAAATAATTAGGAGTATAGAGGTGAGTACGTATCGGTGTAATAATCTATATGGGGAGTCTTGAAGGTGCCCGTTGACTTATCTGCTTATCTTATTGATTTTATATTGTGTTGCGTGAATTAATCTTAGTCGACCTATGATGCTTACCAGTACGTGTGGTGTATTGATACTACTCTTGCTACATTCCTTTTGGGGTGTAGGTGTGTTACAGGTGATAAGTTGAAGTTTCTCTCCGTGGATTCCGGACATCTTCCTACAGTCTTGCTCATCTCATTCCAGGCAGAGGCTGTGTCGTTTATTTTGTTAGTCCTTGCGTAATAAGAGCTCTTGTACCTGTCTAGACTAGATCCCGGGGATTTTTCAGTTTCTTGTATCAATAACAGAGTCATCCCGAGTATTTACTTTTAATTTGTGATTGATAAGTATTTTGTTGTTAACAAAACTATTTGAACATTGGGTTGGTTGGTAAAGGTTCACCCACTAAGTAGTAATATGGTAGGTGCTTGCACGGGCCGTAATTTGGGTCGTGATAGTTGGTATCGGAGCCTAGGTTACCGGTCTCACAAATACAAGAGCAAATGTCCAGTACAGTTTTGTGGAATGGTACAATGACGTTTGTACCTATCTGCAAGAGGCTATAGGATATCTAGAAGTTTCCACTTCGTTCATTCTATCGTGCTACTCCAAATACGTCGTCTCCTAGTTGAACCCAATTGATATCTAGGTGATTCTAATTGGTATCTTGACGGGTTAATTGGTATCTGTTGATTCCAATTGGTATCTTATTATATTGATTCGAAGAAGACCTTCTATGAGTAGGATGCATGTTAAGTATGTGAACAAATGGGAATTCCGTGCTAGTATTAAGTGTTATAAATTGTGTGTTCATTTTAGGAAGATTAGCAAGTCGAAAGTGCATTCGTACTCGTTAGGTCAAAACTGTGTTGGTACGCGCTAAGCAAACGGACAAGCCCCTGTGAGACCTCAATTGGTGGGAAATTATTTTTGTGTGGATTGTTCTTCTTTTGGTGTGGTCTTTAATTTTTGCCCCTCAAATTGCTGGTCTTTAATTTTTGAGTATTAGAAAAGGGCGAAAAAGAAAAGGAAAAAGAAAGAAAATAGAAATTAAGTATTTAATGTAATGAATTTTAATATGGAAAAAAAGATTACTAATACTAATATAAATAGAATATTTTGTGTTTTTTTTCCCAAAAAATAATTGGACCCTGAGTCCGTTCTTCACAGAATTGGAAGAGCTTAGAACAAATAAATTATTGCCGCCAGCTTGGTCCCCTCCATCAATTTCTCCACTAAATTGTATGTTTCTCCTTTCCCCCCTTCTCTAAACATAAACACAAACTTAGTTAATTAAATTAAATTATAGTTAGTGTTGTTTTGTACCTTGTGTTTTAGTATGAAGATTCATGACATAATGCACTTGTTGTTCTACACAGGTCCAGGTATCGCCAATGTCTAACCTCAAAAATAATGTTCCCCGCGAAAATACAGAAGCCTATGTCCAGGTTTTTTTTTTCTATATTTGTGCAGTGCTTTTGTTAATTTTATTTATCTCTTCAGCATGCTTACTTGCTCAAACTTGTTTGCTGGGATTTGAAGGTGCCAAAAGGGAAACAAAAAACAATGGAATAGTAACTAAAAGTTTCACTTGTTACAGTAGAACCAGTCAGTCATAATCTCTAGGAACTAAAAAAAAAAGAGTTTCTTATGCCAAAGGGGATTCGACAACCTATATATATGCAAAAAGAAAAAAAACATAAAGAATACTTTTTTTTTGATGAAGTAAGTGGGATATTATTAATAAAAGCATCATGAAGATGCATAGATTACACAAGAAAGAAAACATAAAGTATACTATAGTCAAACGGATGAACCATAACAGAAATATGTTGGTAAAAAAGGAAGAAACGATCATTAGAACGGTTGTAGATGAACAAATTAATCTTGGTATGACATCGATCTTAATCTCAGATTTTTTGCTCTACAAGATGTGTTGGTTAACCGCTCTAGTCGGTAAAATCTTATATACTAGTCAGGATACAAATGCTTTTGCCTTGCTGAACCGTTACACATCAGGAAGTTTTCTTTGGAAGAAATCTGAAAGAGTAAAAGCCCAAATTTCTACCGACCTGAATGTTGTAACTTGTGGTCTAATAGGTATGAGGACTCCCTTTATGTAGCAATGTGTATAGTAATTTAAATCTTGTAGCCTGGAGCTAAATGCCCTTGAATAGATTTCATAGAGTTTCTTCCCATGTGTCCTAGCCTTGGTGGACAGAGTTACCTGGTACCTGTTGCTGGTAGGAGGTGGCAGGTATCCCTAGAATTAGTCGAGGTGTATGCAAGCTATGCTGGGACACCACGGCTATAAAAAAAATGATTTCTTAGAGTTTCTCTTGGGTCATTAATTGTTGTGCTTCTCATGGAATTTCTGACTCTTTCTGCACCACTTAGTCTCTTGTCTGATTATATTCAAACTGCGACCGTTATTTGTTTATGGAGATTGCACCTGTTTCACGTATAACTTCACTTGGTTAGTTGAGGGGTTGGAACCTAGAGTTCACATGTCCTCTGTTTTAATCTATTAGTAAACTTTCTTTACACTAAAGAGAACCAGCTAAACTGAAGTACTCAAAACGAAGCTGTTACTAGTGGTTCGGACTGGTTTTGTTTGTTTCCTAATATGCCTCTTTACATCATGTGTATTACCTTTTAATTTATTTCTTAAGCATCCATGGGATGCAGCCGATAATCATTTCAAGTGAAGTCCCCGAAAAACAGAAAGCATGCAGCAGAAGTCCTAAACAACATGTCTGTTACACCCCCTAACAAAGATTTATCTAGCAGACTAGTATTAACTCTTACGAATCTCAAGTGTTCTAGTATAGTGCTACACATTTTATAGCATATTTATTATCTTAAGGTTTGATAAAGAAATTGAGACTCCAATTTGCTCGGTGTTTGTAAAGCCGCTACTTAGATCTTTCCACTGTAACACATTTACTTGGTAAATCACTAGATAATAAATACCTCTAATCCCTGGGTATAGCACGCTATCCTCAATTGTTATGACGTGGATAACACATCAATTGAATTTTTCACAAGTCAGTCCTCTAATTTCTATTTCCTCCCTCACTTTCTCCTCTTCTTCTTCGTTGTACTTCCGTTAGATCAGAGTTGAAGGAAAATTGGAAGAAAGAATCAATTGGAATCCTAAATGAGAAGTCAAAAAGATAGAGAGAGATTGGGGGCGGGGTGTGAGAGAAAACTGAAAGTTTGTATTGAAAATGAAAAATGAATCTTCTGTGCAGATCAATGAGCTATTTATAGTTACAGGGAACTAAGCAAATAACATAACTAAATGAAATACAGAAATCCATCCCCAGCCCTGGGACAAAGAAATGGTTAAGGTCTCTCTTAGAAAAATGTAAAAGAACACCAAGGTTTGTTGGGGATTTAAGTACAAAAAAAAACAATTTAAGTATGAGTTTTAGTGGAAAAGGTGCTAATGAAGAAGAAATAGAAAATATATACTCACCTATTTGACTGCGCATGGAGTTTAAGAAAAAAGAGAAGAATTTTGAACTTGTGGTGTAAAATGCAACCCATAGATAGATATTGCATCTGCCATGTTGCTGGTCTCCTTTCCATTTTTCCAATGACTCTGTTCCAAATTTTAACAGATTTGAATTTGTTCCAAATTTCAACAAATTTGAATTAGGCACCTAGGGGCAATCCCAGGTAGGTGGTTGGAAAGAAACCAGTTTTGCAACTTAGGATTTCTGCCAGTTCTTCTATATTGGAAACATCATTAACAAGGTGTATGATGCTTTTGTTCATGTAGATGTGTAATCCAGAAATGGTTTCAAAGACCAGAAGAGTAAGTTGAGATTGGACACCTGATGTATGTCTGTCTGCTCCACAAAAGATCAAAGTGTCATCTGCATAAACTAGATGAGAAATAGTAACTGTGGTGGATGGATTCCTGCCTATCCGGAAACCATGAATCCATCGTAGTTCTTTTGCTTTATCCAACAACTGAGTGAGATACTCCATGGAAAGTATAAAAAGAAAAGGGGAAAGGGGATCTCTTTGTCTAAGATCCTTGTGTGAAGAGAAGAAACCGACTTCTGTTTATCAAGACAGAGTATTTCACTGTTTATATGGAGAAGTAAATCCACCTTATCCACCTATCTCCAAAGCTTATCTTCTTTAAGATGTTGACTAAGTAAGACCAATTTAATTGATCAAAAGCTTTTTCAAAAAAATAAATCTGTTGATAACCGAGAAATCTGCTATTTCTAACTTCAAAATAGATGAATAATACAGTATTATCAAAGGTTCACTTTACTTAAGCCTTGAAGATAAGTACAAAAATTGGCAGAGCACTTCGCATCGGTTAGGCATAGTTCCAATCTAGGCACCAAGGCGAAAAAGGTGTGTGTCTCATCACCCATTGGCCCTCTGTTGAAGAGGACAATGCTAAAAAATAACTGCTCCTTCCGTCCCTATTTAGGAAACCAATCTTCGAGAAATTGCTTCATCATCAAGATTTGTTTTTATGTCACACCAAATGCACCGAAGCGTGGCTCTTTTGAAAAAATTATGTGCACCATTATGCAAATAAGAGAAATACCCTCTTTAGAGATCATAATATCGACAGTAATATTCTCCTTAAATGTTTTTCTAGATTCTTTGATTTGATGTGTCTGGACCGTTGGATGTTTAGTTTGGTAACTCTGATCCTCACCTGAGCTTCCATGTAATTTTATTTTCTAATGTATGTTAGTGGCATGCCCTTTTAATTTCTTTGCTTCTTTATTAAGTGTTGACACAATTTTACTAACTCGTGAAGTGATGGTGTGCAACCCATGTGCACTACAAAAACTGTACATTTTTAATTCTGAAAATACGTGAGCATTAATTTCGAAATCTTCAGACATTTGGGGGAAGTATGTGAAGACATCTATAAAGCATTTTAGATCCCCTCTAACACCCTTTGACATGTCTAGCCCGATTCTTGAATTCGCATGGGAACTGAGTATTGAACAATTGAGTGTGACAGTCCACACAAAATTGACAAGGGAAGAGTTTGTGCCTTCATCCCAAAACCTTAAGGCAATACATGAAATATGCCCAGACCCTTATAAGCGGTTTGCATACCTACATATCCTTATCATCTATAAAGTATACAAAAACATAACTATGTCCGATGAATAACTTTTCCTTACAAAAAAAAAACTATGTCTGATGAATTATTAATTA
This sequence comes from Lycium barbarum, assembly GCF_019175385.1. NCBI lineage: Eukaryota > Viridiplantae > Streptophyta > Magnoliopsida > Solanales > Solanaceae > Lycium > Lycium barbarum. The sequence continues at coordinate 121,588,460 of NC_083344.1, forward strand.
CCTTTAACTTTAAGTCTTAGCTGAAATGCTCTCATATTTCTTTGTTTTTTGCCTTTATATCTATTCTCTTTCATTTTGTAGTAGTAATTGCTACTTTCCTTTTTATTACAGATTTTAGGGACAGGAATGGATACCCACGAAACATCCCCGTCTGTTCTGCTCTTCTTTAAAAAGGAAAGATTCATATTTAACGCTGGAGAGGTAACTCTTGAGTGATAGTAATATCTATTACCCACTACATCTTTTTATTGGATAGTAGATTGGGGCTTACTTCAACTTGCCTGCTATTTCGTTATGTTTCTAAAAGTATGATTATTGAAGTTGAGGATACTCATTAACTCTGTTTATGCTTCACCCTTGTGATCCATTTCATACTTATCTTAAGAATTCTTGCTTTCCCGAATATTCTCATTCCCAGTAATTTTCGCATCTTGATTGTGCAATACAATTTAATTCGAAAGCTCTAGGAACAGGCAGCTTGGAGATGCCAACACAATGCTATTTTCGAAGGATGGGCGATGGGCGTTTGTTGACAAAGTATAATGAGTAGAAGTATTCTATTCACATTCATTCTTTTAGTAAATTGGTAGAATGCTTAAACCCAAGATTCCCTGTTAACCTCGAGTTAGTTTGCTGAAGTAAAGATCCCGATTCAACTCTTGGTTGAATTGAATTGATTGCAATTTCACTGTCAATAGGTGAGCATTCCAAGTTTTTTGTTTTTTTGGGGAGCTTGGAGGAGGGCGTGTGACACTTGCTGTGATTGTTTTCCACATTCAGTAGAATAGTGACAGCTTTTCCTTGTGGTTTTTAGTTGAAATAGTTTTCTGTAATAAGAATTGAAGCTCTGCATTTTGTATTCTGTAAAAAACCACCTTGTTCTGCACAACAAATATTATCCACTTGTTTAAAATTAAAAAAGAAGTTGTTACCCGCTTGTGGGAGTTGTCTAGTTAGTTCTAAGAACACTTATAAGGCGTTATTCCTCAAAGCATTACTTATGTTGCAGGGATTACAACGCTTCTGTACAGAGCATAAGATAAAATTATCTCAGGTATGTCTCACATGTGATTTCAGTTTGAAAGTACAAAAGTAATTGGTCACTGCTGTAACCCTCTTAATGCTTATAACTTTAGGGTTCTGGACACCTAGTTGTGATATGAAACTGTGGTGTATTTATTTATTCTGAGGACCTGCATTTTGAAGCTAGCTTGGTAGGTTAAAATTAACTAATGTTTTCATAACTATCCCCCTAAGAATTGAGATACCTAACTGCCCATATATGTTTTAAATCAGTGATAAGTTGCCCGCTTTGATTCTCTCTGAATATATTTCTCTTTCTCTCTCCTTTCATAGTTAGGCATGAGAAAGCTTGGTTACACTTCAGTTTGTCCTTCTGTTAACAAGTTGTCCTGGCTTCTTCATCTGTTAAGCTTGTTTCAAAATAGTTGAAGTATTGATCTCAAATCATTTTGAGGGTAAGCATAGATCCTTAGGCCATAAAATCACTACATGTTAGTTCAAAACCTGGAAATATGCCCCATGTTCACTTAATCTAAGCCTCTGTGCCTTTTTTTTCCCCTTTAGTGTGCATCCTAAAGAATAATGATGTTCTGTTTGGACTGACTTCTTGACTAAAAATGACCCTAGTTTAATTATACTCATATAGTTGGAAGAGAAGAACATTATGTGTGCTATATTTGATGTTGTTTTGGACTTGTTTGTATTTAGTTATGTGTAGCAGCTGCAAATCTCATTGTTGTTTCAGTCAAAACTTGAAGAATTAGCAATGCCCCAGGTTGATTCATTTGCTGACCTGATTAACTACTAAAAAATATTTTAGTTTCCAAATTCTCTCATGATGATTATTTTAGATTAGTGCCAGAGGGAAATCTGATTTGTAAACCAGTCCATGTTTAGTTAATAAGGATGTTGTTTGTGGTTGGTTTCAATCTGGATGGTTTAAGTTGGTATAGGAAGTTAAAATTTGAATTTCAGATTTCATAGTAATACAAGGTCTTTAGGGATAGCCAACAGAAGTGATCCAATGTGGCTTGTGATAATTCCTTTCATGTGATTCTTAATCTAACTTAGAACATCAGTTAGCTTTGTCAAAATTATATCTATGTGCTTAGATGCTACTTCAAACTTCGACAGTCATCAAGATGCCCCTTTGAAAAAAAACTTAATTCAATACCTTCTACCCCTATCCCTTAATAGTTGCTAGCATTCTGTGACATTTATGGGACCATTTTGAATCTGAGATTAAAGTCCTACTGGTATAAAAATAAACAAGAGTTATGCTTTAGCTTCTAAACCAGTCAAGTAGCCCCTTTTCTTGCACAATCTCATGATTCCTTATTTCTACCTTGGGCATGTATGAACTGTCTTAATTTGTTTTTCCTCTGCCTAACTGATTACACGTTATAAAGAGGGGGGAGAAAATAGAGACAAACCTCAGGACCAGTTTAAGATAAAAAGGGCAGATCACTGTCTGAGGTGTGCTTGTATACATCATTTTGGCGTCATTATGTTGGCTTAAAATCTAGAATCTGATTGAGTTGAGCCAATACATCAGGTGTATTGTAAATCTATTTTCTACCATGGGTTGCTATGTTTAACTTAAGTTTATTTATGTCTTAATTAAGAAAGATAACCTTTTAGGAATTACGAACAGTTTGAAGTATGGTATGGACTGACTGATAGCCCTCATTTGTTAAAATACTGTTCAGTTTAATGTTTGATCATAAACTAGTTTTCATTTCGTGCTCATGAGAGAGCTTTTTATTAAGGTTTCATTATTTCATTTGCTTAGCTTAGTTGTTAAAAAAGTTGGTCTGTATCTTGAGTTTTAAACTAAGTATGGTTTGGATCCATTTTTTTTGTTAACTATAAGTTTCTTTTAAACTGCTCACAAGGCTTGCATAATTACTGTTGTCAATGTTTTCCTCAACCACTAATTAGGGAGTACCTAAAGAGCTGGACACTCTTTTCTTTTGAAATATGTGAAAGAATGTTGTAGTTAGGTGATTTGAATGAGAGCTAAGCTTGCTTCCCTTTTGATCGCTGTAAACATTTTCAAAGGATAGAGATCTCTTAAGTTTAGTAAAGGTGCCAAGTCTTGGGATCGGGTTCCAGTTGCTTAATTATTTCTGAGAGGGAAAGGAGTTAGTCAAAACTTAGTTTGTGCGCATATGCTCGATAAGGAGCTTGTGTTTAGCATGCCATCTGGTAATCTAATAGTTTAATAAAGAGCGGCTGTCTTGAAACATATTAAGTACTTCTGAATCTGTCTTACTGAATGACTTATTGGTTTAAAGTCTCTTCCTTTGTTGTTATGCCTGCTGAAAGCCAAAGCATGCCTTGGGTTTGGTTTAGCCTCCTCCGATAGCCCGCCATGCCTAAGGTTCTAGAAACCTTTTGACCTTGTGCGGCATTAGGATGTGGATGGTGGTAACCCCTTTGTTGCTTATGTCTTTTGAGTGGAGGTCTTGTGGTGATGTTTTTGATCAACCTTTAAGCTCCCTGGCTCTTGAAAGCAAACCTGTTAAGTTGGGTACTTGGCTCTAGCATTTATGATTAGACTTTTGTTTGTTCTTAGTTGAGTTTTGGTGTGCTAATATTTGGCATTTAAGGCTACTGTCAGTTCTGTAATCTTTTCACAATGTTCATATGCTGTCGAATCCCTTTTAGCTAAACTAAGCACCTACTTTGAGCACCTTGGAGTATATTTGTTATCTTGTTTGGATATGTGTTAGTCTTAATGATATGGGCTAGTGTTAAAATCTAATCCTTCCTCAATGGTGATCTATTAGCTGCTTGAAGGCTCACTAATGAAGATTTTGTTTTAAGTACCTATTTGTCCATGCTACTCGTAAGAGGTTGTGTTTTAACAAATTGTTCTTTTAATAAATTATATTCCAATATCCTCAGCCTTAAGGGATCAACATTTATATCCTATTAAGTGGTGATTTCTGAATACTTTGGTCATAATGAAAATCTGTGCGTAATGGTCATCTCTTCTTCAAGTCTTAAAATTAAGACTTGACCAAATATGATAGATGAGGCATCTCATCTGATTTATCTTGATAAAATCTTTTTGTTTCGGATGCTCATCCTTCATCCCTTGTTTTCTTTTCATAACTTGAGGTACTTCTCCAAATCCCAAATATCATGGACTGATTTGCTGCACATTTGAAAGAGCTGCTGGTTGTATTGTGAAGTCCCATTTGTGATTAAATCGATGCTGCTACCTGCAAATAAATGGTGGTTCTTGGACCAGTTTTCCCGCTACATTCCTTAAACCAAATACTGCACTTAACTACAGCCCTGTGACAATTTGTTTGCTGCATTTTGTGGCTCATTGTGATTGCCTTTCTAAGGCCGCGTGGCTGCCTATTGTTACTACTAGTTGCTGATTTGCTGCTTTAAGTTTGGGGCAAAAGTAGATGCTGCCTAGCTTGTGGTTGAGCTAGTGTCTTGGTAACAAGCTGATGGGTTACAACTATATTTATGAGGAAACAGATACTACTCTAGCTGCATTTTGGCCATTCCGTTGATTTGTTTTGGCCACGAGTTACTGTATTCTAAACCTGAATTGCTGCTATATTTTGTGGCAAGGAGATACTGCATTTTGGCAATTCAAACCTCAGTTTGGTAGTGATATATTGCCTGCATTTTGAGCCAACTTGTGGCTGCATATTTATACAAGACTGTTGTGTTTGCTGTTGTACTTTAAGAGTAGCTGTTACATTAATGTTACTGTTACATTTGAGGCGTATTGCTGCACTTTTGAGACCATTGTGTTTCTGCCTTCAAAGGCATATTATCACTGCTTGGAGTAGACTGGTTGTTGCGTTCCAGTTCTTATCTTTTGATGAAAATGGCTGCTGCTATGTTTACGATCAAATCGCTCCCCATCTAAAAAGAACAGATGCTACACTCTAATGTTATGCAACTGCTATGGTCAAATCTTGCTGCACTTGTGAACCAAGTGATGGCTGTAATTTGGTGCAAAATCCCAGCTCAAAGGTTCCACCAAATGAAACGACAGTTTCACCATCTATGATGGAGTGATTTGTAGTGATTACATCCGTTGTATTTGAAATCTTGTCTATAGAAAGAGTAGAAAGACAACAGAAAAAGTAGGAAGAAACTAGCTTCCATTATTGAGTCCCTGTTGATGCTCAAGTCTTTGGTCACCTATGTACTGACTTTGATTTATAATTGAGAGTCAATTCCTCGTTATGTTCTGTTTGCAATGTTGAAACTGGCCTCTACAATTCTGAAATCCTTTGGGACGCGGCATCGTACTATTGTTGTTTCAACTAGACGTTATGACATGTAAGGATTTCAGATTTACTTCTACGTTATGGCATATAAGGGAGCCTTGGAACAATAGTAAAGTTGTTTCTGTGTGACATATAGGTCACAGGTTCGAGTTGTGGAAACAGTCATTGAGGCATTAGGGTAGGTTGTGTACATCTCACCCCTTGGGGTGCGGCCCTTCCCTGACCCTGTTAACTAAGGATGCTTTGTGCATTGGGTCACACTTCTACAATTTGACATTTGACTAGTAAAATCGGGAAGAAGAAATAACGAGATTGAAGTTTGACAATTACGATGCTAAGATCATGTGTCTTTTTCTGCCTAAATTTAGTATCAGACGTCTGCCTAAATTTAGTATCAGACGTCTGTTTATGGTCAATCCACCAAACCTGACTTTTGAGGAGGATATAAGTGATTAGTCATTTGAATTATGGTCTCAAAGCGTTATCTGTCTCCCTAAACTTTACCTTATTAAAAAAAAAAAAAAGCTGTTTCCTTGTGTGGTGCTTAAGTTGCCAATTAGCAAATATTTAGATGATGCAATCAGTGCCGGACCTAGGATTTTTTATTAAGTGGGTTTTGAAAACACTTCCTATATCTTCCATATTGGTTTCATTATCCCCCCCCCCCCCCTCCCCCCTAATCTTACGCGTTAAACCTTAGCCCAAAGATCTGAGATGTTACATTCTCATCACGTAAATTTTTAGAAAGTAAAAGGAAAGTCTACTTATATTAAGAAAAGTAATTGATTTTCTTCATCTTTTCAATATACTTTGTATAATTTAATTGAATTAACATCTACAAACATTTGTAAAATATAAGAATTTATTTTTATTTATTTGAAAGTTATCTTTGTTTATAAGTAACCTCATTAAAATCTCAACAAAAGAATAAATATAACATATCTAATTGATCTCTCTAGAACCAAACTATTTTTTTTTCGGGGAAGAAAAATGTTATTGTTTATATTGTTGTTAAAAAATTAAGAGACTTTATGGCATGTATTTGTTTGAAGGTAAAAAGAGGTCTAGAGTAAGGGAAAAAAAGACTTTTTGCTCAATTTTCAAATATTTTTATGCAATTTAAATATATGGTAAGCCTTTAGTTTTTAAGAGTTTTCAGAAAATATCGAACTAATCATTCAATAATTTAATGTCTCAAAGAGCGGGAAAGAAATAAAAAAATAATAACAAATTTAACTTTTAATCTTGGTTTTAGGCCCGTGTTAGAGTTTGCAGAAAATATCAAACTAATGTTTTAATAACTTAATGTCACAAAGAAGCGAACAAAAAAAAATTAAAAAAAAAATCTTTTTTTTTGCGCGGATTGCCCTTTATTTGGGGTGGTCTTTAATTTTTGCCCTTCAAATTGGTGGTCTTTAAATTTTTACCCCTCGCCTAACACTCCAAGATTGTGAGTTCGAACCTCAGCTCAGTTAAAAAAAAATTACAAGGCAGAATTTGGGCTGCATAGGTCTGCGTTAAGGCAGAATTCGCATGGGCAGCAATTCTGCCTGTGCAGGTCAATTTATGTCGGAAGGCAAAATTTCTACCTGAAGGGTAGAATTTAAAGACCACCATTTTGAGGGGTAAAAATTAAAGACCACCCCAATGAAGCACCCCAATGAAGGGTAATCCTGCAAATTGCCCTAAAAAATTTAACATTTAATCTTAGTAAGCCCGGACCAAATGCCACTAGGACTAATTTATTTATATTATATATATATATAAAAGCCAGCTTGGGTTAGTTTGGTAATTTGGGGTGGTTTTCAGCCGTTCAGGGGAGCTGTAACTTCATTCTTTTTTACCTCCTCAGTGTTGACGCCGTCATCTGGAGCTCTCAAAATCTGGAGCTCTCAACGTCTTTCTCTGTCGCCGCTCGTTCTCTGTATAGGTAAGTTTTCCCCTTTGTTTGTTTATTCTGCCTCTTTTTGTTATCACTGTTATTTAGGTTTAAGCTTGTGCTAATTTTTAATTTAGAGGTTTTGAATTTCCCATGAAAGATTTAGCTTCCTTTTGTCTAAAATTTCAGGTTAATTGTTGATATGTTGTTAAGCTTCTGTTTGTTTGCTCTTTTCATGATTTAGTCTTACATTTTTTTTTTTTTAATCTGGTCCAACTTCCAACTTTTTCAAGGTGGGTAGCAACGGATTTTGAGTTGTTATTTTAGATATTACATTGGAACTTCTAATAGAGTTCGCGAAATTGTCCAAAAGAAACTAAGACTGTTTGTGGACTATGTTAGAAATTCACAGGTATGTTCTAAAGAGTTCTTTGCACGTGGATTAGAATAAATTGAAGTGGGAATGGACTGTGTGGTTCAGGGACTTATTAGACTCAAGTAAGTTCCTGGTTTGTGTTTTGAATTACAGATGGAAATTTACATACCCAACCAAAAGTTAGTTTGGGTTTTGCCGAATTCAACAAAGGAAATTTTTTAGTAGTGAATATTCATATAGTCACGCCAACTTGCTTAGTAGTTGTTGTTTTTCAGTAGTGAAGTAATCATTCATGTTGAGTTGTTGATTTTGACCACCCAAAGATAGCTTCGACTGTTCGACACATGCTATTCTTTTTCCCCGTCTTTGACACGTTCTTACGGAACTCTACTGGATTGATATATATATATATATCTAATTGATGAACACCTCACCTTTAAAGTGTTCTCTCTCCGTATCTCGATATTTTCTCAACGTCTTCTATCGTTTTGCTTCATCTGTCGGGCTGTTTTCTGGCTGCTCATTTTATGTTCAGTTCTATGTTGTCTGTTTTCCCCTTTGTTTATCCAATCCGGGTATCATTCTTCTCCTTTTGTTGAATTTTATAGTAGTAATTTTTATGGACGTTCTATTTTTCCCTTTGCGCCAATTCTCTGTATACTTCTGTTAGTTTTCCGTTTTTCTCCTTTATGAGGTAATTCCTTTTCTGGAGGTAAATGAGTTTCTTTTCTGGTGGGCTTATCCTCTGTATACTCCCGGTAATTGATTTTTATCAAGTTTTTAGCTTTGTTCATCGCAGCTACTGTCCAAACTCCTCTCCGTACTCCGAACATAAACAAGGGAAAGCACAAATACCTATTTGTATTTTGATGCGACTTAAGTTGTCTGTTCCTTTGAAAGCAGATATAATTTATTGACATTCACATACAAAGTAATATATATCAAAAACAATAGGAAAAAACAAATACCCAAGGAAAAATGGTGCTAAGAAGTGAAGACTTTCATATGTTTGGTCCAACTCTAAGATAGCACTTCGATTGAGTATCGAAATCCCAAATTTTGAGCTCTAGGCTAAATTCTTAAATTGCCTATGAAATTATGAGGTATTAGATATTACTGAAAAATTTATCAAAGAGCTTGAAACACATATATGCAGAAAATGGAAGAAAAAACAGAGTGCAGAACAAAATTCACTGGTTAGAAATTAACAGTGCAGGAGAAGAACAAAAGCTTAGCACCAAAACATAAGAGGAATTTGAGATAGATATGAAAACATTTAGTTAGCTGTATTTGCGAGAATGACGTGTCAAAGCCGGATAGAAAAGGAATAGCATAGCACACGTCTCAGACCTACAAATACAACACAAATATAACAGGTGACGGGAGTCAAATCAAACAACCCCAATTCCCCAAAGTACAGTCACAACTCCAAGCTGCGGACACGTGATCTAGGGGTTGGAAAAATAATGCTGGCCTAGGGGAATCTATATTGCGCAGTGACTGTTCCAACCCTAATGAGCCAGTATCTTGATGTATTGACAGAAAATTCTCCATAATATGTTGCTTCTCCATATTCAAGTTGTTCAACATATAATACCTCATTTCTTTTCAATAGATGGGCCATTGTAAGAGGACGTTGTGATGCCCATAAACATTTTATGCAAATCCTCAATTTAATTGATGATTCTTAATTTCTTATAGCATTGATTTATTGATTTAATACAATGTCATGTGTTCAACACATTCATTTCAAACTTGAGTGCACTACTCACTGTTAAGTTCTGAAATTATCAAAGTTATTGATTGGTTCAGATCATATTCATGTAGAGTGCTTGCAAGCTGAAAAGCATCATACATTTATACTGATATTGCAGTTCCATTCAGTTGGATTGACAGTGATTCTAAACAGATTGCAAATCCACAAATGGGAAGCTGCATTCTTTTTACACCAACATAGAGAGGAACAATCTGCTTCTTGATTCTGATATGAAAACTCGGGATATTTCAGAAACCTCATCCCGAGTTTTTCTTTCTCTATACAGATTCACTAAGTTTCTACTTTGGTTTCACATAAAAATGATGAATGGGAATAAGGTTTAGACCATCCTTATTGTACTTTACTTGTTTGACATTGTGAATCAGTGATTCACATCTTTCTATGTTAAGATTGTGTAAACCTTAAAACATCTGTTAGTTGTACCCTCAATGAAGACTAAACAAAAATTGAACAGTTAGATTAATTTTTCTTTTTCTGTGTAAAATTGTTTTGCCTTGTGAATTTGAACAATTTGCATTGGTTTCTCTTCCTGTCCATAAATGTGTTTGATGTGCTAGCCATAGAATATTTTTTTACGCTGAGTTGGACTAAAAATAACCCCGAATGGTCGCATATTTCTGATAAATACGCAGCTTAAATTATGTTGTAAATTTTGGAAACTTTGCATTAATGATTAACAAGTTTATTGGGCCCGTGCACAGCACGGGCAACAGCCCACTAGTATAAAGGAATATTTTGTGGTTTTTCCCAATAAATAATTGGACTCGGAGTCCGGTCTTCACCGAGTCGGAAGAGCTTAGAACAAATAAACTATTGCCGCCAGCTTGGTCCTCTCCATCAATTTCTCCACTAAATTGTATGTTTCTCCTTCCCCCCTTCTCTAAATATAAACACAGACTTAGTTAATTAAATTAAATTATACTTAGTGTTGTTTTCTACCTTGTGTTTTAGTATGAAGATTCATAACATAATGCACTTGTTGTTCTACACAGGTCCAGGTTTCGCCAATGTCTAAGCCCAAAAATAATGTTCCCCGTGAAAATACAGAAGCCTATGTCCAGGTTTTTTTAATTTTTTTTTTCTATATTTGTGCAGTGCTTTTGTTAATTTTATTTATCTCTTCAGCATACTTACTTGCTTAAACTTGTTTGCTCGGATTTGAAGGTGCCAAAAGGGGGAAAAAATAATGGAATAGTAACTAAAAGTTTCACTTTTTACAGTAAAACGAGTCAGTCATAATCTCTAGGAACTAAAAAAAGAGTTTTTTTTATGTCAAAAGGGGTTTGACAACTTATATATGTGAGAAAAAAAAACCGCACGGGGCTTGACTAGTGCGGGTTATCTCTCCTGTGTGGTTTGCGAGCTATTGCGCAGGAGCTGGGTTTACCTGTGCGCACCTTTGTAGCGGCTGCGGGTTCCATGTCATAAAAAAAAAAAATTACCCTAGGGTTCAATTGACACTGATCTCGAGGAATTTCTTTGATTAAAAAAAAACATAATGAGACTTTTTTTTTTGATGAAGTGGAATATTATTAACAAAAACATCACGAAGAATACTTTGTCTTTTTTTGATGAAGTAAGTGGGATATTATTAACAAAAGCATCATGAAGATGCATAGATTACAAAAGAAAGAAAACATAGAGTATACTATAGTCAAACGGATGAACCAGAACAAAAGTATGTTGGTAAAAGAGGAAGAAACGATCATTAGAATGGTTGTAGATGAATAAATTAATCTTGGTGAGACATCGATATTATTCTCAGATTTGTTGCTGTACAAGCTGTGTTGGTTAACCGCTCTAGTCGCTAAAATCTTATATACTAGTCAGGATACAAATGCTTTTGCCTTGCTGAACCGTTACACATCAGGAAGTTTTCTTTGGAAGAAATCTGAAAGAGTAAAAGACCAAATTTCTACCGACCTGAATATTGTAACATGTGGTCTAATAGGTATGAGGACTTTTTTTATGTAGCAGTGTTTACAGTAATTTAAATCTTGTAGCCTGGAGCTAAATGCCCTTGAATAGATTTCTTAGAGTTTCTTCCCATGTGTCCTAGCGTTGGTGGACAGAGTTATTTGGTACCTGTTGCTGGTAGGAGGTGGTAGGTATCCCTAGAATTAGTCGAGGTGTGCGCAAGCTGTGCTGGGACACCGCGGTTATAAAAAATGATTTCTTAGAGTTTCTCTTGGGTCATTAATTGTCGTGCTTCTCATGGAATTTCTGACTCTTTCTACATCACTTAGTCTCTTGTTCGATTATATTCAAACTGCGACCGTTATTTGTTTATGGAGAATTGGAGATTTCCCCTGATTCGTGTATAACTTCACTTGTTTAGTTGAGGGGTTGGATCCTAGAGTTCACATGTCCTCTGTTTTAATCTATTGGTAAACTCTCCTTACCTAAAGAGAACCAGTTAAACTGAAGTACTCAAAACGAAGCTGTTGCTGGTGGTTCTGACATGTTTTGTTTGTTTCCTAGTATGCCCCTTTACATCATGTGTATTACCTTCTAATTTATTTCTTAAGCATCCATGGGATGCAACCGATAATCATTTCACGTGAAGTCCCCGAAAAACAGAAAGCATGCAGCAGAAGTCCTAAACAACATGTCTGTTACACCCCCTCTCAATTCTATTTCCTCCTTCGCTTTCTCCTCTTCTTCTTCGTTGTCCTTCCGTTAGATCCTAGTTGAAGGAAAATTGCAAGAAAGAATCAATTGGAACCCTAAATGAGAAGTCAAAAAGATAGAGAGAGATTTTTTTTGGGGGGGGGGGGGGGGGTGTGGGGTGTGGATAAGGTGTGTGAGAGAAAATTGAAAGTTTGTATTGAAAATGAAAAATGAATCTTCTGTGCAGATCAGTGAGCTATTTATAGTTACAGGGAACTGAGCAAATAAAATACAGAAATCCATCCCGAGCCCTGGGACAAAGAAATGGTTAAGGTCGCTCTTAGAAAAATGTAAAAGAACACCAAGGTCAGTTGGGGATTCAAGTACAAAAAAAAAATTTAAGTATGAGTTTTAGTGGAAGAGGCGCTAATGAAGAAGAAATAGAAAATATATACTCACTTATTTGACTGGACATGGAGTTTAAGAAAAAAGAGGGGACTTTTTGAACTTGTGGTGTAAAATGCAACCCATAGAGAGATATTACATCTGCCATGTTGCTAGTCTCCTTTCCATTTTTCCAATGACTCTGTTCCAAATTTCAACAGATTTGAATTTGGCACCTAGGGGCAATCCCAGGTAGGTGGTTGGAAAGAAACCAGTTTTGCAACTTAGGATTTTTGCCAGTTCTTCTAAATTGGAAACATCATTAACAGGGTATATGATGCTTTTGTTCATGTTGATGTGTAATCCAGAAATGGTTTCAAAGACCAGAAGAGCAAGTTGAGATTGGACACCTGATGTCTGTCTGATCCACAAAAGATCAAAGTTTCATCTGCATACACTAGATGAGAAATAGTAACTGTGGTGGCTGGATTCCTGCCTATCTGGAAACCATGAATCCATTGTAGTTCTTTTGCTTTATCCAACAACTGAGTGAGACCCTCCATGACAAGTATAAAAAGAAAAGTGGAGAGGGGATCTCCTTGTCTAAGATCCTTGTGTGGAGAGAAGAAACCCGCTTCTGTTTATCAAGACAGAGTATTTCACTGTTAATATGGAGAAGTAAATCCACCTTATCCACCTATCTCCAAAGCCCATCTTCTTTAGGATGTTGACTAAGTAAGACCAATTTAATTGATCAAAAGTTTTTTCAAAAAAATAAATCTTTTAATAACTGAGAAATCTGCTATTTCTAACTTTGTATGAATAATGCAGTATTATCAAAGGTTCACTTCACTTAAGCCTTGAAGCTAAGTACAAAAACTAGCAGATCACTTCGCATTGGTTAGGCATAGTTCCAATCTAGGCACCAAGGCGAAAAAGGTGTGTCTCATCACCCATTGGCCCATTCTTGAAGAGGACAACGCTAAAAAATAACTGCTCCCTCCGTCCCTATTTAGGCAACCAATCTTCGGGAAATTGCTTCATCATCAAGATTTTTTTTTTAATGTCACACCAAATGCGCTGAAGCGTGGCTCTTTTGAAAAAATTTTTGTGCACCATTATGCAAATAAGAGATATACCCTCTTTAGAGATCATAATATCGACCATAGTATTCTCCTTAAATGCTTTTCTAGAGTCTTTGATTTGATGTGTCTAGACCGTTGGATGTTTAGTTTGGTAACTCTGATCCTCACCTGAGCTTCCATGTAATTTTATTTTCTATTGTATGTTAGTGGCATGTCCTTTTAATTTCTTTGCTTCTTTACGAGGTGTGGACACAATTTTACTAACTCGTGAAGTGATGGTGTGCAACCCATGTGCACTACAAAAATTGTCCATTTTTAATTCTGAAAATACGTGAGCATTAATTTCAAAATCTTCAGACAATTGGAGGAAGTACGTGAAGACATCTATAAAGCATTTTAGGTCCCCTCTAACACCCTTTGACATGCCTAACCCGATTCTTGAATTTGCATGTGAACTGAGTATTGAACAATCGAGTCTGACAGTCCACACAAAATTGACAAGGGAAGAGTTGTGCCTTCATCTCAAAACCTTAAAGCAATACATGAATACCCCCAGACCCTTGTAAGCGGTTTGCATACCTACATATCCTTATCATCTATAAAGTATACAAAAACATAACTATCTCTGATGAATAACTTTTCCTTACAAAAAAAATATATCTGTCTCATGAATTATTAATTACCTTTAAGTCTTAGCTGAAAAGGGGATGCCCTCATATTTCTTTGTTTTTTTGCCTTTATATCTATTCTCTTTCATTTTGTAGTAGTAATTGCTACTTTCCTGTTTATTACAGATTTTAGGGACAGGAATGGATACCCACGAAACATCCCCGTCTGTTCTGCTCTTCTTTAACAAGGAAAGATTCATATTTAACGCTGGAGAGGTAACTCTCGAGTGATAGTAATATCTATTACCCACTACATCTTTTTATCGGAGGTAGATTAGGGCTGGCTTCAACTTGCCTGCTATTTCGTTATGTTTCTAAAAGTATGGTTATTGAAGTTGAGGATATTCATTAGATGATACTTCAGAATGTTATAGTATTAAGTATTAACAGTGACATGCTGAGTTGAAAATATGTCTTAACTCTGTTTATGCTTCACCCTTGTGAGCCATTTCATATGCTTATCTTAAGAATTCTGGCTTCCCGAAATATTCTCATTCCTAGTAATTTTCGCATCTTGATTGTGCAATACAATTTAATTCGAAAGCTCTAGGAACAAGCAGCTTGGAGATGCCAACACAATGCTATTTTCGAATTATGGGCGTTTGTTGGCAAAGTATAATGAGTAGAAGTATTCTGTTCAAATTCATTCTTTTAGTAAATTGATAGAATGCTTAAACCCAAGATTCCCTGTTAACCTCAAGTTAGTTTGCTGAAGTAAAGATCCCGATTCAACTCTTGGTTGAACTGAATTGATTGCTTTATATGAAAATCTAATCTGGACTGTTGGTGCGGTATCTGCTAGTTCGCTGTCAACAGGTGAACATTCCAAGTTTTTTGTTTTTTGGGGAGCTTGGAAGAGGGCGTGTGACACTTGCTGTCATTGTTTTCCACATTCAGTAGAATAGTGACTACTTTTCCTTGTGGTTTTTAGTTGAAATAGTTTTCTGTAATAAGAATTAAAGCTCTGCATTTTGTATTCTAAAAAAAAAAAAAAAACTTGTTCTGCAGAGCAAATATTATCCACTTGTTTAAAATAAAAAAAGAAGAAGTTGTTACCCGCTTGTGGGAGTTGTCTAGTTAGTTCTAAGAACACTTGTAAGGCGTTATTCCTCAAAGCATTACTTATGTTGCAGGGATTACAACGCTTCTGTACAGAGCATAAGATAAAATTATCTCAGGTATGTCTCACATGCACGATTTCAGTTTCAAAGTATAGAAGCAATTGGTCACTGCTTTTGTGGACGGACATAAACAATCGATTTACAGGTAGACCACATATGTCTGACTCGTGTCTGCTCAGAGACAGCAGGTGGACTTCCAGGTTTGCATCTCGACCTTCGGGGAATGAACTAATTTTTAAAGCCATAAATTGTTTTGTCCCTTTATTTTCTTAGGAAATTAAAATTGATTATCTATGTGGTACAATTTATGACAATTTCCATGAGTCAAATCTCTCATGAAATCTTTTCCTCATGATCCCTATTTCTCCATTTCTCAGGCTTGCTATTAACTTTGGCTGGCATGAACAAAGGTAGTCCTGAGAGTACTGGGCATGTGAGTACCAGTCCAGTGCTTACTTCCCCTATTTTTCATATGTTACTTATCATTAAAATGAACAGCGACAGTGGTGCTACTACTTACTGAAAAAACATCTCTACTAATCCTTTAAGGTCGACATATGGGGTCCTCCAAATCTAGATTTATTGGTTAATGCAATGAAGAATTTTGTCCCTCATGCTACCATGGTCAACAAACATATCATCCCAGACGACATTAAGGTTCATGAAAATGGATCTGCATTAGCTCCCTCTTTACATATGCTGGAGCTGAAAGATAAACACAAGTTCAAGGCAGTTAGTATATCAGCTATTCTCCTATCACCGACTCAGTTGGCTGGATCTCAGTTTAGGCCAAATGATGCCTCCATTGTATATATTTGTAAACTACATGACATCAGGGGGAATTTTGATCCCGAAAAGGTTAAAGCTTGCGGACTTAAACAAGGGAGAAAACTTGCAGAATTGGAGAAGGGGTTCAGTGTGAAGTCAGATCTTCTGGATATCGAGGTCAGTTCTACTCTCATTAGAACTAATATATAGACTTTGAATTTGCCGTACTTGTGCCTTTGAAGCTACTAAATTGCAGCTGACTTTCATTTTGCCTCGTTCAGGTCCATCCAGATGATGTTATGGGTCCACCTATTCCTGGTCCCATTGTACTGATTGTTGACTGTCCAACAGAACCTCATGCACAAGAGTTACTCTTTGCACAAGCCCTTGATGCCTATTATACAGATCCCCAAAGCAACTCCCCAGAGGCCACCAAGGTTGTGAACTGCATCATTCATTTGAGCCCTGCTACAGTCGTCAGCACTCCAGTCTATGAGAAATGGATGAGCAAATTTGGTTCCGCCCAACATATTATGGCAAGAACTACAAGGTCTGTAACTCCTCTTAATGCTTATTTTAATATTTTCCATATCAACACTGGTTCATAGTCATTCTGTCACAGGAAGCATGAAACAACTCCAATTCTAGTATCTAGTGCTAGAATCGCTACAAGACTGCATTATTTGTGTCCTCAACTTTTTCCAGCTCCTAGTCTTCCTTCTCTTCAGAATGACGATGTTGCAGCACCAAATTTCAAGGTACCAGTGGAGCTTTGTTTTGAGCTCTAAAAGTTGATAGTCACTTGTGAGACATCTTTAAAAGTCGAGGAAAGCTTGTGATATATGATACTTGTCTTTGCAGGGTTCAGTTTGTGGCATATCTGCTGAAAATCTCTTAAAGGTATTGTTGACTCCAATTTTCCAGATTATTTTGTTTAGAAAGGTTAACTGTATTATAAATCATCAGCATAATGGATGTGCTACAAATTATATTTACAGTTCAAAAGGAGCAAGAGTATATCCTTGTGCTTCCTACAACAACTATATGATAGCTAAGAGTGAATCAACATCTTCCAGCTATTCTTCTTTACACCAAAAATGAATCAAAAGCAAGCAGTTCATTTTGATTTCCTGCACAGGCCTGGGTCTTTCTTCCAAAACATCTTGCATTTCTTTCCTTCCATACGGTCCACCATATACAAGCAGGAACTGTTTTCCACCATTTCTTCTGCCTAAAGATCCCCCAGTATCCAGCATGGTAACAAATCTCTTGTGGACTTTGGCATAGTTCACTAAATACCTTTCATGTTTAAAGGGAGTTGCCAAATCTGGTAAGCGGTTCCACTGTAGAAATAGATGGTTTATACGATTTGATTTCATTTCGCACAAGTAGCATCTTGAGCACAGCTGCATTTTCTCTCTTAAGTTTTCTCGAGTCATATATGTTTCCTTGTAAATGTTCTCTGCATAACAATCTATCTTCAGTTGTGGTAATGGCTTGTACATGTTCTAAACTTCTGAAAGATTCAGCAATTTGAGTAACTTCTCAGTCATTGAAAAGTCTTCTAAAGTTTAAATTCCAACCCCGCTGTAGCATCAGCTGCTGGTTCAAACAAAACAATTCAGGAAAAAGGTCTTTTAAAGGTCCATGCCCAGTCCAATTGCTATCTAAAAAGTTTTCATCCCATTGCCAACTTTTTATTCTGATATCATTGAAAAACAAAGTCCATAGTTTTTGATAGTTCTCCTGACACTTGGTGTATATGGGGTGCTTACAATCCTTGAACACCATTGTCCCTCTTAACTATACTTTTCACTAATAATTTTTCTCCATAAAGCTTGATCTTCCAAACTAAATCTCCATAGTCATTTCATAAGCTTGTGAGTTCTTTCTTATGCCTAAACCCCTTCTGTTCTTTTCTGACAGTGAAAGCACTCCACTTTATGATATAGTAAATCTAGTTCACCTGCCAGCTAGAATATAAGTGAGAAAGGAGTTTGTTCAAATGTTCTCTGACTCTGGAAATGAATTACCTGCCTTTATGAGTTTTTTTTGGAACCATGTCATGTTAAACTGTTCCTTAACGAACCTATCTAAGAACTTTTTCGGATTAGTACTTGTGATTATGAATCATTTCATTAGCAATTCAATAATTTCACTCCTGAGCAGGAAAACTCATCCTTTTATAAAAGTGATGGAAACCATTCTCCCTCCTCTCGAAGCTACATTTAACATTTTTCCTCTTCTTCTAGGCTTAATACATTGTTCTTACCTATGGTTTTATAAAAAATTTCATTTGCATGGCCTTCGATTGAATGAACTTTTCTTGTCTAACCTTTTGAACAGTTCACCTTACGTCCTCCTAGACGACTGGGATTGGACAGATCAAGTGTTCAAAATCCGATGACCTCTTCAGTGTTCATTGAAGAGTTACTTTCAGAGATTCCTGAGATTGCTGATGTAGCAAAGAACATAAGCCAATGTTGGCACAAACCTAAAGAAGATGAGGTGGAATTATCCAACATTCAGCACAATGGTGAAGTCCCAAGGTGTCTGGAGAATGTACAGAGAGATGATCTGGAGATTGTTTTTCTTGGCACCGGTTCATCTATACCTTCAAAATACCGAAATGTCAGTTCCATCTATGTTAATCTTTTCTCTAAAGGGGGTTTGCTCCTTGATTGTGGTGAAGGAACCCTGGCACAACTCAAGAGGAGGTAGTAGCATTGGACTCTTAGGATTTTTGCTATGTTGTTCAGAACCTCTTTTGTCATTTTTAATCTGTGAATTAATATATTTTAATAATTTTGGAACAGATATGGGATTAATGGTGCAGACAGTGCAGTTAGGAATCTTAAATGCATTTGGATTTCTCATATCCATGCTGATCACCACGCAGGTTTGGCACGGATACTTGCTTTGAGACGTGATTTGTTGAAGGGAGTAGCCCATGAACCCATGCTGGTTATTGGGCCAGAGCAGGTTGGGGAGTTTCTCAAGGTATATGTAACGTTAGAAGATCTAGACATGTTGTTCCTTGACTGTAAGAGCACTACTGGGTCTAACTGGGATAACATGGAGGATGACTTTGTGCATGATGAAAGTAGAGAATATAGAGATCATACTCTGTTGAGTTCTCTTTCTGAAGACAGTTCTCTGTTGCGCTGTTCGAAAAGAATGAAGCCAAGCACTCCAGTTGATGACATAACATTGCTAAAGTGTTTCAAGAAAGTTTTGAGTGAAGCAGGGCTAGTGAGACTCATCAGCTTCCCTGTTGTACACTGTCCTGAGGCGTTTGGAGTCATCTTGGAATCAGCAGAAAAAGTGAATTGCGGGAAAGTAATACCAGGTTGGAAGGTTGTGTACTCTGGTGACACGAGGCCATGCTCACAAGTTATAGAAGCATCTCTTGGAGCAACAATTCTTATACATGAGGTTAGTGCAATATTTCTCCATTCATCAGGTAGTTTGGTCGCTTTAAAGATAATCAGTTAGTAGTTCATGGCTTGGTTTTTTATTTATTTTAGTAACATTTTGGTACAGTAAACTTATCATTGGTTATGCAAAGTGCACAAATTGTAGCAAGGATTTTTTTTTTTTTTTTTAACGATTGACATGCTAGTACATTATCTGCAGGCGACCTTCGAGGATGGCCTGGTGGAGGAGGCTATTGCAAGAAACCACAGCACAATTAAGGAAGCTACAGAAGTCGGACATTCTGCTGATGCATACCGGGTAATATTGACTCACTTCAGCCAGAGATACCCAAAAGTACCTGCACTTGATGAAGTGAGCATGCAAAGAACTTGTATTGCGTTTGACCTAATGAGTGTAAACCTAGCAGATTTGCCAGTGCTCCCTAAGGTTCTTCCGTACCTCAAATTGCTTTTCAGAAACGTTGGTTAATTTAAATTTGAAAGTAACATATTGTAGACACAACTTCTTTTGTTATGGACAATTTTTATTTTTGAAACAACAATTTTTATTTTTTATAAGGAAAATACCTCTCTCGAATTCCTAAAATGCATTTACATTTGTTGCTGATACTATCCTACGAAAAAAGATGAAAAAAAGAAGATAAGTATGAATACATTATAATTTTAGTAAAAATAAAGCTAGAAATTCGTTATGGTAATAACTTGTCTTCATTCTCAAAATATGATGAGAGCTTCTCTCTTAGGGTGTCAACCTCAACAACCATAGCTCCTTCAACCTGTTGACCAAAAGAAAAAAAATATACCCATAAGAAAAACAGAACAAACACAATTTTGAAGATATATGAACAAAGACTAATAGAGGTGGAGATTTTAGCGGGTACAATTTGATAAGTCTACTGTTAACTCAAGAAATTAAATTGTTAAGTGGCATATACATAGCTTCTCTGAAACTTAAAGGACATGGAGTATGCCTCGTTTTCTTTTAATTTAAGAGTTAATAAAAGTTGTGACCTCTTTGAACTATACTCAAGGTATTTTGTTAATTAAAGTTACCTTTTCCCGTTAGACCTTCCCCACCACAAAAATATACATTAAACTCTAATTCGTCTTAAATATTCTAAATCGCTAATTGTTGTGATTTATAGTATATTTTATTTAATTTCTAAATATATTGTAAATCTTATTATTAAAAAATGAAATTTTTTTGTCCGATTCACACTCAAAAAATAATTTGATTCTCGTACTCAACATTGTATCACATAAAATGAGACGTTGAAAGTATAAATGTTGGACGGGATTCGGGGCAAAATATACCCCGCAACCTTGGGTGGGATCTGGGTCAATAAAAATAAGGTAAATGATTTTTTAATTCAGTAAATGGGAGTCTGTTAACGAAAAGGGCAAATATGCTCTATGTGTTAGACGTTGAAGATATGAGCCACTTTTTTTTTTTTTTTTTTTTTAACAAGAGGAGTATCAAATATAAATGACAAAGTTGTGGGGTATATTTGCCCATGTCGGACCTAAAAAGTATAACGAAGAACAATGTATATTGGGGGAAGTAAAAGAATAAAGGGCGAGTAATTTTTCATTCTGATGCGTTAAACTTTGTCTAATAGGAAGAAGGGGAAGAATTATTTAATAATACCTGAAAATGCGAGGTATAAAATACCCTATCCTAAAAAGTTTCAAAGAAGATGCATTTAGTAGCACAAGTCCTTCATCCTCTAATTTTGATACAGCCTCAGCAATTGAACCTTTATTGATCTTCAAAGTAGACACTTGAACCACTACTTCTTTATCACCTATTTCACTTGCTGAAATAATCAAGGAAGATCTCTCAATTCCACCTCTTCTTTTTTTCTTAGTAAAATTAGCTGAATTTTCATTATTGGAGATGGTTGTTGACGTAAGTTCTTCTTTCTTCTGAATCAGTATTTCCACTTCATTTCATAACTCTGGTATGTATGTTAGAATTCTTGATACTGTTGATGGAATGCTTAGTCTTTTCTGTGAACATGAAGAATAATGAAGTGTTAGCAGATGATGAAAAAATCTACTTTAAAATTAAGTCTCAGTTCTACTTTAGAGATTAAAAGATAGTTATTGGTGTACATAGGTTTAATCATGTAATGATATTCTTGGCTTTAGGCCGAATCCACGCGATGTTTTCCAAAAAGTATTAATCACATCATTAAGAGTATCATATATCTTATATATAGATTAATTTTGTGTTTAGCTATCAACGTGAGATTTTGTTCGTAGACTCTCCCCTTGCCCATCACTAAAATTCATTGCACGGGCTAATTTAGAATTCACTGAATATATTTCTCTTTCTCTCTCCTTTCATAGTTAGGCATGAGAAAGCTTGGTTACACTTCAGTTTGTCCTTCTGTTAACAAGTTGTCCTGGCTTCTTCATCTGTTAAGCTTGTTTCAAAATAGTTGAAGTATTGATCTCAAATCGTTTTGAGGGTAAGCATAGATCCTTAGGCCATAAAATCACTACATGTTAGTTCAAAACCTGGAAATATGCCCCATGTTCACTTAATCTAAGCCTCTGTGCCTATTTTTTTTTTCCCTTTAGTGTTCATCCTAAAGAATAATGATGTTCTGTTTGGACTGACTTCTTGACTAAAAATGACCCTAGTTTAATTATACTCATATAGTTGGAAGAGAAGAACATTATGTGTGCTATATTTGATGTTGTTTTGGACTTGTTTGTATTTAGTTATGTGTAGCAGCTGCAAATCTCAGTGTTGTTTCAGTCAAAACTTGAAGAATTAGCAATGCCCCAGGTTGATTCATTTGCTGACCTGATTAACTACTAAAAAATATTTTAGTTTCCAAATTCTCTCATGATGATTATTTTAGATTAGTGCCAGAGGGAAATCTGATTTGTAAACCAGTCCATGTTTAGTTAATAAGGATGTTGTTTGTGGTTGGTTTCAATCTGGATGGTTTAAGTTGGTATAGGAAGTTAAAATTTGAATTTCAGATTTCATAGTAATACAAGGTCTTTAGGGATAGCCAACAGAAGTGATCCAATGTGGCTTGTGATAATTCCTTTCATGTGATTCTTAATCTAACTTAGAACATCAGTTAGCTTTGTCAAAATTATATCTATGTGCTTAGATGCTACTTCAAACTTCGACAGTCATCAAGATGCCCCTTTGAAAAAAAACTTAATTCAATACCTTCTACCCCTATCCCTTAATAGTTGCTAGCATTCTGTGACATTTATGGGACCATTTTGAATCTGAGATTAAAGTCCTACTGGTATAAAAATAAACAAGAGTTATGCTTTAGCTTCTAAACCAGTCAAGTAGCCCCTTTTCTTGCACAATCTCATGATTCCTTATTTCTACCTTGGGCATGTATGAACTGTCTTAATTTGTTTTTCCTCTGCCTAACTGCTTACACGTTATAAAGAGGGGGGAGAAAATAGAGACAAACCTCAGGATCAGTTTAAGATAAAAAGGGCAGATCACTGTCTGAGGTGTGCTTGTACACATCATTTTGGCGTCATTATGTTGGCTTAAAATCTAGAATCTGATTGAGTTGAGCCAAGACATCAGGTGTATTGTAAATCTATTTTCTACCATGGGTTGCTATGTTTAACTTAAGTTTAGTTATGTCTTAATTAAGAAAGATAACCTTTTAGGAATTACTAACAGTTTGAAGTATGGTATGGACCGACTGATAGCCCTCATTTGTTAAAATACTGCTCAGTTTAATGTTTGTTCATAAACTAGTTTTCATTTCGTGCTCATGAGAGAGCTTTTTATTAAGGTTTCATTATTTCATTTGCTTAGCTTAGTTGTTAAAAAAGTTGGTCTGTATCTTGAGTTTTAAACTAAGTATGGTTTGGATCCATTTTTTTTGTTAACTATAAGTTTCTTTTAAACTGCTCACAAGGCTTGCATAATTACTGTTGTCAATGTTTTCCTCAACCACTAATTAGGGAGTGCCTAAAGAGCTGGACACTCTTTTCTTTTGAAATATGTGAAAGAATGTTGTAGTTAGGTGATTTGAATGAGAGCTAAGCTTGCTTCCCTTTTGATCGCTGTAAACATTTTCAAAGGATAGAGATCTCTTAAGTTTAGTAAAGGTGCCAAGTCTTGGGATCGGGTTCCAGTTGCTTAATTATTTCTGAGAGGGAAAGGAGTTAGTCAAAACTTAGTTTGTGCGCATATGCTCGATAAGGAGCTTGTGTTTAGCATGCCATCTGGTAATCTAATAGTTTAATAAAGAGCGGCTGTCTTTTTTTTTTGATTAAGCACCGGGTGTCCGAGGCTCTTTGAGCCCCGACTAATCCCGGGGGTGCACAGGCCCTCGGCAAGGAGTTTCCCGCAAGTGCACCACGGGTAATTCAGGGTTTTACCCAGTCCGATGGCCCTCAGAAATTGTTTGCACCCAGTGGGTTTCGAACTTGAGACCTTGAAAGGGAGCACCCCAAGGCTCAAGCCAATTGCCACCAGGCAAACCCCTGAGGGTTATAAAGTGCGGCTGTCTTGAAACATATTAAGTACTTCTGAATCTGTCTTACTGAATGACTTATTGGTTTAAAGTCTCTTCCTTTGTTGTTATGCCTGCTGAAAGCCAAAGCATGCCTTGGGTTTGGTTTAGCCTCCTCCGATAGCCCGCCATGCCTAAGGTTCTAGAAACCTTTTGACCTTGTGCGGCATTAGGATGTGGATGGTGGTAACCCCTTTGTTGCTTATGTCTTTTGAGTGGAGGTCTTGTGGTGATGTTTATGATCAACCTTTAAGCTCCCTGGCTCTTGAAAGCAAACCTGTTAAGTTGGGTACTTGGCTCTAGCATTTATGATTAGACTTTTGTTTGTTCTTAGTTGAGTTTTGCTGTGCTAATATCTGGCATTTAAGGCTACTGTCAGTTCTGTAATCTTTTCACAATGTTCATATGCTGTCGAATCCCTTTTAGCTAAACTAAGCACCTACTTTGAGCACCTTGGAGTATATTTGTTATCTTGTTTGGATATGTGTTAGTCTTAATGATATGGGCTAGTGTTAAAATCTAATCCTTCCTCAATGGCGATCTATTAGCTGCTTGAAGGCTCACTAATGAAGATTTTGTTTTAAGTACCTATTTGTCCATGCTACTCGTAAGAGGTTGTGTTTTAACAAATTGTTCTTTTAATAAATTATATTCCAATATCCTCAGCCTTAAGGGATCAACATTTATATCCTATTAAGTGGTGATTTCTGAATACTTTGGTCATAATGAAAATCTGTGCGCAATGGTCATCTCTTCTTCAAGTCTTAAAATTAAGACTTGACCAAATATGATAGATGAGGCATCTCATCTGATTTATCTTGATAAAATCTTTTTGTTTCGGATGCTCATCCTTCATCCCTTGTTTTCTTTTCATAACTTGAGGGACTTCTCCAAATCCCAAATATCATGGACTGATTTGCTGCACATTTGAAAGAGCTGCTGGTTGTATTGTGAAGTCCCATTTGTGATTAAATCGATGCTGCTACCTGCAAATAAATGGTGGTTCTTGGACCAGTTTTCCCGCTACATTCCTTAAACCAAATACTGCACTTAACTACAGCCCTGTGACAATTTGTTTGCTGCATTTTGTGGCTCATTGTGATTGCCTTTCTAAGGCCGCGTGGCTGCCTATTGTTACTACTAGTTGCTGATTTGCTGCTTTAAGTTTGGGGCAAAAGTAGATGCTGCCTAGCTTGTGGTTGAGCTAGTGTCTTGGTAACAAGCTGATGGGTTACAACTATATTTATGAGGAAACAGATACTACTCTAGCTGCATTTTGTCCATTCCGTTGATTTGTTTTGGCCACGAGTTACTGTATTCTAAACCTGAATTGCTGCTATATTTTGTGGCAAGGAGATACTGCATTTTGGCAATTCAAACCTCAGTTTGGTAGTGATATATTGCCTGCATTTTGAGCCAACTTGTGGCTGCATATTTATACAAGACTGTTGTGTTTGCTGCTGTACTTTAAGAGGCGTATTGCTGCACTTTTGAGACCATTGTGTTTCTGCCTTCAAAGGCATATTATCTCTGCTTGGAGTAGACTGGTTGCTGCGTTCCAGTTCTTATCTTTTGATGAAAATGGCTGCTGCTATGTTTACGATCAAATCGCTGCCCATCTAAAAAGAAGAGATGCTACACTCTAATGTTATGCAGCTGCTATGGTCAAATCTTGCTGCACTTGTGAACCAAGTGATGGCTGTAATTTGGTTTAAAATCCCAGCTCAAAGGTTCCACCAAATGAAACGACAGTTTCACCATCTATGATGGAGTGATTTGTAGTGATTACATCCGATGTATTTGAAATCTTGTGTATAGAAGAGTAGAAAGACAACAGAAAAAGTAGGAAGAAACTAGCTTCATTATTGAGTCCCTGTTGATGCTCAAGTCTTTGGTCACCTATGTACTGACTTCGATTTATAATTGAGTCAATTCCTCGTTATGTTCTGTTTGCAATGTTGGCCTCTACAATTCTGAAATCCTTTGGGACACGGCATCGTACTATTGTTGTTTCAACTAGACGTTATGGCATGCAAGGATTTCAGATTTACTTCTACGTTATGGCATATAAGGGAGCCTTGGAACAATAGTAAAGTTGTCTCTGTGTGACCTATAGGTCACAGGTTCGAGCTGTGGAAACAGTCATTGATGCATTAGGGTAGGTTGTGTACATCTCACCCCTTGGGGTGCGGCCCTTCCCTGACCCTGTTAACTTAGGATGCTTTGTGCACCGGGCCACACTTCTACAATTCGACATTTGACTAGTAAAATCGGAAGAAGAAATAACGAGATTGAAGTTTGACAATTACGATGCTAAGATCATGTGTCATTTTCTGCCTAAATTTAGGACGTCTGTTTATGGTCAATCCACCAAACCTGACTTTTGAGGAGGATATAAGTGATTAGTCATTTGAATTATGATCTCAAAGCATTATCTGGCTCTCTAAACTTTACCTTATTAAAAAAAAAAAAAACTGTCTCCTTGTGTGGTGCTTAAGTTGCCAATTAGCAAATATTTAGATGATGCAATCAGTGCCGGACCTAGGATTTTTTACCAAGTGGGTTTAATATAGAGAAAAGACATGTTTTAACCCATGAACTTGGCACGAAAACTCACTTTAGCAACTAAACTTAACTTTTATTTATTACCCCCTTAACAACTTACGTTTCAATTATTTTCCACCCTAAAAATATAATACCACTCTCACAATGGGAGGTGTATTACACTCGCGCTACGTCAATGCCACATCATTGCCACGTCGTTGCCACATCATTGCCATGTCAAAATTACCAATACTTCATTTTTTGTTTTTCTTTTATTATTTTTTCTCTTTCTCTTTCTTCTTATTTCTCCTTATCCTCACCCTAATTTTAACAACCACTACGCCGCTGCTACCGCCACCGCCGCTGCCGCCACCTCCGCAAAAAAAAATCATTATTATTATCAATCCAAAAAAAAATCACCACCATCATCTTTAACCCATATCCACAACCACCACCATCATCTCCCCCAACAAATTTCATCCAACTCCTTCTCAAATTAGTCCCACTTACACTTCAATTCGTCCAAATTGGTTGTTTTGGTTGTTATTGTTGGCCATTATTAGCATTATTATTAGCAAACCCATTTCTTCTATAACCATTATTCCATAACTTTATTTTTGAAAGAAAATAAAAATCAAAATCAAGAACCACCATCTTTAACCCACATCCACAACCACCACCATTATCTCTCCCAACAAATTTCATCCAACTCCTTCTCAAATTAGTCTCATCCAAATTGGTTGTTTTGGTTGTTATTGTTGGCCATTATTAGTATTATTATTAGCAAATCCATTTCTTCCATAACTTTATTTTTGAAAGAAAATAAAAATCAAAATCAAGAAATCAAAAAATGGTGAAAATGAAAAGAAAAGAATGATGAGAATATAAAGAGAAAGAGGGATTTGTGACGAAGAAGAAGAAGCAGCAGCTGGGGGTGGGGGGGCTGTGAAGTGAAGAAGAAGAAGAAGCAACTAGTGGGGGGGGGGGGGGGCTGTGGCAGGGGAGGGGGGCGGGGCTGTGGCTGGGGGGGGGGGGGCTGTGGAGGTTAATTCCAGGAATACTCCAAGAAAAAAGCTTGCTGTTGTCATATATTGTGAATTTCAATCATAAATTTTGATGTTAGTTACCAAATCATTCTATTTATTCAAGCAATCTAATCGTGTTGATTTATAATCGTTCTAATTATTGATTTAATTTTAATTTTTAGATTGTCCGTTGCTAAAGAGTTGAATTTTATTTGTAAAACTAAAGATTTTTTTTTATTTTTTAATTTATAATAATATATATATATATATATATATATATGAGCGGGTCCACTTTTTTTGTTTTTCACTCTCTTTATATTTTTTTGCCAGGTCAGCATTTGGGGTGAAAAATAATTGAAACGTAAGTTGTTAAGGGGGGGGGGGGGAATAAATAAATAGAAGTTAAGTTTAGTTGCTAAATTGAGTTTTCGTGTCAAGTTCAGGGGTTAAAACATGTATTTTCTCTTTAATATATAAGAAATATATAAATAACACTGTATATACATATATATTTTTTAAAATATACATATATATTTTTTAAAAACAAATTAAATATACATGTATATACAGTGTAATTTTTCAATAAAGTGAGTTCAACATAGGACCGCCCCTGGATGCAACTAGTTATTGACTTGACTACAAAAGATCTCATCTTGGTCCTCATTCATTGTAGCATGTCATTAGTCACATTGCTTCGTCCCGTAGTCATATTGGGCAAGCAAAAATTACCAATATATGTCGATGATAATTGAATTAAGTACTAGTGCTGAATAATTAAAGACTCAATTGAAGACAACTTATTTTAACATGAAATAAATTCTTGGACTTCTCAAAATAGACCCGGTGGGACGTAAATTTTGCTTTTCTCAAGGTTTTTCTTTTGGTCATACATTGTGTCGACTCACTCTGAACTTGGACATAAAGTTTTTCTGAGTTCGAAAGTTTAGGATTAATTTTTCAAGTAATTTTTTTTTTTTTACTCTTACAAAATTTCAACATTTTCTCAAGTGAAATGCATGTTCAAACACGACAGCAACTCTCGGATATCATTTTTCAACTTAACTCTAAATACTACTTTTTCTATATCACTCATTTCACGTTCAAACGCCTACAAAGACCATATGCCTGTAATATACATATATGTGTACCTATTCTTGGAAACGAAATAACATGACGTCATGCGGAAGCTAACAGTTGCAACTGCTAAAGGCTGTATTTTGTAGAACTAAGGAGGAAAAGGATACCAGCTGGTTTCCTTAAGGCTAAAGTCGTTTTGGTGCTAACTGGGGGATCAAATGATGCCTTGAACCATCTAGTTTTCTTTGATATTTGTATGTGTAGTAGCAGGAGAAGGACAAATTTATATAAGAATTAATTTCGCGATTTTTTCTTCTTTTGGTTTACGTATGGAAATTTTCTATTAGGATTCTAATTTAATTAAGTTTCGCCTGGGTTGAGAGTGTTTATTGCGTTTGGATGTCGTCATGGGAAGACAATTTGGATAAGACATTCTCGCTTAGGGACCATGGTTGTCACTCCCGAGATGTGGGCTCAAATGGCTAACATAATGCAGTTCAGCCGCCAGCATGATCAAGTGCGAAAGATCTAGGTCAAGTCTTAGGATTGTCTTTACATTATGTCACCTTTTATGTATTTTGGTTTATTGTCTCATCAATGTACTCGCTTTTGTTATTTCAATGAAACTTGGACTTTTATTTCCCAACTCAAATGTCTCAATTAAATGGCTTGGATCACTCTATCATAATCTCGAATACTTGGCGTTAGGCCTACCTCTGGCATAAAGATTTTAGGGACAGGAATGGATACCCACGAAACATCCCCGTCTGTTCTGCTCTTCTTTAACAAGGAAAGATTCATATTTAACGCTGGAGAGGTAACTCTTGAGTGATAGTAATATCTATTACCCACTACATCTTTTTATTGGAGAGTAGATTGGGGCTTACTTCAACTTGCCTGCTATTTCGTTATGTTTCTAAAAGTATGATTATTGAAGTTGAGGATACTCATTAACTCTGTTTATGCTTCACCCTTGTGAGCCATTTCATACTTATCTTAAAAATTCTTGCTTTCCCGAATATTCTCATTCCTAGTAATTTTCGCATCTTGATTGTGCAAAACAATTTAATTTGAAAGCTCTAGGAACAGGCAGCTTGGAGATGCCAACACAATGCTATTTTCAAAGGATGGGGCGATGGGCGTTTGTTGACAAAGTATAATGAGTAGAAGTATTCTGTTCACATTCATTCTTTTAGTAAATTGGTAGAATGCTTAAACCCAATATTCCCTGTTAACCTCGAGTTAGTTTGCTGAAGTAAAGATCCCGATTCAACTCTTTGTTGAACTGAATTGATTGCTAGTTCACTATCAACAGGTGAACATTCCAAGTTTTTTGTTTTTTTGGGGAGCTTGGAGGAGGGCGTGTGACACTTGCTGTGATTGTTTTCCACATTGAGTAGAATAGTGACAACTTTTCCTTGTGGTTTTTAGTTGAAATAGTTTTCTGTAATAAGAATTAAAGCTCTGCATTTTGTATTCTAAAAAAAAAAAAAAAACTTGTTCTGCAGAGCAAATATTATCCACTTGTTTAAAATAAAAAAAGAAGAAGTTGTTACCCGCTTGTGGGAGTTGTCTAGTTAGTTCTAAGAACACTTGTAAGGCGTTATTCCTCAAAGCATTACTTATGTTGCAGGGATTACAACGCTTCTGTACAGAGCATAAGATAAAATTATCTCAGGTATGTCTCACATGCACGATTTCAGTTTCAAAGTATAGAAGCAATTGGTCACTGCTTTTGTGGACGGACATAAACAATCGATTTACAGGTAGACCACATATGTCTGACTCGTGTCTGCTCAGAGACAGCAGGTGGACTTCCAGGTTTGTATCTCGACCTTCGGGGAATGAACTAATTTTTAAAGCCATAAATTGTTTTGTCCCGTTGTTTTCTTAAGAAATTAAATTGATTATCTATGTGGTACAATTTATGACAATTTCCAAGAGTCAAATCTCTCAGGAAATCTTTTCCTCATGATCCCTATTTCACCATTTCTCAGGCTTCCTATTAACTTTGGCTGGCATGAACAATGGTAGTCCTGAGAGTACTGGGCATGTGAGTACCAGTCCAGTGCTTACCTCCCCTATTTTTCATATGTTACTTATCATTAAAATGAACAGCAACAGTGGTGCTAGTACTTACTGAAAAAACATCTCTACTAATCCTTTAAGGTCGACATATGGGGTCCTCCAAATCTAGATTTATTGGTTAATGCAATGAACAATTTTGACCCTCATGCTACCATGGTCAACAAACATATCATCCCAGACAACGCTAATATTCATGAAAATGGATCTGCATTAGCTCCCTCTTTACATGTGTTGGAGCTGAAAGATAAACACAAGTTCAAGGCAGTTACTATATCAGCTATTCTCCTATCACTGACTCAGTTGGCTGGATCTTATTTTAAGCCAAATGATACCTCCATTGTATATATTTGTAAACTACATGACATCAGGGGGAATTTTGACCCCGAAAAGATTAAAGCTTGCGGACTTAAACAAGGGAGAAAAGTTGCAGAATTGGAGAAGGGGTTCAGTGTGAAGTCAGATCTTCTGGATATCGAGGTCAGTTCTACTCTCATTAGAACTACTATATGGACTTTAAATCTACAATACTTGTTCCTTTGAAGTTATTAAATTGCAGCTGACTTTCATTTTGCCTCGTTCAGGTCCATCCAGTGATGTTATAGGTCCACTTATTCCTGGTCCCATTGTACTGATTGTTGACTGTCCAACAGAACCTCATGCATAAGAGTTACTCTCTGCACAAGCCCTTGATGCCTATTATACAGATCCCCAAAGCAACTCCCCAGAGACCACCAAGGTTGTGAACTGCATCATTCATTTGAGCCCTGCTACAGTTGTCAGCTGTCCAGTTTATGAGAAATGGATGAGCAAATTTGGTTTCGCCCAACATATTATGGCAAGAACTACAAGGCCTGTAACCCTCTTAATGCTGATTTTAATTTTTTCCATATCAACACTGGTTCATAGTCATTCTGTCACAGGAAGTATTAAACAACTCCAATTCTGGTATCTAGTGCTAGAATCGCTACAAGACTACATTATTTGTGTCCTCAGCTTTTTCCAGCTCCTAGTCTTCCTTCCGTTCTGAATGACGATGTTGCAGCACCAAATTTCAAGGTACCGGTGGAGGTTTGTTTTAAGCTCTAAAAGTTGATAGTCACTTGTGAGACATCTTTAAAAGTCGAGGAAAGCTTGTGATATGTGATACTTGTCTTTGCAGGGTTCAGTTTGTGGCATATCTGCTAAAAATCTCTTAAAGGTATTGTTGACTCCAATTTTCGAGATTATTTTGTTTAGAAAGGTTAACTGTATTATAAATCATCAGCACAATGGATGTGCTACAAACTATATTTACTGTTCAAAAGGAGCAAGAGTATATCCTTGTGCTTCCTACAACAACTCTATGATAGCTAAGAGTGAATCAGCATCTTCCAGTTATTCTTCTTTACACCAAAAATGAATCAAAAGCAAGCAGTTCATTTTGATTTTCTGCACAGGCCTGGGTCTTTCTTCCAAAACATCTTGCATTTCTTTCCCTCCATGCGGTCCACCATATACAAGCAGGAACTGTTTTCCACCATTTCTTCTGCCTAAAAAATCCTCCAGTATCCAGCATGGTAACCGATCTCTTGTGGACTTTGTCATAGTCCAATAAATACCTTTCATGTTCAAAGAGAGTTTCCAGATCTGGTAAGTGGTTCCAGTGTAGAAAAAGATGGTTTATACACTCTGATTTTATTTCGCACAAGTAGCATCTCGAGCACAACTGCATTTTCTCTCTCTTAAGTTTTCTTAAGTCAGACATACGTCGTTGTAAATGTTCTCTGCATAACAATCTATCTTCAGTTGTGGTATTGCCTTGTAATGTTCCAAACTTCTGAATCTGCATCGTGAATTGTAGGCCCCTGGGCAAATAAAAGGGGACGTCAGTACATCGAATGTACTGGTATGTAAAACAATTGAATGAAATAGCATGGGACATGGAAAAAACATAATAGGGACTGAACTGAAACATGATCATGAACATGCATATCTGACATGGACATATATATATATATATATATATATATATATATACACGGGTAAAATATTTTAAGTTGGGAGAGCAATAAATATATAACCGATAACATGGTCTGTACTTGCGTCCTACCAGCAGAACACTCACACCTTGCCTGGGTAATGAGATTTAAACATGGCATGAAAGGATCCAGTCATTATCAGAGATCGTCCTAAGCATGGGTGGAGCATCCTCATCCTACGGTGGCTGCGTAGTTTTAGGCTGCTTGAAGCCTTCTCGATAATTAATGCAACTCCCTAAAACATGAACATGGAAAATAAGTGGCACTTGCTACCCATGGCTTTTCAGGAATTATAACTTGCATGTACGTGGATATCGTTCGTATTATTCTTGCATGAACTTATAAAACATAGATAGCTTTTCTTGAAAATATCATAATAGCTTGTGAGTCCTTGGTTTCATGAGGTACTTGTCATAATCTTGCAAACATGTTTTTGATTGATGAGTAATAATAATAGTTCATAATTATATATATAATTAACTTGAAAACATGCTTGTAACTTACTACATAAAGGCTTCATATAAACATAATGAGAACACATGAGGAAGAATTCATGATTCATGGATTAAGCTAGGGTTCCTAATAACCGTAATGGAAGATTAGGAATACAATAACGAATATAAATATAAAATTCATGTTCATAAATACATAAATTTGGGCTACCAATATGTTGGGTTTAATGCCTTAGGATTTGAACTTCATGGATATCAAGAAACGGAGCGTGGGGAAGAACGTAGAGATTTCCACACGTGGATAGAAGTTCTACATACCTTAATCGCTCCAAAAACTTGAGAAAAGTCGGAATCTTTGAATAAGAAATTCCAAAATCTTGATTCTTGAAACTTGGAATGGGTTTTCTTGAAAACCCTATGTTAGGAACAATGATTTCTTATTTAGATTACAAGGATATATATTAGAATTGACTTGGAATGATTAGAATTGGCTTACTTTGGTGTTCTTGGTGATGAGAGAGGGTAGGAGGTCGTTCTACGACTTGAAGGAATGAAAAATAATAATTTTGGACTGCTTTGGACGAATATATACTGTTCTGGGTCGTAAATTATATGGCCACTAAATGCGGTCCGTATTTCATAATATGGGTCGTATTTCGGGTCGTATTTTTGGACTGCTCTGCGACTCTTCAATAAAATGGCCATAACTTTTTGTAAAGATGTCCGGTTGACCTCCATAATATACCGTTGGAAAGGCATTTTAAAGCCCTACAACTTTCATAAAGAAGCTCTATAACTTTCTTAAAGGAAGTTTTTCCAAATTCCCAAATAATAAAGGGGTTATGATCGCTGGAAGTAAAACCTTGTGCAAACTCACTTGAAAACATGCTCCGTAGAGTGGCTTCCAACTTTGTTTTGCCCAAAGACTCTTCCTATGACTTGATTAGTTTTCAAAACACTTCCTATATCTCCCATATTGGTTCCATTATCCCCCGCCCCCCCTAATCTTACGCGTTAAACCTTAGCCAAAAGATCTGAGATGTTACATTCTCATCACGTAAATTTTTAGAAAGTAAAAGGAAATTCTAATTATATTAAGAAAAGTAACTGATTTTCTTCATCTTTTCAATATAATTTGTATAATTTAATTGAATTAACATCTACAAACATTTGTAAATTATAAAAATTTATTTTTATTTATTTGAAAGTTATCTTTGTTTATAAGTAACCTCATTAAAATCTCAACAAAACAATAAATATAACATATCTAATTGATCTCTCTAGAACCAAACTATTTTTTTTTCGGGGAAGAAAATGTAATTGTTTATATTGTTGTTAAAAAATTAAGAGACTTTAGGTCTTGTGTTTGTTTGAAGGTAAAAAGAGGTCTAGAGTAAGGGAAAAAAAGAATTTTTGCTCAATTTTCAAATATTTTTATGCAATTTAAATATATGGTAAGCCTTTAGTTTTTAAGAGTTTTCAGAAAATATCGAACTAATCATTCAATAATTTAATGCCTCAAAGAGCGGGAAAGAAATAAAAATAATAATAACAAATTTAACTTTTAATCTTGATTTTAGGCCCGTGCTAGAGTTTGCAGAAAATATCAAACTAATGTTTCAATAACTTAATGTCACAAAAAGGCGAACAAAAAAAAAATTAAAAAAAAAATATTTTTTTTGCGGGGATTGCCCTTTAGACTGTTTGTGGACTATGTTAGAAATTCACAGGTATGTTCTAAAGAGTTCTTTGCACGTGGATTAGAATAAATTGAAGTGGGAATGGAGTGTGTGGTTCAGGGACTTATTAGACTCAAGTAAGTTCCTGGTTTGTGTTTTGAATTACAGATGGAAATTTACATACCCAACCAAAAGTTAGTTTGGGTTTTACCGAATTCAACAAAGGAAATTTTTTAGTAGTGAATATTCATATAGTCACGCCAACTTGCTTAGTAGTTGTTGTTTTTCAGTAGTGAAGTAATCATTCATGTTGAGTTGTTGATTTTGACCACCCAAAGATAGCTTCGACTGTTCGACACATGCTATTCTTTTTCCCCGTCTTTGACACGTTCTTACGGAACTCTACTGGATTGATATATATATATATATCTAATTGATGAACGCCTCACCTTTAAAGTGTTCTCTCTCCGTATATCGATATTTTCTCAACGTCTTCTATCGTTTTGCTTCATCTGTCGGGCGGTTTTCTGGCTGCTCATTTTATGTTCAGTTCTATTTTGTCTGTTTTCCCCTTTGTTTATCCAATCCGGGTATCATTCTTCTCCTTTTGTTGAATTTTATAGTAATAATTTTTATGGACGTTCTATTTTTCCCTTTGCGCCAACTCTCTGTATACTTCTGTTAGTTTTCCGTTTTTCTCCTTTATGAGGTAATTCCTTTTCTGGAGGTAAATGAGTTTCTTTTCTGGTGGGCATATCCTCTGTATACTCCCGGTAATTGATTTTTATCAAGTTTTTAGCTTTGTTCATCGCAGCTACTGTCCAAACTCCTCTCCGTACTCCGTACTCCGAACATAAACAAAGGAAAGCACAAATACCTATTTGTATTTTGATGTGACTTAAGTTTTATGTTCCTTTAAAAGCAGATATAATTTATTGACATTCACATACAAAGTAATATATATCAAAAACAATAGGAAAAAACAAATACCCAAGGAAAAATGGTGCTAAGAAGTGAAGACTTTCATATGTTTGGTCCAACTCTAAGATAGCACTTCGATTGAGTATCGAAATCCCAAATTTTGAGCTCTAGGCTAAATTCTTAAATTGCCTATGAAATTATGAGGTATTAGATATTACTGAAAAATTTATCAAAGAGCTTGAAACACATATATGCTGAAAATGGAAGAAAAAACAGAGTGCAGAACAAAACTCACTGGTTAGAAATTAACAGTGCAGGAGAAGAACAAAAGCTTAGCATCAAAACATAAGAGGAATTTGAGATAGATATGAAAACATTTAGTTAGCTGTATTTGCGAGAATGACGTGCCAAAGCCGGATAGAAAAGGAATAGCATAGCACACGTCTCAGACCTACAAATACAACACAAATATAACAGGTGACGGGAGTCAAATCAAACAACCCCAATTCCCCAAAGTACAGTCACAACTTCAAGCTGCGGACACGTGATCTAGGGGTTGGAAAAATAATGCTGGCCTAGGGGAATCTATATTGCGCAGTGACTGTTCCAACCCTAATGAGCCAGTATCTTGATGTATTGACAGAAAATTCTCCATAATATGTTGCTTCTCCATATTCAAGTTGTTCAACATATAATACCTCATTTCTTTTCAATAGATGGGCCATTGTAAGAGGACGTTGTGATGCCCATAAACATTTTATGCAAATCCTCAATTTAATTGATGATTCTTAATTTCTTATAGCATTGATTTATTGATTTAATACAATGTCATGTGTTCAACACATTCATTTCAAACTTGAGTGCACTACTCACTGTTAAGTTCTGAAATTATCAAAGTTATTGATTGGTTCAGATCATATTCATGTAGAGTGCTTGCAAGCTGAAAAGCATCATACATTTATACTGATATTGCAGTTCCATTCAGTTGGATTGACAGTGATTCTAAACAGATTGCAAATCCACAAATGGGAAGCTGCATTCTTTTTACACCAACATAGAGAGGAGCAATCTGCTTCTTGATTCTGATATGAAAACTCGGGATATTTTAGAAACCTCATCCCGAGTTTTTCTTTCTCTATACAGATTCACTAAGTTTCTACTTTGGTTTCACATAAAAATGATGAATGGGAATAAGGTTTAGACCATCCTTATTGTACTTTACTTGTTTGACATTGTGAATCAGTGATTCACATCTTTCTATGTTAAGATTGTGTAAACCTTAAAACAGCTGTTAGTTTTACCCTCAATGAAGACTAAACAAAATTGAACAGTTAGATTAATTTTTCTTTTTCTGTGTAAAATTGTTTTGCCTTGTGAATTTGAACAATTTGCATTGGTTTCTCTTCCTGTCCATAAATGTGTTTGATGTGCTAGCCATAGATTATTTTTTTACGCTGAGTTGGACTAAAAATAACCCCGAATGGTCGCATATTTCTGATAAATACGCAGCTTAAATTATGTTGTAAATTTTGGAAACTTTGCATTAATGATTAACAAGTTTATTGGACCCGTGCGCAGCACGGGCAACAACCCACTAGTATAAAGGAATATTTTGTGTGGTTTTTCCCAATAAATAATTGGACCCGGAGTCCGGTCTTCACCGAGTCGGAAGAGCTTAGAACAAATAAACTATTGCCGCCAGCTTGGTCCTCTCCATCAATTTCTCCACTAAATTGTATGTTTCTCCTTCCCCCCTTCTCTAAATATAAACATAGACTTAGTTAATTAAATTAAATTATACTTAGTGTTGTTTTCTACCTTGTGTTTTAGTATGAAGATTCATAACATAATGCACTTGTTGTTCTACACAGGTCCAGGTTTCGCCAATGTCTAAGCCCAAAAATAATGTTCCCCGCGAAAATACAGAAGCCTATGTCCAGGTTTTTTTTTAATTTTTTTTTTCTATATTTGTGCAGTGCTTTTGTTAATTTTATTTATCTCTTCAGCATACTTACTTGCTTAAACTTGTTTGCTCGGATATGAATGTGCCAAAAGGGGGAAAAATAATGGAATAGTAACTAAAAGTTTCACTTTTTACAGTAAAACGAGTCAGTCATAATCTCTAGGAACTAAAAAAAGAGTTTTTTTTTTTATGTCAAAAGGGGTTTGACAACTTATATATATGAGAAAAAAAAAACCGCACGGGGCTTGACTAGTGCGAGTTATCTCTCCTGTGTGGTTTGCGAGCTATTGCGCAGGAGTTGGGTTTACCTGTGCGCACCTTTGTAGCGGCTGCGGGTTCCATGTCATAAAAAAAAATTACCCTAGGGTTCAATTGACACTGATCTCGAGGAATTTCTTTGATTAAAAAAAAACATAATCAGACTTTTTTTTTTTGATGAAGTGGAATATTATTAACAAAAACATCACGAAGAATATATTTTTTTTTTCTATGAAGTAAGTGGGATATTATTAACAAAAGCATCATGAAGATGCATAGATTACAAAAGAAAGAAAACATAGAGTATACTATAGTCAAACGGATGAACCAGAACAGAAGTATGTTGGTAAAAGAGGAAGAAACGATCATTAGAATGGTTGTAGATGAATAAATTAATCTTGGTGAGACATCGATTTTATTCTCAGATTTGTTGTTGTACAAGCTGTGTTGGTTAACCGCTCTAGTAGCTAAAATCTTATATACTAGTCAGGATACAAATGCTTTTGCCTTGCTGAACCGTTACACATCAGGAAGTTTTCTTTGGAAGAAATCTGAAAGAGTAAAAGACCAAATTTCTACTGACCTGAATATTGTAACTGTTGACACCCAATTTTGTCCCTCCTTTATTTAATTTTATTCACTCGGACGTCTAAATTTATTGACGAACTAGATACTTTATTTTCACTGCTATTTATATTCGCTACCTTTATTTTAACATTACAAGTATTAATTTATCACAAATTTTAAATGTTCATCGTCATTTCACTTTCGGGTTTGGAATCGTTAAATTAATTACAAGACAACACTTTGTAAATCCTTACTTTCTATATACTAATTACTATTTATCTTCATATAATAAATATTGTACTAGTTACTAAATTATTAGCCCGGAAATAATTAAAATAGCGGAGGAAGGACCAATATTTTTCAGCAAATTAATGGCTTAAAATACAAATACAATATTATTTCCTACCCAAACAAACAACCCACATTTCTATACCCAACCCACATTTTTCAACCCATATTTACATTTATGGGCCAGCCCAAACGGACCAGCCCAATTCTATTTTCACCCGACCCGGGTCCGGCCCAATTCCTTTCTCCTAACCCTACTTCTTTCCCTTCTTCTCTTTCTCTCTTCTTTCTTTCTCCGCCTCCCCTCATCTCTTTCTCTCTTTTTTCTTTTTCCCTCATCGTCGCCGCTCCCCTTTTCCCTCGTCTCTCTCGCACCCCGCTCCTCTCCACTTACCCCTGTCCCCGCGCCTCTGTCACCCACTCATCTCTGTCCCCCCACGCTCTCTTCCTCCTTTTCTAAAACCCTGATCACAACCCTATAAAGAAGGGGGAAACAAAGACGCAGAGGAGAGTTTGTTTTGGGATACAACAAGAATCACCCAGAAATCTTTAGCATTTTTAGGACTTTCATTTTGATTACGATTCTAACTTTAAGATTGGTAAATGTTCGTTCTGTCTTGGTGGACTTTGGCCGCGATAGAACTCTTCGAATCCATTTTGTGTCGATTCCCAATCTGTTAACGTTCGAGTGTAGATTCGACGACTTCGACACCCTAGTTCATTGCGCACAAAAAAGGTAAACTTCGATGCCTTATCACTCGTAAGCTTTAATTTCTGTTTTGGTTAAGATTTTTAGTTTATCCTGCTGTATGTTTAGTGATTATGTAGTTTCGTTGTTGTCGCATTATTTGTTTGATGTTTGGGAGCTGTTAGGATAGGATATTAATCATTAATCGAATTTGAAAGATGTCTATTGTTGCTTAAGAATGAATTTCCAGGACTTAGGAGATATTTAAAGTTGAATACACATAAAATATACAGTGGGTTATCGAGATAATAAGAAGATATACGTTTGATATATGTCTGATATACACACCGTGGTGTGTATATCTTAGGTATATTGATTATATGATTAAAACAGACCGACACTGAATCATCTCTATAATTATCTTTCATCTATAAGTTTAAAATTTTCTGTTTTGGTTAATGCTAATATAAAAACAGTAGCAGTGACATTAATACTGTTAGTGGAGTGCGTAATGTGACCAAATCCAATTCTGGTTTAGTCGATTAGTTCGCTATTTGGATCTACT
The DNA here is from genome assembly GCF_019175385.1 of Lycium barbarum. Lineage (NCBI taxonomy): Eukaryota > Viridiplantae > Streptophyta > Magnoliopsida > Solanales > Solanaceae > Lycium > Lycium barbarum. The sequence continues at coordinate 121,628,506 of NC_083344.1, forward strand.
ATGTGTTTAGTTTATTAAGTGTGGGATTAGTATGTCCATTAGTTAATTTCCAGCCAAGTATATGTCTGTCTGTTGCTTGAACACTAGGCTTAGTATTTAAATACCTATCACACGGTCTAAATAGGATTGAGATGCAGCCTATAATAAAACTTATGCACGAGTTACAGCCCTGCTTTTTAAGTTATCTGGATTTATCCGCATGTTTGATTAATCTAGTAATGTTAATGAACTAAACACAACATACACAGCTATTAAGTGTGTGGATTTGTATGTGTACAAGCTCAGAAATGTGTGAAAAAGTATGTTGTATCTGTTTCTTCACAAGCACTGTCCATTTGGAGATGGCTTAATTATGTAAATGAGTGATTTGATGAATACTGTGCCGATCTTAATATCTTGTTCAGTTGCAAAATGCTGAAAATATTTATATATCTAAATGACATGTTCGACGATTCACGTGACCCGTATGTGATTGAGAGTCCGCTATTTAGAAACATAAAGTCATATCTAAGTACATGTACATTCGGTTTTTGGTCAATAGAGCTGGGATTTCAAAATGATGTTTGTTTTAAAGTGTTTAATTGTCTTTATATGCCTATGATTATCTAAGCACGATTCATATGTCGGCAGTGATTGACCACGTTACTTAAGGTTTGTGATAAGCTTGCTTGCATTATATGCCTACTAGCATTACTTGTGTGTAGAAATTTTGAGAGTTTGAACCTATCGTTGATCTGTGTTTCACCTCCAGCAGTGTTAAATATGCATACATTATGTTCCATCAAAACAGTTTCTGCGTTCCTAAATTTACAAACGATCTCGTGGAAAATGCTATATACTACATTTTGTCTTACCTAGAATGAAGTTAAGAGTCCTAGTATGACAGGTTTAGCTCATTTCCTTCTCCTGTACTTGTACATGTTTCTTCCTCATAAAATACTTGCATGTTGTCTTATCTGTCATGAAGTGGTCTGGTAATACTGGAAATTAGTTCTATAAGCACATTTGTTGGATAATTGGTCATAATTTTGCCAAACAAGCATCTGTATACTAATTTGAGTTCTCTATGTGATCAATGATGCATTAATAAAGGATTAAACTGTCCAGATTTTCCACCATGTGTGTTAAGTTAAGCAATCAGTTCTTTCCTCTGTTTAAGTATGGATCAATACCAAAGTTTCTGGTTTTATTTCAGTTTTCACAGAATTAGAACTGAATTATCTCGTGTTGGGCTGTTCTGCTATTTTAATTTCCTGCCCTATATCTGTCCGAGATTATGAAATTCTGGTTTATTTAATCATACATTGATACTCTGTTGTTCACATGATTCAAGATTGCTCAGCATGTTAACATGGTCAGTTTCCCTTTGATCGATTGTTTGTTGCTGGTTTATGCCTATTTCTAGTTGACGTGCATCGTGATTGTTTAGCCGAATGTAGGCAGGCTATGTATAAGCTTACCCCTTTCTGTGGTTTCATCTTGCTGAATTTCTGGGTTTTAAATTCTTGATTATATATACGAAATATACAAGATATACATGGTTGGTATACGCTTGGTTATGCATGGGAAGGTACACTACATATATAACTAAAAGAAGTTCACATTACGTGTCTTGTAACCCTTATCTCGGATTGTTATGCGTTGAAGGGATTTTGCTGCGTTATGTTGATTATACGAACGAGTATACACAAATATATACATTACATATATTCAACTTGCTGATTTTTGGGTCTATATCTTATGTGTTAGCCTTGGTTATCGATCCCATACTAATCCTTTTTCTTTGTTACTTATGCATGAACATCGCGTATGAGTCCGGGGACTTGTCTCTTCCCGCATTCGATGTTGGGCCGAAGCCCAACGAAATATTTACCTCGAGTCAGCCTCTGTCACATCAGTCCGCAGCAACTAAAAGGATTTTCTGGGCCAAAGCCCAATAATAAAATAGGCTGCAGCGGCAGTCCTAAAAATGGACTGATCCATTTACTCTTTCCTCTCTTCCTTATTTTTATTTGTGTTGTGTATTTTTATTTGCTTTGTATGACTAACATCTTATTTTATTTTATTAATGTAGATAATGTCTAGTATATTAATGAAGTTTAGTTTAATAGTGGGTAGTTAATTCAAAAAAAAGAAAACTAATAATTAGCTTCACTAGTTTATGTCGAAATTATTTATTATCCCTAATATTTATCTTTTGGAATAATTGATCTTCAAAGTACCATGACTGTATATCTTGACTAAGAGAATCAAATTGCACTTACTATTTTAGAAGTTTTAAAACACTCCAAATTTTATACTAACTTATTCTAAGAAAATAAAAGGAAATAGGTTTCAATGGATAACTTTTTACTTTAGTTCCTTCCAACACTTAATACACGATTGTTCGAAATAACCTTAGCACCATATATATATATTAAGTTGCTAGTCTTTATATGAAGCCTTTAATATTTATTCAACATTGATTTTACAATAACTCTTTGAAATTGCGAGTCGACATAGCTCACTTTTCTTCAAATACGTACAAACATTATCTTTTAGATCATTTTAACTAAACTCTTTTATGCACTTACTATTTTCTACAAGTGTTATTTTAAATAATGCTATTATACTTTCGTCTTAAAACCTTAATCATATTTATAAGTTGTATTTCAAAACAGCATTAAAAGTACTCTTTTATACGAATTATTATTATTTTTTACAAGTTTCATTTTAAATAGCATTCTTACATATTTATTTATAACTTTAGTCATACTTATAAGACTACTTTCTTTTTCTATAATACTATATTTACACTTAGCCTAATTAATTATAAGTCCGGTCGGTTAACCATTGTTAATGGGTCTTAAAGGGTGCCTAATACCTTCCCTTTAGACTAATTGAACCCTTATCCAGAATCTTTTGGTTTCGTAGACTTTAAAATAAAATCAACTTTAGATAATTACTTTAATTAACTTTAGGTGTCCTAATTCACCGTAAATAATTAGGTGGCGACTCCTTAACAACAAACACAAAAACAGGAATCTCCAATACGTCATACTTCTACTTTAACTCTCCGGGTTAAAATGGGGTGTGACAGTAACATGTGGTCTAATAGGTATGAGGAGTTTTTTTATGTAGCCGTGTTTATAGTAATTTAAATCTTGTAGCCTGGAGCTAAATGCCCTTGAATAGATTTCTTAGAGTTTCTTCCCATGTGTCCTAGCGTTGGTGGACAGAGATATTTTGTACCTGTTGCTGGTAGGAGGTGGTAGGTATCCCTAGAATTAGTCGAGGTGTGCGCAAGCTGTGCTGGGACACCGCGGTTATAAAACATGATTTCTTAGAGTTTCTCTTGGGTAATTAATTGTCACCTAGGGGCAATCCCAGGTAGGTGGTTGGAAAGAAACCAGTTTTGCAACTTAGGATTTTTGCCAGTTCTTCTAAATTGGAAACATCATTAACAGGGTATATGATGATTTTGTTCATATTGATGTGTAATCCAGAAATGGTTTCAAAGACCAGAAGAGCAAGTTGAGATTGGACACCTGATGTCTGTCTGATCCACAAAAGTTCAAAGTTTCATCTGCATACACTAGATGAGAAATAGTAACTGTGGTGGCTGGATTCCTGCCTATCTGGAAACCATGAATCCATTGTAGTTCTTTTGATTTATCCAACAACTGAGTGAGACCCTCCATGACAAGTATAAAAAGAAAAGTGGAGAGGAGATTTCCTTGTCTAAGATCCTTGTGTGGAGAGAAGAAACCCGCTTCTGTTTATCAAGACAGAGTATTTCACTGTTGATATGGAGATGTAAATCCACCTTATCCACCTATCTCCGAAGCCCATGTTCTTTAGGATGTTGACTAAGTAAGACCAATTTAATTGATCAAAAGCTTTTTCAAAAAAATAAATCTTTTAATAACTGAGAAATATGCTATTTCTAACTTTGTATGAATAATGCAGTATTATCAAAGGTTCACTTCACTTAAGCCTTGAAGCTAAGTACAAAAACTAGCAGATCACTTCGCATTGGTTAGGCATAGTTCCAATCTAGGCACCAAGGCGAAAAAGGTGTGTCTCATCACCCATTGGCCCATTCTTGAAGAGGACAACGCTAAAAAATAACTGCTCCCTCCGTCCCTATTTAGGCAACCAATCTTCGGGAAATTGCTTCATCATCAAGATTTTTTTTAATGTCACACCAAATGCGCTGAAGCGTGGCTCTTTTGAAAAATATTCTGTGCACCATTATGCAAATAAGAGAAATACCCTCTTTAGAGATCATAATATCGACCATAGTATTCTCCTTAAATGCTTTTCTAGAGTCTTTGATTTGATGTGTCTAGACTGTTGGATGTTTAGTTTGGTAACTCTGATCCTCACCTGAGCTTCCATGTAATTTTATTTTCTATTGTATGTTAGTGGCATTCCCTTTTAATTTCTTTGCTTCTTTACGAGGTGTGGACACAATTTTACTAACTCGTGAATGGATGGTGTGCAAACCATGTGCACTACAAAAATTGTCCATTTTTAATTTTGAAAATTCGTGAGCATTAATTTCAAAATCTTCAGACAATTGGAGGAAGTACGTGAAGATATCTATAAAGCATTTAGGTCCCCTCTAACACCCTTTGACATGTCTAACCCTATTCTTGAATTTGCATGTGAACTGAGTATTGAACAATCGAGTCTGACAGTCCACACAAAATTGACAAGGGAAGAGTTTGTGCCTTCATCTCAAAACCTTAAAGCAATACATGAATACCCCCAGACCCTTATAAGCGGTTTGCATACCTACATATCCTTATCATATATAAAGTATACAAAAACATAACTATCTCTGATGAATAACTTTTCCTTACAAAAAAATATATCTGTCTCATGAATTATTAATTACCTTTAAGTCTTAGCTGAAAAGGGGATGCCCTCATATTTATTTGTTGTTTTGCCTTTATATCTTTTCTCTTTCATTTGTAGTAGTAATTGCTACTTTCATGTTTATTACAGATTTTAGGGACAGGAATGGATACCCACGAAACATCCCCGTCTGTTCTGCTCTTCTTTAACAAGGAAATATTCATATTTAACGCTGGAGAGGTAACTCTTGAGTGATAGTAATATCTATTACCCACTACATCTTTTTATCGGAGGTAGATTAGGGTTGGCTTCAACTTGCCTGCTATTTCGTTATGTTTCTAAAAGTATGGTTATTGAAGTTAAGGATATTCATTAGATGATACTTCAGAATGTTATAGTATTAAGTATTAACAGTGACAAGCTGAGTTGAAAATATGTCTTAACTCTGTTTATGCTTCACCCTTGTGAGCCATTTCATATGCTTATCTTAAGAATTCTGGCTTCCCGAAATATTCTCATTCCTAGTAATTTTCGCATCTTGATTGTGCAATACAATTTAATTCGAAAGCTCTAGGAACAAGCAGCTTGGAGATGCCAACACAATGCTATTTTCGAATTATGGGCGTTTGTTGGCAAAGTATAATGAGTAGAAGTATTCTGTTCAAATTCATTCTTTTAGTAAATTGATAGAATGCTTAAACCCAAGATTCCCTGTTAACCTCAAGTTAGTTTGCTGAAGTAAAGATCCCGATTCAACTCTTGGTTGAACTGAATTGATTGCTTTATGTGAAAATCTAATCTGGACTGTTGGTGCGGTATCTGCTAGTTCACTGTCAACAGGTGAACATTCCAAGTTTTTTGTTTTTTGGGGAGCTTGGAAGAGGGCATGTGACACTTGCTGTCATTATTTTCCACATTCAGTAGAATAGTGACAACTTTTCCTTGTGGTTTTTAGTTGAAATAGTTTTCTGTAATAAGAATTGAAGCTCTGCATTTTGTATTCTAAAAAAAAAAAAAAAACTTGTTCTGCAAAGCAAATGTTATCCACTTGTTTAAAATAAAAAAAGAGGAAGTTGTTACCCGCTTGTGGGAGTTGTCTAGTTAGTTCTAAGAACACTTGTAAGGCGTTATTCCTCAAAGCATTACTTATGTTGCAGGGATTACAACGCTTCTGTACACAGCATAAGATAAAATTATCTCAGGTATGTCTCATATGCACGATTTCAGTTTCAAAGTATAGAAGCAATTGGTCACTGCTTTTGTGGACGGACATAAACAATCGATTTACAGGTAGACCACATATGTCTGACTCGTGTCTGCTCAGAGACAACAGGTGGACTTCCAGGTTTGCATCTCGACCTTCGGGGAATGAACTAATTTTTAAAGCCATAAATTGTTTTGTCCCTTTATTTTCTTAGGAAATTAAAATTGATTATCTATGTGGTACAATTTATGACAATTTCCATGAGTAAAATCTCTCATGAAATCTTTTCCTCATGATCCCTATTTCACCATTTCTCAGGCTTGCTATTAACTTTGGCTGGCATGAACAATGGTAGTCCTGAGAGTACTGGGCATATGAGTAGCAGTCCAGTGCTTACTTCCCCTATTTTTCATATGTTACTTATCATTAAAATGAACAGCAACAGTGGTGCTACTACTTACTGAAAAAACATCTCTACTAATCCTTTAAGGTCGACATATGGGGACCTCGAAATCTAGATTTATTGGTTAATGCAATGAAGAATTTTGTCCCTCATGCTACTATGGTCAACAAACATATCATCCCAAACGACATTAAGGTTCATGAAAATGGATCTGCATTAGCTCCCTCTTTACATATGCTGGAGCTGAAAGATAAACACAAGTTCAAGGCAGTTAGTATATCAGCTATTCTCCTATCACCGACTCAGTTGGCTGGATCTCAGTTTAGGCCAAATGATGCCTCCATTGTATATATTTGTAAACTACATGACATCAGGGGGAATTTTGATCCCGAAAAGGTTAAAGCTTGCGGACTTAAACAAGGGAGAAAACTTGCAGAATTGGAGAAGGGGTTCAGTGTGAAGTCAGATCTTCTGGATATCGAGGTCAGTTCTACTCTCATTAGAACTAATATATAGACTTTGAATTTGCCGTACTTGTGCCTTTGAAGCTACTAAATTGCAGCTGACTTTCATTTTGCCTCGTTCAGGTCCATCCAGATGATGTTATAGGTCCACCTATTGTTGACACCCAATTTTGTCCCACTTTTCTCCGAAATATCTATTTACGCCTCTAGTATTTTTGGCGACTTCATATAAAAAAAATAAAAAAATAAAAAAAATAATTAATTTTTTTTTTGGTAAATAGAGGAATTTTATTACCAAGGCAAAGATTTACAATCAAATTTTAACCTGTAAAGATTTCCTACCCTCTCCTAGTCTTCTAACCACATCTCTCCTTCAGTTCCACTGCCTCTTTATACTAGAAATACCTCTTACATTTAAGGATAGTTATTAAGTCTAGCTAGTCCACTTTCTAACTTCTTGTATCTACTCCCTCGACAGTGAGCATCTTGAATGATTTGTCTGATTACTTGCTTTGTGTTTTGTTGTTTTGCTTGGAAGATCCTCTGATTTCTTTCTTGCCACACAAAGTACACAGTTCCAGCCAGCACTATTCTGAAAATCTGAGCTGTTATGGAGTTTCCTGATGCATTTGTTACAGCCCAATTAAGCTCATCACTCCATTGCATAGGTTGCCTGTTTATCCGTTGCCACTTTAATAACCTCCTCCATATAGCTTGTGAGAACCTGCAGCTAAAGAATAAATGGTCGATGGACTCCACCGCATTCTCATACAGGGGACATTCTGTGTCATTTATTATTCCCCATTTTGCCAATCTATCTCTTGTGTGTATCCTTTTATTCGCAACTAGTGTCAATATGAAAATCCACTTGGGACATCCAAGGTTGTTGCACACCAATTAATTAAATTATTTTTTACTATAATTATTAGCTTCTTATCAATACTGGCGTTATTGTTATTATTATTATTATTATTATTATTATTATTATTATTATTATTATTATTATTATTATTATTATTATTATTATTATTATTACCAGTATTATTGTAATTCACATTTTTTATCATTTCAGCATTTTTGCCAGCTTATGCACACGCATCGCATTTATTTTCGCGTAATTTAACAATAGCATTTACTTACTGTTGAATTTCAAATATATTATCGCACGGCTATTACAGCGGCATTTTATTTTCATATGAGTGCTAATAAATACATATTTTTATATTAGGGGATATTTTAGCACATTTAGTATATGATTAATTAAAATGGGTCTCTTATTCAAATTTAGAAAGCCAAACTATTTTCATCCAGCCCAACATTTTTTCCGCCCAGCCCACATTTTCAGCCAATTCAGTCCATTAAGGCAACAACCCGCCCATTTTGTTTCTTGAAAGGGGTAGGGTTATACTCCATCTTCTTCAGCCGCACACCCCACACACCTCATCTCTCTCTCTTTCTTTCCTTTCTCACCCCCACCACGCCGCTCCCTCCGCTCCCCTTCATCATTTCTCAGCCCCACCACCGCACTTCCCTCCGCTCCTCTCTCTTTTCACCAACCGCACTTCTCTTTCCTGCTACTCTCTCTCTCTCTCTCTTCTTCAACACAAAAGAACAAAACCCTATAAATAGTGGCGAGTTGAATCGTTTTAGAGAGATCGAGAACCCAAAAAAAATCCCCTAGAAAACATTAAGTTAGCAGCAGTCGCAACATTCTTGATATCGATTTAACATACTAAATCGATATTTTGTTTTATTTCTCCCCCTTGGTATTGCATTGAATCCGAGGAACACAAGCTCAGATTCGAATAAGTTCGAGTGCAGATCGAAGACCCCGCACCCATTTCGCTGCACCCGAAGAAGGTAATTTCCCCTTTCCCTTTTACTTTCTGCTTAATCTATGCTTTCTTAATCGTTGTTAGGTTTTAAAATATGCTGATTAGTTAGATTAGATTGGTAAGCCTGTTTGTGTGTTGATGTTAATTCAGACCTAATCAGTCTTGTGTGATGATTTAAGTATCGAGTTGGGCTCTGCTTACGTAATTACATATATTATGTGTGATAGATTGGCTTCAGTCGATTCAGATGTATGAGTTAATCATGCTAGTTGGTTTAAGTTGCACATCGTCGTATAAATCTGAACAATTAGTTAGTAGGACGTTTGAGCTTGTTTAAGTGTTTGTTGTTAGGTCAGGCATGACTAGTAGTTAAGTCTGTCATTGATTTCTGTTTGCTCCTGATTATAACACAAGATTGTTTAATGCAATTTAGTAATGACATAGTAATATGGAGGGCTGGAATTGTAACATAGAGAAAACATATCCATTTTGTACCATGATAAGAATGATGGCTTGTGGATAAGATAAATAAATCTGGTTTAAAATTAGCATAAGATAAAATGGATGTGCTGTTTGGAGCTATTAACATACATCAGTTTCAGTTCTTGGGCTGGTTTATATTATCTTAAGGAGATTATATGTTGTTTTAGATTTAAACAATCTAAAGATGTCTTTTGAAACATACTTGTGCACCTGGCAGCCTTGATACATAGACATTGAACCCAATTTGACCAGAAAATTTCTCTTATTAGTCCCTGCTTCATGGATTGGGATATATGTTGATTTGATATTGTATTATGTTGACTCTGTCATGTATTTGAAATGTTTGTGTTGGCCAAACAACCTGTAGTAAGAGTCATTCATTTTTTTCTCTCTGCTTAAGTGTCTATGAGTTTGTTGAAAGGAGATGGGGAATTTACACGTTGGTTTGAATAAAATAGAATATGAATCTGCAATTTTTCCTATTGTTCTGTTTGGGCAAAGAATTATGGTTCAGCGTGATTTTCAAGGTCACCTTTGTTTGAGGCATCAGTTTCCTTCAAGACTCTTTGATTGTTAGCTTAAGTTGAAGTCTATATTCAGAATCAAAAGCCTGTTTTAAGTTCAAAAAATGGAAACTGTTAACTTTAAAAAAAAAACAGGGTGTGTATATGTGAACTGTATCATAAGGTATGATGAATCAGTCCCCCTATGGTCGAAACAAATGTCATTTTTCTTTGTGTTGTATGCAAGTCCTTTGATAATGTGAAAATTTCTCATTTTGGCATTACTTTATATGAAATCTGTTGAGTTCAAAAGGGATAAGCTGGTCATTAATTTGTTTGAAATATGATTGAATCTGGTTTATTGTTACCTTGAAGAAGGTTAAATCTGGCCTGGTTTGTTTAACCTCTTGAAATAGATATTGTGATCATGAGCATGAGCCTTAAAGATTCATTGTTGTTTTCGTGGAAACATCTTCAAAAGTCCCAAGGGATTTTCTTCTTTTTCCTTACTGTCATTTCGATGTAGTTTGTTTAATTGCTAGTTTCGTGGCTGTTAGATATAGGCTAGATAATCCTCATGCTCTTTGGATTTTGCTCTTCTTTTCTGATTTCATCAGATTTCATTTTGCATGATAATGTGTGGATCACTTCTGCCCCTTGCCTTAATTTATATCTATCGGGTGAAACACGACCATTTCTCAGTTCTGTGTATTTTCTTTTACCGGGTACAGATTAACTAAATCTGATTTGAATTAGGGAACTAGTCTGTCCGTAACTGCTGTCTCCATGTTTATGGTATAAAATGCTTTGTGGTCTGTTTGTTTGCCTCTGTAAGCAATGAACTGAAATACTGATTTAGGTGTTATCATAGGCTATAAGACTGGCAGTTATTTAGATATATTGAAGCTGTTTGTATTGATTAAGGCTGCTCGAAACGTCAACTTGCTGGTTCTATCACATATGGGCTTAATGTATTCATCTTTGCTTAATTTTGTGCGATTGGCTGTCAAAAAGATTAAGAATCCTGCCTTGCTTGTCTGCTTTCTGTGCGTTATATATGGTTCATGAGCCTTTCGTAATCCGCGGACCTTTGTTTGCCATTGCTGTGCAAATTTTGTGTTTTGAACGCATTTCGTGGTCAATTTTGTGAAGTTCGGTGTCGCCGCTAACGGCTGCTGTCGCCTAAGCATGTTTATGGGTAATGTTATGCACTGCCCTTGCTGGGCAGATGCTGTTTTGCCGTGGTATATTGTGTAGTCTTTCTCGCGTTGTTCACTGCCTTTCTATGTCGATTTCTATGCCTTAGTATATGAGTGAGTTAGTTAGTTTTGTAGAATACATTGCCATTGCTATGTAGATTTGTCCGCTTTATGATGTTATGCGATTTCTCTTGCGATGTCCACTGCCATATCTGTGCAAATTGCATGCCTTAGTATGTTATAAACACTTTAATATTGTTGAAACAGTAGAATTGTATACCTATGTATGCTCTAAGTATACTCATGAAAACACGTTAATAAGGAGGTTAGATGGGCCATTATGGATTAAGCTCGAACCCTCCCCAGTGTTAGCCATGCCTGGGATTCATGAAATCTTTTGGAACTTGTGCAACATCGGGAAAACGGGGGCAAAAGCTTTCTGATATTGACCTCCTATACATCCTTACGAGTGTGTATATACTAGGTATACTTAAAATATATCTGCTGGCTTGTTTGAGTTTACATTTCATATGTTTAATATAATTCATTAACCGCATACTAATCTTTCTCTTTCATTTTTTTGCATGAACCTCGCATACGAGTCCAAGGGACTCGTCTATCTCCCGCATTCGGAGTTGGGCTGAAAGCCCAACGTAATCTCGCTTGAGTCATCTCTGTCCAGCCCAGTCCGCAGCAATCCATGTATAAAAATTGTTGTTGGGCCAAAGCCCAAAAGCAGCCCTTGAGCGCAGCATTTTTAAAAGAAAAACGTGGGCTGAGCCCATTCCCACCAGCAACAGATCAACAGTCCCAAAGTGGGCTGGCCCATTTGATATTATTTGCCCTTTCATTTTTTTTTGTGCATATTAATTTGTATTATGCAACTAACTTTTTGTTTATTTTTTTTAGTTTAGATAAATCCTGATAAATTAGTAGGTTTAGTTTAGAAATGGGTAGCTAGTTTAAGAAAGACTAACAATTGATTCCATAAGTTCATTATGTGCTTTTCATGTTACAACTATTTATAATGTCTAATATTTATTTTATTTAGAATAATTGATTTGCAAAATGGCGTGAATACATATATTTAGTTAAAGGAATCGAAATTTATCCTTACTATCTTAAAAAAATAAAAAAAATAATAAAAAAAGAAATGGCAGTAATATGCAAATACAAACTCAAGTATATTTTGTAAATAACTCTTCAAGTTTTTGAGTCAATTACGCATATTTTTAAGTATAGTTGATGATTGTTTGTTTCAAATATTTATTAAAACGCTGCACAAATCCGCATTTTCGGCTACTCATATGCAAATCATCTTTTGCAAGTTTTTTTTATTTAAATAGCATTATTATGTAAAACCTTAGTAGAATTTGCAAGTTTTATTTTTAAATGGCATTTGAAATTTCCCTTTTATGCAAATTATCGCATTTTCTGCAAATAACGTTTTATTTAAAGCTTTAGCAATATCTATAAGTTTTCATTTTAAATGGCATTTGAAGTCTTTTTTTTTTTATGCAAATCATTATACTTTCCTACAAGCTATTTTCTTGAATTTTAAATATTATATTTGCATCTTTAGCCCTAATTAATTAACCTAAGTTTGGCTGGATAATCGTAGTTAACAGATTCTAAAGGATGCCTAACCCCTTCCCTTTAGGATAATATAGAACCCTTACCTAGAATCACACTGATTAAGCAGACTGTTAACGAAGGTTTATTTAGCTTTACCTTAGTTAATAATTAGGTGCCCTAATTCACTTTAAAATCAATTAGGTGGCGACTCCATGAAATAAGCGATTTGGGAATCTCCAATATGTTGTACTCTAATTTCAACCCGGTTAAAATGGGGTATAACACCTATTCCTGGTCCCATTGTACTGATTGTTGACTGTCCAACAGAACCTCATGCACAAGAGTTACTCGCTGCACAAGCCATTGATGCCTATTATAGAGATCCCCAAAGCAACTCCCCAGAGGCCACTAAGGTTGTGAACTGCATCATTCATTTGAGCCCTGCTACAGTCGTCAGCACTCCAGTCTATGAGAAATGGATGAGCAAATTTGGTTCCGCCCAACATATTATGGCAAAAACTACAAGGTTTGTAACTCCTCTTAATGCTTATTTTAATTTTTTCCATATCAACACTGGTTCATAGTCATTCTCTCACAGGAAGCAAGAAACAACTCCAATTCTAGTATCTAGTGCTAGAATCGCTACAAGACTGCATTATTTGTGTCCTCACCTTTTTCCAGCTCCTAGTCTTCCTTCTGTTCAGAATAACGATGTTGTAGCACCAAATTTCAAGGTACCAGTGGAGCTTTGTTTTGAACTCTAAAAGTTGATAGTCACTTGTGAGACGTCTTTAAAAGTCGAGGAAAGCTTGTGATATATGATACTTGTCTTTGCAGGGTTCAGTTTGTGGCATATCTGCTGAAAATCTCTTAAAGGCATTGTTGACTCCAATTTTCCAGATTATTTTGTTTAGAAAGGTTAACTGTATTATAAATAATCAGCATAATGGATGTGCTACAAATTATATTTACAGTTCAAAAGGAGCAAGAGTATATCCTTGTGCTTCCTACAACAACTATATGATAGCTAAGAGTGAATCAGCATCTTCCAGCTATTCTTCTTTACACCAAAAATGAATCAAAAGCAATCAGTTCATTTTGATTTCCTACACAGGCCTGGGTCTTTCTTCCAAACATCTTGCATTTCTTTCCTTCCATACGGTCCACCATATACAAGCAGGAACTGTTTTCCACCATTTCTTCTGCCTAAAATATCCCCCAGTATCCAGCATGGTAACAGATCTCTTGTGGACTTTGGCATAGTCCACTCAATACCTTTCATGTTTAAAGGGATTTTCCAGATCTGGTAAGCGGTTCCACTGTAGAAATAGATGGTTTATACGATCTGATTTCATTTCGCACAAGTAGCATCTTGAGCACAGTTGCATTTTCTCTCTCTTAAGTTTTCTCGAGTCAGACATGTTTCCTTGTAAATGTTCTCTGCATAACAATCTATCTTCAGTTGTGGTAATGGCTTGTACATGTTCTAAACTTCTCAAAGATTCAGCAATTTGAGTAACTTCTCAGTCATTGAAAAGTCTTCTAAAGTTTAAATTCCAACCCCGCTGTAGCATCAACTGCTGGTTCAAACAAAACAATTCAGGAAAAAGGTCTTTTAAAGGCCCATGCCCAGTCCAATTGCTATCTAAAATGTTTTCATCTCATTGCCAACTTCTTATTCTGATATCATTGAAAAATAAAGTCCATAGTTTTTGATAGTTCTCCTGACACTTGGTGACAGTTGGTGTATATGGGGTTCTTACAATCCTTGAACACCATTGTCCCTCTTAACTATACTTTTCACTAATAATTCTTCTCCATAAAGCTTGATCTTCCAAACTAAGTCTCCATAGTCATTTCATAAGCTTGTGGGTTCTTTCTTATGCCTAAACCCCTTCTGTTCATTTCTGACAGTGAAAGCACTCCACTTTATGATATAGTAAATCTAGTTCACCTGCCAGCTAGAATATAAGTGAGAAAGGAGTTTGTTCAAATGTTCTCTGACTCTAGAAATGAATTACCTGCCTTTATGAGTTTTTTTTTGGAACCATGTCATGTTAAACTGTTCCTTAACGAACCTATCTAAGAACTTTTTCAGATTAGTACCTGTGATTATGAATTATTTCAATAGCAATTCAATAATTTCACTCATGAGCAGGAAACTCATCCTTTTATAAAAGTGATGGAAACCATTCTCCCTCCTCTCGAAGCTACATTTAACATTTTTCCTCTTCTTCTAGGCTTAATACATTGTTCTTACCTATGGTTTTATAAAAAATTTCATTTGCATGGCCTTCGATTGAATGAACTTTTCTTGTCTAACCTTTTGAACAGTTCACCTTACGTCCTCCTAGTCGACTGGGATTGGATAGATCAAGTGTTCAAAATCCGATGACCTCTTCAGTGTTCATTGAAGAGTTACTTTCAGAGATTCCTGAGATTGCTGATGTAGCAAAGAACATAAGCCAATGTTGGCACAAACCTAAAGAAGATGAGGTGGAATTATCCAACATTCAGCACAATGGTGAAGTCCCAAGGTGTCTGGAGAATGTACAGAGAGATGATCTGGAGATTGTTTTTCTTGGCACCGGTTCATCTATACCTTCAAAATACCGAAATGTCAGTTCCATCTATGTTAATCTTTTCTCTAAAGGGGGTTTGCTCCTTGATTGTGGTGAAGGAACCCTGGCACAACTCAAGAGGAGGTAGTAGCATTGGACTCTTAGGATTTTTGCTATGTTGTTCAGAACCTCTTTTGTCATTTTTAATCTGTGAATTAATATATTTTAATAATTTTGGAACAGATATGGGATTAATGGTGCAGACAGTGCAGTTAGGAATCTTAAATGCATTTGGATTTCTCATATCCATGCTGATCACCACGCAGGTTTGGCACGGATACTTGCTTTGAGACGTGATTTGTTGAAGGGAGTAGCCCATGAACCCATGCTGGTTATTGGGCCAGAGCAGGTTGGGGAGTTTCTCAAGGTATATGTAAAGTTAGAGGATGACTCTGTGCATGATGAAAGTAGAGAATATAGAGATCACTGTTGACTTCTCTTTCTGAAGACAGCTCTCTGTTGCGCTGTTCGAAAAGAATGAAGCCAAGCACTCCAGTTGTTGACATAACATTGCTAAAGTGTTTCAAGAAAGTTTTGAGTGAAGCAGGGCTAGTGAGACTCATCAGCTTCCCTGTTGTACACTGTCCTGAGGCGTTTGGAGTCATCTTGGAATCAGCAGAAAAAGTGAATTGCGGGAAAGTAATACCAGGTTGGAAGGTTATTGGAACACCCCGCAACTTGGAACTGAGTTTAAGCTCATATCATTAAAGTTCTAGTGGAAACACTGTAGGTTTGAACGTTTTGTGAAAATGGTTGATAGGCCTATTTCGGGCAGCGATAACTCCTTGATCGGTTTGGAATTTGGAAAAGTACCCTCAATGAGGTTGTAGTATATAGAAATACCTTTCTAACGATATAAGGACCAAGCCAACCAGAGATCGGAGCATGGAGATATGATCATCTCAATATGGCAAATAGTAAGGCACTAGAAATCCTATAGAATCGGCTAAGTTTTCGATACGTCTGCCTTCCAGTCAAGTTTCGTGAACATCCGTTGGGAATTTGAGAAAACTTCCTTGATGAAAGTTGTATCCCTTTGAAATATCTTTCCAACGGTATCTTATGGGGGTCAAAAGAACATCTGTGTAAAGAGTTATTCCCATTTTACTGAAGCCTGTTCGCTGGAAATTTCGTTTGCATTACGGTGACGTTACGGGCCGTAACAGTGAGCCGTAACACACCGAAAATTTCCGAAACCTCACTGGATATTTTCACCAAGGTACGGTACCAATTTACGGTCCGTACTTCGTGTTACGGGACCGTAACATGGGGCGTATTTTGGTCCGTAAGTACGTTTCGGGTCACCTGACTTCGAGAGGCCATAACCCTATCATAAATTGGGAATTTGGGAAAACCCAAAGAATAAATTTGTAGATAATTGAAATACCTTTCCAACGATAGGTTGTGGGACCATAGGTGACATCGGGATAGGGAGATATGGACGTTTTAAGACAGAAATGTCCCAACCCGCTTTCAAGTTGGGTCAAACCCATTTCCCCTTGGTATTAAGGAAAATGCTCAACCCTAGCAGCCCTATTCCCACATATTTTCAGATTTTAGAGAGAGAGAGGGAGAGAGGGAGAGAGGGGAGGGTTATAGAGAGAAAGTAGAGAATCAACCAAGTTGAAGGCCCCGAATCCCGAGGCTCGTGAAGGATAAAGTGTAGTACAAGTTATTTCCGTCATTCTAAGCTAAAAATCGAACTTGGGGATGTTGATTTCATGGTGACTACTCGTAAAAGGTAATGTTTCTACTCCCTAATCATTAATAGTTGTGAATTAATGAATTTTTGGGAGAATAATAATTGGGTTTGATGAAGAGAATTATATGAACTATGCTAGAGTTGTTGGATTGTTGACTTGGGATGGTTGTATTCATATGGGTGATGAATAATGATGTTAATTACATCTAATTGAGATTGTAGAATTATCTAGAAGTAATAGAATGGGGATTTGGTGAAGAAAACACCATTAATGAGGGTTGTGGAGCTTCATGCCCACCAAGTGTTTGATAAAATGCTTAGATGAACAAAGCATGGATATTGTTGCTAATATAGAGTTCCTATGACCTGTATTGCTATAGATCAAAGTTGAAGGGATGGAAGGACATTGTGATACTCTCAAAAGCAGGAAGTTAAGGTATATAGAGTTACTATCTACGTGTGGGAACATCATTGTTCTTCCCCACGCCTCATAATCCATAAAATTATGATTTCTCTACTAAAACTAGGGTTTCAATACCATGCTCATGATAACCCTAGGTTCATGTCCATGATTATATTATGTATGAATTGTTATAATTCCATCATTGAGTTCTTAATATTTCTTTGTGATTATTGAGAATCCGTCCGTAATTTATGAAAACCCATATCTTGTATTCCATGGGTTCTTGCATCATGTTTTTGACTAAGGATGATTGTTTCATGAATATCCTACACGTCTACAAGTTTTCATGCAACTGTATTATATAATTAATTTCATGCTATGATACAAGATACATACATACTAAATACAAGTTATTTCATGAAACCATATTTACAAGTTATTTCATGAAACCGTGCTTACACGTTATTTCATGAAACCATGTTTACAAGTTATTTCGTGAAATCATTATTACAAGACAAGTACAAGTTAATTCATGAAAATCATGGGCTTCTTAGCCAACTATATTATTTTAATGTTTTTGGGAGCTACACAAATTACCGAGAAGGCTCAGATAGCCTGAAACTACGTAGCCACCGTAGGACAAGAATCGCTCCGCCCAGATAAGACGATACCTTAATTTTACACTGAATGGATCCATCAGGCACGTTACCACCTTATACTCTGGCAAGGTATGAGGGCTCTGCTGGTCCGGCGAGGTACCAGACTCCACGTACCCACGTGGTGATCTACCACCTTATACCCTGGCAAGGTATAGGGGCTCTGCTGGTCCGGCGAGGTACCAGACTCCACGTACCCACGTGGTGATATCACATGTCGGTTTATGAAATGCTCTCCCTACTTATCATGTTTTACTTATGTTATATATATACATATGTACTCATGCTCATGTTCATGTCCAGGTTTTCTGTTTCAGTTCTTATCATGTTATTCCATGTCCCATGTTGTTTCTTTCGGTTGCTTTACATACCAGTACATTCAATGTGCTGACGTCCCCTTTTATTGCCCGGGGGCCTGCATTTCACGATGCAGGTACTGATATACAGGACGACATATCTGCTCAGTAGAACATCATTCACATCAGCTTATTGGTGAGCCCCATTTCATTCGGGGTTTAGTCAACTTTTGTTTTATGATTAATTATGCATCTAAAGGTATGCTGGGGGCCTTATCCCAGTAAGTATGTTTTCCAGTCAGACTCATGATAGAGGTTTCATAGACTAGACAAGTCAGTTATGTCATGTCAGACATTCGGAGTCGTATAGCCATTTTGGCTCATTCATGTTATTTCCGCACTCATGTTTAAACAAGTATTTTTATTAAGTATTATGACTTATTACGTTTTATAAAGGCTCATCATGCATTCACATTATATTTCCGCTCATGTATGCCTCATGACAGTTCAGCAAGCCATCTGGTTCGCTCGGTCACATGCAGGCAGGCACCGAGTGCCGTGTTACGTCTAGGCCATGTTTCGGGGCGTGACAAAGCTTGGTATCAGAGCCTAGGTTCAAGGATCTTTAGGGAGTCTATGAAACCGTGTCCAGTGGGGTATCTTTTATATGTGTGAGGGCCCCACACATATAAACAGTTGACCACCAAGACATTCAGGATTTGTCTCATTTTTTCTACTCTAGATCGTGCCATGAAGCTTAGAGCAATAAGTAACTTCTCTTCCTCTCGAATTACGTACGTTTCGAATGCGCAAGAGATGAACAGGTAATTCAAGGTCCAAGTAAGGATGTTTACCCATAGGGGGTACAATTGTGCAGTACTTACTAGTAACGAATGAGACTTCAAGTGTTATTGAAAGTAGAATACAATGTAAGTTGCCCGAGAAGGGGTGTAGTGGAATGAATGGTATGTTGAATGATAATGATGTTCTTGAGAAAGGAGAATGGAATACAACAGGGAGAGGATATTAGAGAAATTAGAAAAGGAGCTATGTCTGCAGGAAACGTAAATCATGAAGGATCTCAAGGAAGTGGTGGCAGACAGTTTTCTACCGGAGGTCATCAGGACCCACTCCATCTGCTGTTAAAGATTGAAAGGGAAAATAAACAGGAAATTGTAACAGGTACAGTTTGAGTTGGACATATGAGGTAAGTTCATCATTTTTATACTGTTGTTGAAATTGGGAGCCCTGTGTGGCTATGATATGATATGATATATATGTATATATGTTAGCCTTGTGAGGCATTGTTTGTATTTCCTGCGTGCAGGGTTTTTTTGGGATAGTAAGAAATACAGAGGAAACTCTACCAAAATTTTCCTAGAAATAGAAGGAGAATGAGATATAAGTTCATAATATGTCTGGAAAAGCCATGTCAACAGTCTTGATAAGATTTGACTAAGTTACGAGTATGGCTGTCACGACCCGACTAGGGGCCGCGACGGGTACCCGATACTTGTACCAAGCACCCCTTATCTCGTGTCGTACTTTTACTACTAGGTGGGCCGTATAGACTATACCATTTTTTTTTCTGTTGCTTAACGTTAACATTAATGGCATAAGTGTAAACATGGACTTATAAACTTTGCTAGCACATTATACAACGACGAGGACAACAAAAGTACAAAACATCTGACCGTACATATCTGTCTACGAGCCTCTAAACAAAGTACATCTACATATACAAGAAGGGCCGGGTCCTACCGTGCCCGAATATATACACAAAAGTAGTACCAAGAGTCAATTCTGTCTACCTGCTGACCTGCGCGGCATGAAACGCAGCGTCCACAAGAAGGGACGTCAGTACGAGTAATGTACCGAGTATGTAAGGCATGAATAATAGCATACAGGAAATATAGAACATGGATAACGACATCAAAGAAATACCGAGCATATCATGAGGTAGAAAAATAACCCATGCATATAAGTGCCCTTGGGCGAATACCATGCATGCTTGACGCTGCGGAACGTGCAGCCCGATCCATATGTGCATATACTATAACATATTACTGCGGAACGTGCAGCCCGGTCCATATACATATATTACTTTACTTTCTTAGGAAGACATTTCTTTCCATATATATAGAAAATAGAACATGTCATATTTCCGAGGCGTCGGCTCCGATCCATTTAGCCATATATCCCGCGTCCGGGACGATACTACGTATCATACTCCAACTGATCAGGTGGCTGTGCGTCTATAGCGCCTTCCCTTTTCCAATCTTCCCCATATACATATACATATACTTATAACATATAAACAGCATGCATGAGAGCCTAAAGAAAATCGTGTCCGTATCGGAGTGACATAAGGTCGGTAGCCTCCGGTTATCTTATGGAATAACCATGGTCACTTTGTCTCGCCTTGGAGGAACTAGTACTATAAAGCGAGACCATAAACGTAGAGTAGTATTAAGAGAAGACATATAATAAGATCACAAACCTCATAAGGTGTCAACTTGTATTCTTGAAGTCTTTAGAAAGTAGAATCATGTTCAAAGAAATAAGATTGAGGATTAGGAACTAACTCTATTTTCTCATGTTCATATTGAGTCCATAATTCTAGATTTTCAACTATGAAATCATGTTCGTCATAATCATCACAAAAATATTCTCATTAGAATAGTTACAATACTTATCGTTCGATAAACGAAACAATTAAGAAAATCCGGGAATAACGGGCCTACCTCGGGTCAAATGAGGTGGCGTACACGATTTACATACGTTACATTTCATGACGTCACTTGTGAGATTTTTAAGGTAGTCGGGTCCTATTTGTGCAAGTTCTAGATGTTTAGGAAATTTTTCAACATTTCATACAATATTTAATTCAATTCTACTGAATGAAAAAGGGTCAACTTCAAACTCGGATTTCTAGGAATAGGATTGTCCCCGAGGCTCGTATCCACCCTATTATGTCTAAGACATGCCAAAGAAGGAAGGGTGAAGCCTTACATACCTTTTCCGCTTCATACACGTCTCCAAAATCAAGTTTCAAGTTCGCCAAAATCTACAATTTGGTCACAATTATCAAATGTTAATTGTAAGGCTTTAAGATTTCAATCATAACCAATACTTGTCTACAAAAATTTGGGCAGCATCTCCCCTATACATACAACATCCCCGAGATTTAACTCGGCTCAAATATCAACAACCATACCAACAACAATATCAATAATCATCACAAAACACAATATAGCATAACTAGTCTCCTTTCCAACAATAGTGTAATAGTTTTCATCCCAACTTCACATTTTCAAATCAATACCAACCTTCTCATATTCATTTACTAATCAAGATCATTACAATGCAATTTGGAAATATTTCATATCATTTCTACGAAATATTCACAAAATATACAAAGTATACAAATTTTTTCCACCAAAACCATAATCCATCCAAAACTTCTAATCTTCAACATACATATTCATAACATATTTCCACCTTCCAATCTCATCAACCATAATCATAATTCACATCTTAACAACTTCATTTTCATAATATCACAAAATCATTCTAAAGTGACATAATCTTCTACATTCCAATTCAATACCAACTTAAACCATTTAACCTTCATTTACATCATAAGAATGACAACAACACAACTAACATATTAAACAAAATTAATTCATTTCCATTTCTATCTCCACACCACATGGCCATAATTCCCACTTCCAACTTCAACCAAATTCATTCAACTTTCATTTCCAATATAAGGTCCACCACAACTACAACTAGAATGCAACATAAAATTCAACTCATCTTATTTATACAACATTACATACACATGCACACATGCAAACCCACTTTGTAAACTTCCATATTTCCATAAATTCTACTCATTTCTACATACTAAAACATAAACCAATCTTCATAACATAATAAAAAGGGATTAATTCTTACCTTTTTCTACAATCTTCTTCACTTGACCAAGTTGTCAACTTGAAGAAACAAGTGCTCTTTCTTCCAAAATAATTACACCAAGTTGTAAAGGACCCTTGAATTAGTGGAAATACCACAAGAAAATAATTTTTGGAGAAAGATTTCAAAGGGGCAAAAATTCAAGAGCTTGGCCGTATGGCCCTTTTGTTTTGCTCTTCTTTGTTTTGTTTTTCACCTTCTAAATTTTTCTTGAAAGTTCCATGATAATGATCCCCTTTTATCTAATTAGCACATGGAAAAATTAATTAAATCTCATGGGCTTGCCAAGCCATGGCCGGACACCCCCTTTATTTGGGCCTCAATTTCTTCTTTTTTTTTTGTCATGGGCCTAACTCGGTTGGCCCCGAGTTGGGCCTAGCCCACTGAGCTTTTGACCTTAAAACATTCATATCTCCTTGCACCGACGTCACCTGAGAACCCACGACCTATAGTTGGAAAGCTAATTCAATTATCTACAACTTCTATTTCTTGGTATTTTTTCAAATTCCAAACTTATAATACCGTTTTTGCCCCCCAAAGTCATGTCATCCGAAAACGTTTTCTTAAAAATATTCGTTTGGAGGACTTCCACTTTGATTTGGCCCAAGGGTCCTTCTTGAGTTGTGTTTAACTTCACATATGTGATTCATATGACTTGTCACATGTTCCAAAAAAAAACTTTACGGGTGGGCCCCACCTCAGCTTACAAATAATCTGACGTTCAAAAATACGGGATATAACAATGGCTGACTTTGAGAAATATGATTTGATTTCCTATTCAGATGAACACCTTAAGTGGGTGACAGTTCGGATACATCCGAATGTGTGTTAGAAACCAAGGGCTTAAGTTAAGCTCAGAGTAGAGTGATTAGTGGAAGAAGAAATCAGCTAAGCCGTAAGAGAGCAAACTACAGAAGAATAACCTTTAAGAGTTGTCAAAAGGGGTTGACCTAAGATTTATAATGTGAGCAGAATAAAGTCATTAAGATGGGGTATACCAGTTATGAATACAATTGCAACCGTTCATGTAAGTAAATTTAGTTTTTCCGGATGAGAAATTGCTCAGATGGGAGTCGAAAGATTCATCAATGTTGTAGAGTACAAAGGAATTACAGAAGATAAGGAATGTTAATTGCAATCCCATCAAAAGAGAATAACTTATAAGTATAAGATGTTAGCCTTGGTCTAAGGGGGAGATGTATAAATCACCAGTAAGTCCAGCGAGATAATTGAAGACCCGAATGGTTAGTATGAGATATGAAGAACCTCAGTTCAGTTAAGTTGGCATAATGAGATAGTCTCCATAAGGAATATGCCTCATCTTAGAGGAAACCCAAAGTGAGTAGAATGATCGTCGAACGAATCGTGTCAAGTTCAATTACTATCGATTAGGCGACCACAGAAAAGCTATAAGATCATGCCCAGTTATGTGTCATAAGGGTAGTGCCATTGCACAAGACTCTAATCTTTAAGGTGCTCGTGAAAGACTTAGCGCACAACCGTACAATGAGTATTTTAGGAAGTATCTCAGAAAAAAATCAAGTATGGGAAGTACAGCTCATGATTTAGGCAGACAAGAGAACTAAGGTGAAAGAAGTCCACTGCTTATCCAAGCTAGGAATTCGACCTTCAGGCTCAGAAGTGGGTGGAGTTGTTGCCCAGAATATGGCTTATTCCTCCTTAGTCATCGAAGTTAGAGAGAAGCAGTTCAGTGATTCCTAATTGCTGGAGATGAAAGAGGGGATTCACGAACAGAAAGCCTTAGCTTTTGAACAAGGGGGAGATAATGGTACCTTGAGATACTGAGACAGATTTTGCGTTCCAGATGTAGATGGCTTAGAGGGCTAATTATGTCAGAAGCTCACTATTCTAGGCCTACCTCGTTCAGCTAGGAGGCATGATTTAATTCGGGTGATTGTGGACAGACTTACGAAGTCAACACACTTCTTGCCAGTTAAGACCACAGATTGAACAGAAGATTATGCCAAGTCATATGTTAATGAAATTGCCGGATTGTATGGGACCCTAGTGTCCATTATTTCAGATTATGGTGCTCAGTTCACAGCGAATTTCTGAAAAATAAAAAAAAACCTTTCAGAAAGGATTGGGTACCAAGGTGAACCTTAGCACAACTTTTCATCCTCGGAAAAATGGTCAGATAGATACGCTATTCAGATCTCATGTTATAATATTCATGTTAGTTCAATACTCAGATATTTATGTCAGCTTAATACTCAGATATCAGTCCAGTACTCGCGTATTCATGCCAGTTCAGTATTCAGCTAATCCAGTATTCAGTTCGCTCAGTATTCAGTCAGCCCAGTCTTCAGTCAGTTGAATAGACATTCAGTTTAGTAGCTCAGCAATTTAGTAGTCATGTATTCATTCAGTTCAGTAACCATGTGTCCTTGATTTCAATGGTAATTGGGATGACCACCTGCATCTTATTGAGTTTACTTACAAAAAAAAAATTACCATGATAGTATTAGGATGACACCAATTGGTTGGTTCGAAGTTGGTGAAGCAGAATTATTAAGATCAGATTTGGTTTACCAGGCTATGGAGAAAGTTAAGTTAATACAGGAACGTTTGAAAATGGCTCAGAGTCACCAGAAGTCTTACACAGATGTGAGGCGAAGGGACTTAAAATTTTCAGTAGATGATTGGGTGTTCCTTAAACTCTCACCCATGAAGGGTGTCATGAGATTTGGCAAGAAAGGTAAACTCAGCCCCAGATATATTGGACCTTATAGAATTCTGCGAAGGATCGTTCTAGTAGCTTGTGAACTTGAGTTGCCACAAGATTTGGCTGCTGTACACCCAGTGTTTCATGTATCCATGTTGAGAAAGTGTGTAGGGGACCCATCGTTGGTTATTCCTGCTGATACTATAACAGTTACAGATGGGTTGACTTATGAGGAGATCCCCGTAGCTATTCTTGACAGTCAGATTCGCAAGTTGATGACTAAGGAAGCAGCCTCAGCGAAAGTCCTGTGGAGGAGTCAGAACATTGAGGAATCTACCTGGGAAGCCAAGGAGGATATGAAATCCATGTACCCGCACTTGTTTCAGCCCGCAGAAGAGATTTATGATGAAACACCAAGATTTTGAGGTATGTAAGCTTTCTTTTCATGCTTTAGGTCGTGTGTGGCCAATTTATAGTGCTATTGTGATGTAGCCCTATAAGGCAATGATATTATGGGCTGTTGTGACAGGTTGGTAGTGCCATATTACAGGGGAAACTCAGGTAAAATTTTTGTAGAATCCCGAATGTTAACATTTGAGGACGAATGTTCCAACAGAGGGAGAGAATGTTACACCTTGGAAATTTACCCGTTAGAGTACCACGAATAGACCCACGAAGGGTATGACGTATACGACATGTTGACGAGTAAGAAGTAATATTTAATGATTCTAAATGAGATTTCAAAGACATTTGAGGTAGGAGACGAAAGTTGTTAAGGAAAGCAAGGTATATGTTGTGTGTCAGGCAAGAATTACGAGTATCGAATTAATGATGGCTTAATGACATTTTGGAGAAGAGTTATAATGTCCCTTATGTATTCACGCCTCACGATTCACATTCAAGTTCATGTATTCGCTATTCATGTCTCATGTTTGGGAACTGATGTTTTCATGAAACTATGTCATGTCAGTTTCCATGCCCCATGTCATGTTATGTCTCATGTTCCACGCTCATGTCAGCTATCCAGTTCCCATATTCATGTCTCAGTATTCACGTTTCCATGTAACCATGTCATGTTAGTTCAGTCTCCATGTTTCATGTTATGTTTCCTTCACGTTCATGTAGTCAAGCCATGTCTAGCCATATTCTTAACCATGACCCATCATTCGAGGACGAATGATCCCAAGGGGGAGATATTGTAACACCCCGCATCTTGGAACTGAGTTTAAGCTCATATCATTAGAGTTCTAGTGGAAACACCGAAGGTTTGAACGTTTTGCGAAAATGGTTGATAGGCCTATCTCGGGCAGCGATAACTCCTTGATCGGTTTGGAATTTGGGAAAGTACCCTTAATGAGGTTGTAGTATATAGAAATACCTTTCTAACGATATAAGGACCAAGCCAATCACAGATCGGAGCAAGGAGATATGATCGTCTCAATATGGCTAATAGTAAGGCACTTGAAATCCTATAGAATCGGCTATGTTTTCGATACGTCTGACTTCCAGTCAATTTTCGTGAAAATCCGTTGGGAATTTGGGAAAACTTCCTTGATGAAAGTTGTATCCCTTTAAAATCGATTTCCAACGGTATCTTATGGGCATCAAACAGACATCTGTGCAAAGCGTTATGCCCATTTTACTGAAGCCTGTTCGCTAGAAATTCCGTCTGCGTTACGGTGACGTTACGGACCGTAACTCGTGTTACGGGCCGTAACAGTGAGCCGTAACACACCAAAAATTTTCAGAACCTCACTGGAAATTTTCACCAAGGTACGGTACCAAGTAACGGTCCGTACTTCGTGTTACGGGACCGTAACATGGGGCGTATTTTGGTCCGTAAGTACGTTTCGGGTCACCTGACTTCGAGAGGCCATAACCCTATCAGAACTTGGGAATTTGGGAAAACTCAAAGAATGGAAGTTGTATATAATTGAAATACATTTCCAACCATAGGTCGTGGGCCCACAGATGACATCGAGATAGGGAGATATGGACGTTTTAAGATAAAATGGTCCCAACATTCTTTCAAGTCGGGTCAAACCAATTTCCCCTTGGTATTTAAGGAAAATGCTCAACCCTAGCAGCCCTATTCTCTCATATTTTCAGATTTTAGAGAGAGAGAGGGAGAGAGGGGAGGGTTAGAGAGAGAAAGTAGAGAATCAACTAAGTTGAAGGACCTGAATCCCGAGGCTCGTGAAGGATAAAGTGTAGTACAAGTTGTTGCCGTCATTCTAAGCTAAAAATCGAACTTGGGGATGTTGATTTCGTGGTGACTACTCATAAAAGGTAATGTTTCTACTCCCTAATCATTTATAGTTGTGATTAATGAATTCTTGGGAGAATAATAATTGGGTTTGATGAAGAGAATTATATGAACTATGCTAGAGTTGTTGGATTGTTGACTTGGGATGGTTGTATTCATATGGGTGATGAAGAATGATGTTAATTACATCTAATTGAGATTGTAGAATTAGCTAGAAGTAATAGAATGAGGATTTGGTGAAGAAAACACCATTAATGAGGGTTGTGGAGTGCCCACCAAGTGTTTGATAAACTGCTTAGATGAACAAAGCATGGATATTGTTGCTAATATAGAGTTCCTATGACCTGTATTGCTATAGATCAAAGTTGAAGGGATAGAAGAACATTGTGATACGCTCAAAAGCAGGAAGTTAAGGTATGTAGAGTTACTATCTACGTGTGCGAACATCATTGTTCTTCCCCACGCCTCATAATCCATAAAATTATGATTTCTCTACTAAAACTAGGGTTTCAATACCATGCTCATGATAACCCTCGGTTCATGTCCATGATTATATTATGTATGAATTGTTATAATTCCATCATTGAGTTCTTAATATTTCTTTGTGATTATTGAGAATCCGTCCGTAATCTATGAAAACCTATATATTGTATTCCATGGGTTCTTGCATGCATGTTTTTGACTAAGGATGATTGTTTCATGAATATCCTATATGTCTACAAGTTTTCATGCAACTGTATTATATAATTACTTTCATGCTATGATACAAGATACATACATGCTTAAACTTGTTTGCTCGGATTTGAAGGTGCCAAAAGGGGGAAAAACAATGGAATAGTAACTAAAAGTTTCACTTTTTACAGTAAAACGAGTTAGTCATAATCTCTAGGAACTAAAAAAAAGAGTTTTTTTTATGTCAAAAGGGATTTGACAACTTATATATATGAGAAAAAAAAACTGCACGGGGCTTGCCTAGTGCGGGTTATCTCTCCTGTGTGGTTTGCGAGCTATTGCGCAGGAGTTGGGTTTACCTGTGCGCACCTTCGTAACGGTTGCGGGTTCCATGTCATAAAAAAAAAAAAACCCTAGGGTTCAATTGACACTGATCTCGAGGAATTTCTTTGATTAAAAAAAAACATCATGAGACTTTTTTTTTTGATGAAGTGGAATATTATTAACAAAAACATCACGAAGATGCATAGATTACAAAAGAAAAAAAGAAACATAAAGATTACTTTTTTTTTATGAAGTAAGTGGAATATTATTCACAAAAGCATCACGAAGATGCATAGATTACAAACATAAAGAATTTTTTTTTTTTTGATGAAGTAAGTGGGATATTATTAACAAAAGCATCATGAAGATGCATAGATTACAAAAGAAAGAAAAAATAGTATACTATAGTCAAACGGATGAACCAGAACAGAAGTATGTTGGTAAAAGAGGAAGAAACAATCATTAGAATGGTTGTAGATGAATAAATTAATCTTGGTGAGACATCGATATTAATCTCAGATTTGTTGCTGTACAAGCTGTGTTGGTTAACCGCTCTAGTCGCTAAAATCTTATATACTAGTCAGGATACAAATACTTAGAAAAATGTAAAAGAACAACAAGGTCAGTTGGGGATTTAAGTACAAAAAAAAAATTAAGTATGAGTTTATGAAGAAGAAATATAAAATATATACTCACTTATTTGACTAGACATGGAGTTTAAGAAAAAAGAGGGGACTTTTTGAACTTGTGGTGTAAAATGCAACCCATAGAGAGATATTACATCTGCCATGTTGCTAGTCTCCTTTCCATTTTTCCAATGACTCTATTCCAAATTTCAACAGATTTGAATTTGGCACCTAGGGGCAATCCCAGGTAGGTGGTTCGAAAGAAACCTGTTTTGCAACTTAGGATTTTTGCCAGTTCTTCTAAATTGGAAACATCATTAACAGGGTATATGATGCTTTTGTTCATGTTGATGTGTAATCCAGAAATGGTTTCAAAGACCAGAAGAGCAAGTTGAGATTGGACACCTGATGTCTGTCTGATCCACAAAAGATCAAAGTTTCATCTGCATACACTAGATGAGAAATAGTAACTGTGGTGGCTGGATTCCTGCCTATCTGGAAACCATGAATCCATTGTAGTTCTTTTGCTTGTCTAAGATCCTTGTGTGGATCTCCTTGTCTAAGATCCTTGTGTGGAGAGAAGAAATCCGCTTCTGTTTATCAAGACAGAGTATTTCACTGTTGATATGGAGATGTAAATCCACCTTATCCACCTATCTCCAAAGCCCATCTTCTTTAGGATGTTGACTAAGTAAGACCAATTTAATTTATCAAAAGCCATTTCAAAAAAATAAATCTTTTAATAATTGAGAAATCTGATATTTCTAACTTTGTATGAATAATGCAGTATTATCAAAGGTTCACTTCACTTAAGCCTTGATTTGATGTGTCTAGACCGTTGGATGTTTAGTTTGGTAACTCTGATCCTCACCTGAGCTTCCATGTAATTTTATTTTCTATTGTATGTTAGTGGCATGTCCTTTTAATTTCTTTGCTTCTTTACGAGGTGTGGACACAATTTTACTAACTCGTGAAGTGATGGTGTGCAACCCATGTGCACTACAAAAATTGTCCATTTTTAATTCTGAAAATACGTGAGCATTAATTTCAAAATCTTCAGACAATTGGAGGAAGTACGTGAAGACATCTATAAAGCATTTTAGTTCCTCTCTAACACCCTTTGACATGTCTAACCGGATTCTTGAATTTGCATGTGAACTGAGTATTGAACAATCGAGTCTGACAATCCACACAAAATTGACAAGGGAAGAGTTTGTGCCTTCATCTCAAAACCTTAAAGCAATACATGAATACCCCCAGACCCTTATAAGCGGTTTGCATACCTACATATCCTTATCATCTATAAAGTATATAAAAACATAACTATCTCTGATGAATAACTTTTCCTTACAAAAAAAATATATCTGTCTCATGAATTATTAATTACCTTTAAGTCTTAGCTGAAAAGGGGATGCCCTCATATTTCTTTGTTTTTTTGCCTTTATATCTATTCTCTTTCATTTTGTAGTAGTAATTGCTACTTTCCTGTTTATTACAGATTTTAGGGACAGGAATGGATACCTACGAAACATCCCCGTCTGTTATGCTCTTCTTTAACAAGGAAAGATTCATATTTAACGTTGGAGAGGTAACTCTTGTGTGATAGTAATATCTATTACCCACTACATCTTTTTATCGGAGGTAGATTAGGGCTGGCTTCAACTTGCCTGCTATTTCGTTATGTTTCTAAAAGTATGGTTATTGAAGGTGAGGATATTCATTAGATGATACTTCAAAATGTTATAGTATTAAGTATTAACAGTGACATGCTGAGTTTAAAATATGTCTTAACTCTGTTTATGCTTCACCCTTGTGAGCCATTTCATATGCTTATCTTAAGAATTCTGGCTTCCCGAAACATTCTCATTCCAAGTAATTTTCGCATCTTGATTGTGCAATACAATTTAATTCGAAAGCTCTAGGAACAAGCAGCTTGGAGATGCCAACACAATGCTATTTTCGAATTATGGGCGTTTGTTGGCAAAGTATAATGAGTAGAAGTATTCTGTTCAAATTCATTCTTTTAGTAAATTGATAGAATGCTTAAACCCAAGATTCCCTGTTAACCTCTAGTTAGTTTGCTGAAGTAAAGATCCCGATTCAACTCTTGGTTGAACTGAATTGATTGCTTTATGTGAAAATCTAATCTGGACTGTTGGTGCGGTATCTGCTAGTTCACTGTCAACATGTGAACATTCCAAGTTTTTTGTTTTTTGGGGAGCTTGGAAGAGGGCGTGTGACACTTGCTGTCATTGGTTTCCACATTCAGTAGAATAGTGACAACTTTTCCTTGTGGTTTTTAGTTGAAATAGTTTTCTGTAATAAGAATTGAAGCTCTGCATTTTGTATTCTAAAAAAAAAAAAAAACTTGTTCTGCAGAGCAAATATTATCCACTTGTTTAAAATAAAAAAAATAAAAAAGTTGTTACCCGCTTGTGGGAGTTGTCTAGTTAGTTCTAAGAACACTTGTAAGGCGTTATTCCTCAAAGCATTACTTATGTTGCAGGGATTACAACGCTTCTGTACAGAGCATAAGATAAAATTATCTCAAGTATAGAAGCAATTGGCCACTGCTTTTGTGGACGGACATAAACAATCGATTTACAGGTAGACCACATATGTCTGACTCGTGTCTGCTCAGAGACAGCAAGTGGACTTCCAGGTTTGCATCTCGACCTTCGAGGAATGAACTAATTTTTAAAGCCATAAATTGTTTTGTCCTTTTATTTTCTTAGGAAATTAAAATTGATTATCTATGTGGTAGAATTTATGACAATTTCCATGAGTCAAATCTCTCATGAAATCTTTTCCTCATGATCCCTATTTCACCATTTCTCAGGCTTGCTATTAACTTTGGCTGGCATGAACAATGGTAGTCCTGAGAGTACTGGGCATGTGAGTACCAGTCCAGTGCTTACTTCCCCTATTTTTCATATGTTACTTATCATTAAAATGAACAGCGACAGTGGTGCTACTACTTACTCAAAAAACATCTCTACTAATCCTTTAAGGTCGACATATGGGGTCCTCCAAATCTAGATTTATTGGTTAATGCAATGAAGAATTTTGTCCCTCATGCTACCATGGTCAACAAACATATCATCCCAGACGACATTAAGGTTCATGAAAATGGATCTGCATTAGCTCCCTCTTTACATATGCTGGAGCTGAAAGATAAACACAAGTTCAAGGCAGTTAGTATATCAGCTATTCTCCTATCACCGACTCAGTTGGCTAGATCTCAGTTTAGGCCAAATGATGCCTCCATTGTATATATTTGTAAACTACATGACATCAGGGGGAATTTTGATCCCGTAAAGGTTAAAGCTTGCGGACTTAAACAAGGGAGAAAACTTGCAGAATTGGAGAAGGGGTTCAGTGTGAAGTCAGATCTTCTGGATATCGAGGTTAGTTCTACTCTCATTAGAACTAATATATAGACTTTGAATCTGCCGTACTTGTGCCTTTGAAGCTACTAAATTGCAGCTGACTTTCATTTTGCCTCGTTCAGGTCCATCCAGATGATGTTATAGGTCCACCTATTGTTGACACCCAATTTTGTCCCACTTTTCTCCGAAATATCTATTTACGCCTCTAGTATTTTTGGCGAATCATATAAAAAAAAATTAATTAAATTATTTTTTACTATAATTATTAGCTTCTTATCTATACTGGCGTTATTGTTATTATTATTATTGTTATTATTATTATTATTATTATTATTATTTTATTATTGTTATTATTATTATTATTATTATTATTATTATTATTATTATTATTATTATTATTATTATTATTATTACCAGTATTATTGTAATTCACATTGTTTTATCATTTTAGCATTTTTGCCAGCTTATGCACACGCATCGCATTTATTTTCGCGTAATTTAACAATAGCATTTACTTACTGTTGAATTTGAAATATATTATCGCACGGCTATTACGACGACATTTTATTTTCATATGAGTGCTAATAAATACATACTTTTATATTATGGGATATTTTAGCACATTTAGTATATGATTAATTAAAATGGGTCTCTTATTCAAATTTAGAAAGCCAAACTATTTTCATCCAGCCCAACATTTTTTCCGCCCAGCCCACATTTTCAGCCAATTCAGTCTATTAAGCCAACAACCCGACCCATTTCTTTTCTTGAAAGGGGTATGGTTATATTCCCTCTTCTTCAGCCGCACACCCCACGCGCCTCATCTCTCTCTCGTTCTTTCCTTTCTCATCCCCACCACGCCGCTCCCTCCGCTCCCCTTCATCATTTCTCAGCCCCACCACCGCACTTCCCTCCGCTCCTCTCTCTTTTCACCAACCGCACTTCCCTCTCTCTCTCTCTCTCTCTCTCTCTCTCTCTCTCTCTCTCTCTCTCTCTCTCTTCTTCAACACAAAAGAAAAAAACCCTATAAATAGTGGCGAGTT
Source organism: Lycium barbarum (assembly GCF_019175385.1). NCBI lineage: Eukaryota > Viridiplantae > Streptophyta > Magnoliopsida > Solanales > Solanaceae > Lycium > Lycium barbarum. Next base: position 121,661,676 of record NC_083344.1, read on the forward strand.
GAATTGTTTTAGAGAGATCGAGAACCCAAAAAAAAAAACCCTAGAAAACATTAAGTTAGCAGCAGTCGCAACATTCTTGATATTGATTTAACATACTAAATCGATATTTTGTTTTATTTCGCCTCCTTGGTATTGCATTGAATCCGAGGAACACAAGCTCAGATTCGAATTATAACTAAATCTGGTATTTCGCCTCCTTGGTATTTCGCCTCCTTGGTATTGAGATTGTTTAAGTGTTTGTTGGTAGGTCAGGCATGACTAGTAGTTAAGTCTGTCATTGATTTCTGTTTTCTCCTGATTATAACACAAGATTGTTTAATGCAATTTAGTAATGACATAGTAATATGGAGGGCTGGAATTGTAACATACAGAAAACATATCCATTTTGTACCATGATAAGAATGATGGTTTGTGGATAAGATAAATAAATCTGGTTTAAAATTAGCATAAGATAAAATGGATGTGCTGTTTGGAGCTATTAACATACATCAGTTTCAGTTCTTGGGATGGTTTATATTATCTTAAGGAGATTAGATGTTGTTTTAGATTTAAACAATCTAAAGATGTCTTTTGAAACATACTTGTGCACCTGGCAGCCTTGATACATAGACATTGAACCCAATTTGACCAGAAAATTTCTCTTATTAGTCCTTGCTTCATGGATTGGGATATATGTTGATTTGCTATTGTATTATGTTGACTTTGTCATGTATTTGAAATGTTTGTGTTGGCCAAACAACCTGTAGTAAGAGTCATTCATTTTTTTTCTCTGCTTAAGTGTCTATGAGTTTTTTGAAAGGAGATGGGGAATTTACACGTTGGTTTGAATAAAATAGAATATGAATCTGCAATTTTGCCTACTGTTCTGTTTGGGCAAAGAATTATGGTTCAGCGTGATTTTCAAGGTCACCTTTGTTTGAGGCATCAGTTTCCTTCAAGACTCTTTGATTGTTAGCATAAATTGAAGTCTATATTCAAAATCAAAAGCTTGTTTTAAGTTCAAAAAATGGAAATTGTTAACTTTAAAATAAAATAGGGTGTGTATATGTGAACTGTATCATAAGGTATGATGAATCAGTCCACCTATGGTCGAAACAAATGTCATTTTGCTTTGTGTTGTATGCAAGTCCTTTGATAATGTGAAAATTTCTCATTTTGGCATTACTTTATATGAAATCTGTTGAGTTCAAAAGGGATAAGCTGGTCATTAATTTGTTTGAAATATGATTGAATCTGGTTTGTTGTTACCTTGAAGAAGGTTAAATTTGGCCTGGTTTGTTTAACCTCTTGAAATAGATATTGTGATCATGAGCATTAGCCTTAAAGATTCATTGTTGTTTTCGTGGAAACATCTTCAAAAGTCGCAAGGGATTTTCTTCTTTTTACTCACTATCATTTCGATGTAGTTTGTTTAATTGCTAGTTTCGTGGCTGTTAGATATAGGCTAGATAATCCTCATGCTCTTTGGATTTTGCTCTTCTTCTCTGATTTCATCAGATTTCATTTTGCATGATAATGTGTGGATCACTTCTGCCCCCTGCCTTAATTTATATCTATCGGGTGAAACACGACCATTTCTCAGTTCTGTGTATTTTCTTTTACCGGGTACAGATTAACTAAATTTGATTTGAATTAGGGAACTAGTCTGTCCGTAACTGTTGTCTCCATGTTTATGGCATAAAATGTTTTGTGGTCTGTTTGTTTGCCTCTGTAAGCAATGAACTGAAATACTGATTTAGGTGTTATCATAGGCTATAAGACTGGCAGTTATTTAGATATATTGAAGTTGTTTGTATTGATTAAGGCTGCTCGAAACGTCAACTTGCTGGTTCTATCACAAATGGGCTTAATGTATTCATCTTTGCTTAATTTTGTGCGATTGGCTGTAAAAAAGATTAAGAATCCTGCCTTGCTTGTCTGCTTTCTGTGCGTTATATATGGTTCATGAGCCTTTCGTAATCCGCGGACCTTTGTTACTGCCATTGCTGGGCAAATTTTGTGTTTTGAACGCATTTCGTGGTCAATTTTGTGAAGTTCGGTGTCGCCGCTAACGGCTGCTGTCGCCTAAGCATGTTTGTGGGTAATGTTATGCACTGCCCTTCCTGGGCAGATGCTGTTTTGCTGTGGTATATTGTGTAGTATTTCTCGCGTTGTTCACTGCCTTTCTATGTCGATTTCTATGCCTTAGTATATGAGTGAGTTAGTTAGTTTTGTAGAATACATTGCCATTGCTATGTAGATCTGTGCGCTTTATGATGTTATGTGATTTCTCTTGCGATGTCCACTGCCATTACTGTGCAAATTGCATGCCTTAGTATGTTATAAACACTTTAATATTGTTGAAACAGTAGAATTGTATACCTATGTATGCTCTAAGTATACTCATGAAAACACGTTAATAAGGAGGTTAGATGGGCCATTATGGATTAAGCTCGAACCCTCTCCAGTCTTAGCCATGCCTGGGATTCATGAAATCCTTTGGAACTTGTGCAACATAGGGAAAACGGGGGCAAAAGATTTCTGATATTGACCTCCTATACATCCTTACGAGTGTGTATATACTAGGTATACTTAAAATATATATGCTGGCTTGTTTGAGTTTACATTTCATATGTTTAATATAATTCATTAACCGCATACTAATCTTTCTCTTTCATTTTTTTGCATGAACCCCGCATACGAGTCCAAGGGACTCGTCTATCTCTCGCATTCAGAGTTGGGCTGAAAGCCCAACGTAATCTCGCTTGAGTCATTGATGTGGCGTGAATTTACACCATAATCGATGCTTTTTAACTATAAGTTTTACTTGTTTTTAAGCAAGTCTGTATTATTTTACGTGGTTTTTGTCATGTTTCAGGTTATACGAGGTCCCTAGAGCCTAAGTGTGGAAAACAAGCAAAAAAGTTGCAAAACTGGGGATAACTGGAAGTTCTGGAAATTTTCGCGAAATATTGGTCTTCGCGATCGCGCGGCAAGATCACGCGCTCGCGGTGACGCGCGTCCGTGACACTGCGCGAACGCGCAGTTAGTTCACGCGGTCGCGGTCACGCGCGTCCGTGACCCTGCGCGATCGCGGTTCCTCTTCGCGCGTTCGCGATTCGTAAACGAAGCAATTACACGCGATCGCGCAGTGACGTGGCGCGATCGCATTGAAGGATTTTTCAGCGTTTTCGACCAGAACTCGGATTTTGACGATGCCTTCCATCCCAGTTCATATAAATAGAAAACTAGGGCAAAATATCAGATCATCTTTGGCACAACACACAAGTTCTTGGAGCCTAGGGTTCATCACCAACACCTTGGAAGAGAAGATTTGGAGACACCAATGAGAAATTCTTTACCCATTTCTTCTACTCTTGCTATGTATTGAATATTTATGTGTGTAGTATTTCATTTCAATACTTGAATTTCGTTTATGGAAATATTCTTGATTAAAGTTTGGATTGAATCTCTTGTTTTGCTTATGTGTTGAATGATTTTATTCCTAATGAAGTGAGTTATTGTTTCTTTAATTAATCTCATTTTGAATGATTCTTAAGGGAGTAGCTAACCCTAAGACTTGCCCATTTATTTCGGTTTAAACTTGGAAGAGGCAAACTCGGGATTGGGAAAGATTAATTAACAAGAATTTGGGGCGTTAACCCTCATCTAATGGAAATCGACCTAGGAATAGGCGACGCCACTTGTAGCCATATTCGGGTGTTCTTAATGCTCCTAATTGCTTTAGGGATATTCAATTAGGTAGTCTAGTTAGTCTTCGGAAGAAGCTAATTTAGAGTCATTATCCGAGGCTAAGTAATATAAACTCACCATTATTTGTAAATCATGAAGTACATTGGATCGTTACTTGAGCATAGTTTCCCTTGTATCCATGCTTGTGGCCATTGATCATTTTACTTGCTTTCTAGGTTAGTTTACATTTTTGCATTAGTTATAATTCTCTCAAACAAAACCAAAACATTATCTATCGTTTGGCTTTAGCGTAGTTGGTGAAAATTTCTACTTTTCCTAATCGCCTACATATTGTTCTCTGTGGGATTCGACCCCGACTCATAGTTGGGTAAATTATATTTGCATACGACCGTGCCCATTCCAATTAATAGGGTGGATTTGGACGTTATCAAAAATGGCGCCGTTGCCGGGGAACAATTTGGCGTATTTGGGCTAATCTAGGAAATAAGCTAACTTGCTTTGATCCGAACCCGTAAATATTTGTGTAGTTGTTTTCTGTGTTTTATTTTTTATAAAAAAAAATGGCATCTTTCCATGAAAACTTGTTTAGTAATGACTTTTATTGTGAGCATGGCCAAATTGGTGAGTTCAAATTCATGATGGAGTGTCTACTAGGTGAGGGTAATGAAAACCAAAAAGCTTTTGAAGAGTACTTGGAAACTAGTCTCCAACTTGGTTTGATGAAAGAAGAAGAAAATCCTCCACGGGCAAATCATTATGAACTACCTAATGCTCAAGATAAAAGGGTAAATCATGAAGATGAGTTTATTGGGAATGCCAAAGAAAAAAATGAACGGGAGTCAACCATTGTTCTGTACAATATGGTTGGTGTTGACCCCAATCCGGGGGAAAAAGAGGATGTCATAGTTCAAAAAGTTCAAGAGCCTTATATTCTGCAATTTGAAAATTCAACAAGGCAAAATGACATTCCTCACTTGAAAGCCAAGAAGTGTAGAATGAACAATATTTTACTTGGCGTGATCAGATATTTACCACCCCCCACTGCTCGTGGTCACAAACTTGATTCCAAGTTAGGTGCCCAATTCAAAAGCTCCAAATGGCGAGAAAAGCGGTAAAGTTGGTATCCGTCGTGCCGCGACGTTAACTTAAGCGCTTGGTGGGAGGCAACCCATCGTTTTTAATTTTTTTTTTTTTTTAATCATTTTTGAAATTTGATTTTTTTTAGAATTGTTTAGTTTATGATTTGTGACTAATCTGCAAAATTTCACAATTTTTGGAGTTGTTTTGAATAGGTGGAGTTTTCAGAACAGCCACAAATCAGTAGCTGCTGGTTTCTGCTTATTTTCTGAACTGCTGGTTTTTGCCGAAATTTACTCTACGCGATCGCGCAACAACCTCACGCGATCGCGGTTTAAAAAAAAAAAAAAATTAACTCAGCGCGATCGCGACCGAAGGTCACGCGAACGCGCTGAGGCGCGTTTACAGGTATCAAAACAGATCAAAAAGGGCATAACGGCTTAAAACATCATTTTCTTCAGTTTTCCTAAAAAAAAAAAAATCTCATTTTTCTCTCAAATTCAACTTCAAAAATTCGGAAAATTTCTTCAACTTGCAACCACAAGGTATGTGATTCCTCCATTATCTTGTCCCTAGGGTTGTTTTTATCATCTTTCCATGTTAGAAATTGTGAGTTAAATTTTTTTTTTTCTCCATTTATTTAAGCATGAAAATGTGATGAAATTGTTGAAATTCTTGTTATATAAATTGTTGTTTGTTGTTGAGTGATGTGAGTTGAGTGTTGGTTGCTGATATAAGAAAAAAATTGGGCAAAACACAAGCTTAAAATCGTTGAATTGAAGGCACAAAATTGATGCCCATAACCTGTTTGTGAAAATGCTTCGCTGAATCTGAAACGATTCAGCGCGATCGCGGCCTGTACTGGCGCGATCGCGCTGAGTAAATGACCAAAACTGACGCGAACGAGTAATGTTGAACCGCGATCGCGGTTAATGAGACAATAAAAATGTCGCGATCGCGCCAGTTCCTCACGCGATCGCGCTGGAGGAATACCGCAAAATGCCGCGATCGCGCTGCCTTGTCACGCGATCGCGTTGAAGGAAAAGTCCCAGTTCACAGACAGAATGCTCGCACAGAGCTGTTCCAAACTTGGGTGCCCAAATGTCCTTAACCCAACTCCTCATTATACATCATTATAGGTGTTCATATGCATTGTGTTTGCTTTGTAGGTACTTAAACTCAAAAAATGGCTTCATCATCCAGTGCTGCCCAAGTACCATTGATTGAATATTATGACACCACCACCTTCCAGTCAGCAAAATGTTCAAAGCTATATGATAGACTGCTGGGAAAGAGCTTCATTGAAGAGAAGGGCTTTGTAACAGAAAGTTTGGAAGAAAAGATGCCCGAGTTCTATGGAAGGTTGGTGACAAGCGGCTGGATACGCTTTGCAGATGAACCAATCAGGGCAAATCATACCCTGGTGCGGGAATTCTACGCAAATTCTGCAGAGGCAGACATTACACATAGGGCAATTGTCAAAGTCAGAGGTGTGGATGTCCTGTGCAATGCCTCAAGAATCAATGCCTATTATAATCTGCAGGATGGTGACAACAGCGAGATGGCACAGATGTACGAAAACCTGCGGCAACAATGGTTTGTGACCCACCTTCACGGTGGGGAACAACCAAAGTGGCTAAACACAATGCAGAAAAGGATTGACTCTGCAGAGTTCACCGCTGAAGCCAAAACTTGGCTTGATATTGTCACATCCAGGGTGCTGCCTTCAAAACATGATTCAGAGCTGCCGCTTGAGAGGGCTAAAGTAATTTGTGCTGTGATGGAAGGATTGCCTGTTGACGTGGGGAGACTCATTATGCAGGAAATCCGGGAGGTGGTGCTTGAACGGACCAAGAGCTTATTCTTCCCATCATTGATCACTTACTTGTGCTCCACTGATGGAGTGCCCACGAGACCAGGCGACAGAGAAAAAGGGCCTGCTGGACCGATTTATCCGTTGAAAAAGAGAGGGCCTGGTAATGTACAGAAGAAGAGGAAGATTGATATAGCAACATCATCATTTGAGCAGTTCACATCTACTGCATCAGATTCTATTGGTGGGGCATCAGCCCCTCCCATGGCTATACCAATCTTGCCACCACTGCAAGAAGCCGCCAGGCCTTTCCAATATATCTCCACCCAGGTCCATGGGGTGGACAATCGGATCCAGCATCTAGTAGCTAGTCTCCCTGCGGGCCCACATGGCGAAGGCACATCTATAGCTCCCTCTGTTCCTATTGGTCCGACATTAGCAGGTGTGGTGGAGGACATGAAGCATATCAAAGAAAAGCAAGGAAAAATAGAGAGGAGGCAGAAAAAGGCAAGGGAGCATGCCAAGAAGCAAAGCAAATTCCTGAACAAAATGATGAGCATTCTGAGGAGTGTATGCAGAGCACAGCACGACGAGGAGGAAAATGAGGACGATTTTGTCCTGCCAGAGCCCAGCAGCTCCAGTTCAGAGAGTGAGCAGAGATGACCATAGCACGCAGTGCTAGGAGGTATGAAAAAAAAAAAAAGTTTTTTCTGTGTTGATGTACTGCAGTGAGGACACTGCAAGTTTTTTGGTTAGGGGTAGGAACCTCCTCGGCTTTTCTTTGCCAGAGTTCTTTTCCTGAGGAGAGTTTTATTTTGTTGAAACTGGCATGTTTAGGATGTTGCTTAGGTTGAATAGAATAATTTTGTTTTATTTGGTACTACTTGATAACTAATGGCATGTATTGTGTTTGTTGAAATTTTTGGACCCCTCGAAAAATTGAAAAATGCATACTTAGAACAGTTATTGTCTGACATGATTGATTCTTTATATGACATTGTGATTATTGGGGTGTTGTGTGTGATGAATTACTACTTAGGAGGTCACAAGTGTAAAAATTATTGTCCTTATGCCGATGTGTGTGTGAAGTGTTAGTTTGATTCTGTTTGTGCATGTATAATCTAGAACTTGCCCGGTTGGTCTTGTTTGAAATACGAAAGTTAGTTTGGTTGTGAAATGATCTTAGGCTTTCTTTGGGTAAATAAGTCACTGTGCCTAAATAAGCCTCTCCAAAAGCTGAAAATACCCCTAGTTTCCCCTTTTGAGCCTTTTTGACCTTTTTCTTGGCTAGCCAATTATGAAACCTTACCCTTTGTGAAATTAATTCATCTTCACACCCATTCCCTCCTTGATGCTATTAATTAGATGAGACAAAATGTCTAAGTTGGAGGTGAATTAAATGTGGAGTACATGTTCAAAACATAAGTTGGGGGTGGTGGAGTTTGCTAGTGAAGATTCGATGTGGTAGCTGCATATATATATATAAAAAAATAAAAAATAAAAAATAAAAATAAAAAATAAAAAAATCAGAAAACTGTAACGCAAAAAGAATTCTAGGTTGGTTAGAAGTAAAACCACATCGAGGTTGAAAACTGAAAGAAAATAAAGGGGTGGAAAGAAAAGAGGCGAACTAAGGTGAAAAGATGTTGTAGTGTTCAAGGAGGGTGAGTCACTAATATCCAAAAAGTATCCGACCCGTCCCTAAACCTACATTACAAGCCGAAACAAGTCCTAATGAGATCACAACCGAACAATCCTAGGATGAGAACATAGAAAATAAGGGCAAGCCTATGGTATTTGCATGTGTAAATATGAATTTTCTTTGTGAGTGTGAGTGTTTTTCTCTTCTCTTTCGTCTTCGTCCCATTCTTGTCGTATATATGTGTGTTGGGACATTCTTTGGTCTATGTGAGGGCATAAGGATGAAAATTGAACAAAATAAAGTGACCGCCTAAAGTAGCGTTTGTGTGCACCATAATATGTTCGATAATATGATGTCATTCATTGAAGCTTCATGGTTAGTCGTAGTGTTCTTGAGTTGTGTATGTTGCTTTAAAACAGAAATTAGGGTGGTCCTTGGAAGAAAAACATGCATGCCGGTAGTTCAGAGTCAAAACCAATATAGACATTGTTATTCTATGATATCTAGGTATTAGATTGAGTCGTGGTTTGTATGGCTTGCTTGAGGACAAGCAAATACTTTAAGTTGGGGGTGTTGATGTTGCGTGAATTTACACCATAATCGATGCTTTTTAACTATAAGTTTTACTTGTTTTTAAGCAAGTCTGTATTATTTTACGTGGTTTTTGTCATGTTTCAGGTTATACGAGGTCCCTAGAGCCTAAGTGTGGAAAACAAGCAAAAAAGTTGCAAAACTGGGGATAACTGGAAGTTCTAGAAATTTTCGCGAAATATTGGTCTTCGCGATCGCGCGGCAAGATCACGCGCTCGCGGTGACGCGCGTCCGTGACACTGCGCGAACGCGCAGTTAGTTCACGCGGTCGCGATCACGCGCGTCCGTGACCCTGCGCGATCGCGGTTCCTCTTCGCGCGTTCGCGATTCGTAAACGAAGCAATTACACGCGATCGCGCAGTGACGTGGCGCGATCGCATTGAAGGATTTTTCAGCGTTTTCGACCAGAACTCGGATTTTGACGATGCCTTCCATCCCAGTTCATATAAATAGAAAACTAGGGCAAAATATCAGATCATCTTTGGCACAACACACAAGTTCTTGGAGCCTAGGGTTCATCACCAACACCTTGGAAGAGAAGATTTGGAGACACCAATGAGAAATTCTTTACCCATTTCTTCTACTCTTGCTATGTATTGAATATTTATGTGTGTAGTATTTCATTTCAATACTTGAATTTCGTTTATGGAAATATTCTTGATTAAAGTTTGGATTGAATCTCTTGTTTTGCTTATGTGTTGAATGATTTTATTCCTAATGAAGTGAGTTATTGTTTCTTTAATTAATCTCATTTTGAATGATTCTTAAGGGAGTAGCTAACCCTAAGACTTGCCCATTTATTTCGGTTTAAACTTGGAAGAGGCAAACTCGGGATTGGGAAAGATTAATTAACAAGAATTTGGGGCGTTAACCCTCATCTAATGGAAATCGACCTAGGAATAGGCGACGCCACTTGTAGCCATATTCGGGTGTTCTTAATGCTCCTAATTGCTTTAGGGATATTCAATTAGGTAGTCTAGTTAGTCTTCGGAAGAAGCTAATTTAGAGTCATTATCCGAGGCTAAGTAATATAAACTCACCATTATTTGTAAATCATGAAGTACATTGGATCGTTACTTGAGCATAGTTTCCCTTGTATCCATGCTTGTGGCCATTGATCATTTTACTTGCTTTCTAGGTTAGTTTACATTTTTGCATTAGTTATAATTCTCTCAAACAAAACCAAAACATTATCTATCGTTTGGCTTTAGCGTAGTTGGTGAAAATTCCTACTTTTCCTAATCGCCTACATATTGTTCTCTGTGGGATTCGACCCCGACTCATAGTTGGGTAAATTATATTTGCATACGACCGTGCCCATTCCAATTAATAGGGTGGATTTGGACGTTATCAGTCATCTCTGTCCAGCCCAGTCCACAGTAATCCATGTATAAAAATTGTTGTTGGGCCGAAGCCCAAAAGCAGCCCTTGAACGCAGCATTTTTAAAAGAAAAACGTGGGTTGAGCCCACTCCCACCAGCAGCAGATCAGCAGTCCCAAAGTGGGCTGGCCCATTTGATATTATTAGCCCTTTCATTTTATTTTTTTTGTGCATATTAATTTGTATTATGCAACTAACTTTTTGTTTGTTTTTTTTAGTTTAGATAAATCCTGATAAATTAGTAGGTTTAGTTTAGAAATGGGTAGCTAGTTTAAGAAAGACTAACAATTGATTCCATAAGTTCATTATGTGCTTTTCATGTTACAACTATTTATAATGTCTAATATTTATTTTATTTAGAATAATTGATTTGCAAAATGGCGTGAATACATATTTTGAGTTAAAGGAATCGAAATTTATCCTTACTATCTTAAAAAAAAAAAAAAAAAAAAAAAAAAAAAAAATGACAGTAATATGCAAATACAAACTCAAGTATATTTGTAAATAACTCTTCAAGTTTTTGAGTCAATTACGCATATTTTTAAGTATAGTTGATGATTGTTTGTTTCAAATATTTATTAAAACGCTGCACAAATCCGCATTTTCGGCTACTCATATGCAAATCATCTTTTGCAAGTTTTTTATTTAAAGAGCATTATTATGTAAAACCTTAGCAGCATTTGTAAGTTTTATTTTTAAATGGCATTTGAAATTTTCCTTTTATGCAAATTATCGCATTTTTTGCAAATAACGTTTTATTTAAAGCTTTAGCAATATCTATAAGTTTTCATTTTAAATGGCATTTGAAGTCTTTTTTATTATGCAAATCATTATACTTTCCTACAAGCTATTTTCTTGAATTTTAAATATTATATTTGCATCTTTAGCCCTAATTAATTAACCTAAGTTTGGCTGGATAATCGTAGTTAACAGATTCTAAAGGATGCCTAACCCCTTCCCTTTAGGATAATATAGAACCCTTACCTAGAATCACACTGATTAAGCAGACTGTTAACGGAGGTTTAGTTAGCTTTACCTTAGTTAATAATTAGGTGCCATAATTCACCTTAAAATCAATTAGGTGGCGACTCCATGAAATAAGCGATTTGGGAATCTCCAATATGTTGTACTCTAATTTCAACACGATTAAAATGGGGTATAACACCTATTCCTGGTCCCATTGTACTGATTGTTGACTGTCCAACAGAACCTCATGCACAAGAGTTACTCTCTGCACAAGCCCTTGATGCCTATTATACAGATCCCCAAAGCAACTCCCCAGAGGCCACTAAGGTTGTGAACTGCATCATTCATTTGAGCCCTGCTACAGTCGTCAGCACTCCAGTCTATGAGAAATGGATGAGCAAATTTGGTTCCGCCCAACATATTATGGCAAGAACTACAAGGTTTGTAACTCCTCTTAATGCTTATTTTAATTTTTTCCATACCAACACTGGTTCATAGTCATTCTCTCACACAGGAAGCATGAAACAACTCCAATTCTAGTATCCAGTGCTAGAATCGCTACAAGACTGCATTATTTGTGTCCTCAGCTTTTTCCAGCTCCTAGTCTTCCTTCTGTTCAGAATGACGATGTTGCAGCACCAAATTTCAAGGTACCATTGGAGCTTTGTTTTGAGCTCTAAAAGTTGATATTCACTTGTGAGACATCTTTAAAAGTCGAGGAAAGCTTGTGATATATGATACTTGTCTTTGCAGGGTTCAGTTTGCGGCATATCTGCTGAAAATCTCTTAAAGGTATTGTTGACTCCAATTTTCCAGATTATTTTATTTAGAATGGTTAACTGTATTATAAATCATCAGCATAATGGATGTGCTACAAATTATATTTACAGTTCAAAAGCAGCAAGAGTATATCCTTGTGCTTCCTACAACAACTATATGATAGCTAAGAGTGAATCAGCATCTTCCAGCTATTCTTCTTTACACCAAAAATGAATCAAAAGCAAGCAGTTCATTTTGATTTCCGGCACAGGCCTGGGTCTTTCTGCCAAAACATCTTGCATTTCTTTCCTTCCATACGGTCCACCATATACAAGCAGGAACTGTTTTCCACCATTTCTTCTGCCTAAAAGATCCCCCAGTATCCAGCATGGTAACAGATCTCTTGTGGACTTTGGCATAGTCCACTAAATATCTTTCTTGTTTAAAGGGATTTGCAGATCTGGTAAGCGGTTCCACTGTAGAAATAGATGGTTTATACGATCTGATTTCATTTCGCACAAGTAGCATCTTGAGCACAACTGCATTTTCTCTCTCTTAAGTTTTCTCGAGTCAGACATGTTTCCTTGTAAATATTCTCTGCATAACAATCTATCTTCAGTTGTGGTAATGGCTTGTACATGTTCTAAACTTCTGAAAGATTCAGCAATTTGAGTAACTTCTCAGTCATTGAAAAGTCTTCTAAAGTTTAAATTCCAACCCCGCTGTAGCATCAACTGCTGGTTCAAACAAAACAATTCAGGATAAAGGTCTTTTAAAGGTCCATGCCTAGTCCAATTGCTATCTAAAAAGTTTTCATCTCATTGCCAACTTCTTATTCTGATATCATTGAAAAACAAAGTCCATAGTTTTTGATAGCTCTCCAGACACTTGGTGACAGTTGGTGTATATGGGGTGCTTACAATCCTTGAACACCATTGTCCCTCTTAACTATACTTTTCACTAATAATTCTTCTCCATAAAGCTTGATCTTCCAAACTAAGTCTTCATAGTCATTTCATAAGCTTGTGGGTTCTTCCTTATGCCTAAACCCCTTCTGTTCTTTTCTGACAGTGAAAGCACTCCACTTTATGATATAGTAAATCTAGTTCACCTGCCAGCTAGAATATAAGTGAGAAAGGAGTTTGTTCAAATGTTCTCTGACTCTGGAAATGAATTACCTGCCTTTATGAGTTTTTTTTTTGGAACTATGTCATGTTAAACTGTTCCTTAACGAACCTATCTAAGAATTTTTTCGGATTAGTACCTGTGATTATGAATTATTTCAATAGCAATTCAATAATTTCACTCCTGAGCAGGCAAACTCATCCTTTTATAAAAGTGATGGAAACCATTCTCCCTCCTCTCGAAGCTACATTTAACATTTTTCCTCTTCTTCTAGGCTTAATACATTGTTCTTACCTATGGTATTATAAAAAATTTCATTTGCATGGCCTTCGATTGAATGAACTTTTCTTGTCTAACCTTTTGAACAGTTCACCTTACGTCCTCCTAGAAAGTGTTCAAAATCCGATGACCTCTTCAGTGTTCATTGAAGAGTTACTTTCAGAGATTCCTGAGATTGCTGATGCAGCAAAGAACATAAGCTAATGTTGGCACAAACCTAAAGAAGATGAGGTGGAATTATCCAACATTCAGGACAGTGGTGAAGTCCCAAGGTGTCTGGAGAATGTACAGAGAGATGATCTGGAGATTGTTTTTCTTGGCACCGGTTCATTTATACTTTCAAAATACCAAAATGTTAGTTCCATCTATGTTAATCTTTTCTCTAAAGGGGGTTTGCTCCTTGATTGTGGTGAAGGAACCCTGGCACAACTCAAGAGGAGGTAATAGCATTGGACTCTTAGGATTTTTGCTATGTTGTTCAGAACCTCTTTTGTCATTTTTAATCTGTGAATTAATATATTTTAATAATTTTGGAACAGATATGGGATTAATGGTGCAGACAGTGCAGTTAGGAATCTTAAATGCATTTGGATTTCTCATATCCATGCTGATCACCACGCAGTTTTGGCACGGATACTTGCTTTGAGACGTGATTTGTTGAAGGGAGTAGCCCATGAACCCATGCTGGTTATTGGGCCAGAGCAGGTTGGGGAGTTTCTCAAGGTATATGTAAAGTTAGAGGATGACTCTGTGCATGATGAAAGTAGAGAATATACAGATCATACTCTGTTGACTTCTCTTTCTGAAGACAGTTCTCTATTGCGTTGTTCGAAAAGAATGAAGCCAAGCACTCCAGTTGATGACATAACATTGCTAAAGTGTTTCAAGAAAGTTTTGAGTAAAGCAGGGCTAGTGAGACTCATCAGCTTCCCTGTTGTACACTGTCCCGAGGCGTTTGGAGTCATCTTGGAATCAACAGAAAAAGTGAATTGCGGGAAAGTAATACCAGGTTGGAAGGTTGTGTACTCTGGTGACACGAGGCCATGATCACAAGTTATATAAGCATCTCTTGGAGCTGTACCCCGCATCTTGGAACTGAGTTTAAGCTCATATCATTAGAGTTCTAGTTGAAACACTGAAGGTTTGAACGTTTTGCAAAAATGGTTGATAGGCCTATTTCGGGCAGCGATAACTCCTTGATCGGTTTGGAATTTGGGAAAGTACCCTTAATGAGGTTGTAGTATATAGAAATACCTTTCTAACGATATAAGGACCAAGCTAATCAGTTATCGGAGCAAGGAGATATGATCGTCTCAATATGGCGAATAGTAAGGCACTTGAAATCCTATAGAATCGGCTAAGTTTTCGATATGTCTGCCTTCCAGCCAATTTTCGTGAAAATACGTTGGGAATTTGGGAAAACGTCCTTGATGAAAGTTGTATCCCTTTTAAATATATTTCCAAAGGTATCTTATGGGGGTCAAACAGACATCTGTGCAAAGAGTTCTGCCCATTTTACTGAAGCCTGTTCGCTGGAAATTTCGTCTGCGTTACGGTGACGTTACGGGCCGTAACAGTGAGCCGTAACACACCGAAAATTTCCAGAACCTCACTGGAAATTTTCACCAAGGTACGGTACCAAGTTACGGTCCGTACTTCGTGTTACGGGACCGTAACATGGGCGTATTTTGGTTCGTAAGTACGTTTCGGGTCACCTGACTTCGAGAGGCCATAACCCTATCATAAATTGGGAATTTGGGAAAACTCAAAGAATGAAAGTTGTAGATAATTGAAATACCTTTCCAACCATAGGTGATGGGCCCATAGGTGACATCGGTATAGGGAGATATGGACGTTTTAAGATAGAAAGGTCCCAACCCGCTTTCAAGTCGGGTCAAACCCATTTCCCCTTAGTATTTAAGGAAAATGCTCAACCCTAGCAGCCCTATTCCCTCATATTTTCATATTTTAGAGAGATAGAGGGAGAGAGGGGAGGGTTAGAGAGATAAAGTAGATAATCAACCATGTTGAAGGCCCCGAATCCCGAGGCTCGTGAAGGATAAAGTGTAGTACAAGTTGTTGCCGTCATTCTAAGCTAAAAATCGAACTTGGGGATGTTGATTTCGTGGTGACTACTCATAAAAGGTAATGTTTCTACTCCCTAATCATTTATATTTTTGAATTAATGAATTCTTGGGAGAATAATAATTGGGTTTGATGAAGAGAATTATATGAACCATGCTAGAGTTGTTGGATTATTGACTTGGGATGGTTGTATTCATATGGGTGATGAAGAATGATGTTAATTACATCTAATTGAGATTGTAAAATTAGCTAGAAGTAATAGAATGGGGATTTGGTGAAGAAAACACTATTAATGAGGGTTGTGGAGCTTCATGCCCACCAAGTGTTTTATAAAATACTTAGATGAACAAAGCATGGATATTGTTGCTAATATAGAGTTCCTATGACCTGTATTGCTATAGATCAAAGTTGAAGGGATTGAAGGACATTGTGATACGCTCAAAAGCAGGAAGTTAAGGTATGTAGAGTTACTATCTACGTGTGGGAACATCATTGTTCTTCCCCACGCCTCATAATCCATAAAATTATGATTTCTCTACTAAAACTAGGGTTTCAATACCATGCTCATGATAACCCTAGGTTCATGTCCATGATTATATTATGTATGAATTGTTATAATTCCATCATTGAGTTCTTAATATTTCTTCGTGATTATTGAGAATCCGTTCGTAATCTATGAAAACCCATATCTTGTATTCCATGGGTTCTTGCATGCATGTTTTTGACTAAGGATGATTGTTTCATGAATATCCTACATGTCTACAAGTTTTCATGCAACTATATTATATAATTACTTTCATGCTATGATACAAGATACATACATACTAAATAAAAGTTATTTCATGAAACCATATTTACAAGTTATTTCATGAAACCATGCTTACACGTTATTTCATGAAACCATGTTTACAAGTTATTTCGTGAAATCATTATTACAAGACAAGTACAAGTTAATTCATGAAAATCATGGGCTTCTTAGCCAACTATATTATGTTAATGTTTTTGGGAGCTGCACAAATTACCGAGAAGGCTCAGATAGCCTGAAACTACGTAGCCACCGTAGGACAAGGATCGCTCCTCCCAGATAAGACGATACCCTAATTTTACACTGAATGGATCCATCAGGCACGTTACCACCTTATACTCTGGCAAGGTATGAGGGCTCTGCTGGTCCGGCGACGTACCAGAATCCACGTACCCACGTGGTGATTTACCACCTTATACCCTGGCAAGGTATAGGGGCTCTGCTGGTCCGGCGAGGTACCAGACTCCACGTACCCACGTGGTGATATCACATGTCGGTTTATGAAATGCTCTCCCTACTTATCATGTTTTACTTATGTTATATATATACATATGTACTCATGCTCATGTTCATGTCCAGGTTTTCAGTTTCAGTTCTTATCATGTTATTCCATGTCCCATGTTGTTTCTTTCGGTTGCTTTACATACCAGTACATTCAATGTGCTGACGTCCCCTTTTATTGCCCGGGGGCCTGCATTTCATGATGCAGGTACTGATATACAGGACGACACATCTGCTCAGTAGAACAGCATTCACATCAGCTTATTGGTGAGCCCCATTTCATTCGGGGTTTAGTCAACTTTTGTTTTATGATTAATTATACATCTAAAGGTATGCTGGGGGCCTTGTCCCAGTAAGTATGTTTTCCAGTCAGACTCATGATAGAGGTTTCATAGACTAGACAAGTCAGTTATGTCGTGTCAGACATTCGGAGTCGTATAGCCATTTTGGCTCATTTATGTTATTTTCGCACTCATGTTTAAACAAGTATTTTTATTAAGTATTATGACTTATTACGTTTTATAAAGGCTCATCATGCATTCACATTATATTTCCGCTCATGTATGCCTCATGACAGTTCAGCAAGCCATCTGGTTCGCTCGGTCACCGAGTGCCGTGTTACGTCCAGGCCATGTTTCGGGGCGTGACAAAGCTTGGTATCAGAGCCTAGGTTCAAGGATCTTTAGGGAGTCTATGAAACCGTGTCCAATGGGGTCTCTTTTATATGTGTGAGGGCCCCACATATATAAACAGTTGACCACCAAGACATTCAGGATTAGTCTCATTTCTTTCTACTCTAGATCGTGCCATGAAGCTTAGAGCAATAAGTAACTTCTCTTCCTCTCGAATTACGTACGTTTCGAATGCGCAAGAGATGAACTGGTAATTCAAGGTCCAAGTAAGGATGTTTACCCATAGGGAGTACAATTGTGCAGTACTTACTGGTAACGAATGAGACTTCAAGTGTTATTGAAAGTGGAATACAATGTAAGTTTCCCGAGAAGGGGTGTAGTGGAATGAATGGTATGTTGAATGATAATGATGTTCTTGAGAAAGGAGAATGGAATACAACAGGGAGAGGATATTAGAGAAATTAGAAAAGGAGCTATGTCTGGAGGAAACGTAAATCATGAAGGATCTCAAGGAAGTGGTGGCAGACAGTTTTCTTTCGGAGGTCATCAGGACCCACTCCATCTACTGTTAAAGATTGAAAGGGAAAATAAACAGGAAATTGTAACAGGTACAGTTTGAGTTGGACATATGAGGTAAGTTCATCATTTTTATACTGTTGTTGAAATTGGGAGCCCTGTGTGGCTATGATATGATATGATATGATATATATGTATATATGTTAGCCTTGTGAGGCATTGTTGGTATTTCCTGCGTGCAAATTTTTTTGGGATAGTAAGAAATACAGAGGAAACTCTGCCAAAATTTTACTAGAAATAGAAGGAGAATGAGATATAAGTTCGTAATATGTCTGGAAAAGCCATGTCAACAGTAATGATAAGATTTGACTAAGTTACGAGTATGGCTAGTAGTACCAAGAGTCAATTCTGTCTACCTGCTGACCTGCGCGGCATGAAACGCAGCGTCCACAAGAAGGGACGTCAGTACGAGTAATGTACCGAGTATGTAAGGCATGAATAATAGCATACAGGAAATATAGAACATGGATAACGACATCAAAGAAATACCGAGCATATCATGAGGTAGAAAAATAACCCATGCATATAAGTGCCCTTGGGCGAATACCATGCATGCTTGACGCTGCGGAACGTGCAGCCCGATCCATATGTGCATATACTATAACATATTACTGCGGAACGTGCAGCCCGGTCCATATACATATATTACTTTACTTTCTTAGGAAGACATTTCTTTCCATATATATAGAAAATAGAACATGTCATATTTCCGAGGCGTCGGCTCCGATCCATTTAGCCATATATCCCGCGTCCGGGACGATACTACGTATCATACTCCAACTGATCAGGTGGCTGTGCGTCTATAGCGCCTTCCCTT
The DNA here is from genome assembly GCF_019175385.1 of Lycium barbarum. Lineage (NCBI taxonomy): Eukaryota > Viridiplantae > Streptophyta > Magnoliopsida > Solanales > Solanaceae > Lycium > Lycium barbarum. Next base: position 121,680,418 of record NC_083344.1, read on the forward strand.
TTCCAATCTTCCCCATATACATATACATATACTTATAACATATAAACAGCATGCATGAGAGCCTAAAGAAAATCGTGTCCGTATCGGAGTGACATAAGGTCGGTAGCCTCCGGTTATCTTATGGAATAACCATGGTCACTTTGTCTCGCCTTGGAGGAACTAGTACTATAAAGCGAGACCATAAACGTAGAGTAGTATTAAGAGAAGACATATAATAAGATCACAAACCTCATAAGGTGTCAACTTGTATTCTTGAAGTCTTTAGAAAGTAGAATCATGTTCAAAGAAATAAGATTGAGGATTAGGAACTAACTCTATTTTCTCATGTTCATATTGAGTCCATAATTCTAGATTTTCAACTATGAAATCATGTTCGTCATAATCATCACAAAAATATTCTCATTAGAATAGTTACAATACTTATCGTTCGATAAACGAAACAATTAAGAAAATCCGGGAATAACGGGCCTACCTCGGGTCAAATGAGGTGGCGTACACGATTTACATACGTTACATTTCATGACGTCACTTGTGAGATTTTTAAGGTAGTCGGGTCCTATTTGTGCAAGTTCTAGATGTTTAGGAAATTTTTCAACATTTCATACAATATTTAATTCAATTCTACTGAATGAAAAAGGGTCAACTTCAAACTCGGATTTCTAGGAATAGGATTGTCCCCGAGGCTCGTATCCACCCTATTATGTCTAAGACATGCCAAAGAAGGAAGGGTGAAGCCTTACATACCTTTTCCGCTTCATACACGTCTCCAAAATCAAGTTTCAAGTTCGCCAAAATCTACAATTTGGTCACAATTATCAAATGTTAATTGTAAGGCTTTAAGATTTCAATCATAACCAATACTTGTCTACAAAAATTTGGGCAGCATCTCCCCTATACATACAACATCCCGAGATTTAACTCGGCTCAAATATCAACAACCATACCAACAACAATATCAATAATCATCACAAAACACAATATAGCATAACTAGTCTCCTTTCCAACAATAGTGTAATAGTTTTCATCCCAACTTCACATTTTCAAATCAATACCAACCTTCTCATATTCATTTACTAATCAAGATCATTACAATGCAATTTGGAAATATTTCATATCATTTCTACGAAATATTCACAAAATATACAAAGTATACAAATTTTTTCCACCAAAACCATAATCCATCCAAAACTTCTAATCTTCAACATACATATTCATAACATATTTCCACCTTCCAATCTCATCAACCATAATCATAATTCACATCTTAACAACTTCATTTTCATAATATCACAAAATCATTCTAAAGTGACATAATCTTCTACATTCCAATTCAATACCAACTTAAACCATTTAACCTTCATTTACATCATAAGAATGACAACAACACAACTAACATATTAAACAAAATTAATTCATTTCCATTTCTATCTCCACACCACATGGCCATAATTCCCACTTCCAACTTCAACCAAATTCATTCAACTTTCATTTCCAATATAAGGTCCACCACAACTACAACTAGAATGCAACATAAAATTCAAACTCATCTTATTTATACAACATTACATACACATGCACACATGCAAACCCACTTTGTAAACTTCCATATTTCCATAAATTCTACTCATTTCTACATACTAAAACATAAACCAATCTTCATAACATAATAAAAAGGGATTAATTCTTACCTTTTTCTACAATCTTCTTCACTTGACCAAGTTGTCAACTTGAAGAAACAAGTGCTCTTTCTTCCAAAATAATTACACCAAGTTGTAAAGGACCCTTGAATTAGTGGAAATACCACAAGAAAATAATTTTTGGAGAAAGATTTCAAAGGGGCAAAATTCAAGAGCTTGGCCGTATGGCCCTTTTGTTTTGCTCTTCTTTGTTTTGTTTTTCACCTTCTAAATTTTTCTTGAAAGTTCCATGATAATGATCCCCTTTTATCTAATTAGCACATGGAAAAATTAATTAAATCTCATGGGCTTGCCAAGCCATGGCCGGACACCCCCTTTATTTGGGCCTCAATTTCTTCTTTTTTTTTTTGTCATGGGCCTAACTCGGTTGGCCCCGAGTTGGGCCTAGCCCACTGGCTGACTTTGAGAAATATGATTTGATTTCTCATTCAGATGAACACCTTAAGTGGGTGACAGTTCGGATACATCCGAATGTGTGTTAGAAACCAAGGGCTTAAGTTAAGTTCAGAGTAGAGTGATTAGTGAAAGAAGAAATCAGCTAAGCCGTAAGAGAGCAAACTACTGAAGAATAACCTTTAAGAGTTGTCAAAAGGGGTTGACCTAAGATTTACAATGTGAGCAGAGTAAAGTCATTAAGATGGGGTATGCCAGTTATGAATACAGTAGCAACCGTTCATGTAAGTAAATTTAGTTTTTCCCCATGAGAAATTGCTCAGATGGGAGTCGAAAGATTCATCAATGTTGTAGAGTACAAAGGAATTACAGAAGACAAGGAATGTTAATTGCAATCCCATCAAAAGAGAATAACTTATAAGTATAAGATGTTAGCCTTGGTCTAAGGGGGAGATGTATAAATCGCCAGTAAGTCCAGCGAGATAATTGAAGACCCGAATGGTTAGTATGAGATATGAAGAACCTCAGTTCAGTTAAGTTGGCATAATGAGATAGTCTCCATAAGGAATATGCCTCATCTTAGAGGAAACCCAAAGTGAGTAGAATGATCGTCGAACGAATCGTGTCAAGTTCAATTACTATCGATTAGGCGATCACAGAAAAGCTATAAGATCATGCCCAGTTATGTGTCATAAGGGTAGTGCCATTGCACAAGACTCTAATCTTTAAGGTTCTCGTGAAATACTTAGCGCACAACCGTACTATGAGTATTTTAGGAAGTATCACAGAAAAAAATCAAGTATGGGAAGTACAACTCATGATTTAGGCAGACAAGAGAACTATGGTGAAAGAAGTTCACTGCTTATCCAAGCTAGGAATTCGACTTTCAGGCTCCGAAGTGGGTGGAGTTGTTGCCCAGAATATGGCTTATTCCTCCTTAGTCATCGAAGTTAGAGAGAAGCAGTTTGGTGATTCCTAATTGCTGCAGATGAAAGAGGGGATTCACGAACAGAAAGCCTTAGCTTTTGAACAAGGGGGAGATAATGGTACCTTGAGATACCGAGACAGATTTTGCGTTCCGGATGTAGATGGCTCAGAAGGCTAATTATGTCAGAAGCTCACCATTCTAGGCCTACCTCATTCAGCTAGGAGGCATGATTTAATTCGAGTGATTGTGGGCAGACTTACGAAGTCAACGCACTTCTTGCCAGTTAAGACCACAGATTGAACAGAAGATTATGCCAAGTCATATGTTAATGAAATTGCCGGATTGTATAGGACCCTAGTGTCCATTATTTCAGATTATGGTGCTCAGTTCACAGCGAATTTCTAAAAAAAAAAAAAAATCCTTTCAGAAAGGATTGGGTACCAAGGTGAACCTTAGCACAACTTTTCATCCTCGGACAAATGGTCAGATAGATACGCTATTCAGATCTCATGTTATAATATTCATGTTAGTTCAATACCCAGATATTTATGTCAGCTTAGTACTCAGATATCAGTCTAGTACTCACGTATTCATGCCAGTTCAGTATTCAGCTAATCCAGTATTCAGTTCGCTCAGTATTCAGTCAGCCCAGTCTTCAGTCAGTTCAATAGACATTCAGTTTAGTATCTCAGCAATTTAGTAGTCATGTATTTATTCAGTTCAGTAACCATGTGTCCTTGATTTCAATGGTAATTGGGATGACCACCTACATCTTATTGAGTTTACTTACTAAAAAAAAAAATTACCATGCTAGTATTGGGAAGACACTGTTTGAAACACTTTTGAGCAAAGGTGTAGATCACCAATTGGTTGGTTCGAAGTTGGTGAAGCAGAATTGTTAAGATCAAATTTGGTTTACCAAGCTATGGAGAAAGTTAAGTTAATACAGGAGCGTTTGAAAACGGCTCAGAGTCACCAGAAGTCTTACACAAATGTGAGGCGAAGGGACTTAAAATTTTCAGTAGATGATTGGGTGTTCCTTAAACTCTCACCCATGAAGGGTGTCATGAGATTTGGCAAGAAAGGTAAACTCAGCCCCAGATATATTGGACCTTATAGAATTCTGCGAAGGATCGTTCTAGTAGCTTGTGAACTTGAGTTGCCACAAGATTTGGCTGCTGTACACCCAGTGTTTCATGTATCCATGTTGAGAAAGTGTGTAGGGGACCCATCGTTGGTTGTTCCTGCTGATACTATAACAGTTACGGATGGGTTGACTTATGAGGAGATCCCCGTAGCTATTCTTGACCGTCAGATTCGCAAGTTGAGGACTAAGGAAGCAGCCTCAGCGAAAGTCCTGTGGAGGAGTCAGAACATTGAGGAAGCTACCTGGGAAGCCAAGAAGGATATGAAATCCATGTACCCGCACTTGTTTCAGCCCGCAGAAGAGATTTATGATGAAACACCAAGATTTTGAGGTATGTAAGCTTTCTTTTCATGCTTTTGGTCGTGTGTGGCCAATTTATAGTGCTATTGTGATGTAGCCCTGTAAGGAAATGATATTATGGGCTGTTGTGACAGGTTGGTAGTGCCATATTACAGGGGAAACTCTGGCAAAATTTTTGTAGAATCCCGAATGTTAACATTTGAGGACGAATGTTCCAACAGAGGGGGAGAATGTTACACCTTGGAAATTTACCCGTTAGAGTACCGCGAATAGACCCACGAAGGGTATGACGTATACGACATGTTGACGAGTAAGAAGTAATATTTAATTATTCTAAATGAGATTTCAAAGACATTTGAGGTAGGAGATGAAAGTTCTTAAGGAAAGCAAGGTATATGTTGTGTGTCGGGCAAGAATTACGAGTATCGAATCAATGATGGCTTAATGACAATTTGGAGAAGAGTTATAATGTCCCTTATGTATTCATGCCTCACGATTCACATTCAAGTTCATGTATTCGCTATTCATGTCTCATGTTTGGGCACTGATGTTTTCATGAAACTATGTCATGTCAGTTTCCATGCCCCATGTCATGTTATGTCTCATGTTCCATGCTCATGTCAGCTATCCAGTGCCCAGGTTCATGTCTCAGTATTCACGTTTCCATGTAACCATGTCATGTTAGTTCAGTCTCCATGTTTCATGTCATGTTTCCTTCACGTTCATGTAGTCAAGCCATGTCTAGCCATATTCTTAACCATAACCCTTCATTCAAGGACGAATGATCCCAAGGGGGAGATATTGTAACACCCCGCATCTTGGAACTGAGTTTAAGCTCATATCATTAGAGTTCTAGTGGAAACACCGAAGGTTTGAACGTTTTGCGAAAATGATTGATAGGCCTATTTCGGGCAGTGATAACTCCTTGATCGGTTTGGAATTTGGGAAAGTACCCTTAATGAGGTTGTAGTATATAGAAATACCTTTCTAACGATATAAGGACCAAGCCAATCAGAGATCGGAGCAAGGAGATATGATCGTCTCAATATGGCTAATAGTAAGGCACTTGAAATCCTATAGAATCGGCTAAGTTTTCGATACGTCTTCCTTCCAGTCAATTTTCGTGAAAATCCGTTGGGAAATTGGGAAAACTTACTTGATTAAAGTTGTAACTCTTTGAAATATCTTTCCAATGGTATCTTATGGGTGTCAAACGGACATCTGTGCAAAGAGTTATGCCCATTGTACGGAAGCCTGTTCGCTAGAAATTTCGTCTGCGTTACGGTGACGTTATGGGCCGTAACTCGTGTTACGGGCCGTAACAGTGAGCCGTAACACACCGAAAATTTCCAGAACCTCACTGGAAATTTTCACCAAGGTACGGTACCAAGTTACGGTCCGTACTTCGTGTTACGGGACCGTAACATGGGGCGTATTTTGGTCCGTAAGTACGTTTCGGTTCACCTGACTTCGAGAGGCCATAACCCTATCATAAACTGGGAATTCGGGAAACTCAAAGAATGAAAGTTGTAGATAATTGAAATACCTTTCCAACCATAGCTCGTGGACCCACAGGTGACATCAGTATAGGGATATATGGACGTTTTAAGACAGAAAGGTCCCAACCTGCTTTCAAGTCGGGTCAAACCCATTTCCCCTTAGTATTTAAGGAAAATGCTCAACCCTAGCAGCCCTATTCCCTCATATTTTCAGATTTTAGAGAGAAAGAGGGAGAGAGGGGAGGGTTAGAGAGAGAAAGTAGAGAATCAACCATGTTGAGGGCGCCGAATCCCGAGGCTCGTGAAGGATAAAGTATAGTACAAGTTGTTGCAGTCATTCTAAGCTAAAAATCGAACTTGGGGATGTTGATTTCGTGGTGACTACTCATAAAAGGTAATGTTTTTACTCCCTAATCATTTATAGTTTTGAATTAATGAATTCTTGGGAGAATAATAATTGGGTTTGATGAAGAGAATTATATGAATTATGCTAGAGTTGTTGGATTGTTGACTTGGGATGGTTGTATTCATATGGTTGATGAAGAATGATGTTAATTACATCTAATTGAGATTGTAGAATTAGCTAGAAGTAATAGAATGAGGATTTGGTGAAGAAAACACTATTAATGAGGGTTGTGGAGCTTCATGCCCACCAAGTGTTTGATAAAATGCTTAGATGAACAAAGCATGGATATTGTTGCTAATATAGAGTTCCTATGACCTGTATTGCTATAGATCAAAGTTGAAGGGATTGAAGGACATTGTGATACGCTCAAAAGCAGGAAGTTAAGGTATGTAGAGTTACTATCTACGTGTGCGAACATCATTGTTCTTCCCCACGCCTCATAATCCATAAAATTATGATTTCTCTACTAAAACTAGGGTTTCAATACCATGCTCATGATAACCCGAGGTTCATGTCCATGATTATATTATGTATGAATTGTTATAATTCCATCATTGAGTTCTTAATATTTCTTCGTGATTATTGAGAATCCCTCCGTAATCTATGAAAACCCATATCTTGTATTCCATGGGTTCTTGCATGCATGTTTTTGACTAAGGATGATTGTTTCATGAATATCCTACATGTCTACAAGTTTTCATGCAACTGTATTATATAATTACTTTCATGCTATGATACAAGATACATACATACTAAATACAAGTTATTTCATGAAACCATATTTACAAGTTATTTCATGAAACCATGCTTACACGTTATTTCATGAAACCATGTTTACAAGTTATTTCGTGAAATCATTATTACAAGACAAGTACAAGTTAATTCACGAAAATCATGGGCTTCTTAGCCAACTATATTATGTTAATGTTTTTGGGAGCTGCACAAATTACCGAGAAGGCTCAGATAGCCTGAAACTACGTAGCCACCGTAGGACAAGGATCGCTCCGCCCAGATATGACGATACCCTAATTTTACACTGAATGGATCCATCAGGCACGTTACCACCTTATACTCTGGCAAGGTATGAGGGCTCTGCTGGTCCGGCGACGTACCAGACTCTACGTACCCACGTGGTGATTTACCACCTTATACCCTGGCAAGGTATAGGGGCTCTGCTGGTCCGACGAGGTACCAGACTCCACGTACCCACGTGGTGATATCACATGTCGGTTTATGAAATGCTCTCCCTACTTATCATGTTTTACTTATGTTATATATATACATATGTACTCATGCTCATGTTCATGTCCAGGTTTTCAGTTTCAGTTCTTATCATGTTATTCCATGTCCCATGTTGTTTCTTTCGGTTTCTTTACATACCAGTACATTCAATGTGCTGACGTCCCCTTTTGTTGCCCGGGGGCCTGCATTTCACGATGCAGGTACTGATATACAGGACGACACGTCTGCTCAGTAGAACAGCATTCACATCAGCTTATTGGTGAGCCCCATTTCATTCGGGGTTTAGTCAACTTTTGTTTTATGATTAATTATGCATCTAAAGGTATGTTGGGGGCCTTGTCCCAGTAAGTATGTTTTCCAGTCAGACTCATGATAGAGGTTTCATAGACTAGACAAGTCAGTTATGTCATGTCAGACATTCAGAGTCGTAAAGCCATTTTTGGCTCATTCATGTTATTTCAGCACTCATGTTTAAACAAGTATTTTTATTAAGTATTATGACTTATTACGTTTTATAAAGGCTCATCATGCATTCACATTATATTTCCGCTCATGTATGCCTCATGACAGTTCAGCAAGCCATGTGGTTCGCTCGGTCACATGCAGTCAGGCACCGAGTGCCGTGTTACGTCCAGGCCATGTTTCGGGGCGTGACAGTTGTGTACTCTGGTGACACGAGGCCATGCTCACAAGTTATAGAAGCATCTCTTGGAGCAACAATTCTTATACATGAGGTTAGTGCAATATTTCTCCATTCATCAGGTAGTTTGGTCGCTTTAAAGATAATCAGTTAGTAGTTCATGGCTTGGTTTTTAATTTATTTTAGTAACCTTTTGGTACAATAAACTTATCATTGGTTATGCAAAGTGCACAAATTGTAGCAAGGAATTTATTTTTTAACGATTGACATGCTAGTACATTATCTGCAGGCGACCTTCGAGGATGGCCTGGTGGAGGAGGCTATAGCAAGAAACCACAGCACAATTAAGGAAGCTACAAAAGTCGGACATTCTGCTGATGCATACCGGGTAATATTGACTCACTTCAGCCAGAGATACCCAAACGTACCTGCACTTGATGAAGTGAGCATGCAAAGAACTTGTATTGAGTTTGACCTAATGAGTGTAAACCTAGCAGATTTGCCAGTGCTCCCTAAGGTTCTTCCGTACCTCAAATTGCTTTTCAGAAATGTTGGTTAATTTAAATTTGAAAGTAACATATTGTTGACACGACTTCTTTTGTTATGGACAATTTTTATTTTTTGAAACAACAATTTTTATTTTTTTATAAGGAAAATACCTCTCTTGAATTCCTAAAATGCATTTACATTTGTTGTTGATACTATCCTACGAAAAAAGATGAAAAAAAGAAGATAAGTATCAATACATTATAATTTTAGTAAAAATAAAGCTAGAAATTCGTTCTGGTAATAACTTGTCTTCATTCTCAAAATATGATGAGAGCTTCTCTCTTAGGGTATCAACCTCAACAACCATAGCTCCTTCAACCTGTTGACCAAAAGAAAAAAAATATACCCATAAGAAAAACAGAACAAACACAATTTCGAAGATATATTAACAAAGACTAATAGAGGTGGAGATTTTAGCTGGTACAATTTGATAAGTCTACTGTTAACTCAAGAAATTAAATTGTTAAGTGGCATATATATAGCTTCTCTGAAACTTAAAGGACATGGAGTATGCCTCGTTTTCTTTTAATTTAAGAGTTAATAAAAGTTGTGACCTCTTTGAACTATACTCAAGGTATTTTGTTAATTAAAGTTACCTTTTCCCGTTAGACCTTCCCCACCACAAAAATATACATTAAGCTCTAATTCGTCTTAAATATTCTAAATCGCTAATTGTTGTGATTTATAGTATATTTTATTAATTTCTAAACATATTGTAAATCTTATTATTAAAAAATGAAAATTTTATGTCCGATTCACACTCAAAAAATAATTTGATTCTCGTACTCAACATTGTATCACATAAAATGAGACGTTGAAAGTATAAATGTTGGACGGGATTCGGGGCAAAATATACCCCGCAACCTTGGGTGGGATCTGGGTCAATAAAAATAAGGTAAACGATTTTTTAATTCAGTAAATGGGAGTCTGTTAACGAAAAGGGAAAATCTGCTTTATGTGTTAGACGTTGAAGATATATATGAGCCATTTTTTTTTAACAAGAGGAGTATCAAATATAAATGACAAAGTTGTGGGGTATATTTGCCCATGTCGGACCTAAAAAGTATAACGAAGAACAATGTATATTGGGGGAAGTAAAAGAATAAAGGGCGAGTAATTTTTCTTTTTCTGTGTAAAATTGTTTTGCCTTGTGAATTTGAACAATTTGCATTGGTTTCTCTTCTTGTCCATAAATGTGTTTGATGTGCTAGCCATAGAATATTTTTTTACGCTGAGTTGGACTAAAAATAACCCCGAATGGTCGCATATTTCTGATAAATACGCAGCTTAAATTATGTTGTAAATTTTGGAAACTTTGCATTAATGATTAACAAGTTTATTGGGCCCGTGCACAGCACGGGCAACAGCACACTAGTATAAAGGAATATTTTGTGTGGTTTTTCCCACTAAATAATTGGACCGGGAGTCCGGTCTTCACCGAGTCGGAAGAGCTTAGAACAAATAAACTATTGCCGCCAGCTTGGTCCTCTCCATCAATTTCTCCACTAAATTGTATGTTTCTCCTTCCCCCCTTCTCTAAATATAAACAAAGACTTAGTTAATTAAATTAAATTATACTTAGTGTTGTTTTCTACCTTGTGTTTTAGTATGAAGATTCATAACATAATGCACTTGTTGTTCTACACAAGTCCAGGTTTCGCCAATGTCTAAGCCCAAAAATAATGTTCCCCGCGAAAATACAGAAGCCTATGTCCAGTTTTTTTTTAATTGTTTTTTCTATATTTGTGCAGTGCTTTTGTTAATTTTATTTATCTCTTCAGCATACTTACTAGCTTAAACTTGTTTGCTCGGATTTGAAGGTGCCAAAAGGGGGAAAAAAACAATGGAATAGTAACTAAAAGTTTCACTTTTTACAGTAAAATGAGTTAGTCATAATCTCTAGGAACTAAAAAAAGAGTTTTTTTTATGTCTAAAGGGATTTGACAACTTATATATATGAGGAAAAAAAAACCGCACGGGGCTTGACTAGTGCGGGTTATCTCTCTTGTGTGGTTTGCGAGCTATTGCGCAGGAGTTGGATTTACCTGTGCGCACCTTCGTAGCGGCTGCGGGTTCCATGTCATAAAAAAAAAATTACCCTAGGGTTCAATTGACACTGATCTCGAGGAATTTCTTTGATTAAAAAAAAACATCATGAGACTTTTTTTTTTTGATGAAGTGGAATATTATTAACAAAAACATCACGAAGATGCATAGATTACAAAAGAAAAAAAGAAACATAAAGATTACTTTTTTTTTTATGAAGTAACTGGAATATTATTCACAAAAGCATCACGAAGATGCATAGATTACAAACATAAAGAATACTTTGTTTTTTTTTTTTGATGAAGTAAGTGGGATATTATTAACAAAAGCATCATGAAGATGCATAGATTACAAAAGAAAGAAAACATAGAGTATACTATAGTCAAACGGATGAACCAGAACAGAAGTATGTTGGTAAAAGAGGAAGAAACAATCATTAGAATGGTTGTAGATGAATAAATTAATCTTGGTGAGACATCGATATTATTCTCATATTTGTTGTTGTACAAGCTGTGTTGGTTAACCGCTCTAGTCGCTAAAATCTTATATACTAGTCAGGATACAAATGCTTTTGCCTTGCTGAACCGTTACACATCAGGAAGTTTTCTTTGGAAGAAATCTGAATGAGTAAAAGACCAAATTTCTACCGACCTGAATATTGTAACATGTGGTCTAATAGGTATGAGGACTTTTTTTATGTAGCAGTGTTTACAGTAATTTAAATCTTGTAGCCTGGAGCTAAATGCCCTTGAATAGATTTCTTAGAGTTTCTTCCCATGTGTCCTAGCGTTGGTGGGCAGAGTTATTTGGTACCTGTTGCTGGTAGGAGGTGGTAGGTATCCCTAGAATTAGTCGAGGTGTGCGCAAGCTGTACTGGGACACCGCGGTTATAAAAAATGATTTCTTAGAGTTTCTCTTGGGTCATTAATTGTCGTGCTTCTCATGGAATTTCTGACTCTTTCTGCATCACTTAGTCTCTTGTCCGATTATATTCAAACTGCGACCGTTATTTGTTTATGGAGAATTGGAGATTGCACCTGATTCGTGTATAACTTCACTTGTTTAGTTGAGGGGTTGGAACCTAGAGTTCACTTGTCCTCTCTTTTAATCTATTGGTAAACTCTCCTTACCTAAAGAGAACTAGTTAAACTGAAGTACTCAAAACGAAGCTGTTGTTGGTGGTTCTGACATGTTTTGTTTGTTTCCTAGTATGCCCCTTTACATCATGTGTATTACCTTCTAATTTATTTCTTAAGCATCCATGGGATGCAACCGATAATCATTTCACGTGAAGTTCCCGAAAAACAAAAAGCATGCAGCAAAAGTCCTAAACAACATGTCTGTTACACCCCCTTTCAATTCTATTTCCTCCCTCGCTTTCTCCTCTTCTTCTTCGTTGTCCTTCCGTTAGATCCTAGTTGAAGGAAAATTGCAAGAAAGAATCAATTGGAACCCTAAATGAGAAGTCAAAAAGATAGAGAGATAGAGGGGGAGAGGGAGAGATTTGGGGGGGGGGGTGGATAAGGTGTGTGAGAGAAACCTGAAAGTTTGTATTGAAAATGAAAAATGAATCTTCTGTGCAGATCAGTGAGCTATTTATAGTTACAGGGAACTGAGCAAATAAAATACAGAAATCCATCCCGAACCCTGGGACAAAGAAATGGTTAAGGTCGCTCTTAGAAAAATGTAAAAGAACACCAAGGTCAGTTGGGGATTTAAGTACAAAAAAGAAAATTAAGTATGAGTTTTAGTGGAAGAGGCGCTAATGAAGAAGAAATAGAAAATATATACTCACTTATTTGACTGGACATGGAGTTTAAGAAAAAAGAGGGGACTTTTTGAACTTGTGGTGTTAAATGCAACCCATAGAGAGATATTACATCTGCCATGTTGCTAGTCTCCTTTCCATTTTTCCAATGACTCTGTTCCAAATTTCAACAGATTTGAATTTGGCACCTAGGGGCAATCCCAGGTAGGTGGTTGGAAAGAAACCAGTTTTGCAACTTAGGATTTTTGCCAGTTCTTCTAAATTGGAAACATCATTAACAGGGTATATGATACTTTTGTTCATGTTGATGTGTAATCCAGAAATGGTTTCAAAGACCAGAAGAGCAAGTTGAGATTGGACACCTGATGTCTGTCTGATCCACAAAAGATCAAAGTTTCATCTGCATACACTAGATGAGAAATAGTAACTGCGGTGGCTGGATTCCTGCCTATCTGGAAACCATGAATCCATTGTAGTTCGTTTGCTTTATCTAACAACTGAGTGAGACCCTCCATGACAAGTATAAAAAGAAAAGTGGAGAGGGGATCTCCTTGTCTAAGATCCTTGTGTGGAGAGAAGAAACCCGCTTCTGTTTATCAAGACAGAGTATTTCACTGTTGATATGGAGATGTAAATCCACCTATCTCCAAAGCCCGTCTTCTTTAGGATGTTGACTAAGTAAGACTAATTTAATTGATCAAAAGCTTTTTCAAAAAAATAAATCTTTTAATAACTGAGAAATCTGCTATTTCTAACTTTGTATGAATAATGCAGTATTATCAAAGGTTCACTTCACTTAAGCCTTGAAGCTAAGTACAAAAACTGGCAGATCACTTCGCATTGGTTAGGCATAGTTCCAATCTAGGCACCAAGGCGAAAAAGGTGTGTCTCATCACCCATTGGCCCATTCTTGAAGAGGACAACACTAAAAAATAACTGCTCCTTCCGTCCCTATTTAGGCAACCAATCTTCGGGAAATTGCTTCATCATCAAGATTTTTTTTTAATGTCACACAAAATGCACTGAAGCGTGGCTCTTCTGAAAAAAAAATTGTGCCCCATTATGCAAATAAGAGAAATACCCTCTTTAGAGATCATAATATCGACCATAGTATTCTCCTTAAATGCTTTTCTAGAGTATTTGATTTGATGTGTCTAGACCGTTGGATGTTTAATTTGGTAACTCTGATCCTTACCTGAACTTCCATGTAATTTTATTTTCTATTGTATGTTAGTGGCATGTCCTTTTAATTTCTTTGCTTCTTTACGAGGTGTGGACACAATTTTACTAACTCGTGAAGTGATGGTGTGCAACCCATGTGCACTACAAAAACTGTCCATTTTTAATTCTGAAAATACGTGAGCATTAATTTCAAATCTTCAGACAATTGGAGGAAGTACGTGAAGACATCTATAAAGCATTTTAGGTCCCCTCTAACACCCTTTGACATGTCTAACCGGATTCTTGAATTTGCATGTGAACTGAGTATTGAACAATCGAGTCTGACAGTCCACACAAAATTGACAAGGGAAGAGTTTGTGCCTTCATCTCAAAACCTTAAAGCAATACATGAATACCCCCAGACCCTTATAAGCGGTTTGCATACCTACATATCCTTATCATCTATAAAGTATACAAAAACATAACTATCTCTGATGAATAACTTTTCCTTACAAAAAAAATATATTTGTCTCATGAATTATTAATTACCTTTAAGTCTTAGCTGAAAAGGGGATGCCCTCATATTTCTTTGTTTTTTTTGCCTTTATATCTATTCTCTTTCATTTTGTAGTAGTAACTGCTACTTTCCTGTTTATTACAGATTTTAGGGACAGGAATGGATAAACACGAAACATCCCCGTCTGTTCTGCTCTTCTTTAACAAGGAAAGATTCATATTTAATGCCGGAGAGGTAACTCTTGAGTGATAGTAATATCTATTAGCCACTACATCTTTTTGTCGGAGGTAGATTAGGGCTGGCTTCAACTTGCCTGCTATTTCGTTATGTTTCTAAAAGTATGGTTATTGAAGTTGAGGATATTCATTAGATGATACTTCAGAATGTTATAGTATTAAGTATTAACAATGACATGCTGAGTTGAAAATATGTCTTAACTCTGTTTATGCTTCACCCTTGTGAGCCATTTCATATGCTTATCTTAAGAATTCTGGCTTCCCGAAATATTCTAATTCCTAGTAATTTTCGCTTCTTGATATTGCAATACAATTTAATTCGAAAGCTCTAGGAACAAGCAGCTTGGAGATGCCAACACAATGCTATTTTCGAATTATGGGCGTTTGTTGGCAAAGTATAATGAGTAGAAGTATTCTGTTCAAATTCATTCTTTTAGTAAACTGATAGAATGCTTAAACCCGAGATTCCCTGTTAACCTCAAGTTAGTTTGCTGAAGTAAAGATCCCGATTCAACTCTTGGTTGAACTGAATTGATTGCTTTATGTGAAAATCTAATCTGGATTGTTGGTGGGGTATCTGCTAGTTCACTGTCAACAGGTGAACATTCCAAGTTTTTTGCTTATTGGGGAGCTTGGAAGAGGGCATGTGACACTTGCCACATTCAGTAGAATAGTGACAACTTTTCCTTGTGGTTTTTAGTTGAAATAGTTTTCTGTAATAAGAATTAAAGCTCTGCATTATGTATTCTAAAAAAAAAAAACTTGTTCTGCAGAGCAAATATTATCCACTTGTTTAAAATAAAAAAAATAAAAAGTTGTTACCCGCTTGTGGGAGTTGTCTAGTTAGTTCTAAGAACACTTGTAAGGCGTTATTCCTCAAAGCATTACTTATGTTGCAGGGATTACAACGCTTTTGTACAGAGCATAAGATAAAATTATCTCAGGTATGTCTCACATGCACGATTTCAGTTTCAAAGTAGAGAAGCAATTGGTCACTGCTTTTGTGGACGGACATAAACAATCGATATACAGGTAGACCACATATGTCTGACTCGTGCTGCTCAGAGACAGCAGGTGGACTTCCAGGTTTGCATCTCGACCTTCGGGGAATGAACTAATTTTTAAAGCCATAAATTGTTTTGTCCCTTTATTTTCTTAGGAAATTACAATTGATTATCTATGTGGTACAATTTATGACAATTTCCATGAGTCAAATCTCTCATGAAATCCTTTCCTCATGATCCCTATTTCACCATTTCTCGGGCTTGCTATTAACTTTGGCTGGCACGAACAATGGTAGTCCTGAGAGTACTGGGCATGTGAGTACCAGTCCAGTGCTTACTGGACAGTGGTGCTATTACTTACTGAAAAAACATCTCTACTAATCCTTTAAGGTCGACATATGGGGTCCTCCAAATCTAGATTTATTGGTTAATGCAATAAAGAATTTTGTCCCTCATGCTACTATGGCCAACAAACATATCATCCCAGACGGCATTAAGGTTCATGAAAATGGATCTGCATTAGCTCCCTCTTTACAAATGCTGGAGCTGAAAGATAAACACAAGTTCAAGGCAGTTAGTATATCAGCTATTCTCCTATCACCGACTCAGTTGGCTGGATCTCAGTTTAGGCCAAATGATGCCTCCATTGTATATATTTGTAAACTACATGACATCAGGGGGAATTTTGATCCCGAAAAGGTTAAAGCTTGCGGATTTAAACAGGGGACAAAACTTGCAGAATTGGAGAAGGGGTTCAGTGTGAAGTCAGATCTTCTGGATATCAAGGTCAGTTCTACTCTCATTAGATCTAATATATAGACTTTGAATCTGCCGTACTTGTGCCTTTGAAGCTACTAAATTGCAGATGACTTTCATTTTGCCTCGTTCAGGTCCATCCAGATGATGTTATAGGTCCACCTATTGTTGACACCCAATTTTGTCCCACTTTTCTCCAAAATATCTATTTACGCCTCTAGTATTTTTGGCGACTTCATATATAAAAAAAAAAAAAATTAAATTATTTTCAGTCCATTAAGGCAACAACCCGGCCCGTTTCTTTTCTTGAAAGGGGTAGGGTTATACTCCCTCTTCTTCAGCCGCACACCCCACGCACCTAATCTCTCTCTCTTTCTTTCCTTTCTCATCCCCACCACGCCGCTCCCTCCGCTCCCCTTCATTATTTCTCAGCCCCACCACCGCACTTCCCTCCGCTCCTCTCTCTTTTCACCAACCGCACTTCCCTTTCCTGCTCCTCTCTCTCTCTCTCTCTCTTCTTCAACACAAAAGAACAAAACCCTATAAATAGTGGCGAGTTGAATCATTTTAGAGAGATCGAGAACCCAAAAAAAACCCCTAGAAAACATTAAGTTAGCAGTCGCAACATTCTTGATATTGATTTAACATACTAAATCGATATTTTGTTTTATTTCGCCCCCTTGGTATTGCATTGAATCTGAGGAACACAAGCTCAGATTCGAATAAGTTCGAGTGCAGATCGAAGACCCCGCACCCATTTCGCTGCACCCGAAGAAGGTAGTTTCCCCTTTCCCTTTTACTTTCTGCTTAATCTATGCTTTCTTAATCGTTGTTAGGTTTTAAAATATGCTGATTAGTTAGATTAGATTGGTAAGCCTGTTTGTGTGTTGATGTTAATTCGGACCTAATCAGTCTTGTGTGGTGATTTAAGTATCGAGTTGGGCTCTGCTTACGTAATTACATATATTATGTGTGATAGATTGGCTTCAGTCGATTCAGATGTATGAGTTAATCATGCTAGTTGGTTTAAGTTGCACATCGTCGTACAAATCTAAACAATTAGTTAGTAGGACGTTTGAGCTTGTTTAAGTGTTTATTGTTAGGTCAGGCATGACTAGTAGTTAAGTCTGTCATTGATTTCTGTTTGCTCCTGATTATAACACAAGATTGTTTAATGCAATTTAGTAATGACATAGTAATATGGAGGGCTGGACTTGTCACATAGAGAAAACATATCCATTTTGTACAATGATAAGAATGATGGCTTGTGGATAAGATAAATAAATCTGGTTCAAAATTAGCATAAGATAAAATGGATGTGCTGTTTGGAGCTATTAACATACATCAGTTTCAGTTCTTGGGCTGGTTTATATTATCTTAAGGAGATCATATGTTGTTTTAGATTTAAACAATCTAAAGATGTCTTTTGAAACATACTTGTGCACCTGGCAGCCTTGATACATAGACATTGAACCCAATTTGACCAGAAAATTTCTCTTATTAGTCCCTGCTTCATGGATTGGGATATATGTTGATTTGATATTGTATTATGTTGACTCTGTCATGTATTTGAAATGTTTGTGTTGGCCAAACAACCTGTAGTAAGAGTCATTCATTTTTTTCTCTCTGCTTAAGTGTCTATGAGTTTGTTGAAAGGAGATGGGGAATTTACACGTTGGTTTGAATAAAATAGAATATGAATCTGCAATTTTGCCTACTGTTCTGTTTGGGCAAAGAATTATGGTTCAGCGTGATTTTCAAGGTCACCTTTGTTTGAGGCATCAGTTTCCTTCAAGACTCTTTGATTGTTAGCTTAAGTTGAAGTCTATATTCAGAATCAAAAGCCTGTTTTAAGTTCAAAAAATGGAAACTGTTAACTTTAAAAAAATAGGGTGTGTATATGTGAATTGTATCATAAGGTATGATGAATCAGTCCCCCTATGGTCGAAACAAATGTCATTTGGCTTTGTGTTGAATGCAAGTCCTTTGATAATGTGAAAATTTCTCATTTTGGCATTACTTTATATGAAATCTGTTGAGTTCAAAAGGGATAAGCTGGTCATTAATTTGTTTAAAATATGACTGAATCTGGTTTGTTGTTACCTTGAAGAAGGTTAAATCTGGCCTGGTTTGTTTAACCTCTTGAAATAGATATTGTGATCATGAGCATGAGCCTTAAAGATTCATTGTTGTTTTCATGGAAACATCTTCAAAAGTCCCAGGGATTTTCTTCTTTTTACTCACTGTCATTTCGATGTAGTTTGTTTAATTGCTAGTTTCGTGGCTGTTAGATATAGGCTAGATAATCCTCATGCTCTTTGGATTTTGCTCTTCTTCTCTGATTTCATCAGATTTCATTTTGCATGATAATGTGTGGATCACTTCTGCCCCTTGCCTTAAATTATATCTATCGGGTGAAACACGACAATTTCTCAGTTCTGTGTATTTTCTTTTACCGGGTACAGATTAACTAAATCTGATTTGAATTAGGGAACTAGTCTGTCCGTAACTGCTGTCTCCATGTTTATGGCATAAAATGCTTTGTGGTCTGTTTGTTTGCCTCTGTAAGCAATGAACTGAAATACTGATTTAGGTGTTATCATAGGCTATAAGACTAGCAGTTATTTAGATATATTGAAGCTGTTTGTATTGATTAAGGCTGCTCGAAACGTCAACTTGCTGGTTCTATCACATATGGGCTTAATGTATTCATCTTTGCTTAATTTTGTGCGATTGGCTGTCAAAAAGATTAAGAATCCTGCCTTGCTTGTCTGCTGTTGCATGCTTCTGTGCGTTATATATGGTTCATGAGCCTTTCGTAATCTGCGGACCTTTGTTACTGCCATTGCTGTCCAAATTTTGTGTTTTGAACGCATTTCGTGGTCAATTTTGTGAAGTTCGGTGTCGCCGCTAACAGCTGTTGTCGCCTAAGCATGTTTGTGGGTAATGTTATGCACTGCCCTTGCTGGGCAGATGCTGTTTTACCGTGGTATATTGTGTAGTCTTTCTCGCGTTGTTCACTGCCTTTCTATGTCTATTTCTATGCCTTAGTATATGAGTGAGTTAGTTAGTTTTGTAGAATACATTGCCATTGCTATGTAGATCTGTGCGCTTTATGATGTTATGTGATTTCTCTTGCGATGTCCACTGCCATTACTGTGCAAATTGCATGCCTTAGTATGTTATAAACACTTCAATATTGTTGAAACAGTAGAATTGTATACCTATGTATGCTCTAAGTATACTCATGAAAACACGTTAATAAGGAGGTTAGATGGGCCATTATGGATTAAGCTCGAACCCTCCCCAGTGTTAGCCATGCATGGGATTCATGAAATCCTTTGAAACTTGTGCAACCTCGGGAAAACGGGGGCAAAAGCTTTCTGATATTGACCTCCTATACATCTTTATGAGTGTGTATATACTAGGTATACTTAAAATATATCTGCTGGCTTGTTTGAGTTTACATTTCATATGTTTAATATAATTCATTAACCGCATACTAATCTTTCTCTTTCATTTTTTTGCATGAACCTCGCATACGAGTCCAAGGGACTCGTCTATCTCCCGCATTCGGAGTTGGGCTGAAAGCCCAACGTAATCTCGCTTGAGTCATCTCTGTCCAGCCCAGTCCGTAGCAATCCATGTATAAAAATTGTTGTTGGGCCAAAGCCCAAAAGCAGCCCTTGAACGCAGCATTTTTAAAAGAAAAACGTGGGCTGAGCCCACTCCCACCAGCAGCAGATCAGCAGTCCCAAAGTGGGCTGGCCCATTTGATATTATTTGCCCTTTCATTTTATTTTTTTTGTGCATATTAATTTGTATTATGCAACTAACTTTTTGTTTGTTTTTTTTTTAGTTTAGATAAATCCTGATAAATTAGTAGGTTTAGTTTAGAAATGGGTAGCTAGTTTAAGAAAGACTAACAATTGATTCCATAAGTTCATTATCTGCTTTTCATGTTACAACTATTTATAATGTCTAATATTTATTTTATTTAGAATAATTGATTTGCAAAATGGCGTGAATACATATTTTAAGTTAAAGGAATCGAAACTTATCCTTACTCTCTTAAAAAAATAAAAAAAAATAAAAAAAAAATGGCATTAATATGCAAATACAAACTCAAGTATATTTTGTAAATGACTCTTCAAGTTTTTGAGTCAATTACGCATATTTTTAAGTATAGTTGATGATTGTTTGTTTCAAATATTTATTAAAACGCTGCACAAATCCGCATTTTTGGCTACTCATATGCAAATCATCTTTTGCAAGTTTTTTATTTAAATAGCATTATTATGTAAAACCTTAGCAGCATTTGTAAGTTTTATTTTTAAATGGCATTTGAAATTTCCCTTTTATGCAAATTATCGCATTTTCTACAAATAACGTTTTATTTAAAGCTTTAGCAATATCTATAAGTTTTCATTTTAAATGGCATTTGAAGTCTTATTTTTTATGCAAATCATTATACTTTCCTACAAGCTATTTTCTTGAATTTTAAATATTATATTTGCATCTTTAGCCCTAATTAATTAACCTAAGTTTGGCTGGATAATCGTAGTTAACGGATTCTAAAGGATGCCTAACTCCTTCCCTTTAGGATAATATAGAACCCTTACCTAGAATCACACTAATTAAGTAGACTGTTAACGGAGGTTTAGGTAGCTTTACCTTAGTTAATAATTAGGTGCCCTAATTCACATTAAAATCAATTAGGTGGCGACTCCATGAAATAAGCGATTTGGGAATCTCCAATATGTTGTACTCTAATTTCAACCCGGTTAAAATGGGGTATAACACCGATTCCTGGTCCCATTGTACTGATTGTTGACTGTCCAACAGAACCTCATGCACAAGAGTTACTCTCTGCACAAGCCCTTGATGCCTATTATACAGATCCCCAAAGCAACTCCCCAGAGGCTACCAAGGTTGTGAACTGCATCATTCATTTGAGCCCTGCTACAGTCGTCAGCACTCCAGTCTATGAGAAATGGATGAGCAAATTTGGTTTCGCCCAACATATTATGGCAAGAACTACAAGGTTTGTAACCCCTCTAATGCTTATTTTAATTTTTTCCATATCAACACTGGTTCATAGTCATTCTCTCACAGGAAGCATGAAACAACTCCAATTCTAGTATCTAGTGCTAGAATCGCTACAAGACTGTATTATTTGTGTCCTCAGCTTTTTCCAGCTCCTAGTCTTCCTTCTGTTCAGAATGCCGATGTTGCAGCACCAAATTTCAAGGTACCAGTGGAGCTTTGTTTTGAGCTCTAAAAGTTGATAGTCACTTGTGAGACATCTTTAAAAGTCGAGGAAAGCTTGTGATATATGATACTTGTCTTTGTAGGGTTCGGTTTGTGGCATATCTACTGAAAATCTCTTAAAGGTATTGTTGACTCCAATTTTGATTATTTTGTTTAGAGAGGTTAACTGTATTATAAATCTTCAGCATAATGGATGTGCTACAAACTATATTTACAGTTCAAAAGGAGCAAGAGTATATCCTTGTGCTTCCTACAACAACTATATGATACCTAAGAGTGAATCAGCATCTTCCAACTATTCTTCTTTACACCAAAAATGAATCAAAAGCAAGTAGTTCATTTTGATTTCCTGCACAGGCCTGGGTCTTTCTTCCAAAACATCCTGCATTTCTTTTCTTCCATACGATCCACCATATACAAGCAGGAACTGTTTTCCACCATTTCTTCTGCCTAAAAGATCCCCCAGTATCCAGCATGGTAACAGATCTCTTGTGGACTTTGGCATAGTCCACTAAATACCTTTCATGTTTAAAGGGATTTGCCAGATCTGGTAAGCGGTTTCACTGTAGAAACAGATGGTTTATACGATCTGATTTCATTTCGCACAAGTAGCATCTTGAGCACAGCTGTATTTTCTCTCTCTTAAGTTTTCTCGAGTCAGACATGTTTCCTTGTAAATGTTCTCTGCATAACAATCTATCTTCAGTTGTGGTAATGGCTTGTACATGTTCTAAACTTCTCAAAGATTCAGCAATTTGAGTGACTTCTCAGTCATTGAAAAGTCTTCTAAAGTTTAAATTCCAACCCCGCTGTAGCATCAGTTGTTGGTTCAAACAAAACAATTCAGGAAAAAGGTCTTTTAAAGGTCCATGCCCAGTCCAATTGCTATCTAAAAAGTTTTCATCCCATTGCCAACTTCGTTTTCTGATATCATTGAAAAACAAAGTCCATAGTTTTTTATAGTTCTCCAGACACTTGGTGACAGTTGGTGTATATGGGGTGCTTACAATCCTTGAACACCATTGTCCCTCTTAACTATACTTTTCACTAATAATTCTTCTCCATAAAGCTTGATCTTCCAAACTAAGTCTCCATAGTCATTTCATAAGCTTGTGGGTTCTTCCTTATGCCTAAACCCCTTCTGTTCTTTTCTGACAGTGAAAGCACTCCAATTTATGATATAGTAAATCCAGTTCACCTGCCAGCTAGAATATAAGTGAGAAAGGAGTTTGTTCAAATGTTCTCTGACTCTGGAAATGAATTACCTGCCTTTATGAGTTTTTTTTTTGGAATCATGTCATGTTAAACTGTTCCTTAACGAACCTATCTAAGACTTTTTTCGGATTAGTACCTGTGATTATGAATTATTTCAATAGCAATTCAATAATTTCACTCCTGAGCAGGAAAACTCATCCTTTTATAAAAGTGATGGAAACCATTCTCCCTCCTCTCGAAGCTACATTTAACATTTTTCCTCTTCTTCTAGGCTTAATACATTGTTCTTACCTATGGTATTATAAAAAAATTCATTTGCATGGCCTTCGATTGAATGAACTTTTCTTGTCTAACCTTTTGAACAGTTCACCTTACGTCCTCCTAGACGACTGGGATTGGACAGATCAAGTGTTCAAAATCTGATGACCTCTTCAGTGTTCATTGAAGAGTTACTTTCAGAGATTCCTGAGATTGCTGATGCAGCAAAGAACATAAGCCAATGTTGGCACAAACCTAAAGAAGATGAGGTGGAATTATCCAACATTCAGGACAGTGGTGAAGTACCAAGGTGTCTGGAGAATGTACAAAGAGATGATCTGGAGATTGTTTTTCTTGGCACCAGTTCATCTATACCTTCAAAATACTGAAATGTCAGTTCCATCTATGTTAATCTTTTCTCTAAAGGGGTTTTGCTCCTTGATTGTGGTGAAGGAACCCTGGCACAACTCAAGAGGAGGTAATAGCATTGGACTCTTAGGATTTTTGCTATGTTGTTCAGAACCTCTTTTGTCATTTTTAATCTGTGAATTAATATATTTTAATAATTTTGGAACAGATATGGGATTAATGGTGCAGACATTGAAGTTGGAAATCTTAAATGCATTTGGATTTATCATATCCATGTTGATCACCATGCAGGTTTGGCACGGATACTTGCTTTAAGACGTGATTTGTTGAAGGGAGTAACCCATGAACCCATGCTGGTTATTGGGCAAGAGCAGGTTCGGGAATTTCTCAAGGTATATGTAAAGTTAGAAGATCTAGACATGTTGTTCCGCGACTGTAGGAGCACTACTGGGTCTAAGTGGGATAACATGGAGGATGACTCTGTGCATGATGAAAGTAGAGAATATAGAGATCATACTCTGTTGACTTCTCTTTCTGAAGACAGTTCTCTGTTGCGCTGTTCGAAAAGAATGAAGCCAAGCACTCCAGTTGATGACATAACATTGCTAAAGTGTTTCAATAAAGTTTTGAGTGAAGCAGGGCTAGTGAGACTCATCAGCTTCCCTGTTGTACACTGTCCTGAGGCGTTTGGTGTCATCTTGGAATCAGCAGAAATAGTGAATTGCGGGAAAGTAATACCAGGTTGGAAGGTTGCGTACTCTGGTGACACGAGGCCATGCTCACAAGTTATAGAAGCATCTCTTGGAGCAACAATTCTTATACATGAGGTTAGTGCAATATGTCTCCATTCATCAGGTAGTTTGGTCGCTCTAAAGATAATCAGTTATGTTCCAACTTTCCCTTGTGTCAAAAATGTAGCTGGCTATGCAGGTAGTAGTTCATGGCTTGGTTTTTTATTTATTTTAGTAACATTTTGGTACAGTAAACTTATCATTGGTTATGCAAAGTGCACAAATTGTAGCAAGGAATTTTTTTTTAATGATTGACATGCTAGTACATTATCTGCAGGCGACCTTCGAGGATGGCCTGGTGGAGGAGGCTATAGCAAGAAACCACAACACAATTAAGGAAGCTACAGAAGTCGGACATTCTGCTGATGCATACCGGGTAATATTGACTCACTTCAGCCAGAGATACCCAAAAGGACCTGCACTTGATGAAGTGAGCATGCAAAGAACTTGTATTGCATTTGACCTAATGAGTGTAAACCTAGCAGATTTGCCAGTGCTCCCTAAGATTCTTCCGTACCTCAAATTGCTTTTCAGAAACGTTGGTTAATTTAAATTTGAAAGTAACATATTGTAGACACAACTTCTTGAGTTATGGACAATTTTTATTTTTTTATAAGGAAAATACCTCTCTCGAATTCCTAAAATGCATTTACATTTGTTGCTGATACTATCCTACAAAAAAATATGAAAAAAAGAAGATAAGTATGAATACATTATAATTTTAGTAAAAATAAAGCTAGAAATTCGTTATGGTAATAACTTGTCTTCATTGTCAAAATATGATGCGAGCTTCTCTCTTAGGGTGTCAACCTCAACAACCATAGCTCCTTCAACCTGTTGACCAAAAGAAAAAAAATATACCCATAAGAAAAACAGAACAAACAGGATATATGAACAAAGACTAATAGAGGTGGAGATTTTAGCGGGTACAATTTGATAAGTCTACTGTTAACTCAAGAAATTAAATTGTTAAGTGGCATATATATAGCTTCTTTGAAACTTAAAGGACATGGAGTATGTCTCGTTTTCTTTTTAATTTAAGAGTTAATAAAAGTTATGACCTCTTTGAACTATACTCAAGGTATTTTGTTAATTAAAGTTACCTTTTTCCGTTAGACCTTACCCATCACAAAAATATACATTAGACTCTAATTCGTCTTAAATATTCTAAATCGCTAACTGTTGTGATTTATATTATATTTTATGTAATTTCTAAATATATTGTAAATCTTATTATTAAAAAATGAAAATTTTATGTCCGATTCACACTCAAAAAATAATTTGATTCTCGTACTCAACATTGTATCACATAAAATGAGACGTTGAAAGTATAAATGTTGGACGGGATTCGAGGCAAAATATACCCGGAAACCTTGGGTGGGATCTGGGTCAATAAAAATAAGGTAAACGATTTTTTTTAATTTAGTAAATGGGAGTCTTTTAACGAAAAGGGCAAATCTACTCTGTGTGTTAAACGTTGAAGATATATATGAGCCACTTTTTTTTTTTAACAAGAGGAATATCAAATATAAATGACAAAGTTGTGGGGTATATTTGCCCATGTCGGACCTAAAAAGTATAACGAAGAACAATCTATATTGGGGGGGAGTAAAAGAATAAAGGGCGAGTAATTTTTCATTCTGATGCGTTAAACTTTGTCTAATAGGAAGAAGGGGAAGAATTATTTAATAATACCTGAAAATGCGAGGTATAAAATACCCTATCCTCAAAAGTTTCAAAAGAAGATGTATTTAGTAGAACAAGTCCTTCATCCTCTAATTTTGATATAGCCTCAGCAATTGAACCTTTATTGATCTTCAAAGTAGATACTTGAACCACCACTTCTTTATCACCTATTTCACTTGCTGAAATAATCAAGGAAGATCTCTCAATTCCACCTCTTCTTTATTTCTTAGTAAAATTAGCTGAATTTTCAATATTGGAAATAGTTGTTGATGTAAGTTCTTCTTTCTTCTGAATCAGTATTTCCACTTCATTTCATAACTCTGGTATGTACGTTAGAATTCTTGATACTATTGATAGAATGCTTAGTCTTTTCTGTGAACATGAAGAATAATGAAGTGTCAGCCTATGATGAAAAAATCTACTTTAAAATTAAGTCTTAGTTCTACTTTAGAGATTAAACGATAGTTATTGGTGTACATAGGTTTAATCATGTAATGATATTCTTGGCTTTAGGCCGAATCCACGCTATTTTTTCCAAAAAGTATTAATCACATCATTAAGAGTATCATATATCTTATATATAGATTAATTTCGTGTTTAGCTATCAACGTGAGATTTTGTTCGTAGACTCTCCGCTTGCCCATCACTAAAATTCATTGCATGGGCTAATTTAGAATTCACTGTGTGCCACCCATATCATCTTCGTATTTATGACCACCCATGCCCATGGCCTTTTTTTGTGATGCGTTTTCAAGCTACGGATAAAGGTAGTAAACCGGTATGTAGACAGGTAACGATAGTAAGTCGAGTCTCACGTCACCACCCAAAGACACTTTTAATACGATATAATATTATTCGTTCTGGATAAAAATATACAGTTTTCCCTTAAATCCATCACACCATTTAGAATATCCGTCCACTTATGTATATAGAGTGTCTTTTCTTGGGATTAGTTAGAACCGTACGATCATAAAATATCACAATTCCTCTTTATTTTTTACTTTATAGAAGAGCCTGTTTCGTCATCCGTCTCTCTTGTATAAAGTATTAAAAATAAAAAAAGGATGGGCCCCATACTAAACACCAAGCAATATATATATATATATATATATATATAAAAGTGGAACCCACCATCTCCGAACTCATGAAAAAAAAAGTGGACTCCATATTAACAAAATCAATCAATAACAACAACAACAACAACAACATACCCAATTGGATCCCATAACGTGAGGTCTGGAGAGGTTCAAGCGTACGCAGACCTTACCCCCACCTTGGAAGGTAGGGAGGTTGTTTCCGAAAGGCCCTCGGCTCAAAAGAAAACAGGGAAAATAAGGGAAACAAGGGAAAAGAGTCAGATACGGACAAGCAAATCAAAACCATGTGAAAATGAGAAATAGCAAGAGCAAGGAAGTCATGATAAAATAGCAAAGATAGACAAGACCAACACATAAAAGCAGGATAAAAGTACTCCTAATACGAGAAAGGAAATCTCGCGGCCCCTCGCTAGCCCTCTACCCTGATACTCGACCTCCACCCCTTCCTATCACCGGTCATGTCCTCGGTAAGCTGGAGTAATGCCATGTCCTGCCGAATCACCTCTCCCCAGGCCTTCTTTGGCCTACCCCTCCCTCTCTTCAGGCCCACCACTGCCATCCTCTCACATCTCCTCACTGGCGCATCAGCGCATCTCCGCTGCACGTGGCCGAACCACCTAACCTCCCTTCCCGCATCTTATCCACCATAGGGGCCACACCCACCTTAACCCGAATCACTTCATTCTGAATCCTATCTCTCCTGTTATGCCCGCACATCCATCTCAGCAAAGTGAACCCCATATTAAAAAAACAAACAATGTAAAAAAACAATGCATCCCATATTAAAAAATCAAACAATATTCATGTAATTTTTAAAGTATCCCATTAAGTCAATAATGATGAATTCATTGCCACATGTGTATCAACCCATTAGTGGGAGCAAATGAAATTATTGTACAGCAAAAAACATGGACCTCATATTATTGCTTTTCTTCAAAAGGTTAAGTAGTCAAACCATACAATTTTCTTTCTTTTTTTATATTAGCCTGAGATCTAATCTAGATATTAAACTGTTGTATTTACTGTTCCACCATGTCATTTATTTGTTATGTTTAATAAAATAAATATACTTAAAATACTTATATTTAAAATAAGATAGAATTTAATTACTTTTTTATTTTTATTCTTACTCTAATAAATGTGAAAAGAGATTAATGTCGTAAAAGAAAAAATGATATCAAATGGAGATTAAATAATGAATAAGGTAAATTAGTCAAATTATAATTTTAATTGACATTTCCTTAAAAAATCATGCAAAAGACAACATGACAAGTAAAATGAGCTAAACCAAGAATATTTACTAAAAAAAAAATAGTAGTTCTTCGTTTAAATAGAAAATCAAAATTTTTACTTTGTTTTGTTGTAAACATGTAAAATTAATTTAATAATTTGAATTATAATTATCCAAATCAAAATTTGATAAAAAATAATAAGTGTTTTACACCTTTAAATTAATTGAATTAAAATTGAAAGTATTAACTGATGCTTAAATATTGCTATTGTTTTATCTCAAAGAGAAGAAAATAGTTTCCTGTTAAACAAGTCTTCTCTTTTAAAAAGTATTAATAAATTTTTGTAGACTTTGTATTCGTAGCAAACACTAATATAATAAAGTTTTGGATACGGAGCACAAACTACAATGTTATATTAATCATGTTTTGAACATAGTATATATATATATATGCATAAAAACAGTGCAAACTAATAATGTCAAAAAAAAAGGGCACCCCATATTAAAAAATCAAACAATATTCATGTAATTTCCAAAGTATCCCATTAAGTCAATAATGACGGATTCATTGCCACATGTGTATCAACCCATTAGTGGAAGCAAATGAAATTATTGTACAACAAAAAAACATGAACCCCAAATTATTGCTTTTCCTCAAAAGGTTAAGTAGTCAAACCATACAATTTTTTTTCTCTTTTTATATTAGCCTAAGATCTAATCTAGATATTGAACTGTTGTATTTGCTATTCCGTCATGTCATTTATTTGTTATGTTTACTAAAATAAATATACTTAAAATATTTATATTTTAAAATAAGATAAAATTTAATTACTTTTTCATTTTATTCTTACTCTAATAAATGTGAAAAGAGATTAATGTCGTAAAAAAAATCAAATGGAGATCAAATAGTGAATAAGGTAAATTAATCAAATTATAATTCTAATTGACGTTTCATTAAAAAACCATGCAAAAGACAACATGACAAGTAAAATGAGCTAAACCGAGAATATTTACCAAAAATTAAAAAATAGTATTTCTTCGTTTAAATAGAAAATCAATTTCTACTCTGTTTCGTTTTAAAAATGTAAAATTAATTTAATAATTTGAATTAGAATTATCCAAATCAGAAGCAGGAAGCAAAGAATGAAGACAAGAATATAAGGTATTGATTTTTCTTCTTCGATCACGCTCACTTGCATTATGATTAAGCTTCTTCACCGTCTGATCAGGTTGATAATAATTATCACCACCCTTAATAATCTGATGATCAAATTTATTTGAATCACTTGAATCACAGCGTTGAAGTATTTTTTGAGATGATGATGATGAATGAAGGGCAACAGCTGAATTTGATGTTTCTACATGAGCAGGAGTGTATAGTTCCTCCAAAATCCATGAGCCAAAGTTATAATTAGAAAACAAAAGGAGATGGAGGAGAAATGGCTAGCATTTTGCTAATAATACTCTGAGGACTAATTTTCTTCTAATTAATACTCTGAAGACAATTAATATTGACATCACATTTATAATGAGAATCTATACCAATAGCTTTGATCAGGACATACCTCAGCATACTAGTGTAATAAATTAATGCTTAGTTATTTTAATTTCTGTTTGGTTTCATTTTCTTTCTAACAATAATAACAAGCAATAGAGTATTGTGTAATTCCAGGGACAATGTTTATTTACATAAAAAATGTATACGCTTTTAAGGCTTGTTGCGTGTGGGATCACGAGCCTTGAGTAAGATTTCACTCATAAGCTCGAGATGTGCCATCAATTTTAAGGATTACTTGATTATGCAAGGTTCTCTAAGCAAAATATTGAAGAACCTATAGAAATCAAGTAGGGAAAAGGACATATATGTCCGGTCGGCCATAAATAATCCCACCCTCTAATCCAATTTTTTCCAAACCCAAATTATACCCACTAAATTAATCTCATCCATTAACCAAAACTTAAATAAGACAATTTTCAAATAAAAACCCAAACACAAAAATGTTTGAGGCGATTTTTATATATAATATCTGTCATTTATGTATAAAATATGTATTAGTACCTATCTGTAATGTATAAAAACTGTATAAAATATGAATCACTAAGGTATGTATCATTTTTGTATATAATATGTATCATTTGTGTATATAATGTGTATCAGCACAGTGCAACTGCCCTGTATAGAATAGAAAATTGTATCAGTTTTGTATATAATATGTATCATTTTTTGTATAGAAAGTGTATATATAATTTCAGCATGTGTATATAAACTGTATCAGTCTTGTATAGAAAGTGTACCATACGTATAAAACATGTATAGTAGAAACCGTATCATTGTGGTATATAATATGCATGTATATGTAAAAAAAAATATATCATATCATTATTGCATAATATGTGTATAATAAATGTATGATTAACGTATAATTCATGTATAATAAATGTATGATTAATTCCAGCATATGGATATAAAATATATAATTCTTGTATATAAAGTGTATATATAATCAAACATATGTATATATGTTGTAGCAGTCTGGGCTGTTGGGCCGGCCAGCTTTGGCATTATTTTGGGCTGACCGGCCATTTTTTGGGATTATTTTGGGCCGAAAGGACTCCTGGGGGTATTAGGCCCAAATATTGGCCAAATGTGACAATACTTTGGGCCATTGGACACAGAGTGTCCTTTTGCCAATCAAGTACGCTACAAGTTCTTAAAATTATTAAATCTTGTTGTCAAGTATTACCGTCGTCATCCACAAACGTACCTATTAATATTCTGATCAAACTTAATGTAAATGTGATTAAAAAAAATTAAATATATGTATATTTTTGCAGCTGTACTCATTGTCTCAAAAGATAATGATATTCAACATCTGCTGACTTATAATTATGAATTCACCTCTATTTTTGACTAAAGTATATTTCTTCATTTATGACTACTATCCAGGACGAAGTAGTATATAATATGTAGGTTTAGCAGAACCCAATAATTTTAATCTAATATATATATATATATATATATATAATTCAGAACGTAACTCAGTTACTAGCATTTGAAATCGTGTCTAGGATCTAGAATATGTAGTTCAAATCTTGGCTCTATTTCTGCTACTATCTACCTTCTTTCTTTTCTGTGTCTGTAAAATATAGTGTTGAGACAATCATTAACTCAACATTGTTGATGTTCTTTTTGTAATTTGTGTAGTTAATTCAATTGTTATAGGGAGAAGTCTTCCCTACAGGCAGGTGGAATTACCACTGTATATCACACACCAGGCCACGTCACCAAGCACTTGCACTCAACTTTTATAGAAATTGGCAATTGTTCAATTCCCACGTAGATTTTGAGGGTCAGGTTCCTCTAGCTTGGGACATTCTCAAATTCTCTTACATAAATCATATGCAAAGATAGACTATCACATCCTTATGAATTGCACATATATTAACAATAATTATAACATTAACTCGCGACTAGTGCCCGTGATAACCAAGATCGACTTTTATAGACAACTACTAAAGATCAAATCAAATTCCTCAAAAATATTTATTGAATTTGATCAACTATATGTTTTCCAAAGTTAGGAATTTAGTATCCAAAGCAATTGATGTTCATTTAATAGATACTCCTAACTTATGGAAATAGTTATTTAAAAAAGCAATTAGATTTTAAAAAAGCAATTAGCAAATATAATTATTTGCTTAGATGACCACTAACAAAGTGAGGTCAGGTACGAGTACAAGGTATACTTCAAGGGACACGCACAAAGTCGTCATTGCCAAATTAATAAATTTGCTTAATAAAATGGACGATGTGCAAAATTACTTCCAAGAAGGAAATTAAAGCGGATGAGCAGATGCTCTTCAAAGACGACAGAGTAATAGATCGTGTGGAATTTCGTAAATTGCACATAGCATACCATGAAGAAACATTTTTCTTTTCTAAATTCTTATTAGCTGTTGTTTAACTTTTATGCTAAATCCAAGTTTAACCAAGTTTATCTTGACCAATCCAAAGAAAAGCAATCGAAGACATCCTGACGAAGAGCTAAGATTATAAGGTGATGCTAGAAGGGCCCAAGAATTCAAATACTACAAGGGACGAATAACAAAAAAGGATTCCTGGAGCTAAAGGAGTCAAAATAATGCTACAACTCCAGACAAGTTAATTCTTTAATAAATTTGTTTCAGCGACAAATAACGAGTGCTAAATACATACAACTATCACTTAACCATGAATAATTAATGTATAAATGTACTGGTTGAAAAATGCACCCAGGGTTAGTTTACATGACCGGATACTCGATAGGTCCAGAGGATCCATCCAGCTGGCATCCACTCTTATCAACTTGGGTTACGTCTGCAGACATCGATCATAGTGCCGCAGTATGTATGCACGTTGGGGCTACAGAGAGGTCACATCACCTGTACTTTAGGGTTTGATAAAGTCCAACTTTGACTTGTATAAAGATATCTTAGGATAGAAGGAAGGGGATAATCTTGTTCATGCTTTTGTAACCCTATCCCTCTTTTCTCTCCAAAAAGGCAATATATAAAAGTTCGTTCATTACTCATTTAGCTTCTTGAATCACTTTCTAGCATTTTTGTTCCTCATTGTGCCTTACCTGTACGCACTATTACTCCGTACCGAACTCACAAAAGAGTTCTCGGGATTGATCCCTATTGCTATGCCCAACAACCCAAGATCCCTGTTGAAATCGAAACCTCTCAAGACAGGAGAGGAATAAATCCATCGTGCCTTAAACTCAAGGAACTCATCGTAGTTGATGTGGGAATTTATAACAAGTTTCGTACAGATATAAGATATTGAATAACTTTGGATGTAATTATAAGTAAAAATATGTACCCAAACCATGACATTTTACACATACATACTAAGTCTTATTGATACATGCACACTGGGTATTGCAACTCATGAACCTTTTAGACCACAATTTGAAGATTTTTTTTGAACAAATTGAAAAAATCTTATGAGAAACGCATGATTACGATCTAAAATTTTGTAAGCTTTTGCCAACGTTAACTAGGCGATAATCTAATTTTTTTGTAGTGTTGAAAAACATATGAGCAATCATCAAAACTGAAACTAACATTATCTGGAAGAGTAATGTCCTAAACGCTATATTTATACAACTTTTAAAAGAAGAGACAAAAATCTAAATGAGAGCCTAAAAATGAATAACTGCCTAAATTAACCCATTACCGGTCCATAGTAATCCCAAACTTGGTCCACAAACAAAAACTTCCTGCTGTATTGTCACCCAAACTTCTTTTGCCAAAATCCAGAATTTGAGAAGCAATTTTTGGAAGTAAACGCATCTTCTCTATCTAGTCTTCTGGCAATAAAAACTGACAGATTAATAAGATTTTTTTTGTTAAGAATTATGTCCAAAATGGTGGCAATAAAATTGGACCAAGTACTCATCGTACCAACTTAACTTAAAACAAAAAATTTAATTTTGTAAACTATTTGGATACACAGATTTAACAAAGAAGAAAAAAATGGAAAAGATTCCTGGCTGATGCGGTGGTGGAGTGATTATATGCTTGAGGAATTAGGTGGCAGAGGCGGAGCTAGGATTTTGAGCTTATAGATTCTGGATTCTAGAAAAGACGGCATACTGGTTTGGATAAATTTATACATTTTAAGTTAGATTTTTGAACACAAACACAAAGTATGGGCTAAAACTACTGAATTCCGCTGAACCTATAAGTAAAACTGTAGCTTTGTCCCCTGTTGGGTGGTTAAGTTTGTATGAGAAATTTAGCTTGGATGAGTGAGTCAAATGGCTGAGATGTTGAGTTGGGGCAATGAATTGAGTGTACGGTGCAAGTTCTGGGAAAGAAACTCATATGCTACACAGGCTTTCCATATTGGATATATTTGTCTTTGGCATAGTTAGCAATGGAATAATTGACGTTCAATTGGACTACACTGAATTCCAATTTGTGACATGACGATTTTGAATTAAAACATCTCGACCATCCCACTATCACACAACATTAAGACTTCTTTTTTGCCTTTCCACATTAGACTCAACGTGCCGTTTTGTGCCTCCTCATCCCTTCTTTTTCAGAAAGAAAAAAATCTTACCTATATTATCATGACTAGTGATAAAAGTAAAGTAGAAAATTAATTAATAACAAATTGGCTACTAGTAAATAATTAGCAATAACTAACCAGTGTGAGTAGTAATAACTAATACTAGTCCATATGAAAGACATATGTCATGTATTTATTGAATTAGCTTATTAGCTTGTGACTTCCGGAACTCCTACGCCAAAAACCGTTGCCTATTATCGCCAATTGCCTACCAATAGTTCCTCATGAGCCAAACCCATTCATCAAACAAATTACAGTATTATCAACAACATATAAACATAAGAAATACATAATTCCTTAATAAAACAACAAATAAAGCAGGCAAGTCCCCACATCTTAATGAAAAACTAAAACTCTTACAAAAGCCACGAAATAGTATTTAAAATTTCACGAGCCAACTACACTACACTACACAACATTTAAGCTTCACTCAACTGGAATCATAACTTCATTAGTCTTAAATGGAGGCAAAGTCCATGGAGGATTATACCTAGCCAATTCAAACTCCCCAACAATCTTATACCCATCTCTCTCCAAACATCCCTTCAAATTCTCCACTTTCTCTTTCACAACTCCATCACTTGCATTCCCACTAAACTTCACCACCCCATACTTCCTCTCCCCTTCTTCAACAATCACCACTCTGTCATCCAATGGCTTCGGCGCCTCTTCAGCTTTGTTATACTTGGCTGGCAAAATAAACTGCATAGTCACAACACTCTTCTCATCATCACCACTACTCTTAGTCACGACTGGTGCAGTCATCGCGATTTTTTCTTGGGGTGATTTAGTGATTACGGGAGCAGTCATGTCGATTTTCTCAGGCTTGGAGTTTTGGGGATTACCCAATGCTCCTATGTAATTTGCTAGTACCATGAATCCACCATCTTTGTTGTTTTTAAACTCGGTTGGATCATATGTGACTTGTGCTATAACAGCTGATGGGTATTTACGGATTTCGTAATCAGGTGTAGATTGAATTATTTCGTATTTGGGTGTTTCTACAGTGATCTTTCCCAATATCATGCCCATTTTGCAGAGAATTTAGTGGATGAAATGGGTAATTAGTTCTTGAAAATAGAATTTTGAGAGTAAATATTGGCCATGAATTTTTGTTACTTATATAAAGGGAATTATGGGACTTGGGAAAGGGGTTATGATTGCTACAAAATGAATGGCGGTTGATGAGGCAAATATGTTGCGGAGTATGTTATGCCACGATTGCACCATAAGTGGCTAGACGTTAATGTATAATCTGTTACTCGTTTGCTTGGACCCAAAGAAAAAGAAAAAGGGCTTTTTCCACAAGCCCAACATAACAGTTTTCACCATACCTGGCCCAAAAAAGAATTTCATTCACTGTAGCCCAGTAATATACAGTTAATGTATCTATATTGTATAACTATGTACAATTATATAAAACAGTGTAGATACACCAACCTCATTATACAATGTAGGATACAAGTGCAAATATACCCCTTAACTTTGCGATTTAGAGCAGATATATCCCTCGTTACAAAAATGGTATATATATACCCCTGTCGTTACAAAATAATGCAATATACCCTTTTTGCTAACGGGAGTTTTTTTAGAAAAATCATTTAGGTTATTTTTTAATTTAAAAAATGTCACGTGACTTTAAAAAAAGTCTACCTATTTTTTGTTTTTTGAGTAGACATATATTTCTAAACCCACGGTAATTTTTTTTTTCTGGAGTGTCAGGTATAATTCGTTTAAAAAAAATATCTCTGTGTCTTTAAAAAAATAAGTCTATCCATTTTTTTAAACGAACCAGACCCAACCCATCAGAAAAGAAAAATTACTATGGGACTTTAGAAAAGTATGTCTGCTAAAAAAAAATGGGTAGACTTTTTTTTAAAGTCACGTGACATTTTTTTAATTAAAAAATAACCTAAATGTTTTTTTAAAAAAAAAAAACCCAGTCAGCGAAAAGGGTATATTTGCACCATTTTGTAACGGTTGGGTATATTTGCACCATTTTGTAACAACAGGTGTATATATACACCACTTTTGTAACGAGGGGTATATCTGCTCTAAATCGCAAAGTTGAGGGGTATATTTGCACCTTTGCCCTACAATGTATAAACATTATTCAACAATGTATAAGACATGTATATACACTCATACACACTATTACATAATACTCATACATTGCTATTAATGTATCTATATTGTATAAATAGAGTATAATGATGTATATATGTTGTATAATTATGTATAATGTGTGAATACGCCTATTATACACATTTATATTATAAAACACCATCCAGCCACCAGTACACCTCCACCTTAACACCATAATCACCACACACACGCAAACAAACAAACAAACAAACAAACAAAAAAAAAAAAAAAAAAAGATACAAGAAGTCCAATGATTTGCTATTTAACCTTCTCGATTTTAGATTTAAGGTTCCTTCTCTCTGAGATGGAAATTATCCATCCAGCCAATCTTATTTTATTTGAATTAGAAAGACCTTGAATTTGGATTTGTAAGCATATCCAGGTGGAGAAAAATGAAAGAACGAACAAAAAAAAAATGAAAATATAGAGAAACGGGGAGATAGATACATTTGCAAAGGAGAACAAAGAGAAACATAGAGGGTTGGCTTAAAAAGAAAGAATTGATTAATTGGAGACAAAACCACGTTCGAGAGAAGTGGAGACCGAAAACTAAATGACCGAATGATTTTATCCAGTAAGAAAATGATAATTGGGTTAAAAATGGTTAGTTGATGGCCGAATGGAAATGGGCTTTAATTTTTCCAAAGAAAAATTGTACTCTCCCTTGGTTTAATTTTACTTTAAATTTTTCCAAGTTCTTGATTTATATATAAAATTACATTACATAAAGAAAAAGCTCCCTCTATTTCATTTTCGTTCTGATTATTGTTACTGATGTTTTTTCATCTCTCCTTGAGCTGAAGATCTATCGGAAACAACCTGTCTATCCGTCACAAGGTAAGGGTAAAGTCTGCGTACACTCTACCCTCCCAAAACCCTACCTGGTGGGACTATACTGGGTATGTTGTTGTGGTTGTTGGTAAATAAGCAAGAAAAAGTGTCCTAAAATTGTAATCTAGGAAACACTATGGGGGTGAAAGTGAGGTGGGTGGCGTGGGATGGGTTGGTTAAAAAGTGGGGGTTGGAGTAGACTCTGAGTTTGAAATTTCACTTATGAGCTCTTCATAGTTTATACTAGTCCACTTTGGGAGTGAACAACTTGTTTTATTTCTTCTAATTCTTTTCACTATAAAATTGAGTTGGTGGTATATCAAGAAGAAAAAAAGCATAACAGCTCAACAGAAGAAGGAGTATTCAATTGCAAAGATTGTGTACCACTAGTAAGAAACAGGTTGATAGATATATTAGTTCGTACGTTTTCTATATAGATAGGCTTATGACAAAGTCCCATAGGAGATTCTATGGAAATGCTTGGAGGCAAGTGGTGTAACTATAGCCTACACTAGGGCGATCAAGGACATTTATGAGGGAGTCAAGACTAGGTTAAGGATAGTGAGAGGAGACTCAGAGCACTTCCTGGTTGAGATGAGGTTGCATCAGGGTCAGCTCTTTGCCCTTTTTTATTTGCCCTTGTGATGGATGTTTTGACTTGGCAAGTTCAAGGTGAGGTGTCATGGTGTATGTTATTTGCAGATGACATAGTTTTGATTGAGGAGACTCACGGTGGAGTTTATGCTAAGCTGGAGGTTTGGAGACATACCCTGGAATCTAAAGGGTTCAGATTGAGCAGGACCAAGACAGAATACTTGGAGTGCAAGTTCCGTGAAGTAGAGCATGAGCAAGACATGGCAGTGAGGCTTGATATCCAGGTTATTCAAAAGAGAGGAAGTTTCAATTATCTTGGGTCTATTATCCAAGGAAATGGGGAGTGAAGATGTCACACATCGTATTGGTGCAGAGTTGATGAATTAGAGACTTTCATTAGAAGTCTTGTGTGATAAGAAGGTGCCACAAAACTTAAAGGTAAGTTCTACAGAGTGGTGGTTAGAATGACTATGTTGTATGGGGAAAAGTGTTGGCGAGTTAAGAACTCTCACGTTTTGAAGGTGGCGGAAATGAGGATGTTGTGGTAGATGCGTGGGCATACGAGAAGAGATATAATTATAATGAACAAGATGGGGGTGGCCTCGGTGGAGGACAAGATGCGGAAAACGAGGCTGAGATGGTTTGGAAATGTGAACAGGAGATGTTCGGATGCCCTTGTGCGTAGGTGTGAGAGGTTGGCTATGGATGTTTCAAGAGAGGTAGATATTGGTCGAAGAAATATTAGGGAGAGGTGATTAGACAGGAAATGATGCAGTTTCAGCTCACAGAGGACATAACCGTAGATAAGAGGTTGTGGAGGACATGGGTCAGTGTAGAAGGATAGTAGGTAGTTGAGCATTGTCACGCTTCTTATCTTTCTATTAGTTTCTTGTCCTTTGATTTATGTTATTATCTGGTATGTCTTGTACTTCGACTGTCGTATGATTTTGTGGTAGTTACATTATTGTTGCTTCTTTCCAGACTGCTTTGTCATGCTTTAGTTAGTATTTTGTCATTGCTTCTTTACTTTTGCTATTTCCTTTTCCGTTCTGCTTTTATTTGCTTTTTTCTGAGCTGAGGATCTATGGGAAACAACCTCTCTGCCTATGATAGGAGTAAGGTCTGTATACACTCTAACCTCTCGAGACCCTACTTGTGGGATTACACTGAATATGTTGTTATTGTTGTTGTATTCTATATAGCCAGGTTAAATACGAGTTGAACACGAGCGCATCAGCTAGGTTATACAAATTTAGTTTCAATTTGTCACCACTTATTGTGATGATTTGAGGTATAATAAAACACAAAATAGAAAATTATTATGTTTACTCACACGTAATATTTATATTAAATTAAATAACTTAATGATAAAAGTAACATATATTGCATTTACTTGCGTGATGCAAACATTAATACTCACTCCGCCTCAAATTATGGAGAGATGACTCTATCATGATTTTTTTTAAATAGTTGTTTTAAATTATTTGTCATTTTAGAAGCTCAAGACGAAATTATTAATTTTTTCTCATTTTATTCTTAGTAGTAATTGTTCTTGAAGACTACAAACACCTTAATTATGGAGAGATGACTCATAAATAGAGTAGATATTCAATTAAGAGAGATTATATCTTAAGACATAAATAAGAATAAAACTAATCAAAAACCCTTCTAAATTTATATTTTATTAAAGGCCTGTACAATTGAAATACAACAAATAATTTGAGAAGGGAGCATAGCCAGGAGCAAAACTTTAAAGTCTTTACAATAAAATTTCGCAATTAAAGGGTTAAATCGTACTTTTATTAAACTAAAAGGACCTTTACTAAAAGACCTTGTATTGTCCAGCTGTGTCCCACACAAATATTCAAATTTCAAACTCATTTCTACATAGTCCAAGAAGTCAAATTAAATCTAACCGTTAATTTAGTAACCGTTACCCATATATCTCTCTAAACCCTAAAATAATTCAAATTTCACTATAAATATTCCCCCCCTTTTACCCGTCCCTACACACAAAAAATAATTCTTGTTTCTGTTCCTCCAACATACGCTTCTTTTCAAAAAATGCGTGAAATCCTTCACATTCAAGGTGGACAATGTGGCAACCAAATAGGTGCGAAGTTCTGGGAAGTTGTGTGTGCTGAACACGGCATTGATTCCACCGGGCGATACGATGGAGATTCCGATCTCCAGCTCGAGAGAATCAATGTCTATTATAATGAAGCGACATGTGGAAGATTTGTTCCTAGAGCTGTTCTGATGGATTTGGAACCTGGTACTATGGATAGTATTAGGTCTGGTCCTTATGGACAGATTTTTAGACCTGATAATTTTGTTTTTGGACAATCTGGTGCGGGGAATAATTGGGCTAAAGGTCATTATACTGAAGGAGCGGAATTAATTGATGCTGTTCTTGATGTTGTGAGGAAGGAAGCTGAAAATTGTGATTGCCTACAAGGTTTGTTTCTCAACCTGTCCTTCAAGCTGAAAATTCACTTTTTCTTTCTTTCTTTTCGGAATCATGTTTATATATCTGATTCCAGAATGTTTTCCGTTTCTATTTAGTTTGTTGATATATATCTGTCCGTTTCCCTAGATTTAGCTAGCCTTTGTACATAGATTCCGAATTGTTTTATGAAATAAACTGATTTGGGTGAAGTTTGATTTGAATTTGAAAATGTGTTTGGACAATTTTTCAGAACATATATTTGGGCCAAAGAGAGGCGTCAAGCTATTTTCGAAATTTTAATTTAGTTCCAACGGTCATAATTTGGGCCAAAAATCGGTCATAATTTAAGATTTGGTTTCTAAAATCTCTCAAAACATAGATAAATTGTATAAACATACAGATTTTTGAAATAAAGTTTCCAAATTCATTGAAGGTGTGGAAGCCAAAATTTATATATAACATATACACTTGTTATGGAGCCAAAATTAACATATGTCATGTATATTATACGTATATGTTATGTATATTGTGTATATGTTATGTCTGCAATATGTTTATTATATGTATATTTATACTTAATATACTGAACCTATACATTTTTTTTGCCTATTATATATTTGGGAGATCCAAATATGTAATTATCCCTTTCTATTTGGCTTTGTTTTTATGGATATGGTTGTTTTCAGAGATGTACATGTTTTTTGGGTTTTGTAGAATGTGCTTTAATTGTGGTTTTTATTTTTGTTTTCAGGATTTCAAGTGTGCCATTCATTAGGTGGAGGAACAGGGTCTGGTATGGGTACTCTTTTGATTTCCAAAATCAGAGAGGAATATCCGGACCGAATGATGCTTACATTTTCAGTTTTCCCTTCTCCTAAGGTCTCTGATACCGTAGTTGAGCCTTACAATGCAACCCTATCCGTTCATCAATTGGTTGAAAATGCAGATGAATGCATGGTCCTTGATAATGAGGCTTTATATGACATTTGCTTCAGAACCTTGAAGCTTACCACCCCAAGCTGTAAGACCCTTAAAGCAATATATATCTAATAAATTATGCACTATGTCTTTTGGGAGAAAATAATTAGGCCACGTAGCCCGTATTTTGAGTTTGTTACCTGGTTTAGTCCATATTTGTATATAAACACCTTTTATACACTATTATACACTTCTATACAAGGTTGATACATTATGTATAATGCTTTCTCGCTGGTATAATGTTGTAGTATAATATTGTATATTGGGCTACACGACGTAATATTTTATGCTGGGCAGTATATTTTTGAAATTTTCCATATCTATTTCCTATTTCTTTATCTGAAGCGTTTGCTCGTATTTACATTGTTGTTGTCTGTTACACTTGATGACATTCACTGATTTATAATTGTTTGATGGAACAGTTGGAGATTTGAATCATTTGATATCAGCAACAATGTCTGGTGTTACCTGTTGTTTGCGTTTCCCTGGGCAGTTGAACTCTGATCTCCGTAAGCTGGCCGTGAATTTGATACCATTCCC
Source organism: Lycium barbarum (assembly GCF_019175385.1). Classification (NCBI taxonomy): domain Eukaryota; kingdom Viridiplantae; phylum Streptophyta; class Magnoliopsida; order Solanales; family Solanaceae; genus Lycium; species Lycium barbarum. The sequence goes on from NC_083344.1 coordinate 121,722,283, forward strand.
AAGGCTCCACTTCTTTATGGTTGGATTTGCGCCTTTGACTTCCCGTGGTTCACAGCAATACCGAGCATTGACAGTTCCGGAGCTTACACAGCAAATGTGGGATGCCAAGAACATGATGTGCGCAGCTGACCCTCGCCATGGAAGATACTTAACTGCCTCTGCTATGTTTAGGGGTAAAATGAGCACGAAAGAGGTTGACGAGCAAATGCTCAATGTGCAGAACAAGAACTCTTCCTACTTTGTTGAGTGGATTCCTAACAATGTGAAATCAACTGTTTGTGATATCCCACCTACCGGACTTAAGATGGCATCGACTTTCATTGGTAACTCGACGTCAATTCAGGAGATGTTTAGGCGTGTTAGTGAACAGTTCACTGCTATGTTTAGGAGAAAGGCTTTCTTGCATTGGTACACTGGTGAGGGAATGGACGAGATGGAGTTTACCGAGGCTGAAAGTAACATGAATGATCTTGTTTCGGAGTATCAGCAGTACCAAGATGCCACTGCTGATGAGGAGGGAGACTATTATGAGGATGAAGAGGAAGCTCAAGAGGATTAATTTGAAATGTTATTGGGACTTCGAAATATGGATGAAGCCAAACCACAACTTCTAGTTGATGTTTTTTTGGCTTTGAGATGTAATAGTGCTCTTAAAACTACTGCAAGCTTTTAATATCTTGTACTATTTCAATTTGCGCAATTCTGATACGAGTGTTATATTGCTTGTCTAAATTGCTGGTAATTCAGTGTTGCTATTATGCTCTACTTGCAGTAATACCTGCTGCTTTGGTTTTGGTGTTTATTTTCTTGTCCATATATTGCAGCAACTCGTTAAGATTTGTCAGTGTTAATTATTTAGATTACTCTAATGGCGGATGAGGATATTCCACTCGTGAGCATTGCCCAGAGTTCTTAGTAAAAAGTCGTGTTGCTCCAACTGTGTATATTATATACTAAAAGCGAGAAGCATCTAAAGTTAAAGTTGGATTACGAGGACTTTTTTACCCCTCAATCTCAACATTATAATTGACAAAGTTAGTCTTGAAATATTTAACGTCATTTAGAAAATTAAATTAATTTTCCTTGATACATGAATACATTAACTGCTTCTAATCATGAATCTCAAAACTGAAGAATTTTAAAATGTTGAAACTGATGAAACAATGAAACAAGGAAATGATTCCCTCTTAAATGGGTGCATTAACCAAGCTTCTCTTGTTTTAATTTTAAATTAAAGAATATGAAAAGTTGCCATACCACCTTTATTTACAAAGATACAAGCGGTTTCTAGATGGTCATTCTTCCACTAAATCTATTCATTCTAATTAGATTACTCTTTCTAATGGGAGATGTTGAATTTGTGTATAATGGATTTTGTTCGGTCTATTATATAATTTGATTTTCTTTTAATTTTTGCATAGGTGGTTTGATGGAGTTGCAACAAATTAAAGGCTGTTTGGGAGCAGATAGTTACCTAGGCATTCGTCATTTTGGTGTATTCCATGGTTTCTCCAAGAAGATAAAAGGCAAAGTAGACATGTATTTGCTATTTGCTGCTATTGTTTTTCAGTTCAATGCTATTTAGTTCTTTGTTTTTTTTTTTGTTTTTTTTCAGTTGAAAGACTCTAGATTTGCTAAAAAAAAATCTTGGATAATGGCAGTAAAGAAGCAAAAGGGACATTGTACAAGTTGAGATTCATCCACATGCTTGCGAGTTGTGATGTACGAACATTCTTTTGGAGTTTTAAGTCTTTAAAACAAGTTGGGTTACTCCCAATGACCGAATAATCGAAAAGTGAATGTTACCAGTGAGTATATATCATGTATTTTATTAACATTTAATTATTCTATATATCTTTGCATGCTTGATAGATATATCATCTACTTGTAATGACTTTATTCTGGCTTTTTAATTTCAATCCATCTTTATTCAGCAAAACCAAAAAAAAAAGTGCTTTATTGTGCTATGGAGTACCTCTTGCCTATTGCCTGTTGGTAGATAAGTACATATATTTGGTAAGGTTCTTCCCATTGTTTTATTTGCAAATGTTAGTTTGTTTTTCATTTGATACGGTTACTTTTTTAAAGTTTTTTACTATCAATCTAAATTCATCTATAATAAGATCAATATTCATTATTTTCAGGAATTTATACTTTTTGGTTATTATCTTAAAACTCGATATAGTGTTTAATAATATTTATGTAATTTTTACAAATTTTGTATTCATTGATATGGAGTACATGTCAAGATATTACTCATTGCACGCATGTTCAGATATAACCATTGTCGTTCTAATTGACCAATGATAAATCATGAAACACATAAACTATTATGCAAATAGAGCTGGTAATTTTCGCAGTTACATCTCTTATTACTCATAACACGAGTGTCTTCATATGATGTATGTATATCATTCAAATTAATCTACACAAATTAACATGGGACACACGTGCAACGCACGTGTCCAGAACTAGTTTCTTAATTATACGAAGGAACGCTTTCAATATGATAACTTGAAAATTCAAACATATTTGAAGAGGGAAATGGTGGACAGTGTAAGATAGCCATGTGGACAGTTTTCCCCCTTAGAGAAAACTTCCAATGTACCGGGGACAGATTGTAATTTCCTTCATTGAATACATAGATAATTTCCTTCATTGAATACATGGATTTTTGCAGCCTTGGTACTTAGTTTCTTGGGTCACAACTAATTAAATTTGATCCATGGTGAAGGTAAAGACACCATTTACACAAGATAAAAACGAAGATCTCAAAGCTTTCAACACGCACCCTTTTGCCGCAAGAAGGTTCTTCATTCACAACTCAAGCTCTATTCAAAATGATTTAGTACTAATTATGTAAACCTCAAAAGCATAATGGGAAAAAAAGGTATCAGAAATCCACCCAGTGTACGTACCACAATTAATAACGGACACAAAATCACCGGTTTAAGCATATAGCTCCTCTGTAATCATTATGAATTCTTGAAGTTGAAGTAAACTCACCTGAGATACCGTACTACCACTGGTCAAAACATGCATGCTTTGGTCTCACGAGCTATGTTTACAATTCTTTAAGGAGGGAAAGGGATTATAGTAAGCCTGGTGATTAAATTGGTGCCATCTTGCAACAGGCTTTACTTTTTAGTCGGGCCCAAAAAAGGATCACACATTTTTTGCCTGGGCCCATGCAAATTCTGCTTTAAGACTCAAATAAGCAGAATTTTTTAACTGAGTTGGGGTTCGAACCCATAACCTCGGGTTTTAGGCGAGGGGCAAAACTTAAAGACCACCAATTTGAAGGATAAAAATTAAAGACCACCCCAAATGAAGGGCAATCCACGCAAAAAGAAAAAGTTCTAATAGTTTACATTTTGCGTATTATTACAAAGCCCATATACCATGAAATCACTGAGCCCATGTGCAAGGTCCCGTGGTTCAGCCTTAGAAGGTGTCCAAGTAATATAAACTGTTTCAATGGGACAATTTGCACGATTGTCCTTATTCGGAGGTGGTATTTAATTTTTGTCTCTCAAATTGCTGGTCTTTAATTTTTGTCTTTCGCATAAAACTCCTAGGTTCAGAGTTCGAACTCCCGCTCGGTCAAAAATAAAATAAAAATTCACAAGACAGAGTTTTGCCTTCAGGCATAAGGCAAACTTCTACCTTAACATTAAGGCAATTTTTTTTTTTTAATTCTGTTAGAGTTTTGCAAAGCTCAGCCTTAGGCCTAACTTTTACCCAAATAGACCTAATTTTGCTACGAAACTCTGCATTGTATTTTTTATTTACTGAGCCGGGATTCGAACCCCAAACCTCGAGATGTTAGGCGAAGGGAAAAAATTAAAGACCCAGTGCCTTTGAAGGAAATCCCTTCAAAAAAATGTTTCTAATGCGTAGAAACTCTTAAAATAATTCATCCCGTAATTGACTGGAAAGTAGGTCATTTGTACTTTAGTCCCTATAATCCCTATTTTGTGTTGGTCTTTAATTTTTGCGCTTCAAATGGGCTGATCTTTACATGGTTGCCGTTAAAAATGGAACTTATGTCAATAGGTGACATAAGTTCCACATCATAATATTTCTAAATTATGCCAGCGCCCTTAAGGAACTTCCCCCTCCCCCACCTCCTATAGATATAAGTTCGATTTGAATGGCAAAAATTAAAGACCAGTTCATTTGGACGTCAAACCGTGCAATTACTTTTCACTTACAGGCTTAGAGAAATGAGTTGGGCTAAGTACCAACTTCAGGCTATTTTTGATAGTGGACCGCTTTCTTGAATCGCAGAATCAACCTTTTTTGTCGCTTGCCACAAAATATAAAAGAGGATTTTGGGAATTTTAGAATAGTATTGATCACATGATATGCATTTTCTTGATTTGATTAATACTTTAGTTGATCAAATACACCATGATAAAAATATCAAAATTGAATACGAGACCTCTGCTAAAGCATATGGCATTGAGGTCGGTTAACGCTAGGGGTGGGCGTTCGGTTCTTTTGTTCGGTTTTCTCAAACTCCGGTTTTCGGTTATTCGAATGTGTGCACTATTTTGGTTCGGTTTTTCTAATCATTTTTTTTGTGCGTATTGCCCTTCAAGGCTCTGGTCTTTAATGTTTTCCCCTCAAATTGGTTATCTTTAATTTTTGGCCTTCGCCTAGTACCGGGAGGTTCTGGATTCGAAACCTTGCTCAGTTAAAAAATAATAATAATAATAAAAAAGAATTTCGCAAGACAGAGGTTTAGATTCGCAAGGTAGAGTTTTGAATGCGGTAGAGTTTTGCATTCAAAACTCTGCCTGAGACCTAACTTTGCTACGAAACTTTGTCTTGCGTTTTTTTTTTTTTACTGAGCCGATGTTCGAACCCAAAACTTTATGGTATTAGGCGAAGGGCAAAAATTAAGGACCAGTCCTTTGAAGGATAATCGTGCAAATGACTCAGTTTTTTCCGTATGGGCCTGATTAATGGGCTAATTTTTTTATTATAAAAGGGCCTTCTTTTTTAATTAGAGCTGGGTCTTTCTTGTTATTTAATTCAAAATGCGCTATTTTAAGTTTTGTGTTCCAAAATTTTGATTCAAATGAACATGGGCAATTTGGAGGAATGCTCCTATTTTGGTGTGGTCTTTAATTTTTGGCCTTCGTTAGAATTTTTTGGTTTCGGATTTGAACCCCCGCTCAGTCAAAAATTTAAAAAGCCAAGTTTGGAACCTCAAGGCAGAGTTTTGCATGATTCGGGCAGAATTTTGTGTGAAGGTAAATAAGCCTAAATGACTTTTATGTTGTTTTGTATATTCTCAGCATGGAAAGTTGGCAACTCATCCATGCCACTGCTTGATTTTTCAATTGACCCATTTATGTCAACATGCATAGCCATCACTGCTTGCAATTTCACAAACATCAAGCATTTAGAAAACAGAAATTCAAAATGCAGCAAAAGCGACTTGAAAGTTATGCGTTAAGGCATAATTCAAAATTCTGTCTTGCGAATCCAAACCTCTACCTTGTGAAATTCCTACTTCTTCTTATTCTTTTTTTATTTTTTTTTAATTTTTTTTTATTTACTGATTTGAGGTTCGAACCCAGAACCTTAGAGTATTAGGCGAAGGACAAAAAATAAAGACTACCAATTTGAGGCCCAAAAATTAAAGACCACCCCAGAAGAAGGGAATCCGCGCAAAAAAATGAATGAACATGATTTCATGTTTTTTGATACTGTGATCTTTCCATCAGTAGAGCTAGTGTAGAATTCCAAAAAAAGATGGGAGAAATAAAGTTAGTGGAGAATTCCATTTAAATATAACTCTAAGTTTAACGAAAAAGTGAAAGAGAAGATCTTACATAAGAGAGGTAAACAAACGAAAAAGAAAATGAAAAGAAGTATAAAGAAAGTAACCACTGCGAAAGTGAAATGGTTAACCCGAGAACCGAATCGAACAATTTTAGAAAAAATAGAACCGAAATAGAACCGAAACCGAAAAACCGAAGTCCGGTTTTTCGATTTTCACTATTTATGCCCACTTAACGCTACACAAATTCAAAGAAGGGAAGGTGGATTGGCGAGCTTGAGTGTTGACAAAGGCACAAGGTCTACCACAAAATATTGTACGTAAAAAATAATAAAACAATTCAATCAAATATACTCCGTTGTACAAAATAATACATTATAAAATAATTGGGAAAATGTGTCTAAACAGTGAATTAGTGTTAGGGGGCCAAATATAACGAACAAATCAGCTGAATTTTTCTGGAAAAAAAGTCATTGGTAATTAGGAAGTGGCCTAACATGGTAAGAAATAAGAAATCTGCCAAGACTCTCAAGTCTTCTTCACCTCTTTGAGGGTCAACCAGAAACCAAAATAGAACCTTCTGAACGCTAGAGAAGGTGTGGAATTAATGGAGCACGCACTAATATAATTAATTGGAGCTGCCCTACCGTTTACCGTGCATCGTCAACTACACGATAAACGGTATGCCATATTTTTCCACATAAGTCCAGCTTTTGTGGCTTCATATTTCTCGGAAAATGTGTTATTGAAAAATAAATATATATTTAATTTATTATTTTGTATTTGGTAAACAAGTAAAAACGTTTTCCCACCGGTGTAATATAGAAAAATATTATGGGCTGAGAGTGGCGGGATCAGAGGCGGGTCTAGGAATCCTAGAAAATAGGTGCACCATTAAAGAAAGGAGAAAAACCTAACATTCAATTAAGTCACCATTTAGTTCTTTTAGAGCATAGGTGTCAGCATATAATCTATATATAATATAAAGCTAGGCATATACAAGGTGATGTGGCACCTCTCTATGGCCTCCATTTCTATTTATCTTTTTTCTCATTTTTTTGTGGCATTTTTCACTCATTCAATCATTTTTAAAAAACATCCAAATTCATTATTAAATGACAAACAATCGGTTATTGAGAGTCCAAAAGTCACTATGAAAGATTACAAGCGTTACAAGCTTGAACGTAAAAACAAAAATATGCTATATGTAACAGTCTCTTTCTTGCAAGGGAACTCTGAGACCAAAGCTTTGATCAGATGGCTCGGTCCCCTTCAATCTCCAATATGCAAGGTAAACACTTTACTATGTAAATAAACATAAATCGGATTCTCATTATCCTAAAAAGTTCATCTTTTGGGTCATCAAGATTCAAGTGAAGTTCTTTTTTGTTTTTGTGATTTTTGCATGGGGTTTTTAATATTTTATTGAATTTGATGATCCTTAAATTGGTTCTGCTGCGGATGAAAATTCAGGATTTTGGTATTATTGTATTTGCTCCTTTTTATTTATGTAAACATTTCGGTTCAATTTACTTTTATTCACAGTCAGATTGAACCTACCTCTACATACAAGTATTATTTTATTTTTTGGGTTTTCCATCCGCTGTCCAATATCCGCATTGGAGTTCGATAATATGAATTCGCACAACGTAGGACCCATTCGGGGAAGGCACTTCCTACCAAGGATTATTGCTGAGGATCAGCCCCATCCCACCACATCATTTGGTGGTACAAGTAACTATTTGAGGTATTCATTTCATTACAGTCTAAATACAAGTATTTGAGGTATTCATTTTCATTACAGTTTTTGGGACTCCGTCATTTTCTTCTTCTCCTTTTTTTTTTCTTTTTTTCTGAGGACTGGTTATTCAAATAAATTTGTGTACTACTGTCCATTGTGTTGGGAATTCAGAATATGAGAGCTAACGTGTTAAAATTCCACTGGGCATAGATTTGGTTATTAATCTCTTCTTTTTTTCTTTTGAAATATATTTACCTATATTTATGAGATGCGTGATTATTAAACTAATTAGCAATATTGTTTATAGGTTATAACATTTAATTTAAAAATAATTTTGGTAGCAAAATATATGTTCTTACAAAATACTAATATATATATATATATATATATATATATATATATATATATATACATAAACTAGGCATAAACAAGGTGATGTGGCAACTTTCTATGCCATATAACCATTTATTTTTTTCTCCTTTTTTTTTTGAAATTTTTCCTCATTTCAAAATTAATGTGCTATATATTCAAAAGCTAAAAATCACTCTTTAATTTTATTAATTACACCTCAATTTTTTTTAGAGAAAATTAGTTAAAAAGGGTCATTACAAAATGAATAGAGGTACATGACCCTCATATAATCCTCTATATACATGGCTCTGTTATATTTGCAAGGGGCCATTTCCTCAATTTTAATATAATTTGCAATAAAGTCTATCCACCTAACGAAATACTAATGCAGCCTATATACCTTGCCCATCTGCCTTTCCTATTTGAAAACTCAAACTACGCTGAATACAGTCTACAGTTACAATATTAAATTAAATAATGTATTAAATTATGCATGTAAAACTTAAAATAAATGGCCATAACCTAATCGAAGAACTTGAAGGGTTCTTTACCAAATCTTGAGCCCCAGTATATATACACATGCTTACCATATAATCATATCTAGCATTTGATGATATATTTTCATTTAGTCTGCTTAGGCCATAACTGATTTTCATTTAAATCTGATCATTAATCCCATTTCAAATTAAAAAGCACTTAATACATCATATCAATCCAATAAATGTAATTTTACCGTTATCTTCCTTGTGACTTGTGAGTAATTACTCATTTATTTTTCCAATTTTTATGTATCACATTCTTTTTTATTTAATCCCAATTATGCCTAGAACTCTAACTTGCGTACATTGGTTAGCAGCAGCTTGACAGTCACATATTCAGCGGCCTTTAAATATTGGCATCACTCACACACCCAATTTTCACTTCAAAACAAGCTTTGAGTTTTAGGTTTCGTGCCTATATATGTCATAGTAAAGCTCTTTCTTCTTTTATTGCTCTTTTTCGTTTTTATTGTCTTTTTATATCATTTTCTTGTGGGATATTGCTTAACTTGCATAAGAAATTGCAGGATTGGGATGAGTTCATTTCACTGAAGAAGCTCAAGCTAATAGTTAATTATCTCTAGGTTCGTTTTAATTTTTTGGGAAAGTTTTATTTTTATTTGTTATTGGAGATTCATATTATATTATATTTTGGACATATTATTTAGCCATTTTTTTGTTGCATCACAATTCCATATTTATACTTTAGCTAATACTTTGTAGGTTGTTGGATACCAAAAAAGACGAGGCAATAACACATTCAGGCCCAGGCAAAAAAATCCTTCCTTCCTCATCAAAGTTTGCTTCTTCGCTAAAATAGTTTACTTTTTATACTTCAGTTCCATAATGAATAATTTCGAAACTTGTAAGTGCATGAAACCTCATGCAGATTAAGATGGTTTTAAATTTGTACATATCTTGCTCATACAAATATTATATAGACATGGTCATTTGATTCCTAAAATAAAAACGTGATGCAACTTTAGCCTTTTCGAGGAATTAAAGAAAACCAAAGTAAAAAGGAAAAAAGAGAGTTTTGTGATGTAATAACTCATTTAAGTTACAGTGATGTCAATAAGAATTGATATTAACAATTAATTTGTAAACTATGAAAATACAAAGGAAAAATTAAAATATATGTGAAGAAGAGGAACGGCCAAAAGGTGCAGATTTATTTGTTTTGTATTTTTTATTTTGTTTTTGTTTTTTACTGATTACCGGATGGTTAACAAAAAAATAACGCATGTTATTACTTTATTTATTTATTTATTTATTTATTTTTCTTGTATTATACTGTTACAGTACCTAAAAGGAAGGATGATATTGAACTTGAAGAGCGCATCATCTAGCATTTGAAAACGCTCAATATATGGGTGAAAAGAGAGCTCGAATACTTACGACCTTTTCACCTTCTCATACCTGATCAAATTTTAATATCATTGCAAGCCACACTTTATAAAGCTAATATATTCAAATTTCGTTGAACACAGATTTGATTATTGATCTCTTTCTCCTGAGAAATATATTTATGTACATTCAGGAGATGTGCGAAAACTAAAATAATTAGCGATATACATTATATTTTCTTAGATATGAAGAATGCTTTAAAGAACTATGATAGTAAAATTATTTTTGACTTTTAAAATAATAAATAAATTTTATAAAATGGGCATTCACATCGCGCGAAGCGCGAACATTTTCACTAGTATTAGATCAATTCAAAAAAATATGTATATAAAATATATTTGATAGAGAGACCATGAATGCACGTGCACCATTATTTCAAGGGTAAATTCGACCCAGGCGGGGGTAGATTGGTCAAGAGTGGGGTTGGGGAGGGGACAATGAGGTTTAAAATTCCATTTATGGAACTTATTTTTGTAGAAAAATATTTTTCATAATATTTTAGAAAAAAAATTCCAAAAATAATTTTCCTCCCTACCACACACACCCTTGGTCAGTATATTAAGCTGCCTATTGTGAATGACCGAAGGAACGTTACTTGCAAGTAAAGACTTTTATTCGTCTGCCAAATGCAATGCGCGTCCACCATTCACCTTTCTTTTCTTTAACGTAAATGTCTTTTCGGCTATGTGTAAATCTAGATTTGTCTAGGCATGTTGATGTTGGCCAGAATTTACTATTCTGAAGTCAAACAATCTGAACAAAAAATAAGTATAGATAAAACTAGACGTTGAGATTCAGCCTCTAGTAAATCTCTTAACTTAGCACCTAAGTTCAAATCGGACCAAGCACACCCAAAAGATGTCACTTAATTAAAACATAGACTGGGGATGATAGAACTCTGTTGAAGGCACTACTAATAAATCTTTATTTTCTCGCTGAATTTTCCACGGATAGATGTTTAGTGATTATTTGTCACTGAATGTCGGTGGGAAAACTTATATAGTAGTGTTTTCACAAAGCAAAAATATGAAGTTTTCCATCGTTTTAATGGAAATCAGTTTCCCACCACCTGTTTTCCCAGTGAGTTGGTTGGTGGGAATGAGGTAAAAAATCATAAAACAAATTTTTCATTGAACGTCGGTGGGAAAAATCTTTATTTATAGTAATGAGGCTTAATAGAGAACTTGATTGACGAGAATTTTTGTTTTACTACAAGCTCAAGCATTTAGCCAAAGCCGATTAAAAGCTGAAATCGTAGAGTAACGGGCAAATAACAAGCTGAATGATTAAGTAACTTTTTTTTTTCTTTTTTGGTTGAAAGACCGATGAGAATTCAGCCTTAATGATTTTTGTAGAAACTTCCAAAAAGTTTGAAACCTTCAACAAGCAGACATCAAAAGGACGCGTTCGTTTTACAAGGAACGAGTAAACGTACTACAAACCACAAGAAAATCAAAGAAATAATTAATTTTAAACTGGTGAAGAATAAACACAAATAAATTAGTTAAGCAAACGCGTGGGCTCCACTAAGTTTTCCCAAGGACCTTGACCCTTTGAGCTACCAGCCATGAACCATCCATTCATATTTGTGAAGATACATGCATTACAATGTAATCAATAGTGAAACTAGGAATTTTATACAAGAGAATTAAAAAAAATACTAAAATATTAAAGTTGAAATTCAATTAGTGACCTAAAAATATTTGTCGAGTACTCTTTACCGCTACGCTACAACATTCCTGTATCGTATCAAGAGAATTCAATAGCTCATATATATAAAAAGATTATATTTTTGTTTTTGTGCAATTTAATTTCCGAAAAGAGGATAAATTGAACCCCCGTCTCTTCACTCCGTCCCTGAATTCAATTTTTCCATATTCAAAATTAAGGAACAAAAACAAATAATAATACGCAACCACCAAAAAGAAGAAAAGGAACGACCAAACAAATAAAAGTAAACTTGTGACCAGACATTGAATATTTGTCATGACCGCATGTCATCTTTGGTTTCTCATTGTCATATCCTCCCTATATATATTCAAGAAACCCCTCTCATATTACAAACACAATACACATCATTCTTCCAACATTTCTCAACTACACAAAGCCTTACAAAAATCACCCACACAGAACAATTTCATTACAAACCATAAAAGGAGCGAAACAACAAGAAAGAAGAAAAATGGCCTCCTACATGAAATCATCTCTGATTCTTTTCTTTGCTTCCACCCTTTTTCTCCAAGGAGCATTAGGTATGTTTATATTCAGTTTTATTCCTTTCATGCACTTGATGTTCTTATAATGATTTGTTTTCCTAATTTTGATCATATCACATACGAATTCCATATGAATTAACAAGTATACACAAAGGGGTATTTTGGTGCACAAACCTCCCTTTATGAGCAAAATATTGAGATTGGTAAAATCATATTAAGTCTATATATTGTACGTAGTCATGCTATCTTACATTTTTGTAAGAGACTATTTCCATGGTTTAAACTCATGACCAAGTTACTAATCAACAACTCCTTACCCTTGCACCAAAATTCCCCTCCATTCTCATATATAACATGTATACTAGTCAATATTCATAATATACTCTCTCTTTTTTTCTGTTTTTTTAGGGGAAATCATATGTGAAAACTTGCCAACAAATGTATGTTCGTTTTCAATCGCATCATCCGGGAAGAGGTGTTTATTGGAGAACTCGGAGAAAGAGGATGGAAAGATGGAGTACCAATGCAAGACATCAGAGGTTATTGTTGGAAACATAGCAGAGTATATTGAGACAGATGAATGTGTTAATGCATGTGGTGTTGATAGAAACTCTGTGGGCATATCTTCGGATGCTTTACTTGAACCTCAATTTACTGCAAAACTTTGTTCCCCTGCTTGTTATCAGAATTGTCTCAATGTTGTTGATCTTTACTTCAACTTGGCTGCTGGTGAAGGTAAATTATAACATTATTCAGTGTTCTTCTTTTACCCTTTAGATTAATTTCACAGGAAAAAAAACAAATCCAATTTTTTGTTCGTGTTTCTGTTGAATTGTGTGATTACATTTATATAATTGATTATGTTTAACACGCCCCCGTATGGGTAGTGATTCTTTTTCATGGGCCAATAACGTTATATTTATACGAGACTAAAAGAATGAAAGTATCTTGAATAAATGTCTGCAATTGAGGAGTAGCTGTTTGCATTTTTTTGAAATCTCTTAATCCTCTCGTTGTATCGTCTTCAAACAAAAACATCAATCACACAATTACTTTTCTAGGGAATTTTATACTGTAACCAAATTAAATAGCCGGCAAATATATATACATATTTTTTGTATATTAATGTATTACATATAATATACTCCATATTTTATGCATGATTAGTATATTTTTATACATATTTGGTGAGCGGGTGTAATTAGTTCTGGACGAGTGATCAAATGTGTTTAAAGCCCTTATTTCAACCTAAAATGATAAATTCTTGTATTGAGGCGTCAATGCTCAACAAAAATTGATCCTTTTTGGCTAATTATACTTTTCTTGGTTCTTTCCTCTATGGAATGTTTGCGAAGAAGGCCAAAAAAGTTGATGCTTTTCTTGCCAATCAAAATCTTAAAGTTGAATCAAAGAATATTCTTAGAAAAGTTCTATAAATTGCCCTCATTATGTAACTTTTCTTTTTCACTAATGTTTTTTTTTCTTATGAAATTTTGCAGGAGTATATTTCCCAGATTTGTGCAACAAGCAAAGAAGCAGGCCACACCGTGCCATGATTGAACTATTGAGCAGTGGAGCTGCTATGGATGCTTCTGCCCCTATTGCCTCTGAAGATGTTGTTGTTGGTGCTCCTGATATTTCCCCTGCTCCTTTCTAATTTACATAGCCAATACAAACACCTTCTAAAATAACACGTATATATATAATTTATACGATAGTCTAAGTCATTTTCCTTCATGCAAAGGAAATGTGGAACAATTATTTTATATTACTAGTATTTGTTAGTACAATATTACTGTTATTGTACTGTTATTGTTATATAGTGAGGGAGGGAGAGATGAGATTTTGATCTCATTGTTTATTTTTCATAGGATTTATAGGAATTCGTTGTGAGAATCTGTTAACCAGTTTTTCTTCGGCTGATACTTCAATAAAAACTTTCTTTCTTTAATTTACATGTCTCTCTTGTTTGTTTCCTACACTTTCACTCATTTACTTCAGCTTTATTTATATGGAGGAAATGTCAAGAAAGTAATACCAATACATCTCTCGACTTTCTTTTTGTTTCTTTATGTTGGTTTGCCTATGAATAAGCCAATGAAGGCAAATTAAAATGAAACTAGTAAAGTGAATTGGTGGGATTGGAACCTATGTTATTGAAACATGATATAAATTAATTAAACTATGCTATCTCTATAAATAAATTTCACTTATATATACATCATACATGGTACAATTTTCCAAAGAAGGAAATTCTCTTCAGTTGAACGTAGATGTGTAAATTTGGGTGTTTAAATCAATTGGGTGATACTATTTTTAAAGTTGGTAGCATGAATAACCATTGAATTAGGGCTTAGAACATGAAGAAAGAAGTAGAAAACTCCATCGAAGTCATTAATGAAGCTTGAAGCTTCAAGTTAGAAGATGACATGGTGGTGGTAGAGATTTTCTCACACGGGCCGGGTTAATTTGGGTCAATCAGATTCATTGCAGTCCACCTTGATAGTGATCCAATTTACTGGTCGCACTTAGCCCATGGCCTAAAATGTATTAAGGCTAGTCTAAAGCACTTCATGGTCTATACTCTATGTATAATCTTTGGTCTTGGCCTGGCCTGCCTTAATCTACGCTATATGCTATTTCAAGTGTTTCATGTCATTTTCACTCTCAAGATTCTGTAAGTTGTGATTCAAATCACTATATTCATATTTTTATGCTCTACTAACTAATCCCAATGTGACATGTTTTCTTGCCTACTTCATGATGTTCCAATAATCTCTTGAGAAAGAATAGGAGGGAAAAATGATAACCTTCCTAAGAAACCTTCATTGCTTCTTGCAACTAATGTTTAGAATCGACGTCTTTAGGAGATCTTTTTTTTTTCTTCTTTTGGTTGGCAATTAAATCTTCTTTCATTACATCTTTGGGCCAGAATGTCGGAGCTACTCCATCGTGGATCGTGATGTCAGTATCAATGAATTTTTTTGTCAATACTCGAGTTTGCACCAAGCCGATAAATACAATAATGTCTTGCATATAACTTGTTTTTTTTTTAAATCATTTTACATGATTGAGGGATCTATATTGTCGCTCTAATTTTTAACTCTTACTAGTTACGATTAAATTGTTCGATTGAGTAGTAACTCCAAGCAAGTAGAACGTGTGCATCATGCAATAGGTTGCTTAAGTTGCTAGAGATTCGCTTTATCATATTTTTTCCTCAATTTTATTTGAATTATATTATTGTTTTCACTCAACCATGTAGTACTTCCCACATGGGATGCTGGGAATTATCAAAAGAGACAAGGGACTTGGTGTGCGAATAGTGGGATAATGTGTTCGATAATAGATCTTATTCACCATCTCATGGTCTTCTAAACAGAAAATTATTGGTTCTTCATTCATGAAAGTTCTGACATTTTGCAACTTGAGAAACCTCGATAAACTAATAAATCTACACGTACAAGAATAATGTTACATAATTAAGTGGCATTTGCGGGAACAAATTAATATAAAAAAAGTACCTTCCTACTGTTTTAAACTGCAAGTCAAGCAAGTTGAGATTCCATTTCCATTAAACAAATCAAGAACAAAAGGCAAAAGGCGCATCAGAGGACAATCTATAATTCTCCAATGCCTTCACATGGTGTGAGCACAAAATCAAAAACAATGTAAAAGGAAATAAACTATAGACATAGCCACAACTTTCTATCATATGCCCTTTAAATACAAGAAACTTGAAAAAACATGAAATGCAAATCTACACACTATTTTTAATTTTTGGTCCTTTTTGCTTCCAACTTTGTGGCTTCTTTAAGTGCTTCTTGGGCATCATTCTCCATCCCAAGGTTAAAAAGGGCAACAGACTGAAGATAAAAGGCGGTAGGCCACTCGGATGATATAACCTGAGCTTGCATTGCATCCCCTAAAGCCTCTTGCGCCATGTCGCTCATCAGATAACACAAGCAGCGCCTGGCATAGATGGTTGGTGACACCATGGTCCCTCCATCATTGAACTAATACAACAAAAAAATAGTATTTGTAACTAAAATGTTATTCTAAGGTCAACACCACAACAATAATTGAAGCAATAATGAAATACTAGTAGCTCTAATAGCTTAGGCATTAAGAAATTATTGTGTTTTCCGTTATTGCTCTATTTACAGCTAGATACATTAGCTTATTGCAGTTGTAGAAATTGCCTGTCTTTTGATAAATGTTTACCTATCGGAAGTAGAAATTGAGCAATGATATTAAAGGTAACAATGAATCATTAAGACCAATAAAAAATTTAGATGGTTAAACCTGTGTATAGCATTCAATGGCAGTTATGAAATCCTTGGCTCGGAAAGCAGCATCTCCTTGCTGCTTAGAATTCAAGGTTTCCTGCATCTGATTTGTCCACATTTGGAAAGAAAGCTGCAAATGTATAAATGTTCAACTTAGGTAGAATCCTCAAATAGCTGAAAGAGTAATAGACAAGAAATACTCAATCTACACAGTAAGAACGAAGAGCAACAGGTCACTAAATTCTAATACTAAAACTAGCACAACAATAAGTTCATGTTCTCCCTAATCAAATAAATTACAGTTCATGATCATATAGCATCTTGCATTGGGAAAGACTCGAGGTTCAAGTAAATGGAAACAAATTATATTTGTCATGATATCTGGCACGCTACGATAGCAATTAAGACAACGGCTATTACACATTCAAGCAAAGCAGAGTTATTCATTTGGGACAGCAGAAATTTACATACAAAAGGGGGGAGGGGGAATATGAATCTTATAGACGAAATTTATTCATTGCAGTGAGAAAAACTATCCTACAGAAGGCGAAGTTTGAGTTAAAATAGTAAACGGGGAGAAATCGAGAATCTATTTTACACCTTATGGGTGGGGGGGGGGGGGGGGGGGGGGGAGAGAGAATATACTACTGAATTATTAAAATTAGATATATTATCATGTTTTTTGTTTTTAACCAATGTAGTACAGTAGTATAAAAAAGTCACTATATAACATCTGTAAATCTTACTTCTAATTATTCCAGTAGTTACAGTCATAACACAAAAGATCTTAGAATGCTTAGATATCGACAAGAATAATACAAGGGCTTGACAATGATAGCCTAGAAGGTCCTACTGGTAATGATATTTGATGGAGATAGTGCATAAAACTCTCCAAAAGGGAAAACACAGCGGGCTCTTCCACAGGAATTATTGGAGTATACATATGATAACAAACTTGAATCACTAATTTTTTCATCATCAATAAATAGTAAAGGAACAAACCTCATTGGCAATTCCTTCATCGTCCTTGTACCCAGTCTTTTGCAATATCTCATGAAGGGCAGTAAGATCTCTTCTCAAACATGCTTCACCAGTTGTTGTCAATACCAATGGTTGGGGTGGGGTTGCAGTTCCATGTCTAATGCCCAGCAGAACATGTGATGGCACCTGGTGTTACATCATCAGGAAGTATGAGCCTCAAGCATTATTATTACAATAATTATTATTTCGTCTGATATGGTAAACATGGATGCTCTTTCAAGTTCCATGAATAATTAACGACATAAACTAAGGTCAAAGAACACACTTCTATACTCAGACGACCAAATTTCAAGTGCCACAGTTAAAGGAGAATGTACAATATACGCTCACTTCAATCTCATACATGAAAAGAGGTTGCAAATCTTCAAATGTTGGAAATGATCTCAAAGAAAGTCAGGGGAATACAGTTACTATTATTTGGTCATACCTCAGTTTCCTTCTGAATGGTAACAAGAGAATTAACAAGAGATTTTGCATTTGGCCTCTCACGTGCTTCATACTGTAAACAACGGGTGGCTAGCCGCACTAGCTCGGTTCCGTCATCATTAGAAAAATCACCCTCCAAACAAGAATCCATCAACATCGTCAAATTCTTCACCCGAATTAGATCAAGTGCCTACAGGAAGGTAAAATAAAATCTTATATTTAGGTACACTCAGATAATAGAGTCAATAACGCCCACTAATACATGGATTTCACATAAGAGTTGATATGATATTAGAAACTTACATGGCTTGGAGGTATATGCTTTCCACTCAAAAGATCTAGCAACATTGTTCCAAAGCTGTAGACTACACTTTCAGAGGTCACTCTTCCTGTCAATCATGAATACTCTTGTCTCAGCTTTGGCTTTAGTTGAAAAGGTAGGAGATCATAATATGGTACCAAAGGAACTACCCAATAAACTTATAAATTAATTCGGCAGCTGCTTCTAAAAGGTAGATAAAAGTCACCGGCAGCGCACTGTATAGAACACTAAACTGAGTAAATAATAGCTTTAGAGAAACAGATATTTTACCTGTTCGCATGTACTCTGGAGGAGTGAAAGCTAAGTTTGTACTGTAACTTTTTCCATCTCTACTGTTCTTCATGAGGCCAAAGCAAGAGAGCCTAGGATCACCATCCTGTAGAATTCAAAACAAAATTAAAATGCCACACAAACAGCAACTTATTAGGATTAACAAACATAAGAATAAACTTATTTTTACCTTATCAAATAAGATTCTGTAAGCATTAAGATCATGATATATTGCTCGACCCTTACTGCTGCAGTATTCTATAGCTTGAGCTAAGTAAAAAGCCACCCTCAACCTCATTGCCCACTTCATAGGTTGGCTGTCCCCTATTTCATTTACAGTAAATAAAATATCAGCATTGGAGTTACAAGATAAAGATTCAAGTATTGTTAATCAAGACTTCGGGGAAAACTCACAGTGAAATAAATGTTTCGCCAGGGTCTCGTTTGGCATGAACTCTGCTACGAGCAACCTTTGTTCACCTTCACAGCAACATCCAAGTAGATTTGCCAGTCTCTCGCTCCTCAGATTCCCCACTGCCTTAGCCTCATCCTATGCATTACATAAACAGTGTCAAAAACAAAGCTCAACATACAAATTGGTAAAATAAATTGGATAGTTTAAAAAAAGAAACTTTGTGGTGATGAAGCTGTCATATGCATAATATAAATGAATCAACAAATGTATGAGTTTTTAGCCAAAATCTATGGGACTAGGTCTATTTTGGTCCTTCAAATATAATGTTGAGCATCCTTAGTCCCTTAACCTCGCTAAAGTGTAGCAACTTTGGTCTAAATAACAGAATGGACTTAAAAACTAACCATGACTACCACAAAACACGGCAAGAATCAACTAAAAAGAACCACTAAATAGGTATTAGAGCTTTTAGATAAGGTGGTCTCACACAATTCAACATGATTTATCGTATTAGAGCTGGTGGCAGATCTAGAGTACAATGTTTAGGTTCCAGTACTTTTTTCCTATGCTACTAATATCTATATTATTTGACTGTGAACCTAATAATAATTGTATATTAACTTGATTTGGTTGTTGGAACCAATAAACTTCAAATCCTGAATCTGACACTGACTAGAGTAGGCTAAGGTCTAAGTTCGAGTCTCACTGCCACCAATCAAAAACAAATCTTTTTATGTGGTTGATCAAGAAAAGTAACTAAACCAACTTTAATTAAATAAATGAGTCTCTTATCTATGATTAAACATAATTCAATAGGGTTAAATCAAAGCTAACCAAGAATTGGCGAGAATCAGGCCAAGCAGACCTATTGAAACGTTTAACAGCAACCAATTGACCATTTTCAAGTAACCCTTTAAAAACAACATTTGGGGCTTTTTCTCCATGTTCAGACACTATTTTATCAGCTGAAAATCCATCAGTTGCAATCATCAACACATCTAAACTGAATTCAGTAAAACTTGGCAATGCATTTTTCCCATTTTCACCTCCATTCTCTGCACAAAGTATAACACCTTAGATAAAGCAATCAAGAATGACAAAAACACATAGAAAACAGATATGATGAAAGAAAAAGAAAAAAAGTTACCTAGATCAGATAAATCTTGAGGGGATGATTTAAAGTTGGAATGAAAGCAACAAAAAGAGAATTTTGAACAAGGGACACCCATTTTGACAGTAAATTTTATGAGATTTCCAAGAAATAATTTAGACCCTTTACAAGCATCTACAAGAACTAAAGGGGGCAAATGGAAACAGCAAAAAAAACTGTTCTTTTTACTATATAAAAGATAAGTAATTACTATGTGGGTATCCAAAGAAAGGATTTTTTTTTTTTTTTTGGACTGTGTAAGTTCTGTTTGGTCTTTCCAACAGGATACAGTGATCAAGAAAGGAGGATTTGTGTTTATTGTAGTATATAATGAGTATATAAGAAGAGAGAAAATGGGTTATTTGAGTATATGGTTGAATGATGAAAAAGTTGGTGATTTTTCATGTGTTTAGCTTTTCAGAGAAAGACGTGTTTGTGCTTTTGGCAAAGAGAATGACCTTTTCGTGTTTGTTTTTTTTTCTTTTTCTTTCTGGTCTAACTTTTCAGCTTTAGCTGCGTTTCAACTTCCTTTTTTGTGCCTCCACGGTTACACTGTTTGATTTCTCTTCCAACTCCCTTTCCCAAAATATAAAAAATTTAGTACTCCTATAATTCTGTTCACCTAAATTGTGACTTTTAGTTTTAAGTAAAATTGTTTAGTTTGATGGAGAAAAAGATCTCATAAGTTATCTTAAATCATGAGTTTCAAACTATCTCTAGTTTGTTAGCAATAAGAAATGATATACAATCTACGATAGTTAGGTTGAATAGTGTAACTGTTGAATAGTGTAACTACCCTAGTTGATTAGGTAGTTAGAGTTAGTTAACTCTGAGAGTGCAAGTCGGTGTAAGAAGTTGTATATATACATGAGCTAACACTAAATGTTTAAGTGAATTCATTCTACACTTCAGTACAGTATATAAAATTTCTCTCTACAACTAAATTCTCTCCTCTCTTCATTTCGATTTGTTTCCTTTCAACTGCATTGCTTGAGCCCATTGAGAATCTGTAGAAGCTTCTCTAAATGTTGAAGGCTCAGTATAGGCTGAATAAGCAGACATCACATGTTGGTAAGTAGGGGAGAGATGAGTATAGGACTAATAAGTAGACTGAGGATATAGACAAGAGTTGCTTGTGGAAGTAGTGATATAGTCTTGCATCCATAAGGGTGGTTTAACAGGTTTGGTATATTTTCTAGTAGCTAGAGAGTTAGATGCAGGTGTAGGAATCTGAGGAATATCATGTGGTAACTCAACAGGAGGTTGAGCAGGTTCTTGAGTTGGAGCTAGTTCACACATTGGTTCAATTGTAACTGAAATAGCAAGACTAGGTGAGGCAGACATAGTAGGAGATGTACGAAAGCAGGATCATGATCATGATTAGAAGCAGGAGGAACAGATGGCATAGTTTGAGATTAATCATGAGATAGTTCAAGGGAGAGTCGGCTTAAGACAGGAAATATTGGGTTGGAAAAAGTTTGCATATGTTTGAAAGGAAAAAATTCTTCTTGAAACATCACTTCTGTTAACAAAAAAGTTCTTAGAGTGTAGATCATACAATACATAACACTTTTGAGTAGAAGAATAGCCAAGTAGAACAGCAGGAATAGCTCTAGAGGAGAACTTATCAAGTATTTTCGGACAAGCAGCATAGCATAAACACCCAAAAATTTTGATATGACTAAGTGATGGTGGAGATCTACTGGAATAAGTGTACATGCAGGTTACTGAAGGGTCTACTAGACACAGGGAGACTCATAAGGTCTGCAAACTTCACAAGTCAACTTTAGATTCCACTGTCTAGGGGCCTACTTGAGACCATAAAGTGACTTGTGAAGTTTGTAGACCTTATGAGTCTCCCCCTGTCTAGCAAACCTTTCAGGAACCTGCATGTACACTTCTTCTCCAGTAGATCTCCATTCAAAAATGCATTATGAACATCCATTTGATAAATGAACCATTGTTTTGCAACAGCTAAGGCTAAAACTGATCTGACAGTAACCATTTTTGCTACTGGACTAAATGTCTCTCTAAAATCAAGCCCCTCCTTTTGGCTAACGACTTTGGCAACAAGCCTGACTTTGAACCTCTCCACCTCACCAATGGATTTATACTTAATCCGATAATACATCTGCACTAAATGGGTTTCTTTCCTAGTGGCAAATCAACCAGACTCCAAGTGTTGTTGTCCTTTAGACCAACAATTTCCAACTGCATTGGTGCACATGAGGTTCCAACAAAAGTCATTATGACTATTCTCAGTTCACAAAGAGGTCCAGTACTAATGTTGTAATAATACTAGTCTATGTTGATGACTTACTGATAACTGGTAAAAATCCTCAACTACTATGTGACACTAGAAAGGATTTGCAGAAGAGGTTCAAAATGAAATATTTGGGTGAACTCAAGTTCTTTCAAGGAATTAAATGTGCAAGGTCAAGCAAAAGGATTGTATTATCTCATAGCTCTGGAGTTGATAGCTGCATCTGGTTTAGGAGGAGCTAAAATTGCTGGCACACCACTTGAATTGAATCAAAAGCTAACTTTAGCTCAATATGATCAATACATTCCAAGTAGCAGCACCAAAGATGATCAAGTGCTTCAGGATCCTAGTAAGTATCAAAGGTTGGTAAGGAGGTTACTATACCTCACTATGACTAGACCAGACTTGACATTCTCAGTTTAAGTTTTAAGTCAGTATATACTGCCCAAAAGTTTCACATATGGAAGCAGCATTCAGAGGAGTTAGATATGTCAAGGAAGCACCAGGACTAGGGTTGTTCATACCTGCAGAAGACACTACTTAGCTTTTAGCTTATTGTGATTCAGACTGGCATTCTTGTTTGGAAACTAGGAGATCAGTCACAAGGTATTTAGTCAAGTTTGGAGGAGCATTGGTGTCTTGGAAGTCAAAGAAACAACAAGCAGTGTCAAGAAACTCAACAGAAGCAGAGTTTAGAAGCATGTCTACTTGTGCAGCTGAAATAACTTGGCTGATTGGATTATTCAAAGAACTTGGAGTACAAGTTGATGTACCAGTAAAGATGGTGTGTGATTACAAGACTGTAATTCAAATTGTAGCCAATTCCATTTTTCATGAGAGAACTAAGCACATAGATATTGACTGCCATTTTTTTTAGAGAAAGGATATGGCAAGGCTTGCTGAAAAATGAGTATGTTCACACTAAAGAGCAATTAGAAGTCTTGCTTAGAAAAGGCCTAGGAAGAGCTCAACATCAGTACTTGTTGAGCAACCTTGGAGTAATGAACTTGTTCCAACCATGAGCTTGAGGAGGAGTGTTAGCAAGAAGAAATGATATACAAGCTACCAGGGTTAGGTTGAATAGTGTAACTACCCTAGTTGGTTAGGTAGTTAGAGTTTAGTTAACTCTAGGAGTGCAACTCGGTGTAAGAAATTTTATATATATATAAGTGAATTCATTCTACACTTCAATACAATATATAAAATTTCTCTCTCTATAACTAAATTCTTTCCTCTTCTCATTTCCAATCTCCATCTGTTTCCTTCCTCTACAAGCTTTCTAACCTTTCTCAAGCTCCTTTATCGTAGTTTTGTTTTACACGCCTCTAAGAAACATTTATGAGGAAATTTTAGTAACTACTTTATCCCTATTTAAGTCTAAGTTATAATCTCTCTCCATTAAATGGCCGGTTACTCTATTTATGTGTCATCTCCGTAATGATAAAATTCTACTAAGGGTAAAATGAGGAAAAATAATTAAGTTTGTCTTGAACTTTTAAAACAACAAATAATTTAAGACAATTACATTTAGTGACCACAACAGCTAATCTGAGAAGGAGGGAATATATCTTTTTCTTAAATTTTGTGTCCAATTAAAATAGAGGCGAAGTTAGAGTTGCAAAACCCAATAATTTTGTCAAAACCCTGTATTTTCTAAAAGGGGTTCAGTAAATATACCCATAAATAACTTATTTGAAAACCGGTAAATAGCTTTTTCTATAATTCACAATCCATTGTTCAAACTTTTAAATCAGCCTTTGAGTTAAAGTGCATACGTGAGTAATATAGTTTGTTTCTTAATCCAGTGTCTTATATATCAACTATCTTATGTGAAAAGAACACGTAACGAAGATAACATTTCTAATAGTAGGTGATAAAGCCGATCTCCCCAACAAACATAGGCGTAAATAGTCTTTTGCCAATGCCCTTGTGGGATCCATTACTAGTTGTCACTGGAGTAATAATTGTATGTTATGATAATGGTTACCCAAATGTACATTTTCAACGATTATTCCAGTTACTTTTTACTACTTTTTTTTAATTTCCAACAAGATATTTGATATTCGTATTGGAGCTCCAATTTATAATTCGGATTCGTGTCGTGTGAGGTCCATTTAAGATTAAAGCGCTTCCTGACAAGATTTTTTCATATCCAAAATTCAAACATGAACCTTTTGTTAATGATAGAGAGTAGGGGTGTACATGGATCGGGTTGGTTCAGATTTTTTAAACACCAAATCAAACCAATTGCGTCGGGTTTTTAAATTTATACACCAAACCAAACCAATAAAATTCGGGTTTTTCAACCTTGGGTTTTCTCGGGTTTTTCGGGGGTTTTTTTTTTCTTTCCGGAATAGTCTTGATGCAAAACATATATACTTTTACTTCAAATATTTCTTTAGTCTTAGTAAGATACAACTATAATTAAGGTATTTCTTAAGAAAATAACACAAAATGTGAGAAGAGTGATGACATTGTATTAAAATATTTAACAAAAGATAATAAAATGAGTTAACATAAATATTGCTAATTAATAAGCCATAAAGAAAATGAATATAATCTAAAAATATTAAGTCATGCTAAAATAAGTACAGCTAATAAGTACAAATTACATAACAAAGAAAAAAAACTTAAGTTATGTATTTTCACTCTGTAAACCAGTTATGCAAAATTAAAGAATAGATATCCAACATTATTATCATTCCTAGTGATAAATTGAATTTCTTTTGTTAGCATTAGTGTTGAGTTGGTTTTGATTTGGACTTTATTTGAGTTATTAACATCCATAGGATATAAAACTTGTTGACATTCAAAATTCTAAGTTCAAGCTTGAATAATATGATAATAAAAAAAAAGTACAAAAAAATTTATGAAATATTTATAAATTACATTACAAATAAATATTTTTATGTATAAAATATTTTAAAAATTGAATACATATAATGTCGGGTTGGTTTGGTTCGGTTTGATTTTTTTTAGTTAAAACCAAACCAAACCAATTATGGTCAGATTTTTTTTTTCAACACCAAATCAAATCAAACCAAATCACTAGTCGGATTTTTTTCTCGATTTGACTCGATTTATCAATTTGGTGCGATTTTTCGGTTTACTTTGTACACCCCAAATAGAGGGATTCTACCCAACCCACTGAAGGACGGAAAAAAAAATTAGAGGATAGCAACAGTATCAGTGAAATTCTCCTTTAGTTAAAAAAATACTAATCTAGTTTGTTCAAAAGTAACTTTACATGGTCCAGTGCATCGTAACATAATGATGTTACACTCTACGTGTATCAATAATTGATATTACCATTTCTTATTAACAATTAAAAAGAGAACTTACGTTTCGAAACGTCAGTGTGTATTGGAATGCAATTAAGATACCTTTTTCTTTTAACCCCCGTTTGGATGGTGATTTCCCATGGTTCATTAATGTATAGTTTTGTATGAAATTATATTTGTTTTCATTATTCTTAAAATTATGTGGTATGGTATTGTAAACCCGTGGTTCATCTCATGGTTATATAATCATCAAAAGTCCCAATTTTTGTAACCACGGATTTGGTGGTTTTCCGTGGTTATGTATTTCATTTTCCCATTATACCCCACCTTCCACCATCCCCTCACCCTACCCTACCCTACCCAACCCCTGCTCCACCCTCCACCATCTACCCCACCTCCACCCTGCCACTCACCCCCACCCCACCCTACCACCCACCTCCACCCTTATCCCACAACCACCCACCCCTCACCACCAGCCAACCCCACCCACTACTCCCATCCTCATTCCATAAACACCCACTACCCCTCACCACCACCCACCCCACCCTATCACCCACTACCCCCACCCTCATCCCATAACCACGCACCTCACACCACCTACCCCTCCACCACCCCCACTCACTACCTATTTATTTTTTAAAGTTCTTATTTCATTCTTTACCTGAAATTTATTAATATATATAAACTAATTTCTAATTAAGAGTTAAGGGTATTTTAGTAAACTTACAAGTTATTATACAGTACCATACAGTCAAACCAAACAATACAAATGTTATTAAATCACAAGAAACGATACAGTCTATCCAAACATTGTGTTTATTAATACAGTACAATACAATAAAACACCATATTGTATCATACCATACTGTACATTAATGAACCACGGGAAACAACCATCCAAACAGAGGGTAACAGAAGAGATTCATTTTTGTTGAATAGTTCTCTTTTAGGTCTACTATATATACTTATACTAGTTAACTTGTCCGCGCTTCGCGCTAGGGCTGCATATCGGTCGGTTCAGTTCGGGTTTCAAAGTTATCGGTTCAACTTATCGGTTATCGGTTTGTAGACATGTTAAACCATTAAAGAACCGTTAAGATATCGGTTAATGGGTTATCGGTTAATCGATTGTTGTTTGTTATCGGTTCGGTTATCGGTTTAACCGTTAAGATTTCACACAAAAAAAATTCAAGAACAAGGAACCCATCTTCAAAACTGAAAGTCGCTTCATCTCCTAAGACTATGCCGAACAAAAAAATTCAAGAACGAAGAACTTTTTCTGCTAGGAAGTGATTTCCCTAATTTCCCAACCCCAACAAACACCCCAAAACAGAGAAATACAAAAACACATAAACAAGAGTGAGAATTGAAAGCAATGTAGAAGAAGTAAAAAATAGTTTAGTAAGTTTACGTTTTCAAGTCGGGCTTGCGTCTTGCGAGTTGGAGGAGAAGGGTTTTTGTTGTGATACGCCGCTTGAGAGACTGAGTTTATGAAGTGGAAATCAAGTGAACCCTAAATCTAGTCAAGTGACTTTATATATGGAACGGTAGAATATAATTAAATAAATGGTTATCGGGTTATCGGTTCACCCGTTAACAAAAATGGCCAAACCGTGACCCGACCCAATAAGCCAATAACCACAGGGCACCACCCGATACCCGAACCAGTAATCCATTAACCCGAACCATTAACCCAATAACCCAATAATTGGTTCGGGTTATTGGTTTAACCGTTAATATGCACAGCCCTACTTCGCGCAGTCATTAAAGAAAATACAAAATTCCTAAATAATTATTATTAATTTTTCTAATTAAGAAAATCAATCTTTACTCATCAAGCAAATTTTATCTTTTCTCTATTACCCAACTGTAGCACTAGATGTTGTTCTATTTATATTTTCAAGATTGAGACCAAATAAAAAAAAAAAAAACACAACTTCACAAATTCAATATCGAACAAATGACGACCTTCTTAGTGTTTACTCTCCCATTTCATATGTCACAAGAACCATACGCCACTGACGTGACAAAGCCGCACAATTTTAACCTTTCCATCTTATTATTTTTTCTAAGATTTCTAGCAAATATTATTAAGTTAAAATCAATTTCACAAATTTATTAATAAGAAAAGAAAAGGAAAAGTTTTTGCTTGATCATATTCTCACTAACGTGAAAATAAAATTTCTTATTATTTTTTGACATTTTTGAAATCTTCTATTCGCCTTTAGATATTTTTCTTAATTATCTATCCTTCTTTTTGTTCGTGTTTCCCATATTGCTTTCCATCTTAATAATCTTCTTTTACCCTTCTTTGTATTTATCCCAACATTATTTTCCGATTCTCCTTTTTTCCTTATCTACAGTGCTTATTCAATTATTCCTCTAGAAAATCAATAACTATATCCTTAAAGTAATCAAGTTAAAACCTTTCTCCTTCTTCTAATTTTATGAAAAATGTCAAAAATTCAAAATTTCCTCTTGATTAAGTTTTACTTATACTTTCATGATTCATGTGCTATATATGTATTAGATATTCAAAGATGACTTTATACATATCTTTGTTATAATTGGCTATCTTCCTGTTCTATCTCCCATGTGTTTTTTAGCATATGAAAATCACAATGCGGATATGCATCAACATACTCTATTATTCTCGAGAATTATTCTTGATAAGAACATTATTATTGATCTTGCTCTTATAATTTCATACGGCCTTTTCAATTCTGCCCCTGCAACTTATATATATATATACAGATATTAGAAAAATAACAAATTCAGTTAAGAGAAACTTGGACAAAGCCGGGTTATGGAGGGTAATATAAAGGTGCTTTAAAGATTTTAAATTTGACCAAAGGAAATGGAAAAGAATATATCAATGAAGTTGCAAGCATCAGTAGAACTTCCTATGTTAACATAGTTACTCCGTTGGAACTTTTATGAATTCACGCCCAACAAAATTTGTGTTATTTTATGTGTGAATTTAAGGTGTCAGAAACTTCCATATTAAATATTGTAATTTGGAGGTTATGAACATGAAAAGGTTTGAGAGTTTTGGATATTACTAATACTAATTAAGAGTAGAATTTATGAAGATGAAGAGGTGAAGTCGTGGAGTTGACTTCTTAAAATAAAATAATTGGAAAAAAAAGGGATTTTTTTTTTAAAGAAGAGAAAATAGATAAATTATATCTTTGGTCAAAAAAGGTGCCAATCAACGTTCCTATTACCACTTTACCAGTGTATATCATAGGTTTTCAATAAATTTAATTAATAGTTGTTATAAAAATAATCAACTATCAACACAGATTAACAGCATAGATTGCAGCACAAATTTTAATACCCCTTAGGTTGAAAAATAAAAGTAGCTTTATGATTCTTTATTTCCCATATAAATTTGTTTGACGGGTTTGTGACAAACATTTCAGTTAAACTATAAAATAACTCACTTGATAAATATATTTGAACTTGAACAAGAAAAAATATATTAAAATGACAACAGTTTTACTAAAACAATTGGTAAGTAATTGCTTAAGGATCAAGAATAGTTTTGCTGTTAAGCTCAAGTTCACAAGCATTGCACCATACAAGTTGTATCTTACTTTTCCTTTGGTCTCTTCCCCAAGACCCACTTCTAGATGCTTCTAGATAAAAGAGTTGGAATTTACATTCGTTAGCTACTTATGGATAAAGGACTCAAGACTTTGTTTTTAAATAGAAGAGTGTACATATAGATATTATAGAATGACGAAACTATTTAAATTTTATAACATATAAATGTGATAAGACGAAGTAAGAAAAATAGAAGTGCCAGATTTACTATGTGGATGAGATGTTTATGAGAAATATGTACACAAATATAAAAGAAGAAATAAGAAATTTTGCCAATTATATTATTCATAGTTATTTTAAACGGTGGTTTCGCACATATGAAACATGATACTATATATGCATAAATAAATCTATTATTTGGTTTTCTTTCCTTTTCTTTTCCTGATTATTATATTTCCATTCTTATCTCTCCTCCTCACCCATCATTTCATCAAAAATTGAAATCAAATACATTTTGGAAATACTCCACAACCTCAGATAATTTCATCTTTGCCGATTACAACATGTTATCACTTTCTTTTATACAAAATCTAAAAAAGGAAAAAAATATAGTCAGCATATTCCAAAAGTTCAACTGAAAAGAAAAAAGAGAAGGATATCAAAGTAAAGAGAGAAACTCTTTAAAAGTTCAGCCATGTATAAAGAAGGGTAATCTGAAAAAGAAACTAATTTCTCTAAAATGCATGCAGCAATTATGACACAGAATTAGGCCATGTAAAGCCTAAATTATAAGCAAAAAAGAGATACCTTTACATGTATAATTTCCAGTAAACCATATTTTAGTTTTGGTGACTGAACATAATGTGAGTGAAGTATAGTTGAAATACTACCAAAAGGAGTATCTTCCAGATGACCCCAACATTTTGAAAATAGCCATCATATGTCAAACGGTTAGAAGAAGAGGAGAAGATGCTATGTGATTAAGAAGATTTGAACGTGCATGAAAGGTTGATCTTCTCATCTTCATTTACTTGAATGTGTTATTTAATTCTAACAGATATCTCAAAGGGACGTGCATCCTCACTAAATGGGCAATGCATTTAGACACTTTCAGTTTTGTTTCCTCATTAATTGGGTAATGTATTTAGAGATTTTTAGCATTTAAAAAATAAGAAAATAGGAAAACTAAGATAAAAAGGAGAAAAAAGATAAATAGAAATGGTGACCATAGAGAGGTGTCACATCACCTTGCCTATGCCTAGTTTTATATTTATATATAGATTTTGTCTTATGATTTTACTTTTATATGTCTTCACTCTAATGTTTTTCCCTTGAATGTACAGGTACCTTCATTCTCATCGTTGTAAATTTATTTCTTTAAGTTAAATTTTTAGAACTTAGGATTGAGACTCAAGGTGAATATTATATTGCCTTCGGCAGGAGGTTGGTATCTTGATTCTTATCCATCTGTACAACATTGTTTTTGACATACAATTCTATTGTAAGAGTCTAGGAATGTTGTTGAGTTGTTTTAATCAGATGTACCCGAAGGAATAATCGGTAATTAAATGCCTATCTTTATTGGGTGCTTAATTCACAACAGACTATTATGTAACCATGATCTAGTAATTAATGTGTTTTGAAAGACATATGTCTTTCTTATGACTATTTGGTATCTGAAACTCATTTATCCGATTAATTCGGATTCATATTGCGTAAAATCTATTACGGAAAACTACTCTGTATCAGAGTTTTTTTCATTCTTGACTTGAAATTAAACCATAAATAATTTATCCGATTTGACGGCAATAAATCATATTTTCTCATCGGTGAACCTTTAACTATCACTCTTTCTTATCTGAAACCGAAGTTATATGATTTGAACGGAGAGTTGCTACTAATTAATGGATAATTTTTTTCGTAAATGCACACTAACATATTCTTCTTTTTTCGGGAATCGACTTTGCATGCTTTGTCATTTTGCATACAAATAACAAAAGTTTCATCCAAAGACTCAAATGTGAGATCTCATATCGATTTGAATTTTGAAGTTTAAACTATAATTAAATGTCAAGGCTACAAGTTCATTCCACAAGAAGTATTTTATATCCTAAAGTGAAATTCTCTGATGTACATCTGAATTATTCAGACTCCAACGCAAGTATAAAACACATATAAGAAACCAAAAAAAAAAAAAGAAGTGTTGAACGATGCACGGGGCAATCCAATAAAAGTACCTTTCAAAGTATAAAAGTCGAAAAAATGGATTTGATTTTGACCCATGAAAGCTTCCTTCATGCAATTCTAGGTGGAGTAACTAAAACTCGGACTAGGTCAATATACCTAGTTTTAAGACCCAGTCAAAGTCAAGTCATTTTCTTTTTTATTCCATTTAGCCAAAGGTTAACTTTATATCTTTCACTATATCTTTAAAGAAAACAATTACCGATCTTGTTCCATTCTGAATCTTGAATTCAAAAAATGCCTACTTTTTAAAGTATGGTGACTAGACCTAGTCAGAAAATATTGGAGGAAGGGGCCGAGACAGGGGCTGGCAAATCCAATTTCCAGAATATGGTTATAATTGATTTGAAGGTGTTGCATCACTGAATCTTGGACTGCTTCAAATGCCACATCCCCAGATTTTTGTGCTATAAGTTTTAAAATGTATGTTATTTAAGTTTTCTCTGCTTTGTAGTCTGTTTCCTCCCCTTTTCTCCTCTATGACCCGTTCTTCTTTTACATTAAACTAGGGCTGGGCATAAATACCGAAAACCGAAAAATCGAACCGAACTGAAACTTCAACGAACCGAACCGAACTGAACTAGTTTGGTTCGGTGTTTGGTGTCCACCATAAAAAAACGGAAACCGAAATAGCCGAACCGAAGTTTGATAAAACCGAACCGGAAAACCGAACGCGCACCGAAATTTAATACATTACCCCAAAAAAATTAAAATAGTCCAGGCCCATTAAGTTTAAAGCAAAAAAAAAAAAAACCAATTGTAATAAGACCTCTTTTGCATTTATATCCCTAATTTTCCACTTCAATTGAGAAAATCAAATATCCTTAACAAAGAAAGGTAACCAGAATGTGTCTTTAGGATTAATGTATGTCCTTTATGTGTTTTCTTAGTTATTCTTACGGTATGTATATAGAACCTAGTAATCCTATATCATGATTATAGTTTTCTGTTCTTGTGTATCCTGTTTGTTTGATTTTGATTTCAATTTATCAGTTTTATGTTTATTGCTTTTGAAAATATGAATTAGTGTCAATGGAATCGCTTCTAATATTATATCAAAAAAACCGAATCGAAAAAACCAAAACCGAACCGAACCGAACTTTAAAAAACCGAAACCGAAAGAACCGAACCGAACTAGTTTGGTTCGGTGTTCGGTATCCACCTTCAAAAAATCGAACCCGAAATAGCCAAACCGAAGTTTGATAAAACCGAACCGAAAAACCGGACGCCCATCCCTACATTAAACTAAGCAAAAAATGAATTGGGTTGAAGAGAACTCTTGGAGTAGGATAGAATTTGTTGCCGGAGATCACATGTTCAAGTCGTGAAAATAGTATCTTATATAAATGTAAGACAAGACCGCATACAATAAACTCAAACTGGTCTAAACTTTTTCTCGAATCTCTCGCATAGCAAGAGCTTAGTGCGCTGAACTATTGTCCATAATTTTTTATGCAGAAATTGGATCGTCATTTCTAGCTAAATGATTCTAGTTAACTTTATCTAAATGAAATAAATAATCTCTTTTGGACCTAAAGAGCTGATGTAGAAATTCAGTAACTAAAAATAGTTATTATTATGAAATTTTACTTGCGGAATTTGAATGATAGTGATTATTTTTCGGTTACGCAAATTGAGAAGGGGCTATGGGTTTTTTTTTTTTTTTTTTTGGGATTTTTACAAAAATCTACAAACCAACATAATATATTACACATACGTAACCATATTTTCAGTTTACTTCGCATAACCAATTTTTTTCGCAACAACGCTTATACGCACGATATACAACATTATTTGTTGTATACGACCTTATACAGACATTATACACGCAACATTATACACTTACAGTAAACAATATGTTTAAGGAAAACTGAGCTAAACCGGGTAATAAAGAAAAAACTGGGCTGAATCGGTCTTTCCCAGTAGACATAGAGTGTAATTTCCCCCTTTTTTACTTCGAAATGAATGATGATCAACACCACAGTACCACACCAAGGAGACAAGTAGGCTCATTCTGTTGATAATGTGTACCACGACAAGGTGTCAAGAGGACCCCTCAGCCTCACAACCAAGTCGCTGTTTCGAGTAGATCCATTCTCGTAATAGTATATGGACAGTAAGAACAGCAGTCGTTAGACAGGTATACCCTAATCATGACAATATCCATTCTGAAATCTCACTTGCATCAGACACAAACATGTTGGCTGTCAAATGTAACAACAAAAGTCGCACTAGAAAAAAGGGATAAACAAAGCTAGCTGTCGACAGGGAGCCCTTGGCTATTATATTGCACCCATAGAAGAAGATGTACCCATTTAAGAATTTAAGTTATATGTATATATATATTATCGGTGTAGAGAAAGAAAGTCAAATACATATGCAGCCTTTAAACTTGTTTGATACTTTTACTTTGATATCTGAATTAGGACAAGTATTTATTGAACATTTATGTACACCACTCAAGATACATATCAATTAGACATTTTTCGCTGACATGGCACGATGTGTGTTCTATGCTTGTTTGGAGCACCTGAGGTCTTTATTTTTTGTCGAATTTGTGCTTAATAGGAACAATCTTATGCAAACATGATGTATTCAATAAGTACTAGTTCTACTAGAAGTATCAAATTGAAAGTATTGAATGAGTTTAGAGGGCCGTCAATGTATTTGGCCAAAAAAGAAAGAAGATTGAAAAGGAAAAAGAACAAGCAATTGAATAAAAAGGGTACAAATGAAGGGGACATAATCAACGTTTGCTCACTATAATCCTCCAGCTGATCATGTGCTTACGTTACAATAATTCACACACTGACACAAAACCTTCGTGGGACTCCCATAAAATAATTTGTTCAAATCTTACGCACAGATTTTTTAAGGCACAAAACATAATAAGTTGCATGCAATTTTGTGCCCCTTGATCATTTGTAACAGATACTTGCTACACTGCTAGCTTCACTATGAATTCACTCGATAATGGGGCATAAAAAGGAAGGAGATTGTTGTATATTTGGACTTTAGTCCCTTCCTTTCGAAACTAAAATATCCACCTTTTTAAAAAAAAATAAAAAAATATCCACCTTTTTGAAACTGTTTAGTTTTTGTATTTCTTAATAGTACACAGTTGAACATAGTAATATACTATTCAGCCGGGAAAAAGAGTGGCTAAAAAAATAGTAATAGTACTCATTATCAAAAGCGTCGGTGGAAGCAAATACTCCAGTATATAATAATTATATAGACCAATTTTTTTGAAAACTGAGTACAATTAATTGGAATATGTGAACTAAACCCTGTTGATCAGATTTAGATGCACTGCTCTATCTCAGTGACTAATTTTCTTTTACCGAGTATTTTCTTTTACCGAGTATCTTATTTCCTATTCCTAAATCCTAACCACTATTACACTATAAAGTTTCTTTAGAAATTACAGTAATATCATTGTTCGTTATCTATACTTATTGATCTGTGTTGGTTCTCCTATCTTTCATATTGTGCCCAATCCCGAAATTGGTTCTATACGTATGACCTACAACAAGAAAATAAAATGTATAGTTAAACTGTAGTGGGCAATATTAGTTGGCTACAGACCCCTAACGCAGTGGTAGGGGTATAGGGCTTGGCCTATAGTGACATTGAAGGCTTGATTTTCGATGCATAATTAGCTCGCTTGCTTGCTCATATTGGTTATATTAACCCTATAATAAGTCTAAGCCAGTCCAGGTCTTTAAGAGATAGCCCCTAAGGCCTAAGTGTGTAGGTTTTGCATCAATTTTGAAACTTAGCACACCTCAAAAAAAGGTCATTCATTTACTAGATTCAAATCCAAACATCTAGTTAAGGATAAATGGATCACTAAGAAGCACATAAGCGATCGATGAGAGGAAGTTAACGAAAGTCAATGAAATCAGCAGTTCCTCAATCCGGCTCAGTTCATGTCCCTCTGTGCATTTTCTCGTCTATACACCATTCATCGAAGCTTCAACATGGACCGCGTTACCATCTTCCATGATCATCCCGTTGATTTGGGTTCTAGGCCTCTATAAACAATCCAGAAAACAATGCCAAAGCAATTTCATTAGCTACTAACACTAGCTAACTGGAAAATGGAAATGGATATATTTCCATACCCAGTCTTCAGGATCTCCGGAATTTCCGTTCAGAAGTTTGTGATTCCCTTCTTTAGTCTTGTTATCCTTGCTTACTGGTAGCAACGAGGCTGCAATAGCGCGGTCAGGCAATTCTGCAAGAAACAGCTCACGCTTCACCCTTTTTTGACCCTTCTATTTTGGGTATTAATAAGAGGAAGATAAAACCAGATCAAAGAATTTGTTCGAACGAAGTTTAATACTGAATGCCTAACCTGGTAATTTTTTGTCAATGAAGAACACTACTAGATTAACAGTGTACCTATAGGAAAACAGTATGGGTCAATTAAGTTAGACATTTGCAAGAAAATATGCAAGACAGAACCTTAAGCCGGAAAATGTGACTCACCATGCCACAACAACGTCAACAGTGTAATGTTTACGTGATGCAACAATCAAAAAGCTCTGAGCAATAACAGCTAACCAAGCACATTGCTTTATAAACCTGCCGAGTCAAATCAAACAATCAGTGACAAGTTCAGGCCGTGCTGGAAAATCTTATATTCATTCTTTTCTTATTATCAGATTAAATTCAAACGAAAGTGGAAAGATAGTACACACGAAGGAAAATAAAAAGTCCAAGTTAAACATATAAATGCTGCATCATACAATTCTCTTTAATGCAGCACAAAAAAAAAAAAAAACGGAAAAAAAACATCCTGATATGCTCAATCAAACAACCCAACCCAACGGCAAAACTAGTTTTACATGTTGAATATTGAAAGAAAAGACAAAAGAAACAAAGGAAAAGCAAAGGAAGCGAGAAATCATCGCATTATTTCAGTTGTCCGTCTAGTACAACTGACATCAAGCTCTAGCATATCACTTGCACAGTTGCATTCGCCAGAAGTAAGGCTAAATTTGAAAATCAGACCTCCATTATATAAAAAAAACAACATAGTAGGACAAAGAAATTATATTACCTTCGTGTGCCATATTTATGATACGTCCGGACAAAGACTAAAGAGAATATCATATGCGATGAAAATATCAAATCACCACAACCATAAAGCATGCCCCGAGGAACTGCCATAAAGATCATTTAAGCACCAAAGTTAAACAATATTATAACCAAAGACCTAAAATGATATGTGTGTAAACATGGATGTAACTTACAATTAAGTAGTAGAACTTCTAAAACACTATTAGGCCGAGGAAGTGTGGCAAGCTTTGAACCCTGGAAATTGCAGAATAAACTGTAAGGTGATGCACAACGCATAAGCACCACTACCCAAAATGCAAACAAACAAATCATCAAATGGACCAGTTTTCTACCTCACGGCAGTGATAATTTGGACCGGGAAGTTGTGTAGAATAGAATGTTATCATCCGAAGAAATTGACAAGCCTGTACCAAACAATTATTTAATGAATTAGAAAATAGAGTAGATTAGTTATATGTAATAATGATGAAAAAGATACTCTAATTGAAAATTGACTTAACAAAAGGAAGATGAAAGATAAGAAAAGAGGGCACTTACTACTAAGAATGACAGGACCCTGCACAATATCAACACCGTATAGATCTTTTTGGTCTTGAAAATGAAAGGATGGGATGTCCACTGCAGCAAAAGATGAGCAACAATTAGATCAGGAACATACATATTTCACTTCATGGGTAAATAAATAAACGATAAATGTTAAGACCAGCTAATAACCAGTTGGGGGTTATGGAAAGTCATTCTAGCACCACATTATAATTTTTAGAGTCTAATGTCCTAGTTTTCCCTAATTTTAAAACCTAAAGTTAGTTTACAGTTTGCCTTGAACATATTCAAGTATGCTTGTGATTATGAACGCCTAGACGGTCTTCGTTTACCTACAAATTATATTGAATGAGAGAAATAGAATGCACCAAAATTTCAAAGCAAAAAATTTATAAAGATTTTATATGAAAACCAACTCACCAAGACAAAAGATAGAAAAATGGTGGTGAATACAGTTTCACTTATGTAAGCTTTGTCTGCCCCAAGCTCCTGGAAATTTACAAGGAAAGAAAAAGCAGCAAAAATATGAATACACATCTTCCAAAACAGTGAAGAGATATACATAAATAACCCGTAAAAACCAACCGGAAGAAAAAAGAAGCCAACGTCCTGAAGTGTTGGTCCAGGTCGATGTAAGTAATGAACCCCACGAGCACCAAGTCCATGGATGTACTGAAGAAAGGAGACAGATAAATTCCATAGCTCATGTATCTAAATTCACTACGATCAGGAGTAAAAACTAATAATAGGGCAATAGGAAAAGGAAATGATAAATCATACCAGGGGCGGAGCTAGGTAGGCTCCAGCGGGTTCCCTCGACGAAAAATTACACTATATATATATAAGGTTAAAATTATTTTTTTATGTATATATAGTAGATGTTGAATCATCTTGACTTATTCTTTTATTTATTTCGTCATATTTTTTAACCCCTTAGGTGAAAATCCTGACTCCGCCACCGCATCATATAGTAGCCAACAACACTTCTCAATGGCACTGTGGCACAAATGGCAACACATTCTCTCCTCGTTGCTCAACCTGAACTGTAATACTTGGCTACTTATGCAAGCCAATACTAGATAACCTATACTTTTAACAGGAAAAAAAAGAAGAGAAAATCGTAGTCATCTTAATTTTTAGGCTAAAACTGTTTTTTCAACCGAACACCAAGAAATAAAAGTTTCTTCCTACGTTTTTCATTCCCCGCAACAAAAATTTTGACTAACTTACAAGAAAAAAAAAAGGGCTAATAACAAAAAAAAAACAAAACAAAACAAAATGAGGTTGATCAAAAGGAAGAAGAAATAGAAACCTGAAATATCAAACCACCAAGAATATATTTCCAATTTTGGGCAAGAAGATTGATCTCTATTGTTGTCTCTGTACAAATTCTCTTCCATAGCTGCTTTCCATAACAACAACCATCATTAAACCAACCAAAAAAAAAAAGACAAACACATTATTTTCTTATCTCCAAGAAACAAATAAAAAGAATATCATGACAAAGAAATTGTACACCTAAAAGACCAACCTTAGAAGCCTCGCGACCAATGTAAAACGACATCTTTTTTTTTTTTTTTTTGTATGTAAATAACAACTTTTGTATTACATCATAAACCAACTTTGAAATTGAATGCCAACATTATTCTTCCTAAAAACCCAAATTAAACCCTCTAATTCATATGCTAAAACAAACCCAAATTGTAGAGGGAATCAAATTGCAAGAGAAAAAAAAAACAAATTTTGCACAAGCAATAAGTGCTAACAAGGAATAAAAGATGTGGGTAAGTTGAAGGAAAATCAGTCTAACAGGAAATATTTTTTTCTTTAAAATTTCCTGCAGATTGATTTTCCTTTTTTTTTTTTCTCTCTCTAAAGTTAGAAATTGGTAATGCTACTTTTCTTATGTGTGATTTTTCTAAGTTTTTTTTTTTTTTTTTTTTTTCTCTCTTTTTGTTATGTGTTTGGATTTGTGTTGGTATGTCTGCTAAGGAGTTGAACACGGAGCGACAGTTTAGAAAAACGGTGGAAACATTTTTTTGCTTACAAATAATACACAGCTTTTGAGAAAAGAAGCTAATATGAAAATTTACGTTAGGCTATCAAAACAGGACAAAATTAGATATTCCTGATAGTGACATCCAAAATTAATTCATTTTACTTGTTTTATATGTCTGTCAAGATTTTCTATTTTATTTTACATGTACTCCCTCTGATCCGAGGGCGGAGCCAAGCTCATTCGAATCCCCTTCAGCGGAAAATTACATTATTTATATTTAATTAAAATTATTTTTTTATATATATATAGTGGATGTCGAACACCAT
Organism: Lycium barbarum; assembly: GCF_019175385.1. Lineage (NCBI taxonomy): Eukaryota > Viridiplantae > Streptophyta > Magnoliopsida > Solanales > Solanaceae > Lycium > Lycium barbarum. The sequence goes on from NC_083344.1 coordinate 121,761,537, forward strand.
TATTGAAAATCTTATCTCCGTCACTGCTCTGATCCTATTTATGTGACATAGTATAAAGTTTATAAGAAAAAATACAAAAGTAGAAATTTATAATTTAAAACATGTCATATTATTTACTTGGATATAAATCTTGTGAAATTTGTGCCTTAATTGGAGCAGTGTTTTTCAATTTTCAGAAGAAACAAAATATTAGGTGATTTGTTCTTCTCTATTCTAGCCTTAGAGTTATCTGGTCTCTGTTGTTGGTGGGAGGTGGTAGGTATCCCGTAACATTAGTGGAGGTGCGTGCAAGCTGACCTGAACACCAGGAAAATAAAATATAAATTTTCATATTATTTGTGTAGTTATAAAAGAAATTCATTAAGGCTAAAATAAAAAAATAAAAAATCAATTATTTAAAAATGTGGTTTTTCTTCTTTAAACAACTTTAAAAATAAATATATCACATAAATCGAAGCAGAATATTACTCCCTCCGTCCCATATTACTTGTCAATTTTCCTCTTTTCACGCCCCTTAAGAAATAAATAATAGTTTATTTTTACTACATTACCCTTATCTCTCCAAGTAAATGCGCTCTAAGCAATATTGGTTACTTTTAAAAGCAATTAATATTAAGGACAAAATAGGAAAAATGTAATTAATTCTATCGTGGTTTTGTAAATGGACAAGTATTTTGAAACGGACATTTTTAATAATATGGACAACTAATATGTGACGGAGGGAGTAAATAATAACCTTGCATAGGAGATGACAGGAAGCAAATGATAATAAAGAAGAGACTGCTGAAATTCAAACTTGAAATACTAATTATAGGCTCTAAACAACTACGTAATCCTATGTAGATAATGAATTAATAATGTGCCAAGTAATAAAATTTATGATTATAGCAGTGCATTTTATTTAAGAAAAAGAATGATACCCACGTTCTAATTCTGAAAATAACTGAATCTAAAGTATCTAACGAACCCAAGCTCTTAAAAATGTAAATAAAAGGCACTATGTAACGTAAGTACATTTGCACATGGAAGTAAAGATGAACGAAGTTAAAGTTCGTTGAAAATCAGAATTAATAGTAGTAGTAGTTATTTATACTCCAGTTTATTACATACAGTAATATAATGAGTAAATCCCATTTTACCCCCCTAACATTTAAGGGTTGGGAAAGGATACCCCTCACATATTGAATGAGAACGATAACTCCCTATCTAATATTTTTCGGTGAGAATCTTTTATTTTTAATAAAGATCTTTTTTTCATTTTCTTTCTAGAATTAAATACAATATATAACTCTTATTATTGTCTCATTCACCTATTCCGCTGAAAACAATGTATAACAACTACTTGAAAAAATCTGTTAATAAATTTCAAGCTAGATGTCGTTGTTTTTTTTTTTTTTTTTTTGGACTAGAGGGCCAGGATCTTAATTATTATACAATCTAGATACAATCTAGTATCAGTACCCGCGCGAGCAGACGATATTAAAAAACACTAATCTATGTTAAATTGTGATGTCGCTTGTTTGAGGACATTGTATCATAATAAAATGTTAAGTATCATCTAATTTTCGATATAATACACTCAAATTAACGATATTTCTGTGAAATTAAAATAAACAAATTAAATATTTTTAAATATATTTGATTTAATCTTTAGATTTAATTCATAATAAACACACACACATACACACACATCTCTCTCTCTCTCTCTCTCTCTCTCTCTCTCTCTCTCTCTCTCTCTATATATATATATATATATATATATATATATATATATATATATATTCCGTAAATACTTTTCTTACTATGTGTATATGAGAAAAGTATTTACGGAATATGATGAAACTTTCTCTTGTTATTTATCGTAAGTAAGAGATATTGATAAATTTAATAATTACTACTTAGCACTATTTTACATAAGCAATTGAATTATCTTCTTTTTTGTTTCCAGTCCACAAATTTTGTGTTTTAATTTTAATTGTTAATATATACATATACAATATATATATATATATAATATATATATATATATATATATATATATATAGAGAGAGAGAGAGAGAGAGAGAGAGAGAGAGATGAAAGATTCAAAACTTGGCCATATAGAGAAAAATATATGTAAGATTTAACAAAGATTAAATCTCGTTTCAATGGCTAGTTTAGTGACTTTTTATTATTTTATTGAAAATAATTACTTATTCTCACCGAAAAATATTAGATAAGGGACTATCGTTCCCATTCAGTATGTGAGAGGGTATCGTTTCCTAAGTCTTAAATGTTAGGAGGATAAAGTGGGATTCACTGTAATATATAATAGTATAATAGAAAAATTGTACGTAAAAGAAAATTGTTGCTACAGATGTTTACAATATCTAAAGTCACGAGGGTCCCGGCTCGATATCCCAGACTCAATTTATCTTTTAAAACAAATCCTAACTGAGTAGGACTACCTTTTTTTCTTTTATTCGACAATTTTGCTATTTTTGAAATTTGAGTTTTGAAATAAAAATACCAAAATCTTTGGGGAAATCTATCCATAATCTAAAATGCCTAGCTAGCCAGGTACGATTGATAGCTGACACCAAAAATGGGGTCTACTTTGGAATAACTTTTGTTTTGGGAATAAATTATTTGAAAGAACCATTCGTTTTAACCAATAAGCGATAGGGTTAAAGCCTCAAAGGGTCGTTTGGTAACCACTTCCACTTGTATGGAATATGCCCATAATTTTTCAACTGTTTAGTATGTTTTGTGTATGAATGTGTGGGGATATTAGTAGGTTCCTCCAATTCTTTATCATACTTTTTGGGGTAGATTGGTGTAATGCAACCTTTCCCACTAAGCAAAAGGTAAAGTTTGGTAATATTGCGAAATTACAGTGTAAAGTAGTTGGCATCTCTAACAGCTATCGCTCACTAAAAGGTAAAGTTTTCACATTATATTTTATTTGGACACTTCTATGTAATTTGTACCTAATTCTTTTTTACATCTCCACTTAGGAACAAATTCAAATATGTCGTGTCTAAAATCAAGCTTGAAGTTTCATATGGTAAGCTCAAGCAAAAATGACTGAATTTCAAGTAAAAATGATGAAACTTTCAGCCAAATATGCCTGAAACTCAGACAGAAAAGACTGAACTTTAAAAACATGTCTAAAGTTGAGTAAACTTGCAAATTTTTAAGCACTACGAATAATCGAATATAACTTAAACAATAGTTTCATAATCGGATATCTGTGCAGTTTCGGTCCACTAAAAGTCCGTAAGATTCAAGATTTAAAGTACTACTAGTATGTATGTACTACTACATCATAAGGTGGTATTTATTTAGTATGAATGTATCATGTTTAGATATTTCAATTGTGAATATATAGTTCGTGAAGGTAGAAAGGAGAGGTTTAATAAAATTAGTGTATTGGTAAAGTTTTTAAAATAGAGGAGAACAAGTTGTATATACAAATCACTAACCCCTTTTTGTACTTCCTGACTTGAATTCTTACCCCTAATGTAAGACGAGTTAGCTTATCACACGAAAATCAAAACGGATGACAGGAACATTAGGGACGTCTAACAAGCGGGCACACGCATTCGCCTCCTGGGCATAGGGGCGGAGCTAGGTAGGATTGAGGGGATTTTCTTTAACGAAAAATTATAATTTATATATAAGGTTAAAATTATTTTTTGTGTTAATATAGTAGATGTTGAATCTCTTGGCTTTTTCGTGTATTTACTACCTCATATTTTTGAATTTCTTAATGAAAATCTTGACTCCGTCACGGCCGGACATGTGAGCTTAGTTACTTGCATTGCACGCTTCGTTACGATCGAATTAATTTCACTACAAGTCTACAACGATCATCACTACATGATTGTCAACTCATCATGAGACATTAGAAACATTGGCCACTCCACGTCTCCACGTACATCCATTACCTATACATCAATAATCATTTGTGGTCCTATCTAATATAGTTGGTCTACTTGGCCTAAAACTAGCCCCAAAATAATTAATTCTATGGTCATCTATTAGTATTTTAATTTTAATTTTCAACCATTTGAAAGTTTAAATAGAGTAGATGACGGTTAAAAAACGTCTATCCAAAAAAGTTGTGTATTTTAACGATTGTTAAAAGATTCTAAAGTACTACTCCCTCTGTTTTAATTTATGTGAACTTATTTTCTTTTTAATTCGTGCCAAAATGAATGGTCTCTTTCCTAATTAGAAAACAAATTCACTTTATGAAGTGATTTACAGTCACACAAATTTTCAAGGCTTATTTTGAACCACAAGTTTCAAAAGTCTTCACTCTTTCTTAAATGTCATGCCTAGTCAAATGAGTTCACATAAATTGAAACGGAGGGAGTATAAATGTTTGTTTTATACCTCCAAAACGTAATAAAATCAGATTATCGTTCTATTCTCTTCTCTTGAATTATTCACTTCATGATGTTCTTGTTTAAATTCAAATTGTTGGCTAAACTTGATTCTTTTGGACTTTGTAAATCATGAGGAATTGTTCTATTCATCCAACAAAACGTATCGAAAGCATGAATTCTTTAAGAATAATGAACAATACTATCGAAACCTCTGTCGTTTTGTTCCTTTGATTCTACTTTTCTCCAACATCATGTAGCTTCTACAAAACTACTCTCTTGCACTCTTATTGAAGAACGCAAAAGTTGACTTTGTTAAATGAAATGATAAAGAGTAACGTTTACAATAACATTATATAGAAATAGAAGGGTGAATGGCTAATGCTTTCCTGTTTTCTTAGGAGGCGTTTGGCCATGAAAACCAAATATGTTTTACTTTTTTTGAAATTTTAAAGTTGGAGTTGAAGATGGAGTTGTGTTTGGTTATATTTTTTGCAAAGAATATTTGATTGTTTGAATGTACTGAAAGTGAAAAAAGTGAAGACAGAATTTTAGGTGTTTTTCAAATTTCAAATACAACTTAGTGAAAAATTCTCACGGTCAAACGGGTTCTTAGTCTTTCTTTACTGAGTTTATGTACTTTATCTTCAATTTAATATGTAATGATTACAAACCGAGGGGTCTTTTGGTTGGGTAACAAGTTATCCCATGATTAGTTATTCCGCGATTGTTATCCCACCATCCCAAAAGAGTAAAAATAATACTACAATCTTGGGACAAATAATTCTGAGATTAATTATACCATGATTTTATCCCAATCAAATATGAAATAAAAACATCTCAAATTTAATTTTCGAATTAATTATCACTTATGTCTAATACCAAAGTAGCCCAGAATATTTAGTTAACCGACCATAAAGGGGTATAGGCCTCAAATAATACTAACAAGTTTAGAAAAGTAAAGAGACGTCTAGACATAGATTAAGTAGCTAGGTAATTAACTTACGAGAATATGAGATCCATCTTCCTTCTTGTTCACCTTAATTTCTACTTGTTCTTTTTTTTTTTCCTTCGAAATTTTGAAATCACTCCACTCCTTCATATATGTTCGAGCCTAAAATCTTATCAAGTATGATGGGATTTTTGCACCAGCTTAAAATTAATATCTTGAAAAATATCTTTACTTTACGAATCAAATCTTTCAAAAGAGGCATCAATTTTCTATTTTGATCCTGAATAACATTTTCTTTCACTGAGGAATAGGCGAATACTTGAATATAGGTAGATGTAGGACATGAAACTAATACTAAGGGTAAAGGGAACACACAGAGAATCATGAAAATCTACCGTATGACTACAGTGTCAATAAAACGGTTTTATAATTAGTGATTGCAAAATCCATTGCACAATAGACTGGTCAATGTTTATAATTATGCATTTTCATTATCAAATCCTGATGTCATATTCACTACGCATCACCAAAAGGAAGAATGAAACAAAAAAGACCCTAATTCCCTAATATCTTTGCATTATAACAAGAATATCTTCAAGAAAAAAGAGCCAAATTGTATATGACAAGAAAGTACCCGATTGATATAATCAGGGAAAATTGAAAATATCCTCCGTGTCCCATGAGGTCTCCGTTCAATTCCAGTGAGGCAGAAATACTAGGTGATATTTTTTCATCTGTTTAAGTTTTAGTGGACAGAGTTATTCAATACATGTAGTAATAGAAGGTAACAGTTCCTTATTAAATTAGTCGAGGTGCGTACAAGCTGACCCGAATACAGAGTTATGAAAATAAAAAACAATTCACACTGATTTTTGCCACAATCTACTTTAACCATTTGATGCATGAACAAAGTCCCAGAACTCTGCACATACTCCTTACGGCCACTTTGTTTTGGAATTTGGAAGTAAGATGGAGATGTATCATTTTTTTATGTACCTGCTAGAATATTACCATTGGCCCTATCTGTTTGACTTGCTATTGCAAAATCTTCTTTAGGTTCTCGATTATTGGGCTTTATGGCCCCATTTCCAGTCTGCAATTTGCCAGAAAATATGAAGCAGCTAAAAGAAGTACTTCAGTAGCCACGTAATACTTAGAGAACTGTGTGATTTCACATTTTCCAGCTCCCATTGTAGGAAATCAATCCGATTGATGTATGATAGTCAATATATATAAAGTAGATATCTAACTGTCATCATAATACTAGGCTAAATTATAGGACCTAATTAGCTATACATAAGGAAGAGATCACGCCTAATATACATTTGCTAATTATGAAAAGATTATGTCAATATTTACGTTGACTATTTCATAATCTATCACACCCCCGCAGTCGAAGCGGGAGGTTGTCGTACGCTTAAACTGTCCCTGAAATCATCAAAAAGTACGCGCGGAAGACCTTTAGTGAAAATATCTGCAATCTGGTAACGGGACGGGACGTGAAGAACACGAACTTCTCCACCGGCAACTTTTTCACGTACGAAATGTATGTCCATCTCAATATGTTTACTGCGTTGGTGCTGGACTGGGTTACCTGATAGGTATATGGCACTAACATTATCACAATAAACCAATGTAGCTGTCCGGATGGGACAACGGAGCTCCAAAAGAAGGTTTCGAAGCCAACAGGACTCAGAAACGACATTAGCCACACCACGGTATTCGGCCTCGGCACTCGACTTAGACATAGTAGATTGCCGTTTGGATGGCCATGAGAGTAGATTATCGCCAAGGAAAACACAGTAACCGGATGTGGATCGGCGAGTGTCTGGACACCCACCCCAATCTGCATCTGTATAAGAAACAAGAGAGGCAATGGAGGATTTGTACAGATGGAGACCAAACTCAATAGTACCTTGAATGTATCGTACTATGCGTTTAAGAGCATTCATATGTTCAACTTTTGGATCGTGCATGTGAAGGCATACTTGTTGAACTGCATAGGAGATGTCTGGTCTTGTGAACGTAAGGTACTGCAACGCGTCGGCCAACTTATGATATTGAGTGGGATTATCGGAAGAAGGCCCGGCAGTGGCGCAAAGTTTGGCTTTGGTGTCGACCGGTGTCTGACTTGGCTTACAGGCAGTCATGCCTGCACGCTCTATAATATCTGCTGCATAATTTTTCTGAGAGAGAAACATGCCATGTGAAGTGCGGGTAACAGCAATACCCCGAAAATAGCTTAAAGAACCCAAATCCTTCATAGCAAATTCGGCACTAAGCAGAGACATGATGGATTTTCTGAGAGCATCTGAAGAAGCTGTGAGAATAATATCATCAACATATAGCAGAATGTAAGCTATGTCAGAACCTCGACAATAAATAAAGAGAGAGTGATCAGATCGGCTATGTGAAAAGCCAATAGTGGAGACATAGTCTGCAAAATGTTGGTACCATGCACGGGGAGCTTACTTAAGCCCATATAACGATTTCTTCAAGAGACAAACATGATGAGGATGTTTTGGATCCTTAAATCCAACAGGCTGATGCATATAAACAGTCTCATTAAGATTACCGTGTAGAAAAGCATTCTGACATCCAACTGATGAATGGGCCAAGAGTGTGCAAGTGCAATGCTCAATACAACACGAATAGTAGCCGGTTTGACAACCGGACTGAAAGTCTCGTCGCAGTCAACTCCAACCTGTTGAGACCTGCCATCACCTACAAGACGGGCTTTGTGCCTCTCAAAAGAACCATCAGATTTCTTTTTATGACAAAAAATCCATATAGAACGAATAAGATTTACATCAATGGGACGGGGTACCAACTCCCACGTCTTATTTTTAATTAGAGCATCATATTCATCAACCATGGCAGCTTTCCAATTGGGGTCATTTAAAGCACTCACCGGATTTTGCGGGATGGGCGAAATGGAGGTAGTGGTGGAAGTGTTTAAATTAAACGGTTGTTTGGGCTTATAAATCCCATGTTGGCTTCTAGTGACCATGCGGGTGGGCTACTGGGTAGTGGTAACAGGTGCAGGGGGAAGGTACGTTGGACTTGGTAGGGACAAAGGATCGGGCTGGACCGCAGGGGAATGGGCTAGGGGTGACGGGTCCGTAGCTGGCGTGCTACTGGACGGGTGGTTCGGGGATTCAGTCGGGTGGACCGTAGGCTCAACGGGTGGAGTGGGCCGTGACAGAAAGTGCAAAGTGTATGGAGAAATCCCATGGTCCAAAAAATCATAAGAAGTTGGGGTTGGTGTGTGTAATTTTGAGAAGGGAAATTGAGTTTTCTCAAAGATGACATGCCTTGATATTATGATTTTGTTGCTTGATAAATCATAACATTTATATCCCCTATGGTTCAACGGATATCCCAAAAATACACACGGGGTGGACCTTGCTTGCAACTTATTAATAGTTGTAGATGGGAAAAGAGGATAGCATAGACACCCAAAAACCCGGAGATGAGAATAGGAGGGGGTTCGTTGATAGAGAATTTGCGTTGGTGATTTATACCCAAGGACCTTGGTGGGAAGTACATTAAGGAGATATGTGGCCATTTGGAGAGCATGATGCCAAAAAGAGGGGGGCTTGGAGGAGTGGGCAAGAAGAGTGCACACTATGTTGTTAATGGATTCAATTTTTCTTTCCGCCTTACCGTTTTGAGGAGAGGTATGGGGGTAAGAAAATCTGAAATTCAAACCATTGGAGGTGCAAAAAGATTGAAAAGGCCCATTATCGAACTCCCGCCCATTATCACATTGAATGTTTTTTATGTCTCTTTCGAATTGAGTTCGTATTAATGCCTTAAAAGATAGGAAAGTAGAATAAACTTGGGACTTGTTAGAGATCAGAAAAGTCCAAAGAAAATTACTATATATATATGTTAATTTTATGGTGTGAAAGTCATTACAAGACGTACAGATCTTTGAGTGTTTTCTACTATAACCACATTGATATAGTATTGATTAGTTTGAGTGTTAATTACGGTTACATTTGTTATTTGATCCTTGTATATTATTTAGACTTGTCACATTCTGATTACATTCATATTATAGATGGTTAAATTTTTCTAGCACGTACAATGCATATACGGAGTGTTACACACATTAGCATTATGTGTTATTAAATTATAAGTAGGACCTTGGGATGTTCATGATCCGGTTTGGGGCGGTTAGTACTTAAAAGATGACCAAATCATTTAAGTCGGTTTTTTAAATACAAGAATCAAATTGTCACGACCCAACCCCGTAGGCCGTGACTAGTGCCCTACTTGGGCACCCTGACATACCTACCCATATCGAATCTCATACAAACAGCATATATGGCTATAACTGCTACATGCCGTCTCAAACTATATCAAACTTTATTAGACACATTTCAGCGCAAACATATACATATACATGTATCAAAAAGCCGGCAAGGCTATCAAATATGTCAAAAGCCGACAAGGCTATCAAATGGCGCAACGGCCCAAAACATATACAAAACGCACGCTGACAAGGCTGTCATAACGAAAGAGATCATATAAACACAACTGCACTGAAGCAGGCACACACACCCACAAATACGTCTACAGACCTCTATACAGACCAAACGAATCATATGGCGGGGCAGGGCCCCGCCGTACCCCGGAACAAATATATACATGCATAGCGAACAAAATATATATATACCAAAAGTGTATGCTCTGAAATGAAAAGAGCACTCCAAACGGCAGAAGAGGATGTCCTAAACTGGAGGATCACCAAACTATACGTCGGTACCTGCGGGCATGAAACGCAGCCCCCGAAGAAAGGGGGTCAGTACGAAATATGTACTGAGTATGCAAAGCAGAATGTACAGAAAGCAATTCTGAGATATAAACGAAATGGAAGTATCAAACATAAGTGCAAATCCAACATATCAAAATTTGTTTACTTTAAAAAACATGTAAGTCATGCATCGGGTACAGAAGAATATGGTCGCCCACCCGTCGATGGCGCCATAGCACAGCATAACACCAGAAAGTCTCAAATCTCCATATCCCCGTCACATATCACATCACAACATAACGCCATACACAGCATAACACCAAATATAGGTAGAACCCGACCCTCTTTTGCGAGTAGCTCGGTGAACCATAAACACAGCATAACTCCGGAGTATATCAAAATGCACACGATAACAGAACCAGCCCGGGACTCGGCGAAGGGAATAACAAAATGCACGAATAGAGTCGTGAGTAGTCATATGCATAAAATCAATATCATAAATTCAAACATAAGCACAACGATCATATTTGAAAATCGAAATAATAGTCTTAACAAATTCTTTCAAAATCTCCCGAATTTCATAAAGGGAAGTCGCGGGACCCACGGATGGGAATTTACCCAAGTCGGGCCCGCTTATGGAAAACATACTCGTTATGCGTAATGCAAACTTTTATAAAAATATATTGGAGCAATCCGAGCATTTATGTGAAAGTTATGGCATTCGGAAATTTCGAAGTTCTTTAAAGTGAAACATTTTTGCGCAAAGTTTGAAAAGCGATTTTTCGAATACATAACGGTTCATATTTCATCAAATCATACATAAGAGTGCCAAAGAACATATACGGATCATAACATGCTCGGATTTCGGATTTGGAATTTTCCTTAAGGCTCTAATTTAGCCTATGAAAACTAAGACATGCCAAAAAGAAAGGAAGTTGTCTTACATACCTCGAACGCACTTCCAAGAAAACCAATCTAAAGCTAATCCAAATCTACGCCTCGGGCTCCCCAAGGTCTACAATTACGCCAACGAATACCAAACATTAGCTAAGGGCACTTAAGCGATTCATTCCAAACTAATCATTAAATTCTACAGAAAATTCGACAGCACTTCCCCTGTAAGTAGGCCATCCCGAGAATTTATCTCGCTCAAAATCAACAACAACCACAATAACCAACCTAGTAACATTGATAACCAATTCGAAAGGCAAAATAATAATAGTAGCTCTCTTTTACGCCATTCGACAACTTTCCAGTTATTCAATTCTATGGCTTACACAATATCGTTCATACATTCGATTATCAACCCAAATCCATACTAACAACATTCAAGAACATTCTAAACAATTCACATAATTTTTCCAACAAGCCAAGAATTTTTCTCTATGTTGGCCAAAAACAGTCCCCTTAGCCGAGCAGCCCCTTTTTTTTCACTTTCCTCATTTTCAAGTCATGTTTTGTATCACAATCCACAATAGAACGATATGATTTTCATAAAATGTACAACTTACGTCAAACGCACAACTAGCCTCAAAACAGCCCACAAATTCTCAACATCAAACTTAAGTCATTTAAAGCTCATTTCCAAACTACAAGTCATCACAATAACCATTACGACGCTAAGCGATATAAATTCATTCTTTGCCAAACATTTGGGGCTACACACGGCTACATTACATCCATGTATACATATATTGACGATTTGTATTCTCTTCTCCACTCTACAACAATTAACAAGCTACAAAGAACCAATTTATCAACTCAATCACACAACACACACATACACCCCACACGGCCCACATACCAAACACACAACCCCACTTCAACATTCCATATTTCATGATTTCTATCCATTTTAGCATACTACAATAGGCATACAAGATTCACAATACATAAACAAGATGAAATCTTACCTTTGTTCTTCACTTCTTTCAATAGTTAGGGTTTGCAAATGGGCACTACTAATGGTTGGATGACCCAAACAACTCTTCCACGCTACTTAGGGACTTCAATATAGTGGGTTTATACCAAGAAATTAATTTTTGAGACGCTAGAATTGGGATTGATTTTTCCCTTGGTTCAGCCGAAAACAGTGGGGAAGAATGGGGCTCTCAAGTTGATATTTTTCTAAGTGTTGAAGTGTGTAGAATGAGTAAAGAAGACTACTTGGTCATCTTATTAAGTCCCTCAAATATCTAAGCAAGTCTGTGGCCCACACAATGTGTTGGACCAATTAAAATTGGCCACACAATGTGTGGGACCCTTCTCACTTACACGGCCACAAGGGAGTTTTGTACAACATTTTTAATTCCAATTTTATGAATTGTGGTCCCAATTTTCCTTAAGTGTTCAATACCAACAATTTCATATATAACTTATGTCTCAAAATAAAATCAAATGGTCAAAAGTCCCGACTTCAAATCCCGGAATAATCTTGGCCTTAAATTATCATAGTTAATCCGGGTTGTCCCAATGTATAAAAATACGGGACGTAACACAAATCAAATCAATTAAGTCAGTTTTTCCTTAAGTCGGTTTATGTCGGTTTTTTTCGATTTTTTTGATCTTTTCGGTTTTTATTGGTTTTTAATAAGATTATTATTTTTCTTAACTATATACAGGGCTATATACAATATAATAGGGAGAAGGGTTGGAGGAATTATAATAAAACTCAACAACTGAAATAGCTATCTAGATGAATTCTGTTTGGTTTCTACTATATCACCTAAGCCAACATTCTTATCAGATAAACATGTTCCAATAGTTAAGAGTTGAAACAATTTTGTACGCTTGAAGGAGGAGACTAAATTTGGTTTTTCAATTACTCTATTTAGATACTGATAATATATGCCTAAGGTTCATGGGCTATTTTTCCTTTGCTTTTTGTACTTGGGCCCAAAGAAACAATATACTACAGTGAAAACTTACATATATATATAAGTAAAATTATAATTTTTAAATATTATACGTATAATCGATTTGATTCGGATTTTTCGGTTATTTTTTACTTAAAATCAAAATCAAATCATATTTTATCGGTTTTTAATATTAAAAATCAAATCAAATCAAACCTAAAAAAATCCATTTTTTTTTTATCGATTTGATTCGATTTAATGGTTTCCCTGAACAGCCCTAGTAGGACTTATCAATGTAGTGCCGGGTTGCCTGTTTTGTTAACCACTAATATTTTCACTATATTAGATTACTACTTCTTCACTTCTCTCTGACGACTTTCGATATGAAAATTTAATATTCGTGAACAGTTGAAAAAGGAGCCCTTTCAACAAGGTAGTATCGGTGTACAAGAGTCATACAAGTCATTTATTTGACCATAATGTCTTTTTATCTTTTAGCAATTTTCAATTTATGTCGATTACTCCGTCTGTGTCAATGATATCAAAACCAAGTGCACAATATTATTTGTTTGTCAAATGTTAGGCGGTATGTGTAAAACATTAGTAATTAGTACTGTATTTTTAGGTTGAGCCTAAAACTAATTAGGCACTTGATACATTAATAAGATCCATAATAATTTTATGTTTTCATCCTTTGTTCTGGTATAAGGAGATATGAGTCACTATCCAATTTCATTAAATTAATGTTATTATATTAAGTTTTGGATCCATCATAAAATGGGTTCTCTTTGAAAAGTATTGTGTATAAATTGTACTATTTTCACTAGTGCATCATGTGTCTGTATTGGTTCTCTCAGCACAGTATAACCATTGGTTTGTTATATCACTTAGTTTTCACTTGTACTTTCTAACGGTACTAATTAGGGGTGCTTATCGGTCGGTTCGGTTCAATTTTGTGAATTACCGGTTCGGTTTATTGATTTTCGGTTTGTAAATATGCTAAACCAAAACCAAAAAGATATTTGTTATCGGTTTTCAGTTTATTGGTTTTTGGTCTTTAACGGTTCGATTTTCGGTTTAACTAATAAGAAAATGCTCCGCTATTTTATTGTTTTCGCTTTATCTTGTTTTCATTTGTTCATATATACGTTATACACTGCCTTCATGCATAAAGTTGACACAAATTACAAGACAAAAACTATAAAATGCATTGTAGCAATATTTCAAAAACAAAACAAGGCCGGTTCATAGTTCATTTGTTCATAAAAAAGGCTAACTTCTTCGGAAAGAAAACACCAGCTGCAAGAGAAGCTATAAAATGCAAAACAAAACTATAAAAATACTAAATAAAGCAGTAAGGAGCAGGCAGCAGCACCAACCAGCACCTTTAAAAATGAACAGGTAATTCATCTGAAATGCAGAGAAATATAATCAGTTATATCACCATATGAAATACTAAATTTTCATTCAAGCTAGGTATTGCAGCCAAATCAAGCTACTAGATTAACCATGTGATAGAATAAGTTACACCAACCCTTATAGAGACTTTTGGTGCCAATATTCTTTTTCACTGTACCAGTTATGCTAATCTATCTAGTACTACTATTTTCCTTTTTAACTTTTTACAATGTCCAGTGAAATCATTCATTTTTTCCTCTTTGGTGTGAAATAGCTTGTTCTTTTATACCAAAATAGAGCAATTAAATGTTTAACTGAAACAGACTATTGAAACTACAAGTTAGGTATTAGTGGTGGACTAAAAGTAAGCTTCTGCTTGATAGCTTTTGCTTGATACATACTAGTACTAAAAGCTATAAGACTATTTTATATTCTTTAGTACCTTGTTAAAGTTAAGACATAACTAGAGATGCACAAAATTAAACACCTAAATGAGATATAAAATGCTTCCAAAGCAAAACACAGTGTTTTGGTTCCTATTTTACAAATGTAATTGAGTGTCATAGAAATAAAAAGGAAAGATTATTGCAGATATGATCTAACTAGGATTGCATACCAGATCCAAGTGCAAAAATGAAGAGTTTTGACTCCACCGCTCCACATCAATCATCAAGAATGCTAGTATTGGCCAAATCTAAAAGGAATTTATGTTGATCAATCACAAAAATGTTAAACTGTTAAACAACTAGCTACAATAACAATACAAAAAAAAATATAATTAAAACATTCTTACCTTGTTCAAGCTGCTCGAGGTTATCTAGATCTTCTTCAACACTAACAGGTTGTTTTTCACTCCGAATCCAATCTTGAAGGCACACTAGAGCCTGCACCAATTTAGGAGTCAATGAACTCCTAAATGAATCCAAAATGCGTCCTCCGGTACTAAATGCACACTCAGATGTCACACTTGAAATAGGAATAGCTAACATATCTCGAGCCATCTCAGCAAGAACAGGAAACCGAGGTGAGTTTATTTTCCACCAAGACAAGATCTTAAAGTTAGGCCTTTCAACTTCATTTTCTTCACTAAGATATTTTTCCAATTCTGTTTTAGAATCTGCTGCTGCATTTCCAGCTTTACGTTTCATTAGATCATCCATGAATGACCCTAAAGATCCTATCGATTGGATAGTACTACCTGAACTTGAAGGCAGTGGACTAGAAGTTTCAAATGAAGAGCTAGATAAAGATGAAGGGAGTTGACTGCCCTTATCTTTTGAAAGAGACTTTACATACTCACCAAACAATGAGGTCATGTAGTTATTCACTTCCTTCTCTATAACTGGTCCTTCTATTTCCCCAAACATCCTCTTAAGTGCAAAACCAACTGAAACCAGCTTGTGACGAGGATCCAAAACACAAGAAATGAAAATCATATTGTTCATTTTTTCTGGATTACCCCTATACTTGTCAAATTTTTCTTTCATATTCTTTGCAATTGAATCCAAAAAAAACATCTTCACTGGATATCAATTGTTTCAAATAACAAGCAACCTCACAAATTTTAAGAAAGTGAAAATTTGATGTGACGTAAAGTGATCCAGATACCTTTTCAGTAAGATCATAAAAGATTTGAAGGAATTTCGCAACTCTCTTTACATGCTCCCAATCATTACTCAAAAGTGTACCTGCAGGAGTTCCATCTTCAAAATCAACAAACTCAAGATAATGCGATAAGATAATATCACGATCAGCATAATTCGAAAAAACATTCTCATACTCAATAGCCCTATTCAACATCAAGTAGGCGGAGTTCCACCTCATCGAAACGTCCAAACATAAAGATTTTTTACAATTGATATCAACAGCTTCACAACATTCTTGGAACTTCTTCCACCTCGCAGGAGACTACCTAATATATCTCACTGCTTGTCTAACCCGTTCAATAGACAAAGCAGCCTCTTTCATACCATCTTGGACAACAAGATTTATAATGTGAGCTATACACCTCACGTGAAGGTGTTTTCCGTTCATAAAATTAGCCCCCCGTTTAGTGAATTGCTTTGACAATTCTTTCACAGTCACATCCTTTGATCTAGCATTATCAATTGTGATAGTAAAATTTTTATCTAAGCCCCATTCACGTAAACACTTACTAATCTCATTAGTCATATCTTCACCTCTATGGCTAGAAATTGGATAAAAATTAAGAATCCTCTTATGCATAATCCATTCACTATCAATCCAATGTGCAGTGAGACACATATAGTTAATACGTTGAAAGAGGTCCAAGTATCTGTGGTAAGACACACTCTCTGTTGTGCTTCTTTAAAAGACCTCCTCAACTTCTTCTTTTCTTCATTAAAAAGATCTAAACAATCCCGCGTCACAGTGCTACGAGAAGGAATCTTAAAATGAGGTTGTGTTACTTTCATAAAGCTTCTAAAACCTTTCTTCTCAACAAACTTGAAGGGAAGTTCATCCATAATCACCATGCGGCATAAAGCCTTCCTACATTGTTCTTGCTCAAACTTCCAAGAAACAACAACTACATCATCCATAGCACCCCCTGGAACAGGTTGAAAAGCCTATTTCTTTTGACTTTTAGGAACATCTCTAGGCATTTTTGGACATGTTAACAAATGAGTAAGCATTCCCGTTGTACCATTTTTAGAGTCAGAATGATAAGTTGCACCGCAATGCTTGCACTTTGATTTCTTATTCCCGTCTTTATCAACAAATGGTCCAAAATGTTCCCAAGCACGAGACCACTTTTTCCTTTCTTGCCTTACCGGTTATATTTGACTCGTAGCATTTGAATTAGAAGCCTTACTTCCATTGACCACCTTATCAGTTGTAATATTTTCAGCCATGTGTTTGTGTCACTGTAAAATGTGATTTGTAAACAACAATAAAGCAGCAAATTGTCAAACCATAATGCATTCTAAACAGTGAAAGTACAAATGATACCTCCTTGAGCTTTGAGGAGATGGTGCTACGGGTTGAACTCAGAAATCAGAATTGTTAGTCAGAAACGGATGCCTAAAACGATTCATAATATGTTACATTGTTACTATTTTAACATCAATATGATACAATAAATATTACAAACAGAGAATCAAGAACAGATTTTATGAAATTATTAGCATTATGTTGCATAATAGCATATGTACTGTACTGTGTCTAATGGCCATATTGTGAGATATTTATAAGAAAACTTTGATATATCATGCTTTTAACGATCACAATCACCAAGTTGCAGTCCACCGAGTTGATTCCTACTCTTGTACTTGTCATATTTCACAATCCAAGTGATAGAATAAAAGAAATAACTGAATAAGGTGTCAAAAGTACTTGAAAGGCTGAAAGCCTGAAAAAATTCAACTATATAGCCTGAAACTGAGAGAATTCCAAACCCTAGTTTCGTTTGAGAAGACAAGGAGAGAGGCAGAGAGGCATGTTGCAACTTCGTATGAGAATTGAGAATTGGGAATTGAGAGAATATTAATATTAGTTATAACTGATAGAATATTAACTATGGTAAGTCATTTAGAAATAGAGTTTGTATTTACAAATTAATATTTAAAAACACTAATATTTAATTAGGAATAAAAATATAATTTTAATATAAGCTTATTGGGTTATCAGTTTAACGATTAGCTAAATTCTTAAAACCGAAAACCGAACCGATAACCCAATAAAAAAATTTATAAAATCGTTTCCAAACCGTTAACCCAATAAACCGATATCGATAAACCAATAGCGTTTTTATTGGTTCGGTTTATCGGTTAAACCGGTTTCTGCACACCCCTAGTACTAATATTTAATGTGTATTCATTTTACTTTGTATATGTCATTCCATTTGAAGTTATAGATAATTCTGCAAGCAAGTTTGGATTAAAATCCTATTATGAATTTATTATTTTTCAAATGTCCATTCGTTTACTATCTTCTTTCATGACATTCCTCAAGAGAAATAAAGAATTCCCCTCTCTTCTCTACAAATATTATTGTTCTTGCTTTATTATTTTATAACAATTATTCTATTTTCATTAATTTAAAGGCATTTTGGCTATTTTTCTTATATTTTGTGTGCGCTCTAACACATACAGTTTCGAATAGGAAACAGTGTTGCTATATGTTTGGGAAGAGGGAGACAACACCTTTTTGGACTGAAATTGGGCCAATACAGGGTCCTGTAGCCCAACAATATAACCCGAAAGCAAAATGGGTCATTTGCACTTTTGGCCCTATTTTGTGCCGCTCTTTAATCTTTGTCCCTTAGGACAAACAATTTTTTTGCGGGACATAAGTTTATATTTTCTTATCATAATATTCCACAAGTTATGCTCCACGACCTTAAAGAACTTATGTCCCGCTAGGCATAAATTTGATTTTGAAGAGCTAGATCAGCCCATTTGAAGGGAAAACCGTGCAATTTTTTCCTGAAACTGGCCTTTGCTAGCCCAAATCGGCCTCGGCAAGGTCCAACTTAAATGTAAGAATTTTACGCGAACCTATTTGGATATTGTTGTTTACCTAGTACTCATTCTTTCAAAAATTTGCACCGAAACTATTTCGGATATGCGGTGTCTGAAATTATACTTTGTCAAGCCGAAGTTACATATGTGCATGTTATTGCCTTGGCCATATCTGTTTGACTTGCTAGAGCTAAATCTTCTTCTTTTGTTCCATAATTGGGCTTTATGGCCCATTTCCAGTCTGCAATTTGCCAGAAAAAAATGAAGCAGAGAGAGAAATTACTTCAGTTGTCACGTAATGGCAAGGAGAAAAGGCAACTCACTGGCTTATTCTTTAGAGAATAAATCTATTCGATTTTACATTTTTAGAGTGTGTCATAAAGTTCAATCTTTCCAGTTCAAACGTCATGAAATTTAGTTTTTTCAGTCTAAACTGTTCTGAAGTTCAATTGTTTTTCAATTTAAACTTTAGGACCCTTAATTTTTCTGTTCAAAATTCAGAATACTATCAATTCAGAAGCGGATCAAAGATTTAAGCTCTATGAGTTCAACCAGTAATATTCTTAGCATTGAACTCATTGTAATTTTAAGAATATGGGTTCAGGTCTATTGTTGGTGGAGATCTATTTAAAAAATTCAGACAAACAAAATTGTCACAAAGAGGTTTGAAGGTCACAATATCAAGTGACATTCGGGAATATATACATATAGTCCCTCAAATTAAATAGCAGCAAGTACTAGTACATACCACAATATATAACAACCAAACAAACCAGCAGATGAAATCTTATAGTGGTAACAACAACAGTGCACACAACACCAGCTATCACATGTAGCTATAGTTTTATTCTACAAATAAAGAAACATTAATACCATTGCTTTCACAGTATATGAAGTGGAGCTTTATCATATTATATACTAGCATATACTAATATTAAACATGCCATGCATAATATTTCCTCCAAATTCAGCAAGTACCATTACACACCATAATAAATAACATCCAAACAAACTAGCAGAAAATACAGATGAAATCTTAGAATAACAACAGCATTGCACACAACACCAGCTATCACATGTAGCTAGCTAGAGTTTTATTCTGCAAAATAAAGAAACATTAATACCCTTGCTCCCACCACCACTTTCACAGTATATGAAGTGGAGCTTTATGATATCATATATATTGATATTTAACTTGGCATGCATAATGTTTCCTCTAAACTTCCGAAAGCACAATTGACAATAGATGGGAATCTTGGAGAATGCGACATACACTTTGAACAGACCCAGGCATCATTGCAATCGTTGTTTGAAGTGCAATCTCTGCCACATGTAACTCCATCAAATAGTCTTTGTCACGCCCCGAACCATGGCCTGGGTGAAACACGACACTCGGTGTCTTACTACATGTGACCGAGCGAACCACATGGCTTGCTAAATCATCATGAGGCATAACATGAGCGGAATATAACGTGAATGCATGATGAGCCTTTATAAAACGTAGTACGTCATAATACTTAATAAAAATACTTATTTAAACATGAGTGCGGAAATAACATGAATGAGCTAAAATGGCTATACTACTCCGAATGTCTGACATAACATAACTGCCTTGTCTAGTCTATGAAACCTCTATCATGAGTCTGACTGGAAAACATACTTACTGGGACAAGACCCCCAGCATACCTTAGATGCATAACTAATCATAAAACAAAAATTGACTAAACCCCGAATGAGATGGGGCTCACCAATAAGCTGATACGAATGCTGTCCTACTGAGCAGATGTGTCGTCCTGTATATCAGTACCTTCATCGTGAAATGCAGGCCCCCGGGCAATAGAAAGGGGACGTCAGTACTTAGAATGTACTGGTATGTAACACAACTGAATGAAATAATAATGATAGGAACTGAAACCTGGTCATGAACATGAATACATATATATATAAAACATGGTAAAAATATCATAAGTAGGGAGAGCAATAACTTACAATCGATCCATGGTCTGTTGCTTGCGTCCCGCCCGCAGAACACTCAGTCCTTGCCAGGGAACATGAGATTTAATAAAACATGAAAGGATCCAGTCATATGAGAGATCGTTCGGGACATGGGTGGAGCGATCCTCATCCTACGGTGGCTACGTAGTTTCAGGCTATCTGAAGCCCTCTTCGGTAATTAAAGCAACTCCCAAAAACATGAACCTATAAAATAAGTGGCACTGGCTGCCCATGGTTTTCATGAATATAACTTGCTTGTACATGGATATCATAAATTATAGCTTGCTTGCATGAACTTGTAAAACATGTATAGTATTTTCTTGAAAATAGCATAATATATCATAAACTAGCATGCATGAACCCATGGAATGAGATATATGGATTTTTCATAGATTACGAACAGATTCTTAATAATCATAAAGAAATATTAAGAACTCAATAATGGAATTTTAACAATTCATACATAATATAATCATGGACATGGACCTAGGGTTATCATGAGCATGGTATAGAAACTCTAGTTTTCGTAAAGAATCATAATTTATGGATTATGAGGCGTGGGGAAGAACAATGATGTTCCCACACGTAGATAATAACTCTACATACCTTAGTCGCTCCAAAACTTGAATTAAAGACTTGAGCTTTGAAGAAGATTTCCAAAATCTTGAATTCTTGAACCTTGAGATGGGTTTTCTTGAAAACCCTAGTTTAGCAATGATAATTTCTTGTTTAGATTATTAGAGTATATGTTGGAATTAAGTTGGAATAATTATAGTAGGCTTACCTTGGTGTTCTTGATGATGGAGAAGGGTAGAGGGTCGTTCTAAGGCTTGAAGGAATGAAAAATAATGATTTATACTGATATGGACGAATATATACTGTTCTGGAAAATTAAATTTTACGTCCAGCAAAATACTGGCCGTCTTTTGAAAGACGGGCCGTATTTTGAAATACGGTCTGTATTCCGTATGGACTGCACTGCGTCTCTTCAGTAAAATGGCCATAACTCTTTGCACATATGTCCGTTGGACCCCCATAATATACCGTTGGAAAGGTATTTCAAAGATATACAACTTTAATCAAGGAAATTTTCCCAAATTCTAAATAAGTTTTGAAATACGGGCCGTATTTTGAAATACGATCCATAATTAACGATGTAACCTCTAAGTGTCAAATTCCAGAATGCTCAGAAATCTTTGGTACCAGTTTACGACTTGAAATACGGGTCGTATACTGAAATACGGTCACTGTTCATGGGCGTAAACCACCATCTTACAACTAAAGAGGAAATTTCAAATTTCCACATTCTTTATCTGGTTTTCTAAGTCTAAAATCATGGTCAAAGCTTAGGTTAAAGGTACGGGGTGTTACAATATCTCCCCTTGGGATCATTCGTCCTCGAATGATGGGTCATGGTTAAGAACATGGCTGGACATGGCTTGAATACATGAACATGAAAGAAACATGACGTAAAACATAAGAGCTTGACATGGTTACGTGGAAACATGGTCATGGATCATGAGAACTGAATACGTGATTACATAGAAACATGTACATTGGGAACATGAAACTGAGTAGCACCTACATGAATGAGAATCATGAAATATATGTCCTTGATTTATGACTAGTCATTAAGAATCGCTACTAATTCTGGAATCTACAAAATTTTATGGCAAGACTTCCTTCATAATTCAGACCCTCACGACATTTCTCAAACGCCTGTCAGCTAACTAAAGTACCAACACACAACTCGCATAGCATCTTAATACGCATGATGTGACATAACATGATTACTGAATCTTGAATGTAGCTAACAAAAATACTAAGCTGGCTTGAACACACGAATATTGGTTGAATGATTACATTATTACTATGGGGTTTGGAAGAAATGTGTAGGCACGAATGACATGAGTACTGGACATAGGCACGAACATGATATGATTACCTGGGCGTGAGATGCATGACGTGGGACATAAATACACGAAGACTGGATGACATGAATACATGAGTGCTAAACTGTCATGAGATACGAATACGTGTGAAAATGGATATCGTAACATGGGATCTGAATGTCGAAAACATGATTGTTACAACATGTGGGTTGAATACTAAGGGCGTGTAGGATTTGGATACTTAGAGACTTAATCATAGAAGTTTGTATGTCACCATGGTAATATGAGATGGGAGTATGACTTAGGCTTTGAATGTAAGTGCAACTCAATGTGAATGCGACAGACTTGAGTTCTATAACAAGAATATGATCCTAACATAGGTATTCATAAATCTCTAGCATAGGCATGACATGAATACGTCGAATCTGAGTAGAATACTCCTGAGATAAGTACCACAGGGTACATGAAAAGATATCTATTTGAATATAGGAATGCACCTTACTTCTGATTATCTTGTTAGCTGTTAATCATGATTATGAATACCTTAGCTCATTTTGCTCACTCTCGTGAGCGAATTATAGAGGACTGAGAGAAAAGGAATTATTGGTACTATTCACATGAGATACTTTGCTTTAGAGAACAGACATGACATGATGCATTGTACATGGAGGACGTAACGTGGAACATGCGTACATGGGAACGTGATTCATGTGGCATGAAACGTGAATATCATGACATAGGGCATGGGACCATGAGCAACCTGACATTTACATAAGTACATCATAGATGCATATCATGGCGTCTGGACCTGATTTCATGAGTATTGAGCTAATAATAAGGCATAAGTGTGATTTGCATGGAGTACAATTGTAGGCTCATTCTTGGGTCAGAGACATAAGTCATGGATAAACCATTACCTTTAGGATTTAGATATACCGAAAGAATAGGACATGGTTCAGTATAGCTTACTCTTATCACCGTGAGTAAACGCCCTTGTTATAAATAAGGCTCATGAAAGAATGGATTATAGGCATGAATAATTCGTTCCTCGAGCATCTAAGACATGGGTAGAAAGTCACCTTGAACATAACGAGGCCTAGATACTTAGCGAAAGGAAAAAGAAAAAAAATCATGTCATCATGATCGTAAAACATTAGTTAAAGGAACATAAGCACGAATTACATAGAATCATGGGTAGGACATCCATCTTGGTTCACCTTCATTGTTATCTAATAAAATGATTATTACGATACCGCTATAAGTGGGATGCATAGCGAAATGTATTGGGGCGCAAGTATGTGGTAACATGGATAAAATAATCATAGGGGTCAAGATCATCATCAGATTTGAAAAGCACTTAGATGCTAGAACATGAACATGAGTATACAAGCATGATAGATACGTGAGACATGAATGCGGTAACTTTAGACATGAGCACAACCTGATGGAGTCTTGGTTCTTGAATTATAAGCATGGAGTGTAAAACGGTAACTTGGGCATGAAATAGGTACGAAAGGCATGAGTAGAGTACGTCTGGGCATTAGTACCGCATAGTACATGAATTACTCTGGAATTGGAACCGTTATACCCTTAAAACCTGCTATTCGATCTAGAACTTTATCTCATAACATAATTACCTAGTACTTGATCCAACGGCATGACAAAACGAACACTTTATCTTAGCTACATGAAACTGTGATCCTCTGACATAATCTCCTTAACACCTATGAACTTACGATACACATAATCTATTTCAGCACCTCATCGCACGATCTCCCTCTTAGTTTCAAAGGATGACGCTTAAAGCCTGTGGATCTCTCGAGTTAGCGATAAGTGGTCATCTAATGGTTCTGGTAATTTCCTCTAAAATACTGACGACTCATTTATTCTGCTTACTTCAAGCAAGTCTTACTTACTGAAAAAACTGGATTACTTAAATGAACGGGTTTCTAATGTACATAACTGGCATACTAGCTTTGTCAGTCTTGGGGAAAACTCTTTTCTGATAACTCTTAAAGTCTCTTCTTCTGTAGCTTGCTCTCTTACTGCTTAGATGATTTTCTTCTTTCACCAATTTCTATACCTCAAATTTAACTTAAATCCTTTGGGTTCTAACACGCCTTCAGTGTATTCAGACAGTTACCCACTTAGTAGTGCTAACTTGACTAAGTAACTCAAATCGTACTTCTACTAACTCTGCTGAAAATTTCTAATTCACTGTATGTATTCAAACTTACTTACTATGCTTCTGTTAACCACTTGCTAGCATCATATTCTCTAATTCTTCTCTGAGTACTAAAGTGAAGCATAAGATTATTTCTAACTTTTCCTCCTTATCTGACTCTATTCTGGGGTTGTATACTATCTTTTCTGAACTATGGACATGGATCACACTTAGGGAAATTTCATCCGTCTCAAACAAGGAATTGGAGCAACTAACCCCAAACTCCCTATACACTTTCAAAATTATATCATACTATACACATTAGGGATAAATACTTAATCACATAACCTAAGAGGGAATTATCATATCATTTATCTCATAGTAATATCTGCCTCTTATAGTAACTTACTAACATCATCTCTCTAGCTCTGATCTGAATAAGCTTAAATAATTTAAAACTAACCCTAAAAAAAAAATCAATATCGTCTGCTTGTGGTTTTCTTATCGCATAAATCCCTTCCTAGTCATATGCATAGATCATATCACAAAAATATATATATCCTAGAAAAGGTCGAGACTTTCTAGTATTACAGGTGGTTGGCTCTTAGGCTATTTCCTGCTCAAAACTACCGTGGATAATTTATGCCTGCTGCGGTTAACTTCATAACATCCTACCTCGTGGGGGCTTAAATATGAACCATCACCCTTATACTATAGCTCCATGGTCAAAGAGTCCAAATAAACTTACTCTATAGGGAATATAACTTACGTGTGCTACCATACCGAAATTTGTCTTTCAACTAATACTAACACCTGATAAACACACCACACACTATTTGGCAAGTCTTGGGTCTCGAATTTCCTTCTTGCCGCTTACACATTTGATACATTCAGAATTCGATGGAAAAAGAATGTTACTTACTGCTCTAAACTTCATGGCACGAATTAGAATAATTCCTGATGACTCCATCTGAAAGCAACATATTGATAATGATTAGATTTATATCTTTCTCATCCATTGAGACGTGGCATATTCGGTAGAATGGGAAACAACACACGAGTCCGAGTGATTTCTGAGAACATAGCTCTATTGCACGATCTAGAGTTGAAAGAAGTGAGACAAACTTAAATGTCTTGGTGGTCAACTGTTTATATGTGTGGTGCGCACGCACATATAAAAGTGACCCCACTGGACACGGTTTCATAGACTCCCTAAGACACTTGAACCTAGTGCTCTGATACCAAGCTTTGTCACGCCCCGAACCATGGCCTGGGCGAAACACGGCACTCGGTCCCTTACTGCATGTGACCGAGCGAACCACATGGCTTGCTGAATCATCATGAGGCATAACATGAGCGGAATATAACGTGAATGCATGATGAGCCTTTATAAAACATAGTAAGTTATAATACTTAATAAAAATACTTGTTTAAACATGAGTGCGGAAATAACAGGAATGAGCCAAAATGACTATACTACTCCGAATGTCAGACATAACATAACTGACTTGTCTAGTCTATGAAACCTCTATCATGAGTCTGACTGGAAAACATACTTACTGGGACAAGGCCCCCAGCATACCTTAGATGCATAACTAATCATAAAACAAAAGTTGACTAAACCGCGAATGAGATGGGGCTCACCAATAAGCTGATACGAATGCTGTCCTACTGAGCAGATGTATCGTCCTGTATATCAGTACCTGCATCGTGAAATGCAGGCCCCCAGGCAATAGAAAGAGGACGTCAGTTATTAGAATGTACTGGTATGTAAAGAAACTGAATGAAATAACATGGGACATGAAATAATAATGATAGGAATTGAAACCTGGTCATGAACATGAATACATACATATATATAAAACATGGTAAAAATATCATAAGTAGGGAGAGAAATAACTTATAACCGATCCATGGTCTGGTTCTTGCGTCCCGCCAGCAGAACACTCAATCCTTGCCAGGGAACATGAGATATAATAAAATACGAAAGGATCCAGTCATTATGAGAGATAGTCCGGGACATGGGTGGAGCGATCCTCATCCTACGGCTACGTAGTTTCAGGCTATCTGAAGCCTTCCTCGGTAATTAATGCAACTCCCAAAATCATGAACATGTAAAATAAGTGGCACTTGCTGCCCATGGTTTTCATGAATATAACTTTCTTGTACATGGATATCATAAATTATAGCTTGCTTGCATGAACTTGTAAAACATGTATAGTATTTTCTTGAAAATAGCATAATATATCATAAACTAGCATGCATGAACCCATGGAATGAGATATATGGATTTTTCATAGATTACGGACAGATTCTTAATAATCATAAAGAAATATTAAGAACTCAATGATGGAATTTTAACAATTCATACATAATATAATCATGGACATGGACCTAGGGTTATCATGAGCATGGTATAGAAACCCTAGTTTTCGTAAAAAATCATAATTTATGGATTATAAGGCGTAGGGAAGAACAATGATGTTCCCACACGTAGATAATAACTCTACATACCTTAGTCGCTCCAAAACTTGAATTAAAGACTTGAGCTTTGAAGAAGAATTCCAAAATCTTGAATTCTTGAACCTTGAGATGGGTTTTCTTGAAAACCCTAGTTTAGGAATGATGATTTCTTGTTTAGATTATTAGAGTATATGTTGGAATTAAGTTGGAATAATTAGAGTAGGCTTACCTTGATGTTCTTGATGATGGAGAAGGGTAGGGGGTCGTTCTAGGGCTTGAAGAAATGAAAAATAATGATTTGAACTGATATGGACGAATATATATTGTTCTAGAAATTTGATTTTTACGTCCAGCAAAATACTGTCCGTCTTTTGAAAGACGGGCCGTATTTTGAAATACGGTCTGTATTATGTATGGACTACATTGCGTCTCTTCAGTAAAATGGCCATAACTCTTTGCACAGATGTCCGTTGGACCCCCATAATATACCGTTGGAAAGGTATTTCAAAGATCTACAACTTTAATCAAGGAAGTTTTCCCAAATTCTAAATAAGTTTTGAAATATGGGCGGTATTTTGAAATACAGTCCATAATTAACGATGTAACCTCTAAGTGTCAAATTCCAGAATGCTCAGAAATCTTTGGTACCAGTTTACGACTTGCAATACGGGCCGTATACTGAAATACGATCACTGTTCATGGGCGTAAACCACCATCTTACAACTGAAGAGGAAATTTCAAATTCCCACATTCTTTATCTGGTTTCTAAGTCTAGGATCATGGTCAAAGCTTAGGTTAAAGGTACGGGGTGTTACAGTCTTCCTTCAAGTGCATTAATTACTTTACCACGTATCTCTCGTGTGCCCATAACTTGCGACACACTCAATAAAACTGCATCAAGATATGTGTAATTTATTTATCTAGCTATAACTATAGCAGATTACACTTATAATTAGACTTGTATGTAGTGGCGAAGACATGAATTTGTTAAAAGGTATTTGACGATCAAGTGATACTGATTTGAGGGACGCATAAAGGAAGATGTCGAAAGGTTATGTTAAAAGAGATGACTCTCAAATTAATGCAAATAATAGATTTAGTAGTCTGCTTCCCGTACTATTGAACTACAGCTCCCCTCTACGAGATGAACTCAACATAGAAGTGGGGAGGAAGATTTTTATGTGCATATATATGTAAAAATTACTCTCTTTGTCTCAATGTGTGTGACACTCTTTCCTTTTTAGTTGGCCCATAAAAGAGTTACATCTTTCTATATTTATTGACAATTTAACTTTCAACTTCTCATTTTAGTCTTAATGAGATGATTTATAATTACAAAAATTTCGATGAATTGTTTAAGATCACAAGTTTTAGAAATCTTTTTTTCCTCTTAAATTACGTGCTCACAAATTATACGAAGAAAGTAATACTCAAACTATATACACAAATATATTTTTCTGCTGAAGGGTATTTAACTGACCACCCTTCGACTGATGGTGTAATATATATTCTTAGTGCATCCAACTTGCATTCATGATTTTAAATACGAAATATGTAAATTAAACATGCATGGAAGAGATATTATAGTATGTAATAGTAGAGAAAGAGAGACAGATAACACTATTAACCAGTTAATAGGAGAACTTTGAGAACCAAGCCCAAGTTAAGAAATGATGCACCAGCCATGTCTAACACTGAGGAAATAGGAGGAATATTGCTGTCTTGGTGTTGCCCAACTCCTTGAGACAGACCTGTATTTATAGCGACTGAATTCCTGTTCTTGGCCTTCATTTTCTCATTTTCTAATACTATATACTTTGATGAGGCCCCTTAATTAAATCATAGGATAGGGGTACGTGTCCTACAAATTGCTACCAAATGATCTTATATTGTTCATGAAATGATTAATTAATTAAATAATGTTTTTATTGTGTAACAAGATATATCAATCTAGAAGTTCCAGTAAACTTTAACTATTTGACAATATAATATTAATAATATTCAATTTTTTTCTCCATATGTTAATTAAACCTGTAAAG
Source organism: Lycium barbarum (assembly GCF_019175385.1). Lineage (NCBI taxonomy): Eukaryota > Viridiplantae > Streptophyta > Magnoliopsida > Solanales > Solanaceae > Lycium > Lycium barbarum. Next base: position 121,790,908 of record NC_083344.1, read on the forward strand.
GGTTTTATGTGAAATTTCTTCATGGGGAAGTGGAACGAAGCTAGAGACATTTTAATCATATACCATATCCATCCTAGATTTGAGGTTAATAATTCTAATTCCTTTTATATTCTTCCATTGCAAATTGATAATGTAGTTCGATCTTAAATAAAAAAATAAAAAAAAAATAAAAAAAAACTGTAGTTCGATTTTCTTTTGTAATTTGTTTGAACCTTAGAGCCTGTTTGGATGGGCTTAAAATAAACAACTTCTAAGTTGTTTTCAGCTTATAAGCTGCTTTAGATAAGTTAAGCCAAAGGAGCTCAATTATTTTTTTGGGCTTATTTTATGCACAAAATGGCTTTAAGTTGGCCAGCTAAACACTCAAAAAAACTGAAAACAGCTTATAAGCAACTTATAAGTCAATCCAAACGGGCTCTAAAATATGTTTTGCCTATTTTCCTACTCTCCTAATATATGGAGTACTTCACAATAGTTATAGTAGGAGACCCACTTCTCTACTTCTCTTCATACTTTTTATTCTATTTTTAGAAAATGAAATTAATTAATTAAAACTCACAATCCATTCATTATGAGAGAAACACCAAGTAGATGATTTATGTTGGGCTTAACTAGCCTAAAGATACTCTTAGCGTGGCGTGATATTGTTTGTTTTTATGAGCCAAATTCCCACGATTTTCTGAAAAGTCCTCACACTATTAAGAGTATCCTAACAACTTATACATAGTTTCCAAATTTTTAACTACTAATGTGAGACTTTGTTCGCGCATCCAACAATATTCCCCTCGAACTAAGTTTCACGTTGCCCATCAACACAATTCACGGGTCTCCCCCTCGAACTAAGTTCCATGTGGCCCATCACCACGATCGGCCACAAGTCTTCCCCTCGAAGTAAGTTCCATGAGACCCATTACCACGATCCACGTGGCAATTCTGAAATTCACTATATGCCACCCACATGACTGACCAATTATGACACCTAAGCCCAGAGTCAGCTTTTTTGTGCACGTGTGTATGCAAGCTCGCAGGGAAGCAAACCGAATTCCATGTCACTCTGCCATCTCCGATATTCGTCTCTCGAATAATTGATTCCGTTGCTAGTTGTTGGGCTAAACTACACCAAAAATATATTTAACATGGTGTGATACTTATTGCTTTGAACTAAGCATGCAGATTTTTCCTAAAAGACCTCACAGTAATAAAAAATCCATACACCTTTTATCTAATTTCCCAACCTTTTTTCAACTACAAATGTGCTTCTTTATTCCCAATACGCCCAATAATTTTTATATATCTTGAATCATGTGTAAGACTCGTAGATATGCTCATAAAACTCAGATATAACTCAAATCACTCAAAATACTCAAGAAAGCATCATGAACATTTTATCCAATATAATGTAGGCATATCCTATAGGTTTTGATGCATAGTTATGCGATTTAGCAAATGAAACGTTCATAAAGCATGTCTAAAATTTAAAAGTACGCATGCTAGGTATGAGAAACTGGATTATAGGTAGGGTCATTAATTACTAAACAGGCTATAAATTTGTAGTCTATCAGCAATTCATATTGAAATTCACTGGATTGTTCTTGATTTAGCTCACCGGCATAAGTGGAGTCCGAATATTTAGTTAATGAGTTTTGGACCATAATTCATTTTGCTTAATGGGTTCTGGATAAATTATTTGACCTATAAATGAGTTTTTTAAAATTATTTCAATGAAGTCCTATGAAATAGATAAAAGCCAAAAAGGTTAAAATATATTTATGGATAAAATAATTTAGATTATCTTGTACACATACCTTACAATTTTTTATTTTTTTGCTAATAATAATCAATACATTTAGCTAAAATGACATTAAGAAACAAAAAGAGAAAGAAAATGGTGGAAAACCAGTTCTTTTAATGATTTTTAGGTCCTTCTAGCAAATAATCATACTTGGGGTAGTTGGATAGTTGACATGATCCCCCTATGCATCATCAGAAACAGGTGTTCGAGGAGTGACACTTAAATAAAATACTCTATCCTATTCATATTATACAATCTTTCAAAGTTTTCGTATAAACAAAAATTAATAGTCCTCATGAGAACAATATTATTCTAAAGTAATCATTATAAGAAAGTATAGAAATGACAACAAAAAATCTAATATTTGACAACAACTTAGTTTTATTGTTGGCAAATGAACTTTTTAGTTGCCAAACAATTTAATTTTGTTGTCATATTATTGATTATTGTTGCAAAAAGTACTTTTGGTAACAAAAATAAAAAGTTACACGTCGTTGCAATAACAGCCGTTGGAAAAAGTTTATGCAATAATTTTTTTTGTTGCCAAAAGTACTTTTTGCAACAATAATCAATTTATAGCAACAAAAAAAAAAATTGTTGCCAAATATCTTTTTTCTTGTAGTAAATATTTATCTCTATATTGAACATTTTATTTATATAATCAATTTAGAAACAAAAATAAGAAATAATTTCTTATTTTTTTAAACTTCAAATATTTAAAATAAATTTAATTTGTTAAAACGATTAATATTTGGAGTATTTCTGTCAATGTGCTGTGATTTGACAAGGCTCTCATCCTCGAGCTGTATGATTCATGAAGTGCTGCTCTTCCCTGTAGCGACCAAAAATTATTTAGCACATATTTATGATTATGGTGGTTGGCAAAAACGACAAGTCATTTAGGTCTACTTTTATTATTTTAACTTCATTAATACATGATTAATCTCAGGGGCGGTAGCATAGTACTTGGGTTCGGCTGAATCCAGTAACTTTGGTCTAAACTCTGTATTTGTCTAGAATTTTTTATTTGTTTTTTAATATGTATAAATTGTCTATTTAGAACCCAGTAACTTAAACGAATTAAAATTCCGAATCCACAAGCTTCGAATCCTGGCTCCACCGCCGATTAAAGTGAAATATAACAAAATGCAATGGACGAACAGTAATCTTTCTATTGATTGTTAGGACTTAGGTCCATCGTCAAAAGAAATGAAAATTGAATATTAAACAATCATGCTTAGGGTAGTTGCCGAATGGGACAAATTATTTGACTTATCTTCTAAATTTGTCTCAAGTGATCCTTAGCTTTATTTAAGGTGTTCGTGGGTTGATTTGGATTGGCATTTGGTTGAAATTGCAATTAAATCAATTTGATTAACTTTTTAATTATTAAAACAAAACAAGTAATATATAATATCCATTTATCGCTTTGATTGTCATTTTTATTTCACTTTTCAATTTTTAAAAACCTAATGGTATTTGTTTCTTTCTCAATTCGTTTTTCTGTAGTTAGAAAAGAATTTTTCATCCTTAACAACTCCTTTTTGATAAGGTAAATATATTTCATTGATGTTTGGGCCAAAATACACCTGTGCACAAGAAATACACCAAAAAGGTAGAAAAACTATAATGAAAAATCTCAGTATGATAATTCGGTAACTTCCTATCGAAGTAAAAGATGTTTTGACAAGATATATTCATATTTGTTTAACATTTGACATGTTAGCTTTTAGAGAAATCACATACAAAGATTATCTTAGATCTCCAGTCTCAATCCCTAACATTATGAATTGGCGTCACCCGTCAATCAAGACATCCAAATCACTTGTTAATATTACCCATATATATGGTTATGAGTGGCCGTTCGATTTTCGATTCGATATTTCCAATGTTCGATATTGATTATTGACGGTAGATGTCAAATACCAAGCTTTGATTCGGTATGATAAATCAAATTTTGGTATGGTAAATCCCGATTTGATTTGGTAATTCGATTTTCGTTATTTATGTTCACCCCTAAATGAGGGGGAGATGAGGACGGTTAAAGTCAAATAAAAGATATAGAAATTAAGTTTGAAGGGAGAGTCAGGAAGATATAATACCTTAATTATTGTGATTTCATTTTTATTACAGCAATTTGCTATATTAAATTTAAGTATTTTTAAAACATGCTACAAATATTTTTTTCACTGCTATTTCTTAAAACTACTCCAAAAGTTATGTTGTTTATTTTAATAACTAATTTAAGAAAGCATAGTACGTTGTAAATTTCCTACGTAATTTAATTTGCACTTGGTTTTGGGTAGGCCCAGAACTTTATTCTAATAATGGAAAAGAAGAGCCAAAGAGGTGACTTAGTGACCCACCAAGGCACCAACTGCCAGACCAAAAGCGCACTGAAATAGGATTGCTTCAAAACAAGTAATTGCACATTCGATTCTCTCTTTAAAAGGAAAATCCATATTTACTCTGTAGCGTTTAGCCTTTTGTGTGTTATTCACACGCCCAAAATGTTCCAAATCTAAACAACATATAACAATCCTTAGGGTAAAATTAATCTAGTAATAGTATCCGATATTTATATCAATCTAATGAATGCACCATAGATGACACGTATTACTATTCCAATGAATCCATCCAATAATAATTAAGAGGTCAATACTTCTGAATTCAAATTTAAGAGGTCATTTTTAGACATTGATATCTAATCTATTTGCAGTTTTCATTCGCCCGATAATCTATGTGCAAAAGTGGGGAGGGAGAGGAAACAAATGCACGAGAAATATTTTTCCACCATTTTGTAAAAGAGAAAAATCCATTTCTATACTAAAAACTCCTCCATTAGTTTACATCCCAAGTTTTGCAAGCACCTAGAAATTGTAGTTTAGTTTAACTAGTACAATCTATAAAGAGGGGTATTGAACCCTTATAAAATGAACAGCTATGCAATAATCACTGTTCTTAGAATTTACAGAAACATAAAGTGCCTAATCTATAAACTTCAGCAAAGGAAAACCTCGGGAAAATGGTAAATTATATTTCGTGTGATCTTTAAGTCATGGTTCGAGTCGTGAAATTATTAGTCATTGATACTTCAGTCAGGATAGGTTGTATATACATTACACTCCATTGAAGTGTGGCTCTTCCCCTAGTCCCTAATCTTGCGTAAATATAAAATACTTTGCGCATCGGATTGCCTTGTATAAAAGCTTTCCGCTGGCTTGTAAGATAAGTTCAATATTACGTTTACTTGACCTCAGAAGCCTTACGAAACAGAGATAAAATACTCTCATTTCCCTAATAAAATTAACTTATGTTTTTAACAAAAGCACAACTCGTGTTACTTCTAACTAAAAGGAAAAGAAGAGAAAGGGCGTGCACAACATTCTCGAAATGGAAGCGTGTTGAATCCTTAATTTTTAATGTCAACAAAGGACAAACAATATTCACTTTGTCTCCTCTACAACATTTGATTTTCACCTTTTTAAACCCCATACTGTGGTCCTCATTCCCTAAAAACTCCTAGTAAATTCAAATGTACTCAATTAATGCACAACATAACATCCCACAACTCCCCATGGCCTGGACTCACTCAAATGATCATTCCCACGTCCATCCAAGAACTCATCTTTGGCACTTATCATTCTATTGGGGCAGAAATACTCATTTTCTTTTCCCAAATTGGCCTGGAAATAGCAAAGCAATGTATGGTTTGAGTTTGATATTTGTCTTTGTTTTGGCTATTCTTGTTGAGTTTTTTTCCAATCTTAAGTTGGTTAAACCGGGTTCGAACCGGGCCGCAGCGGTTTTTTTCCAAGCCGGGGTACAAGCTATTCGAGCCGGGTTTGCTTATATGGTAATGCTTGCTGTTATGTCTTATAATGGAGGAGTTTTCATTTCGGCTATTTTGGGCCATGCGGTTGGTTACGTGGTTTTTGGAAGCCCCATTTTTAAGAAGGATATGGATAGATAATGACTTACATTTATGATTAACAAAAGAAAAAGAAAGATATATGTGCATGATTGATTACTGTGTGTTCTGTTTTCTGTTTCTAGTTTCTTGATTAGTTTTGCCTGAGTGCACATTTGTTTAAAGGGAAATGTGAAGCTTACACATCGAATAAATAGTTTGCGTGCCAAATATGAATAAAGGTTATAATTTTGAAGGGATGAATTCTTCAGGATATGGAATGAAATGAATACAAATCTAACATGGTTTAGTCAGACAGACCATTTGAAGTAATGAATGAACTTAGGCTTCTAGCAGTTCTAGCTGACGCCGGCTTCTGGATTCTGGGACTGACCATTTAACTATGTTGTTCGAAATCTCTAAAAATTCAATCACTCTATTTTATTTATATTGTTTGAACTCTCTAAAAATTCAATCACATTCATTTAGAATCCTTAAAAATTATACAGTACTACTTCTAAAAGATTCGACACTCACTTTAGGTAATCATGGGGTTTTGAATGGTCTAGACAGATAAGAACAGATTTGAGAATAAGGATCACTTTCTGTTTACTTGCATTAAAAATATACCAAAAAACACCACTATGAAAACAATCTCTTTTTCCCAGAATTGAAACCAGTATATTGCTATTTACTATCAAATAGCTACGGTAAAGGCATATAGTAGAACTATAGAAAGATCAACGTGGTCAAGAAATCGCCATCGCCAACTTCTTCTCCGTACATGAAATCAACATAGACCAAGCTCTTTGTCACCCTTTTGCAATAGGAAACTAATCATACTACTACATATTAACTATGTTGCTTGGATCCTCAAAAATTCTGCCATAATTGCGCTGCATCCTTCAAAAATGTACTCTCCGTCCCAATTTATGCGATACTTTTCACTTTTCGAGAACTAAACTTTGAAGCTAAATTGGTTAAATTAACTCAATCTTTTAAGCTCAAAATTTATGTATTTGAAAACTATATGAAAAGTACTATAAGTTGCAAATTTTTTTATATCAATTTGGTGAAAGGAAAGAGTAAAGTATCACATAAATTGAGGTAGGGGAAGTATTAATTTTAGAGGAGCTGACACGCACATATCGACATTTTTTAATAGCTCGACAAAGCATATTAGACATCTTATATCTCCTTATAAGAACTATACTACTCGAGACGAGTAAAATGGAATTTCATCCAGATTTTGGGGGATTCCTCACCAATTTATTGGTTGGCAAATCCCTTATCAAGGAGTGAGCAACCCCCAGATATAATGATTTTGTGAAATCCACCCATGCAGTGGCTGATGAACTGCTTCTTCTTCTTCAGCATGTCAAAAGGAGTGTAACCTTTACCTTTAGGAAGTACTACTACTATTTGTTGTGTGAATACAATCATGGGCGGAGCCACCTTCGGCGAAGGTTGTGCACCGAAGGGTGGTCAGGTGCACACCCTTCGTCGGAAAATTATGCGGTGTGCATAGGTTAAATGTTAGCTATTATGAGTATATATTTAATTTTGCACACCCTTAACACAAGTGAGAAGAAAATTTGCGCATCCTTCGCCAAATTCCCGACTCCGCCACTATATACAGTAGGTGCGTAACGGTGAATTTTATCTCTAATCAGTGAGAAAGTAACTGAAGTTTAACTCATGAACTCGTAATGGAAAAGATTGGAGAGAAATGATGGCAATTAGCCCTTTAATTAGGATTATGTTACAGAAGTAGAAGTTACTCTTCATGATTATGATGACTCTCATTGCCAATTATGCTTCTACATTGCCAGATAAATTCTTAAGCTTTGCTTTTAGATTACTACTCACTCGATCACATTATCATCCTCTTGCTATTTATACTCCACCTAGCAAATTTCTCAGTTCTGATTAAATCCCCACAGCTATATATAGCTTCCACAAAAAGAGAGACAGAGGAAATTAAGAAACAAAAGTAATTATGTCCTCAAACAATAACTCAGTTTCTCCAAATTTCTCAGTTCTAATTAAATCCCCACAGCTATATATAGCTTCCACAAAAAGAGAGACAGAGGAAATTAAGAAACAAAAGTAATTATGTCCTCAACCAATAACTCAGTTTCTCCAAAATCTCTAAGCTATTTCTTTACTGATACAAATACAAGCAAAATACAATCATCAGTAAGTTCAACCTACTGGATTTCATACACAAAGACACAATTCTCGGAATGGCCAGAATGTGAAATTACTAAAGGGGGCTGCTTGTTTCCTGTCTGTCTGATTTTCTTGCTAGCATTAATGTCTGAATTCTGTTCTTTATACCCTTTTAGTACAAAGAATGAAGAGAAAGGCATTAAAATGTTGTTACAAGAAGCTGGATTCCATGGACTTAGAATGTTTATGACTTGCTTGGCTGTTATCTTCATTATGACAACAGATTTCAGGTTTTTTCTGGTGGCTGTTACAGGTCATGCTGCAGGAAGATTTGTTTGTAAGGTGTACCAATATCATAATGATCAAGAAATGAGCATTGAACAACCATCCGAGTTAGCAACCAAAGTGTGACTGATACATTTGTGAATTTTTGCTATAAAAGATTGTAACTTGTATACTATTTATATACTTTATTAGCTTCATTTTCTTCATAAGAATCGATATATACTACTTCAACCATTTTCACTTTACATGATACTATAATTGTTTGTCTATGTATATGTGTGTGTGTGTGTGTGTTGACCTTAAGGGAACGTTTGATTATTGAGTGTCAGTAAATAATCATTTTATCGAACTACTATACACTTGAATCCATTTATTGAAAAACACTCTGAACTTGATATCCATCTACTTGAACTAGAAGCCCACAAGATATGCACAATGGGCAATTTGCAGGATTATCCTTAGTCGTGGGTGGTCTTTAGTTTTCGTCTCTCAAATTGCTGGTCTTTAATCTTTGCCCTTTGTCTAAAATATCCCGAAGTTCTAATTCAAACTCCACTGAGTAAAAAAAAAATGGCAAAACAGAATTTCGTAGCAAAATTAGGCATATTAGGGAGTAAAAAAAACAATTCTGCCTAACAAAAATTTGCAAGACGCACCTTTGCCTTAAGGCAGAATGTGCCTTAAAATTCTGCCTTATAAGGCAGACTTTTCGCGAAGCCTTGCCTTACATTTTTTTTTTTTTTACTGAATGCAGGTTCGATCCGGAAACTTTGGGGTATTTTCAGCTACTTTTTTAAGCTTAGGATAAAAATTAAAGACCAGAAATTTGAGGGACAAAGATTAAAGACCAGCAGCGCCTTTGAAGGACAATATGTAAAAAAAATGATGCAGAATCCGATCTTTATCCATTTAAATTGATCTGGACAGTAAGTTTCCAGGCCCTAGTGTCCTGCAGGCGCCGAGTTAATTTGGGTTTTTAGATATTAGGCCAAGGTTATAGATGGACCGTGAACTTATTCTAATTTTTTATTTAGACTTCTTAATTGAAACGTTGATCATCTGAACCCTCGAACATAAGATAAAATGTGTCATTTGAACCCCTCGTGCCAGCTGGGCACACGCATGCAGTCCACTTGCAGTGACATGGAAAATAGACCAGTGACATGGAATATCTGACCAATAAAAATAAGCCATGTCAATAAAAAAAAAAAATTTAAGAAAAAATAATTTTAAAATCTATTTAAATAATTTTAAAAAATCTGAAAAACCCAACCCATCCTCTCCGATAGCCCACTTCACCGCCGCCACTGCCGTTGTTGCCTCTACTGCCCCCACCACCGCCGCTTCAAAATCTATTTAAATAATTAAAAAAATGGTGCCCTTTTTTGTCGGAGATTTATTTAAATAGATTTTGAAGCTGCGGCGGCGGTGTTGGTGGGGGCGGCGGAGGAAGCAGCGGCAGTGGCGGCGATAAAGTGGGCTATCGGAGAGGATGGATTGGATTTTCAATTTTTTTTAATTATTTAAATAGATTTTAAAATAGAGTTTTTGTTAAAATTAATTTTTAATGATCAAAAATTTAAAAAAAAGAAAAAATTTGGTAACTCACGCTCTGTTAAAGCAGTGCAGTTCAGGCGTGTACCCAGCTGGCACGAGGGGTTCAAATGGCACATTTTATCTTATGTTGGAGGGTCCAGATGGTCAATGTTTCAGTTAAGGGGTCTAAATGAAAAATCTGAACAAGTTCAGAGGTCCATCTATGACTTTGGCCTAGATATTATGAGTGTAGATAGCTTCTATTGGCTCCATTTGTTTTCATATAATGGACGCCCGAGTCATTCAGATCTTGTACATAGTTTGAAAATTTTTAAGACGTTATTCATTTAAAGATTCCTATGAAATGTAACGTCTTACCACTAATCTATCCAACACTACTGTTCAATCACCCCCAACAACCTTAACCATACAAATGTCAGTCACCATCACCAACCACCTTTACCAATTATCACCAATCTTCATTGTTCAACAATGGGATGATTTTCTAAATTGAATTTGCAAGCGGGGGAACAACTTATTACTACTATTAAAGTAAAGCCTTAATTATGTTGATGAAGAATCATGAATATCTATGTATATTTGTAGCTAGTTGAGTTTTTCGTTAGTTGGATTCTTGAGGAAATGTAGTAGGGGAAGGGGATAGTATATGTCTTGATCCTTACACTATTCTTGGTGAACAGTTCTAGACTTCGAGTAAATTCAGCTCTAACCACTGCTGTTTCATCCCTTTAGTTAAGAAGGTTGTTTAGTCTTGTAATATGCTATCAGAAGTTATAATTTATTGATAATATTAAAAAAAAAAAAAAAAAATCGCTATCAACGTATATAAAGAAGAATATACTAATAAAGGAGATTCCGCCTTCCTTCCACTGCTCTTAAAAAACGCCGTGTTATAAATAGCCGTGTTATAAATATACTGAAAATGAAATCACAGACATTCTTTTATGGACAAATGAACAGTGCTTGCAAAGATTGGTTCCTATATTTAATTCGACACTAATTCTCTCCTTCTCCTTTTTGTCTCTTTTGTTTTTACATAACTGACAATAAGTAACTAAAGGAAATATAATATTCAACTAAACCCCACGTATTTGTTTTTCAATTTTACCATGTCGTGGTAGTGGATCGTGATGTATGTGTAGGATTTATTTTACTACTATATGAAAGGGTGGTTAGTTGAAGATATGAGATATATAACTAGATATTTTCCACCCAAACTAGAGAGAAGTCTTTTTTTTTAAAAGGTCGGAACAGAAAAGAAACAAAACAGTGTAAAAGTATTATCAGCTGCTATTGCAAGGGGAAATATCATATTCTTTGGTCCAGGACATGAGAAATAGTAACAACATTATACAAATTATTGGGTACTCACTGACATCAACAAACACTATTCCATATTTCTTTATTTTTTCCAATTTCTCATGTAATACAAAGTAGTTAACACAATTTTATCCTTGGTTTCACTTTGTATTCTTAGCTCATTAGCAAAACTCCAACCTAAATTGAATGGACTACATGCATTCAAATTCCTTAATAAAAAGAGCCCGTTCTGTTTTCAGCTTTTTTAAGTGTTTGGCTGGCCAGCTTAAAGTCATTTTGTGCTTAAAATAAGCTCAAAAAAATAATTGGGTCCATTTGACTTAACTTATCTAAAGCAGCTTATAAGCTAAAAACAACTTATAAGCCAAAAAAATAAAAAAAAATAAACTACCCCAACTTATTTTTTTTTAGCTTATAAGCTGTTCCAAACAGGCTCTTTATCCGACTTTTAACTATGACATAAAGTTACATTCATATTGGAAATCCGTCAAATGTTAAGCACAAAAAGAAAACTATTTCATAATGCCAAAAGTAATAGTAGATGGTGACGGTGCTAGCGTCGCCATCTACTATTAAATAATGTTATTTAAGATAAGACTTATAGAAGTCGGTTTCTAAAACTTTAGTAAGATTTACAAGCCATCTTCTTAAAATTTAAATGCTATATTTGCATCTTTAGCCTCAATTAATTAACCTAAGTTTGGACGGTAATCGTGATTAACGGATTCTAAAGGATGCCTAACCCCTTCCCTTTAGGATAATCAAGAACTCTTACCTAGAATCACACTAACTAAGTAGACCATTAATGGAGGTTTAGTTTTAACTTTGCCTTAGTTAATAATTAGGTGCCTTAATTTACTTTTAATATTAATTAGGTGGCGACTCTTTAAAATAAAACGAAATAGGAATCACCAATATGTTGTACTCTACTTTGACCCGTTTAAATGGGGTATAACAATGGACATTGCATAAGGACAACGGTCATAGGTGGGGGGCTATGACAACGAATGTCTCCGAGTCTTACAACGGTTTATTGAAGAAAGCTCGTGGATTGCCTGTTACTGCCATGGTCCGTTATACGTTTAAAAATCTTGTTGATCGGTTTGTTGAGAGAAGCACCCTTGCTGATTTGTTGATCGCGGATAAAAAGTTTTGGCCGCGCGCTGTTGAAAAGAAGTTTGATGAATACTGGGAAAGGTCCCTAAAGCATACTGACATGCAGCAATACAATGCAGCTGAAGGGGTCTTTGAGATTCTGACATTTGCACACGAAGGTAAGGGCGGAAATATCCATAAAGTCTCTGCCGAAGGGAAAAAGTGTTCGTGTGGGAAGTGGAGAAACTATCATATGCCATGTTCACATGCAATTAAATTTTGTGATATCCGCAGAATTCAACCAAAGACCTATGTTAGCAAGTACTACAGTTGCAGGTTTTACAAGCAAACGTATAGTGGAAATTTTTCACCGTTGGGTGATGAGGCATATTGGCCACCTTCTCCCTTCAGTTTAATTGCAAACACTGAATACGAGGGAACTTCAGGAGCGCAGACTACAACTAGAAGGAGGAATGAAATGGATATAGCTCCTGCTAGCATGGCTAGAAAGTGTAGTACGTGCAAGCAAAAAGATCATAACAAGAATCGCTGCCCCGACAGAAATCAATAGTTGTTGTTGCTTGGTGGTTTTTATGTTTTTTCTTAAGTTGTACGATCGTTGTTTCCTTATGTAATCTTACAAGAATATATAACATGTCTTGTGCCGTTTAATAGTTAGTATGTAATTTAACATTTACTATTCAGTTAATGTGTGACGTTTATTTAACTTATATTTTATTATTTATTTATGTTCGCATATATAACACATATTTAATTATTGCATGTATTAAAATATTTATTTCAGTTAATCACTGAAATTAACTGTATGCTTTAAAAATTAAAAAAAAATCAATAAATTTTGTTTATTAAAAACACAGCCGAATATGATTTAAATAGAGGCAACGTCTTACAAACTATTTTGTAAAACGTTGGGGAGAAAAATATATATTAATGGTATAATAATTTTGTATAATGTGGATCAGTCCACGTTTTACAACATATATTTGTAAAACGAGGACTGATCCACGTTATACAAAAGTATTTGTATAATGTGGATCAGTCCACGTTATACCATTAACTTATTTATTTTTTTGCTGTGATTTTCTGACAATGCAAAAAAAAAAAAAAAAATTGGGGTATAACGTGGACTCCTCCACGTTATACCCGTTTTGGTATATAAATGAAAGGCAGCCCCCTTTTAGTTTATGCCGTGTATTTTTATGCTCTTTAAGCTCCGGACTCGTTAGTTGAAGATATGAGATATATAACTAGACATTTTCCACCCAAACTAGAGAGAAGTCTTTTTTTTAAAAGGTCGGAACAGAAAAGAAACAAAACAGTGTAAAAGTATTATCAGCTGCTATTGCAAGGGGAAATATCATATTCTTTTGTCCAGGACATGAGAAATAGTAACAACATTATACAAATTATTGGGTACTCACTGACATCAACAAACACTATTCCATATTTCTTTATTTTTCACAATTTCTCATGTAATACAAAGTAGTTAGCACAATTTTATCCTTGGTTTCACTTTGTATTCTTAGCTCATTAACAAAACTCCAACCTAAAATGAATGGACTACATGCATTCAAATTCTTTAATAAAAAGGTTCGAGTTTATCTGACTTTTAACTATGACATAAAGTTACATTCATATTGGAAATCCGTCAAACGTTAAGCACAAAAAGAAAACTATTTCATAATGCCAAAAGTAATATTAGATGGTGACGTTGCTCAGTTTTCAATTTTATAGAAGCACATCTGATCATTTTTTAAATTTTAAAAAACAGAAAGCATTGGAGAAAGGAAAAGTCAAGGATGGAGCATCTTCAATACCAAGAGTCTTTGTTACACTTCCACATCCGTCTTGTATGGGCAACATTCTACGAAGCATTATTTGCACATTTCTCCAAAAGTGACCGCTGTTTGTGTTTTGTGCTTTGACATGCTCCTCCCCTGTTACAAATGAGAATCCAAAGTAACAGCTAAGCTTTTATTACTAAACGGCAAAACTAAAATCAAGAAACAAATGGAGATTCATGAACCACTATAGCCAAATTGCCACCATGCATACTTTTTAAAAAATTTCGCTCGATATTTAGTAATCGTTTTGAGGCTTAACTAGTTTGGATTCATATTGAATATTCGTACTTGAAGAAAACCCTTTGAGCCGAGCATCTATCAATAAAAGTAATCTATCAGAAATAACCTTCCCCATAAAAGTACGATCCAGACGTCACTTGTGGGTCGTCATCGTTGTTGTAAACATAAACCCCTTCTCACCGGAAGTAAACTCAATTTTCTTGATTCAAACTCAAGGCTTTGACTTGGTTAAATTCATGTTGAATATTCTTACTTTAAGGATCAACCCCTTCTTACCAAAAGTAACTTAATTTCGGGATTCAAACTCAAAATACAGTGTACCTAATGCATGTGCTGAGATATGCAAAAGATCTCTAGGCCATGTTCGGGCCCCAATCAACTTTGACCATAACACTAAAAACTAATCAAAGGAAAAAATATAAAGACGAAATGGATAAAGTACAAAAGCCTATATGGATCTTTACTTCCAAAAGTAACAAAGTGGATCTATACGCTTTCACAACATTCAAGGTAGAGTTGCACATTTTCCTATTAAGTCGCTGCTTGCCTCTTTCCGTCCTTAGTAAAAATAAAAAATGAGAAACAAAACAAAGGTAGTTCATAGACAATAGTACCAATTAATAATGCAGATAAGTACTCTCTCTACTAGTAATAAGAGGGAAATGGACAGAAAACAAAAGGCTAATTGAAGTAGTAAGTAACAATTAGTATACTTAAATGGTATATTTATTGATAGATTTCCCCGGCAAAATACCCATACATTTGCTGATAAAACTGTAGAAAAAGGAGACATTAGCAAGTAACATTTAGGATACTTAAATGGTATATTTATTGATAGATTTCCCCGGCAAAATACCCATACATTTGCTGATAAAACTGTAGAAAAAGGAGACTGTATTTCCAGTGTTCCACCCAAAACATGACCCAGTCATCCATTTCTTGACTTCAGAAGCTTATTTCTGTCATATACCTACTATAATCTAATCTAATCTTAACCCAAACAAAAGAGAACCTAATAATCCACTAAGCATTGTTTTTCTTGAATCTAGAGCCTGTCTGCTACTACCCTAATTCTTCTTCCCCTGAAGAAGACTATGACCTTAGGCCAATCTTAAACCCTACTACTACCCCCCAAAAAAGCCATCTTTCACCAAATTTCCACTGTCAAAATACTAAAAGACATTTTTTTCCTGCTTCTAAAACTTCCAAATATAATTTCTTGGTCAGTAAGTCCACTCCTGAGGAAGCTGTAGTTCTTGGGACATTGCAACCGGCGACTGACTTCTCAAACTCCGCCATTGTTGCTCCATCACATTATTATTCCGGTACTTCAAAACACCACCTATACAAAAAGATTTTCTAAAATCAGAAAATATTCAAAATAAAACGTAGTAGTTAATTTAGGATAACAGGATAGGAGTAGAATTTTTACCATTATTATTACATCTGGGTTGAACCTGATGCTGCAGATTCAGATTCAAGGCCTGGACCACCCTGTCTGGCATTAAAACTGTCGAACACCCTGGTAAATAGACAAACAAAAATTGACAAACACATAAGCACCACAGAATAAATCATAAGAACAGTAAATAACATGAGATTATGTGAACACGGCCAAAACATATATATGTAGGAGATTTTGTGACAAACAGATGGGATTTATACTTATTTTGAATATTTCTTTACAGTTCACACCCCCCCACCAAAAGCACACATAATGTCAAAACAAAGCCGAAACCGTCCAAAATTCCAGTCTCAAATTCCCGCTATCAGTGCCAAAAAAAAAAATGAAAAAATATAACGGAAAACAAGTCCAACCCACTGTTAAAATCACTGCAAAATAGCCAAATCATACACATGGATTTCCCTCATAAATAATGAAATTAAGGGCCCGTTTGGCTCCAAATACCTGTTTTCACTCCAAATTACTCAAAAAACTTCAATGTTTTTCCAAGTTTTACTCATGTCCAAACACATTCAATTTTCAAATACCATTAGGTACTACATTTTTAAAATGTTACATTTTATGTCCAAAAGCCCACTAAGTTAACAAAACAGGGGAAAATTTAAAAAAAATTACCTGGTTTTTTTCTAGTTTCAGTTTGAGTTCCAACTCTTCTGGGAATAAAAACACCAGTTCCAGCACATTCTCTTTTGGGTCCAGAGTTTCCTTGGACAAAAGCGCGCATGCCTGAGCCAGACTGCGGCGGCGCGTGAGACTGTTGCAGCATTGGCCGCGGCGCCTGAGATTGCTGTAGATTAGGCCAAGCAGATTTTGCCATGTTCAAAGGCCTATCAGCTCCATTTCTATCTCTCACTTGGCCCATAGGGTACTGCAAAAATCTTTCTTTTTCATGACCCATTACTTCTTGCCTTTGCCTCATTAACTGGTGTTGCTTCAAACGCTGAAACTGCATTTCCCCAAACATAAAAATCAATAAATTTGGAAGCAAAACAAAAAAAAAACTATTAAGAGTGTTTGGTACGAAGGAAAATGTTATTCTAGAGAAAACATATGGGTTTCTTATTTATTTTCTAGTGTTTGCTAGGTAAGCTAGTAACAAAATATTATCCCAAAAACATTAATGAAACTAGTAATGGCACTTACTGAACTTGTTTTACCTACTTCTTAGGTAGTCGTTTTCCTCTTTTTTTTTTATTTGAGAAAATATTTTCGAAACATCTGACCAACCAAACATGACAAAAATGAAAAGAAAAAAACCATTTTTCTAAAACTATTTTCTTCCATACCAAACACACCCTAATATTATATTTCAGAAATGAACCTTACTTGAGCCATTTGTAACTGTTGGTAAGATAGTGGTGGCTGAATAGAGTAGAAAGACCCAAGATTTGGTTTAGACATTTTTTGGTCTACATAAACTGGACTTGTCTTTCTTGGTGGAGCCCAAATTCCATTTTTGTCCTCCATCTTCATTCTTGCAACCTCACCAACTGCAGCATATAGCAAATCCACTGTCCCCTTTCCACTCTGCACAGAAGGGTATTTTGGACTTTCGTTATTTGAGCCTTGTTTGGACCCAAACACACCGCATAACGTTGACTGAGGTGAACTTGACAAATTCTTAACCTACACAAAGCAAAAACAAGAAAATACCCAAAACCAAAGTTAAACTAAACCCAAAAAAAAACAGCAGACGAAATAAAATGAATAACAAAACTATGTTCCTATTTGGGTATAGATTTTGTATGTTGTTTTCAAACAAAAAATTGAAAATATTGTTTGTCCATGAAATTTGATCAGTTTTGAAAATAAAAATTAGAAGAAAAATCTTCAAGTTCCAAACACTGTCCACCAGTTTTTGGGTGTAATATTTTTTTATACTCACAAACTAAGCAAAAAGAATGAAAAAACAAAAAATCTAAGCTCTTGTTTGGCCATAAATTTGGAAGTTTTTTATCAAAAAAAAAAAAAAAAACTGAAAACATTTATTTGTCCATGAAATTGACCAGTTTTTGAAAAAAAAAATTGAAGAAAAATTTTCAAGTTCCAAAACTGGACCAGATTTTGGGTGAAATATTTATTCCACTAATAAAACTTCAAACTTTTTTGCAAGTAATATGCATGTCTAAACGCAACTTCAAAGTTTCCAAAAACTCTTTTCTTTTTTTTTTCAAGTTTCACAAAATCTATGGCCAAAAATAGGAGCATAACAAAAAAAATAACATGAAAAACAAGAAAAAAGTTTTATTATACCTTGTGGTTTTCAAAAGTATAGTGAGCCATTTGACGAGTTAATTCAGTGATATAGTCATCATCTTCTTCTTCACTCTCTGTCTCTGTTGAGCTAACAACTGATTCAACTGGTGAACTCAGATCCGAGTTAGGACCAAACATGTTAAACCCATAAGAAAATTCATTCTGAAAATCACACCCAAAATACCTCTTACTTTCATTTTTCTTAAACCCAAACAGAATGTCATCATCTGTAAGAAACTGTGGTGGTAAGCAAAACTCACACTCCTTAGCATCTTCACCCATTTCAAAGGTTTACAAAAAATGAAAGAGGTTTGAAAATGAAAATTTTGTAGAGTGGTGGAGACAGTTGATGTTTGTTTATATAATTGAAAATGACAAAAGTATTTAGTGAGAGACAGATAATGTATGGGGTTATAAATTGAAAATCCTAGGTGTTGTTGGTTTTATGTTTTGTTTTTTTCTACTTGCTGTGTCGGCGATTGAAGTGCACGCTGCCTGCCAGGTAAGATGAGAGAGATAAGAATGCGCCGATTTGGGCTAGCACGTCTGCCACGTGAGAGTAGTGGTGGGACCCACGTATGGAAGTGGCATACTATAGTCTGCAAGAACTTGTACCTTCTTTTTTCTTAGAAAAATAAAATAAAATATTTTTTCCAGAGGAAGAATGGGACTAATCTCGCTGTTATAATTTTGTGATATTTAAGTTATATAATTGAAATACATAAAAAGTTATAAGTTACAATTTTTTTCATTTTAATTTGATAAAAAGATATATATTAAAATGTTACTTAAAATTCATATGGAGTTGTTTGAATTCCATAAAGTGAAAAGTATCAACATAAATTAAAAAGAAGAAATACTCCACAAATTAGAATACTTAAGTTGTTAATGAATGTTTATAGCTTGTTTGGTCAAGTTTCTAAAAATAATTTATTTTTGGCTAAAAGTAGTTTGTATTTGGTCAAATAATTTTAAAAAGTATTTTTAAACAACAATTAGTGTTTGGCCAAGCTTTTAAAAAGTGCTTCAAAATGTATTTTTCTCAAAAGTACTTTTCAAAAAAATACTTTTGGGTAAAAGCTATTTTTTTTAGCTTCTGAAAAACTATTTTTGCTACTCTCCAAAAATATTTATTTTCTCTCAAAAATCTAACTAAATACCTCACATTTTTTACAATAACTACTTATTAAAAAAATAAATACTTTTGAGAAAAAATAAACTTATCAAACACAGTAGAGTTAAACATCAAAGCCTAAATTAATGACAACGTGTTGGCACCTTTGTGATTTGCCAATATGGGTGGCAGAACACAGATTGTCCGCATCCACTTCTCATGGTACTTCGTGCTTTGCGTGAATTAATATTTCTTATGCTTAATAAGAATATTTAATTTATCGATTTGTATTGGAGGTTATCAAATTCTAGAAAGAATTTCATTTAGTCATTTTTTTTATTTCTTAGTCACAATACAAAAATATTTTATCCTAATAATTAATTGCCGCTGTTTTCAATTGAGTGTCGGACCCTATATTTGATTTGTAAAAGTAACTACTCTCTATTTAATTTATATAGCAAATTTTGAGCCACTAAGGAGTTTATCTTTTTATTGTAAATGGAGAAATTATTACATATAAGAGCAAATATTAATATAAAAACACCTAAATCATTTTTTTTTTGTAACTAACACTTAAATCATTATTAAAATCTTTTATTCGCAGTTATTGTGACCTCTTTAGAGTATCTATCGATGCATTAAAGATACAATAGTTGTATCTTTGAGACTTGTTAATTGGAGTTGTAGATAGCTCTAAATTTATTGGAGTACTATTTGTAGACACGTAAATTTTATTGGATTAAATTCATGCAAAACTTGTATTTAATTATATTTATTTGGGTCGAATAATTAATTTGGACTTTACAAATTAAATTAGTTCATGTTATTATTTTCAAGTTCAAGGTTCATTTCATCTTGAGGGCCCAAACTCATCCCCGAGTCAAGTAACATGGCATTCCAGTCAAATTCAAGACCAATAAGATGACGCCGCGCGTTCAAATGATGTAGCAATACCGGTCAAATACAAAAACAAAAACAAATCAAAAGTCGTCAAGTGTCTCAAATGACATGTCTTGTCAATCACAAGTAACCTTATCACATAACATTTGTGATAAGCTTGATGATTTACGTAAATCAATCAGAATGAGGCAAGAGAGTTCATCTACACTTGGATTGCCTACTCCGTACAATTATAAATAGGAGGTTACATAACTTTCTGGCGACATTCAGCAAGCATTGGATAAAGCAACAACATCGACTGCACAATTCTGAAGTATGCAACAGAGTTCTTCTTGAGGATCAACCGAAACGATGAAGTACTGCTCGACATTTATAGTGATCAAAATACATCTCTAGGGGGTCCAAATCATCTTGCAATTCGAGAAATACGCTACCGAAAGCCCTCGAATCACATAACGTTTAGGAGAGAAGAATCAAGAGAACAACCGAATTGTACTCACAAAATTCATAAATAAAATTACATTTTTCTTTTACTTTTTATTGCAGCTTATTTTCGGCACTTGAAAAATTGTTGTGAATACTATCATCTCGATCGAGATATTGATGGTGATTTTTTAGGACCCGTTTGGCCATGAGAATTTTTTACTTTCTTCCGTAACTTTTTTTTTCACTTTATTTGAAAACAACGTTTGCCCATGAAAAATCTAATTTGGAAAACACCTAAAACTTTGTTTTCACTTTTAGTACATTCAAACAATCAAATATCCTTTGTAAAAACTATAACTAAACCCAACTCCAACTTCAAAATTCCAAATAAAGTGAAAAATATTTGATTTTTACGGTCAAACGACTACTTAATTTCACATATCTAAGAGTGATACATAAAATTTGGAATAGAAATAAAGACTAGAAAAAAAGTTTAAAATTTATGATATTAAATGTTATGAATGGGTTTGGACCAATACTGACAAGGCAGCCCAATACTGAATTAAGTGAGAATGTTTGAGATCCGAGTTAATAAATAGCGATTTATGAGAGCAAAATAGACTTATGCGTACTACGAAGAAACTGTTTGTTCCTCTCATCCCCTTTCTGAGAGTCTAACTTCTCATTCATATTCTTATCTCTATTCTTAGTTACTTGATTTTAGTATTTTCTATTGTAATTCAATAGTTTAGATTTTATATTTTAATTTGGCTATTAGTGATTATCTATATTTGTGTTGAGGATTCTGATTTGTTACATTAAATATTTTATAACGTCGTGATTATAGGAGAAACAAGTTACCATAAAAATAAGATAAAAATCTAAATTAAATTCTTTTCGAATTTCAAAAACTAGCACTATGGAATTGGATTGGACAAAGTGCTTACAATCCTGGAAATAGGCAACATAGTGTAGGAAATAGGAGACAGGGCTAGAGTGCATATGTTTAAAGCCTGTAACTTGTGAGCTCATGAGAAGATCTGCCTGCAGAAAGATATTTTGATTTTTTCAGGAAGATCTCCACAAGGAATGTCATAAACTGTCAATATTTTATTTTTTGAGGGAAATAGTAATATATGTTGAATAATTTTGTTATTCCAAACATTATAAGTAATTTTAGTGGGTAATCCAAAAATTTGGGAGATCATTCCAATAATTAATTCATCCTATTGTGCAGGGAATTTGTCTTTCCTTTTTCGTTGCTTTCAATCTTAATTTGAATCAAGAAAATACATTCACAATTGGTGTATACGCTTTTCTTTGAAATAAAAGTAAATGTCTTCCCACTGAAACATAAAATAATGATCTATATGAAATAGGAGTAATACAATAAGCAATCAAAATCGGAAAAGATAAATTATAAATTATTAACGTTAGGGGAAATTAAATCATGCCTTTTGGACTCTAGAATTTTCGCAATTTTATAATCTCAAATCACAATGTTAATTGTTAAGCCTACCTTTTTTTTTTTTTAAATATGAAGAAACATATATTTTATTGATAAATATAGCGGGTACAAATCTGTTTATTCCCTTGATTCTTCTCTCTTTCCGTAATTCGAGGGTCGTTATAGCATATTTCGCGAACTTAGGATGAAGCTTGATAAAGGCAGTATTTGATGCCTTGATCTCTTATGAATAACCATGATTTTATGGGATATTCGAGATATCTTTCAAGGGAATATGTTTCCCTTTATATAAGCGTAAGTTAGGGTTTAGGGTAGAGTAGCCCCCAAGAAACCCTAACCGACCTTAGAGTTTGAAGGTGAATTGAACTCATCTTGTACAGTCCTATTTCAAATTAGGTAATTTTTCACTGTTCACACACTACAAGAAAATGACAAATTTGTGACGGACAAATCCGTCACAAATCTGTCACAAATCATTGATTGTGACGGATTTGTGGCAAAAAATCGGACGTCCCAAAACCTCTAGTCATAAATTCATTGTGACTGATTAAAGTTCCATCACAAATTTTTGTGACAACATTGTGACAGAGCTGTCCGTTACAATATAGAGCCTTGTATTTGGCTAAAATCCGTCACAAAATAGAGAGATTTTTGACGGATTGTTCCGTGACAAAATAGTGACAGAATTGGTTCCGTGATAAACTTTTAAATTTAGTCACCGCACTTGTGACGGAATATTTTGTCACAAATTAATTGTGACACAATATTTTGTCACAAATTTGCTCTTGAAGCCATATTAGTGGCAGATTTAGGATAAATTATGACAAACTAAATCCGTCACAAATTTTTTTGAACTTTTAGATTTAATTAATAATAATTACACAATATTTGGGAGTTTTATAATGTTGTTCAATATATACAGTAAATTCGCTAAAAGCATAAAATTTATTCCCCAAAATATAATATTAAATTAATAATACAAAAGCATGAAGATAAAATATGCTAAAACCCAACTTCAATAAGCAAAAGTCTACAAATATTTTAAAACTTACGAAGCATCCAATTAAGGAAAGTCTAACAACACTAAAAACAACACTTAAGCATTTGGTAAGTCTCACAACATTAAAAACAACACTTAAAGAATCCAAGTAATTAAAGTATGAAAATATTAAACATTTGAGCATTTGGTGAGTCCCTGTTAGGGAGAGTAGGATCACCAGATCATGAGCGAGAAGATAACGCCATCTCGCTCATCATACGGGTCCATCGCTCCTCCATAGACTTAAACCGATCATCACTTTGTTGCTTCAAAAGAAAGACCTCCCGCGCTACGCGCTGTTGCACCTCCGCCTCTACACGCTCTTGAAGAATCCTCTGTTGATTTTCTCTCATACGCAACATCTCTTCCTCAAGCAGTTTGATGCGCTCTTGAGCAATACGATCAGTCACTACAGATAAATTGCGTGAAGTGGCAGAATTGCGTTAATAAGACTATACCAAAAGAGACCCACAAAATCCACCAAATACTTACAGAGTCTCTGAATATATTTTGAAAAGGCTAGTCATATAGTTCAACTAATAAATCAAAACCTACGCCAAAAAAGACAACCAAAAGAAAAGCTCATTCGATACGAATCCTATTCAAGATACAATTTCATCAGATCTGATGAACTTAAACAATAGAACATGTGCACACTAGCACTACAAATATTATTAACGCAAACTTTAACAAAAATCTCATTCAGAAATAGCATAACATACCACTCTTAACATTTGAAAACATCAAAGAAATGTAAAAAGGCACAAAACAGATCATGAACCTAGCAGTTAGCAAAATAATATAACACCAATTTCTATCACTTAATATAACACAAATAAGATTTATAAGGTTCACTTATCAAACTAAAATAAATAAAAAAAAATCAACAAATCGTATAAACAACTTATTAGAGCTGCTAATATATATTAATACTCTTCAATTCGATTAAGATAAATAACTTTTAGCCTATTATTTACCAATTTTTAGCCAAAATTTGCCTAAAATGAACCAAAAAACTAAAATGAACAACATGCATCAGTTTTTTAGCCTAAATTTAGCAGAAAACAACATCAGAACCAACAAGGAGCTAGGATTTAGGTCAATACGAACCAATTTACACACGTATGCAACAGTGAACTCATATTTTGTGCTTAAAGAAGATCAATATACATAATTAAAGAGCACTCACTGATTTCAAATCTCAGATTTTGAAATTGTAGCATCAAGCAAAACAAAGACCTAATAACAAGCATTAAAAGAGGAGCAAAAATGGCAGAACCCTAAAATGAATCAAATCGGATCACTCACTGATTTCAAATCTCAGATTTAGAAAACTTAGTCATTGTTATGTTGAAATCGCCATCGTTAATTTGAAATCGCCATCGTTATGTTGAAATCGCCATTGTTATGTTGAAAGAGAAAGATGTAGATTTTTGGGGAAGTGAGAGTTTTGGGCCTTGGGTGGGAAAATAAAAAGTGTTAGAAATATTTGGAGGCAAAACTAATAAGTTGTCTAATTTTGTTATTGTGACGGAAATAAATCTGTCACAAATTAATATATTTATTATTAATTATCTTTATATTATATTTGTGACGGAATGTTCAATCTGTCACAATTTTTGTAACGGATTTGTGACAAATAGTTGTCATTTTTTCTCATCAGCCTTAATTTGTGATGGAAATAGGCCCGTTACAAAAAAATATATTTAAAATCTGTCACAAATCCGTTACTATCAGAATTTTTATGAGAAAAAAAAGACTTATAAAATTTTTTATTTAAGAAAGGTTGATCCGTCACAAACCTGTCAAAATTCTGTCACAATTTGTGACGGAATTGCTCCGTGTCAAACATTACATCACAATTTTGACATTTTCTTGTAGTGACAAATGCTCCCTACTTCAAGGCTTGTCGAAGTGTAGACTTGCCGAAACTCAAATATGAGACTTGAAGTACCCGTATTATGGAACTTCCATCTTGGCGGTTTTGTGACTCCAAATTTTGCAGATTTGATTTGTGATAGAAGAGATGAAGGGCAGATTTGGTCCCACTAGACGTGCCAATTTGTTTGCAACAATTTTTTGATATGCAGAAAATAAATTTCAACCACAAACAAAATATGAAGAACCATATATTTTATTGATAAATATTGCGGGTACAAATCTGTTTATTCCCTTGATTCTGCTTTCATAGATTTCTCCTTCGAACGTAGGATGAATCTTGATAAAGGCAGTATTTGATGCCTTGATAACCATGAGTTTATGGGACATTCGAGATTTGTTAAGCCTACCTCATTGGCAAAATAGTCCGATATACTTAACGTACTATAATAGCTAATAATTTCAATTTTCGTGCTTTCGCGTGATTAAATATGAATTTCAGTAGTAATTATATTTCTTAAAATTATTTTAGAATAAAAATATCCCTTTAAAGTAGTATATGTTAGTATTTATCTTTCTTTTTATTTAAAACCTTGTTAACACTAGCAGGAAAATAACAAAATAAGAATTAATCTGCGGAGATTTTGATTATCCAATATCCTTCATGCCACGCAGTCTAAATGGGTAAAAGTTTATCCATAAATGCAAAACATGTGTTATCCATATAAATATTTATCACGTGAGCATAGTTAAGCGATCATTACGTTGATTTGTGATTTTTAAAATTAAATTATTTACTATGATGTAAACTATTTATATGTTCCCTCATTTGGGTCACACATTGTGCTTTTTAAGTGATTAGCAAATCAGAATTAGCTGAGATTGTAACGTTCTAGGAGTAGTATTTACTGTTGTTTATCCCATCCAGAAAAGGTAAAATTCGAATAAATGTTGTACCTCCAAATAAAATTTGATTGCCTGCAATCGTTCTTTTCTGTAAATCAATTCGACATGATCTCTAATAAATTATGAATAAGAAACATAGTAAAAAATGCGTTTATCTAATTTGGAGGGGTAACGCTGTCAAGCAACATGTATTTCTTAATATTCTCTAGCACATTATGCAAACTATTTAAGAGGGGAAAATTATATTGGACTCATCACTCATCAGACAAAAAGTGGTCCAAGCTGAAAAGATGATCAAAGAACATTCTTTGCATGTCCTCTCTTGGCATATTAAAAGTCATCCAATTTAAAGCAATACCATAAATTATACTCTGTGTCTAACACATCATAAATATTAAATTAATCTAATGAATATCATATTGAAACTTTAAATGCGCTTATTGCACCTTTGAGACAACTTCGCAATTGTTACCTGAGTAGTATTCGTTTAGGAAAAATATATTTGGCACAACCACAAAGGGCACAACTTGGAACAACTCCACTTTCTTAAGGTATTAATGTAATTTCACATGGTCTTTGAGGGTGTCCCAATATTCAAATTTTAATCTCTCTTTCTTCAAGATCATAATTACTTTTTTCTTCCGAATAACATTCAACAAGAAAAAACGTGCAATGCACCTATTCCAAGTACATATTAGCATGTCTATTTTTTTTTATTTTTTTTGCTTCAGCAAATTGAGATTTATATTTTCTAGTTTTGAATGATAATATTATATTTTGGAATACACAAACACACGTTCATAAAAATAACAATTGCATTGATATGCCGTTTTACGACTGAGAACATGCCTATTTTTAAAAAAAAAAAAATATGACTCCAAAAATATCTTCATTGCGTGAATTAGATAATTATCATATGTAACATATTGTTGACATGTTGAAAAAATTCAAGCTCAATCCAATGGATAAGGAATTTCTTCTTCCTTCTTATAATAATCGTAGTGGTGATAAGATGTTTTTCACTAACTTTGTACCGGCTAATAAGACTGATGGTCAATATAACAGAAGGGTATAGATTTCATTTTTTTTATTCTGATTAAAATTCTTTGTTTTTTTTTTTTTTTTTTTGAAAATTGATGTTTTTGCCTGTTTTGTTTTATGGGTCGATTCAAAATTGAATTAGGGAAAATTAACTAAGATTAGATTAGGATTGAGTAAAGAAAATTGCTAAGTGTTGATTTAATTTCGTCAATTTTTAAAAATTGTATGTAACAAGTAGTCAACACTATGGTTGAGACGAAAAAATGAATCAACTAAAACATAATCTAATCTAAAACCTAACGTTCTCTTCTCTCTCTACACAGAGGCCTGAGGGCGTAGCCATTACTGCCACAGCTAGTTGACTTTAACTGAAATATTAAATTATCGCAATTTAGCTAAGATTAGATATATTTGAGTAATAATTAGCAAGTGTTGATTTAATTCAATAACGTTTTTTTTTTTAATAGTGGATGTAATAAGTGTTCAACACTATGGTTGATTTAAATTAAAATATAGGATTGATTCAATTTAGCTAAGTATTATATAAGATTACGTAAAACAAGTTGATAACTTTTGATTCAATTTCATCAATTTAAAAAAAAAAAAAAAAAAAAAAGTCGATGTAAGAGTTTGTCAACACTACGGTTGACTTTAATTAAAACATTGAATTATCTCAACTTAGCTAAGTATTAGATAGAATTAAGTAGCAATTAGTAAATTTAGATCTAATTTAATCAATAAAACAGTGGATGTAACAAGTACTCAACACTATGATTGACTTTGATTGAAATATTGAATTGCTTCAATTCACCTAAGCATTATATAAGATTGAGTAACAATTAGCCGCTTTGATTTAATTCTATCAATTTTAAAAGAAAAAAGTATATGTAATTATCAATACTATGGTTGACTTTAACTGAAACATTGAATTATCTCAAGTAGTTAAGTATTAAATGGAAAAAAGTAAGAATGAGCCACTTTAGATTTAATTCAATCAATTTTTTATAAAAAAAAGTAGATGTAACAAGTAGGCAACACTACAGTTGATTTTAATTGAAACAATGAATTATATCAATTTAGCTGAGTATTAGATAGAATTGAGTAGCAATTAGTAAGTTTATATCTAATTCAATCAACAAAACAATGGAAGTAACAAGTAGTCAACATTACAATTAACTTTAATTGAAATATTGAATTGCTTCAATTTAGCTAAGTATTATATAGGATTGAATAACAATTAGCAACTTTTGATTTAATTCAATCATTTTTTCAAAAGTAGATGTAGCAAGTAGTCAATACTATGGTTGACTTTAATTGAAACATAGAATTATCTCAATTAGTTAAGTATTAAATAGAATTGAGTAGCAATTAGTAAGTTTAGATCTAATTCAATCAATTTAAACAAAAATAAAGGATTGTAATGAGTAGTCGACACTATGGTCGACTTTCATTGAAACGTTGAATTCCTTCAATTTAGCTAAGTATTATATAGGATTGAGTAACAATTTGCAACTTCTGATTTATTTCAATCATTTAAAAAAAAAAAGTAGATGTAACAAATAGTCAATACTATGGTTGACTTTAATTGAAACATTGAATTATCTCAATTAGATAAGTATAAAATAGAATTGAGTAACAATGACCAAGTTTAGATCTAATTCAATCAATTTAAACAAAAAATGTAGATGTAACAAGTAGTCAACACTATGGTTGATTTTAATTGAAATATTGAATTGCTTCAATTTAGCTAAGCATTATATGGGATTGAGTAACAATTAGCAACTCTTGATTTAATTCAATCAATTTTTTTTAATAAAAAAGAAGACACATCAAGTAGTCAATATATGGTTGACTTGAATTGAAAAATTGAACGATCTTAATTAGTCAAGTATTAAACAAAATTGAGTAACAATTGACAAGTTTTGATTTAATTTAATCAATCTAAACAAAAATAATGAATATAACTAGTAGTCAACACTATGATTAACTTTAATTAAAACATAAAAATTATCTCAATTTAACTAAGTATTAGATAGAATTGAGTAGCAATTAGTAAGTTTAAATCTAATTCAATCAATAAATAGTGAATGTAACACGTAGTCAACATTATAGTTGACTTTAATTGAAACATTGAACTGCTTCAATTTAGCTAAGTATGTGATTGAGTAACAATTAGCAACTTTTGATTTAATTCAATCAACTAAAAAAAAGTAGATGTAACAAGTAGTCAATACTATCGTTGACTTTAATTGAAATATGAATTGTCTTAGTTAGTTAATTATTAAATAGAATTGAGTGATAATTAGGAAGTTCATATCTAATTCATTCAATTTAAACAAAAATAGTGGATATAACGAGTAGTTAACACTATGATAATGATTGGTTTTGATTGAAATATTTAATTAGCTCAGTTTAGGAAAGTATTAGATATGATTGAGTAACAATTAACAATTTTTTATTTAAGTCAATTATTTTTTAAAAATATGGATGTAACAAGTAGTCAATACTATGGTTGATTTTAATTGCAATATTAAATTATCTCAATTTAGTTAAGTAGATATGATTGAATAACAATTAGCATTTTTTTTTTTTAAAATAGACGATGTAACAAGTAGTGTCTCTTCGTAGACATTTGATAAAATTGAAACGATACGAAGAGACGTAACAAGTAGTCAACACTATGGTTGACTTTGATTGAAGTTGAATTATCTCAATTTATGACTTTGATTGAAGTTGAATTATCTCAATTTAGCTAAGCATCAACCATTATTAAGTAAAAGTTTTCCCAAGTGTTGATTCAATTCAATCATGTTTTTTATTAAATAAGTAGATATAACAAGTAGTCAACACTATGATTGGCTTTAATTGAAATGTTGAATTATCTTAGTTTTTCTAAGAGTTAGATAAATTTGTGTACCAATTAGCAAGTTTTGATTTACTTCCATCATTTTTTTTTTAAAAAGATGTAACAAGCAGTCAACACTATGGTTGACTCTAATTGAAATATTAAATTATCTCAAATTAGCTAAGTATTAGATATGATTGACTAATAATTATCGGCTTTTAATTTAATTCAATCAACTTTTAAAAAAAATGATGGATGTAACAAGTAGTTGATATTGTGATTGACTTTAATTAAAACATTGAATTATCTCAATTTGTTAAGCATTAGATATGATTAGATCGAATAAATATTTTGTAAGTACTGATTTAATTCAATCAATTTAAGAAAATACAAAAATAGTGAATGTAACAATTAGTCAACACCGAGTTGACTTTACAGGAAATATTGAATTATCTCAATTTAGCTAAGTATTAGATAGAATTGAATAACAATTAGCACATTTCGATTTACTTCAATCATTTTTTTTAAATAGCGAGTTTAACAAGTAGTCACACTGACGTTCAGAATGAAAACTGTGAGCACCTATTCTTTACCTGCTCATTTTCAAAATTGGTTTGGAACACTCTACTCAGGTGGCAAGGTACTTCAAGCCAAGCCATGAATTGGCAGCAAGAACAACAGTGGGCAGAAAGCCAGAAACTCATGCTCGAGGAAGGAATGTGAATGCTGAGGTTTACATGATGACACTGGCTGGAAGCATATATTATATATGGCAAGAGAGGAATAATAGAGTCTTCCAAAGAAAATGAAGAGCTGTCACAACATTGATTCGCCAAATTGTTCCGGAGGTACACTGTCGAGGATCAAAGCAAACAATGTTAGCTAGAAAACTAGAAGAGCTAGACTATTACCCTATTGTGTAGCAAGGAATATTAGAATAATACTGGTTGTTTGGTTGTGGTGACTAGTTGGTTCGTAAGGCTGGGGCTTGTTGTCCAGTCCTACGTTTCTTTTACTCTGAGCTTGTAATTCCCACTCGGTAAATAAAAATCTTTAGTTACCAAAAAAAAAAAAGTAGTCACGCTATTGTTGACTTTGAATTAAAGATTTATTCTAGCAAGAATTTAGATAAGTATTATATAAAATTGAGGAACAATTAGAAAGTTTTGATTTAATTCAATCAATTTTTAAAAAAATGACAAAAACTGGATGAAACAAGCAATCAACACTATGATTGACTGTAATTGAAATGTTGAATTACTCCAATTTAGCTAAATATTATATAGGATTGAGTAAATATTTTACTAAGTTTTGATTCAATTCAATAATTTTTTAAACAAAATAAATGCAATTTCGTCAAAAAATTAGACAATTTTTGTATGTAATTTAGGACTTGTTTTCTATTGTTTAAAAGATATTTATAGGGTACATTAATTTGTAGTTTGTATTGATAGACCATATATATAGGTTGACCAAACAACTAAATTAGATGTATGTATAAATTATATAAAAATATTAGAGGGAAAAAAAATTGAAGTGAATCTTTATCCAAGATAAATTTATAGGTTCTAGGTGTTGGAAGAATTAAAAGGTTAAGCATGCTATGTGTAATAATTGCATTATCTTGGAGGAAAACATTTTGCAGGGAAATACTACC
Source organism: Lycium barbarum (assembly GCF_019175385.1). Classification (NCBI taxonomy): domain Eukaryota; kingdom Viridiplantae; phylum Streptophyta; class Magnoliopsida; order Solanales; family Solanaceae; genus Lycium; species Lycium barbarum. The sequence continues at coordinate 121,822,139 of NC_083344.1, forward strand.
TATTGGAGCCAAATCTTCATTAAGGGTAATTAGGACTTTTTAATAGGGTTGTGCCAAGTTGTGTCATTTTTTATTATGCCAAATAGCCGCACCCGTTCGTTTATTCTTACCTACGTTCAAACTACATAACCATTAAATCAAAATTTAAGAAGCTAACCATATTAACTTAAGAGCCCGTTTGGATTGGCTTACAGCTTAAAGCTGTTTGCAGCTTATAAGCTGAAAAAAATAAGTTGGGGTAGTCCAACTTATTTTTTTTGGCTTATAAGCTGTTTTCAGCTTATAAGCTGCTTTAGATAAACTAAGTCAAATGGGTCCAATTATTTTTTTGAGCTTATTTTAAGCATAAAATGACTTTAAGCTGGCCAGCCAAACACTCAAAAAAGCTGAAAACAACTTATAAGCTAACTTATAAGCCAATCCAAACGGGCTCTAAGAATCATAAAAGAAAGGCTATTTATGCGCACTTTACCTTTATGGCTCCAATGCCATGATTTTCACACAATATGCATTTTATTACAGAGCTAGTAAAAATATCTATTACTCCCTCCATCACAACTTTATAAATTTTTAAATTTAGTCACAGTCGAAGGTATTCCAAAAAGATACGTATTAAATTTCCTTTTAAACTACAAACTAAAAGAAAATCGGTAAAAACTTTCACACAATCGATATTTATACGAAATCAATGGATGAATGCTATGTGGTCACAATATACGATTATTATGTAACCATGGTTAATTAATATATACATGTTCACTCCAATCATTTACCCAGAGGCGTATCTAGCCTACAAGGTAGGGGCAGGGGCGGACCTATGTGCTTTTTCGTGGTGCTCCAGCACCCGTTAAATCCAACGTAGATTAGGTATAGTTATATAAGAAATATATGAAATTTGGGTATAAAGGTTAAAAAAACACCCTGGAAATGAATAAGACAACTGAGTGCTTTGATTTCCAAGTGGAACTTAAAGGCTTGGGTGGAAGGGGACCCGTGTTCGAACCTGTTGGTCAATATTTCATTTTTGGTAATAACAATATTAAATATAGTTATCTTTTAGTTGCACCCACGACCCTTAAATTCTGGATCCGCCACTGGGTAGGGGTTTAAATGAACCCCAAACTTTCGACGCGAAGTCTAAATTTATGTGTAAAAAATTATTAAAATTGCAATAAATTGTAGATATGAACCCCTAACTTTATAAATATAATGAGTTCAATGCTAAAAATCTTAAAATTGAACCCATAAAATTTAAATCTTGGATCCGCCTCTGCATTTACCTATAATAAGTTAATCGAAACGTTGGAACGTTTAGCTATAAGATGTTATAAATGGATGGTGAAACTCACTCCTAACGTGTAAACAAAGTACTTTCTCCGTCTCAATTTAAGTGTCTTACTTTTCTTTTTGGTATGTTAAAAAAAAAAGTGTTTCTTTCTATATTTATTAAGTTAATATTCAAATATCCGCAAGTTTAAAACCACAAGATTCAAAATAAATTTTACTACATTATACACATATTTAATTTAAGACCACAAGACTCAAAACACTCTTTTTATTCCTTAAATTTCGTGTTCAGTCAAATTAAGTCATGTAAATTGGAATGGGAGTATTTTCTTTTTCAAATACACAAATATAAAATTTGAATTCTTGAATATTGGAGTTCCTACCACAAGTGAGCAAAGGATCTCAACTATTGAAATCTATAGTTAGGTCAAAACCGATATTTTCGTTAGGGTTAGTAGCCGTCTTTACTTGCTATGTATACGGCCACGTCATTTTCATAACGAGGCACAACCAGCGCTTATTTCCCGCCTTTTTCTGAGTGGACACAAATATCCCGCCTTTTATTCACTCATTTACGCTAATATTCTTTTTTGTAAAATTTATTCGTTTGAAAAATTGTGTAACTATATTATTTGTGATTATTTTCAGGATAACATTAGATCTTTGTGTCTAATATTTGCTCTCATATTGCTTAACCTTATAAATAAATACTTCATCTGTTTCAATTTATGTGATGCGCTTTTCTTTTTAATTTTCAATTTATGTGATACGCTTTTCTTTTTAATTATCAATTTATGTGATACGTTTTTCTTTTTAATATGTTAAAAAAGATGATATGTTTTTATATTTAAATAAGAATTTAACTCAAAACTTACCCTTTTACCCTTAATGAAATGATTCGCGATCACACAAATATCTATGACTTGTTTCCGACCGAAAGTTTCAAAAGTTTTCCTTTATTTTTAAACTATGTGTCTAGTAAAATTATATCATATAGATTGAGACGGAGGAAGTATTATACTGAATAAAAATCTCAGTTTGATCAAAAGAAACTTTTAGATCATGGTCTAAAGGTTCGTGAACTGCAAGAAAATAAAAGGAAAGCCATTTACTAAACAATAGTTTCATTACCACGGGCAAATATTCATCTTATTATATATGTGCACTGTCACCATCAAAATTTACCACATTCTTTATTCTTTTTGAAATAAATAGAACACACAGGGTATTGTTTTTGTTATTTTCCACTACCACTAATATATTTGATAAGTTAAAAAATATTTTTAAATGATGTATTCAATCAAATATCATCAAATAAAATGAAACGGAGGCTGGACCATAATTAAATAGTAGCACTTCTCGTTAGTATAATGTTGGGAAAATTTAGATGGAGCCAACAGGCGCTTATAAAATGAGCTTTATTCTTGATTTTCTGCCGTTTTGAACTTGTCCAGAAATGAACTAGCCCCAAAATAGCGTACAACAACAGTAAACTATGTGACCTAATTGATGAAGAAAAACGTTTGTCGTTGAGAGTCAAAAATAGATGCCATTTAAGACAATTCCTTAAGATGCCATTAGATTACAAAACAAATATTCCGTGCTGTATTATCAACTATATACTATATGTTGTTTCCTCAAAACAAAGTGGGACGGCCTGTGTTGGCCAACAACTTTTCCATCATTCCTATGATCTGATTTAAAGTGAAAAGGACAGAGATCAAAGAATAGAAAATAACTTTCCATGTTCCTTTGCCGTAGTCTAAAGCCTCATATATTACTTTAGAGCCCGTTTAAAAAATACGTAGCATTAAGTATCAAGTGTTAAAAATTATATTTAGGTATTGGTGTTGATTTTAATAAGTGGTTATGTGTTTGAATAGATTGAAGTGTTGAATTTGATAATAAACATTATTGTATTTATAAAAGTTAAGCATTTTTTGTTAAAATGATTTGAAATATCAATGTTAAGGTAATTTTATTGTAAAACGATAAGTTAAGAATGACCAACTTTGACTTATAAGCATTTTTGGTATTTATTAAAAGATAAAACAAAAATATTTATAATTTACTTTGATCAACTTATGAACTTCGTCAAGCATCCTCTTTGTCACCCGAATGACCAATTCATTTCCAAGTCACCCGAATCAAACAAACTTCTAATACGTAAAATAGGACCAACTGTTTGATAGTGAGTTTTCGTTATCACGAGGAGATTCATATTCAATATTCTTTTGGCGCCGAAAGAAAGAGTTTTGATCCTTTGCCTCTGAAATTACAACCCTACATGTCATTTTCATACAAAAGTAGAACACTCTTATCTAAATCAAATCTCTCTCTACAATTTGCAATGGGGACTTGAATTCAACGTTCATAGATTCTTCACGGGTTTCCCTCCAATATTCCAACTGTCATGGCCCACCGTTTGCTCATTTGCGGGCTTTTTTTTCCATTCAACTGTCTGCCCAGCCCAATCCTTCCATTTAAAGAAAATAGAGAAAATTTTCATAAATATTACAACGTAATTACGAAACGTAGATATAATTGCAATGTTAGGTGGGTATCAACTTAATCAGCAAAAAAGCTGTATTAGGCGGCGGGTATCAGCTGTATCAGCACATACTGTATCAACTAAAATCACATGAAAGAGTTGTATTAACGCATACAGTTACACACGCGTATTGTGTATTTTTTATAAAACCCAAAATGTAACTATGTTTTGTACTTAAAACTATAGCTATGTATCATAAATACAATCTAAATGTTTGTCGTGTAATCTTTTAACTATCATTTCCCCAAAACTTTTGGCATTCTTGGTTGGGTTTGTGACTTGTGAGAAATGCAATAGGTGGGGTAGCGTTTGGTGTGAATTAAAATCCTCTATGGGATAATTTTATTCCATACCTACTTCTACTTGTAAGTAATTTTGTTTTTGGGTACATACTTGTTATTCTTCTGTGATGAAAGAAATTTCCATTAAGTTATTACGGATTGCTTTAGTCATTTAGGCAAATAACATATAATTTATATTACGACTATTTTAGTTTCTGGTTTAGTCCACAGTCCGCACTATACCAAATGTATAGATTTTGAAACCTGAAGTAATAATTTTAAGTGAAAAGGGTCAAAAATAAAATATTCTCCATTATAAATTTGGGTCAAAAATACTCGTCCCGTCATTAAAATATCCCTGTCTTAACGGAAATCTCCAAAACAACCCAACTTCATTTTTAAATCCGACCCAACTAAATAAATAACCCATATGAGTTACCCCCTCCTGTACCTAGTGGCTCCCGATGTAGGACTCGCGAACAAGTTGGTCGCATATAGGTTTTTTATGTAGTTGAGCTGAGTTTAAATGGAACGGGTTTAAAAATGAAATTGAGTTATTTTGTGGGATTTGGGGATTTTCGTTAAGACACATATTTGAAAACTTTAATGACAGGAGGGGTATTTTTTACCCAAATTTGTAACGGAGGATATTTTTAGCCCTTTTTTCCAAAGTGGAGGGGCATTTTTGACCCTTTTCCCTAATTTTAATTTTGTATTTTTTTTTTCTTTTGGTAATTGAACTAATTTTGTATGGTGTTCTTTTAATTTGAACTGAATATCCCGGATAACTTGAGTCATCTCAAAGGAAAAATATGACCATTCTCTTCTTAGGTATCTTTTGTTTAGTCACAATAAACTTGGAACAACTCTGTCGTTTGATGCTTCTTAACAGAAGTTTGCACTTTGACTTAGTCAACTTATGAAATTTGGACTTGTTAGTCGAAGTTGAATCACATCCAAATAAAGGTCCCTAACTTAAAATTTAGACAACCAAAGTCCTTATCTTAAGTCCCCATTAGTCAGGTTTCCCCATGTGGACCTTAAAAGAGCCTTAGAAATTTGACTAATAGGCTATATTTGCAGAAATAGCCAAGAATGAGAAAATTCTCTATTTTTAATTTTATTCGTTTATTAGCAAAATGTGTACACAAGCTACGCTGAGGTACTACTGGTTTGTCTGTGCTTTAATTAAAGACAGAGAGCGCATGGGAATTCTCTGTTTCAATTGTTTTATTGTGGCGAAACACTCTGCTGCTATTTTCTTGCTTTTTCTGTCCACATTGCTTCTTATAGTTGTTTGGCATGGTTTTGGATAAGACACAAACCTGCTGCACATTTCACACCTTAGCTAAGACAAGCAGTATAACCTCACACTTATGCTAAAGATAAGGATTTTTTTCCTCGTTTCCACTTATATGCAAGTTCAAATTAAATATCAATTCAATATTATAATTTTGTATTTACGGACATGATCTCTTATTACATAGGATAAGATATGCTATGCGTAATAGTATTTAAAGTTTATTGTTTTGTCTCTCTAAATTGGTTCTGAGATCTCGAGTTAGGGTTCTGACAATGAATAAACACCTGGTAAGAAGCGTGTTCCCTTTTAATAAAATCTACTCCAATGGTGAAACAAGGTGTTCATACAAAGAGATTCAAAATAAATATTAGAGTGTCACACCTAGTATTCTACCTTGTAAGCTAAGACAATTTTTGAACCACTTTATCACAACACTAGAATAATATTTTATGTCAAGGAGATTCAATAGTTCATAATAAAAATATTATTTTTTACTTTATTTACGGATTATAATTTTCAGGCGAAGAAGATTTAGTTGAACTAACCTCGGCTCTCTTAGCTCTGCGCCATTACCCTATTCTGTGCAAATCTGATTAATCGTGTCGATGAATCTGAGAAATATCGAATGGTAAATCAAGACCAATAAGGGTTGTGGTGGAGTGGTAAGTATACTCATCCGTCCTTAACCAGAGGTTTCGAGTTCGAGTCCCTTGATACAGAGGATCCTTTGTTATGGAGTGCTTTAATCCTAATGTGAGACTTTCCGGCGCGAATCTGAATTTAATCGGACCCCAATGCTGATCCCGGACACTGGATGGGAAATCAGCAACAAAAACAATAATAAATCAAGAATAGGTTGATCTGAGGCTTAATGTAGTGGATCCTCTGATTAAGTAATATTGTAATAGTAATGGACATAGAAGAACAGCAGACCCTAATGGAATGACTAAGCAGACAGACAAAAAGGGATTATGTCCATGTTAAACGCAAGGATTAGAGTGACAAAGGTCACTAACATGATTATTATATTTGGGGTATTTGGTGGAAAGCAAAGAAAAGAAATGAAGGGAAAATAAAACCTATGGGCCAAAATTTTGACCAAAAGCATATATGCATGTTCAAGATTTATGATCCCAAGCCCTGATGGTGGGGAATACTGAGTGGAATCCAGTTTTCAGGTGCACTCTGACAGACTGACACTAAATACTTTTCTTTCTTGTTCCTTTATGTTTTCTAATTTCTACAAAGAAGGAAGAAATTTATTAGCAGCAGAAGAGTTTTGTTTTGAAAAATTGTACATTTGGTCGTTTTAAAAAATAATTACAACTGATAACCATATATACAATAGTTATAATTATATATTAAGCATATTATATGTATATATACATTAATATACAAACATATACATTTATCAACTATTATTCTGGCAGACGATTAAATTTTATGAAGATCCCCTTCTTTCTAATTATCTTTAGGGGTCTATTAGTGTTCCTAAGCTTTGCTTGCATCTTACCACCACCTCACTTTTTACTTTTCTCCATCTCTTTTTCCCTTTTTTTTTCGCCTTCGGTCCCATAATAAGTGTCATCTTAGCAAAAAACATCCATATTAAAATATCAATAATGCAATGTGAAGTTTACAAAATTATCCTACAAAATAAAAATAAATTACTTTTCCTCTTGATTAGAGCATGCACAAGTAGTGAACCTTTTGACATTGGGAATTCAACAATACCAAGTTATTATGTAGCTTTTTCAATGATCACTTAGATGTTACTTTAACTTTTCTTTTTATCTAAGAGTAAAATTGAAAAAAATTAGTTAATTTATGTCTTGATTTTTTAAGATAACACTTATTATGAGATTTTTTTTTTTTTTGCTAAGTTAACATTTATTATGAAACGGAGGGCGTATGAAAGGAGTAAAGTAAGTCAACATGCTTAGCTTCCACTTATTACAATTGATTAAACTGTCTTGCTTAATTATTGTGTGAATTCGTGACAACTTATCTACTGTAGGGCCAAGTCAAAAGATATTTGATGTATCATTGAGAATACTTTCCCGGTTTTTCTCCAAGTTGAGAGTTTATAGATTATAGGATCTCTATTTGAATGTCCCACACAAAACCGACTTTTTGTGTAGAAATAAATAAACATTGGTTGTCCATAAATAGCCCCACACAGGACGTATTATCATGGATTCTTAAATTAAATAAATAACGATGTCCCTTTTTTCGCTTTTTTGCTGTAGTTTATTTTCTGTTCTAAACATGCCTGTCTGTCATGGACACATGCATATGATCTGATTTGCTTTGTCTCTCTTTTCGTTTCAGTCTAATTTTTTTCATTTCGTTCTGCGGCTTCGCAGTTCGCACCAATCAGTAGATATTGCCTTGTTAAAAAATCAGCGAAATAGAAAGGAAAAAAAGAAGCAAATATTCAAGTCTAGTCATTTTGAACCTCCATCCTAGAAGAGCTAACTAATCAATATTTGGACTAAAGACGAAGATCCATTAGTATTACTTCAATTCTTAGTGATATATCATCATCATTTTGCCCTAAACGGACCAGTTAGTATGCTATTGCTATGCCGGTTGCTATATATCGATTCTTGATCCCACCTATATATATGATTCTTGTATATTATGACTATTGCTCATTGTTCAATTAGGTAGATGCCTTTGGAGTTTTGACCCCATATAGACATAGGTGAATATTATGGATACCACTGGGGTAGGTCAGATAATTAAGATAGATTTCGAATCCAATTTTGAAGTCACGCATATGCTTGTTTCTTAGTTTAATCTTCCACCACATGATCACTAGTGAGATTTCTCTCTTAGCTGTTTCCAGATAATACAGCAATCTGCTTAATTAGTCCAGCAAAGATGAAAAGGAGTATATGATTTGCAGGGACCATTGAGTCACATACCTAACTAATGCTATATATTTTGGGGCAACATTTCAATTTCTAATTTTGAAAGAGAAGAGGATAACCATCAAATCGACTTAGAGGCAGAGGTCGAATTTGCATGTTCGACTTTAATAACTTTGATCCAAATTTTATATTTATTTTAAAAATTTATTTAATATGTACAAATTATAAATTGAGAAATCAAAACTCGAAAGGGCCCTCATCATCAACATCCATGAGTATCATTCAAAATCTGGTTATGGTGTCAGAGGTCGATATACCGTTTCCGCATAGACCAAAGGCGAACACTCATCGTTTACGACATGGATTACCAGGGTATCTAATTCTGTTCGTTCCTCATTGTTTATCTCGTAATCATTTGATTCCGCCCCCAAAGCGAGCTTCTACTCCTCCTCCATTAGGATAGAATCCTCCTTGATCCTTTTTACATAACACTCACGGCCGCCCAAGAGGACTGGCTATCGATCTTTGATCTCTTTAGTTCAGCTGAATCTAGTAACTCGCGTCATGGCACATCAGTTTTTAGCTAGTCACTAGTCAGGTAATCAAAGGCAACCTTACTGGGAGTTGGGAGATACAGTTGTTTAAAGAAAATCATCGAAAACGCTCCAATAATATCTTCAATTGGTAAAAAGCCATGGCAGATGCATTCGTTACATACTTAAAATCTTGGGTAGCATAATTATAAGATTGTTAAGTAGGATGGTAAGGTACACCTTTCTTACTAGTTAGCAATCTAGCATCTCTAATTTTCCCTCGTACATCTCTTTACTTTGCAGTTGAAATAACCCAAGAACCTCCTTATAATTCTTCCGGATCCTTATCCAACTTATGCAAATTGCTTATAGATAAGATCTCCAACAGCAATACGTATATTACAATCATATAAAAAGTCTCTTTAAAAAAAATACATCACCTAACTTAAGAGCACTTTATTTTTCTTTGACAAGCCTTATTCCATGAAACCTAGCTAGATATATTTCTCTAAATAACATTTTTACTGCCTCAAAAAAGATCTTAAAATGAAATATAGGAAATTGGATTTAAATGTTCATTTGGGAGCAGTTGCAGTAGACGCAGCTTCAGCTCGAGCCTTGAAATAACCGAGCAACATTTCTCTGTTAGGCATATTTTCCTTAACATGGCTGCAATAATCATCTCTCCACGCGCATAAATGTGGAAATTTTTCACTTGTCACCAGAACAATCCCAGTGGCTTCTTCAATAATTCCTATCCAAAATCCGATAAAATTGGCTGCTATGTCAACAAATCCAATTTTGTCTCCACCAAAAAACTTCTTGTCCTTGAGTTCATTATTGAGAACTTTAAAGACTTCATAAGCTTCCTCTTTATCTTTTTCTTCTCCTTTGCTCCACAAAGCTTTCCATGCTGCTGGCAAGCACTGAGAAAATGTAGAAAATTTTAAGCTTTGAAAAGTTTGAGCTAGTGTGTGCTTGACTGAAATCATTTTTAGTCAAGAAAATTTGAGTATTAAACTATTAAAGATTAGTAATAATACTTATAATTGCGTTTGAGTTTAACAAAAAGTCATTAATAAATTCTGTAACCGAAAAGCCAATCAACTTTGTCTAAGTATCGAGCAAAGTATTGTAAGTTTTTGGTCACAAAAATTATAGTTTAGCAACTCTTGTAACGCTCAAATAAACTTAGTGACTTTTTCTTTACAAAAGTAGTTTAATTAATTCTATGAACGAAGTAAAAATTGAATGATCATCCTAATGACTTTAATTTCTTAGTGCCAAACACAACATGAGATATTTACACAAATAGATAATCGAATTCATCGATTATTTTTCTTAGCTGGTATACATAGATTATACATTAATTATATACAATTATACATATATTATACATCTGCAGGCTATTTTTAAGTAAATTCTTCAATATGTCTATAATATAAAATAGGCTATTGCTATTTACATAATAGAGCGAGGAAGAATTGAGCTTACCTTTTCATCGAGGAACTTAGACCAGAAACGTGCAATTGCTCTCTCATAAGGGTCTTTAGGCAATATACAAGGCCCTTCAAAGGCCTCATCAATATACTCAATAATAACAAGTGACTCAACAATGGGTTTGCCATTATGAAACAACACTGGGATTTTCTTATGAATAGGATTAGATTCAAGAAGCAAAGGGCTCTTGTTTTGTAAATCTTCTTCTATAAACTCATATTCTACTCCCTTAATCTTCAAAGCCCATTCAATTCTACGACTAAAAGGGCTCCCACTAACACCAAGCAATTTCACTCCTGACATATTCTTACAATGAACTTCTAACTCTCACAACTTGTATTGTGTTGAAGATCTTGTTATGTTGGTATATTGGATTTTTAGGTGTTCCTTTATAGCTAGAAAAATCACAAGAAATTTCTTAGGTGCCAATCGAATAAATTTCTTGTTCGACACTTTGATGATAACTGATGAAATGTATTCATTTGCGGCAACGACTTAATCCAAAGTCGTGGAAGCTTCTATTCATTATCAAACCATTGCTGACTACTTTTGACGAATCTAGAAAATTCTAGAAACACACGACTTGTTCATTGATGTTGTACACTTTTTTTGTTGGGTAAAAGTTATTGCACACTTAACACTCAGTCCATGTGATATTTTCATTTTTTGGTCCGTCCGAATAGATTTTTTTTTAATATATTTTAAAATAATTTAATTTTAAATTCATGTCAAGTTAAAATTTATTAGTTAAATTTATATTGAAATAAATTTTCTAGTTCGTAGTCTAATTAAATTTTGTAGTACTATAAATAGTATCAGGACTGCTCTATCACTTATTTTCTTGTAGTGAGACTTAAGAGCTTATGAGTTATTGAGTAAAATATCCTATCTCTAATAAATTTTTTTTATATAATCATTGTTGAATCTTTCTCTAGTGGCTATATTCTTTTTTGGATATTTTATTTTCTTCATTTTTATGGTTTAATAAGATGATTTACTAGAAACACAAATATTCATAGTTATTTTAAAGCACAAAATTTAAAAACCTTTCTTTATTTTAAAAAAAAAATCGTGTGTCTAATACACACATCACATAAATTGAGTCGCAAAGGTTATTATTTCTTTAGTTTGGTTTTGCCGATTAAGTAAACAATATTGCCGTGGAGGCTGGATTGTTGAAAAAAAGTAATCAGATAAACAAAGGTCGCAGCATTCACTATACTTGCTTGATCTTCCACATATTTCTTGTACTAATTAAACTTACACAGTTGTAATTTACGTGAGTGCACTGCAACAACAACGACTCCGGTTGATTTGGTTAATTATTATATCCAATAAAAGACTATAGTATGTACTACTAGTATTTTTTTTTGTTTTTTTTTTACAATTGTTGGTCAACACAATCATCTTTAACGTTACTTTATACTCCCTCTATTTCATAATAAGTGACTTTTTTAGCTTATACACATTTTGTAAAAAATTATTTACTCCTAGAAAATTATGAGTATTTTTATTAACTTATTCCTAATTAATGCTTAGAAAAAGAAAAATTATTTAATATTTTTTATATTATAAATAAGAATAAATTTAAAAGAATAATTTTTTTTTTTTAAAATTAAAGTGTCATTTATTTTAAAATAAAACAAAAAATCTAAAAGATCACTTAATATGAAATGAAGGGAGTACATGATAAGGTCGTTATCTTCCATGCTGATGTTCATGGAGACGTTGGAAAAAATTTATTGTGTAAGAGGCACAGCTATTTAGGTGGCAGACAAAACTTGTATGAGGTACCTCTCATACTTTGCCAAGTGGACTTTTAGGTCCCACTGTCATAAAAAATGGACCAAAGTCCCAGATGCCCTATTTCTCTCTCTATTTCTTTCCTTTTCCATTTTTTTTGGGTCCAGTTGCTTTCCAAATTCTCTATCTTCTTCATTTTTATTTCCTTACACAGATGCTTTATTTATTTGCTCAACAAATGTGTTTCATCCCTACCTTAATATTTTCATTCACTGGAAGTCCTTAATATTTCTCGCCTAAATCTTCTATTTCTAATCTTCTATTTCTAACATTCTTACTCTATAAAATTAATTCGTTCTCTCATTCCTCTCTAAGTAATTCCACCATTTTCGAAGTCACTTAAATCCATTAAATACTCTAAAAAAAACAAAAACATAAGGAGAAAGAATACCGATGATTCTAACAAATAATTACGTAAGTTTAGGCATTGTTATTGTGAAACCCAAAACCAAAAAAAGTCAGAACACCTACATAAAAATACACTTTCTGCTTCAATTTATGTGATATTTTTTTTCAAGATTTAAATTATGTGAACTTTGAGCAATTTTTTCAAATGTATTTTTTCATCATATTAACATGAAAAACTTGCAACTTTTGGAGTAGTATTTTTGGTAAAACTTTTGAATATCTAAATTTTTATTTTAGAATATTGAGTTGATATAATCCAATTTGATTTAAAAGATTAATCAAATTAACTTTCAATAAGAAAAATAGTCACATAAATTGAGACAGATAAGTGAAAGATATCCATCTGTATCCTGATACTTACAAGTTACATCAATAAGGTGTTACATGGTAAAATTTAGACTTCTTAGAGATAAAATAGATTGATTCGATTTGGATTTATATGATTTCCTAGGTTTTAGAAGAGGAAGAAATTGAGTTTGAACCGTTGTGTAAACAAAATGTGCTATCCGCTTACCTTGTGATTACGAATTAACCAATTTGAAATATTGGTAATTCTCATACACTTCACTCTGGTAGAGTTGTTTGAGAATACATCTTAATAATGTCAGATGTTGCAGGAAAGAAATTTAATAGATATTTTAAAATCAACGATAAAAAAAAAAAGGCTACACGTGCATTGCACGTGACTCTTTTTGTAAAAGAAATTTATATTCATGATATGTGTGCGCACACGCACACGCCAACTGGCACCTGTCAAATTCTTCGGCTTGCATGATTTCTCCTTCCATTTGCTCCAGCTATGAAAGAAAAGAATGGGCGCAACACTTTATTCTCTTCCACCGCTCTTTGTTTACTTTTAGGTGGAGAACAAGTTAAGCTTAGTCATCCAATAATTGTCGGCCAAAGTTCATGGATGGAAATTATCGATCAGTTTTGTTGTTATAGGTATTTTCAATGCTACAGATAGTAAAAAGCCGTGGAGGACATGTTGCATAACCTAATAGTTGGCCTAGCCGGTAACTGGAGGCAAAGAAGAGTCAATAAGAATAGAATTATCAACTCCGTAATATTATAGAGAACTTATGTGTATGCAAGGATGATTTGTGGTGAATGTGAGCAGTTGGTTTGGTAAATTAAGTCATGTCTTGTTTCGTTCATAAAGGGTTTTAACGCTACATCACTTTCTGACTAGTTTGTTAAGTTAACTGTCTATCAACAATCACAGAGAACAAAATAAATAGCTTTTGTCCATTGTGCATAATCTTTTTTTAAGGCTACGTCGCCTTTTGTCTATTTTCAGAAGAGGAATGTAATTAAAATCTTATAATCAACTATGAAGAAGAAAAATATGCACATGCATTGCACGTGATCAATTTTTGTCAAAAAAATGTTTTCTTTGTCTTTTCCATTCATGTAATATATTATTTTAGTATAAATCTATTTTCTTGAGAAGAATAAAATCACTACAACATTACACATATACAGCTACGAAATACAACGTAGCTAAACATGAAATTTTCTGTGGCTAAATACTTTAGCCACAAATTTTTCTTCCGTAGCATTCGTAGCAAAATGTAGTGTAGCTAAAGATTAGCTACGGACTTTACATAATCTGTGGCTAAGGATCGATACTTATAGCTACGATTTTTTTTGTTTGTAGCTGTGATAATAAAACTTTTTTGCCACGGAATATGTACTTATAGCAAATAATTTTATTCTTTTGCCATGACACATAAACGTTGTAGCTATCTTCTTATCGTTGCCACAAAATATTATATTGTAGCAAAAGATTTAATTTATTTGTCATGCAAACTCAAATTTTGTGGCTATTTATATAGCTTAATCTCGTAGCGATAGTACTCGTAGTTGGCTACGAATTAAAACTTTCATAACTATAAATTGAAGTATTTGCCACAAATATTTTCATATTGTAGCTAAGAAGCCATACATTTTGCCATGAAATGTATGGAACCATAGCTAAGTTTTTCTTGATTTTGCTACGAAAAGTGAAAATATATAGCCATGTTCTTGTTATGTGGATATTGTATATACATTTAGCTTCGATTTCAAAAATTTATTGTTACGTGACAATTGTATATACCTTTAACTGCAAATTCAAAAATTTTATTGTTACAAATTGAAGAGCAAGAATTATAATGTAGCTAAGAATCAAAATATTTTATATGCCAAAACAGATTCCGAGTTACACATAATTGTATATTTCAATTTCAAAACATTCACAATACACAATTTTTCTTGACACCATCTCATTTGAAATTCAAAGCCGCATAATCTTCTCCTTTTTCTCCTTTCTCTCATCCCACGGTCTCAAACTGCACCTTAATTAGCTTGATCGACGTCAATTTAGCTTGTCATTTCTGCTCCAATTCCAGAAAAATTACCTATCAATAGTAAAATATTTTAACATAAGGAAGCAGAAATAACTAATCTTCTAAATATTCTTAATAGGTACAAATTATTTACTACAAAGATGCAAATATGACTAGTGAAAATATTAATAGAATTCCAGGAACAGAATAGATATGTCTTGATAATTCTTTTAGTAAAACTTTTAACACATGACAAAACGGACAATGCAAAGCACAAAAGAAGTATGAATTTTGATCGATTAAGTAGGCTTGCAATCGAAGTAAGAACCGTAATTTTAACCAAAAATTAAGGATAGTAAGGTTGAACCGTATAAGTGCAATGAAGTGAATCGGAGAATTAAATTTGATGGTTCAACTTTAAGGTTTTTACAATTAAAGCCATTAGACTAATGAAGTTTTTTATTCACACACACATTTATATACTATCTACTTAGATATATATGTGAAATTTCAATTTTGTAATGTCACCTCATTCTAAAAGTTGATAAACTATGGTTCCTCTCAATATATTACAACTATAAAATATTTAAATCCACATCCACTATAAATGCACAATATCTATGGAATAGCTATATCCGCAAAACATGAACCCAAAAACTTAAGTCACAGGTGTCAGGAGATTTTAAAACCCTAAAATATAACACCATGAATATACCATTAATATACATGTCGTGGGGTTGACATCTTTGTCTTTCTTGTTCTTCTTTTTCGAGAATTATTCGCTAACGATGATTGAAGAAAGGAATGGAAAAGTGGGAGGGTTGTTGCGGACGGAGAGTGAAGTAATTAGAAGAATAAGCTTTAGGTTTTAGGAGTTTATTGTTTGGCCAATACGCCTCTTTCTTTGCCTTTCCTTTTTTATTTTATATATTTTAGCTTTCTTTTGCTTGTGTTATATACGTATAAGTTATGTACTATAAGTAGCGATTATGATAAAGAAATTACCTACGAAAAGAATAATTATTGAATATATAATTATCATTAAGTAAATGGAAAAAATCAACTGCAACTATTAAATGTTCAATATGAATATACACTGTTTGAAATTAGGTGATCACACAAAATTAATTACTCTATTTGAAAAATAATAAAATACCAAATATACATAAATATCACTATAATCATAAAAATTATTGTGACATTATTTAGAGTTTGGTTAATAATCAATCAAAACTAAAATCGAACAAAACCGATTAAATAAATCGAGAGTTTTTTAGGTTTGGTTTTAAATTTTAAAACATCAATAATATTTGATTTGGATTGGATTTATTAAAAGCGAACCGAAGAAAAAATCGAGCCAAACTAAAAAATTATATACACAATTTGTATAATTATACATATACAATACATTAATTTTGATATTTTAAATACTTTATTTACTTTTTCATGAAACGTTTCTTTATCTCTAATAGGCCAATGAATTTTACACCTTAAACCCATTTCTTAAAAGGCATTCATGAATCCAAACTTATAATAAGGTAATTCAACTTATCGTATCGACGACCTGCAACAGGAAGAAAATTAACAGGCTATGCAAGAAAACAGATATGTCCTAAGAAGCAACGACTTTCGTGCTGTTCTTGCGCCTTTAATCCAAAAGATTGTATTTTTTTTTATAAACTTTACTTGATTAAAGCTTATGGATCTTAAAATATTTTCTCCATAATCCAAGAAAATTATAGCTCCCACAATAAAAGAGTAATAACAGATTATAAGTTGGAAAAGAATGAAAGAGTCTTTTCTAATAGTAAGAAAAAAAAAGAGAGAGAAATCACATTAGATTTCTTATAATCGGAAAATCGAACCAAGTCGAACCAAACAATCAAACCGATGAATTTGTAGTATATTTGATTTGATTTGGTTTTAATAATCGACTAAATTGATTTTATTTTAATCTTAATCAAAAATCGACACAAACCGACCCATGAACATCCTACAAGCAAGTATACAAATGATCTATTAATGAAGATTACTTTTTTCATTTTATTCTTTTTATTTGAATATTAATTGATTCTTTAATCTATATACAATAACTTTTCTATCTTTTAGGAAAAATCTAACTTTATATTTAATTTCTTTTCATAACTTAACCTTGTTAGACCATCTCTTATCATGATTTTCGTAGTCGTTGCAAACATATTAGTAATTTATTAAAGTTAATTTAGTTTGGTTTAAATACTATTATTGCAATGGTAACCTCACGTGTACAGAAAAAATTATAGTGATATATGAAGTTTATTGTCACTCTAAGTTTGTGGTTATTCATTTTATCATGATAAAGAGTTGTAATTATTGAACAAATTATTTTCACTTTTTCTCAAATATAACTTAAAAAAAAATTCATTTGGCTACAAGATGTTGTTTCAAATAATTTAATTTGGCTAAAAGATTACTATTGCTACACCAAAATTCAACTCATAGTAAAAAAAAAAAATGATTAGCTACGAATTTTATCACAACAATAAACCCGTGGCTATATCATTTTGTCATTATAAATAATTACAGATATTAAGGTGATTATTGCCACGGATTTTTAGTACTCAAAGCAAAAATAATTGCTTAGCTACAATATTTTTTTACAATAACTTTTTGTGTCTAAAAGGTTAGTATTGCTATAATAAGTTTCAATCTGTGGTAAAAGTTAATGATTAGCTACGAAATTTTACTATAGCAAAAGATCTCTAGCTATATGATTTAACTATTTCCACAATTTTTTATACCTTGAAGCAAGGTATATATTTAGCTACAACATTTAGTTTCAAATAATTTATTGTGGCTAAAAGGTTACTATTGCTACAATAAATTTCAACTTGTGACAACAATTAAGATTAGCCATGAATTTTTAGTATAGCAAAAGATCTGTGGTTATATCATTTAGCTATTGCCACAATTTTTTATATCTTGTAGCAAAAACATCTATTTGGCTACAACATTCTGTTTCAAATAATTTGTTGTGGCTAAAAGGTGACTATTGCTACAGTAACTTCTATTTCGTGGCAAAAACTTATGATCAACTACAAATTTTTACTATAGCAATAAAGTTGTAGCTATTTAGGTAAGTATTGCCACGATGGTTAGCAATCATAGCAAAAATGATAAATTAGCTTTGTCAATTAAATTTCCGTGGCTAAAATATTTTACGAGTTTGTAAATAGCTATGGAATTCAATTTTTTGTGGATATTAGCCACAATTTTTAAATTCATAGCTAAGATTTCGTAGCTATATATGCCTTATGTTGTAGTGAATCATGAAATAAAATAAGGAATCTAGTCTAGAAGAACTGTGACACATGTGGAAACTAATGCCATTCCTCGATCGAGAAATGTGTAACTCAAATAGGTAACTCTGCCAACTTCAGCTCGAATAACACCAGCAATGCGGGAAGCGGGAAAAGAGATATGTATAGAAATATCTGCTTGACTGATAAACACAGACTCTAAGATATTATTGAATCTAACCAAAGATGACTGATTGTAAAACTTGGGAACTATGCTAACCACCAAAATGGTGACTAACAATTTTTTTTTTTTCATTTCCTTTGTTTTCTTTTTCTATCATAATCTATTAAATCCTGCGGCTTTAATTTGCCTGCGCTGCATATCTTTGTATCCTCACGAGGGTCATTTTTGTCTTCTTTATTCGACCTTCCTATATGAGAATCTTCAAGATCTTATTAAGAAAGACATATAATAGAACGAGCGGAAAGACGATAATGCCATAACAAGTAAAAGGACCAACACCATTCACATAGGAGATATGTTTATGTGTTGTCGTGTTTATAACTTCGATTATGGTGCTTCCGTATATCAACATAATGTTAAAAGCAAGGTTATTCTCAACATAAGTAGACAAATAAATAGAGAAACACTAATTTGCTTAGGAATGCAGCAACACGATATCAATTTCTCTACTTGTTGGTCTTCACTTCTTGGTGCAGAACAAGTTAAGCTTAGTCCTCCAGAAGTTGCCTGCCAAAGGCCGTGAATGGAGAATTGTTGCTTATAATCGATTGTGCAGGCACCTTCAATTACTGGAAAAGGTAGGAGGCTAGTGGAGGACATGTTGCATAACTGTATAGTTGGCCTGACAGTTTACTGGGGGCAAAGAAGAGTCAATACAAATTGAATTATCAATTCCATTAATACTAAGCTATAACAGTTGTCTGTATGCAACCAAACTTTGCGTTAAATATGATCAGCTGGTGTGGTGAATATGATCAGTATATTTTAAAAAATGCATTATTTTACTTCTAATGATCCTCGATTTTAATTTGATTATACATGTTGTACCGTGTATATCTTTATTACCATATATATATATATATATATATATATATCTTTATTAGCCATATTATGTATATATAAGTAGATATACACATAAAATGTTGGACAATTTTATTTTTTCTAGAAAAATATACCTTTACTGTATTTTAAATATATTATAATATGACTATTTATATAACGTAAATATTCGATCAATATATCATATATATTATTTATACATATATTGTATCAGTCGAGGATTAGGGGAGAAGGTTAGTAGGTGATCGATCGAGCGTTGTCTAGTTTCACTTATCGGTATTGTTATTATTATTCTCCTGCTATCTTATTCTTCGATTTTATCATTACATGTTATTTCTTTTGCTTCAGTTATTGTATTATTCGTTATTTCTATTATGCACTTCTCAACAATTTTCAGCATGACTTCTTTCCTACTGTATTTTCTTTCTATACTTGATTTTGTTATGTTTTACTTGAGCCGAAGATATATCGAAAACAACCTCTGTATCTTCTAAAGGTTGTGATAAGGCTGCACGCTCACCACCCTCCACAGACCCCACTTGTAAGATTACATTGAATATATACACACATTGTAATACATGTAAATAAACAAAAGATATCGTACATATTGTTTATAGATGTACATTATACTTGATATATATACCACTTATATATCTCGTCAAATATACAATTGAAATTGAAAGTATATTAGTTCCACCAACTAACATGTTAAAATGGTATATTAATATCCAAATTTAAATTCTAAAAAGGACAGAAAAGTATTGAAGGGTTGTATTACCTATGAGTGATAAATATTCTGTCTGAAAAAATAGAAACAATTTCTTTGGGGATTGATTCTCCGACAGCTGGATTCTAGTATTTGGAAGCTGTTATGATATAGAAACAACAGCAAAGGTGTAAATATACCCCTCAACTTTGCGATTTAGAGTAAATATATCCCTCGTTATAAAAGTGGTGTATATATATCTCTGCCGTTACAAAATGGTGCAAATATACCCCTGTCAATTATAAAATGGTGCAAATATACCCTTTTCTTTGACGGAATTAAAAAAAATCACTTAAGTTGCTATTTAATTAAAAAAAAATGCCACATGAGTTTTAAAAAAAGTCTACCTATTTTTTTTAGTAAACATATTTTTCTAAAGCCACATGGTAATTTTTTTTTTTGGTGTGTCTGGTATGGTTCGTTTAAAAAAAAAATCTCCGTGACTTTAAAAAAAATAAGTCTATCCATTTTTTTAAATGAACTAGACCTGACCCACCAGAATTTTTTTTACTATATGGCTTTAGAAAATTATGTCTACTGAAAAAAATGGGTAGACTTGTTTTTAAAGTCACGTGACATTTTTTTAATTAAAAAATAACCTAAATGATTTTTTAAAAAAATCTCGTCAGCGAAAAAGATATATTTGCACCATTTTGTCATGGCAGGGGTATATTTGCACTATTTTGTAATGGCAGGGTATATATACACTACATTTGTAACGAGGGGTATATCTACTCTAAATCGCAAAGTTGAGGGTTATATTTGCACCTTTGCCCTAAAAACAATTATTTATTTATTAATATAGAAATTTTGGCATGGCAATATAGCATGGGGCTAAAATTTGCACAAAACAACCGTTTTTTTATGCGGAATGCCCTTCAAAGGCACTAGTCTTTAATTTTTGACCCTCAAACTGGTGGTCTTTAATTTTTGTCCTTCACTAAAAACCCTTTGGTTCTGCGTTCGAATCCCGCTTAGTCAAAAATTAAAAAAAAAATCACAAAGTAGAGTTTGGATTAGCAATGCAGAGTTTTGCCTTAAACTCTACCTAATCAGACAGAATTTTGCCTTATACCTGAAGGCAAAACTCTACCTTAAGGTTGATGTTTGCATTAAGACATTTTTTTTTTAATCTTTTATTCAGTTGAAATTTTGCAAAAATACTGATTTAAGGTTTAACTTTTGCCCAAATAGGCCTAATTTTGCTACGAAACTCTGTCTTATATATATATATATATATATATATATATATATATATATATATATTATTGAGTCAGGATTTGAACCCAGGACGTCGGGATATTAGGTGAAGGCAA
The DNA here is from genome assembly GCF_019175385.1 of Lycium barbarum. NCBI lineage: Eukaryota > Viridiplantae > Streptophyta > Magnoliopsida > Solanales > Solanaceae > Lycium > Lycium barbarum. The sequence continues at coordinate 121,843,455 of NC_083344.1, forward strand.
AAAATTAAAAACCACCAATTTGAGGGACAAAAATTAAAGACCAATCAGTGCCTTTGATGGGCGATCGTGCAAAGGCGACCGAGCAAATGACCCGTTTTAGGTTTTGGCAATGGCATCTAATAGCCTAAATATTCCTTCTAAATATTTGACATTGTACAACCAATCAGTAAATTTCTTTTACTTTTATTACCAACTTCCTCTTAACAATATCCTCAAATTTTGTATCCACATATTTACGGTGAATCCAGTCTTTTCCCATTTCGTTGTCTACTCCTATTTTTAAGGCTCAATTGATATCGGGTTGAGGGGTTTTCCCAATACATCGCTGATTTTTTCATTTTTATAACTGATTGTATTTCAGTTATTTAATATTATTTAAGCATGATATACATGAGTTGATTTATACTTCATGATGTTCAGAATGTGTATAACTGTATAAGTTGTCCTTCGTACATGTATATCAAAAGTGTATATCTATTACAAAATTTGTATAACTGACTGTATATCAGTTACTTAAAAATTAAAATAATTTAAGCATGATTTACATGAGCTGATTTTTCCTTCAAAATGTGTATAACTTTATAAGTTGTCCTTCATACATGCATATCAAAATGTATATCTCTTATAAGATTTGCATTGCTAAGTTTATATAAGTTATTAACATAATTTAAGCATGATATACATGATCGGATTTGTGAGATGTGAAATTAGCTTCTTCACAATAAATTGTATTCAATCTTATTGAGTTATATGGATTCTTGGTTGATTTCGCCAATAAAGGAATTACTGGGCATGTTTGGTTGGGAACCAAAAAAATAGGTATTGTATTACTTACTACTATATATAAGTGACAATGTAAAGAGTTTTGTAGTACTTAGTGATATTGTAACTATTTGGTTACCTTGCCAACTAAAAGTACCTGAGCTTTCAAGTATATGCCCTTGCATTTGTTATTTATTACTACAATACCAAAGTATGTTTCCAATAACTCAATATATTTTAAACCCATTTTGGTAATTCATGACCTCTTAACCAACTTTTTGGATGTGAAGTGTGTACCATGACTATTTCTATGTCTTATTTTTGCCCCTACTTTATTTCTTTTTTACCTAGGTTGACACATCCAACTTAGTAAATATAATAAACTTTGAGTCATTTGAAAATGTTTGAAAAGTTGTTGATGGTGTTGATGTCATCTAATAGAAATAGTTATGCACAAAGATAATTTAAAATGGTGATTTTGGAGAACTCATTTGGTACTGGCAGAGTACTCTGTCGAGCATCTTTTCTTAGTAATTTTAAAATTACCATTAAATTCTCCTGATCTAATTTTTAATAAAAAACTTATTTTGAATATATTAATAGGTTTAATGATCTAACATAATTATACAATAGAAAATAAATTTTAAAATGGATCCTTCAAATAATATTAGCGAGAAGGAACAAAATTATTAGATATGTCGCTGCACTAAGATATAATTTAATTACTTAAATTTAGCTAATTCTAATTTGCTTAGGCTGTAGCATAGTTATTATACCATAAATTTAAAAAATATTCCACTTAGATTAAGAAAAATGAAAGAAAATATCATCTCACATTTTTTGAAAGGAGAAAAAAATAATTAATTTTTCATATATCTTTTAAGTATTTTGAATTGTCAAGTATTGAGATTTATAGTACTTTTTACATATTTTTCAAATATGTAAATTTTATTCCCAAAAAACTTATTAAAGATTCTATGACAAGTTCACGATCAAAATTAAACTGTTAGACTTTGAAAATTAAAATTTTGTTACATAAATTGGGACTAAGAGAGTACTTTGTTACCTAGATCTTGGGCCTAGGCTCAGCGCGAGCTTCTTTAGACTAGTTTACGTTAGAAATCTTATTAATGGATGGATATTTATGGAGCATGAAATAGAAAAATAATTTTTACCTTTATAGTAAACACGGCAACAACATAGGTATCGTATTTATGTTAAGAAAGTTATTAATGGATAGATATTTATGGAGCATGAAATAAGGAAGTGAATTTTTAATTTTGCTAGTAAATACAGGGTAACAACTAAAGTTTGATATATGATGCTAATCTTTTCGGGCTATTGTTTGCTATACCTAATAATTTACTAAAACTATATCAATAAATATAAGAATTGTATATAAGTATCAATACCCTTTTAAAAATATATATATATATATATATATATTGCCGAGTTATGTTTTTTCATTTTTTTGGCACGGATTGCGTGAAGGCGCTGGTCTAATGGTCTTTACTTTTTGCCTTTCGCTTAGAAAAGTGTCCGAAAATATCCTAACGTTCTGGGTTTGAAACCCGGCTCAGTATAAACCAAAAAAAAAAAAATCACAAGGTAAGGCTTTGAGAAAATTCTGCCTTATAAGACAGAATTTTGTTATGCCTTAAGACAAAACTTTGCCTTGCGAGATTTTGAAAGGCATAATTTTTTTTTTTAACTCTGCTGGAACTTTACAAAAGTTAGGCTAGCTTTTGCACGAATAAGCCTAATTTTGCTACGAAACTCTGTCTTGCGTTTTATTTTTAATGAGCAGGGGTTCGAACCCAGAACCTCGGGGCATTTATACGAAGGGCAAAAATTAAAGACCAGCAATTTGAGGGGAAAAAATTAAAGACCAACCCCGAATAAGGGCAATCGTGCAAATTGCCCTTTGTTTTTGGGGAAAGATCACGCATGCTCCCTCAAACCAAAATAATTACCCACCCATATTCCCATTATTTTCGTACCCCAGAAAAAATCAAAAGTATTTACTCGAGATGTCCCCCAATTATGATACCAACATGGTAAATAAATATAGTGAGATAGTATCATTGAAGATAATCCAGTCCTTCTCTTAGTTCTCCATAATACTATCTTGGTATATAAGTATACTGAGATGGTATCATAGAAGATGCTTCAGTCCTTCTTTTAGTCCTCCATTATACCATCACGATATATAAATATACTGAAACAATATTATGAATGATCACGTTCCTTTATTAAAAATGACACACTTTTCCCCAAAAAAACCAATATGATACCATAGTCTTATATACACATACTGTGATGGTATCATGGAGGACTGTTTCAGTCCTTCAATGAGACAGTCCTCGGGACCATGGTCCCATCCTGGTATATAAATATACTGAGATGGTATCATGGAGGACTGCTTCAGTCCTTCTCTTAGTCCTCCATGACACCATTATGATATATATTTATATTGCGTGATATCATAGAGGAAGGGGTTTGGGCCAGGGGAACACGTTGGGTAATTAGTTTGAGCTGGACTGAGCAGAAGTGAAAATTATTTGAGAGGAGGCAGGCGGGTAATTAGTTTGAGTTGGGTGGACAATTAGTGATTTTTCCCTATGTTTTTTGGGATAACTGCATGGCATAACTAACTCTAGTACATATTTAGATTTAGTAGCTATAGTTTAGATTAATTACATCCTATAGCTAAAAGTAATATATTAAATACAATTAATAGCTACATATATATTTAAAGTAGAATACCCATCATCACATTATTCACTTCCAACCCAACCCTCTCATCTCTCTCTCTCCCCTCTTCCCCCACTGCTCCGGCGAGGAGCTTCTAGCTCTGGTGAACCGGAGCAGCCGTCTTCTCCGGCGAACTGTATAACTCCACACCACCGCCAAACCACACCACCGCCACTGCCCAGCCGTCTTCTCTGAGTATTTGTCGTCTTCTCCGTTTATATCTGATCGACATCAGTCGTCTTCTCCGTTTTGCTACAGATTTGACCCGAAAAAAAGCAAGTTTTGAAGAAATTGCACGGTTTGCCCTCCAAATGATTTGGTCTTTAATATTTTTCCATTAAAATAGGCTGGTCTTTAACTTTAGGCCTTCAGAACTTACATGTACCGGTGTATTCATTAATTTTTGCCGGATCTGGAAACATTTTCCCGTGCCGGATCTGGAAAATAGTGTTTCTCTATGAGTGTATTCAATAATTTTTTAGCATACAATCTAGTGTATTCATTAATTTTTTTAGCATACAATTCAGTGTTTGGGGTGTATTTTATTTCTTGTATTTAGTATTTGAGTGTATCTGTTAATTTTTAGTGCAAAATTGTGTTTGGGGTGTATTTTATTTCTTGTATTTTGAAGGATATTTTTTTGTATACAACCGATTTTAAATATAAAAAGTGAATACAGTGTAAAAGTAGCTACAAATAAATACAGTTGAGTTGAATACATTTAACTTGAGTACAACTTAGTTGAATACATCTGACTTGAATACCGCGAAATCTGAATTGAATAAGCGAAATCTGACTCAACCGAATTTTGAATACAATCTATTGTAGCACGAGACTGGAATTACGAAATGTAATTAGCTAAAATGTAGTTATGTCCAATTTAGAACCCCTAAATGTTTGTCATTTATGTAAAATTTCCATGTTTTTTCCCATTTCAAAAGCCCGAAAGTTTTGAAATCGATAAGAGAGGCCCAAAATTTTCAAGCCCGAAGATGACTGCCAATTAAGAATGTTCATAGTATTAAAGTCTATGGGCCTATGGAGAAGTTGATTTGAGATATGCTATAGGTAGGTCACTTTGAAGTTCTACACGTTTTTTTTTTTTTTTTTTTTTTTTTTTTTAAGAAACCTGATGAAGTATCAAACGATGACAATAATTGCAACGCTTTAACAAGTTCAAAGACAGATTGGAGTGAATATAGAGAATTATAAGGATATTCATCAATCAGGTGATCATGGTGTTCAAGAAAATAAAAGGCTGAATGAGATGGACATGTTTGATCAATGTATGGCTTTAGCTTGTCAAGGAACTGAACATCATCTCTTTGCGGATTGAATCTGACTCCCAGGTATTATGCTTTATGCTTAATGGAGTAAATGAGAAATACTCACACATTCTTACTATGTGCAGGTCACTACTTGACGATTTTGGAGGGCCACCTGTCCAACATATAGAAGCCAACATTGTAGCTCATATTTTGTCCAAATATGATTGTTCTAGTAGTGCTACTACTATTCTGTCACACTTTACTTTTACCGCCTTCACTTCTGTGTAACTACTATATCCTTCAAATCAAACTATGAGGAGAAGAGTCACATCTTGTAACCGTTCGTGATAAATGAAATAACATCTAATTACGCAAAAAAAGAAAAGAAAAAAGCATGCAACCTAATAGGACATTTATGAGCTTTTATCAGAGAATTAATAAAAGTTTCCTATATTTATGTTCATATGTGTGCTTTAATTTTGCTTCTTTTACTTTCACTGGTTAAGTTTATACCAAAAAGTTGAAGAAATATATAACTAAAGTACATAAAGGATGATGTCTTTTGTTTAAGTAGAAAAAAAATCAAGCATCCTTATTTTGTTTTTTTACTGTTGAATTGTGTGATCACATTGCATAAAAGCTAAAGCTGTGGGAGAGAAAACATGTTTATTTATTTATTCATTTTAGATTTTCAATACGTCATCTTACATGTTAATCTTATTCTTGTACGTGGGACAAATACATAAAAATTATTTTTGAGAATAGATAATAGCGAGGCTTGACTCTAAATTCTAATATGTTCTGATGCATAAAAAATTTAAGCTATTAAAGAGAAATAAATTTATTTATTTTATCTTCTTATTTAACATTCATAAAAGTAAATCTTGCTAGTATTAGTGATTGCGTGTTGAACCCTATAGGTTAAGGATTTTGAGGAGGGGCCCCATAATTCAGCTAGACTTTGAATCAACGATTTAGGGTGTGTTTGGTATGGAGGAAAATACTTTTTGGAAAATCTTTTTCAAACTTCCACAATTGGTTGGTGTAAATGTTTTCAAAAATAAGTTCTTTAAAAGCATGTTCCTTAAAAATTCGTAAAACGATTTCCTGATAGGAGTAAGGAAAACAAGCTTCATAAGTGACATTTCACGTTGGTTGCTTCCTTACGCCCAACACCCCATCTCACCCCCACCGCTCAGCCACCTTACCTCTCACTACTTCCACACTCACTCCGACAGTATTTGACTAGAGTATATATTTAAATGAAATGATATTTTCTGTTTACTCACTAAAAAATCAAAAAATAAGTAAGAGTACTACAACTTTTTCGAAAAAACATTTTAGGTGATTTTTTTTTCTTCGTGCTAAACACAACCTTACACAAGACAACTAGTCATCTGCTTAAGACTAATTTGCTTTTTGAATCTTGCTAAGTTCAATATTGTTGAAGATAAATTAGCTTGTATGGAACATTGAATAGAGATCCCCTGTTTATGTATAATTTCATTAGTCAAAATCTCATCTGAAATCACAATACCATCCGTCCATATGGCCGTCCTAAAAAGGAAAACTTGACCGTGTGATTGGTTTAGTAGGCAGCAATCAGCAAAAGTTGATCTCCCTTCACTTGTTGTGGTTAGAGATTAAAGCAGGAATGATATATGATGTTTACTTTTATATTGATTTGAGATGTCGTCCTTTGTCTGGGGTGCTAAGTCACTCAGAGTGTTGTGATAAATTGCCTATTTTTCACATCGAGTGATGCTAATTCTTTTCTTTAGAGTCGTTCAGTATGGACAAACATAAATAATTTTCGTATAAAAATTTGGTACTATTGTCTTATTTTTTATTTGGTTACTGATTCCAGAATAAGTTATACCAATATTAGAAATTATACTGAGATAAGTTATTCCTGTCAGATGGTGGAATAATAGTATCCCGATTAGTTATCTCTGGATAAATAATGAAAGTGACAAAAATACCCTCGAGGTCCCTCAAATCCTTTTTTTACTAAAAATAAGGTGGTAACAAACAATTTCTTCTTAGCAATTATGTAATGCATGCTATTTTTAATACAATAAACTAAACAGTCAATAAAAAATTATACGAACATAACTAATTCCAAGATAATTAATCCACATGACTTTTCTCCAAATCAAACGACCCCATCACTTGCGTCATTCACTTGTCCACTCTCAATCAACTAGCAACATAGAAGAAATTTACATGCTCTGGTTTGTCTTTAATCTTTCACAAGAGACAGAGCATAGGCTAATCACTGTGACTTTGATAAGCAAAAAACAGTTTCGAGATTTGCTCACATAGGAAATTAGATTGTAAAGGATGAATCTTTTGAGTTAACATGACATAAAAATATTACTCCAGTAGTAAGATATTGCTGGAACACATTTAGTTTGTGATAGATCTGTCATTTCCCAACAGCTTTGCCTTTAATTTGCTCACCAAAGAAAGGAAAAAAAAAAGGCTTAATGCATATGCAGGCCCCTGAAATTGCCCATTTTTTCCATTTTGGCATGTTAACTAAGTGTTATTCCCATTGAACCCCTGAACTTGGCCTTAAGTGTGTCAATCAAACACAATCCAACTTACATAACATATGTGGTGAGTTTCATTTTCTTTAGCCTTACGCATGAACGTCAATTGCATCTTACATGAAAGATTCAACCAATTAAAATTCCCTACACATTTTAATTATACACATCATTAAAATATACGTATAACGACCTATTTTTAAGAACCAAGCAATTCAGCAACCAGAAATTGAAGACCAGCCTTTTGAGATTGATTTTGAAGCTTTTTTGAGATTCTCGAATAACATAATAGGATCTGGTGTTGCTTAATATTTTTGGCTTATTATTTTCCAATTTTGGTTTCTTATTTCAGTTTTCAGTTTTAGTTTTTAATTTTGATTTCTTATTTTTTAGCTTTGTTATTTGATTGGTTTAAGTGATGCTTCTTCACTTGTATAAGGCAGGAGCACACTTCTTCCTATCTAATGTGTATAATTAAAATGAGTGCAGTGTTTTAAATTGGTTGAATTTTTCACATAGGATGTGATTGACATTCACGCGCAAGGCTAAAGAAAATGAAACTCACCATATATGTTACTAGGTAAGTTGGATTGTATTTGATAGACACATTTGAGGCCAAGTTCAGGGGTTCAATAGGAACAACACTTAGTTGAGCTGCCAAAATGAAAAAAAGGAACAAGTTTAGGGGGCTGCATATGCATTAAGCCAAAAAAGAACTTGTCAAGAGTCTGCAGCTGGTAGATAACTCACTATAGTGTTAAAAATTAGCGCATCTTATTTTTTCGTTTACTGTTTACTTGTGTTTCTTTTACTGAGTCAAATAATTCAGTTCCTGTTATAAATATCCCAAGTAGTGGATATCCATTAAGTTATAAATATCCCAAAATATCTCAAAATATCCCATGTCCTGTTGCTCCTATAAATAGGATGCACAAATGCAATGTTGAAAGTGCAGAAGTAATATAATCTGAAATCTCTCTACATATTCTCTCTACATATTTCTTCTGTGTATTTACTTCATAGTTTTATTTTATAACACGTTATCAGCACGAGCCTCAGCCATCTTGAGCAAATACTTTGAAAGCCTCGAAGGTGCAATTCTTGGAATTACACTGAGTACAAGTCGTTGCCTCCTGAAGATAAAGTAAAGGACTTGCAGTACTTATTTAGTCTAAACAGTTCAGGTAACATGTTCCAAGTATTTTTCTATCTTTGTTTTGATGGTTGATTGTTGTTGACTTTAACAACTATGAAAATTTTAAACTGATTTTTGGGAGAAGCTCACCATCAACGTAGTAAGAAACATGACCTTTCTTTTTTTAAATATTACTATGGAATATAGCACTTCGGCCTCTTTTTGCCAAAATATCTTGAAACAAACGTTGCTGAAGGCCTTATGCCAATATTCTACTGGAAGGTTAGTTCGCAAATATGAATTGATTAAATGAGTTTATATCCGTGAACACCAGAAGTGGTAATATTTTTACGGGCTTATTGTGTTTATGATTGAAGATGTGTTAGAGAAAAATTCTCCACATTATATGTATGCCTCGATTTGCTCCTGAAGTAGTAATATCTTAAAAGAGGCTATAAGCTATCACGATTTGATACGCTTAAGGCTCGTTCAGATAATTATGTTTTATTCCTGAAGAATTAAAACTTTTGATAAATGTTATAAATATAGATCCATTCCCTGAAGTGAATGTGATAATATGTAGTAAAGCCTATAAATATAAACATGCATTTGATTGTGAAAATATCATGATCCATCTCCAGAAGAGGTAGAATAATTGAGAAGAAATATTCTGAATATTATATGTTTTATTCCCGAAGTGGTAAAACTTGAAACTTTATTCCCGAAGTGGTAAGCTTGAAACTTTACTCCCGAAGCAGTAAAACTGTGAAACTTTACTCCTGAAGCAGAAAGGATTACCAAAATATCTGAGAAATACTCTGAAGCAATGTTTTCTTGTGTTTGAGCAAAATAACGAGCTATTGATGAGCGTCGTATTTCAAGCACATTTAAATAATCAGGTTTCATTCCCCGAAGTGAATGAACAAATACCACAACTTATCTCCTGGAGGGATAAAATACAAGGAATGTAGATGTTATATTCTGGTGGTATGAAATTCAGACATTGCTACATGTACCTGTCGTACGTCGAAACATATTTCTAAGGCAAAAGGAAGTAGAGTAGAATGTTTTCTCCTATAACCACATTAATACATTATGGTTAGTTGTTATTGATTTCCTTGAAGGAAATAACAATTAATATATTTCTTTATGAAGGATTTGATTATTATGTGTTTGAGCTTAGATACAAAATACTCAGTTAATGATGAATCTCCCTGAAAGAGATGTTTGAAATATTGAAGTTTAGAATTCAATGTTTATTTCGTGACACCAGTAGTGTCGAAATTTGCTTTAATGGTACCAGAAGTATTTAAGAAATATTTGGTAATAGAAATTAATGATCAAAGGCTCCAGAAGAGCTAATTATTTATTTACAAGTATCATGACACTAGCAGTGTCCAAATAATATATGATTATGGTGAACAAATTGATGTCTCTCGAAGAGCTTATATATGATAGTACCATTCATCTCAAATCATAATTATTTCGATCGAAAAATAAATTATAATAAACCTGAAGTTTACTAGCGAGAAAAATGGTCATCATATTGAGACTACAGATGATTGGAAGATTGAATATCTCCAACTTATTACGGGTAGGGTCACGTGTGTAAAGCGTTACCCGAGCATGATGAGATCGCATGTCACAATAAACCAGAAGTTTTGACATAAAATTTCATGCAATAGTAAACCAGAAGTTTATTAAAAGAAATAGCACTCGTCATAGTAAACTTGAAGTTTACGGGTACAGATAATTTTATCAGTTGACAAGACCATTTTGATCGTCCTGATTTAAATCTGATGTGCTAATTGAGTATTAAAAAACATATTGAAGAACTAGAAGATTCTTCAAGAATTTGTTTGAGTTGCTTGTTCTCATGATAAGTTGATTACACCAGCTAATGTTGGGACTGAATCCCCAAAATTCTGAAAAATATAAAAGGTGAATGTGGGCCCCTTCACCTGCAATGTGATGTCTTAAATAGATGCATCTATTTAAGACAGTCACATGTATGTTTATTGTCAACTGGCAGTTTGACATTTACAAAGTTGCTTGCTCAAAATAATTGAGTTGGAAGCACAATTTTCAGAATATGAAATCAAGACAATCATCTTGATAATGCTGGTTTATATCTAAGTTGGTTTGGCATTGGATGCCTCCATAATACAGCTAAACCATTGCTTATGAGAACAGAGTTTCAGATGTTGGTCTGAGATATGATATATTGCATACAACAGCACTTGTATGCTTCAGATCAATAAATTTTGATAAATTCTCCCCTCATATTTGGTTCAGGGTCAGGAACTAGATATTTCCATCTTTTAGCATTTGATGTGCGGTACATGATTAATGGATATACCATGATGCACATAGATGGATTTTCCCAAAGAAAATGGGGACATATGTCACTAAAATAAGGGGGAGAGAATAAGCAGCTAAGAAATATGTTGTGAATTATCATCAGTATGATCCTCAGATAATTCAAGTCAAATGCTGGAAGCATTTGCTGACCCAACTATTTCATATTTCATCTGCAAAATGCTCTTAATGTCCTTGAAGGACAAAGTCTACAGCGTGCATGGAGCATGGTAGACCAATCGGTTCCAAATATAATAATCCTTGAAAAAGGGAGGAGCAAATGATCATAATAAGGAGGCAATGTGCTCTTGAAGAGCTACGACATAACACTTCATAAACCTTATAGGAGGTTCAGGTACCTGAAAATAATGAAGTGATGAGATCTCAGTAAGTTATGTCGAATTGCGAACCGATACAACATGATATCTTGTCGACAATATACAATATAGCGCGCAATATTGTATAAGGTTGTGAGGATTTGATTTCTACGTCTCTTAAAGCATGTTGACGTAGAATAATTACCAAGTAAAATGATCCATCTTGGTAAACGTAATGTTTATTGGGCAGCAGTCCAAACAACAGAAGATGTCACATTATTTATACTGATGGATGCTGTCACGGCCTATGTGGCTTACTTGATGAAATTTATATGAAAATTCCTGAAGGATATAAAATGCCTGAAGCATTTGGTTTAAAGTCTCGGGAAATGTATTCAATCAGATTACAAAGATCATTATATGGTTTAAAACAATCAGGGCGTATGTGGTATAATCGCCTAAGTGAGTACTTGATAAATGAAGGATATATAAATGATGCCATTTGTCCATGTGTTTTTATTAAGAAAACAAAATCAGGGTTCATTATACTTGTTGTTTATGTTGATGACATAAACCTCATTGGAACTCCAGAAGAGCTCCAAAAGGCGATTGAATATTTGAAGAAAGAATGTGAGATGAAAGATCTCGAAAAGACAAAACTCTGTCTTGGTCTGCAAATTGAACATTTCGCAAAAGGGATCTTTATACATCAATCTGCCTATACTGAGAAAGTTTTAAATCGGTTTTACATGGACAATGCGCATCCTTTAAGTACTCCTATGGTTGTTCGCTCACTTGAAGTGAGCAAAGATCCGTTCCGACCTCAGGAAGAAAACGAAGAGCTACTTGGTCCTGAAGTACCATATCTTAGTGCAATAGGTGCACTTATGTATCTTGCTAATGCTACAAGACCTGACATAGCATTTTCTGTTAATTTGCTAGCAAGATATAACTTTTCTCCTACATGGAGGCATTGGAACGGGATTAAGCATATATTGCGATATCTGAAGGGAACTAGCGATATGAGTCTGTTTTATACTAACAAAGGTAGTACAGATCTTGTTGGTTATGCAGATGCAGGTTATTTATCTGATCCACATAAAGCTCGATCTCAAACGGGCTATCTGTTTACATGCGGAGGTACTGCTATATCATGGCGATCGACCAAGCAGTCCATTGTTGCTACTTCTTCAAATCATGCTGAGATAATCGCTATTCATGAAGCAAGTAGAGAATGTGCGTGGTTGAGATCAGTGATACATTTCATCAGAGAAAGATGTGGCTTGAAGTGTGATACAAAAATACCCACAGTATTATATGAAGATAATGCTGCATGCATAGCTCAATTAAAAGGAGGTTTCATAAAAGGAGATAGAACAAAACACATTTCACCAAAGTTATTTTTCACACATGATCTCCAGAAGAATGGTGATATTGATGTGCAACAAATCCGTTCAAGTGACAATCTTGCAGATTTGTTCACTAAATCTTTGCCAACTTCAACTCTTGAGAAGATGATATTCAAGATTGGAATGCGAAGACTCTGACATCTGAATCTTGGTCTTCGTCAGGGGGAGTGAAATACGCGTTGTACTCTTTTTTCCTTAACCAAGTTTTGTCCCATTGGGTTTTCTTGGTAAGGTTTTTAATGAGGCAGCTCTCAAAGCGTATTTCTAGATATGTGCACTCTTTTTCCTTCATTAGGACTTTTTCCCACAGGGTTTTTTTTTAATAAGGTTTTAACGAGGTACATCATCTATTAATGAACATCCAAGGGGGAGTGTTATAAATATCCCAAGTAGTGGATATCCATTAAGTTATAAATATCCCAAAATATCTCAAAATATCCCATGTCCTGTTGCTCCTATAAATAGGATGCACAGATGCAATGTTGAAAGTGCAGAAGTAATATAATCTGAAATCTCTCTACATATTCTCTCTACATATTTCTTCTGTGTATTTACTTCATAGTTTTATTTTATAACAGTTCCTATCTTTTAGGAATGAAATCAGATTTCTAATTTATCTAGAGAGAACTCTTAGTCTTAGTAAGTTGTTGAGTTATTTTAGGAGTTGAACGTTAGTGGCTTAATATTATATACGCTCTGCGTATCTACTGTAAAGTTTAGTTCCAGTGGAAAAGCAATAACATTCTTTTCTCTGTTCCATTTCCTATGATACTGCAAATTTTTTTTTCTCTGCTTATTTTTTTGTTTTATGGTATCAAGAGCAAGGTCGTTGATCTGATTGTTCTTTCCTTTTTCTTGTCTATAAAGTTGGTTTTATCTTGTTGAGGAGATTGAAAGTTGCAGAGGAGAAGCTTGTGTAGTATGAGTCGGCAAATGGGGAAAATAGTTCAAACGCACAGTTTGGTGTCGAGAAGCTTGTAGGGACAAACTACATGTACTGGAGAATGTGTATGGAGGCTTACCTTCAAGGTCAAGACCTTTGGGATCATGTTGCTGGTGCTGAAGCAGAAATTATAGCAAATACTCCGGAGAATGTGGAACCACAGAGGAAATGGAAGATAAAATGCGGTAAAACGCTCTTTGCTTTGAGAACTTCAATTGAAAAAGAACTCATTGATCATGTACGTGATGTTAGTTCACCAAAAGATGCTTGGGAGATACTTGAGCGATTATTTACTAAAAAGAATACGGTTAGGCTACAACTGCTGGAAAATGAATTGGCAATGCTATTGCAGGAGGAATGTCCATTTCTGAATATTTCTTACGAGTCAAAAGTATTTGTGCTGAAATTTCAAAATTAGATCCGGAGGAAAAAATCGGTGAAGCAAGATTGCGACGATTTCTTATTCAGGGTTTGAAGAACGAGTACAGTCCGTTCATCACCTCCATTTAGGGTTGGGCAAGGCACCTTCAGTTGAAGGATTTGAAAATTTGCTTTCCAACCAAGAGGCATTGGCAAAGGAAATTGCAAAAAGCTTCGAATCAGATCCCGTTCTCTTTTCAAAAGATAAAAATAAAAAGAAGATCACATCATCTGGGAGCAAGAATAATGAAAAGGGCTCAAATAGGGAAAAGCTATTGGTGGCAACTTTGAAAATAGAAAGTGCTATAGATGTGGTAAAATTGAGCACATCAAGAAAAACTATAGAGTGAAGATCTCAAATGCAAATGTTGCAAGTGAAAATGATGAAAATCAGCAACTCAAATGGGAGCAATGCTTCACTGCAAAGTAACTCAATGGAGGAAAGATGATGCCGTATCAGTTCAAGCTCTCTACAACCGCGATAGCTGCAGAGAAGAATGGATTATTGATTCCGGTTGCTCTCATCAAGTAACCGGAAATGATTTGCTACTTTTAGAGTTGCGTCAACATAACAGAGATCGAGTTGTTGTTATAGCCGATAACTCGATATACCTAGTGGCTAAAGAATGAGTCCTGAAGTTTGATGTTTGAGGTACACAGGCTGTCAAGTTGAATGACGTCTAACATGCTATAGGTTTGAAGAGAAATCTAGTTTCAGTTTCTCAAATTACTGATTCTGGAAATTATATTTTGTTTGGTCCAAACGATGTGAAGGTTCTTGATAACGTAAAGAATATAGTTGCTAACATTGTTCTTATCGGTGAAAAGGAGGGTTCTTTAATTGTCATGGCAGTAGGGGAGGCATATCTGAAGAAGATAAGTCAAACAGATAGCACATTTGGCATGCTCGATTGGGACACTTGGGATACCAATTGTTGCGGCAAATTTCTTCAAAGAAATTGATGTATGGTATACCAGCTCTATAAAATATTCATGAAGATGTAGTTTTCCAAGGCTGTCAATTTGGCAAATCACATCGTCTTCCATTTCAAAGACCATCGAATCGTAGTTCCACTATGTTTGAGCTTAGTTCATACAGACTTGATGGGACAAATAAGAGCATCAAGTTATAGTGGTTTTCACTATGTCATGGTATTTATACACGATTTTTCAAGATATACGTGGGTGAAATTCTTGAAAGAAAAGAGTGAATCGTTGTCCAAATTTACTGAATTTAAAATTGTCTTGGAGAACAAATTTGGGATGAAAATTAAATGCTTGCGTAGAGTTATTGGAGGCGAATATATGTCAAATGATTTATTCAAATACTGCGATGATAATGGTATTTCTAGAAAAATGACATGTCCAAATACCCTTCAACAGAATGGTGTTTCCGAAAGGAAAATATCTCATCTTGTTTCTATGAGCCTTTCTTGGTTGCACGATAAAAATCTTCCCTGAGCTTTGGGCGGAAGCTATTCAATGTGCTTGTCATGTAATAAATCGTTTGCCTCCATGGCCAGGTAAAGAAAAATCTCCATTTTATATTTTATATGATGAAAAGCCAAACGTAAATTACTTTCGGTATTTGGTTCAATTTGTTATGTTCGTATTCCAAAATCTAACAGAACTAAACTTGACTCAAAAGCAAAAAAGTGTATCTTTGTTGGCTATGATTCACATAGGAGTGGTTGGAGGTGTATGGATCCAGAAACCACGAAATTTGTCACTTCCAGAGATGTTGTGTTCGATGAAATATCGTCACACTATTCAGTCTAGAAAACCAACAACGAAGAAACCATTCTTGAGGGAGATCAAGACCATTTGCAGCTGATTCTAGAGAGTAACTTGCAGGCTTCAAATAATGATGAAAGTTCAAGTCCAAATACTACAAATGCTGGTGTAACATCCCGTAAATCCGAATTAGGCATAAATGTATGAATCTAGTATAAATGTGATATTTTAGCTATACGAATCTATTTGGGATGAACTTAGGTGATAAATAGTCGTTTTGAAGTCAAACCAAAAAGTGAAGTTCTTAAGGCCTTCTAAATTCGTCTAAGTCTAGGACAGTCTGTACTTATGGCCTGTTTTCGGGTACTTGCGTTAGGAATTTGTGAAAATTTCCTTCTTGAAAGTTGTAGCCCTTTGAAATACCTTTCGAACGGTATATTATGGGGGTTAAGGGGACATCTGTACAAAAAGTTATGACCATTTTACTGAAGGAGTGCAGAGCAGTCCGTTCACTGGTCATGTTATACGAACTACTTATACGGCCCATATAATTTTATACGGACCGTATAAGTCGTCCGTACTTCATGACGCTCCAAATCGAAGTTCTGTTCAGCCATGATGAAATATGGTCATATTATACGGACCGTATAACTTTATACGGATCGTATAATACGTTCATATAACTTCCACCCCACTTTTGTATAAATTCAAGCCTTGAGTTCTTTTATTTCATTATTCACAATTCCAAGCCCTAGCAACAATCCAAAACATCAAGGTAAGTCAATCTAAACCCTTTCAACTCAATTCTAACATATATTCTAATAATCTAAGCAAGAAATTATTGTTCCTAATCTAGGGTTTTCAAGAAAACCCATCTCAAGGTTCAAGAATCAAGATTTAGGAAATATTCTCCAAAACTCAAGTCTCTAATTCAAGTTTTGGAGCAATTAAGGTATGTAGAACTTCCATCCACATGTGGGAATCTCTACGTTCTTCCCCATGCTCCATTTCTTGATATTCATGAAGTTCAAATCCTAGGGCATTAAACCCAACATTTTGGTAGCCCGTATTTATGTATTTATGTACATGAGTTTCGTATCTATATTCGTTATTGTATTCCTAATCTTCCATTACGGATATTAGGAACCCTAGCTTAATCCACGAATCATGAATTCTTCATCATGTGTTCTCATTATGTTTATATGAAACTTTATGATTTTATCTAGCAAGTTACAAGCATGTTTTCAAGTCAATTATATATATATAATTATGAACTGTTGTTATTACGCATGAATCAAGAACATGTTTGCAAGACTATGACAAGTTATCTCATGAAACCATATTACAAGTTATCTCATGAAACCATATTACAAGATATTTCATGAACCCATGTTACAAGTTATTTCGTGAAATCATGATTACAAGTTATTTACAAGTTATTTCACGAAAATCATGGGCTTCTTAGCCAACTATATTGTAACACCCCGTACCTCTAACCTAAGCTTTGACCATGATCCTAGACTTAGAAAACCCGATAAAGAATGTGGGAATTGGAAATTTCCTCTTCAATTGTAAGATGGTGGTTTACGCCCATGAACAGTGACCGTATTTCAGTATACGAGCCGTAATTCAAGTCGTAAACTGGTACCAAGGATTTCTGAGCATTCTGGAATTTGGCATCTGGATGTCAAATGGTTAAATACGGACCGTATTTCAAAATACGGCTCGAATTTCAAAATACGGCCCGTATTTCAAAACGTATTTGGAATTTGAGAAAACTTCCTTCATGAAAGTTGTAGAGCTTTGAAATACCTTTCCAACGGTATATTATGGTGGTCAAACGGACATCTGTGCAAAGAGTTATGACCATTTTACTGAAGAGACGCAGTGCAATCCGTATTTCTAAATACGGACCGTATTTCAAAATACGGCCAGTATTTAACTGGGCCGAAAATTTAATTTTCCAGAACAGTATATATTCGTCCATATCAGTTCAAATCATTATTTTTCATTCCTTCAAGCCCTAGAACGACCTCCTATCCTCCTCCATCATCAAGAACACCATGGTAAGCCTACTTTAATTATTCCAAATCAATTCTAATACATATCCTTGTAATATAAATAAGAAATTATCATTCCAAAACTAGGGTTTTCAAGAAAACCCATCTCAAGGTTCAAGAATTCAAGATTTTGGAAATCTTCTTCAAAGCTCAAGTCTTTAATTCAAGTTTTGGAGCGACTAAGGTATGTAGAGTTACTATCTACGTGTGGGAACATCATTGTTCTTCCCCACGCCTCATAATTCATAAATTATGATTCTTTACGAAAACTAGGGTTTCTATACCATGTTCATGATAACCCTAGGTCCATGTCCATGATTATATTATGCATGAATTGTTATAATTCCATCATTGAGTTCTTAATATTTCTTTATGATTATTAAGAATCTGTCCGTAATCTATGAAAAACTCATATATCTCATTCCATGGGTTCATGCGTGCTAGTTTATGATATATTATGCTATTTTCAAGAAAATACTATACATGTTTTACAAGTTCATGCAAGCAAGCTATAATTCATGATACCCATGTACAAGAAAATTATATTCATGAAAACCATGGGCAACAAGTACCACTTATTTTACATGTTCATGTTTTTGGGAGTTGCTTTAATTACTGAGGAGGGCGTCAGATAACCTGAAACTACGTAGCCACCGTAGGATAAGGATCGCTCCACCCATGTCCCGGACGATCTCTCATAATGACTGGATCCTTTCATATTTTATTAAATCTCATGTTCCCTAGCAAGGACTGAGTGTTCTGCTGGCGGGACGCGAGCACCAGACCATGGATCGGTTATAAGTTATTGCTCTCCCTACTTATGATATTTTTACCATGTTATATATATATATATATATATATATATATATATATATATATATATATATATATATATATATATATATTCATGTTCGTGACCAGGTTTCAGTCCTATCATTATTATTTCATGTCCCATGTTATTTCATTCAGTTGCTTTACATACCAGTTCATTTAAAGTGCTAACGTCCCCTTTCTATTGCCCCGGGGCCTGCATTTCATGATGCAGGTATTGATTTACAGGACGACGTATGTGCTCAGTAGGATAGCACTCGTGTCAACTTATTAGTGAGCCCCATCTCATTCGGGGTTTAGTCAACTCTTTGTTTTATAATTAGTTATGCATCTAAAGTATATTGGGGGCCTTGTCCCAGCAAACATGTTTTCCGGCCAGATTCATGATAGAGGTTTCATAGACTAGACAAGTCAGTTATGTTATGTCAAACTTTCGGAGTCGTATAGCCATTTTTGGCTTATTCATGTTATTTCCGCACTCATGTTTAAACAAGTATTTTTATTAAGTATTATGACTTATTACGTTTTATAAAGGCTCATCATGCATTCACGTTATATTTTGCTCATGTTATGCCTAATCATGATTCAACAAGCCATGTGGTTCGCTCTGTCATACGTAATAAGGCACTGAGTGCCGTGTTTCACCCAGGTCATGGTTCGATATCGTAACAATGATTTTGTGAGATAATAATGAAGGTGAACCGAGATGGATGTCCTACCCATGGTTCTATGTAATTCGTGCTTATGTTCCTTTAGCTAATGTTTTACGATCATGATGGCATGATTCCTTTTTCCTTTCGCTAAGTATCTAGGCCTCATTATGTTCAAGGTGACTTTCTACCCATGTCTTAGATGCTCGAGGAACGAGTTATACATGCCTATAATCCATTCTTTCATGTGCCTTATTTATAACAAGGGCGTTTACTCACGGTGATAAGATTAAGCTATGTTGAACAATGTCCTATTCCTTCGGTATATCTAAATTCTAAAGGTAATGTTTTATCCATGCCTTACGTCTCTGAGTACCTAAGAGTTAGCCTGCAACTTGTGCTCTATGCAAGTCACACTTATGCCTTAGTCT
This sequence comes from Lycium barbarum, assembly GCF_019175385.1. Classification (NCBI taxonomy): domain Eukaryota; kingdom Viridiplantae; phylum Streptophyta; class Magnoliopsida; order Solanales; family Solanaceae; genus Lycium; species Lycium barbarum. The sequence goes on from NC_083344.1 coordinate 121,863,079, forward strand.
TACTTCATTGCTCATGAACTCAAGTCTATACGCCATGGTATGCAGATACTTATGTGAACGCCATATTTTTCATGTACCCGTGTCCCATGTCATGCTATTCACATATTCACGTTTCATGCCATATGAATCACGTTCCTATGTACGCATGTTCCACGTTACGTCCTTCATGTACAATGCACCATGTCATGTCTGTTCTCTAAAGCAAAGTATCTCATGTGAATAGTACCAATAATTCCTTTTCTCTCAGTCCTCGATAATTCGCTCACGAGAATGAACAAGATGAGCTAAGGTATTCATAATCATGATTAACAGCAAACAAGATAATCAAAAGGAAGGTGCATTACCATATTCAAATAGATATCTTTTCATGTACCCTGTGGTACTTATCTCGGGAGTATTCTACTCAGATTCGACGTATTCATGTCATGGCTATGCTAGAGATTTATGAATACCTATGTTAGGATCATATTCTTGTTATACGACTCAAGTCTGTCGCATTCACATCGAGTTGCGTTTACATTCAAAGCCTAAGTCATACTCCTATCTCATATTTCCATGGGATATACGAACGTCTATGATCAAGTCTTTAAGTATCCAAATCCTATCCGCGCTTAGTATTCAAACCTCATGTTGTAGCAATCATGTTTTCGACATTCAGATCCCATGTTACGATATCCATGTCTACACATATTCGTATCTCATGACATTTTAGCACTCATGTATCCATGTCATCCAGTCTTCGTGCATTTATGTCCCACGTCATGTGTCTCACGCCCAGGTAATTATGTCATGTTCGTGCCTATTTCCTGTACTCATGTCATTCGTGCCTACGAATTTTCTTCCAAACCCCATGTATAATAATCATGTAATCATTCAGCCAATATCCCCGTGGTCAAGCCAGCTCAGTATTTATGTTAGCTACATTCAAGATTCAGTAATCACGTTATGTCACATCATGCCTATTCAGATACCCTGTGAGTTCTGTGTTGGTACTTTAGTTAGCTGGCAGACGTTTGAGAAATGTCGTGAGGGTCCGAATTATAAAGGAAGTCCTGCCATAAATTTTGTAGATTCCAGAGTTAGTAGCGATTCTTACCCACTAGTCATAAATCGAGGACAAATGTTTCAAGATTCTCATTCATGTAGGTGCTACTCAATTTCATGTTCCCCATGTACATGTTTCCATGTAATCACGTATTCAGTTCTCATGATCCATGACCATGTTCCTACGTAACCATGTCAGGCTCTTATGTTTTATGTCATGTTTCTTTCATGTTCATGTATTCAGGCCATGTCCACCCATGTTCTTAACCATGACTCGTCATTCGAGGATGAATGAACCCAAGGGGGATATATTGTAACACCCCGTACCTTTAACCTAAGCTTTGACCATGATCCTAGAGTTAGAAAACCCGATAACGAATGTGGGAATTGGAAATTTCCTCTTCAGTTGTAAGATGGTGGTTTACGCCCATGAACAGTGACCGTATTTCAGTATACGGGCCGTAATTCAAGTCGTAAACTGGTACCAAAGATTTCTGAGCATTCTGGAATTTGGCATTTGGATGTCAAATGGTTAAATACGGACCGTATTTCAAAATATGGCCCGTATTTCAAAACGTATTTGGAAATTGGGAAAACTTTCTTCATGAAAGTTGTAGAGCTTTGAAATACCTTTCCAAAAGTACATTATGGGGGTCACCCAGACATCTGTGCAAAGAGTTATGACCATTTTACTGAAGAGACGCAGTGCAGTCCGTATTTCCAAATACGGATCGTATTTCAAAATACGGCCAGTATTTCAAAATACGGCTAGTATTTAACTGGGCCGAAAATTTAATTTTCCAGAACAGTATATATTCGTCCATATCAGTTCAAATCATTATTTTTCATTCCTTCAAGCCCTAGAACGACCTCCTATCCTCCTCCATCATTAAGAACACCAACGTAAGCCTACTCTAATTATTCCAAATCAATTCTAATACATATCCTTGTAATCTAAACAAGAAATTATCATTCCAAAACTAGGGTTTTCAAGAAAACCCATCTCAAGGTTCAAGAATTCAAGATTTTGGAAATCTTCTTTAAAGCTCAAGTCTTTAATTCAAGTTTTGGAGCGACTAAGGTATGTAAAGTTACTATCTACGTGTGGGAACATCATTGTTCTTCCCCACGCCTCATAATTCATAAATTATGATTCTTTACGAAAACTAGGGTTTCTATACCATGTTCATGATAACCCTAGGTCCATGTCCATGATTATATTATGCATGAATTATTATAATTCCATCATTGAGTTCTTAATATTTCTTTATGATTATTAAGAATCTGTCCGTAATCTATGAAAAACTCATATATCTCATTCCATGGGTTCATGCATGCTAGTTTATGATATATTATGCTATTTTCAAGAAAATACTATACATGTTTTACAAGTTCATGCAAGCAAGCTATAATTCATGATATCCATGTACAAGCAAGTTATATTCATGAAAACCATGGGCAGCCAGTGCCACTTATTTTACAGGTTCATGTTTTTGGGAGTTGCTTTAATTACCGAGGAGGGCTTCAGATAGCCTGAAACTACGTAGCCACCGTAGGATGAGGATCGCTCCACCCATGTCCCGGACGATCTCTCATAATGACTGGATCCTTTCATATTTTATTAAATCTCATGTTCCCTGGCAAGGACTGAGTGTTCTGCTGGCGGGACGCGAGCACCAGACCATGGATCGGTTATAAGTTATTGCGCTCCCTACTTATGATATTTTTACCATGTTATATATATATATATATATATGTATGTATGTATGTATTCATGTTCATGACCAGGTTTCAGTTCCTATCATTATTATTTCATGTCCGATGTTATTTCATTCAGTTGCTTTACATACCAGTAGATTTAAAGTGCTGACGTCCCCTTTCTATTGCCCCGGGGCCTGCATTTCATGATGCAGGTACTGATTTACAGGACGACGTATGTGCTCAGTAGGACAACACTCGTGTCAGCTTATTGGTGAGCCCCATCTCATTCGAGGTTTAGTCAACTTTTTGTTTTATAATTAGTTATGCATCTAAGGTATGCTGGGGGCCTTGTCCCAGCAAGCTTGTTTTCCGGTCAGATTCATGATAGAGGTTTTATAGACTAGACAAGTCAGTTATGTTATGTCAAACTTTCGGAGTCGTATAGCTATTTTGGCTCATTCATGTTATTTTTGTACTCATGTTTAAACAAGTATTTTTATTAAGTATTATGACTTATTATGTTTTATAAAGGCTCATCATGTATTCACGTTATATTCTGCTCATGTTATGCCTCATGATGATTCAGCAAGCCATGTGGTTCGCTCGGTCACACGCAATAAGGCACTGAGTGCCGTGTTTCGCCCAGGCCATGGTTCGGGGTGTGACATATATCATGTTCATGTTTTGGGGAATTGCTTAGTTAACCGAGAAGGCTCAGATAGCCTGAAACTACGTTGCCACCGTAGGATAAGGGTTGTCAGCAAGGAGGCAACACCTTCATTATGCAGTTTGGATCCTTACATGCTTATTATTACTTAAATCTCATATCCCTGGCAAGGTGTGAGTGTTCTGCTTGTAGGACGCAAGTACCAGATCATGTTGTCTTTTATACTATAGCATTCCCCACATTACGAGCAGTTTTACATACATGTATTTCCATTGATTTACTGTACTCACGTTTCATGCTCATGTTCAAATTACATTCAGTTTCAGTTCATGTCCTATACCTATGTTGTGCCATGTTGTTCATTTTAGCAGGTTTTACATACTAGTACTATTCACCATGTACTAACGTCCCTTTTTCCCGGGGCCTGCACTTCACGATGCAGATACCGATTTTCAGGAGCATACACCTGCGCAGTAGGATCACTTCAGTTATCAGCTTATTGGTGAGCCCCACTCCTCTCGGGGTTCAACATGGAGTCTGCATTAGTATTCAGTTTATGGTAGTCCAGGGCCATGTCCTGGTAGTTAGTATTCAGACATGTTTTAGAGGTTTCATAGATAGATGTTAGTTCACAGAGTCAGTTATGCTGTCATGTTTGCAGACTATTATGTTTGCATGATATTTCATGCTATGAGATAAGTTCAAGACTTTATTCCGCAAATTACATTTTCATGATTCATTTAAATTGTATCATATAGATCATATTGTTTTGATGCCCATGTTGACAAGCAAGCCATGAGGTTTGCTTGGACACATGCAAGCAAGGCCCGAGTGCCGTGTTACGCTCAGGCCATGGTTCGGGGCGTGACAGCTGGTTGTGGTGAACAACAAATTGTAAGGAGGTCAACAAGGGAGAAAAAACAGCCACGTCACTTCAAAGATTATGAGGTACATTTGAACAATTGCTTAATTACTTCATGCTTCTTTACAGGAGTATTGGATGAACCAGTAAGCTTTGAAGAAGCCAAAGGCCATCCAAAGTAGGAAGCAGCCATGCAAGAAGAAATTGACGCTTTGAACAAAAATCAGTCGTGGGGGTTGGTGTCGAAGCCAGAGAATATTGAGCTTATCACTTGCAAATGGGTTTATCATTTGAAGAAAAATTCAAATGGGGTTGTCGATAAATACAAAGCTCGGCTTATCGCACATGGTTTCTCTCAAAGTTACGAGCTGGATTATGAGGACACATTCAGTCCAGTTGCAAAAATGGTAACTATAAGAACCATTTTTTCTCTTGCGGCATCTAAGAATTGGAAGTTATGGAAGCTTGATGTAAAGAATGTTTTTCTTTATGGAGAATTGGATCGTGAAGTGTTTATGGAGTAGCCTAAAGGATATGTCTCTAAGTAGTATCCTCATCATGTTTGCCGATTAAAAAAAGCGTTGTATGGTCTTAAATAAGCACCACATGCTTGGTATGGTAAAGTTGCCCAATACTTTTTTTTGGTGGTTTTAAAGTTTCAAATGCAGATTCTAGTTTGTTTATTAAATTAGGATCAAATGTGAATCTGATGGTCTTATTATATGTGGATGACATGATCCTTGCAGGAAATAATGAAGCTGTGATTTCGATGCTGAAAAATGAACTTTCTGTTCATTTTGAAATGAAGAATTTGGGGGCAGTGAGCTGTTTTCTTGGTCTGGAAATTGAAAAAACAGATCAAGGGTATTTTGTCTCTCAAAAGACATACGCAAGGAAGTTGTTGCAGCATTTTGGCGTGGGGGAGTCGCAAGAAAAAGCCAATCCAATGGAACCACATCTCGAGCTGATGAAAGATTTAGGAAAGCCATTAAAAGATGTCAATTTTTTTCAATAACTTGTTGGTAGTTTAATTTATTTAACTATCACAAGACCAGAGATCGATTATTCTGTTGGAATTGTGTCTCAGTTCATGCAATGTCCGAGAAGTTCACACCTAGATGCAACAAGAACAATTCTTCGTTATATGAAGGGCTCACTTAATCATGGTCTTATGTATAGAAGAGATGAAAAATTTGTGTTAAGTGGATTCACCGATGCGGATTGGGCTGGAGATGCGAATGATAGAAATTCAACTTCGGGATATTGTTTCAACATTGGTTCAGCTATGGTATCTTGGTGCATCAAGAAGCAACTAGTGGTAGCATTATCTAGCACTGAAGCTGATTACATAGCAACAACCATGGCTGCACAAGAATGTACGTGGTTGAAGAGAGTAATCGGAGAGACGTTGTGCAAAGTTGGTTATGCCGTTCAAATAAGATGTGATAACGAAACTGCTGTCAAGATTGCATCGAATCCAATTTTTCATGCTCGGATGAAGCACAGTGATTCGTCATCACTGCATTCGAGAGAAAGTGTTGGAACAAGAGGTTCTTCTGATAGGAGTTTCTACAAATTATGGGCAAGTCGCGGACATATTTACAAAGGCCTTGATAAAGCCTAAGTTTGAATATTTCAGAGCTGCTCTTGGAGTTATTGATTGTAAGCATGCACTAAGGGGGAGTGTTAAAAGTTAGTGCACCTTATTTTTCCATTAACTGTTTACTTGTGTTTCTTTTAGTGAGTCAAATAATTCAGTTCCTATCTTTTAGAAATGAAACCAAATTTCTAATTTATCTAGATAGGAGTCTTAGTCTTAGTAAGTTGTAGAGTTATTTTAGGAGTTGAACGTTAGTGGCTTAGTATTATATACGCTCTGCGTATCTACTGTAAAGTTCAGTTCCAGTGAAAAAGCAATAACATTCCATTTCTTATTATACTGCAAATTTCTTCTTTTCTCTGCGTATTTTTTTGTTTTATATGAATCAAAAGGATAGTGGTGGTGGACATTGATGGTTGTCGCTTATTGACAGGAGTATTGTGATTACAAATTCCAACGTAACTTGTCTGGTTTAGAGATAAGTTACGTCGGAATTTGTAATATTGTGATTTCTTATGTTGGATTAGTAATGTTAGAATTTTTCCTATTGATTGTTTGGTTTTTTATATTAAAAATAACATGCAATGGGTGTATAAATATAAGAATATTTATAAGAACATAACGGAATAGAATATATAAGTAGTACTAATATTTGTTGTACATAGGTGAGATTTATAACCAAATATTATGCTAAAATTTTACATTATTCTACCTAATACACCCTACCAAACGACCTCTTAGTATTTATAGACCAAATCTTATTAGCTCATTTTGAAAAGGATAGAAGATACTTCAATATTAAGCTTGAAATACTTGGAAGGTTATTGTTATTATTGCGTTCATCACCTAGCAAGGCATCTAGTATTTCAAGATAATACCCCGAATTCGCGACTTTTCTAGTACCAAAAAAAAAGTTAAATCAAATTAATATATATAAAAAAAATATTAATAGTATTCACGCACGAAATTCGTGCTTGAAAGGACTAAATTGCAAAGAAGCTGTTTGGACCTTTCGTGCGTGAAGGAGCCTGCCACACTTGATTATTTGAGGATGGGCCATTACATCAGCAAAGGTGACTTAGGTGCAGCATTTCAGATTCCAAGGCCACTATATTGCCTCTCTTCTTTTGTATGTTTCCCTATTATACGAATGATCACTTAATTTTATTTTATTATATAATAATTATATTAAACTATTTAGTATAATAAAATATAATTTAGCATAATTATTATCACGACCCAACCAGAGTGCTTGACGGGCACCGGATGCTAATCCACCCGGCCACCTCTTATCGTACATTCATATTCACATCTAGGTAGGCCACATGACTTACCTTGTCGACTCATATTTTGTATGTAATTTTTTAGCCTCGTCGACTTGTGTATATGGATATGAGCATTGTTGTTGATGATGATATAAATGTGTCATTACCCAATGAGATTAGTATTATTGATGCATAGAAATCATGAACAGGCCATGTGGCCCACCTAGATGAGAATATGAATGTACGATAAGAGGTGCCCGGGTGAATTAGTACTGGGTGCCTGTTATGGCACTCCGGTTGGGTCGTGACAATAATTATGTTAAATTATATTTTATTATACTAAATAGTTTAATATAATTATTATATAATAAAATAAAATTAAGTGATCATTCGTATAATTAAGTAACTCGAGTGTAATTGGTTCAAAATTAGAGAATCAAATCCTAATTCGTTGAAATATAACATGTGGTTGGTAGGATCCGGCCGCAGTGTATTGAAAATAGGGAAACATACAAAAGAAGAGAGGCAATATAGTGGCCTTGGAATCTGAAATGCTGCACCTAAGTCACCTTTGCTGATGTAATGGCCCATTCTCAAATAATCAAGTGTGGCGGCCTCCTTCACGCACGAAATTCGTGGGTGAAAGGTCCACACTCCTATTTTACAATTTAGTCCTGTGTTTTTTTTTTTTTGTATTAGTTTGGTTTTATTTTTTTTTGTATTAGAAAAATCGCGAATTCTAATACCCCTGGGTCTATAAAATGCAGGAGCTACTTACCAAAGTTCTATTTTTTATAAAACTTGAAAAAATATACATTTGTGGTAACTGAAGATCAATTATTTTGGTCTGATTCTCTTGTTCCCACATAAACCACTGGGTTAAAATATTTGGAACTCCACAAAACCAATAAACTCATTGCAATATAAATAAAGAGCATGTAATAATATCATACATCGAAGCGAATTGTTCTATATTTGATTTAGTTTTTATATTAAACAAAGCAACTCAGCAGGTTTGATTTATTTGAGATTTAGGACCGACTCAATCTAAACCACGCCTCCTCCTCATAGAGGTGCGTTTACCCCGTGAGATCAAGAAAGTACTAATCCAAAATTACTTCAACAACAACAACCATCACATACCTAGTGTAATTTTACGAGTGTGGGGCTAGAGAGAGTAGAATGTACGCGACGCTTACCCCTTTTTTTGTGGGGGAGAGAGACTGTTTCTGATAGACTCTCAACTCAAAAGAATCAAAGCACGATAGAAAGGAAATAACGACAGCAGAAAAACAAGATAAACAAAGCAAATGAAATAACATGTATTACTTATCCATAATTACTTATCAAAGCAAATGAAGTAACATGCAGTACTAATCCATAATTATTTATCAATTTAAGTGTTCTAGTTTGATTAATACGAAACTTTAAAAAATTAAAAAAAGGTAAAATACGAAGTTTGAATAATTAATTTAACACGTGTGCAATATGCTAAAATGTCCTTTAGATGAAATTAAAGAGAGTTACCAAATAAAAAAAGAACTACACAGACTAGCTTAAAAAAGGCAAAATACATAAATCAAAACGAAAAATAGTTCTTATTGATTATATGACCATATACACACACAAGGAAAAAAAAAAGAGAAGAAAGAAAGAAAGAAAGAAAGAAGAAAAAGAAGGCACACATATTGGTTGAGGAAAAGGAATTGTGGTGGAGATGTGAGAATGGCGTAATCACATCCAAGACTAGTTAAGAAGGGCTAGAAAAGATGAAACAATTTCTTTCTTAAAAAATATCACATGTACTTAATTAGAATGAGTAATGATTCAAGTAAGCTAAGAGCTATGATGACTTTTTTGAAGGGAAGCCTTGGCTAACCAGTAAATTTGTTGTCATTGATCAGGAAGTTACTGGTACTGGTTCGAGCTATGGAAATAATTTTTGACATAAATATAAGGTAAAGTTGCGTAAAATAAACCCCAGTGATCCAATCTTTTTCCGAATCCCACGCATAACGGGCTTGATGCACCGATCTACCTTTTTTATTGACTTAGTTGTGGGGAGCATAATTTGTCTTCCACCAATATCTCGTTGGAAAGTTGAAATTCTTCCTTATTCGCTCAAATCATGAAATTCTCCACTGAATTGACCAAATTTAAGCACTTTGTCAACTCGGTAATCATCAATATTTAGCCCTTTAAAACAGAAAATAATTAATATTAACGTTCCAAATAAGGACTAATTCTAAACCATTAACAATAAAACGTGTTTAATGTGGAGCGTGGTGCGTTGATACTTCAAAGGCCAGCGTATTTCCTCATATTCAATTCAAGATTTCAAGGACAATTTTAATTTTTTCTACTGTGAAAACATACGCATGTGACGTGCTAGAATCTTAAATACTTTCTTCAATATATTATTAGACATCATATAATTAAGTAAATAAAAATATATTTTCTTTACAAGTTTAAACTTTTTATATGAGATTGTTAAAATATCAACATTTATTGGAAAAAGATCCTGCATTCAAATCTCACCGCCACTGAAAAGGCCAAAATAATTATACGTGTTTCGACAATGAAAAATAAAATAAAATCAAACCCACATGCAGTGGTGGAGCCAGGACTTTCACTAAGGGGGTTCAAAATATAAAATAGTAAACATACGGAGAAGCCGAAGAGAGTTCAACATATACTATATATACATAAAAAAATAATTTTAACCGTATATAAATAGTGTTTTTTTCTGTTAAAGGGGGTTTGGAACCCCCTAAGTCCTATGTGGCTCCGCCCACATGTGAGGTGGCACGTTAATACATAATATAAATAAGTACTCCAAAATGTATTCTCTCTAGCTTAACTATAAATAGAATGGTCAAACACAAAGATGATTTTAATTTATTAGTGACAAAAGGTTTGTCAACAACAAATCCACTCCTGCACACCGACACTCTACACAAACGTCTTATTTTACCTCTCAATAAAAAGAAATGCATCTTATCTCAAAGACAGCAATCGGTCAACTTTAGTTTTAGTCATCTACTAAAAAGATTAGATTCATTGGATTTGTCAAGAAAAAGAAATTAAAGACATGAATCACATCACTTTAATATCTTATTTGCAAAGAATGAGATGATTAACACATGGTTTAATTCACAAAGTGGGCTTTATCATATCAACATGCCGTCACCATGGTATTTCTCCTTGAAAGTAAAGACACGACAAGACAGAAATGTTTCTATCAAATATAGGACGAAGAAGGAAAAAAAAATGCCTCACTAAGCTAATATATGCATCTAATTAAGATATTGCTGATTTAAGTTACTTCGTGCTAAATGGGTGCAAGTTTCTAATGACTTTTTCTTTTCCAATTTTGAGTGTTCTTGATAATGTTGTTGGGCATTCTTGTTACCACATCAAAAGTTTCATGCCATGGCTACCATATTTCCCCAATATATGAATGTTAACGTTCTTTTTACTTTTATCTTAGTGAAGTTTGCTTACATTCTAGGAGTAACTAATTTTCATTACTGAGTTGCATTATTTGCTTTGAAGTAATTCCAACCTCATGCCAGTAATCAACACTACGGGAAGGGTTAATTAGAGGGGTGAAAGAAGGTTTATTGTCAAAAAATTACATTATATAAATTAGATCAATTTTATTAATGTATATGTATTTGACGATGACCCCTTGATGAAAATAATCTTACACCTCGGTCACAGCTCACCAGCAATTACAGTAGTGTTAAGCTGTTAAAAGAATGTTATTCGTGTTATGGTATTCATATGTACTATAGTACTAATATTTTTCAAACATGATAGTACTTCTTTCGAGACCTTGCCCACTAAAATTCATGTAAAAAATTTCAATTAAGAAGGCTATCCTCGTTCATTCCTCATCCTATATTAGCAAAACTAAATTTACATTACGATTAAAAAAGCATACATCTTATCAACGTGTCGTTTGTCATTTGAATTTCAGGAACAACATGGTTCCACATATATCTGTCTTATCTTTTCACAAATGCTTATCTTGCTATAGTAGTGTTCTTGGTATATATGAAACGCAAAATACCTGATTTGTTGTAAACTTGATTTTTAAAATATTAACTTACGTGTATGGTTCCACCAATCAATTAAGGCAAAAGACATAAATTGACCCTTAAACTATATTCCAAATGTCGATATCACATTTAAACTTTATTAGTGATCAAGTATACACTTAATATATGAAAAAGTGATATTATTTAATCCTGAGAACTGAAATCCAATCACTTGGTGGGAGGTATTACACACTCTCTTGCCACATCAGCGCTATGTAAACACCACATCAAAAATCTTTTAATTTTTAATATTGAAATGAAAAATTATAACTAAAAAAAATAAATTATCACTCCTCCACTTCACCCCCCAAACCCTTCTTCTTCATTAGCACATCACCCCCCCCCCCCCCCCCACCTCCTTAATTCTTCATCTTCATTTCCTCCACCCTCATTAATTCCACCACCCCCACCCCCTCTTCTCCTCCAACGCCACCCCCAAAACCCTTCTTCGTCTTCATTTCATCAGGAATGAACAAACCCACAAGTATTTTTGCCTATTCTCTTCCTTTCTCGAAAAAAAAAAAACAAAATACTACAAGAAAATGTTCAGATTTTGGAGCCATTAAAACTTGGAATTTTGTAGCCATGAAACCTAGGTTACCACTAAATCTCTGCAAACTCCATTGGATTGTGGATTTTTTTTTTTGGATAACGAAATTAGAAAGTACCAATTAACTGCCCTTATGATATACCAATAGCAGTAATAAAACCAACGCATAGCAGATATGGAGGAAATGGGCAGGGGTCGTGAAGATTGGGGGGGGGGGGGGGGGAGTAGTGGCAGAAAAATGAAGAAGAAATGGGGTAGGGGTGGGACTAAAAAAATATAAATTTGGAATTAAAAAAAGGAAAAATGAATTAATTTTAATAAACATGCGCCACTTTTAAAATTATTTTTATATTTTATGCCTCATAAGCTCTCAGGGGGTAAATAATATCACTTTATATGTTAGGTGTGTAATACTCACTGGTAACGTTTAAGTATGATATCAACAATTGAGGTATAGTTTAAGGGTCAATCTATGTCTTTTGTAAATTTATATATAATATAAAGCCTAGGTATAAATAAGGTAATATGGCGCCTCTCATTCTTATTTATCTTTTTGCTCTTTTTTTTAATTTTTTTGGTTCATTTTGTACATAATCTACTAAGTAAATGAATTAATAAAAGCCTTATAAAATAAATATTAAAATCAACCACGTAGCAGTGAGTACCAAATCTGTTTTTATCATAAAACTTTGCGATAAAATCCAATTAACTGTTTAGCCTACAACCCACGTAGGAGCACTATAGTATGAACTTGATGACAATTAATTCCTATTCATAATGAAATAGGATAAGGATGTGATTAGAACAATCGTTAAATAATTCAGTCGATAGTAAAGAAGAACGATAGACCAGAAGGTGGTATAACACCGCTCTTAAAAAACAAATATATCTATTTCTTTTCCAAATTTTTTATTTTTCTCCTCATTTTTTTCCTTACTCATGAATACTATTACTTGTAATAATTAATGGAATATTTTTTGTGAACAATATTTAACTAGAATACAAAAAGTCTAATAACATTTACTTCTAATTAAAATCATTATATAATGAGCCTTTTCAATTGAAATGACTGTTCATCGAGAGGCAACGGTTATGTTTTGTATATATATTAAGTTTTTTCGACATTTGATTTTTAATTTTTTAAATATTTTTCACCTACTTGCATTGCATATAGTTCTTTATTGTTGTATGACTTACCATATATACATAAAAACATCTTTGATCGCGCGAAGCGCGAACCTATTAACTAGTATATATAATAAAATTGGGTATACACAAGGTGATGTGACACCTTTTTATGGCCTAGAATGCTATTTATTTATTTTTTGTCAATTTTTTGGCATTTTACCTCATTTTCTGATAAAAAGATTTAATATATTTATGGGGTTAAGCAAAACTTAATGTAACCATAAAAAAATTACTTATTGCAATTAAATGCTCAACAGTCATATTTTATTATGTAAAAGGAAAAAGAACTCTAAAAAATTAATACAATCATATGGAATTACTTATGGCAGTTACTTCAAGGATAACTTTTAACCTTTTCATATTCCTTAATCCTTAATTACGGAGGAAAACAGAATGCTTAGAGTCTCCATTTTGAGAATTAACTCTCATATTTACTCCCTCAATTGTAACTTACATCTTATTGAAACCCATTAAATCTCTTTACTTGCCAAATTTAAAATAAGATGTATTTAGCATCAAATGCAAGATGTAAATTTCCTGTTAGCACACGATGTAAGAATGCTGAGTAGTGCAATTGGCTTTATCCGTTCATACTCCTTTCGTTGTTTTTTTGTTGTGTGGTCCAATTTTTTCACTGAATATTGTGTGTGGCTAAGTCAATATAATTTTGCATCTGAGCCCTCATCTGTTGGATTGCAGATTTCCCATTCATCAAAGCACCGCCAAAACTTCTATAGCAGCACTATGGTTACGGTGAACATATTCGCGATGATGAATCATTGACAAAATGTTCAGTGTTTTATTTTACGGTGTTGGACACATGCTCAATGTATATAACATCTATAACTTCAGCCAGTTGGTTCACTTATCTGTTAGTCTTTTTAACGAATATTGGATTATCCCTAAGGTTTGTACGCATTTTCTTGCTGTTAGGTACTCTGTAGCATGTGTCTTCCAATAATAATCTATTTAACATTAACACAAAGGAATATATATAACCCCTTTCCTGAATTTTAAAACTACAAGTACCTCTTTTATTGTTGATGTAGCTTGGCTGCTGAAAGATGATGTATTTCTAATGATTCCTCTCCTTAGATTTCTATGCGAACTATCCATTATTTGTCAAATCAGATTAATTCAATGATATAAGGAAAAAAAGTGATAAAGTTATATGAATAAAAATCAATAATATTTTTGCTTTTTTTGGTGCATGCAGCAGCAAAGAAAATAGAGAGTGCGTATCCTCTTTTCTTGATTTATTATGAGTATCTTCTTTTTGCAAGTCACAACTCACAACAATGAAATTTACACAACAGAAAAATACCATGTAAGAGCTAGAGTTTGAGAATACTTTATGCATGGTTATTGCAAAAAGGTACATTCGCTCGAGCACCACTATTTGTTTGTTCAGGATGTGGTATGCTACCTACTGTTGATTTTCTTATGCTAATATATCATTATTTGAGATTATTTTGACAGATTATTATTTTCTTCTTTTCCTTTTCTTGATTTTAAGTGTTTTATTTTCGTGAACTTGATGTTGGTTTCTCAAGGTTTGAAAAACTTCACCAAAGGTGAAAGGAAGCTCATTTTGTGACTTTAAAAGTATAGTAGTGATAATATACTGAAGCATGATCAATTTGTTTTTGTACAAATACATATATTTGTATGATAATTGGTAGTCATGAGATTCAAGTAATGTAATTTTATCTTCTTACTTTTGAACACTCCTCGAACCATTTTAGGCGTATGTTGATGAACATTTTTTCTGTATAATTTAAATTCTCTAATCATTAGGTATAATTAGTACATAAAGATATATACATATAGATTCTATATTTTTTATCGTATCAGAAATGATTAATTTTGATCGATAGGGAGACGCGAGTTGTTTTTGTTTTGTGATTAGGATCTTGTAAGTTGATTTTTTATTTAATAAAGAAAGAGAGTTGTTTTTATTTTTATTTTTATTTTACTACTTTCTTTATTACTTTGAGAAAACTTTGATGAGTAGGAACCATAAAAAAATGTCTAATTATTGTGATTTACTATAATTTTAGACCCGCTTAATTGGGAATTATAATCTTATAATATTTGTAATTTTTACTTTAAGGAGAAGAGTTTAGACTTGATTCATTGATGAAACTTCTTTTTTTGTCATATTTTTCTTTTCTATGTGAAATTGCAGACCTGTGAAGTACGGACAAGTTAACTAGCTCTTCATAAGTTCATGATAAATGGATACGTCAAAACGCGTTCTCTTCAGATGATATCAAGGAAGTTTTGATTTAAAAAAATTCTTCTTAATTTAACCAAATCAGGTACATTTATAACAGGGTTTGACTTCATTATTATACATTCTCAATGACCCAAATAGAGGGGGAAATACGCGGTTGAGATTTGAGAATGGCCCAAAACTATAAACTAAATGCTTTTTTTAGACCGGAACGGTGATAATTTAATTAAGCCACGAAGCTGTAGTGCCTCATCAAAATATTTATTTAAGTTTAGTTGGGAGCATAATTTGTCTTCCACCAAGTGATGGAAAGTTGAAAGTTCACTCCATCTTTGCCCAAATTATTAAATTCTCCACTCAATATATTAATTAGATTAATAACGCACTTGTGTCTCATTAATCATCAACATTCCCTCCTGAAAGGCAAATAACATCTTATTTAACTTCTAAAGTTGGGATTCCAGATGAATATATGGTGTAACACGTTTTTCATGTTATTAAATTCTCCACTCAGTATATTAATTAGATTAACGCACTTATGTCTCATTAATCATCAACATTCCCTCCTGAAAGGCAAATAACATCTTATTTAACTTATAAAGTTGGGATTCCAGATGAATCTATGGTGTAACACGTTTTTCGTGTGATGTAGTGTCATATATTTTCATCTTTTCTTCCAAATCTTAGTTAGCCTATCAACTTAACTTCAACCGTAAAAGTAGCTCAATGAGACTTATAGGTTGCTTATAAGTTGTGTATGCCTAACCAATGTGAGACTGACGTCACAATACTCTACAACAAGAAGCATCTATAGTAAATAAAATCGTACTAAAAAACAAAAGAGATACGAGATAACCCTAATGGAGGTATCATATGAGCATCAAATGGTTGTATTATCTCTCACGGACCATAACTTTTATCTCGTTATGGAGGTATCATATGAGCATCAAATGGTTGTATTATCTCTCACGAAACATAACTTCTTGTTTCAGAAGGCAAATCTATCAAATTTAATTAACTATTAACAAGTAATCCTCACGTAGGCGAATTTGATCAGGGAAGACTCATTCTTTATTAGGCATCTAGGTGAACTCGCCGAGTTAAATAACTCTACATAAAGAAAGCTTATTAGGTCAAAATAACGGAGATGTTCACCAAAGAGTAACATGTCTCCGTCCGGATTAATAGTAATGAACATCAAGTAACTTTATGTTGCAAAACGACAATTCTATAATGAAAGACAATGTACTAACAAAGCGGACAAAACACTTGTATTTAAGACATACAATTCATTAATCCAGTACACAATTTAAAATTTCCTTCTGTAGCAATACAAAAGACGTGATAGAATACTAAGAAAAAGGAAAAAAGAAAATGGCAAAGAAATGATTATTGGTGACAGAAAGATTTATCAACAAGAATCCATTCCAATTCCCCAACCACACTCCTATATAGTCCAAGGCTGTAAGCTTAAAAAAGTGGTACTTCTGGATCCCAAAGAGGACAATCTACAACGTACTCGTTAGTCATGTCAAAGATTTTATTCATTCGAGTTGTCAAAAGAAAGAGATTTAGTACGTGATAGTGCTCTAAGCATCGTAATTCCAAATATGAAAAAAATGAACAACACATGGACTATTTCGCAAAGTAGGTATTATCAACATGCTATGGAATTGCTTGACACAACAATAGTGTTCCATCAAAGAAAGAAAGAGAGAAAGAGAGAAAGAAAGAGAGAAAAACAAACTAAATGGAGCTAGTAAGTGATAAGAAATGGAGCCCAACTCAATCTTAAAAGCTAGTTCATAAGAAAATCAAATAATTTATCACTCACCATTAATGTGAGAATTCAACACCCTCGCATGTCTAGGATAGGACATTTAGATTGTAAATAATATAAAGCAGAGGTGCGAAATCGAGTAAATTGTGAATTAAGATAGATCCGACTCTGATATAATAATATGAAAATGAACATTTGACTTAAATGATCGACTTCATACGCTAACTCATGAGGTATAAACTACCCAAAAAGTCAAAATCATATAAGGAGACCAAATATACCATCTAATTAGCTATGCAAACCTGGGATTTTACTAACTCTCTCAAGGTTTTTGCACTAAATAGGTGCAAATTTGTAAATTTTCGAATGCTGTTGGTGATATAGTGTAGTGATCTGACCTCACTCTAAAAGTTCCAAAGCTAGGTCCACCATTTTGCCCCCATTTACTTTCTTCTAATTTTTTAATTAACAAAGTGGAGTTTGCTTAAATTAGCAATACTAATCTTCATTGCTGAGTTCCATTATTTGCTTCTAGACGCATAATGGTCAGCCAATCGCATTAGTTGAGCAATAAAAGTGCATCTACATTTTCTATTACTGGAAGATCTAGTACGTCATTGTTTTGGGGGAGAATCATATTTAAAGTGTTTTTTATTTTTTTGTTGCTAATAAAAGGAAATTCATTACAGAAAGCCTAAATCCGGATCATTACGTACAGGAACTGGACGCAATGTTTTAAAAGACATAAGTACTATATATGCTATAACTTTGAATATCCTTTTTATATCAGCTTTATGCACATACACATATTTGAAATATGTCATAACATTTGTGTGCTAAGATTTTTGAAATTAATGACCCTAAATATAACATGAAAATTGTATTGTTATAAAAGATTCTTATTAAAGGTAAGATGGCGGTGTAAAATTAGTTATTTTGCATTTTAGAAGTGTGTATTTTATTTAGATCCGACTAAAAAGAATGTGTCGCATCAAGTGACGGAAATAGTGTTTCATTCTCATCCTTTCCTCGTCCTATCTTAGAAAAACTACACGTACAATTATTATTTTTGCGACAGATTTGTTTTTTTTTTTTTTTAATATTTTTTTTAAAATTTTCTTTTATTCCCGAAGAAGATGCTGCTGTATGGATAAATACAGAAAATGTTTCCCTCAATGGACCACTTATTTATGGGACGTGTTAAAAGTTAGTAATAATCTGAAGGTGACAAAAAAGTATTTTTCTCTTTATTCAGAGTCCAAAAATAATTCCTTTTTTAATGGTTCATATACAGGTACAATTTTGGACGAGGAGGATTTATTTGAACTCTTTTGATATATATTGCTCCGATCCTAATATGCAGTTTCCGTAGTTTGTTCGGAGGTCTTGTTTCAAATTATGTGCTTGTTGTATAGAATTCAATTCAACCTAAATTAGGTTGGCATGTGATTCATATCTGTATAGAATTCAATTCAACCTAAATTAGGTTGGCATGTGATTCACATCTCACAAACGTTTCATATTTTATTAATAATGGTTTGTCAAAGGTATAATTAATTTGGTATTTGAGGCGATATATAATTCATATTACGGATATTTTTTAGTGTGATTTAGGGAATTTTGTTAAGAGCGTATTCGTCATGTTGAATTTCATGAGGTGATTACTTTTCCTTGTTTTGATTATTGTCAACACTAATAGCGTTTAGATATTTTATTTACCGCTTGTTTGGATGGTTACAATTCAATGTTTATTTTGTTTGTTACTTAGACTTTATTATATTGTATCGTTAAATTCATAGTTACATATCAATTTGGTGTGATCATGTCGGCAACTTAATTTTTTCTTCTCATTTTGTCTTTGCTTATTATCTAAAAATTCATAGTTACATATCGATTTGGCGTGATCGTGTCGGTACCTTAATTTCTTCTTCTCATTTTGTCTTTGCTCATTATCTAATAATCCAATTTTATTATTTACTCTAAAATTTTATAGTAGCTCTGCCCCCTATCCTACTTTTCTTGTAAGTTTTTCCTTCTAATTACTGTTGTGTTACATTATGTAATGACGGAAAATGATACAATCTATGCAAACGTTTTGTTTATCAAATTAATACAGTGCAATAAAATACGAGACAATGCAATATAATACGATACATTATGATATCAAATTGAACAAAGTATTAACAATCCACAAACCTATCTCTCCTATTAGGAAATGAGAGCGTAGGAGAGATTGCTTATTATCTAGTAATCCTATTTCATTATTTACTCTACTTCTTTATAATAGCTCTACCACCTACCCTATTTTTTTGTAGATTTTTTTTTCAAATTACTGACATGCTACATTATGTAACAATGGAAAACGATACAATCTATGCAAATGTTGTATTTATCAAAATAATACAGTGCAATAAAATGCGAAACAATACAATATAATACGATACATTATGAATCTATACGTAACAACCCACCAAACAAAATCAGATCATTGAGTCCATCAAATAGGCTTCAGTATATGTGGCTGTCACTATTAGGAAATGAGATACTTTGTTCAATTTGATATCATCATTATCAGATTATTTCTTGTTTGGAAAAGTGGCCGTAATCGGAACAATACCACTCACCAGGAAATACTACGAGACAGAGTTGATGCATCCATCACTTTTGACAAGAATCATTTTATAGTGAACCAACATATTCGATACATGTGCATCACCTCTTTACGAGAACAAAATTCTTCTACTCATAATTGCATTCCAGACTGCTATATTTGGGGAAAATATATATTATTAATGGTATTAGCCATCTTTTTGCATGTTTGGCATTCGCAATAGTAGACCTTATTGGAGCACATACTAACAGTACTATTTCCTTCCCATTACAACTGTAATGAAATAAAGGTCACTAGCCTATAGTCGAGAAACTAAGGGTGGCATTCGTCAAAAAATGTCGACAATTTTGCCGGTTCTTTTTATTTTTATTTTTATAAAGAGCATTTTCAATTGTACATTAAAACAGTTACAAAGAAAAGCTTTTTAGTTTTTGCATTAAGAAAACCTGTCAAGTAGTTTTCAGGTTTCTTCAAAAACTCTGAAACTTTCTGCATTAGGATTTTAGGATATGTCTTATTTAATTCTAATTGTAACGTAAAATAAGCTGAGGGACTATCGGAAGCAGTACATCTCTCTATCTCTATGAGGTAGGGGTAAGGTATGTGTACACGCTACCCTCCCAGACCCCACCTATACTATGAGATTACACTAGGTATGATGATAATGATGAATAATGTAAATTAATACATTATTTAACTTTGGATTCACATCTTAATTAGTAGTACCAAAGTAATTAACTTTGGACTTGAGCTACGAACATTCTTCATGGTATAATAACCCATCATGAACTACATGGCAAATATTAATTCCGAAAGTCCCCCAAGTCTTCAAAATTGTAATATGCTCTATGATCATTGAAGTAAATGAAAAATACTCACATATTTTTGCTAAATGCAGGAGGATTACCAGTACAACATACATTTAGAGAAGCCAACACTATGACTAACATTTTTGTCTAAATATGATTATACTGATAATGCTACTACTGTTCTAGCTACTCTGTTATACTTCGCTTTTATTTATATAGAATTTGTATATTAATGATCATTCAAATCAAGTACGAAGGAGAAAGGGTCACTTTTTGTAATGACAAGTTAGTAAACATAAAATTGTCTTATTCAGAAAAAAAAAATGCTCCAAGAAATACAAACAACTTTGTTTTGTACTTTCCTTTTGACAGTACTTATAGGAGCTAGTGAAATCACTAGTTCATGGTGATGGTGGAGGTAGGAGCGACTTGATGAAGCTTAAAATATATACTACTGGTGGGAGAGGCATGTTTAAATTTAAAATAATATTGTCTTTTCTTAGCATTGACTTCCAAACACCTAATTTATTTCCAGCAGTTAAAGTTAATAATTAACCGAGATCCTCATCTTATTAAGCTAATGGATAGTGGATTTGAGCTATGATCATTCTACATTAGTGTAACAATTACTAATGAACCAAATGGCAATCAGACACGGGCTGATGTCTCCTGCATTCCTCGAATTAAATTACATTAATGGCCTTCACTTGTTATCATTATTTTATTGTGGCAAGTACCAAAAGACAGGACGTGAACTGCAAAAGGTACTAGGTTGTACTATACACATATAAATGTGATCGATTGGAGTTGGAGGCATTTATTTATTTTTTATGAGTTTTAACAACATTTGTATCTCTTAAAGTAGAAATAAGGCCCGCGTACGCTTTGTTTTTTTCAAATCTCACTTTTTGAAATTTTATTGGGTATATTATTGTTGTTAAGTTTTAAATTTTATGTCAGAGATATATATTAGGAAGGTATTAGTAATCGTTTTTTTTTTTTTTTTTTTTTTACATATTTAGTTGATTATATTTAATACTGTAAATACAAGGTTTAATCTATACTTATTGAATTCGGCCGAACATGTATTGTCATCGGATGAATTCACATTACTTTCACGCACCAATTGAAAAATATTCTCTACATCAACTAAATTAGAGGAAAATTCTTGATAGTTGAAGCTAAATTAAAGATGACAATATTGCACTCTTTCCCAATAGCATTTTTCGTAACACCTTACATGTAGAGCCAACTAATCTCAAATTCTGAGCAGAGTCTGTCCTTGTTTTAAATTTTTGTAAACTCCAACTAAAGTAGAGATTCCACTTCAATCATCAAGAAGATGAGAGATAAAACTCAGTACTATTTCTACACTTCCTTACAATTTGATATATCATAATTTTGAAAGGGGTAATCCAATAGCAAATCCACAAATGGAAAGGGAAGTATTGGGGAGGTCTAATAGATGCATATATCACTAAAAAATAACGAATTAGCTGTAAAATTCGTTATTAATCTGTTTCTATATAGTTCGTAGTTAATACAATTTTTTTCATAATGCGTCGTTAAAAAAGAATTAGTAATATTTTTCAATCGCAACAAAAATTGTCAACACCTAATTCTTTTTTTGTATGTCGATAAGATCCACGTAATCAAAGTAATAGGTGCACGATCGTCTCTACATCTCGCGATGGGTGGATCCATTTTTGAAAAATATCGTAAGATCAATTAGTTGACAAGATTAAATTTATTGACACTCCGTAAATTTATTAAGTTCCGACTCCATCTTTTCAGAAAATCCGAAAACTCTTCTTTGTGGAAATAATATAAAAATATAAATACATATATGCACTTATGTAAAATAAAATATGAACTCAGAGACATGTGCACTTAGGCTCTGGTAAATATATGATCAAATTTGTTGTAGGGCTCTACTGTATCGATTGTCGTCATGGCAACTTTTGTAACATGAGTTCGAAGTACAAGAATCTGATTGGACCATAATATTATTTCGGAGGTGAGAACCGTTCAAGACCATATAACGAAATTAAAGAATCATATTCCATCGATGTGAGATATCCAACACCTTTGCACGCCCAGACCTGGCCACTAGAGTACATAATATGGGGTCTTAACCAGGGGCGGAGCGTAGGCTCCAGGGGTTCATCCGAATCCCCTAAAAAAAAATTACAGTGTATATATAAAGTTAAAATAACCTTTTATGTATATATAGTAGATGTTGAACTCTTGGCTTTTTCGTGTACTTACTTCTTCATATTTTTGAACCCTCTAGGTGAAAATCCTGGCTCCTCCACTAATCGTAGGGTGAATTAAAAGTTGGGATGGGTGTGACTCGGGCGTACTGTGATACCATCTTAAAAAATAAACTTTAGCTTGAGCCAAACTCAACTTCAGAAACTAACTCAAAAGGTTAGGATTGTTCAAAATTATATGCGGATATCAAAGGACCACATCTATACGTCCAACATACATTAATTAAGGGCCAAAAAGGCAACTTTAATTTAGTGGAAGGGATTGTTTGTTCGTCCACTGGCACAATCATTGGCAAATTTTTTTTTTTACTTTCACATTATTCTTGGCTCACATAATCTCAGAAACTTTGTCAGTAGCAGTCAACAGTTATTCCTCTTCCTATATAAGGTGAGCAGCAAACCAAAGTTGACAACCCACCAACTTTTTATCCCACACACTTTAGTACTGATATACCTTCTTAGGTGTTTTATAGCCAAAAATATGGATAAGATAAAAAGAGCAGAAGAATCAGTAGAAATTGATGAGCAAAAATGGGTTTATGATTCCTCTGTGGATCATAAAGGAAGAGTTCCTCTCAGGGGTTCAACTGGTGTCTGGAAAGCCTCCCTCTTCATTATCGGTAAGCATCTGTAGCCATGCATAGGTTTTAGTCAGCAGAGGAGCTAGATGGGCAGAGGGGGGTTCGTTTGAAAATTACAGTATATATAAGGTCAAAAATATTATTTTTTATATATAGTAGATGTTGAACTCTGATAAAAATCCCGTCTCAGTCTTTTCCTGTCAGTTCTAGTATCCTAAAGCTAAGCTATCAGTGACAAACCAAAGGTGAAATAAAGCTTTAGCTTATGTTATCTAGTCAGTTATAGTGTCCCCCTTTGGTTGAAAGAATGACTGGTATGATCTTAGACAACTTTCGTATCATGAGTGACGTACTTTTGAGATTTAGTTAGGTTCAGGTCCAATTTCTTCGCATATTATAAGAGTCAAACTCATCTTCTTTCTTGATTTATCCAACGTTGGGCTCCATATTATATTGTTCATGTGTCCAGCTGTGAGCTTACGAGGTATTAGAGTTTCTCATGTTGGTTGAAGATAATATGTTGTTTCTGTCTCGAACAGCTCTCACATCATAAATTAGCTTGTAAGATTATCCATTTGAACCTTAACACTAGCTAGAGTAGATGATTTTAACATAGTATTCCCTCCGTCCCATAATAAGTGTCACCTTAGTTAAAAAATTTGTCCCGTAATAAATGTCACTCTAGGAAACCAAGATATAAATTGACTAGTTTTTTTCAATTCTACCCTTAGACGAAAACTTACAAGTTAAAGTAATATCTAAATGATGATTGGAAAAATCACATTGTAACTTGATAGTGAATTCCCATTGACAAAGGATTACTACTTGTGTATGTTCTAATCAAGAAGAAAAAGTAATTTATTTTTATTATATAGGGATAATTTAGTAAATTTTACATTGCATTATTGATTTCTTAATATGCGTGTTTTTGGCTAAGATGACATTTATTATGGGACGGAAGGAATATAATACAAAGGAATATGGCCAAACAACTAAATTACATTTTCACTGTCTTAATAAGTCTAAAGCTACGCTTGTGGTTTGTCAATCGTTCCATCTCTCTCATGCTCGTGGAATGCATGATTAATTGTTTTGGAGTCTTTGGTCTAAAACAAACATTTGAAAGGGAAAAAGAAAGCACAAGCGACAAGGTCGTTGGGGGTCCTCAAAAGCACTATTATAATGTTACAAAGTGTTATCTCTGAATCTATGATGCCCTATGATATTACTATATCTTATCTCATTTTCTTTAATTTTGTGGAGCCAAACTCATATTGGGTCGGTTCTTATACCAAAAACCTTGATGGGATATTGAGTAAATTCCCAACAAGGTCGCCTATGTATTAAGAATAGCCTACAATTTTTTTTTTCCAAACTAGAATATCACCCAACTATTACTATTTTCCTCAAAATATACTAAATACACAAAATCCTCCTTCTCTCATAGTTGTCACATAAAATTTTATTTTTTAATAATAAATTTATTTAATTCATCAAATCTATTTAATTCAATCCAACTCAAATTCATTTAACCAATCAACTCGTGTCTTATAGACATTTAATCTGGTTAGAAAACATTAAAGAAGCATAACTTTTATACCCAATTTTGATTTTTTTTTGCATTTTGCACACTTAATGTATATTCCCTTTTATGATTTGCACCGACCCTATTTTTAAAATTATATGCAACCTAATCTCCGTAGTTTCTTACAAAACCATGCATAAAAGACTTAATAGCAAAATTTAACTCACTGGGGCAATGAAAATAGAATTTAAAAAGTGACCTCAAGCAAAAAGTCGCACGTACGGTGCAAATAATCCATCCTAAACAGCTCAAATGTAGCACAACGTAACCTACCATTGATACTCCTGTTGTATATTATACTAGAGATATTTGGTTACGAGAAGTGTATAATTCCAACTTTGATAGTTTAACCATCTGAGAAGAATAGTTGTAAAATTCCTACTGTGTCATTCAGTACCGATAGTCTCACATGACGTTTTTTGATTGTTTATTTGCTATTCACTATTCAGTCTAGAAAAAGGATCCTTACATACTCTTTTCATTTTTGTTAGCCACTGAAGTAGCTTTGATAAATCAAGAGTTTGATATTAAAGTGACTTCACATATTTTGTAATAACATAACATTTGATAATAAAAAATCTAAAAACTTCTATGCCCTTAAGATATTAAATCAAAAAGAGAAAACCCGACTCTTGAATCCTTTTGGGAAGCCATAAAATAATTAAAGTTTCTATTAATGGAGAATATTTGAAAAATAATTCAATTTTAGTAAAAATAGAATTTTATTTGACAAGGCATGTCAATTAGGAGAGGAGGAGAATATTATATGTTTAGTATATTCTGAGAAAAATAGTGATATTTTAGTCCTAAAAGAAACAAAAGTGATATTTGTAGGCAATTCTCAATACATGAGTGACCTTTTAGGGAATTTGCTCTGAGATATTTTGATATTTTGTGTCTTTTCTTTCTACAATTGTTTCCTTGACTCATTTATTTTCTTCGATTATTCTAGAATAATGATAAAATTGTTATCCATGTGACCTATAAACAGGGGCAGAGCTATAACTTTGGTTGTGGGTTGGCAGCACCAGTAGCTTCAACTTAGATCGTGTAATTATATTAAAAACCTAATATGTATATATAATTTATCCAAAACACATGAAGTTGTATTTCTAGAATTCAGATCCCATAAACTCAAAATTCTAGCTCCGTGTTGGCACATAAGTCGTAGTTTCGAGCCATTGAATCAGGCATTGATGCTTTCAACGGGATATAGGCCCCTTGACCTTTGTTTGGACCCTGTTTAAACATGGGATACTTCACGTACCGAGCTGTCTTTTTATCGACCATATACAAACATCACTAAGAAAAGTAATACTTACATGATCAGTTATAGTTCCTCTTTTAGCGAAAGGATAACTGCTTTTCAAAACAGTCCCCATTAACAGAACATTGTTGATCATAACAGTTCTGTTCTTGGCGCCTTGTTAAGCCCTGTAGATATTGATCAGCACTCCTCAAGATATCGTTTTTCTTTCCACTTGGTTGACACTCTTGACAGTGGTTTGACAAACTCACTGCTGTCTGCGACGTCCTTTCCTAATTTTCTAAAAATAGATTAAGTGAATAGAAAGTTCTTTGTCATATATGACTCCACCTGATTAAAGTTGCGCTGTGGCGGAGCAAGGTTTTTTCACTATTGGGGATTCAAGATTATGTAAAATGTAAATATATGATTAAGCCAAAGGAATTTAACATATATCATATATACATAAAAAAAAATATTGACCTTGTATATTACCCAAGCTCTTCCCTGCCTGTTGCTGCCAGGGATGATTTTAGGCACTATTTTTGGAGCACGTGAACACATGATCTCGCCGTAAAATTAGGTATTTTATGTATATATTTTGTAAAATTAGTATAATA
This sequence comes from Lycium barbarum, assembly GCF_019175385.1. Classification (NCBI taxonomy): domain Eukaryota; kingdom Viridiplantae; phylum Streptophyta; class Magnoliopsida; order Solanales; family Solanaceae; genus Lycium; species Lycium barbarum. The sequence goes on from NC_083344.1 coordinate 121,889,800, forward strand.
CTACCTATTGGAACACATACTACAAAAGATTAAATGGTGCACTTGGTTGAAAGTTGAATTATTTACCTAGGGACTAGGGATTAATTTCCATTTAATACATTTTTTCCTTTTTTTTTAGTGGAGAACCCATGCTCCAGAAATCCTAGATTCGCCTCTGGTTGCTGCATGTAAATTTTCTAGATTTGTCCTAGTGATAGATTCTATCCTAGTGAAACAAAATCTTAGTATCTAGACACAAGATTTTTTCTTTACATCACTGCTTATATTGAGAATTACAATTTCTACCTAAATTATATATGTAGAAGAACGTACCCCTGAAATCACCCTCAATTATATTGATTCTCATGGTTAAGAAAAAAAAATCAAATAGGTGATTGGATGTTCGTTTTGTTAACATGTTGCTTTCATGGTAATGCAAAATCAGTGACACTAATGAATTGTCACCTTTTTTAACAGTAATTGAATTCAGTGAGAGGCTGAGTTACTTTGGATTAGCCACAAGTTTGATCATATACCTAACAAAGGTCATCCATCAAGACCTCAAAACAGCAGCAAAAAGTGTCAATTACTGGGCAGGTGTCACCACTTTGATGCCATTGCTTGGAGGATTTCTTGCTGATGCATTCTTGGGAAGATTCTCCACAGTTCTTGTCTCTTCCACTGTCTACTTGCTGGTAACACAATTTTCTTCCTTGTAATCTAGAACATGGAATGACATTTAGACACTGCTGAAAACACAGGATTATCGATGGATAAATTTTGTAGTTAAACAACAAAATCTACCGTTAATACATTTTAGAAACATATTAACCAGGAAGTTCGTAGGTATTTTTTTTTTTTTTTTTTTTTAAGTGAGAGTATTAAAGAAAAGCATGTGCCAAAGCTTTTAAACCTACTAGTATAGGAACATTGATCAATTGTTGATTACTAAAATTGGCTTTAATTTTCAATTATTGATAACTTTGTTTTGCTTTTGCTTATAGAGGTTATATATCAATTTTCGGAAAGCTAATCCTGTTTGAACATCAGAAAATTGGATCAAATAATCAACTAACCGTAAACACAATTATTTTCGCAGAAGCATTGAACTTTATGACTAGCCGGCTGAATTCACTGCTTACTTTTTCTATTCGGTATATATAGAGTATACACTAATTATACATGGCTATACAAATATTATACATGAATTATACACTATACTATATGTCCTTTGGCTCTTTTAAGTTTAAACGGTTGGGTGGGACATTTAGGTTAATTCATCAATCATTCTTTTGCCTAACAAAACACTAAAATGATCTTGCAGGGCTTGCTTCTCTTGACAATGTCTAGAGTGGTCCCAGGTTTCAAACCTTGTGACACTGACCTCTGTAACGAACCAAGGAAGATCCACAAAGCGATTTTCTTCCTCGCGATCTACTTAATCTCAATCGGAACTGGAGGGCACAAGCCTTCTCTAGAGAGCTTTGGTGCTGATCAGTTTGATGATGACTATCCCGAAGAAAGAAAGAAGAAAATGTCCTTTTTCAACTGGTGGAATTTCGGGCTCTGTTGTGGGCTATTATTTGGTGTTACTCTAATTGTTTATGTACAAGACCAAGTTAGTTGGGCTATGGCGGATTTGATCCTCACATTAGTTATGCTTTCTAGTTTAGTGATCTTTGTTGCAGGGAGACCATTCTATCGTTATAGAAAAGCAACTGGAAGTCCCTTAACACCAATGCTGCAAGTGTTTGTTGCAGCAATTAGAAAAAGAAATTTTCTTTTTCCTGCCAATCCTTCTCATCTACATGAAGTCCCAAAATCAGGAACTAGCAGAATGAGGCTTTTGTGTCACACCGAAAAGCTCAAGTAAGATTCGATCATAATCCTGATTTTTAATTGGGCTTTTTTCAGTTTTGGCCTGTCGGCCAAAATTAATTGCGGGTGCTAGCCAAAACATACAAAACCTATACATTGGGGTCGTTTGGTAGGATGGATAGGATGAGATTAGATTATTAATCCAATGGACTGGAATTAATCTTATGTTTGGTTGGTGGGATAACTTCTTTGATATCCCATCCAATCCCATCTACATGGGATAAGAGGTGGGATAAGTTATCCACATAAAGGGTGGGATTATTTATCCCATCTTATCTCACCCAATCCCATCTATATGGGATAACTTATCCCTCCTACCAAACGATCCCTAATTATGTATATTACATGTATATTTATGTATATTATACTTAATATAGAAAACACAAACATTTACTGGTTATTATGTTTTAGAGCGGTTTAAAAACGTAATTATCCCCCTTTTATTATACAAATACATTCTCAATGTAGGTAATGTAACTGATTTAATTTGTGACTATTTGATTAGGTTCCTCGATAAAGCTGCAATTCTTGATGGCACACAAGATTCAATAGTACAGCAGCAGAATCCATGGAGACTTGCAACTGTGACTAAAGTGGAAGAACTGAAGTTAGTTATCAACATGATTCCCATTTGGCTAACAACTATACCATTTGGTATCTGTGTAGCACAAGCCGCGACATTTTTCATCAAACAAGGCGTTACACTGGACCGAAAGATTGTTCACAATTTTGAAATCCCCCCTGCATCAATTTTCGCCTTAGCAGCTGTTGGCATGATAATATCTGTCAGTTTCTACGACAAAATCCTAGTACCTGTCCTAAGACGGGCAACAGGAAACGAGAGAGGGATTAGTATTCTACAAAGGATCGGTATTGGGATGATTTTCTCTGTTTCTACTATGATCGTTGCAGCCTTGGTCGAAAGAAAAAGGCTTAATCTTGTTCACAAAAATCCACTCGAAGGCTCGAGTTCAATGAGCGTGTTTTGGCTGGCCCCACAGTTCCTTATAATTGGAATAGGAGATGGATTTACCTTAGTGGGATTACAAGAATACTTCTATGACCAAGTGCCTGATTCAATGAGAAGTTTAGGCATTGCATTTTACCTAAGTGTCATTGGTGCTGCAAATTTTGTTAGCAGCCTCTTGATAACTATTGTGGATCATATCACAGAGAAGAATGGCAAGAGTTGGTTTGGGAAGGATCTGAATAGTAGCCGGCTCGACTATTTCTACTGGTTGTTGGCTATCATGACAACAGTGAATTTGTGTGTCTATGTTATTGTTGCGAGGAAGTATTCGTACAAGAATGTTCACTGTAAGGCAACTATATCTGTAGCTGATTGCGACGATGGGGATGATCGCGTAGCGATGGCGTAGTATATATAAATATGTATAAGTTTTCTTTTTAGCACGCTGCTGAAATAGTAATATCAGTGTATTAAAAACAACATATTCCTCTTGATCTTTCGTTGTTAAATCCAAGTCCCCTCAATGCTTTTCCTCTAAGAGAAAGGATGAGAATTGAAATATTAAATAATTAATGAGAGTGCCAAATAGGGGTGTCAATGGTTCTTGAAAAAATTGACTTAACGGGCCGAATCAAATCATGCCTAACTGATTATTAGATTTCTTCTTTTTTTACAATAATATCGGATTTCTACACAAATTTGTAACTGTACCGAATAATTAGAATAGATTTTAAATTTTATTTAAACAAATCGAAATTCTTTGGAACCATACCAAATAAATCAGTATATGTAAAATATATTTATATAATCAAGCTTAAAAATAATAAAGCATTAAATATTTTGCGTTGGTCTAGGGGTGATAGAAAGACTACAAGCCAACAAGCAAGTTGTTACGTTCCGTATTTTTATACATTGGGACAACCCGGATTAACTATGATAATTTAAGGCCAAGACTATTCCGGGATTTGAAGCCGGGACTTTTGACCATTTGATTTTATTCGAGACATAAGTTATATATGAAATTGATGGCATTGAACACTTAGGGAAAATTGGGACCACAATTCACAAAATTGGAATTAAAAATCTTGCAAAAATAGAGCCATGTGGCCGTGTACAATGAAGTGGTCCCACACAATTGTGTGGCCAATTTTAAATGGTCCAACACATTGTGTGGGCCAAAAATTTGTAGAGATATTTTAGTGGGACTAAAAGATGACTTTCAAGTCATCTTTCCTCATTTTCTACTTAGCAAAAATAGAGCCACAAGTTGAAGAGCTTCAACTTGAAGCTCACGGCCAAGAGGGGAAAATCTAAGATCATTTTTTTGCTTCTCTAAAAATTATTTCCTTGATACAAACCCACTATATTGAGGTCCCTAAGTAGCTTGGAAGCATTGTTGGAGTGATCAAGTCCTTCATTCAAGAGGTTGCAAACCCTAACCCCTTTGTGGAGTTGAAGAAGAAAGGTGAGAATTCCTCTTGTTTTGTGTGTTATAAATGTTGTATGCATATTATAGTATGTTATTATGGATGAAAATCGTGAAATGTAGTATGCTGGAAGTTGGGTCGTGTATGGTGTGTGAAGTTGTGTAAATGGGTGTTGTGACTAAGTGATGAATTAATTCCATTTAGTATGTTGATTGTTGCAAGGTGAAGAAATGAATGAGAATTATCGATATATGTATGTATGTGTGTATTGTAGCCGTGTATAGCCCCAAATGTTTGGCAAAGAATGAATTAAAATCGCTTAGCGTCGTAATGACTATTGTGATGACTTTTATGTTGGAAATGAGAGTTTAATGTCCCAAAAATTGATATGGTAAATGTGCGGACTGATTTGGAGAATTTGGGTGCACTTAATGTAACCTTTATTTATGAGAACCATTAACATATGTATATGTGTAGCGTGGACGAATATGGGTCTTATTATATGCCGAAGATCGTATTTATATCGCTTAACGTCTTAATTGTCATCATTATGAATTCTAGTTGGAATTGAGCATTTAATGACTCAAGAATGACGTTGAGATTTTGTGGGCTGATTTGGGTCTTATTATGCTTTTGATGTAAGTCGTATATTTGTGAAAATGACATCGATATATTGTGGATTGTGATACAAAACATGACTTGAAAATGAGGAAAGAAAATAGGGGGCTGCTCTCGGCTAAGGGGGCTGTTTTCGGCCAAAAATTTGGAGAAATTGTGGATTGTTAGAAATATTATGTGAATTGTTTAGAATGCCCTTGAATATTATGGTAAGGATTTGGGTTGATAATTAAATGTGTGAACGATATTGTGGCTTGAAAGTAAGCCATTGAATTGAATAATTGGAAAGTTGTCGAATGATGAAAAAGAGAGCTATTAATGTTATTTTGCCTTCCGAATTTATTATTGATGTTGTTAGGTTGGTTATTGTGGTTGTTGTTGTTGATTTTGAGCGAGATAAATTCTCGGGATGGCCTATTTACAGGGAAAATGTTGCCGAATTTTCCGTAGAATTTAATGATTAGTTTGGAATGGATGGCTTAAGTGCCCTTAGCTAATGATTGGATATTCGTTGGCATATTTGTAGACCTTGGGGAGCCCGAGGCGTAGATTGGAATTTACTTTAGATTGGCCATCTTGGAGTGCGTACGAGGTATGTAAAGCAACTTCCTTTCTTTTTGGCATGCCTTAGTTTTACATAGGCTAAATTAGAGCCTTAAGGAAATTCCAAATCCGAAGTCCGAGCATGTTATGATCCGTATATGTTCTTTGACACTCTTATGTATGATTTGATGAAATATGAACCCTTATGTCTTTGAAATAATCTTTTTCCGAATTTTGCATAAAAAGGGTTCACTTTAAAGAAGTTCGTAATTTTTGGAATGCCATATCTTTCACAAACATGCTCGGATTACTCTAATATTTTTGTAGAAGTCTATATGACATATGATATGTATGTTTTTCCATAGGCGGGCCCGACTCGGGTAAATACCCACCCATGGGTCTCGCGACTTTCCTTTATGAAATCCGGAGAATCTTTGAAAGAATTTAGTATGACTATTATTTCGATTTTCAAATATGATCATTTTGCTTACGTTTGAATTTATGATAATGATTTTATGCATATGACTACTCACGACTCTATTCGTGCATTCTGTTATTCCTTTCGCCGAGTCCCGGGCCGGTTCTGTTGTCTTGCGCACTTTGTTATACTCCGTAGTTATGCTGTGTTTATGGTTCACCGAGCTACTCGCAAAAGAGGGTCGGGTTCCACTTATATTTGGTGGTATGCTGTGTATGGCGTTATGCGGTGATGTGATATGTGACGGGGATACGGAGATTTGAAACCTTCCTGGTGTTATGCTGTGTTATGGCGCCATCGACGGGCGGACGACCATATTCTTCTGTACCCTACGCATGACTTACATATTTGAAACCAAACATTTTGATATGATTGGATTTGCACTTATGTTCGGCACTTCTGTTTCGTTTATGTCTCAGGTTTGTTTTTTGTATATTCTGCTTTGCATACTCAGTACATATTTCGTACTGACCCCCTTTCTTCGGGGGCTGCGTTTCATGCCCGCAGGTACAGACGCACAGTTTGGTGATTCACCAGTTTAGGACATCCCCTTCTGCTATTTGGAGTGCTCTTCTCATTTCAGAGCATACATTTTGGTATATATTTGTTCGCTATGTATATATGTATTTGTTCAGGGGTATGGCGGGGCCCTATCCCGCCATATGATTCGGTTTGTCTGTTTAGAGGTCTGTAGACGTATTTGTGGGTGTGTGTGCCTACTTCTGTTCCGATGTGTTTGTATGATTCTATTCGTTATGGCAGCCTTGTCGACGTGCATTTGTATATGTGTTTTGGGCCGTTGCGCCATTTGATAGCCTAGTCGGCTTTTGACATATTTGATAGCCTTGCCGGCTTTTTGATATATGTGCATATGTTCGGCGAGGTATATTCCGCCGCCTCTTCTGATTCTGATATGATGTTTTGTACGTGCAATCGCGCAAGAAAATATTCATTCTCAACTCTGTTTAAAAATGATGAATTTGAAATTCGTGTTAAGCTTTGCTATGATGATTTTGTTTGTATGTCCGTTTGGGTGCCCAAGTAGGGCGCCAGTCGCGGCCCACGGGGTTGGGTCGTGACACAAGTAATACCAGAGCGGTTTGTCCTTGGGATGTCTACAGACCGTGTCTAGTAGAGTCTTGTTTATCGGTGTGTTGTGCACCACATCGATAAACAGGAGGCTACAGGACATTTAGGATGTTACCTTTCTTTGAATCTTAGATCGTGCGATAAAGCCAGCCGTAGGAAATAAATCTCTTTCGAATAACCTTTAATTTCAGCTGGAAAGCAGTATCGACGTAAGAAAGTGACCGACGATATTGGGAGCTATACCGTACACAGGTAAGAAATGGTACGAAAGATGTATGTCGGGGAAGCTATTTGAAGTATGATGGAAATATAAAGTTGAAGATTGACAAGAAGAGTAAACAGGAAAATGTCACTGGTGCCGTTTGAGTTGGGCATGTGAGGTAAGCCTCGACATCTGTATACTTTTATTTGCAATTGTTAGCCCTGTGTGGCTATGATATGACATGATATGATATATAAATACGTATATGTGTTGGCCCCGTGAGGCATGGTTGGTATTTCCTGTGTACAAGTTTTGGGATAGTAAGAAATACAGAGGAACCTCTGCCTAAATTTTTCCAGAAATATAAAAAGGAGATCGAGATATGAGTTCTTAGTATGTCTTGAAAATTGATACCGATAGGGTAATCTATTATGTTGGATTAAAGTTAAGAGGTACCCTCCATGCCATTCTTAAGAAGCATTATCCTTGATTGGGAAATTTTATTTCGAGAAGGCATATAAGAGTAGCAAATTCGTAATTTATTTAAACGGACCAGAATATGTTCCAACCACATGTTGCTTCAGAAAAGCTTATGTGAAAGGCAAAAATGTCCAACGATTAAGTTCGGTTCATTTGAAGAGTACTAAATGTATAACAGACAGTTGGGGATTAAATGGTTCGCTTATGACTCAAAAGAAGTATGTATATATATATATGTATAAATATGGAGGTAATTATGTGAATTAAGTACTAAAGAATTTCGCGATGTTCGTCGGATTCTAGTGTTCTTTCGCTGGTGGTTGGAGAATGTCTTACAGTAGTATTTTATCAGTCTTCATCGACTAATTGGAGGTGGAATTTGTGGAATAAAAAGAAAACTTAAATATGTGGGCTGTTTAAAATTATATATGTATATGCATGAGGAGAAAAATATTGAGGATTTACAGGGGGCGACATGGTGACTATATAGTTCGAAAAGTAAAAGAATTCTCTCTAGATCGGGGTGGGACCCGCTACGAGAACGTTTTGAAAATATGTAAGACCCTGATTTGCCTTAAATTTTGTGATAAAGGTTGTGCGGGGAAATTGATGCAATTATACCGGCCTTAACGCGTCTAAAAACATTAAAGTTGTAAGGTTAAGCGTGCCAGGGCCAGAGCAATTCTGGGATGGGTGACCCCCTGGGAAATGTACACAAAAAAAAAAATCTTCGCAAATATGGATATAAGAGACGAATAGGAAATTTGGAGTAACCTAAAAGGAAATTAGGGTACGTGGAACGATTAGAAACTTTATAAAGGTCGCGTGGGGTGAGACGGATTAGATTGGTGAAAAGGGGGAAAGAGCAACGCAGCTCTAGAATTAGAATGAGTTTGAACAGATGATTGAGGACGCTTTGTAAAAGAAATGCTAGTGATATATATATATATATATATATGTATGTATAGGACCCCCATTTATGATTTTGCCGATCGATTGGCGAACCCTAATAGCCAGCGTTGCAATATATGGGAGACATTAACTGAACATAATTTATAAGACAAAGCGAAGATATGGTACAGATGTCATGAAATAAACTGATATTTATTTTGCTACTGGTTGAGATATTTTATCCATAGGTTCTCAAAATTCATAAAGAAAGACAGAATGACTAAACTCAAATTATTACGAATAGGTCTTTCTAATGATGAATAAGTATGGGCTCATTCGCTCTTAGAAAATGGGATCAACTCTCCCACTGCGTATTGGTATTTATCGGGTATAGAATATGGAAGATTCTAATACGACGATATTTTGGAAGGAAAAGAGAGTAATTGAGTGTAAGATAAGGAGATCAAATGCCAGGAAATTGAAAAGTAAGAAACCTATCTAAGCAGAGCTTCTAAAGGAGTCAACGGGCAAAGCGTGAAATTATTTGCGAAAACGAACTAAAAGGTAATAGTATAGGGCAAAGGAAAAACCTATGGCATGGAATGAAGAATCATGCGAATATTAAGTAATTTGATTATCGATAAAATAGAACGACGGATAAGGAACGAGTATGAAGGAAGGATATGGTTATTAGAGGATAAATTGCTATATTAATTAAATTATTCGAGTGCCAGCTATCAGATAAGATTTGTACTAAATGATTGGGAATTTCATCACTTTGTAATTTTGTTAAGATCTCGTACGAGGGTAATCAAGTTATAGATTATAAAGGAAAAACATGGATACGGTATAAGCACAACCCCAAAATAGGGGGAGCGGATGAAAGTGAAGTAAAGTAAGTAGAAATAGAAACAATTGACACACAGAAGATTGAGGCGATAAAAAAAAAAGTTGGCTTAGGTCTTCGACATAGACCGAGATACACAGTTTTCGGGGATTAGCCAGGTATTACAGAAAAATTTGTGAAGGACTTTGCTTCTTCTACGGCACTATTAACGAAGCTAACTCAGAAGGCCGTGGAATTTCAGTGAACCGGTACTTGTGGATGCAGTTTCCGGGTACGGGAGGAAAAATTAATTTCAGCTCCAGTTCTGGCTCTTCCCGCGAGGCCAGCCGGGTATGTTACTTATTATGATGCTTTTGGTATTGGGATAGGTTATGAATTAGTGCCGCATAGTCAAGTTGTAACCTATGCTCCCCAACAGCTCAGACCGCACGAAAGGAATCATCCCACTCATGATCAAATATTTGCGGCGGTGACTCGTGCTTCAAAGATATGGCGGCATTATTTATAAAGGGCCCACGTTGATATTTATACGGGCCATGGGAGCCCCGGTACACTTTAGGCAGAAAGGAGCTAATTTTGCGGCAGAGAGGGTGACTTGAATTATTGAAAGATTATAATATCGATATCTTGTATCATCCTGAGAAAGCCAATGTGGTAACCAACACACTCAGCCGCAAGTCCATAGGCAGTTTGACTGATGTACAGTCTGATCAGGAAGGATTGGTTCGTGAAATTCGTCAATTAGCTAATTTTGGAGTCCGTTTGGTTGATTCTGGAAATATTAGGGATGCTGTCTGAGAAGTTGCGGACTAATCGATTATGGAAGAGCTAAAACAACGCCAATTTGATAGCCCTATGTTGGTACAGTACAGAGATACAACCCTTGATAAGGAAAAGACCCAGTTCGAGGTTTCACCTGATGGGTATCGTTATATAGAGGCAGGTTATGTGCGTCTGGCGTTGCAGGGATGCGATGGCCAATTATGGGCGAAGCACAAAATGTTCGACATTCTGTTCATTCTGAATCCACCAAAAATGTATCATAATCTTAAATATTTATGCTGATGGGATGGTATGAAAAAGGGACACTGCAAAGTTCGTTGGCCAATGCCCAAATTGTCAGTAAGTCAAGATCGAGTATCAAAGGCCCGGTAGATTGCTACAGGAACTAGAAATTTCAGTTTGGAAACGAGAAATGATTCACATGAACTTCATTATAGGCTTACCGCGCACTCAACGCGGATACGATTCTATTCGGAGTATTGTTGATAGATTAGCGAAATCAGCCCATTTCCTTCCAGCCAGGACTACTTTTTCGGCTGAGGGTTATGACAGAGTGTATATTAATGAGATAATAAGATTGCACGGGATCCCTATATCTATTATAATCGACTGAGGTGCTCAGTTTACGGCTAACTTCTGAAGATCGTCCCAGGAAGGACTGGAGACTCAGATGAGTCGTAGCACAATATTTCATCCTCAGTCCGACGGAAAGGCCGAAGGTGCTATTCAGACACCGGAAGATATGCTATGGGCCTGTGTTATTGATTTCAGAGGTTGTTGGGGAGATCATTGTCGCTAATTGGATTTGTTATTAATAAAAATCGTTATCACTCCAGTATTCAGATGACGCCCTATAAGGCTTTGTATGGCAGGAAATGCAGATCTCCAATTGGTTGGTTTAACGTGGGTGAGATTCAGTTAATTGGTCCAGATGTGATCTAGTAAGCAGTCGATAAAGTGAAACTGATTCGAGAGCGACTATTAGCGGCCCCGAGTCAACAGAAACCTTATGTTGATAAACGGCGTCGACCGTTAGAGTTCCAGATTGGCGATTGGGTGTTTCTCAAAGTGTCACCTATGAAAGGCGTTATGAGATGTGGCAAGAAGGAAAGCTCAGTCCGAGATATATTGGGCCTTATCAGATTGTTCGCAAAATAGGCAAGGTGGCCTATGAATTGGATTTGCCAGCTGATTTGGGAGCGGTACATTCGGTATCCCATGTTCCTATGCTTCGTAGATGTATTGGTGACCCCTTCCAGAATTTTTCCTACAGATGATATACAGGTCACCGAGGAGCCATCTTATGAAGAGAAACCTATAGCCATATTGGATTGTCAGGTAAGAAAGTTACGGAATAAAGGTGTGGCTTCGGTTAAGGTACTGTGGCGGAATGATAACCGCGAGGAAATGACCTGGGGAGCTGAGGAGCAGATGAAGAAAAACTATCCTCACCTATTTCCAGTACCTTCAAGTAATCTAAATTCTTTGTTTGACTATGTTGATTTGTGAATGGCTTGTATGTGACGGCTATAAAAGAAACTCCCCCGAATTTGTAATAAGACCCGTAGAATTAATCCAACATTCGAGGACGAATGTTCTTAAGGGGGGGAGGATGTTACGTCCCGTATTTTTATACATTGGGACAACCCGGATTAACTATGATAATTTAAGGCCAAGACTATTCCGGGATTTGAAGCCGGGACTTTTGACCATTTGATTTTATTCGAGACATAAGTTATATATGAAATTGATGGCATTGAACACTTAGGGAAAATTGGGACCACAATTCACAAAATTGGAATTAAAAATCTTGCAAAAATAGAGCCATGTGGCCGTGTACAATGAAGTGGTCCCACACAATTGTGTGGCCAATTTTAAATGGTCCAACACATTGTGTGGGCCAAAGATTTGTAGAGATATTTTAGTGGGACTAAAAGATGACTTTCAAGTCATCTTTCCTCATTTTCTACTTAGCAAAAATAGAGCCACAAGTTGAAGAGCTTCAACTTGAAGCTCACGGAAGAGGGGAAAATCCAAGATCATTTTTTTGCTTCTCTAAAAATTATTTCCTTGATACAAACCCACTATATTGAGGTCCCTAAGTAGCTTGGAAGCATTGTTGGAGTGATCAAGTCCTTCATTCAAGAGGTTGCAAACCCTAACCCTTTTGTGGAGTTGAAGAAGAAAGGTGAGAATTCCTCTTGTTTTGTGTGTTATAAATGTTGTATGCATATTATAGTATGTTATTATGGATGAAAATCGTGAAATGTAGTATGCTGGAAGTTGGGTCGTGTATGGTGTGTGAAGTTGTGTAAATGGGTGTTGTGACTAAGTGATGAATTAATTCCATTTAGTATGTTGATTGTTGCAAGGTGAAGAAATGAATGAGAATTATCGATATATGTATGTATGTGTGTATTGTAGCCGTGTATAGCCCCAAATGTTTGGCAACGAATGAATTAAAATCGCTTAGCGTCGTAATGGCTATTTAGATGACTTTTATGTTGGAAATGAGAGTTTAATGTCCCAAAAATTGATATGGTAAATGTGCGGACTGATTTGGAGAATTTGGGTGCACTTAATGTAACCTTTATTTATGAGAACCATTAACATATGTATATGTGTAGCGTGGACGAATATGGGTCTTATTATATGCCGAAGATCGTATTTATATCGTTTAACGTCTTAATTGTCATCATTATGAATTCTAGTTGGAATTGAGCATTTAATGACTCAAGAATGACGTTGAGATTTTGTGGGCTGATTTGGGTCTTATTATGCTTTTGATGTAAGTCGTATATTTGTGAAAATGACATCGATATATTGTGGATTGTGATACAAAACATGACTTGAAAATGAGGAAAGAAAATAGGGGGCTGCTCTCGGCTAAGGGGGCTGTTTTCGGCCAAAAATTTGGAGAAATTGTGGATTGTTAGAAATATTATGTGAATTGTTTAGAATGCCCTTGAATATTATGGTAAGGATTTGGGTTGATAATTAAATATGTGAACGATATTGTGGCTTGAAAGTAAGCCGTTGAATTGAATAATTGGAAAGTTGTCGAATGATGAAAAAGAGAGCTATTAATGTTATTTTGCCTTCCGAATTTATTATTGATGTTGTTAGGTTGGTTATTGTGGTTGTTGTTGTTGATTTTGAGCGAGATAAATTCTCGGGATGGCCTATTTACAGGGGAAATGTTGCCAAATTTTCCGTAGAATTTAATGATTAGTTTGGAATGGATGGCTTAAGTGCCCTTAGCTAATGATTGGATATTCGTTGGCATATTTGTAGACTTTGGGGAGCCCGAGGCGTAGATTGGAATTTACTTTAGATTGGCCATCTTGGAGTGCGTACGAGGTATGTAAAGCAACTTCCTTTCTTTTTGGCATGCCTTAGTTTTACATAGGCTAAATTAGAGCCTTAAGGAAATTCCAAATCCGAAGTCCGAGCATGTTATGATCCGTATATGTTCTTTGACACTCTTATGTATGATTTGATGAAATATGAACCCTTATGTCTTTGAAATAATCGTTTTCTGAATTTTGCATAAAAAGGGTTTACTTTAAAGAAGTTCGTAATTTTTGGAATGCCATATCTTTCACAAACATGCTCGGATTACTCTAATATTTTTGTAGAAGTCTATATGACATATGATATGTATGTTTTCCATAGGCGGGCCCGACTCGGGTAAATACCCACCCATGGGTCTTGCGACTTTCCTTTATGAAATCCGGAGAATCTTTGAAAGAATTTAGTATGACTATTATTTCGATTTTCAAATATGATCATTTTGCTTACGTTTGAATTTATGATAATGATTTTATGCATATGACTACTCACGACTCTATTCGTGCATTCTGTTATTCCTTTCGCCGAGTCCCGGGCCGGTTCTGTTGTCGTGCGCACTTTGTTATACTCCGGAGTTATGCTGTGTTTATGGTTCACCGAGCTACTCGCAAAAGAGGGTCGGGTTCCACTTATATTTGGTGGTATGCTGTGTATGGCGTTATGCGGTGATGTGATATGTGACGAGGATACGGAGATTTGAAACCTTCCTGGTGTTATGCTGTGTTATGGCGCCATCGACGGGCGGGCGACCATATTCTTCTGTACCCTACGCATGACTTACATATTTGAAACCAAACATTTTGATATGATTGGATTTGCACTTATGTTCGACACTTCTGTTTCGTTTATGTCTCAGGTTTGTTTTTTGTATATTCTGCTTTGCATACTCAGTACATATTTCGTACTGACCCCCTTTCTTCGGGGGCTGCGTTTCATGCCCGCAGGTACAGACGCACAGTTTGGTGATTCACCAGTTTAGGACATCCCCTTCTGCTATTTGGAGTGCTCTTCTCATTTCAGAGCATACATTTTGGTATATATTTGTTCGCTATGTATATATGTATTTGTTCAGGGGTACGGCGGGGCTCTGTCCCGCCATATGATTCGGTTTGTCTGTTTAGAGGTCTGTAGACGTATTTGTGGGTGTGTGTGCCTACTTCTGTTCCGATGTGTTTGTATGATTCTATTCGTTATGGCAGCCTTGTCGGCGTGCATTTGTATATGTGTTTTGGGCCGTTGCGCCATTTGATAGCCTAGTCGGCTTTTGACATATTTGATAGCCTTGCCGGCTTTTTGATATATGTGCATATGTTCGGCGAGGTATATTCCGCCGCCTCTTCTGATTTTGATATGATGTTTTGTACGCGCAATCGCGCAAGAAAATATTCATTCTCAACTCTGTTTAAAAATGATAAATTTGAAATCCGTGTTAAGCTTTGCTATGATGATTTTGTTTGTATGTCCGTTTGGGTGCCCAAGTAGGGCGCCAGTCGCGGCCCACGGGGTTGGGTCGTGACACAAGTAATACCCAAAGTTCCAACTCCCAAAACTATTTTGCTATTTATATCAAAACTACATTAGTTCTAAAAAAAAACATTAGTTCTAAAATCTTTAGTTGTGAGCCACAAGGTATTACAACAATATTATTGAGTAACAAGTCATTAAGTCTTATTGAGTAACAAGTCATTAAGTATTAGATATCTTTGATGTCGTAAGATTTTTCTTATTGGATAGCAATCTTAGTATACTGATCAGTTCACGAGTCCCGTAATTTTGACTAACTTGTTTTCATTCGTGTAATTTAAATTTCTCGTTTTTGCTTAATTTGTTTTCCCCTACTATAGAACCATGGGATGGATATCTATTATGGTGTTTCCTTGCATCACCTTCTAAAATAGTACAAATGTTTAGAGAGTTTTTGCCAAAGTTCCACGCAATAGGCCTGGTCACGTGTTTTAACTTACTTGTAAGTTGTAACTCTTAGGTCTTAAAAAAAAAATCGAAATTGACTGAATTGTACCGACATCGAAGAGAAATTGAGATAACTAGGACAATTTTGAAAAATTCTAATCTTGATTATACAAAATAAAATAACCGAAGAATGGGTATGATATAGATTTTATAAAATGTTGGCCGAACCGAATCATTAACACCCCAAATATCAATCCTAAATGACTTTCACTTGTTCAGAATAAGAAGAATATATGCCACTAAAGGCCAATTTAGGAATGAAAAAATATGACCAGAACTTGTTCTCTCTGATATTTTAGGGGATTTACATGACGGCCCTATTGATGATTTCATTGAGCTGAAATTAGCCCATCGTGTTGCACTTGAGCTTCAAATCTAAAAGGGAAATTATGGAAATCTATCACTGTTGCATTTGAGCTTTGATTTTTGGAGTTGTCATTTCTATTTTTTAGTTAATTAAAGGTTCAAAATATGTTTTTCGTGGTGTGATGAAGCTTAAATCCTTAAACCCCACCGAGATAGGGGTGAATATCGAACAGGTCCGCCATTTATATCTAAAATTTTGGACCATTTTTGTGAGCCTTTGGATCGAATTTCGGGTTGAACGTCGAGGTTGAAGGAAAACAGTCTTATATATGTCACGTGTATATCATATGTAGGTCATTTGTATAGGTATGTCATGTATATAATACTAATGCACATGACATATCTAAGATATATACAACATATACAAATGACATAAACTGATATGCATGTGAAGTACACGGTCTAAGGTACATGATTTATGTTGGTGGTGATGGTATATATATGGTGACAGGGGCGGATTTAGAGCATGCCGAGGATGTTCACCCGAACACCCTCGGCAAAAAATTACAGTGTATATATAGGGTAGATTTTCTGTGTTTATATACATATATTAACTTTTGAACACCTGAATAAATGGAAAAGATTAGCTCAAGCGGTCCAGGGTGTTCAAAATTGTCATTGCAAGGTTTGATTCCCATTGATAACATTATTTTTTATATTTAGCTTTTGTTGTTTTTTTGAACCCCCTGAGTGAAAATCCTGGATCCGCCACTGTATGGTGAAGGTGTTGGTGATTTTGGGTAGTGACGGAAGAAAAAAAGTTGAATTGGTGAGTTGGTATGCAATTTTGGCTAAAATGGAGGAAGGGCAAATTTAAGCCACTTTTGCAACTTTAAAGGCATATATGGACTGATAATTTATATATAATATAAAGCTAGACATAGATAAGGTGATGTGGCACCTCTCTATGGCTAGCATTCTTATTTGACTTTTTTCTCAATTTTTTGACATTTTCCTCTCATTTCTCTATTTTACTAAATAAATTGTTAAAGGTTTCATCCTTCCACCCATAATAAAGACAATAGCATTTGCGATCAGATATTTCCGTAACATTTTTTTCTAATGAATCGTGTAGCAGTTTTTTCATTTTTGTAACCTCTACTTACAATTGTATTTAATGTGCATTCATTCCTCAAAATTAAGCTGATTATTAATTCTTATATATGCCTCTTAATAATTCTTATGCACTATATAGGATTGGAGTGAATCTTGTGCATACTCTAATTTGTATTTGTATGCTCTAATTTACTGTTAATTTATTTTAGCAATATGTTATTGAAAAATGAGAGAAAGTTGTGGAAAGGGAGGTTAGTCTACAGAGACTTCAAATAAATACACAAGGTATGTGGGGTGTGGTATTATCTTCTTTCTGCTTTGCAACTTTTATGCTTAATTGTACCACCTATTTGCAGAAGTGATATTGCCATTTGACAACAAACAATTAAATTACACTTTTTTGCGTCACAATAGGAAAAAACATTTTATGAGTATGCCTGCTCTCTATGTAATAGTGATTGCTTTCTAAATTATATGATTACATGCTGCTATGAATTAACCTCGATAGACAGTACTGGAAAAGAAACAATTCAGTAATCCATTAAAAGTTGGGTTGTGCCGAATGAGGTAATTTTCAAGGTTACACCTCAAATATATCTATTAAAAAGGAATTCTTTAATTAATGAACCTTGGAATTTATAAGCGGTACAAATCTTTTCCTATAAATTAGGTATTCTATATATGTAATTTCGCTTTATAATCTATATTATTATGTAAAGCTTATATTATTATATAAAATAAATGGCTGATAATGCCAAATTTTATAACTCAAACATAAATTTATGTATTCCACCCTATTAGTTTCACTTTTAAATGGAAATAAATTTTCATCTTATCCAAATTTCTTACCATTTGTGGGAATGGATTTACCATCGTCTTCATCATTTGATTCAAGCTCACACAGAAGAAACCCTAAGTCTAAAGAGGAAGTACAAGAAGCTGTTTTAACTTCGACCAATTCGAGGTCTATGTCTGAAAAAGAAGAAATAAAAGGAAAATGGGCCAAAAGTGCTGAATTGGATCATTTAGTGGAATTGGGCCTCTCAGACCATTCAGAGAAATTGGGCTACTTAGATCAAGACACAAATACAAGAGATAAACTTGGCCCATTCGGATAAGTATACAGCTGTGTATACAGTTGTACCTTCTTAGAACCTTCTTAGTATATTCTAAGAATATTATTTCAGATAGAATTAGCTAGGAATAAACCAATAACAACTAGACAAAATTGTATAGGAATTTAGATTTTCTTTATTTTACAATTCTCATGTACATGTATAAATACACTGTATACGATACACATAATATACAAGAAAAGGAAATTTTCTATAACTGTTCTTGGTATTCTTACATGGTATCAGAGCAACTAAATTAATACAAAAATCATCAATCACTCTAAATCAAAAGAAACAATGGCTGTAGAATCAAATGTGGATGGTACAACATCAGAATCCAGTACCAACACAACAACCATTAACTCAAATCATCCTTACTTTCTTCATGCCTCTGATGCACCAGGAATGGTGTTGGTCAATAACCTCTTTGATGGTAGAGGTTATCAGGGATGGAAGAGATCTATCCTTATTGCCTTGTCAGCCAAGAACAAGCTTGGTTTTATCACTGGTGCTCATGCTACTCCTGCTCAAGAATCTCTAGATCTGCAACCTTGGAGTAGATGCAATGATATGGTCACAGCCTGGTTGCTAAATTCACTGTCAAAAGAAATTGCAAATAGTGTCATTTACTCAAGAACAACAAAAGAACTTTGGGTAGCTTGGAGCACAGGTTTGGACAAACCAATGGTGCCAAAGTTTTTCATCTTAAGAAAGAACTGAGTAGGTTGACACAGGGAACTAGTAACATTGCTAGTTACTTCACTAAGCTCAAAAGGATCTGGGATGAGCTTGATTCACTTAACTCAAATATCAAGTGTATTTGTGTATGTTCATGTGAAGGAAAACATAAACTGAAAAAATCCATGGATGATAAGAGAATCATGGAATTCCTTATGGGTCTGAATGATACCTATGCACAAGCTAGAGGAAACATTCTAATGATTAATCCTTTACCAGACATTAATCAGGCTTACTCTTTGATTCTACAGGATGAAAATCAAAGAGAGACATACATGAGTCCTATTATGTCATCTAATTCTTCTGCTTTTATGGTTGGAAATATTAATCAATTTAAGGGTGCAAAACAAGTTCAAAGAAATGCAGGACCATCTCATCAGAGATCTGGAAACCTATATCCCAGATTCAACAACATATAGCAACATAAGTTCACAAAGCAGGCACAAAAGTTCAAAGGAAAAAGAGGAAAATATAATCCTAATGTATCTTGTACTTATTGTGGAAAAATAGGGCATGTTTCAGATGATTGTTATAGGTTAATTGGGTTTCCTGAGGATTTTCAGTTCACAAATGAAAAAGGGGTTCAAATCAGGAGTAATGGAGTCCTACTAATAGAGGAAAGTGAAAGCAGGAACAACAATTTTGCAGAGCTTAACACACCAAATCAGTCTTACGACAGGGAACAATACAATCAATTTGTCCAGATGTTTAAGCAAATGAAGGTGGATGAGGCAACAACCAATACTACAGGATCTGAGATTAACACAAATGCAGTAGCTGGTACAATCTTAAAATATCTTGGATCATGTTTTTCAGTAATTAATTCTAGCACCTGGATCATTGATTCAGGTGCTTCTGAGCATATGTGTTTTAATTCAAAGTCCTTTCAATCATTGTCACTTCTTAAAATATCCTTGACTATTAATCTTCCTAATTGTCAAACTATCCAGGTTACTCATGTTGGTATAGTCTCTATTCTGCCTAATTTCATTTTAAAAAATGTTCTATATTCAAGTATAACCTCATGTCTGTTCATAGGTTTTGTACTCAGTTTGCATGTAACTTATTTTTCACATCAACTGATTGTATCATGCAGGACCTTTTAATGAGGAAGGGTCAAGTTTTTGGTAAAGCAAAGGAGGGTCTCTACCTGCTCCAGCCAAGTCCTAAGTCAACTCCTAAGGAATCTAGTTCCAGTCACAATTTCAGAAATAGTGTTTTAGTTCATCTAATGTAGTCTCTAGTTTACCGAATTCCAGTTCTGTTGTTGACCCTAATGTTTCAAATTCTGTTTCTTTTCCTGTTTGTACAAATGCAACTTCTACTGTAAACTTGTGGCACGTTAGATTGGGGCATTTGCCTTTATCATCAATGAAAAATGTCAGTTTCATTTCAATTCCAAAGGACTTTGATTGTGTTTGTGATATCTGCCCAAAGGCAAGACAATCCAGATTGCCTTTTTCTCTAAGTCAAATTACTTCTAAGTCTCCTTTTGAACCTATTCATATTGATACTTGAGGACCCTATAAAGTTCTTATTTATAATCATTATAAATATTTCTTAACCATTGTTGATGATTACAGTAGAGGGACTTGGACCTTTTTATTATCCACTAAAAGTAATGCCTTCACAATATTACAGAATTTTCTAAAAATGGTTGAACGACAATTTCACGTGAAAGTGAAAGTAATCAGATCAGATAATGCCTTAGAATTAGGAAAAAGTGAGGCAAGTTTGAAATTTTTTAGTTCAAAAGGGATCATTCATCAGACCTCTTGTGTGGCTATCCCACAGCAAAATGGAATAGTTGAAAGGAAACACAGGTACTTACTTGAAATGGTTAGAGCATTGTTATTCCAGTCTCAAATTCCTATTTCCTACTGGGGGGGGGGGGGGGGGGGGAGTGTATTCTCACTGCTACCTACTTGATTAACAGATTATCTTCTAAGGTACTTAATGGAAAAACACCTTATGAGATTATTTTTGGTAAAACTCCTACTTATCAGCATTTGAGGTATTTTGGTTGCCTCAGTTATGCCAACACTTTGGCTCATGGGAGAGATAAATTTCAGTCTTGGGCCAAGAGATGTGTGTGTCTAGGGTATCCTAATGATCATAAGGGGTACAAGTTACTGGATTTGGATACTAAACGAGTGTTTGTATCTAGGGATGTTCATTTCTATGAATCAGTTTTTCCTTTTGTAACTGATCAATCTTCTTTGTTTTCAAAATATCCTACTTCTTCCATTGCTGATGAGCATTCTTTCCCTCATCTTCACATCCCTCAACAAAATGACTTACCCAACTCTACTTCACCATCTCAATCACATTAAGATACACACTCAGATACATATTTGCCTAACATTCCTACTCCTATTTCTTCTAAATCACCCACTGTTTCCAACAATCATTCTTCCTCTCACTCACCACGTCAAGTTTCTTCACCTATATCTCCTATTGTTGATCTTAGGAGGTCCACTAGATCTAACAAAGGTGTTTTGCCAACTCATTTTCAAGACTTTTATTGTAATTCCATTTTTCTTAGCAATATCACTGAATCCTGTTTTGACACTCCTTCCACACCTACCATACTATCTTTTCGTGCCCTCTCTGTTCCTAATCAACTACTCTTATAATCAGTTTCTAGCATCATTGAACCTACAAGTTATGCTCAGGCTTCTGCCCATCCAGGGTGGAGGAAGGCTATGAAAGATGAATTTGCTGCTGTACAAGCTAATAACACTTGGGATGTTGTAGAGTTACCAACTGATAGAAGAGCTTTACCCTATAAATGGGTTTACAAAGTAAAGCAACATGCAGATGGTACCTTAGAAAGATTGAAGGCCAGGTTGGTCATTAGAGGTGATATACCAAAAAAAGGGGATAGATTTCAATGAAACCTTTTCCCCAGTGGTCAAGATGACCACAATCAGGTGTTTAATTTCCATTACAGCTAAGAAAAGTGGGACATTTCTCAGTTTGATGTGAATAATGCCTTTTTGCAAGGGGATTTGCAAGAAGAGGTTTATATGAGGTTTCCTACAGGTCTCAGTCCACCTACACCTAATTTGGTTTGCAAACTCAGGAAATCTTTGTATAGGCTCAAGCAAGCATCTAGGCAATGGTATGCCAAGCTTGCATGAGCCCTCAGTTTCAAGGGATTTACTGTATCACTTAATGATTACTCATTGTTCTTTAAACAAACTGGGAAAACTATAGCTATTGTTGCGGTCTACGTGGATGAGATTCTCATTACTGGTGATGCTTATACAGAAATAACATCTCTCAAAACATTTCTACATTCAGAATTCAAGATCAAAGGCCTTGGTCCTTTACACTATTTCCTTGGTATGGAAGTTCTAAGAGAGGATCAAGGAATTATCATTAGTCAAAGGAAGTATACCTATGATTTGCTTTTGGAATTTGATGTCTCTCATCTTCACTCAGCCTCTTCTCCTCTCGACCCTACAGTCAAATTAGCAGCAGATTCAGATTCATATATGGAGGATCCCACATTATACAAGCACATTATTGGTAAACTGAACTATTTGACACACACAAGACCAGATCTTTGCCATGCTGTGTTAATTTTAAGTCAATTTATGCACAAACTAGCTATTGTTCATTATGATACAGCATTAAGGGTTGTTCGTTACCTCGGCAGTATCCTGGTCAAGGCCTTTTTATGTCTTTATCTCGTTCCTTTGCACTCAATGCCTTTTGTGATGCCGACTGGGCGTCTTGTCGTGATTCTCGACGTTCTATCAGTGGATTTTTTTATAAGTTTGGGTGGATCTCCCATTTCTTGGAAATCCAAGAAGCAGATCTCTATTTCTATGTCGTCGGCGGAAGCTGAATATCGGTCTAAGCGTCAATTGGTTGCTAAGTTGACTTGGGTGGCTCGCTTATTGACCGATATGTCTGTTCCCCCACCGTTGCCGGTTCCGGTGCACTCCGATAGCCAAGCTGCGATACATATCGCTCGTAATCCTGTATTTCAAGAGCGGACGAAGCACGTTAAGATCGATTGCCACTTCATCCGGCAACAGTATCTCTCCGACCTTATTTCTATCTCATTTGTACCATCGAAGGACCAACTCGCCAATATCTTTACCAAATCCCTTTCTGGGCCAGTTCACCATGGAATTCTTGGCAAGTTGGGGCTCACTACGCTCCCCTCTACCTTGAAGGGGGATGTTGGAATGGATTTACCATCGTCTTCATCATCTTCATCTTTTGATTCAAGTTCACACGGAAGAAACCCTAAGTCTAAAGAGGAAGTACAAGAAGCTGTTTTGACTTCGACCAATTCGAGGTCTATGTCTGAAAAAGAAGAAATAAAAGGAAAATTGACCAAAAGTGCTGAATTGGATCATTTAGTGGAATTGGGCCACTCGGACCATTCAGAGAAATTGTGCTACTCAGATCAAGACATAAATACAAGAGATAAACTTGGCCCATCCGGATAAGTATACAACTGTGTATACAACAACTGTGTATACAACTGTACCTTCTTAGAACCTTCTTAGTATATTCTAAGAATATTATTTCAGATAGAATTAGTTAGGAATGAACCAATAACAATTAGACAAAATTGTATAGGAATTTAGATTTTCTTTATTTTACAATTCTCATGTACATGTATAAATACACTATATACGATACACATAATATACAAGAAAAGGAATTTTTCTATAACTGTTCTTGGTATTCTTACACCATTTGGTGTCACGGTCCTATTGTTTAATTCACATTGAAATATTCTTAATATCTATTTACATGAATCTACTTTTTTATTATTTTTAATATTCAATATTAGGAAAAGACTATTGAAAATTCAATTATCATAGTGTCATTTTTTTACCGCGCGAAGCGCGAACATATTCACTAGTATAATATTAAGGACATATATGGACCGATAGTTCAAACGGAGGGCAATATTAAACCTTTTTCAACAGTAGAGGGACAAATATGACCCTTTTCCATGTGAGATTTTTCATTAGTTTTTTTATTTATTTGGTCAAACAGAAAAATGAAGAAATTTTTACTTTAATCGTCAATTTACAGTAGCATTTGTTTTACTACCTTTTTAATAAAATTATTATGAGTTTGAAGTTAAAAAATATATCTTCCTTAAAGTCTACAAGCATGTGAAAAAAACACCATTAAAGACTAGAAATTTAAATTTAAACTCGGAAAAACTATTAGTAAAAGTTATTTTTGAGAAGGTGTACTGTGGTTGAAATTCGTTGGAAGCTCCTAGATGAGGCTACATACAAAATTTGACAAAATTGAAGGTACTTTGGATTGATTTGGGATCAAACTTCAGAGCTAAGTTCAAGCTAGGAAAGCACTACTGTTACGTTGTAGATCACACAAAATATACATCGGGAATACATAGATATTTTCATTGGGATATACACGGATATAAACCACCATATTTCCTTCGTCATACTCTTATATCCTCTGCCACATCAACAGGGGCGGAGCCAGTAAGGGCTAAGGGGGTTCATTTGAACCTCTTTGGCGAAAAATTATAATGTATATACAAGGGATAAGGCATCATTACCCCCCTCACCTAGTAGCGTTTTTACTACGACACACCTCACCTAATTTTTTGTCCTATCACCCCCCTAAACTACTTAAAACCGTAATATTTTACCCCCTAAACGCTGATGCCCACTCTCATATGGGAGAGTGACATACACTCTCCTTGCCACATGTGCATTTATTTATTTTCTTTTGTTTTTATAAAAACATTCAGCTTACGTGTCAATTTTTAAGAATAAAAAACTGATTTTTCTTTTAAAAATTTTATTTTTAAAACCCGTTTTAAAAAAAAAATTGAAAATTTGTTTTTTTTTTTAAAATATGGAAAAATGGATTTGTTAAAAATATGGAAAGCTTGATTATTTTTTTTAAAATGTCTTAAAAGATCTTGATTTTTATGATTTCATTTTCTTAGGACACTTTTATTTTTCAAATAAAATCCGGAAAAAGTGTTTTTCTTGTCAAAATTTGAAAAAAAAAATGATTTTTTATAAAATTTTGAAAAAATTAATTATTTTTTTAAAATGTGGAAAACTAGATTTATATTCATATTTTAAGAAAATACAGATTTTTAAGAAAAAAAATGAAGTTTGTCTGTTTTTTATGTTTCTCACTCTCTCAAAGAGAGTGAAACACACTCTCCTTGCCACGTCAGCGTTTAGGGGGTAAAATATTATGGTTTTAAATAGTTTAGGGGGGTGATAGGATCAAAAATTAAGTAAGGTGTGCCGTGGCAAAAACGCTACTAGGTGAGGGGGGTAATGATGCCTTATCCTTATATACAAAGTAAAAATTATTTTTTATGTATACATAGTAGATATAATACCCCCCTTGACTTCTTTGTTTATCTACTTCTTTATATTTTTTAACCTGCTTAGTGAAAATTCTGGCTCCACCACTGCACACCAATACTAATAAAAGTATCATAACCACCCTTTATTCCGTCTTATCAATCCAAAACACTAGTTCAATCGACCATTAGAGCACCAAATGATGTGAATCGTGAAAGGGATAGACAAGAAATAAAGATAGCAAGTAGGAGTTTAGAATCGACCCAAATTGGAAGCAATAATTAATTAGAACATTCACTAGCAAACAAATGAATCTGAAATATAGGAATACTTCAAGTGGAATACCTCTTGAAAACATTCTTGTAAAGTTGTCACAACAATGATATTCCACCATTAACCACTCAAAGAAAACATCCATAAGCAAAGTAAGCTCCCCTAAAAAGTAAAACCGAAAAGAAAAGACTATTTACGCTAAGGGCAATTCGCACGACTGTCCCTATCTTGGGGTGGTCTTTAATTTCTGGCCCTTATCGATGGTCTTTAATTTTTTTCCCTTCGGCACTTTAAGTAATAAAAAAATGGTCGAAAATATCCCCGACAATCAGATTTCGAACCCCAGCAAAGTAAAATAAAAATTGCAATGCAAAGTTACATAGAAACTATGCCTTTTGCGGCATAATTCTGCAGAAATTATGTTATCCTATAGAACTATGCCGGACAAGTCATAGTTTCTATGTAACTTCGCCCAAATAGGCATAGTTTCTATGCAACATTGCCCAAATAAGCATAGTTTCCATGAAAACCTTGTCTTGCGATTTTTTTTCCCACTTTGCTAGGGTTCGAATCCAGAATCTCTAGGTTCATAGACCAGCGAATAAGAATACTTTGGCCCACAAGTTTTCATTAAATGAGAAGTAGGGACAAAAATTAAAGACCAGCAATTTAAGGGGCAAAAATTAAAGACCAGTCCATATGAAGGGAAATATGCACAAAGAGAATGCAGGTTCTAATTAAGGCTGCAATAGCCAAACTATCTACTCCCTCCGTTCACTTTTACTTGTCGACTATGGACTTTGCACACACCTTAAGAAATAATAAACGAAGTGCATATTTTACCATGATGTTGCACCTCGGATTTTCGCACGTTAAAGTCGCATCATGAGTTAGTCAACGCAAGTTCAAAAGAAATTATCTTAAGGTTAAAAGGGATTGAGCTTATTAATATAAATGGCTATAAGAGTCTATAAAAAGAATATTAGTAAGTGGCAGAAGGTTTGGAGGGTGAATGAATCAAAAAAACATGAGTTCGTCAAAAGTCGGCAAGTTGGAAATACGATAACTTGTACTTTCAGATGAGATTAGGAGTGCTTCCCATGATAAGTAAGTAATTATATGAAGTATTTGAACCGTATAATGGCCTCTTGTTAAGTTTGGAAGTCAAACGAGTTGTAATACGAAAGTCAACAAAGGGCGTCGCAAGTTAAGTTTGTAAATTTCACTGAAATTTGGGTCAGATATCGGGGAGATTTTCTCTCAATCTACTTAGAGTTACGGGTTTATCCACTAATCAAATCGAAGGTCTATGAGTCTAGTTTCCAGCACACTTTACCGTTTGTCGATATGACATCGAAGTAGAGAGATATTCGCATTTTCGTCCAAGGACGCAAACTGCCGCAGGAACAACTAGTATGGTCGGTGGCTTCATTTTAGCCCATGTATATATATGACCCTTCAACGATTTTGTCCCATTTCTTCAGCTTCAAAGACTAGCAAAACCCTATTATACTCCTTAAACATTCCTTCATCAATCCAAACCAAACTTAAGAGCTAATCAACCAACTCTAATGCAAGGAACAACGTGGCAATCATAGAATTGTGATTTTCTCACTATTTCACTTCTCGAAAGGAAACCCCACCTTGAATTAACTTGTAGTTTGGAGTGTTTCATCATTTAAGGTATATTTTAACTTCTTTTTAATCTCTTTGAGCTCCTACAAGTAATTAATCGTAGAAATTGGTGCAAAACCTCATAGAACAAGCTCTTCTATATTCTTATAAAACTTTCATGAACTTAGCTTATTTATTGGACTATTTTGTATGGCTTTGTTGTGTTGTTTGGAGCTGTGGTGATATGGATGAGATCATATTGAAGAGGAGAAGTAAAAAAGTAGAATTTAGCAGCATTTTACGGGGAAATTATCCTACAAAAGGGCCTATAAATTCACACCCATGAGTTGCTCGATTAAATGTCTAAATGAAGATTTCTATAAGCTATGACCTTGGTTTTGATCTTGAATAGTCTGTATTATGTAGGAAATCATTCGTAAGGTGTTCAAGGACTCGGGAAACATATATAACTCCATCGACGAGGTATGTAGGTGATACAATAACCGATACGCGGAAGCAATAAATTAACAAGGAAAGTAAAGGATAGATAGATTGACACAAGAAAATGGAATTAAAAGCAACCTAAAGGTGTATCAAACCTAAAGACCTCAATTAATTAACATAAACAAGCACCAACCTCTTAGGATGACCTCAAGGGAATTTAATTCCCAAGCAACCAATCCTCTCACAATCAAAGATTCAACAAGAGCCATCCATGACCTCTCTCATAAGTTTCTCTCTCTAGAGACAACTCTCAAAATCACTCATCTTTTCTTCAAATGTCAAAAGTCCCCAAATGAAATGAAAGACTAGCTATTTATACTAACTAACTAATAGAAGACACTACATTATTACAATTATACCCTTAATGAAGTAAGGGCCTTGTTTGGCTAGTCTTGTGGAGATGGAAATCTTGAATTGGCTAGCCTCCCTTGCTCGTTGGTCACTTTAATATTCTTCCATCTCCCATCCGTCCTCTCCATGCTATCATCCAAACTTTGGCTCCACGAGACGGTCCTTTAAGTGTCCTTGAGGCAACTCGGCTTGTATCATTCTCACCTTCTTGAAAAGGATTCGTCCTCGAATCTATACCTTGCAAAACCATAAAGGAGACAAACAAAATCCAAGTCCTCAAAGGATGAGGGTTAGTGTTAAGGTGGACCAACCTACCACCATGCCAAGTAGACACAAATTTTTGATATAGCCAAGTATCAACCATTTTCAAGCAAAATAAGCTCTTAAGTAGAGTACGAAGAACTTGGCTATCCCAAGGATCAAGAAATGAGGATATTCTCAGAGAACCAATGATTTCAAGAAACCAAGTTGGCATAAAACACAAATGATCCTCAATTGCAAAATGATACCATTCACACAAAGTGAAGATTTCACCGGGGTCAAAAGGAAAAGATACCCACATATCACGGGCAAGGCAACAACTAAGCACCTCAATAAGGCCCCGCCCAACATCAAATGAACTCTCAACAATAACATGAATGTGATATGCAAATAAGTAATAAAGAAAGGTATCACGTAAAATAACTTCCTTATCAATATCACTCCCCAATGTAACCTCACCATACGGTTCAAGGACAAGATTATCCAAAGGGCTACTATGAAGTTGAACATGAAAGGAAGAATTTGCAATTTCTAGACAAGAATTACCTTCCTTTGTAACACTTTCCTTCCCCACAAATGGATCACAATTCCTCAAAGGAAGATCTCCATCATGGGAAAGAGTGCCTTCATTCCATAGTGGGTTACATATCACATTATAGCCTCCAAAGGAAACTAAACGTTCAACATTACCAAACACCCCACTAGGTTCATCACTCTCAATAGTCACGTCAGCCTCAAATAAAACATTATCCTTTACAAGAGAGTAATCCATGAACAATGAAGAGTTAAAGCATGTCATTTCACTCTCAAAAGAACCAATGTCATCTTTCAATGCATTTTCGCTCACATGACGATCTACATGACACATCACCACTACAAATTGGAGTCTTATCACGTGACACTAAAGTACGATCAAGAGACTCATTTTGACATGAAACAAACAAGGGTGAGATGTCACATTCTTTCAATTGACCAACTATTTCAACATTATCACTAACTAGAGGTACATTAAACACATCACAAAGATCCTCAAGTAGTGAATTATCATTACAAGCAAGTTGATCAATACAAGTTTCAACACGAGTTGGTAGTATGTCAAACTCACAAGAATTACTAATATGATGACCACATGACATTGTACTACCAATCAATTCACAAGTGCCAACACTAGGTGGACACAAATCGATCTTGCAAGAAGAATCAATTTTGTCATCTAAAGGATCAACTAGTGTTTGAGCACCTTCATTCGATAATGCACTATCATTCAAAGCACAAGTGTCAACACTAGGTGGACACAAATCGACCTTACAAGAAGGAACAATTCGGTCATCAATAGGATCAACTAGTGTGGGGACACTTTCAACAATGGCATTACCAATACACGGCAAGGGAGCATTAGGCTTAACGCAAGGTAAACTAACTTTCATGCTTGACTTGACATTAAAATCACACAAAGATGTACGAGTATAAGGATAAGTGATATTACCTTGGTGTTCATGCAAGCTCTTTTGACCAATGGAAGGAATGGTTGTGGCCGCCGTCCTTGCCTTCAAGCATGGGGTTCTCTCAAAAGAGGTACCCCTCAACGATTCATTTCGTCTCACATGTGGCTTGGGATATTGGCTTCTCAATATCCTTTTCATGTCCTCCCAAGTTTTGATGGGACTCCTCACTTGTCTCCCACAACTTTTCACATACTCCCAATATTTGACAAGCTTTGAGTCAAAAGTTTGAACGGCTAAGTCCATCTTCCTTAGTCGTGAGTAGTTGTAGCTAGCAAAGATTTCATCCATCATGAGTTCCCATTCATAGAACTCTTCACCACTAGCGCTCATACATAGGGTAGGCCAACTCACATTGGGCTCTTGCACTTTTATCCTTGGATTCGTTCTATGAAGTATGTTTGGAAATAGAGGTGTCCCCCATTCATTCACAACATACTTATGCCAATTTTGTTCATCCGCAATCCCATGGTCTTCAAACCAAGCAAACCCAAAGCACATGTCACAATTGTCCATAGGGAGTATTTCGCAACACACTTTCTCATGGTATTCCCCATAAGAGAAAGGTACATATGCCACATTAGTTAACCTTCCCTTTTGCTTTGCCCTTTTCACTATAGATAACCCCAACCCAACCACAAGACGAGGAGTGACATAACATTCACTAAAGTAGTCATCAATTTCAAGACGAATCCTCTCCTCTTTCAACACCCTCACTAGCATTGAGTGACATCTTCTCTCCATGGAGTAATACCTGCAAAGAATACTTAGCAAACACGTTAGTAGTAAAGAAACCTCACCACACTCGTGTTTACACTCTTTTGTACTTGGCTAGCACCACTCGAATGAGCTCACACACTCTTACCTTTTACCACTCAATTGGATTAGCCGAGGTTGATTCTCGATTGGATTCGGTTGGTTGCAAGGTGCACAATTGCTACTCGAGATCGGAATGGATTCTTGTAGACTCAAGAAGAACGTGGACGACTCAACAAAAACAAACGCACTTGAGCCAAGAAATTAACAACGAAGTAAAACGAAGAAAAGCACGAAAGAATTGGCACGAAAGAAATGCGGACACAAGAACTAGCAAACACAAGTAGGAACAACTACTAAATGACTACTAGGTGAGAGACACAAGAAAAATGGAATGCAAAAATAATCGAAAAAATAATTAAAATTTCAAGCCCGGGTAGGTGATAACTTGAAAACACGACCAGGAAGCCCCAATTGATCCAAGGTATCAATTTTTTTTTCCCTACTAAAGGATTAGGGACACAATATCATCAACTAAGGATCAAGAAATTTTTGTTTTGAGAATTGAAATCAAAGAGAATTAAAGTTGAAAAACCTGAAATGTGCAACCCGCGACGCCTGTGCAGCACCTGCGACTCGCGGTTCAACCTGCGATAGTGATCCGCGGCTCGCGGTTGATGCAGCCAAAATGTCAATTCTCTGTCACAAGGTGCGACACCACCTACGACTCGCAGGTGCAACCCGCGATGGTGTTCCGCGGCTCGCAGATGAGGCACCCCAAAACGTTCAACTCTCTGTCACCAGGCGCGACTTCACCTGCGACTCGCAGGTGATACATGCGACTCGCAGATGTCGCATATGGCGTCGCATTTGGGCCAACGTTGGGACTTAATTTTTTTTTTTTTTTTTTTTTTGCAAAAATCAGAAATTTAGACTAAGTATTTCTGATTTGTTTGTGTTGTTGGACTCACAAACACGTTTTATTTGATAACTTTTGGATCAAATGGCCCTTTGGAGAGTCTTCTTTCTTATGAAGATTTGAAGGTGTTCAAGAACACAAGAACACTTCAAAATTTCAACTACCCTCAAATCAACTCCAA
This sequence comes from Lycium barbarum, assembly GCF_019175385.1. Classification (NCBI taxonomy): domain Eukaryota; kingdom Viridiplantae; phylum Streptophyta; class Magnoliopsida; order Solanales; family Solanaceae; genus Lycium; species Lycium barbarum. The sequence continues at coordinate 121,921,284 of NC_083344.1, forward strand.
ATTGACTCAAATTTCGGATTTAAGTTCTCTTCAATGTAGAGAACAAAGCCCAATAGGTTTCAACCTTCAACTTCACCTTCTTCAACAAGACCCACTTTCAAGTTCTTGAAGCTTTGAAGCTCAACAATGGTGGAACACAAACCCTAACTCCCAATGGATTCGAAATTGAAGATTTAGACTCTAGAAACACTAAGAAACTCTAATCTAACACCAGATTCAACAAAATCAACAAGAAAATTCGTTTTTTTTTTTTTTAATTTCGGATTTTTTTTTTGTTGAATCAAAACCCAAGATTAGATTTGGTAGAACAAACCTAAACTAAGCTCTGATACCAATTGATACAATAACGGATACGCGGAAGCAATAAATTAACAAGGAAAGTAAAGGATAGATAGATTGACACAAGAAAATGGAATTAAAAGCAACCTAAAGGTGTATCAAACCTAAAGACCTCAATTAATTAGCATAAACAAGCACCAACCTCTTAGGATGACCTCAAGGGAATTGAATTCCCAAGCAACCAATCCTCTCACAATCAAAGATTCAACAAGAGCCATCCATGGTCTCTCTCATAAGTTTCTCTCTCTAGAGACAACTCTCAAAATCACTCATCTTTTCTTCCAAATGTCAAAAGTCCCCAAATGAAATGAAAGACTAGCTATTTATACTAACTAACTAATAGAAGACACTACATTATTACAATTATACCCTTAATGAAGTAAGGGCCTTGTTTGGCTAGTCTTGTGGAGATGGAAATCTTGAATTGGCTAGCCTCCCTTGCTCGTTGGTCACTTTAATATTCTTCCATCTCCCATCCGTCCTCTCCATGCTATCATCCAAACTTTGGCTCCACGAGACGGTCCTTTAAGTGTCCTTGAGGCAACTCGGCTTGTATCAGTAGGGCTTTCCATTCTCTTTGTGGCATGACTAGATTTCATATGACCTTTCATTAAAAAGTGGTTTCGTTAACTTGGATCGATCGCGTTCCATGATAATTGAGCTGACCCATACTTCATCTGTGACTTGCACCAAAGTATATTCCACGTTCCATATCTCCTTTTGGTTATCGATTAAAAGACTTTCCGTTCAACTTGTGTCGATTATGTTCCAAAATGGTTAAGCTTACCATTTTCTCATGAATAGCTTGTATTGAAGTACCTTTCGCATTTCATATCCCTCTTGTTTATCGAAAGACGAATGATATCTGTTACGGTACTCTTCAAGTTAAAGTTGAGTTGATTGTACTTCCTTTAATTGAGTTAATCCTTATCTTCTTGTTTATTGCTCAAAGGTGACGAACCTCCCGATGGTACACTTTTTCAGATAAAAGTTGTGTCGATCATATTTCATAAGAGTTTGGCCAACTTTGGATTTGTGTATAATCCATAACAAGATGTTTCCCTGTACTTTTATTTCTTTGGCCTATTGATTAAAGAATGATGAATGTAGCAACAATAACGATAGTCGAAGGATAACGATGATAGGTCACTCCGACTCTTTCTATGATATCCCTTCTGAGGTCTGTCTTGCATTGCACTTATATATATGTATTTATTTTCATTACCGCGCCACGCTATAGTCGGCTGAGCAGGCACGAAGATGTGCACCTAGATGTATTTCTTTCATTACCGTTCCGTGTCAAATACGGCTGGGCAGGCACGTAACTGTGCATACCACTGACCAGTTGGGCAGAGATGATGATATTATGATGAGCTCACCCCACAGAGGGATATATATTATTATATGATATGAAATGTTATAAGCCTCCACCGTGAGGAATGATTTTTATGAGCATATATTTATATTCACATTGTGGTTATGATTTCCCTCAGCGACTTGTTTCATAGTTCAGGTTGCCTCTATATCTCCCCTCTTGTTATTTATATTTTTTATGCTTACACTTACTGCCCTACATACTCAATACATATTTCGTACTGACGCATTTTGTGCACTGTGATCATGCCCACAGGTACAGGTAGACGGATTGGTATACCTTTCTCAGTAGGATACCAGAGTTCAGCAGAGATGTTCGCACTCCATTCTCCGGAGTTGCAGGTCAGAGTCATCAAATAGGATGCATGCATGTGTATGTGTGTGTGTGTGTATATATATATATATATATATATATATATATATATATATATACATATATATTATGAGTATGGCTATAGGTACGTCGGGGCTCTGTCTCCTCCAGTTGATGCATATGAGTGCTCTTAGAGGCTTACAGACTATCAGTCAGTGTACATGTGTTGTGTTTGACCTTGCCGGCCTTCTAACTAGTTGTCTTTCTTGGTTGCGGCCTTGTCGGCCCTAGTTATGCATATATGTGTGTTCGGGCGTTTTCTGCTTGCAGGTTGACGTAATATACTTCTTAAAATTGTTATTTAATGGCCTTGTCGGTCTATGATTCATGTTACATAGTTCAGATATCACAGTTGGTTCACTCGGCCCTTCGGGTGCCGGGTGCCGGCTACACCCCCCAGGTCGGGGTGTGACACATGATACCCATATTAATTGGTTTATAATTGTATTGGATTTGGAAAGAGTAATTAATGCTAAGGGCAAAATAGGAAAAACAAATTATTTTTCTCTTGATAGGCAAAAGTGGACAAGTAAAAGTGAAAATCTATTTTTGAAATAGTGGACAAGTAAAAGTGAACGGAGTATGAACCAAGGCTTCAAGAATATAATGGCCGAAATTGCAAGAATTGCCAAAATTGCATTTCTGAACATCTCAGATATGCATCTAAGGCCCCATTTATTTGCACTTAATGAAAGTCTGAATCTGAATAGACCATTAAGTGCATTTGTTTACATTAAGATCTAAGCACTTTGGTCTGAATAAGTCTTAATCATTAAGATCTTAAACAAATTTTTAATATCATTATGAGGTATTTTGTATGGATAATTTTTACCACTGGCTCCATCCCCTCACTCCCACACCACCCACTCCCTACTTACCCCCCACCACCCCACCTACCCACCCCCACTACTACCCACTCCATAACTACCCACCATAACCCTCCACTACCCGCCACCCACACCCCAACCCTACCCCTCACTCACCACCAACACCACCCCAACCTCCACCCCCACTCCACAAACCCACCCACCACCACCACCCCACTACATTCACCACCCACCCACCTTACCCTCATCCACCCCCTCACCACCACCCACCCTACCTCCAGACCCACCCCACCACCACCACCGTACCGCACCCCACCTACCAACCCTCCTCCCCCCTCCCCAAAAACCCCACCCACTATCACTACAAACATCTCCATCATTACTAGCAAACATAAATGTTTCATATTTTTATCAAATAATATTTTTATTTTATTAAATTTGTATTTAGTTTCTAACTTTTAGTTCCGATTTTATTTGAATTGTATATTTATTATGTTTAAATAAATACATTATGCACATTCAGATATTGAGAAAACAAACAGTCTAAATCATTCCTTGTTCAGATCTAGAGACAACATCACAACATCTTAATCATTCAGATGTGTATTCAGATTAAGATATTTTAATTTTAATGAAAACAAATGAGGTCTAAGTCCTCCAAAGTCATGTGCTAGAAAGCTATAGTGTCTCGTTACAAGTTTTATTGTCTCCACCAAAGGTCAAAAAAAAAAAAAAAACCATGTTCGCCCTAATCATGATATTCTCCACTCAATTAAACAAACTACGCATTCTTATAATCAGCATTTTGCCCCATAAAAAACAAATAGTAAAAAAATCAAACTTCCAAATTTTGTATTAATAATGATAAACCCACAATAAGAACACGAGTTTCACCTGTTGTATACTTGCTTTCGATTATCAAAAAAGATAGTCAAATTATGAAGAATATATCCGACCACCCCACTCATCACCTTTCCCAAACACTTTAAAAAAAAAGTTAAAAGTATAGGGATGAGTCTTATCTCAAGTAGTGCAATATTAATTTTCGATCCTTAGTCATCTAAAAAATTTGATTCATCGGACATATAGCCAATGAAAAGCGATCAACGACATGAATCATGCATTTACCCTAGTGCTTTGGCATCTTTATGAAATAATGTAGAAAATGATTGACACATAGGTTGATTTGCCAAATAATAATAATAATAATAATAAATGGATCATTTACTCGTGAATTTACTTATAGCTAGAAAAGATATATTTACACGAGTTGGTTTACAAAAGAGTGCCTTCAGGGACATCCGATCGATAAAATTGGAATGATACAAAGAAGATTAGCACACATGGTCCTGCGCAAGGATGACACACACAAATCGAGAAATGATCCAATTTTTTTTGTGTCACTTGAGTCGAGGGTCCTTCGAAAACAGTCTATCTATCTCCATGAGATAGAGGTAAGGTCTGCGTACACTCTATCCTATTCAGACCCCACTATACTTGTGAGATTACATTGGGTACGTAGTTGTTGTAGTAGTTGGTTTACAAAAGAAATGAATTACACATTGTCTAATTTGCCCAAAAAAAAAAAAAAAAGGACCATTCGTTTACACATTGGTTGACTATTAAAAAAAATCATGATTTACACATGGGTTGCTCGAACCAAAACATTACATAACAGCAGTTCCCGTTCCCACGAAGCTAATAGTACTCCTTACACAAACTTAACGTTTTGCTAATTTAGTGAAGTTTTCGTGCTAAATGGCCGGGTACAAGTTTGTAATTTTTATCCATTTTTGGGTTGCCCATTTAATACGTGCAGTTGAAAATGATGCTAACAGATCCACTAGTTTCAAAGGCATGTCCATCTTTCCACTATCAAAAAAGTTCCACTCAGGAGTATTTCTTATATGTTTTTACAATGGTCAAGTTTCTTTTCTAAAGAACACATACAAGACTTGTCACTTTACTTATGAATTTCATAGTAATAGAAATAGATTTTCTACCGAGACATAATTTGGATCTTGCTATCTTCTTACTTAGCAGGCACTTCGTAGAAAGAATGATTCATTCGGATCTGAGTTCCAAAAAAGTTGATCACACAGACTTTAAAACAAAACCAGGAAATATACTTTCAATTGAATATTAAGTGTCATTGTCAATGCAAGAAGTATTCTCGTCGTCTATTAGCAAAAATAAATTAATAATAAGTTCTTCTCGCATAGATTCTTCTTCTTTGATTCTTATTAATTAGTATGTTCATATAAGTACTTATATAAGCAGCTTTTTGCTTTCGTATCATTTAAGTTTTGTAGCATTTTCAACATGCTTCATATTGTTTCCAATATGTTATTTTCATAGTATTTTCTTGAAATCTTGTTTCAAATTCAAAGTCTTGTTTTCTTCAAGTATAATTTGATGTGTGAAACAAATTACAAATCTTTCTAGTGAGATCAAAAGTTTCTGATGAGAATGGTTGACATAGATGGTCAAACAATTCAGTTCTAATTAATAGTGGCTTGGTCGGCAAGACACTTCGTGACTTCCAATTAGTAGGTCGTGACTTCCAATTAGTAGGTCTAAAGTTCGAGTCACGTAGAAAGCAATTGAAAGCCATTGCAAATTAGTGGCACAGCTAAAGGGAGCTAAGGGCTACAATTGAATCTCCAATTCTTAGGAAAATTATACTGTGCAAATAGGTTTTTTGAAATATATGAATTGTTGAATTCTCTTGTCATAAAAAAAGATTCTAGAGTAGTGGTAAATGGGGTTCAAAATTACCTTAGGTCACAAGTTCAGATCCTAAAAATGACATTCTAAAGTTTCTTTTTTGAATCGCATCATATGTATTTTTGCTCCGCCACTATTGCTAATACCCTACTTTGAGTGGATGTTGAGTTCCCACATCAGGTGAGACATGGATATCTGGTGTCTTTTTATGCTCTTGGGCGTACTCACCTCATGAGCTAGCTTTCGAGTTGAGTTAGACCCAACGTTCATTTTCTTATCATGGTATTAAAGCCAAGCGCTTATCAATTTTCATAATATACACGAAGTTGGACCCCATCTTATATTTTCACGCTTCAAATGTCCGATCCTAAATGTGAGAGAGTGGTGTTGGGTTCCTACGTGGGATGGAATATCGATATTTAGTGTCCTTATGTATTGTATCCTCACCTTCTAATTGGTTTCCAATAATAGCGTTTGCAAATGGGCTTCTGCTAGTGCTGTCACTGTATGTATGTATGACGAGATGTGTTCATACGAGAGTCGACTAACCTTAAAGATGAAGAAACTAATAATTTTTTGACAGAAAGGCGGGCTAATTAATTTGTGATTGGATATTTGGATGTCATTATCGAATATATATTTGGTGTTCAGTGGGTTGTAACTAGCTAGACTAGAAGAATTTGAAGAACAAATTAAATAAACGTAACTATCAACATTAGATATGAATGATCATGTGATAGTGACAACAGTCAGTTTGGGGCTGTATATTTCAAGAGAATCAAATTCCTTGTAATCATTTAATTGCATCCAATATTAGCCATCTTCTTTTCTACTACTTTTCTATCATTCCCACTGGTCAACCTTATGGAGGAGTATTTTTGGTATAAGATTCTCTTAATTTTGACATGGAGTAAAAGCACAAAAGAATTCTCTTCCCGCTTTACAACTCTAATGGGATTAAACTTACTAACCTTGCCAAGAAACTAAATAAATTTTCTTTTACTCATGTATCGCCCAACATAGCCTTAGAGTGTAGTAACAAATCTCTCTTCCCGCTTGGCCAAAAGTTGAGTAGTTGTATGATAGTGTAAAAGTTTATTACTCAGTTTCAATTTAAGTGTCTTACATTTTAGTCTATTCCAAAAAAGAATATTTCTTTATATATTTGGTAATAGATCGTTAATTCCAACATTCTAGGTGGCTTATTTAAGATCACAAGATTCAAAGATAGTTTGATACATTAAATACATCTTTAATATAAGATCAAAAAATTCAAAAACTTCCCTTATGTTTTAAACTTTGTGTCTAGTCAAATTAAGATACTTCAATTGAAATGGAAGGAGTGAATTAATTATTGTAGAGGCAGTAAGGTCCATTTTTATATAGCACATAAAAGTTGTCCCATATCTTATGGGACAAAGTTCTTCCTCTTCCACACTTTTACTTTTAAAAAATATAACATTTCACGTGTTAGAATAAATTTCACTTTCAGGTATTTTGTCAAACAACGTGCTGATTGTGTCTCGCTTGGATGTGAAGCACTATTTCTCAGTTCGTTTTTTTCAAGCACTATTAATTAGTACAAGTGCACTTTCACATGCATGTGTTACTGGGAATCTGGGATGGAGAAGTAATTATTTTAGCTGTTGAAACCTCATGCACTTTGATCATGTGAGAGGAAAAAGAAAAAGTTGCTTTGCACAATATTACCCTATTAATTTAAATACGTTTCACTGTTACCGTATGTGATTTGTATTTGTGACCAACACCCTTCCCATCGAGAAGGAAAAGTTAAAGAATTGTTTTTTAATAACCGTGATGTCCAGAGCAACTTGTGTGCATCTCAACTAAGTGCAGCTACCTCTGACCAACACAGATACAAGAGTTTACTCTGTCCACTAATACTTCATTACAAATTTGAAGTCTTCAAAAGTAATCTGCTCCAAGAAATCTGCTCCAAGAAAACCAAACTTTTCTTGAACTATAATTTCAACCACAACTTCGTGGTGGAGAGGGGAGGCTTAATGAAGCAGAAAAATTCTGCTTACAATATTATTGGAGGAAGAGCATATTTGTAGTAATTGTTTTAACTTAGCATTGACTTCCACATATCCTATTTCATTAAGTAAAAGAATTATTGACCTTGATTCTCATCTTAAAACTTTGGATTTGAGCTATGAACGCTTTTCATTGGTGCAACAACGTAACCAGAAACGAACTACATGCAAAAAAATACAGACGCTAGTTACATCAGACAGTGATTAAGCACTCTAAATCATATTTTTTGTAACTAAATATATTTACAAGTAGTAACATTGTCTAGCTCTCCAAATGACCAAAAAAAGAAGGATTTAGAAAACACTCTCCAAATAACAAGCCTGTCATGTAAAATGGAAAAATGTACTAATTAAGCTTGCGGGGTCAGATATATATATATATATATATATATATATTTTTTTTTTTTTGATAACCGTGGTATCTGGGCCAACTTGCGTGCACTTCGACTAGTTCCACGAGATACCTGCCACCTGCCACCAGCAAAAGGTACCAGGTAACTCTGTCCATCAAGGTTGGAACAAAAATAACCTAGTATTTTTGTAGGGTCGGCTATATTAATAGCCTTTATTATCATTATTATGGTGTTGTGACAGGTCCCAACAGACGAACAATCCAGGAAGGGGAATAAACAACACACACAAATGTGATTACTTTATAGTACTTCCAAGAAATTACAACAAGATTCCTGATATTTTGACCATCAACTAAAGATCTCAGTTAATGCAAATTGTTTGTGATAATGATGTTCGGAATAGCTAGCCTGTACCTCGACTAATCCATCTGGCCGCAGACTGCAACTTAGAAGAACATATGTCAGGTAATTTTTTCCTAAAAGGTCGAGATGAACTCTACATAACTAGGATTAGAACCTGAGACCTCTCAGTGGTTACTCCTATGCTTCTACCACTAAAGGACCCTAATATTACACCCTTCTTCAATAGCATCTCATGGAATACTATACATGAGTGAAATCCAACATTTGAGCATAGTATGTATTCTTAAATTTCTGTGCACTCCAACTCATATTAAGATTTTGACTCCCATCAACAAAATAAAAGATAAGAACAAGGAACAATACGAATAAAACACGTGTACAACTGTAAAACCACTTATCTGATATATGCCTCTTGTAAATATGGTCAATTTTTAGGCCTCTACAGTATCCAGCATCGCCACTAGTTTTGTGGCAGGAGTTCCAAAATAGAAGAATCTGATTGCAGCATCGATGCCATTCACTGTGTTAAGGGCCATAGGACTGCTTTAGTTTAGTGGGAAGAGTTGTTTGTTAACCTCAAGTCACAATCATTGGTAATAAATTCCATTAACTTTCACATTTCTTGGCACGCATGTTCTTAGGAACTTTGAAAATAGCAGTGAGCAGGGATTTCTTCCTATATAAAGTGAACAAACTAATGCTTCCAACCCACCAACTTGTTACTGATATATCTTCTTTGGTATATTAGAGCCAAAAGATGGATAAGATAAATGTGGAAATGGAGCAGATAAAGAGAGCAGAAGAATCAGTAGAAATTGATGAGCAAAAATTGGTTTATGATTCTTCTGTTGATCATAAAGGACGAGTTCCTCTTAGGAGTTCAACTGGTGAATGGAAGGCCTCCCTCTTCATTATTGGTAAGCATTTAATTAACAAATGGCATACACTAAATAGCTTCACTTATATGTCTAATTTTCCTCACTCTCGTGATCTATAATTATTCGAAGATCAAGAAACTTAGAATGGCTTCCTCATTTTAAATTGTTCAAAGCATAGAATTTTCTCTTCCTCTGAGTTAGTCCTTATCAATCATAGAACTAAAGGAGCAAAAGAGCAGTAGCTTATCTTAAGCAGTCATGACCACCCAAAAAATGCTCATAAACTTATATTTCTAGTATGTCATCTGTCAGGAAACTAGTGATCAAGAATAAACTGAATAAGATAATAACTTGTAAAGCGCTGTAGAAATTTGACCAGCTTGTTCAAGAAATAGACCTTTCTACACTTGGTTGGCCGTGGTTTGATATAAAGCCAGCAAAAATTGAATGAGTACATTACTCACTGGTCTCTGAAAACATCTTTTTCTTTTTCTAAAGTTAAGGAACTAACTGAATAGAACGTCTATGGTCACTAGATGAATCAAAAGTAGTTATATATCCCCAGGATAAAATGTGTAACAGATTGATGCCTCCTCTTGCTGCTGCAATTGTCCTATAGATTTATCCTGGCTCTAGATTCCATCCAAATGGCCCAAATGTCACGCAATATCTTAACATAATTTTGTTCTTTACATCATATGACGAATTACAACTTTTTTCTTTGTTGATAAGGATATTAAGAATTACTAATTATACACGACGAATACTGCATATGCCACTAAGCTAAACTGTAGAAACAATTAAGCCATACAGTGGCCCACAATTATATGTGATTCAATTTGTTAAATTAAACATGTCAATTAGATTCTTCATTTTGTTGAACATGCAATGTAAATGGAGATATTGATGAACCGTTACCTTGATTAACAGCGATTGAATTCAGTGAGAGGCTGAGTTACTTTGGAATAGCCACAAGTTTGATTATATACCTAACGAAAGTCATCCATCAAGATCTCAAAACAGCAGCGAAAAGTGTCAATTACTGGATAGGAGTCACCACCCTGATGCCATTGCTTGGAGGCTTTCTGGCTGATGCATACTTGGGAAGATTCTCCACCGTTCTTCTCTCTTCCACGGTCTACTTCCTGGTAACCACAATTTCGGCTTCTGCAATTTACTAGATGGAATGTCAGTTTAGAGTATTTCCTTAAAATAAAGAAAGCATGTGCAAAAGCTGTTGACCCTACTAGAGTGGTAACACTAATGACAACCTTTTGGAAATCCTATTGGAACAACAGAAAATTGGATCACATTGTCATCTCTGTATAAACACAAAATTTGGTTCTAGAATCATTGAACTGTAACAACAACAACAACATACCCAGTGAAATCCCACAATGAATCATTGAACTGTAAGACATTCTAATAAATCGATGTTTGCCTATGTAATACATGACTAAAATTCTCTCTTACTTGTTCTGGCTTAAATGTGGATAAGGGCTTGCTTCTCTTGACAATGTCTAGAGTGGTCCCGAGCTTAAAACCTTGTGACAGTAACCACCTCTGTGATGAACCGAGGAAGGTCCACGAGCCGATCTTCTTCCTTGCGATCTACTTAATATCTATTGGAACGGGAGGACACAAGCCTTCTCTTGAGAGCTTTGGAGCTGATCAGTTTGATGATGAAAATCCTGAAGAAAGAAGGAAAAAGATGTCCTTTTTCAACTGGTGGAACTTTGGGCTATGCTGTGGACTGTTTCTTGGAGTTACTCTTATCGTTTATGTGCAAGAGCATGTTAGCTGGGCCATGGCAGATCTAATACTCACAGTAGTTATGGCTTCTAGTATAGCCATCTTCTATGCAGGGAGACCATTCTACCGTTACAGGAAAACAACTGGAAGTCCGTTAACACCCATGCTAAATGTGATTGTAGCTGCAACTAGAAAAAGAAACCTTCAACTTCCTTTAAATCCTTATCATCTACATGAAGTTCCCAAGTCAGGAACTACCCAAAGGAGGCTATTAGGCCACACTAAAAAGCTGAAGTAAGATTCGAACTTAGTCTTGATTAGGTTATGCAATTATCCAGGAAAGGTGGAATATGTTATTGACACAATTTATGATTTTACTTTACAGGTTCCTTGATAAAGCTGCAATCGTAGATGGAACACGAGATTCAATAGAACAGCAACAGAATCCATGGAAACTTGCAACTGTCACCAAGGTGGAAGAACTGAAGCTAATTATCAACATGATTCCTATTTGGCTAACCACTTTACCATTTGGTATATGTGTATCACAGGCCGCAACTTTTTTCATAAAACAAGGCCTGACAACAAATCGGAAGATCATTCACAATTTTGAGATTCCCCCAGCCTCAATTTATGCTCTGTCAGCTGTTGGCATGATAATATCCGTCATTATCTATGACAAAATCCTTGTACCTTTCCTGAGAAGGGCAACAGGAAATGAGAGAGGCATAAATATTCTCCAAAGGATCGGTATTGGAATGATCTTCTCGATTTCTACTATGGTAGTTGCAGCTTTGGTTGAGAGAAAGAGACTGAATGTTGTTCGTAAAAATCCAGTCGAGGGTTCAGCTTCAATGAGTGTGTTTTGGCTAGCCCCGCAATTCATCATCCTTGGAATAGCTGATGGATTTTCCCTAGTGGGATTGCAAGAATACTTCTATGACCAAGTGCCCGATTCCATGAGAAGCTTGGGCATTGCACTTTACCTTAGCGTGATTGGTGCGGCAAATTTTATTAGCAGCATCTTGATAACCATTGTGGATCATATCACAGAGAAAACTGGCAAGAGTTGGTTTGGAAAGGATCCAAACAGCAGCCGGCTTGACTATTTCTACTGGTTGTTGGCGACCATCACAGCAGTAAATTTGTGTGTTTATGTTTTTGTTGCAAGGAGCTATACCTACAAGAATGTGGACAATAGGACAACTATGGTTGTAGCTGATTGCGATGATGGGGATAATCGTGAAGCAATGGCTTAGTTTATGTAAATATTCCTCAAGCTTTATTATAGTACTAGTGATATCAATGTATTCTGATAAAAAAAAATAAAAAAAAGATCCTCCATTTCCTTTGTTCAATCCCAGTCTCTTCAATTGCTTTCCTCTATAGAGAAAGGATGAGATATTAACAAAGAAGAATGCCAAATATCAAGCTTATTGACCTTCACAGTTTGGAGTGAGAAGAGGTTACGCCATTAGATTCCAACAGGGTGAGTTTGGCATGGAGGAATTAATTTTCATGGAAAATGCTTTCCGTGAACAATTTTAATCTTGGAAAAAGATTTTCTAGATCATTTTCCAGTATTTAATTCGTACAAAAGAAGGTGACATGTATTAATTGTATAAAGTGGATTGATCATGATAATACTAGTATGATGATATTTCCGAGTATTAAAGTTGAAAATAATGTTTCTGTATTGATCAAAGCAGGTAACAAGAGTAAGAATTGAGATATTTGTAAAGGAAAATGTCTTCTGCCTAAAAGTAAGGAAGTCATTTCCCATTTTTTTGATATACTAGTTTCAGGGCACGTGCGTCGTACGTGTATGTCAAATCATATAATACAACAATTATAAAAATAATATCAATATTGTTATGTCTTTGAATAAGTAATTATACATGAAAGAACAAAGTACAAGTTTATGTGAATAATCAATGTAGATCGTCATACGGTGACTTGTTCGTCGAGGTCAAAGTGATTGATATCATCTTAATTAACCTACAAAGATGAACAATAAAAGATAAGGTATAACATGTAGTGAATCATATCTCACCTAATAATACTCCTTACAGACAAGGCCAGCCAGAGGGCCAAGCGGCTAAAGCACACGCTTTAGGCCCCCACATATTTTAGGCCTTTTTTTTCTTATTAACAATAGTAAGTTTTATGATCATTATTTTTTAAGTGGAATATTTTGAGATTAGATGGTACAAGATTTTTACAAAAATAAAATAAAATTATTTAGCAATGTGATTGGTGATGAGCGTTATGTAATTTACATTCTCACATAAATAATCCTTCTTGTTTTGTTTACTTTCAAATTCTTTGTATTTTTTTCTTCCTCTCACTAAGCTGTCTAGTATTTCAAAAATAAGGGAAAGGACATTGAATGAATTAAATTGCACTTCGTTTTTTCACAAAATTTCAAGCATTATAGCTAGCAAATTGAAGGTACGGTATTTTCTTTTCTAGAATCAGGTCCTATTTTTCGAGCATGTAGTTATCTTTTTAAATTTCAGATTTGTTACTGTATTGTTCCTTTTTAATATATATATTAAAATTCAAATATGTCAAATAAAAAATATGAATCAAGTCAGTTAAAACTCAAAAAAGGGAAGGAGATAGAATTCAAACTTTAATACAATCTAAAAGAAGAAGCTCTTTATATAATATCTCAAGAAAGATTAAATTGATATTTTTAATTGGAAAAAACTATATGAAGAAATCGATTATAAAAAAAATTTATTAACAATGTTGTGTTTCAAAAAGTTAAATAAAAAAAATTAATGTCAAATTTCTTTTCATATAGTTTAAAAAGCTTAAGGCCTCTTAATAAAATGTGGCTTTAGGCCATCAAAATTATTAAGCCGCTCCTCCTTACCGACGATATTACAACTGGTGTATATTATCTTTATTCATTTGGGTTGCTCTTCTATGACCATGACTTTTTTTGTCGATATGAGATCCACATTGAAAGTGCAACATGAAAGTGGCAACAGGAGAAACATGTTATGCTATTATATATAACCTGAGATTATGGATTAATGTTGACGACCTTGTAGTGCTTCATTCACTCTTGATTCTTAAATCAGTTTTCCTTTTACTTTTCCTTCTATAACCTTTTTTCCCAAGTTGATTAAGACTCATATTCACTTCAGATACTATAATTGCTCAAAATTCCTCCTTAAATTAGATTTTTTTTAAAAAAAATCTATAATAAGTATGTAAATCAAGTCCTTTAATCAAGAAGGAAATATGTAATATATGGAAACAGTCATCATAATTATACAAAATTAAACGTCCAAAAAATGAAATTCATTTAAAGCTAATAATTCACGCATTTTACAACTCTAACCAAACAAACTGTGGCGTTGTTTGGATATGAGATTTCATATCATGATTTCAGGTTTTGATTTCAAATTTGTGTGTTTATCACATTTTAAATAAAAGTTCAACTTCAACTTGAAATTCTGATTTCAAATTCCAAATTCACCTCAACAGTAGAATTTCAACTTCAAATTTGTGATATTAACCTTTCTAAATTTAAAACTTGTACCATTCTTTATATTTTATCAACTCACTTTCCCCATTCTATAAAACACATCCAAAATCCAGTTGGTACTACTGCGAGAATTCCTTCGTTAATCATTAATTTTGGAAGGTTTGCTCAATTGGTAAATTGTTTTAAGATTTTTGGAAAGTTTTGATAATATTTACAAATTTTTGGATTTCATGGTTATGAGGAAAAGTAAAATTACATGTCAAATCTTTGTTTGCAAAACTTAGCAAAAACTTATGACCAAGCACAAATTTTAACTTCAAATCAACCTTCACCTAAATAAATAATTTCAAACCGTGATTTCAAGTTCATGTCCAAACCCCTACTTAATTTCATCTTAACCGTCATTATTCTCTCCTTTTTTTTCAGAAAAGAAAAGGTAAAAAAATATTAAATTTCCTTACGCATGGACTCAAATATTCACCTTTCAGGAAGAAGTTGCCTAATATAACTTGTTTTGTTCCTTTATTCTAACCTTAGGATAGAGATAATAAATAGAACTACATATGGGCAAATTTCCACCGGAATGTCTTTTTCCTAATTGTATGATTTTAAACCCCATCATCTGCCTATGGTTTCTTTTTCTCTCCTACTTCGTTTCGTTGATTAAAAATTTAAAGTTCTTCTAACACAAAGATCCAAACTTAACGAAATTACGCATGGTAATGAGTAAATTCACACACTTAAATATCATTGGTAAATATCTCATACCAAGCATACAGGAAAAAGGAATACCAATATAAAATTTACAATAAATAATCTAACAAATTAAAGAAAAAAAAGTGCGCAGAACAGTTATGGCAGTAATAGAGAGCAATAGTGATAAATCAAATAGTAGTGAGGTAAAGAAAGCATGTTCTGATTAACACATACTTGTCTCGATGAAAAGTTGACGTGCAACCATCACAACAGATAAAATTCAATCAGTGCATTCCAAATAGTAATTATCACTCTCTACACCAGCAAAAGAAAAAAAGAAGATTGAAAAGTGATGATGAGAAAAAAACTAATTCGGATCTGAAGGGAACAAAGAAGATTGAAAAGCGATTAGAATAAAACTAAATAGTGACACTTCTTTGCAAAAGTCAGTTTGAGTACGAATGGCTAGCTCCTTTTCGTAGTGTTAGATTTCTTTTTTTATTAGATAAGCATAAACTAAATAGTGGCACTTCTTCGGAAAAGTCAGTTTGAATACTGTACGAATGGGTGGCTCCTTTTCGTAGTGTTAGATTTCTTTTTTAAATTACATAAAACATTTAAGTTGATGGGAAGGTTATTTACGTAATTTAATTTTTAAGTTCTGGAGTTCATGCTTTTAATATAAAATAGATAGATAATATTTTCAAATCATTTTCTTGGAAACTATAATTTTCATCATACCAAACACATCCGACCTAAAGATTATATTTCTTCTTGTGTTGGCAAATCTTACATATAGACCCCTTCTGACCTTTTTCCTTAATTTTGCTAAGATCTTTGAAAGGATATTGACCGACGTCATATACTCAGTGGCGGAGCCACATAGAGCCGAGGGTATTCATCCGAACCCCCTCGGCGAAAAAAAATACTGTTTTTATTAGGTTAAAATTATTTTTTATGTATATATAGTAGATGTTGAACCCCCTTAGGCTTCTTCGTATGTTTACTTTTTTATATTTTGAACCCTCGGCGGAAATCCTGGCTCCGCCACTGCATATACTCCTTCGCCGCCAGAAGTTGATGGAGGTGGTGTCATACCCATTGTATTTTGGTACATGTCTATATTCCAATGACAACTGTGTACAATGTTCAAAATCTGGTTAAGTTGAAACATTCGGCAAAATTAGGAAGCAACAAGAAGACTAAAAATCAATATTATAAAAGTTAGAGTGCATGCAATTTTTTTAAATCACAATAGTGTTGGAGCTAATTTGTGCGTACCTCGACTAATACATTTGATAACATGCTATGTCTGGGTAAGCATAGATATCTGATAGCATTACCACCAAAAATGGAGCAAACGGGCTCATATTGACTGTTATAGTTGGGATTCGGATATAAGATATCGAGGTTGCTACTTCTATGTTCAACCATATTAAACAAGTTAAGGGTGCATATATTGAAGAAGTACCACCAATCTTATCCCTTCTTTCCTGTTCTAGTAACATGTATGTCATTTTTATAGAACTTAATCCACCAGCAACATATTAGGCATATATATGCTGCCCCTTTTTGAGAAGAAGAAAACCAAGAGAACATATATAATAAAGCAAACATAAAGTAAAGGAAGTGATAATTCATTGTAGGGAATTTTGCACGTTCTTAAATGGGATAATATTTTTTCATAAAGAAATCTGTCAGACAGCTATAATATCAGTTGAAGGAGTGGTAGGAAAACTAAATACAGAACGAAGTTTCAAGGCTAAAAAGAACATTTTATCAAGAGATATTTTTCTATAAGTTAAGCACTTGTAAAAAACAAGATAGACAAGGAAAAAGGCATAAACAAACCATAGAAAAAGATATTTGTAGGGATCTAGTAGTTCAGTTAGTTGGCTACCTAAACTTTCACCTTGTTGGTGAAGGTTCGAATCCCGACATTATAATCCCCTCCCCCATTTCCCCTTCCATGTAATAAAAAATAATTTAAAAAAAAAAAAAAAAAAAAAGGATAATCTTTTGTTTGGAGACCACAAGCATCCTATTTTTAATGCTCCAAACAGTGTCAATCGCAAAAAGAAAGTACTTTAAATTCATCAAAATTACGGAAAGGTTGGTCAGATCGTTATAAGATTGTAATTACTACTAATTAGTACTCACTTTTCATCATTGGGATGTCCCAAACTACTATTTAACACCATTCTGCAAATAAGATTAGTTTCATATAACTTTCACAACTTTCAAAATCACAAATTTATTTAAATTTTTCTAATGACTTTGCTAATTTTTCTACAACCACTTTTAAATACTTAAGTCAAAGTAAAGGAAAGACAAGAAATAGACAAGAAATTAAGGATAGAATAGATTGACATAATTGAATAAGACTAAAAGACAACCATAACCATAAAAGGTTAAAACTTTCAATTAGATTACTCAAAAACACCAAACTGTTAAGGAAACCAAAAGGGATTGATTTCCCAATTAACCACCTTCTCTACAATTCAAACAACCAAAAGCTTCAACAAGCTCTCAAACACTCAATTCTAGAGTTTACAAGTTTCAATATCTCTCATCAAAATAATCTAAATCTTCCATGAAGAAGAAGAGAACTATTTATACTATGCTAGAAATAAAAGATAGCAAAATGACATAAACACCCTTAATGAGACAAGGGTCTTGTTTGGCTATTCTTCTTTCTTTAAAATCTTGAAATCTCCTTTGCAAGAATAGCCAACTGTTCATCTTTTAGCCAATGTGGTGACTTCTATTTCCTCTTCTTCTCCCCAAGCAATCTTCATCAACAAATGGACTTGGGATCTAAGGTGCTCATAAAAAATATACTCAAGAGCCTCCCGCTTCATGAATAGGCTTTGCAAGTGTTGTAGTTCCCGGACTTGGCTCCTTTTAAATGGCCTTGAGGCAAGTGGGCTTGCATCATTCTCCCCATCTAGAAGAGAATTTGTCCTCAAATTTGATAGCTCATCACTTTCCATTACCATGGGAGATAGGTCACAAATGTTGAAGGTGTTGTGAACTTGATATTCCGGAGGGAGATCAATTTTGTAGGCATTATCATTAAGCCTCTCAAGGACTTCAAAGGGACCATCTCCACGCGGCATTAACTTTGTCTTCCTCTTGTTTGGGAACCTTTCTTTTCGGAAGTGCACCCACACCCAATCTCCCGGTTCAAGGACCACCCTTTTTCTCCCTTTGTTTGCCCTCTTCGCCACCTTTTGATTCTTCTTTTCAAGTTGGAGCCTTGTCTTTTCATGGATCTTTTTCATAGCTTCGGCTCTCTTGTTACCATCTATACTCAATACCACATCTTGAGACAAAGGCGATAGATCCAAGGGGGTTAGGGGGTTAAAACCATACAACACCTCAAAGGGTGACATGTTAATAGTGCTATGAATAATAATTGTCTTGTCAATCCCATCGCATGCGAGGCCAATAGAATTGCTCCTCAAGAATCCCCATTGTCTTGTCAATCCCAAAGTGTCCCATCAATCCCCCATTGTGTGCCTCCCTCACAAATAACTCCCTCTAAGATCTCATGGGCACACAAAGTCGCTTGTTCTTGAACAAGAAACCATCAG
This sequence comes from Lycium barbarum, assembly GCF_019175385.1. NCBI lineage: Eukaryota > Viridiplantae > Streptophyta > Magnoliopsida > Solanales > Solanaceae > Lycium > Lycium barbarum. Next base: position 121,940,121 of record NC_083344.1, read on the forward strand.
ACTTAGAATAAGGAGTAGAAGATCTATCCCTAAGCCACATTTCCTTTTCCAATTCTTCGCATTGTAGAAAGATTTGTGCAAAGATGGGGCCCTCGGGCTACAATGTCTTCAAGCTCTCAAAACCTATCAATTTGGAAAACAAAGTATTGATCAAAACATGTTTCCTTGATAAGGCATCCGCCACTACGTTATCCTTTCCCTTTTTGTATTGGATTACATAAGGGAAGGATTCAAGGAATTCAACCCATTTGGCATGCCTTTTGTTCAACTTACCTTGGACCTTAAGATGCTTTAAGGACTCATGATCGGTCCGAATCACAAACTCTTTAGGCCACAAGTAGTGTTGCCAATTTCCCAAAGCACAAATTGAGGCATACAACTCAAGATCATAGGTAGTATAATTCAAAGTCGCTCCCTTGAGTTTTTCACTAAAATAGGCTATGGGCTTTTGGTCTTGCATTAAAACGGCTCCAATACCCACTTTGCTTGCATCACATTCAATCTCAAATATGTTATCAAAGCCGGGTAATTGCAACAATGGTGCGGAGCTAAGCATTTGTTTTAAAGTTTCAAAGTCATTAGCTTGCTCCACACCCGAAGAAAAAGGTTTGTCCTTTCGGATTACCTCGGTCAAAGGAGTGGCTATGGTACTAAATCTTTTAACAAAAAGCCTATAGAAACTAGCCAAGCCATGAAAGTTTCTTACATCTCCAATGGATTTTGGAGTGGGCCAATTTCTTATGGCTTCTATTTTGGATTCATCAACCTCAACCCCACTTGAGCTCACAACAAATCCCAAGAAAACAACTTCATCCACACGAAAGGAACATTTATCAACATTGGCATAAAGTTGTTCTTGTCTAAGCACTTCAAATACACATTTCAAATGAACAACATACTCATCCATAGTTTTACTATACACTAAAATATTATCAAAGTAAACAACCACGAATTTGCCAATAAAAGGTTTCATCACATGATTCATCAAATGCATGAAAGTACTAGGAGCGTTAGTGAGGACAAAAGGCATCACCAACCATTCATATAGACCAAACTTGGTCTTGAATGTTGTTTTTCACTCATCTCCGGGATTCATCCGGATTTGATGATACCCGTTCCTAAGATCTATCTTAGAGAATATGCATGAACCACTCAACTCATCAAGCATGTCATTAAGACGAGGTATGGGATGGCGATACTTTACTGTTATCTTATTGATGGCACAACAATCAACACACATGCTCCATGATCCATCTTTCTTTGGCACCAAAATCACGGGCACGGCACATGGGCTCATACTTTCTGGCACAACTCCCTTTTCAAGGAGCTCATCCACTTGCCTTTGAAGCTCCTTAGTGTTATCCGGGTTGGCTCTATAAGTAGGTTTGTTTGGCAATTGAGACCCCGGAACAGAGTCAATTTGGTGTTCAATTCCCCTCAAGGGTGGTAAGCCTTTTGGGAATTCCATTGGGAACACATCATCAAATTCCTGCAAAAGAGAAGAAATAGAACTAGGAAAAGAAGGGGTTAGTTCATTAGTGTGCAGTGCATAGTCCCTATGCATGAGGAGAATCACCGGTTGATGCTCCCCCAATTCCTACCTAATTTCCCCACAATTTTCCAAAAGAGACACCTTGGCTTTTCCTCTAAGCTCTCATTTCTTTCCACTATCCCCTTGAGAACTACTCTCATATACACCCTCTTCCCCCACATTCTTCTTTTGTAATGCACTATGACCCCTCTCTTTCAACTCCCTCATTTTGTTATAGATCTCACCCACTTGGGAGGTTGTCATGGGATTCAAGACATGTTTAACACCATTGTGGACAAGGGTGTATTGGTTAGTCCTCCCATTATGGTTGATAGACAAGTATAAGATGACACGCTTGCATAGGCACAACATCACATAACACCTCATCATGATATTTCCCAACCGTGAATTTGATGATAGCTTGCCGAGTCACCTTCAATTCGTCACATTCATTAAGCTATTGAAGTTTGTAAGGATTTTCATATTGGGTGATGGGAAGTTTCAAGAAATCAACAAGGGTGGTACTAGCAACATTGGCACAACTCCCACTATCAATGATTATGATGCTAGTGTTTTGGTTAATGATACACTTGGAGTGGAAGAGATTTTCTCGTTGACTTGGGTCATCTATTGCTTTGCTTATCATGGTTCTTCGCACTACATAGAGAAGTACAATAGGCTCATCATCACCCTCAACACCATCCCCTTCACTCTCATGTCCCTCATTTTCATGATCAACATCTTCAACACCATCCTCACATTCTCCCTCATCATCACTATAAGTTTCTCTCACATAGAATGCTCTCCGATTTGGGCACTCACTCGCTCTATGACCAAAATCATGACACTTAAAGCATTAGATAGGAGTTTTCGTACCTCCTTCTTTTGCAGCATACCTTGAAGGTTTCTTGTCACTTGGCTTCTTAACTTGAACACTTTTTTCAATAGGCTTTTTGGTGTCATGCATGGAACCTTTGTTCTTTTGCCAATTGGAGAAAGAGGAAAAAGTTCCCCTTTCCTTGTTGTTGTTCTATGAGCTCACATAGCCCTTTGATTTGTTGGTTTTGTCATCTTTGAGACCATTTTTGACTTCAATAGCCACTTCAAGCGTTTCTTAAATGTTCCTATAGTTATGAAGCCTCATTTGGGAGGTGATGTCACTATTCAATCGGGCCCGAAACCGAGTCATTTCTTGCACCGCTTGTTCTTGGAAATCGATCCTCATCTTGACAAGTTGGAATTCATGGAAGTATTCTTCCACACTTCTCTTGTCTTGTCTCAAGGTGTACACCATCTTAAGTTGTTCTTACTTGTAACGCTCGGTGACATACTTGCTCCGCATGATTTCTTTAAGATCACCCCAAGTGGGTGGCATTGGCAATTCAACAATTCTACGAGCCCTCGATTGAATCTCCCACCATGTTGTAGCATAACCCTCAAATTGAGTAATGGCATAGGTAGCCTTTTTCACTTCGGACATCTCATTTGTTTCGAATATCCTATCACATTGCTTAACCCATTCAAGAAATGCATCGGGATTACAAGCTCCCTTGAAAGTTGGGAGGGTCATCTTAATAGAATGGAGACTCTTGTCCCGTCCTCCCCCATAGCCATAATGTTCCTTATATTCTTCATCAAAATCATAACCTTGGCGCTCTGGCCCTTGGTACCCGTCTCGCCTACCCATGTGAGGTTGATGGCCATGCCTTCCACCTCTACCCCGGTATCCACCTTGTGCTTAGCCTCGTTGGCCTATCCCTTGGTTCCTATACCGTTCATGCATCGCCTCTTCTATCTCATCCTCATGATTTGAACGATCATCCCGATTTTGTTGGTTAAGTGGAAGGTTGTGGATTGGTAAAGGGTTATTTGGATGTGGATCATTTGGTTGGTGGTGTGGTTCATTTAGGGGTGGTTCTTGTGGTAATGGGTCATTTCGTGGACCTATCGGAATGTTATTTGGGTGGGTAACAATGGGATTGTGGATGGTTACATTTTGAGGTGTGGTTTGAAGAGTGGTTTGGGGAGTGAAGTTGTACATTTGGTGAAAGGTTTCGGGTGTGATCGTGTGTGAAGGACTTTGATTAACCCTACTCGAACCTCCTTGTTATACCATCCGAGGTGAATGGGACACCCCTCGACTACCACTTTCCATGGCCTCCACCCGACTTCCCAAGTTTGCCATTTGACCACCCAAATTTCCCATTGTGCCTTTTATACTTTGCAACTCTCGCATGAGATCCATGAGAGTAAGTTCCCCGCTGGGACCTATTGTTCCATCCTCCGACGACATAGTACCTATGAATGACACTCAACAAAACAAACAAACGTGTTAGGTTAGTATAAAAACTACTGACAATCACTCAAGTGTTCCTTGTGGATTGCCTCCCAAATTGCTTCGACTCAAGGTTATAAGCTTGTTCAAGTCGGTTGGTCTCAAAGGATTCAAATGCTACTTTTGGTCGGAATAGATTCTTCTAGACTCAAAAAGGACAGACGACTCAATTAAAACAAATGAACTTGAACCAAGAAACTAACAACGAAGCAAAAACGAAGAAAAGCACGAAAGAAATGCGGACACAAGAACTAGTAAACACAAGTAGGAATAACTACTAGATGGCTACTAGTTGAGACACCAAAGAAAACGAAATGCTAAAATCGAGAAATAAATCAAATTTCAGGCCCGGGTATGTGATAACTTGAAAACGTGGTCTTGAAGTCCCAATTGATCCAAGGTACCAAAGGACTAGGGACACAAGACCAACAACTAAGGATTAAGAAATTTTTGAGAAATGGAAATGGGATGAAATGAAATTTGGACTTGAAAAGATACCTCGAGTATACGATTTAAGCTTGACAAAATACGGTCCGTATTGTGGCTTACGGTCCGTATTTCGTGTCCGTATTTAGTGATGCCCCAAAACAAAATGTTCACCTTCGTACCTTGCCTTTTACGACCCACAAGATACGGGCCATATTTTTTTTTTACGGTCCGTATTTAATGATGTCTTTCCTAGGCAGAATGCTCCAATCCTTGGTCCCTTTATATGGTTGGGGAATACAGTCTGTATTGTGGTTTACGGTCCGTATTTTGGGTTTACGGTCCATATTTAATGAGGTTGCCAAATTCCAGTGAGCTACTGTAATCCTCCCAATTTTAAGATCTAAGTTTACGACCCCAGATTACGGTCCGTAATTTACAATGTTTCCAGCTTCAGTGATTTTCGTGTTGAACTCGATCTTCTCAAAATTTGGACTGATTTTCTTGGATCTGATGACGTTCCTGGGCCCACTCAACCTAGTATTTACCCTTTTGGGGTAGAAAAACACTTTTCCCCAAATCTTGACTTGAAAACTTTGGATTAAATGCCCTTTTGGAGAGTCTTCTTCCTTATGAAGATTTGAAGGTCTTCAAGAACACCAGCAATTTCAAATTTTCAACTACCTTCAAATCAACTTGTTTTTCCTTCAATTTTCAAATTTAGACTCCCCAAGACTTGTAGAACAAAGTCCAATAAGTTTCAAGTCCAAATTTCACCCGAATCAACAAGACCCACTTCAAGTTCTTCAACTCAACAATGGTGAAAATCTCAAAACAACTTGGAATGACTCGAAACTTTGGATTTGAAACCCTAACATACTAAGGAACCAGAATCTAATAACAAAACAACAAAACAAACAAAAAAAATGGGGTTTTCTAGGATTTTTGATTTTTTTTTATAGTAACAAACCCTAGGCTAGATTTGATAGAACAAATCTAATTCAAACTCTGATATCAATTGATATAATAATAAAAAGGAAAGACAAGAAATTAAAGATAGAATAGATTGACACAATTGAATAAGACTAAAAGACAAACATAACCATAAAAGGTTAAGACCTTCAATTAGATTACTCAAAAACACCAAACTCTTAAGGAGACCAAAAGGGATTAATTTCCCAATTAACCAACCACCTTCTCAACAATTCAAACAACCAAAAGCTTCAACAAGCTCTCAAACACTCAATTCTAGAGTTTACAAGTTTCAATATCTCTCATCAAAATAATCTAAGTCTTCCATGAAGAAGAAAAGAACTATTTATCCTCTGCTAGAAATAAAAGATAGCAAAATGACATAAACACCCTTAATGAGACAAGGGCCTTGTTTGGATATTCTTCTTTCTTTAAAATCTTGAAATCTCCTTTGCAAGAATAGCCAACTGTTCATCTTTTAGCCAATGTGGTGACTTCCATTTCCTCTTCTTCTCCCCAAGCAATCTTCATCAACAAATGAACTTGGGATCTAAGGTGCTCATAAAAAATATACTCAAGAGCCTCCCGCTTCATGAATAGGCTTTACAAGTGTTGTAGTTCCCGAGCTTGGCTCCTTGTAAATAGCCTTGAGACAAGTGGGCTTGCATCAATTTTAAACTCCCTATCCTTGTGGCTTTCTCTGCTAATTTCTAAAACTATTCGAAGACAGACCTTGAGAGATATCATTAAGCATGTACTCAAAAATTTTACCATTGACGAAGAAGTAGAAGAGTAACGGATACTGCTGATACTTACTTTTATATGCAATGAAGTTTAACACACAATAACAAGAAACCAAAATAATTGTCTAAGTATAAAGGCAAAAAGAGGAACAAGTAAGACATCTATGAGTTCTATGGCAATGAGAGAAATACCTGATTCAAAGCACACTTTGAAATTTCATTCTCAGCTACCAAAATTCAAATACCTATAAGCTTAAAAAATGATTAGAATTGCTCAATTGCACAAAACACTCCTGCAATTTGACCAATGCCAAAAACTTCTTCTTTTTTGTTTTTGGCCAAACCCATCGGAAAATTTGGACTTGTCTCAAATTACATGACAAAAGACTCTAAAAAATCCGGAAAGTCTGACATATCAGCAGCAACAGACCTAGTATTCCAAAACAACAATTTCTGAAAGCATCTATATTAATAAGAGCTATAAACCTATATTTTGAAATAATATCAGTTTCCATAAGGCATTCTTGTCATTATTCAACCTCCAAAGCCACTTGTATAACAAGCATTTGTTATGAATTCTCAAATCCCTTATCCCAACACCACCCCTTTCTTTACTTCTACAAACTTTATGCCAATTGACCAGATGCAACTTTTTGTTAGTGGCATTTCCTTGTCATAGGAACCGGTTAGCCTACTTATCCTCTTCTCAACTTCAGTAGAAATAGGAATCAATGATATTAGAATTAGACAAGTTTCTAACATCCCGTCAAGAACGTTATTGATTAATCTCAATCTACCGCCAAAAGACCAGTATTGTCTCTTCCAGGGAATGAACTTCATTTCACACTTGTCAATGATGCCTGCCAAATATTTGTATCTTTTCCTCTAGCCCCAAAGTAAGTCCCAAATAGATAGCAAGAAAGCTTTTAACTTTGAACCCCATGGCTCACGTGTTACAAAACAACAACAACATATCCAGTGTAATCCCACAACTGGGGTCTTGGGAGGGTTAGGATGTATACAGACCTTATCTCTACCTTTATGGGGTAGAGAGACAGTTTCCAAAAGACCCTCGGCTCAAAAGAAAAATAACCGATGCCAGATTATAAAAAAGGAGACATCAAAATAGCAAGATACACAATAAATGTAGCAAAAATAGTAATACACATCAAAGAATAGGAGACAATGCGATAATTGAACACTAATACTAAAACGTATATACACCCACGCTCATATTCAGGTTTGGCCGAACCCAATAGCTTTTGCTCAGACCTTGTATTTGTATTGGGAAATTCATTGAAATATGTATCAATATTTTACTCCGAACTCAATAACTAAAACGAGTTATGAGTTCGGTAACAAATTTAGAACTCATAAACTTCAAATCTTGACTCCGTCTTTTCTCACATATATAATACTCCTACCTATAAAACAGGACCTTGAGTAATATGGATAGAACAGTAAGACCAACATATTAGTGAAAAGGAAGTAGAGAAAAAACCTGCTTTGCATTCCACTGAAATGTGATCCAAATTCTGCCGGTGATACGTCCAAGGTCAAAGGGAAATGTATAAATGGATAAGTATACATGGAAAAAATGGGTACTCTTGATGATCTTATGAAAGATGGAAAGGAAGATATTAAAATTGATCCGGCTGTCCAAAAATAATTTCATATTTGTATATTTAGAAATAATTTAACTTTATAAGATGATTTACCGTCACACAAAGACTTGTTTTGGACCATAAATATCAAAAGTCTTAATCATTCTTTTTTTTTTCCATCGAATATGATCTACTACTCCTATATATTGCTCGACCAGTAACTTCTTCTTTTTAAAAAAGGATTCCAAACAACAAAACGGCTGGACCTGTGTTTTTGCTAAACAATCGTTTGGGCCTGGTCACTGCGACCCCTTTTGTGAGGAGGTACCCCTTCTCCTGAAGTTACGGGGCTATTTTGCCGAGTTCCTTAGAGAGAGTTATCTCGCGCTCCTAGGTATTCTCTATTCTTCCTTCTTTTTTTTAAACTCTGAGTCAAGTCAAATGGTGGCACATAAATTGAGAAAGATGGAGAAGAAATTTTGATAGGGGACACTGGCCCACTGGAAAAACGAGGTAGTGTTGGTGGGAGTATATATATGAAAAAACCAAAATATGGAGGAGGAAATGAGAAAAAGTAAAATAGAAATGTGAAAGAGTCTACATATAAAAAGTGGAAGAGGAAAAAGAAAATAAAGAAAAAGATTAGGAAATTTAAAGGAAAATAAAGTAGATGGAAAAAAGTGATTAGGGATTAATTTCCTTTAAACTATGGTCCCGTTTGTCCATGAGAATTATTCACTTTTTCCAGAATAATTTAGCGAAGTCCACTTCGAGCACTTTTCAACTATTAAAACGACAATCCGAAATTTTGCATATCCTTGATGTATTGAGCCTACCTTATTAATCGCACAAAAATAAGTAAGGTTCTATATAAAATATTGAAGTTCCGAAGTCTCAAAGCATGATTAATATACGGCTAAAGTACGTAAAAAAGTGTGAAATTTTAAAAGAAAGAGAGTTTAACCAAAACAAATAGGTCCTATTGCGCAGTAAAATACTGCGCTAAAGGGGAAGGAGTCCAGAACCAAAATGCCCCCAAAAAAAAATTTTGAACCAAAATACCCCAACAAAAAAAAAATGTTACCAAAATGCCTTTAGCGCAGTAAATTACTGCGCTAAAGCACATAACGGGGACGGCTCCGTTAAGTGCTATAGCGCAGTAAATTACTGCGCTATAGCGCCTCCTTTTTTTTCCGGCCCTTTTGGTTAACCCTTCTTCCATTACACTTTTTAACGTACTTTGACCATAGATTAATCATGCTTCGGGACCCCGAAACTTCAATATTTTATATAGAACCCTACTTATTTTTGTGCGATTAATAAGGTAGGATCAATACATCAAGGATACCCAAAAGTTCGGATGGCCGTTTTAGTGGCTGAAAAGTGCTCAAACGCCATTTTCGTTTGAAGGCTCGGTGACATTAGCTTGAAGTTATTTACGAATACTTAAACTTGTTCATTAATAATTAATCAAAAGTTAGTCAAAATGGCAGCATTCATACAAAAAAAAAAAAAACTTAATTAAATTGCATCATTCATTCATAACCTTGAGTAGATGAAAATACTTAACATACTAATTAATAAGAAAGCCAAACTTTTTAAAATACAATCATCAAAGTAAGAAAAAAAGTTAAAAAATATTCATCAATTAATTCCCTTGAGTTGATCTTCCGCCACCACCGCTAGATGTGCCACCACCACTAGAGGTACTTCCACCACGAAAGTTTCCTCCACCACGAGAGGTACTTCCACCGCGAGATGTAGTTTGACCACCATACCGTAAGGGACACTTGCGCTTATCATGACCAACATAATTGCAAAATGAGCATTTTCAAGTGTATCTCCCCAGTGGAACATCTATTTCATTATGAATACGCGAGTATGCATTCTTTTTGAATTTACGGATAAATGCTTTATTTGCAACCATTGAAAATGGATCCGATGGCCAATAACTTTCACTGCCAAGTGGGTAGAACCTTCCAGCATACGTTCTTGCATAATTTTCAACTGTATATTCCTCAGCCATGTGCGAGGAGGCGTTCTTTCCCATTGTGATAAAACACTTGAAGGCATGAGAACATGGCATGTGATATGATTGCCACTTGCCGCATGTGCATGTTCTTGGAATCTCACAAATTGTGTGGACGTTACCTCCTTTACCTTGGTGCACACTTGTTGTGAGTTCAAATATACGCTCCGCAAGGTTGTACTCCATCCGGTCATGTTTCTAAGCTGAATATTTTATTGGTACTCGAACAATTTTGACGGTTTTGGCATCCATCTTAGACCTTCTGTTGCATATACTTTGGCCTCTTTTGATCTAGTGACGAACCGCTCCACAACCTGCTTAAATGTCATTCTCACCATTGTTGTGACGGGTAGTCCGCGTGCAGATTTCAACAAGCCATTGAATGACTCAGAGCTATTTGTTGTCAGCATACCCCATCGCCTACCTTCATCCTGTTGTAATGTCCATTTGTCTTTATCAATTGCATTCAACCAGTGGAAGGCTTCCTCATTCGCCCGCCTAATAATGTCCATCTGCAAGTTAAACTTCTTCTCCTGATGCTCTGTTGTAGCCGCCCACATCCAATTGCAAAGTGCTGGGATTCGATATGCCTTTTGGAAGTTTGCATTCAAATGCCTTAAACAATAACGATGGTAGGAAAAGGGTGGCTGCCACCCCTGCAAATTGAACATATTATGCAATATGCCAGCATTTCTATCTGATATCACACAGATTCCCATGCGATCCTTAATAATGTGTTGCCTTAAGTAGTCCAAAAACACACCCCACGTTCACGTACTAATGCTCTCATTAGCTGCAATTGCAAAAGCTAGAGGGAATATAGCTCCATTTGCATCCATTCCAACTGCTATTAGCAGCTTTATGTCATACTTCCCGTACACATGTGTTCCATCTATTGATATTACAGGCCGACAATGAGCAAAGCCATCAATGCATGGTTTGAATGCCCAAAACACAAAATCAAAAATATTACCGGGCACACCAGGTTTCGATTTGAGCTTCCATTCAACAACAGTACCATGATTGAAGTGTTGTAGAGCCGCCATGTATCTCGGCAACTTCTTGAAAGAGCCCTCCCAATTGTCGTAGACTATCTCATGTGCACGCCTACGCCCAAGATACGCCTTCCTCCTAGTAACAGTTTTGCTATATACTTTTAGGATGGCTCTAATACAATCTTTAATAGGGAACCTGAAAAAGTTGAAATATCAGCATATAGCAACGAGGAACATTATATTAACACCAAAAATAAAATGAACATAGGCGAAGGGGATACCTTGGGTTTTTTCCAATGTCGCCAACTAACACACGAGCAATCATATTGGTATCTAGATTGCAATGATCATCTGGGAGGTCACCCATATCACAAGTGTGCTTTGTGTAGAACTTTGAAATAGTCTACATCTTTTCAGCAGTTTCCTTACCACGGAGCATCCATTCGCAGCCTTGATATTTTCGTTTGCAGACCAATCGCCAAAGTTTTCGTGTGGAATCGTCAACTTTAAACTCCCTCATCCCCTGGATGCAATAAATCTTAACAGCCCTTTGCAATGATTTTTTCGAGTTGAAAATCATCCCTTTTTCAATATGAGCTTTTTGTTTTAAAAGATCCACTGGCTCTTTCCACAAACTTCGCCGAATATGATCATTATCCCTAGTAAAGACAAAGGCATCTGGACGATCTTGAAGATGATCAAGATAGGGGATCTCATCGGAATGCCACTGAATCGGCGTCGACTCTTGTTGTTGAAATTGGCTTTGCGGCTGAACCGGAGTCGACTCTTGCTGTTCAAATGGTTGCTGTGAATTCAGTTCCTCCTCGTGTGCCGGACTGTCCATCATGTCTTGCAACAGTTCTACTTGATGTTGAGGATTAGTTCCAACCTCAATCTCATCGTCACTTTGCCCATCGTCACTTTCATCCACATTAGGTATTTCCTCACTATCGCTGGATGATGTCATTATATAATTCGGATAATCCGGACCATCCATAGCAGGCCTTTGCCTATAATTTGGTGCAACCGCCACATTCTCCCTACATAAGAAATTAGGGTGTTTTAACTACTACACATCAAATAACACTATTTATGTTAAAAAAAAATAGACATACCGATAGTAATCAACTGCACTGAAACTTGAGGAAGGACCGTCGCTTTGAGTTGTTGGATAGGCTGAGGATGTTCCAACCTGATTCTTCCATCCCGATTGAGGAGACCGTCCGATATGATCCATATCAAGTGTATAACCCCTAAATAATATAATTGACATCATTAGTAGCATTCAAGTGCCACTACACATATTATTATTATTATTATTATTATTATTATTATTATTATTATTATTATTATTATTATTATTATTATTATTATTATTATAAAAAATGAATATTTACCATTGCCCGTCAAATTGCTGACTTAAACTATCCAGAGACATTTGGCTAGTCAAAATGCTTTCATAGGTACTCAAGTCATTGTAATTATGTTGATAAGTAGGTTCCACTTGAGTGACTTCGGTCTGAATTATAGACGGGGCTTCCCGACGAGGTCTGTTTCGGACTTCCTGAGGAGCCCTAGCCATGAATTCAAGTCGATTAATGGGCACCTTCTCTATATACATTTCAAGGACGTTTAAAGTTATGCATTTCCTATAATCATAAGGCTCCTTCAAATAATCAGTCAAAGAATCATCGTCTTGAATGTACCACTGTCCATAACTAGTTACACCTTGCGGCGTAAATGACACTGGATATTTTCCAATTATATTTAGATCAAAATCACTTCTACTAACTTGTAGTCTATTATACAAGGCTTGGAGTAGTTTTGAGAATTTTAAGTCAAGTGGAAACTTAACATGGTATTTTGGGGGAGAATCGTAGCGCAAATTATTTTCCTCGAATATAATTTGTCCGTCCCAGAATAAAGAAACTCTAATTCTTGGAACATCTGCCATATTTTGAATAATTGAGGAGGAATACAAAATGCTAAAACTAGATGCAACTTAGAATTTTATGCTTTTTTTTTTGCCTTATACGAACTCGGTATTAATAGGATTCGAAGTTTGAATATAAAACCAACGCATGCATGCAATTACAGTGTCTTGCAGTGTTACGTCAAATCAAATTAAGTATAAAGTGTTGCATAACGCGTTAAATAACTGTGTTATGGAAGAATAGCGCAGTAAATTACTGCGTTATTCTGTCACAGAGCCTCACAACGCGGTAAAATAATGCGTTATGTCAGAATAACGCACTAATTTAATGCGTTATTCTGGTATAACGCAGTATTTTACTGCGATATGCCGCTACATCGTATTGTCACCTCAACTGTCAAACAAAAAAACGTCATGATTCGAATCAAACTTTATATAACGTAATTTGACGAATAACTATTACCAACACAACATTCCACACAAAATTGAGCTACGATGCCATTTTTTGACCAATTTAGAGATATTAATCGTGTTATATCGTTCACTCCAGCAAACATCTTTGAAGCAATGGGTAGGACCTGGGAACTAGGTGATGATGATTTTCATTACTCAAATAACCCTAACGACAGATTCAATCGAGAATACAATAATAAAATGAGAGAGGAGTGGGATTGGCGTGTTAGGGAAGCTGAAGCACTGGAGCACAAATTAGCGTCAGTAGGGCTTAAACGCCCAAAAAAACGTGTTACGTCAATGCCTCGCGGAACTCCACAAGAGTTTAATTTGGATCTTAATCGTTTCCGTGAAGAGAACAATCGGATGCAAATATGTTACCATAGGGTAGAATATGGTATACATGGTAGCACAAGATTTAGATCCAAGTGGAATTCGGACTGTGAAATATCCGATGAAGATTAATATTTTTCTTACAATAAGGTAAGTAGGTAGGGTCATAAAAACCCTCCCCTCCCCCCCCCCCCCCCCCCCTCTGAGGGTACTTGGGGGTTTGCAACTATATAAGTAGCCCTTTCTTTTGTTATTAGACTACACGATATTCAATGTCGAGTAGTAGAAACTCAGCTTGGTCTTTACTCCTTCCAAAAGAACCAAATAGCAGTGATGATGAGAGTTCAAATCATAGTAGTTTTTCGAGTGATACTAGTGATTTCAAACTAGATGAGCTAAATCCCTGCCTTCTTATAGAGCGTAATGATGATTTCTGCAGTGTGAAATATTCAGATCCGCGGGAATATTATTGCGTTTTACGCCGAGAATGGTCACATCGGCTTGCTGAATCAGAACGTCTTGTTCGTGACTTGAAAAATCTCAACGCTCCAATCCCAACAAGGTACTCCTTAACCATGCCTCAAGTTGGTCCAGAACCTTGCGAGCTTGCCGTGCAAAGGATTAGAAAAGAAAACAACAGAATGCTGGCAAGACGATGTAGATTTTACATGCTACAGTTGGCCGAAGAACAAGCATCATCAACCGGTAGAGAACTAACTGCTACTGAAAAAAGATGTGTCTTAAGAAACCTCCAATATTTTTCTGAGGACGATATTGCAACTAAATGCTCATTTTGCAATTATGTTGGTCATGACAAGCGCAAGTGTCCCTTACGGCATGGTGGTCAAACTACATTTCGCGGTGGAAGTACCTCTCGTGGTGGAGGAAACTTTCATGGTGGAAGTACCTCTAGTGGTGGTGGCACATCTAGCAGTGGTGGCGGAAGATCAACTCAAGGGCATTAATTGATGAATGTTTTTTAAGTTTTTTTCTTACTTTGATGATTGTATTTTAAAAAGTTTGGCTTTCTTATTAATTAGTATGTTAAGTATTTTCATCTACTCAAGGTTATGAATGAATGATGCAATTTAATTAAGTTTTTTTTTTTTTTTTGTATGAATGCTGCCATTTTGACTAACTTTTGATTAATTATTAATGAACAAGTTTAAGTATTCGTAAAGAACTTCAAGCTAATGTCACCGAGCCTTCAAACGAAAATGGTGTTCGAGCACTTTTCAGGCACTAAAACGGCCATCCGAACTTTTGCGTATCCTTGATGTATTGATCCTACCTTATTAATCGTACAAAAATAAGTAGGGTTCTATATAAAATATTGAAGTTTCGGGATCCCGAAGCATGATTAATCTATGGTCAAAGTACGTTAAAACGTGAAATGGAAGAAGGGTTAACCAAAAGGGCCGGAAAAAAAAGGGAGGCGCTATAGCGCAGTAATTTACTGCGCTATAGCACTTAACGGAGCCGTCCCCATTAAGTGCTTTAGCGTAGTAATTTACTGCGCTAAAGGCATTTTGGTAACATTTTTTTTTTGTTGGGGTATTTTGGTTCAAAATGTTTTTTTTTGGGGCATTTTGGTTCCGGACTCAAGGGGAAGGCAATATCCTTTAGCGCAGTAAAATATTGCGTTAAAGGACTTAACCGTACCGTTACGGTTAAGTCCTTTAACGCAGTATTTTACAGCGTTAAAGGTACTTTTGTGCCTCTCTTTTTTCTAGGGTATTTTGGTTCAATGTGTCTTTTATTGAGTCATTTGGTTCCGGACTCAAATTTTGACCATCATTTTAAGATGTATTTTTTCGCCAAATTGATATGAGAAAAGTTGCAATTTATAGTACTTTTCATTTAGTTTTCAAACATATAATTTTTAATGTTAAAATATCGAGTTAATCTAATCCAATTTAGTTTCAAAGTTTAGTCAAATTGACTCTCGAAAAGTTAAAAGTGTCATATAAATTGGGTCAAAGGGAGTAGTTGTTTATTATGTTTAAACACCGTTAAAATCACATTTTCATATGCAAATATGTTACTTTGCTCAACATTATCATATGTAATTTGAAATGATTTTAAACAAATGGGATAAGTTGCATTGGGTAAATTTGAATCTAAAATCACCACAAAAAAGGTTAAAATTAGACTCTATAGCTCTTGATATGTCAAGATTCTACAATAAATACTTTGTAAAAAAAGAGAGAAAAAAAACTTAACTTTTTTGGGCATGAATATTACAAAATAGATTGATATTTATAGACATCTTTTCAATATGATGATGAAATCCGTTCTTTATAACCTACGTCCATAAAAATCTTTTTCGTTCATTTGTATTTTATTAAAATTAGTAAGCTAAATAGACATTTTGTACGAAAGTCTTGCTTAGATTCTTACAAATTCAAGTCTAAAACCTTATCTTGAACACGTTTACTAAAGACAAAAGGGATAAGGCATCATTACCCCTCTGAACTATACCCGAAGTTGCTACGACACACCTTATCTTTTTCTAGGTCCTATTACCCCCTAAACCTTTTTAAAAAGATATAATTACTCCCGTAAACGCTGATGTCCACTCTCATATGGGAGAGTGACATACGCTCTCCTTGCCACATGTATATTTATTTGTTTTCTTCTTTTTTTTTAAAAAAATCACTGACGTGTCAATTTTAAAAAAAAAATGAAAAACTGAATTTTCTTTAAAAAAAAAAAGGAAATATTTAAAAGATCTGAAAATTTGTTTTTTTTTTAAAACCCTAAAAAAAAAAAAAAGCAAAACTGAAAACATGGATTTATTTAAAATATGGAAAACCTGATTATTTTTTTAAAATGTCTTAAAAAAAATCTTGATTTTCATGATTTCATTTTCTTAGGACACTTTTATTTTTCAAATAAAATCTGGATCATTAAAAAAAACTGAAAAAGTGTTTTTCTTGTCAAAATGTGAAAAAATTGAATTTTATAAAAATTTGGAATGAAATATTATTACTCTTTCATGGAAAAAAAAAATCTGCTCTCTTTAATTGATTTGAACTGTTAATATTTGTGTAATCATCTTAGGTTGGAGATAAATAAGTTTGTGGAGGCTTTCATCACATTCAAGAAGTAACAGAATAAAGTAGAAAATATAAAAGTTTGAAATGTACTGTGGACTGAAATCAGCGCCCAAGGTTTTTATTTGAGAGTGTAAATAAACATAATCGTCGTTTTCACTGGTAAAAGAGAAGATCTCAAATGATAAAAATAACTATTAGAAGAATATGTAGATTTTATAACAAAGTAATAAAAGAGCATCTAGACAAATTCAAAATCGTAAATAATGGATAATTTAATATATGAAAATAAGGAATAGAAAATTTATTCGATGACTATATGATTTGTTTCCTTTAATTTCACATTTTTTATTGGGTATATCTCATTGAAAATGGGACGCAAGTTGGAATTATGTTTAAACACCGTGATCTATTGGTAATGGTGGATTGCATTTGCAGTATAGCAATGGAGCATGGAAGGATGGCTTTACAACATTTAGACTTGGTTGACAAGAAATATTCTGTGAAATATCATTGCAAGTCTCTGCTTACTGTCACTTTAAGTTTGTGAATAAGTTGAGGTTGATTGATTGTTTCACTAATCTCCCTAAAGTTAAGCAGACTAATATCGTAGAAAGTCCATATGACTTTGATATTGCAGATTATCTCACTAATGTGCCTTCTTTCTGAGGTTCCTCCTAGGACCGCGATTTCAACATTTTTTTTTTATAAAACCCTACCCCCACTTCTATCTTTTTTCGATGTCATCATACTTCTATGGTTTATAATATCAGCTTATAGATGTTTTGCCAAAAGACTATATGATCTGGAAATTCTTCAGTTGCTTCTAGGGGTGTACAAAGTAAACCGACAAACCGCACCAAACCGATAAACCGAGTCAAACCGAAAAAAAAACCCGACTAGTGGTTTGGTTTGACTTGGTTTGGTGTTGAAAAAAAAAACCCGATCATAATTGGTTTGGTTTGATTTTAGCTAAAAAAAGTCAAACCGAACCAAACCAACCCGACATTACATGTATTCAATTTTAAAAATATTTATACATAAAAATATTTATTTGTAATGTAATTTATAAATATTTCTTAAATTTTTTCGTAGTTTTTTTTTATCTATTATCATATTATTCAAGCTTGAACTTAGAATTTTGAATGTGAATATGTTTTATATCCTATGGATGTTAGTAACTCATATAAAGTCCAAACAAAAACCAACTCAACACTAATACTAAAAAAAGAAATTCAATTTACCACTAGGAATGACAATAATGTTGGATTTCTATTCTTTAGTTTTGCATAATTGGTTTAGAGAGTGAAAATACATAACTTAAGTTTTTTTTCTTGTCATGTAATTAATACTTATTAGCCGTACTTATTTTAGCATGACTTAGTATTTTTAGATTATGGTCATTTTCTTTATGGCTTATTAATTAGCAATATTTATTTTAACCGATTTTATTATCTTTTGTTGAATATTTTAATACAATGTCATCACTCTTCTCACATTTTGTGTTATTTTCTTATGAAACACCTTAATTACATAGTTATATCTTACTAAGACTAAAGAAATATTTTAAGTAAAAATTATATGTTTTGTATCAAGACTATTCCCAAAAAAACCCGAGAAAACCGAATAACCCGAGAAAATCCGAGGTTGAAAAACCCGAATTTTATTGGTTTGGTTTGGTGTATAAATTTAAAAACCCGACACAATTGGTTTGGTTTGGTGTTTAAAAAATCCGAACCAACCCGGTCCATGTACACCCCTAGTTGCTTCATGATTTCTCAAATGGTTATGATCTGACATACAAATGTTTGGATTATTGGTTGTTAATACCTTAACGAAAAAACATGAGTCTTATTTCAATTTTTCATCCCGTGATTATCAATGAAAGAGAAGGTCCCTAAAATTCGATTTGGCCTATTCGATTTCCGTAAAATTCCTATTTGTCTGAGATTAGCACTACTGATCTAATCTAGTAGCCTGGAATTTTTAGGCTCTTCTAACATCACAATATGGAGAAGTAAATGAAGATGTTCCTCCTGCTGATATTGTTCATACAGTACCAACAAATGGGTACAATAAGAGTCGTTTGGATACACACATTATTTCATAGGTATTGTTGGTGTTAGATGTTGGCTTCTGTAGTCTTTTCAATAACATTTGGTTTTGGCATTGGCTTACACAGGGATTGTTGCGCTCACAATTCTGCGAATGAAGATAATGATCACCGGAGCAATTCGCCAAGCAAATCATCATCCTCTCTTATGGAAAGATCTTCAACTACCTCTTGAAATAGTACTTCAGTGAATGCTGCATTAGAAGCTCAGGGATAAGCTCAACAGAAGTTCAAGCAAATTATCGTTATGATCCTTATAATAGAGATATATCATGGATTATTTTCAGGGGGAAAAATAAGTTTGTGAAGTTCAAGTGTCTCCAAAGTTTAAAATTCCAGTTTAAGATGATTGTTAAAATAGTTGCACATATTAGTTACATACAAACATAGATGAGATGTGGTGAAGGTTGCATAGTCCCAGTACCTTCTTGGTGCAATTGTTTTGTGAATAAAATTACCTTATACAAAATTTTCATGTCTTTGATCTGTGAACTTCTGAATTTAAGTTTCTTTGACATTGACAATGATATAGTTCAGAGCAGCGTTTTGCACAATGCCATAAAGAAGATTTCAGAAGTTACTCCAAGAAGTTGGATCACAAATTTATTTAATTGGATAGTACGACATTGATGGTTGTAAGTGCATGATGCTTATGTTTTTGTGCAATCAAATGATTTATAGTCACCTTGACAGAATGTTTTGATGCTAAAAAGTAATTCATCTATGTTAAAACTATTACCATCCTTTAAAATAAAGTTCTTTAGTCACATTTATGATATAATTAATTATGTTGTACCTAAATATATATTGATTAAGAAGAGTACGCTTGTGTTCTGCTAGCACTATTCAATATGATGAGAAATTAAAGATAACATTATTGCAATTATCTCTCTCCACTCTTATTTTCTTTGAAACAATCCGCGCATCGCGCCGGTACGTATACTAGTATTATTAAAAGCAAAGGAAGAAGCACCACATTAAGCCAAGTGGCATATGCAGATTCAGACATGTGTACAATTTTAGGACAAAGCTCCAAAAGATTTGGAGTTTGAAAATATTAAAAAAAAAAAAAATCTGAACACACGTTCTTGAACACGAATGGCCTACTTTTGCGGAACTATATTTTCACAAATTACTCGCAGGAGATAATTGCACATACAAATAATGCCTATTTTTAAAACACACGTTCATAGCCTATTTTTATTGCACTATACTTCCACAAAATACTCAGCTTTTAAATTATTGTTAATTATTGCAACAACAGCACAAAGTTAGAAACCATCAACTACACTCCCACTTCCCCAATTCTCTCAACTGCACTTGACACATTAAAATTTGAATTCAAAGCAGTTACAACTGCTACGATTTTTCTCTCTTCTTTTCTTACCTTTTACTCGATTTGTTTAATAATCCAGCAGCACTTTCGGCAACTTTGAACTACCACAGTTCTAAGAAAAATTTCTTCTACATTGAAAGCAAGCATATTGATTTGGGTAAGGGAACTTTCTTTTTTGTAAATAACACTTCTTCATCTCCTTTACGTTTTAAATTTTGTTTACTTCGTGTTTATAAAAATAATATTATTGTTCCAGCAGGAACATGTTGCCCAGATTAAAGTAGTTTCGCTTAAAATCTCCTCTTATTTTAACTGCATCTTTTGTGGATTCTTCGTTCTTCCTCTAAATAAGCTCATTTTTTTTTTTTTGGTTTAATTTCAGGCGCAATAGGGATTATTACCATTGATAAAGTCAAACCATTTACTAATAAAAAAGATCAAGATTGTCTACTACCGAAAAAGGAAGATACTTCGTATGAAGAAGAAAAGGATTGCGTTGATTCTACTACCGGTTGGCGGTTGTGTGTATCTTTCAATTAACCGATTCGTGCGTTCTTCTTCTATATTTTCAAACTTGCATATCAAACGTTGGTTCTTATGCTTATTCTTCATTTGCAAATCTCTAATTGCAACTAATACTTATTACAGAATCCTGAGCCTTCAGTGGGGCTTTGATACTGTTCCAAACAAAAAAATAGCAGCATGAAGTGAATGTTGCTAAGATACACTTTAAATTATAGCATAATATTGACTTCCCGAGAATAAACATTCTCGGGAATAATATTGAAAACCATCCAAGTCCAAAATAAATGCTCAAGATATTTAGAAAAATTTCTCTTATGAAAAGAGAAACATTTAATAACATCTATATTTCCACAAAATCCAGCTAGGAGGTAGTTGCTGGTCCTTGAGGATTTAACACTTTGCAAACTATCTTTTAATAGGAGTCAAACTCCGATGCAGATGCTCAGGCGAACTTGGCCGTTGAACTTGCTGGTGAGAGTTTACACTTGGTTGTAGACCTGGAGTTGGTCATTTCGTGTCGTCATCATGTTTTATCTAACTTCATGTGTTAATGCAGATGGTCAAATTCAGGAGGAGGTAGAGAAATGACAAAAGGACACTTGACTTTATTGTCGTCCATGGTAGAAAAATGTAGTAACGGTACAGAAAAAAGGTATCGTTACGAATTTTACAATTAGTTTTAAACTACACTATTTGATACGTGTTGGTATCGTGCGTAAAGGTATTCATTTTATTTTTTTTAAATTACAGCATTCCTAGCTAGCTTGATCAAAAGAAAAAACAGAACAATGTGGAAGACTCTGCGAGCAACATAGATCATTATATTGACGGTAAATTGGAATTATTTAGCCTAACACCTCCAAGTGAAAGAATTGATTGGATTGGTTTCGGTCAACTGGATTACATTATTAGGCCCAACCATAAATATGTAAACAACAGCCAAAAAGTGGTAGGGTTATAAAAATCATAGGAATGATTTATCTCGCTTCCTAAACACTGTGGTATAACTCATATGTATTAGAATTAGGATATTGTTTTACAAATGGGACAATTCTTATTGTCAACCCTGCAGGTTCATGATTTGCTAAATCTTTTAAGATTCAATCATGAGATTAACCATGAAGCAGAAGTTGAAGTTGAAGTGGAGAAAGAACAACAGCTCCTTCTAAACAGTGTCATGTGGAATGAAGGTCTGCTTTTCTCTGAATAAGTATATCATAATTGACTCGGTGCAACTGATTTGTCGGTGACAGAGGTTTGATGCAAATGTATGCTCATCATATTGGTATCATTTTTCATGTAATAATTTTTTGAACTTTATTTTAGTTGGCGCTACTCTTCACATTGGTAGTTATAGATATGTATCATGACTTCTCGATTTTAACATGACCTTTTTACAGCTCATCTCTCATTAGATATGCTATGTTGTTTTTGATACTCTGCCTGAGTACACATACACATATGTGCGGGGTTATTGGTGAACTATTACGTTTAATGTGCGGTTAGCTGTTATTATAACTCTTATGTTTCCGTTACTCTTTCGTTTAAGGTTGCACCATCAATTTTTTGCAAATAGAAGTCTGAATGGGACAATTTTTCTCCTCTTTTTTTTTTTTTTTTTTATGGATTGCCATAGAAGAGGGGTCTACGGTCGAATCCTATAGAGAATTAGGACTAAATAAAGAACTGTGGCCGCGTACCTCTGATAAATTACTCTCTTCAATATATGGTGTTACTCTCTATCGTGTGTTCATGTTCCTTATTGATTTTTTGAGGAAATAATCTTAAATCCCAACTTTATAACACGTAAACAGAGAAAGGGAGTCTTTGATTTAATAGACCAAATTAAAGTTTACCTATATCTTATGTGATATGGATGGTAAGAACAAAGGAATGATGCTATATCTTTTGGTGTCGCTGTTTTGTTAGTGTTAGTATATGTGTCATGTGTGTATGCACGTTCGAATGTTCTGAGTATAAAGTGCAGCATGATGATTCGCTCGAGAAGTTGCAAGTTTTCTTTTTCTTCTTTTCACATCAGCATTCTAACAGGCTATTTACTCTTTTACCCATAAATCGGATGTCCAAACTTTACTATCATTCTATTATAACTGAAAATCATACGGCAATAATTATGTGTGTGTTTTGTGTGTGCGTCTAATCAAGTTTATCACACCGTTTCTATCCTTATCGAGATGTGCAAAGAATGTGCTAAAGATATATGAGCAAAACTCGCGCAAGTTTGCCATGGCATATGTGGCTTGAAGTTGATGGGAACACATAGAAATATCAAACATATAAGCATTGTAAAAACAAAAAGGGGTGGGGGGGGGGGGGCTGTTTATTGCATTTCTTTTTGAAATTTCCTAAGCAATTTTAATTTATTTATAATTGATTAGGATACCAAGGGCTTGATGTGCTAAATATTGGATCCTAAAATTAGAAAGCCAGCTATTATCAAACATTGCTGCTATACATAAACTAATGCATCCATGTGAGAACTATTATGCTTTAAATAAAGTTCTTCGATCACAATTATGTTAAGCTAATTATGTTGTACCTAACTATTATTTAAGAATAGTGCACTTAGGTTCTTTACCGTGATGAACGCATAAATTATATTGTGAAATAGCTTCAACTTTCAATATTTGTTTTCTTTAGTTCAACATCTGCACACGGGGTGCCTCAAAGATATTGAGATGCAAAGTTATTTAATTTTCTTATAATCCATTTTATGCCAACAAACTTGAATTTTTTTTCTGCAAAATTTCTAATAGAAATGAAAAACTAACAAAAATATACTAATAGTAAAAATGGGGCTCTATAAGTCAATAGCAATTAACTTACTGTAAAAAAGAAAAGTTGTCATTCCCCTTTTTTTTTTAGCAACAATTTGAATCTTTTCAAGCTAACACATAATATATTACTATAAGTAAAAGTGGGACTCTCATAATTATGAGTCCTAAGGCATATGCCTTAGTGGCCTTAGGGTAGAGGCGTCCTGTCCGCGCAGTATGGGATGCTTATAGTATATATAAAAGCATGAACTTTGGTTTTGTTCTTGCGCCAAATATCTCTATAAAAATATGTCATTTGTTAATTTATGAAAATTTCTAGACAACTCTGTTAATGAAAGACTCCTGTTTTTTCTTAATATAAATTAGACTCGCAAAAACTCCTGTAGAGAATGTGAAAGAACGTAATTTTTACATTTAGCTTAAAATAAGATAATAATTATTTTTTTTTGTAACACCTTCCGCGCATCGCGCGGGTACTATACTTAGTATATATAAAAGAGAGACATTGGCCCCGTAATATGGCACTCTCCCAAAGCCAGAATACTTATTTATCTTTATTCTCGTGTTTTTTACTTTTTCCTTCTTTTGTACAAATTTATGCTACATCATATGTTAAAAAATCCAAAAAGTCACCTCATTTAAGAAAGGGTGTAACTTTTCGTTTATCATGTCAAGGTTACCTACCCAACAATTGTAATTTGTAACTACGGGTTTCTTCTAGCAGGCCCTTTTAATGTTCTTGTGTCCTGTCTCTGCTTTTTCCCGTGTTTTGCTCCAAGCATGTCTTTTCCATGGAAGAGTGAAGAAGACAATTGTATCTCAGGATATCATATTCGTTCTCAAAGCAGTGGTGGATTTCCTCTTATGATGAAGACTGGTTACCCAGTTCCCTTGTGGGGTCTCCTCTTTGCAGCAAAATTGACAAAGAGTTTTTCCTTCTAAAATTGACAAAGATCATTTTCAAAGGACACAGGCTTTGCAGCATCTCTGCATCCTTGGAATGCTTAGCGACTTGCAAATTAAAGCCCTCATGATTCAGGCAGTCAGGCTTCAATGAGAATCTCCGTGGCACCGAAAATTAATGGGTACCATGAAACCCAACAGACTTTTGGAGGTGTTCGAGATGCGATGATGTTAAAAGAAAATAGATCTTTTACATTATGAGTACTATAATTATATCTTATGTTATTTGTTACAATAATTTCTTAAGTTTCAATAAAATGCGATAACACGATACTCGATATCTATAAATTGTGCTAACGTTATGCTCAATAAAGAACAACCGATTTTTTTGGATCATCTACATAAAAGTCATATTCTAATCATTCTTCCAAATGTGTCATTCTTTCGGAAAAGTCGAGTCTATGTTTCACGTTGAATGTTAAATTAGTAAGTTATTTTCTCTATTGTGTTTTGATTCATAGTTTGTTTCTTAATTTATAGGCTTTTGAACGGTCTCCTACATGTTACAGGTCTGGTATACGTTAGTGCTGAGACAATATTTAATTTGAAGGCTCCATTTAGAAATAAAGAGAAAGAAATAGCATGCACATGGCTTCATCTCCCCGAAGCATTTCGTCGATAACTACAAGTTCAAATCATCACATAACAATCCTTTTATGTTTCCAGTTTTCACTTGCCACAGTTAAAGAAGAGCTTTAACATATGTTTGAAATATATGTATTCTGTTGGGAATGGACAATGGTTCTCGAAAATTTCATATTTCTATCAGAAGATAGAGTAGAATTCTAATGTCGTCCAGTGCTTGACACAATGTTTGCAGTACAATCTCTGCCTAACCGCCCACCAGCGAAGGTAGCTTAAACAAAAAAAAATGCTTGCAATAGGAATCTCAATTTTGTGGCCATAGAGGAGTTGATCGCGTTTTTCCAGCACTTACTTTCAACAAGTGCAGACATGATAAATAATTATTGCATATTATGTCATTTGTGAATTTTTGTTATGTTTAGTTAGTGTTGTATTTACATTAATAGCTTTTTATAGAACTGCTTATTCTAATTTAGTACATGTAAGGTGTGGTGAATCCTTTTTTAAATAAAAAAGACAGAAGGATACGAGAAAAAATATGAAACACAAAATGTTCTACTTGTCATAACAAAGATTAAAAAAAGGAACACCTGCAAAGTAACAATTCGTGATTTCAGCCATACCTAATATCGAGATCGAGAGAGAGAGAGAATTCAATGAGACCAAGGGTGTGTTTGGTATGGAGGAAAACGTTTTCCGGAAAATGTTTTCCAATTTTTCCATGTTTGTTTGATCAAAAATTTTGAAAAACATTTTCTTTAAGAAAACAAGTTTCTCAAAAATGGGGAAAATGACTTCCCTAATAAAAGTAGGGAAACAAATCTATAAGTACATTCCACCAACCACCCAACCCACCCCCCACCTACTCCCACCCCCACCCCATCCTTACGCCACCTGTCACGCCCCGAACCATGGCCTGGGCGTAACACGGCACTCGGTGCCTGACTGCATGTGACCAAGCGAACCACATGGCTTGCTGAATCATCATGAGGTATACATAAGCGGAAATAACGTGAAGTGCATCATGAACTTTTATAAAACATAGTAAGTCATAATATTAAACATAAGTACTTGGTTAAGTCATGAATGCGGACAATATCATAAATGAGCCAAACCGGCTAACTAACTCTGGAAGTCTAACATGACACTTGTCTTGTCTATGAAACCTCTAACATGAGTCTGAAACACGTAACATAGTTGCTGGGACAAGGCCCCCAGCATACCTTTAGATGCAAAACTAAATAAAGAAAGACAATGTCTAAACCCCGAATGAGATGGGGCTCACCAATAAGCTGGTACGTGCAGATCCTAATGAGCAGAGGCGTCGTCCTATAAATCCGTACCTGCATCGTGAAATGCAGGCTCCCGGGCAATAAACGGGGACGTCAACACATTGAATTTACTGGTATGTAAAGCAACTGAAAGAAATAACATGGGACATGGAATAACATGATAAGAACTGAAACTGAAAAGCTGGACATGAACATGAGCATGAGCATGGGTACATATATATATATATATATATATATATATATATATATATAACATAAGTAAAACATGATAAGTAGGGAGAGCATTTCATAAACCGACACATGATATCACCACGTGGATACGTGGAGTCTAGTACCTCGCCGGACCAGCAGAGCCCCATACCTTGCCAGGGTAAAAGGTGGTAACGTGCCTGATGGATCCATTCAGTGTAAATTAAGGAATCGTCCTAACTGGGCAGAGCGATCCTTGTCCTACGGTGGCTACATAGTTTCAGGCTATCTGAGCCTTCTCAGTAATTCGTGCAACTCCCAAAAACATGAACATGATATAATTGGCTAAGAAGCCCATGATTTTCGTGATTTAACTTGTACTTGTCTTGTAATCATAATTTCACGAAATAGCTTGTAAACATGGTTTCATGAAATAACTTGTAAACATGGTTTCATAAAATAACTTGTATTTAGCATGTATGTATCTTGAGTCATGGCATGAAGATAGTTATATAATACAATTGCATGAAAACTTGTAGACATGTAGGATATTCATGAAATAAGCATTTTTATTTAAAAACATGCATGCAAGAACCCATGGAATACAAGATATGGGTTTTCATGGATTACGGACGGATTCTCAATAATCATAAAGAAATATTGAGAACTCAATGATGAAATTATAACAATTCATACATAATATAATCATGGACATGGACCTAGGGTTATCATGAGCATGGTATAGAAACCCTAGTTTTAGTAGAAAATCATAATTTATGGACTATGAGGCGTGGGGAAGAACAATGATGTTCCCACACATAGATAGTAACTCTACATACCTGGTAATGCTCCAAACTTGAATTAAAGATTTTAACTTTGAAGAAGATTTCCAAAATCTTGAATTCTTGAACCTTGAGATGGGTTTTCTTGAAAACTCTAGTTTAGGAACAATGATTTCTTGCTTAGATTATTAGAGTATATGTTAAAATTGAGTTGAAAGGGTTTGGATTGACTTACCTTAATGTTTTGGATTGTTGCTAGGGCTTGAAATTGTGAATAATGAAATAAAAAAGCTCAAGGCTTGAATTTTACTAAAGTGAGGCGGAAGTTATATGGACATATTATACGGTCTATATAAAGTTATACGGTCCGTATAATATGACCATATTTTATCATGACACAAAATAGAACGTCGGGTTGAGGTTTCGTGAAGTACGGACGACTTATACGGTCCGTATAAAATTATATGGGCCATATAAGTAGTTCGTATAACATGACCAGTGAACGGACTGCTCTGTACTCCTTCAGTAAAATGGCCATAACTTTTGTACAGATGTCCCTTTGACCCCCATAATATACAGTTGGAAAGGTATTTCAAAGGGTTACAACTTTCATTCAAGAAGTTTTCCCAAATTCCTAATTAATAAAGGGTTATGGTCGTTCGAAATAAGACCTTCTACAAACTCACTTGCAAACATGCCCCGTAGAGTGACTTCCAACTTTGCTTTGCCCAAAGACATTTCTTATAACTTGATTAGTTTTCAAAACACTTCCTATAACCCTCATATTAGTTCCATTATATTATCATCTTATGTCAAATCTTCGCCCGAAGCTACGAGGTGTTACACCACCCACCCCTGCCCCACCCCCAACCCCCTCCCAAAAAAAAATTTTGTTTTGACAAAAAGGTTTTGAATTTTTTTTTTGTTTTTGTTTTTTGCACCACCCCACCCCACTCCTGCCCACCCCCACTCCACCCACCCCTACCCCCACCCCACCCCACCCAACCTGCCCCTACCCCACCCTCCTCCTAAAAAAAATTAATTTTGTTTTGAAAAAAAAGTTTTGAATTTTTATTTTTTTTATTTTTTGCACCACCCCACCCCACCCCCACACCCCCTCACCCCAAATTTTGTTTTGAGAAAAAAGTTTTGAATTTTTTTTTTTTTTGTTTTTTGCACCACCCAACCCCCACCCCACGCACCCTACTCCATCCCCCTCCCAAAAAAAATTAATTTTGTTTGGAAAAAGAAGTTTTGAATTTATTTATTTTTTTGTTTTTAGCCCCACCCTACCCCACCCACCCCTGCCTCACCCCCACCCCCACCCCACCTTTCCCGACACCCCACCACCCCCTCCAAAAAACTTCATGAAGCTGAAGTTGAAGTTGAAGTGGAGAAAGAACAACAGCTCCTTCTAAACAGTGTCATGTGGAATGAAGGTCTGCTTTTCTCTAAATAAGTATATCATAATTGACTCGGTCCAACTGATTTGTCGGTGACAGAGGTTTGATGCAAATGTATGCTCATCATATTGGTATCATTTTTCATGTAATAATTTTTTGAACTTTATTTTAGTTGGCGCTACTCTTCACATTGGTAGTTATAGATATGTATCAGGTCTTCTCGATTTTAACATGATATGCCTATGTTGTTTTTGATACTCTGCCTCAGTACACATACACATATGTGCGGGGTTATTGGTGAACTATTACGTTTAATGTGCGGTTAGCTGTCATTATAACTCTTATGTTTCCGTTACTCTTTCGTTTAAGGTTGCACCATCAATTTTTTGCAAATAGAAGTCTGAATGGGACAATTTTTCTCCTCTTTTTTTTTTTTATGGATTGCCATAGAAGAGTGGTCTACGGTCGAATCCTATAGAGAATTAGGACTAAATAAAGAACTGTGGCCGCGTACTTCTGATAAATTACTCTCTTCAATATATGGTGTTACTCTCTATTGTGTGTTCATGTTCCTTATTGATTTTTTGAGGAAATAATCTTAAATCCCAACTTTATAACACGTAAACAGAGAAAGGGAGTCTTTGATTTAATAGACCAAATTAAAGTTTACCTATATCTTATGTGATATGGATGGTAAGAACAAAGGTATGATGTTATATCTTTTGGTGTCGCTGCTTTGTTAGTGTTAGTATATGTGTCATGTGTGTATGCACGTTCGAATGTTCTGAGTATAAAGTGCAGCATGATGATTCGCTCGAGAAGTTGCAAGTTTTCTTTTTCTTCTTTTCACATCAGCATTCTAACAGGCTATTTACTCTTTTACCCATAAATCGGATATCCAAACTTTACTATCATTCTATTATAACTGAAAATCATACGGCAATAATTATGTGTGTTTTGTGTGTGCGTCTAATCAAGTTTATCACACCGTTTCTATCTTTATCGAGATGTGCAAAGAATGCGCTAAAGATATATGAGCAAAACTAGCGCAAGTTTGCCATGGCATATGTGGCTTGAAGTTGATGGGAACACATAGAAATATCAAACATATAAACATTGTGAAAAAAAAAAAAAAAAAAAGGGGGGGGGGGGGGGGGGGGGGCGCTGTTTATTGCATTTTTTTTTAAATTTCCTAAGCAATTTTAATTTATTTATAATTGATTAGGATACCAAGGGCTTGATGTGCTAAATATTGGATCCTAAAATTAGAAAGCCAGCTATTATCAAACATTGCTGCTATACATAAACTAATGCATCCATGTGAGAACTATTATGCTTTAAATAAAGTTCTTCGATCACAATTATGTTAAGCTAATTATGTTGTACCTAACTATTATTTAAGAATAGTGCATTAGGTTCTTTACCGTGATGAACGCATAAATTATATTGTGAAATAGCTTCAACTTTCAATATTTGTTTTCTTTAGTTCAACATCTGCACACGGGGTGCCTCAAAGATATTGAGATGCAAAGTTATTTAATTTTCTTATAATCCATTTTATGCCAATAAACTTGAATTTTTTTTCTTCAAAATTTCTAATAGAAATGAAAAACTAACAAAAATATACTAATAGTAAAAATGGGGCTCTATAAGTCAATAGCAATCAACTTACGGTAAAAAAGAAAAGTTGCCATTCCCTTTTTTTTTTAGCAACAATTTGAATCTTTTCAAGCTAACACATAATATATTACTGTAAGTAAAAGTGGGACTCTCATAATTATGAGTCCTAAGGTATATGCCTTAGTGGCCTTAGGGTAGAGGCGTCCTGTCCGCGCAGTATGAGGATGCTTATAGTATATATAAAAGCATGAACTTTAGCTTCATTCTTGCGCCAAATATCTCTATAAAAATATGTCATTTGTCAATTTATGAAAATTTCTAGACAACTCTGTTAATGAAAGACTCCTATTTTTTCTTAATATAAATTAGATTTGCAAAAACTCCTGCAGAGAATGTGAAAGAACATAATTTTCACATTTAGCTTAAAATAAGATAATAATTTTTTTTTGTAACACCTTCCGCGCATCGCGCGGATACTATACTAATATAAATAAAAGAGAGACATTGGCCCCGTGATGTGGCGCTCTTCCAAGGCAGAATACTTATTTATCTTTATTCTCCTGTTTTTGGCTTTTTTCCTCCTTTTGTACAAATTTATGCTACATTATATGTTAAAAAATCCAAAAAGTCACCTCATTTAAGAAAGGGTGTAACTTTCCGTTTTTATCATGTCAAGGTTACCTACCCAACAATTGTAACGTTTGTAACTACGGGTCTCTTCTAGCAGGCCCTTTTAATGTTCTTGTGTCCTGTCTCTGCTTTTTCCCGTGTTTTGCTCCAAGCATGTCTTTTCCATGGAAGAGTGAAGAAGACAATTGTATCTCAATTCGTGAAAGGATATCATATTCGTTCTCAAAGCAGTGGTGGATTTCCTCTTATGGTGAAGACTGGTTCCCCAGTTCCCTTGTGGGGTCTCCTCTTTGCAGCAAAATTGACAAAGATTTTTTCCTTCTAAAATTGACAAAGATCATTTTCAAAGGACACAGGCTTTGCAGCATCTCTTCATCCTTGGAATGCTTAGCGACTTGCAAATTAAAGCCCTCATGATTCAGGCAGTCAGGCTTCAATGAGAATCTCCGTGGCGCCGAAAATTAATAGGTACCATGAAACCCAACAGACTTTTGGAGGTGTTCGAGATGCGATGAAGTTAAAAAGAAAATAGATCTTTTACATTATCAGTACTATAATTATATCTTATGTTATTTGTTACAATAATTTCTTAAGTTTCAATAAAATGCGATAACTGGATACTCGATATCTATAAATTGTGCTAACGTTATGCTCAATAAAGAACAACCGATTCTTTTGGATCATCTACATAAAAGTCATATTCTAATCATCCTTCCAAAATTATCATTCTTTCGGAAAAGTCGAGTCTATGTTTCACGTTGAATGTTAAATTAGCAAGTTGTTTTCTCTATTGTGTTTTGATTCATAGTTGTTTCTTAATTTATAGGCTTTTGAACGGTCTCCTACATGTTACAGGTCTGGTATACGTTAGTGCTGAGACAATATTTAATTTGAAGGCTCCATTTAGAAATAAAGAGAAAGAAACAGCATGCACATGGCTTCATCTCCCCGAAGCATTTCGTCGATAACTACAAGTTCAAGTCATCACATAACAATCCTTTTATGTTTCCAGTTTTCACTTGCCACAGTTAAAGAAGAGCTTTAACATATGTTTGAAATATATGTATTCTGTTGGGAATGGACAATGGTTCTCGAAAATTTCATATTTCTATCAGAAGATAGAGTAGAATTCTAATGTCGTCCAGTGCTTGACACAATGTTTGCAGTACAATCTCTGCCTAACCGCCCACCAGCGAAGGTAGCTTAAACGAAAAAAAAATGCTTGCAATAGGAATCTCAATTTTGTGGCCATAGAGGAGTTGATCGCGTTTTTCCAGCACTTACTTTCAACAAGTGCAGACATGATAAATAATTATTGCATATCATGTCATTTGTGAATTTTTGTTATGTTTATTTAGTGTTGTATTTACATTAATAGCTTTTTATAGAACTGCTTATTCTAATTTAATACATGTAAGGTGTGGTGAATCCTTTTTTAAATAAAAAAGACAGAAGGATACGAGAAAAAATATGAAACACAAAATGTTCTACTTGTCATAACAAAGATTAAAAAAAGGAACACCTGCAAAGTAACAATTCGTGATTTCAGCCATACCTAATATCGAGATCGAGAGAGAGAGAGAATTCAATGAGACCAAGGGTGTGTTCGGTATGGAGGAAAACGTTTTTCGAAAAATGTTTTTCAATTTTTTCATGTTCGTTTGGTCAAAAATTTTGAAAAACATTTTCTTTAAGAAAACAAGTTCCTCAAAAATGGGGAAAATGACTTCCCTAATAAAAGTAGGGAAAACAAATCTATAAGTACATTCCACCAACCACCCAGCCCACCCCCAACTACCCCCACCCCCACCCCCACCCCATCCTTACGCCACCCATCCCTGCCCCACCCCCAACCCCCTCCCAAAAAAAAAAATTGTTTTGACAAAAAGGTTTTGATTTTTTTTTTTGCACCACCCCACCCCACCCCCCTCCCAAAAAAAAATTTGTTTTGAAAAAAAAGTTTTAAATTTTTATTTTTTATTTTTTGCACTACCCCACCCCACCCCTGCCCCACCCCCACAACCCTCCCCCCAAATTTTGTTTTGAGAAAAAAGTTTTGATTTTTTTTTTGTTTTTTGCACCACCCCACCCCCTCCCAAAAAAAATAATTTTGTTTGGAAAAAAAAGTTTTGAATTTTTTTTTTTTGATTTTTTGCCCCACCCCCACCCCACCACTCCCTCCAAAAAAAATTAATGGTGGGGGGGTGGGTGGTTGTGGGGGTTGGTGTGGTATGGGTTCATACCGGAGGAGGGCGGGGAAGGGAATGTGGTGGTTTAGAAAATCCAGAAAAAAATTAAATACTTCGAAAAAAAATATAAGGGGTGGGGGGTGGGCGTGGGGATGGGGTTTGGGTGGAGTTATAACTCGTAAGGAGTCTCCTCTAACAAACTCGGCTAAACGTATGTATAGTACAATCCCCGTAGAAGATGAACTATTTTCTATCTTAATTAAATATTTTTTTGAAGAAAAAGAATCTATACGCCTAACTCTACTTTTAGTAGCTATTAAAAAATGGGCCTCCAAAATTTAGAGGCCTAAATTACTTGCCTTAGTGGGGCAATTCACGGGAATGCCCTTATTTTGGGTTGGTCTTTAATTTTTGTCCCTTAAATTGGTAGTCTTTAATATTTGCACTTAGCCTAATACCATGAGGTTTGGGGTTTGAACCCCAGGTCAGTCAAAAAAAAAATCGCAAGGCAGAGTTTATAGCAAGTTACGCCTATTCGGGTCAAAGTTAGATCTCATGCAAAGTTTCAAACTCTACCTGCAGGTAAAGTATGCATTCAAAATTTTGCCTGAGGCATGCAAAATTCTGCCTTGTGAATGTCAACTTGTGCCTTGCGAATTTTTATTTTTTTTAATTTTTGACTAAGCAAGGGTTCAAACCCGGAATCAAGAGGCTTCTAGCGAAGGGCAAAACTTAAAGACCACCGATTTAAGGGGCAAAACTTAAAGACTAGTGCTTTTGAAGGGCAATCCCCATAAAAAAAATGGCCTTAGTGTCCTGTGTACTGAGCCAGCCCGGGTTTGAACCCATTCACTCAAACTTTGGTGGGTAGAATAACATTTAACAACTTTACGTGAAGATTTACACATTCTTAAAATCCACAAGTTGTTACTCTTGTACCTCAATCTCGCATTGCAATAGTCTCATGTGCTGACTTCCTAATAGATGATTCATGAATTCAACAAGCTAAATATTCTTAAAATATGTTTACGGGAACGCTTCATGCCTTCAGGCTTCAAGCATGCTGATCGCTTTAAAAAAAGAAAGTTCTTGTCTCATCATTGGCTTAAAGAGGAATAGGATCAACAAAAATGAACTCAGCCTGCCAGGTGGCAGCACCTTATCTTAGCTTTATAATATAACTTGCACTAGGAATTTTGAATTTTGAAGCACTATATACATATCCCGCTTCACATGCATTTCTTCATCAATGCTTCTTGCAAGAAACTAGTCCTTTGCTCCTGGTTCCTCCTTTTTCATCTTAAATATAACTGATTGGAGGATATATAACTACTATTGGGTTAGGGTCAGGTAATCTGCATCCTGAGGTTTAGATCAGTTCAATTTTTAATTGCAATTCTAGTCCTTGGGATGTAGATTACCTATTCCTTACTGCCAATATATACAATACTTTTCCGCAAGAGTGGCTCAGTTGATTGAGCATGGGCTTTCATAATGGAGGTCTCAGGTTCGGAACCCCTTGCCTACATCAGCAGAGGATTTTGCCTTCTGGGTCGAACTCGTCGCACGGGGCTTGCCTAGTGCGGGTTATCTCCTATGTGATTTGCGAGCTATTGTACAGGAGTTGAGTTTACCTGTGCGCACCCGAAGGGTAGAAGGATAGCGGCTGCGAGTTCCCATGTCATCAAAACAGAAAAAGTTACGTAATGACTACAAGGTAAACACCGGCATTCATTGAAGCACTATTAGCGTTTTCCTTTTTCCAATAAAACCTATTGGTTTTGAGTTGTGTATAGAATAGGATGCCATATCACAGTTCCAAGAAATTCAAAATCTAGAATGAGATGGTCATAATCATCGAGCAAAGCAATATACTGTATTCTGTATATACTGGTCCAAGGAATTCAAATTCTTGAAAATTTTGAAGAAAAAGGAATTTTAATTACAGTAATATATAGCTTTCAAACCATATAAAAGAACTTTTCACTTTCTATAAATTAGTGAAAAGAATAACTGTACAGATAAAGAACTTTACAGAATAAGTTGTGATATGTAGTCAATCGTCATTATATATTAACAGCTTTCTCTCACTCGGTCTATCGCCTTCACGAGGAGCAGTGTTGATCGTCACACTTGAGCAGAGTCATGATCCTCAACCTTGAAACACTTCGCCTGTTATTGAGAACATCAATGTAACTTCCAAGCCGACAACGATCGGAGTTTGTCAGTGAGAATGGGGGGTTTAGAATGAGTGATGGTGCTTCCACTTGAAGGAACTTTAACAAGCACACTGCTTTTGAATAGAACACCACTGCATTTTCAGTCCGGCTCATGTACTCGTCAACCTACCACATAATTCAATATCTAATAAATCCTTTAGATTGAATCTTAAGAGTCTAAAGATTTTTTATTTTTTTTTAAATCTTAAGAGTCTAAAAGTTTTTTTTTTTCACCCTAATGTTACATGGCGACAATTGTATATTGTAGCTAGTGGAAATTAGTTCCACCAGCGACTAGCAAGAGTAATATAAATACTTACTGCCCCCTTTCTGCCGAGATCAAGAGCAGATTGAAATATTATCTCCATTGCATCTGGCACCTCTGTATTTCCTAGAAACAAGTAACAAACAGACCTAAACGTCTCATCTTATTTGCTACGACCATAAAAAGTAGGTCTATGAATCAATTTCAAGCAAAAAACTTAAAACATTACCAAAACGAGGAACGCCTGATGTAAAACATTTGATGCACGTACACATAATACAAGCAATAGCTACACAAGAGTTGGTAATTCTATATCTCCAGATCCTTCTCAGAAACCATCCAGATCGCTAGCATATTTTTTTAATTAACAATGGGATTAAAGCTAAGCTAGGCATATAAGAGAGAGGGAGGAAATAGAAACAAAGGACAAACCAAAAGCACACTAACCTGGAATAGTGTCACAAATAAAGCACAAAGAGGTCAAATAAAACAGGGTGGCAAGCAGCACAAGTTTCAATACTTTTGTTGACATGGACACAAGTTTCAGTACTTATTCATACCAGGCACCTTTTTCTTTCAATAAGTCCAAATACTTACCTGGCTCTATATGTTTGGCGAGTTCCTCTGCCTTCCCGACTTCATTCAGAAATGCTCTTTGAATATGAGTTAACACATTCTCTAGCCGCAAAATGCTACAAGTGTCCTCTTTAATGTTGAGACTTACTCGACTGTCCCTTAAAATCTCCCTCAATTTGGTAGTTTTTTGGTTTGGACTTCCTTGAATTGCGGATGCCGCTTGCGTATTACAAATATGCAAGGCTTGTTTCCATATTGCAAGCATGACAAGCTCAATTGAAAATGCTTCCAGATGCCTACCTGCGGCAATCTATAGACAGAGCAGAGAAGTATTAGTGAGCAAACATCAGTAATGATCCAATATTAGCTTAGAAGCAGAATTGTCTGCCAAGCCAAAAAGAATCATGCGGTGGCAGTACTTCCAGAACATAGTAGCTAGAGAACACTGAAAAGTTAAATGCGTCTATTAACGCAAAAATAATTTCTAAAGAGTAGGCAGATACAAATGCAAAGATATCACCAGCATTCAAACATTTAGCACCACCTGATATTAACAAAGTTTGCGCATATTCAAGAGAAATCAACCTGATTGCTATAGTTGTAAACAAACAAGGAGTTTCGACTCAGCTAAAGTTTTCACCAGAAGACTTGATTTATTGATTGAATCCAATCAGAAATCACAGCTCTTTATTTTTATTTTCTTCTTTTTTCTCTATAAGGCAAGTTTGTTAGAATTGGCTGGCTAATATGGAGCAGCCCTATGGGAGTGCTACACAATACGAAGATAACCTATAAAGTGAAAAACATGTTTCATAGAACATTTATGGACACAGTCATGTTATGTGCGGGTAAAGGCTGTGCCTTTAATGCCCTTCCAACAAGAAAAGGTATAAATATGGGAACTTCTCTGCCATTTGGAGAAGAAGGTCGTCTCAGAAAACCTATAATCTCTCGAATGATTTAAAGAACAAAACACAATTCCAGACACCAACTAGATGTGATTCGGCTTATATCTTATCATTACACTTACACCAAGTCCGGTGTCATCAAAACTTGTATATCTTGGGATAAGTGCAAGATATAGAGAACATCTAGTTTTGGACAAACCCTACTTTAAAAGATGAATTATATAGTGTTAGAATATAATAGGAAAGAATAGAGTAGAACGGATACTACAGATTCATTAGCCGACCCAATTAGTTTGGGATTGAGGGCAGTTGGTTGATGATCTCATGTATCATGTATGTGATGTTTGGTTTACTTTACCCAGAAAGATAAATAAATGAAGCTTAGATCATAAATTACAAATCACAATAGAACGTGATACCATGTGAATGACCAGGTCCACCAGGAAAAAAGCTTCGTTTTGCTTATCCAATTCTTTTAAAGGTTTTCAGGAATTAAAAAGTTGACTGTATGTAAAGATGCAACATAGTTCAGAAACAACTCAAGTTTGTACCTATGCACCTTCTACTCACATTTGTCACAACAGAGATTTTTTCAACTGACACACAAAAAATGATTTCAAACTTAAGATACTGAACACAATGCACAGCTACAAATATGTTTAGCCCAATTTCTCGGAATAAACAGCAAGAAAAGTGAAACGAAGGTCTGTCTTCACCTAGATGAAGATGTTCATACTTCTACCTTTATCATTGATAAACGACTAGGACAATTACATCTTCACCATGCCTAGGTAACTTCGAAATATACTTTTGAAGTACACAGATGAAAAAGTTGATAAACTTGGATGATTCCAGCTTGAGCAAAGATGTTAGACTCCAACCTTGGATGCACTAAATCAATGCTAAACAAGAGTGGCAAGGCTGCCAGAGAACTGTATTGTTCTCAAAGTGAAGCGTATGAGGAAAAAAAGATGACTAAACTGTTCTCCCTCCACCTCTGCATGCTAAGAACCACCTAACATATTCAGATATAGCACTTCCAATATTTTTATAGGGGAAATGTCTTCAATGTGAGTTACCTTCTCATTTACCAACTCTGTGATAGCAGAAGCAGAATGTTGCAGAGACTCAACTCTGGCTATGCCATCAGTTGGATGCTCCAGAGGGTCTACAATATCAGTGGATCCTTGTGAAGCTCCTGGAGCAGAAGAGGGACTTTCCAACCTTAGTAGAGGACCTATGCTATTAGTTACAGGACCAACAATAATTACCAGCTCACCTAATGTGGAGTCTATGTCCCGAGAGGCTTGCAGGGAACAACTTGATCTAAATGGTGCATTGCTAAGCCTAGAAGCACCTGCTGAAGAAGATGAGTCCATGAGAGACCAAGATACAAGGACGTATTCCTGCTCAATCAACTCGAATGAATCCGCCACTGTTGAATCAGTCAATCAGGTGAATACCACATCAGCATATTTGTATCTGACCAAACTAATTATAGGATAAGCAAAAGGAATTAAAAGAAAATTGGGAACATTATTGCAAAGAGCGCCTCCTGGACATAGTCTATGGTCCATCAAACTAGATTCCTTCAGCTTGCCTTCAGAATGTCGGGGCTGGCCAGGACTAGAACCAATAATACCTGATTTCTGTATGATGTTGCTGCAATTCAAAGGAGGACCGATTTTGTTTGGAGCACTGGAAACTTCTTTCCTGTCATCTTTTGCATCATGAGAAAATCCACTGGAAGATCTCTGTGATATCCCAGCAAAAGGAGGACCACCATCAGGACTGCTGGAATCATTATCTGGACTAAATGGTAAACCATCTTCCTGAAAAGTTTCCTCAGTGCTCCTTAGAGGATTGGGTTCTGTCAGAGAAAACCCATCTATTACCCTTTGCGGTCTCTGATTCCTGTGTACCATGTCCAACACGTAAAGACCGTGCCTTGAAATGCGTATGTCATACCAAGTATTTAATTCATCAACTAGCTTACCAAGACAACTCATCAGGCTGCTTCTGTGCAAGAAATGGGTGGTCAAAGAACTGTTCAAATGTCAACCGCTCCACTGTGTGTTCAGATACGCAGAAACAGAAAATTTCGAACTTTTCATTAGAAAATGCCATGTAATGTTTACTCTGACTTAAATCTTATGGCCTTCTCAACGGCCAAAGCATGTAGAAAACTATGACCTAAGTACAGAAGTCTAAGTGTATGATGGATTTTAAACTGCTGAAGTCCTGACAACACAAAAATGAAGTATTTAAACTGTTGAAACCCGGACAACATAACTGAAGTACCTGGATTATGGCGCAATAATTTCCGACACAGATCTATGCAATGAGAACTTAAATTCTTGGCATCCAGAGGAAACTGCAATTTAGTGGACTTCACTATGTTTTGTAGCAACTACAGGAAAAATGGAGGGAAATTTTAGAAAAGGGCTGCAAGGCAGTTGAATCTAACGGGTCAATCTGAAACTGAAAGAACCAATAAGGTAAGTTACTACGCATAGCTGAAAAAGGTATTACACCTGTATTTGATTGTTTCCAGTAAATGGGGTTTTGCCAGTAACAAGCTGAAAGAGAATGGCACCAACACTCCAGAGATCTGCCTGCATTTGGAGCCAAAAGTTAATCGGTTTCCAAAAGAGAATAGCCTATGGTTGGTGTTCGTTCAAAGAGAATACCACCTTCGCATCATACTTTTGAAGTAGCATTATTTCAGGAGCCATGTACAACGGCGACCCACATAGAGTTTCTGCAAGCAACCAAGGCTGCAAAGATCTGACGAGAGAGAATAGTACTTTGAGTCATTGACGAAATAATATCTAGTAAATACGTTTTCTGAAAAGAGGTGAAACGTTAAATGAAAGACCTCTAGGAAGGGGAGCTTTAGGAGAACAGACGTTTCCAACAATTACCACAGATTTACCTTGCAAACCCAAAATCAGCAATCTTCAAGGTGGAGTTGTCATCAGTTGCAGACAATAGAAGATTCTGTTGGATCAAGGCAAAGGACACAAGTCAATGAGTTGACAGTTCCAACAAAATACCACTCAAATTCTCAAAAAGTTTCCGGAATAGTTCTTATTTCCCAAAGAAAGAATTACTACCAACGACATTATTCACTCGTAGAAAAACACATATTCAGCTTCCTTCCCTCAACTAAGGTGTACCAAATAGAAGATAAAAATACTAACATATGCGTTT
Source organism: Lycium barbarum (assembly GCF_019175385.1). NCBI lineage: Eukaryota > Viridiplantae > Streptophyta > Magnoliopsida > Solanales > Solanaceae > Lycium > Lycium barbarum. The sequence goes on from NC_083344.1 coordinate 121,980,137, forward strand.
ACAGACAGTTATCTCCTTGAATGCCTTCCTTGTCCTTTGTTATTTAGTTTGAGTAACGAGTTAATTATAAGAAACCTATATTAGAGAAATGTGATTTGCTATTCAGGAATAAAGCAACTGCATGCCTCGATCACCTTTATCTGTATGTCATGCCAAGTATTTCCTACAGTTCAGTCATTATATATTTTTTTTCAAATCCTTAGCTACTATGAGCTGGTTATGCATAGAGAAAAGCTCCAATGATAGATATATGCTCATGACTTCAAAAAGGAAACTTCTGGAAAAGAACATGGATCTCAGCACCTAAATGCTCCTGCTTAGGCAAAAAACAACTAAATTCATATGTTCAACTTTGTAAATTGGCTTAACTACTGAAGTAAATTAAATTTGGAGCGTAGCACTGGAAGGAAATCAAACCTGAGGTTTTAGGTCCCTATGGATTAGATTGTTTTCGCGAAGGATTTTTAGACCTGATGCTGTGGCACATATATGAATATGAATATTACCATGCGGAATTCATCTAGAAAAGAATATTCAGTCTAAAAGTGAAAAGAGGAAAATAGGAAAAAGAAAAATAGAAGCTTTAAACGAACCTAGCTGCTGCATGAAATGTTTTGCAGTTGCTTCTGGGATTCTCCATTGGCGTCGTTGTATGTACATTGAAAGATCACCTCCTTTGCAGTACTCCAAAACAATATATATCTTTCCCGGCTCCTACAACTCATGCACATGATGGTTCTTTTAGAGCAAAATCAAAAGAACAGATATGAAGGTCAAGGTCCAAATAAATATTCTGTTTCTCTTTTAAGCGATTATCAAATCAGTCAGACAATGCAACTCCAAATTGCAGATATACAGTGCCAAATTTACACTAAAATGTAGAAACACTGTACCATCCATACATAGCTAGGGATAACCGCTGAATTTTACCATTATCTAGAGTTTAAAAAGAAAAAGAGCACAGCAGTTCAAGTTTCCATTGAACTTCAAGAAGGCAAAGCTGCTCTTTACACTAGAGTTAAATCTCCCTATAATCAATCCTCATAATTACATATTACTAATAGCCTCTTTGGCCAAGCTTCTAGGACACCAAAAGTGCTTTTGAGTAGTAGCAGAAGAAACTGTTGCTACAAAAGTATTTTTTTTCCCCCAAAAGTACCTTTCTAACCTCGGCAAACACAAATTGTTGTTCTAATATTGGCAAACGTGATTTTTCAAATTAATTAGCCAAATACAAAAAAACACTTTTCAAAATAAATAGATTTTGAAGGTTTGACCAGATAGGCTATACATTAGTACTACTCCCTCCGCTTAAATTTGTTTGTCTTATTTTCCTTTTTCGTCCGTTCAAAAACAATAATACCTCTTTCCCTTTTTTACAACTCTTTAATTTCAACTTTTCACATAACATATTTAAGACCACAAAATTAAAGTGTATTTTGGTACATTCTGCATATCAAACAACAACAACATACCCAGTATATTCCCACATGGTGGAGTCCGGGGAGGGTAGAGTGTACGCTGACCTTACCCCTACCTACCTCAGGAGGTAGGAAGGCTGCCTCCGCTAGACCCTCGGCTCAAGAAAAGGTGACAAGACAATAATAATAATAGGCAGTAATAGCAACAAAGATAAATGACGTTAAAGAAAGAAAGAAACATACAGGCAACCTATATGAGAGATTTAAAAAAAAAAGGGGGGATGGGGGGGGGGGGGGGGGGGGAGTGAACAAAACATTCTGCATATCATTAATTTAAAAATGTTTTTTTTTTTACTTTCTTAAACTCCGTGTCAAATCAAAACAAAATAAGGAAGTATTTGTTTACAATTTCGGCAGCCACTATAGTTTGCAACAGCAAAATGCGAATTTGTACAAAAGTATGGAATATTAATTATTCTAAGATTTATTCAACCATACATATAGTTCACACATTGAAATTGAATTTAAGTTGAGTAGTGGAACCTCACCTCAATCATATCATGCAAGCGAATAATATTAGGATGACTAATCCTCTGTAAAATAACAATTTCAGATTTAAGACTCTCCTTAAGTTTACTATTAAGCCGATCAGTAACAATCTCCTTGATCGCCACTTGTGTACCATCGACCACGTGGCACGCTTTCCACACCGTTGAAAAAGAACCCGAGCCGATTTGCTTCTCAATCAAATAATTACCAACCACAAATTTAGCCATCCTAGCAAAAAATTCCAAACCTTAACAATTTTAAGTAGTCAAGATTGTGCTAATTGCAGAATTAAGGAAATTCAGGTTGTTTTTTTTTTTTTCTTTGTTGAATTTTGGTACGGTGGTGTACGGATATGGATTATGGAGATGATAATTTAGATTGTTAGTGAGGAAAGTATGGTGATGGGGACTGAATCTTAAAGATAATATAGAGATTGGAGAGAGATATCAAATGTACTTCATCTTATTTTATGATTCAGTTTCTGTGTTGGATTTTGGAAGTTTGATGTTCCACTTTTTTGGATGGTTGTTAGGCCCCGTTTGGACTTGGTTTCATATTTGAACATGTAATTTAAATATTTTAAGTTGTATTGTCTCTGATAGATATAAAAATCTCAAAAATTGTGAAAATTATTAAAACATTCTCAATTCTTATACAATCTTACCAAATGAGCAAGTCATAGTTCATAACAAAATTAATACGCTACTAGAAGATCTTTCTAAAAAATACAACATCAATTAATCAAACTTTAGTTCAATAAAAACGAAAATTTAACATGAATAATAATGTAACTGCTCTTTAATATAATTCTCCCACATAAATTAAAAGTTGGTAGACATAAATAAAGATTGGTGGAAGTTAATGAGATTGATAAATATTGATGGGGTAATCGTTAAAAATATCTACCAATTTATGGGTCTTTTTTACAAAATATAAACTTATGGGTTAAATTTTATATTTAAAAAAATTGAAACCATGAGTAAAAAAGCATGTCCAAACGCTGGTTTGGGGCCATGGTTAGAAAACGCATGACCAAACGCCTACTTAGTAGGCGTTTGGCCATCAATTTTCAAACCATGGCGTTTGGTCATCAATTTTCAGTCATGGTTTGAAACCATGGTTTGAACCCAAATCATCCAAAAAGCGTGGTTTGGGGTTTGAAACTATGTAAATACAAAATTTAACCCATAAGTTAATATTTTGTAAAAAAAAAAGACCCATAAGTTGGTAAATATTTTTAACAATTACCCCATCAATCATTTACCAATCTCATTAACTTCCACCAATCTTTATTTATGTTTACCAACCTTTAATTTATGTGGGAAGATTATATTAAATAGTAGTTACATTACTATTCATGTTAAATTTTCGATTTTATTGAAGTAAAGTTGGATTAATTGATGTTGTATTTTTTAGAAAAGTCTTCTAGTAGTGTACTAATTTTGTTATAAACTATGATTTGCTCATTTTGTAAGATTGTATAAGAATTGAGAATGTTTTGCTAGTTTTCACAATTTATGGGGTTTTTATATCTATAAAAGAAAATACAACTTAAAATATTCAAATTGTTTGTCCAAACATGATTTGAAATCATGGTTTGAAATCAGGTTTCAAACCATGATTTCAAACCATGTCCAAACGTGGCCTTAGTATTGTTTCATAATGTATTGCACTGTATTGTTTTGCTGAATATACAGTTTGGATAAACTTTTTCGGTACTCGTCGTTACATAATTGCTAGACAGTAATAATTTGAAGGATAAAACTACAAGAAAAGTAGGGTACAATATAGAGCCATCAAAGGTATAATAAGAGATAAAATATGATTATTGTTATAAACCATTTGTCAAGTTATATTTTGGATGTATTATTAATGATCATACAACTAGAAATGTATATTGTACCACTTGACTTAAAATGATAAATACAACTTGCACTTGCAAGTTGTATCTTAGTTGTAACAAGTTGTGTCCAAGTTGTAGAGCAACTTGTACAAGTTGTATATGATGTAGGTTTAGAGGAAAAACTCTTCTATAAATAGAGAGTTTTGTCTTTTCATTTGTAACACCAAGAAAAGTGATAATACAATTTCTCCCTTCTCTCTACAAAATTATTGCTTTGCTTCTTTTATTTATTTACAATTATAAAACTTTATAACACATTATCAGCACGAGACTCTGTCATCTCGAGTAAATACTTTGAAAGCCTCGAAGGTGCACTTCGTGAAGTTACACGAGTGCAAGGGTCATAAAGAAATTAAGTTGATGCTATGTTTGTCATGGGCGGAGATCTGTCATATTAGCATGTTATTCTAGAGAGGGAAACGTACGATTCCAAGGGTAAGTTTTTAAGTTGTCTACCCTTCATGAGGTATGTATCTTAAGTAAATTTTATTATACAGTGGCTAGAAGGAGTTCTATTCCTTTCTAGCATACTGTTTCCTTTCCATGTTAACAAAGTTACATGATCCCATTATTGGATGAAATTAAGCAAAGGATTCAAGGATCCTAACGTTTTTTCAACACTAATTATTTGGTAGAAATTTGAGTGGCAAAGCACTGCTTGCATGTATTTAATGATCGAAGGTAAGTGTCCTATTTGGCTACACTACCTACTAATGTTGTTTACAATGGCGGGATCCATCACATTGGTGGGATCCATCAATATGTGGCATACGGTCATTTCAGGGATATTTTGGATATCTCATGGTGTTCATGTTGGCTCCTAAAGTAGCAATTGCCTTGAAGCTAGGTATACTCTCAAAGATATGTTAGAGAAAAAATTTATATATTATATGTCTTGATTTGCTTCTGAAGTAGCAATATCATTAAAGAGGTTCGGAGCTATCACGATTTCATATGCTTAAGGCACGTTCAGATAATTATGTTTAATTACTGAAGAATGAAAACTTTTGATAAATGTTGTAACTATAGATTCATTCCCTGAAGTTAATATGATAGTATGTAGTAACGCCAATAAATATGAACGTGTATTTGTTTGTGAAAATATCACGACTTATCTCCAAAATAGTTAGAACAATTAAGGAGTAATATTCTGAATATTCTATGTGCTTTACTCCGGAAGTAATAAACTCAGAAATCTGCTCTCGAAGTAACAAACTCAGAAATTTGTTTCCGAAGTAATAGAACTTTGAACTCTACTCCTGCAGTAGTAGAACTCTGAAATCTACTCCCGAATTAGTAGAACTCTGAAATTTACTCTTGAAATAGTAAATATTTGAAATCTACTCCTGAAGTAGTAAGACTTTGAAATTTACTCTCGAAGTAGTAAACATTTAAACTTTACTCCAGAAGTGGTAAAACTTTAAACTTTACTCCTGAAGCAGAAAGAATTGATAAAAAATTTGAGAAATATTCTGAAGCAATATCTTCTTGTGCTTGAGGAAAATAACGAGTTATTGATGAACGTAGTACGTATAGCAAGCACATTTGAATAATCAGGATTCATTCCCCGAAGTGAATGAAGAAATACCACAACCTATCTCCGGGAGAGATAAAATACAAGGAATATACATTTTATTTGTGTGGTATGAAATTAAGATGTTGCAGCATGTACTTGTCGTACATAGAAACATCTTAATTAGTTTTATCCAAGTATCATTCTAAGGCAAAAGGGAACAGAGTAGAATGCTTTCTGCTATAACCACATTGATGCATTATTGTTAGTTGTTATTGATTTCCTTGAAGGAGATAAACATTAATGTATCTCTTCCTAAAGGATGTGGTTACTATGTGGTTGCGCTTTGATACAAAATAGTCAGATGTTAATGGCTAATGTCCTTGAAGGAGATATTCCATATACTAAAGTTTAGAGCTAAACGTTTACTTTTTGTAATTTATAGTTTAATTTTTTTAAAAAATTTCCATTTGATTATTGTTTTCTTTCATGACACCAGTAGTGTCTAACCAAATTTTCTTTCGTGATACCAGAAGTATCTAAAAAATATTTGGTACTAGAAACTAATGATCAAGGGCTCCAGAGGAGCTAATTGTTTATCTATAAGTATCATGACACCAGCAGCGTCCAAATAATATCTGATTATGATAAATAAATTAAAGTCTCTCGAAGAGGTTATATATGATAGCACCATTTATCTTAGATCGTAATTGTTACGATGGAAAATAAATTGTAGTAAACCTGAAGTTCACTAGCCAAAAAAAAATGTTTATCATATTGAGATTACAAGTGATTTGAAGATTGAATATCCCCAAGTTACGGGGTAAGAAATACGTATGTGATACGTTACCCCCAGCATGATAAGATCACATACTGCAATAAACCAAAAGTTTATTAATATAAAAGCTCATGGAATAGTAAATCAGAAGTTTACTAAAATAAATAGCAGTCGTCATGGTAAACTTGAAGTTTGCTGGTACGTATAATTTTTTAGTTGACCTAACCATTTTTGGTCGTCTCGATTTAAATCTGATGTGCTAATTGAGTATTCGAAATATATTGAAGAACTAGAAGATTCTTCACGAATTTGTTTGTGTTGCTTGTTCTCATGATAAGTTGATTACACCAGCTAATGTTGGGACTAAATCCCCGAAATCCTGAAAAATATAAAATGTGAATGTGGGCCCCTTCACCTGCAATATGATGTCTTAAATAGATGTATCTATTGGATGGTCATATGTAAGTTTATTGTCAATTGACAGTTTGATATTTACGAAGTTTCTTGCTCAAAATAATTGAGTTGGAAGCCCAATTTTCAGAATATATAATCAAGACAATTCATCTTGACAATGCTGGTTTATATCTAAGCTGGTTTGGCATTGGATGCCTCCATAATATAGCTAAACCATTGCTTATGAGAACAGAGCTCCAGATGTTGGTATGAGATATGATATATTGCATACAACGACACTTGTATGCTTCAGACCAATAATTTATGATAAATTCTCCCCTCATAATTGGTTCAGGGTCATGAATTAGATATTTACATCTTATAGCTTTTGATGTGTGTATATGATTAATGGATATACCATGATGCACACAGATGGATTTCCCAAAGAAAATGGGGATATATTTTTCTAACATTAGAGGGAGAGAAAATACAGATGAGAAATATGTTGTGAATTATCATCAGTATGATCCTCAGATAATTCAAGTCAAATGTTGGAAGCATTTCCTAACCTAACTATTTCATATTTCATCTACAAAATGCTCTCAATGTCCCTGAAGGACAAAGTCTACAACATGCATGGAGCATGGTAGACCAATCGGTTCCAAATATAATAATCCTTGAAAAAAAAAGGAGCAAATGATAAAAATGATAATAATAATAAGGAGGCAATGTGCTCTTGAAGAGCCTACTACATAGCACTTCATGAAACCTTATGGGAGGTTCAGATACTTGAAAATAATGAAGTGATGAGATCTCAGTAAGTTATGTCGAATTGGGAACCGATAAAATGATATCTCGTTGACGATATCTTTGATACAATATGGCACGCAATACTGTATAAGATTGTGAGGATCTGAGTTCTACGTCTCTTAAAGCATGCGGACGTAGAAATAATTACCAAGTGATATGATACATCTTGATAAGCGTAAACTTTATTGGACCTGCAGTCCAGACATTACAAGTTCTTAGGAAACTTGTCCATAATCCTTATATGGATTAAATCAGGTAAGGTGAATGTGATTTAATCACCTTAGTGAATATTTATTGACGAAGGGAACAAAGATGAACCTGTTTACCCTTGTCTCTTTATGATAATTAGAACCTTTCATATTATTGTGCAAGTTGTTTACCTGAATATTTCTAGAGCTCTTGAAGAGTTAATATTTCTAGAGCTCTTGAAGAGTTTCCGAAAGCAGTAGATTGTCTGCTAAAAGATGTTGAAATGAGAAAATTAGATTGGTCCTGAAGTATCATATATTTGTGTAATTGATGCATTTATTTGTCTTGCTATATGTAACTATGAGCATGATATAATCTCTCTCCTACATAGAGATATTGAAATAAGATCAATTGCATATTGCAAATGAAAGTCCCGACATGAATATGTTTATCCTAACAAATATTGTCAAGTGTTTTGGATATACAGGGCATTCATATGATTGACATAAGAGTTCGATCTAGATATGTTATCTATTTTCATGAAGGATTACTGTCATACCATGTTATTTTATTGATAGTCAAGTCATAGAAAGAGAACAACACTTTAAAAAGCAAGTCAAGAGTGTACTTGGCGTGACTGCAACAATACTATATGACGATGATACAACTCTATCTAAAGAATGAAGATGCAGATGATCAACCCGTTCGTCAAATGATCATTTGACAGATCTGATAAAAAAGGCTCTGCCAACCTCAAGATATGATAAGTTGGTATACAAGATCGGAGTACATCATCTTCAAGAATTATGTGATACTTTAATCATGGGGAGTTAAATACGCATTGTACTTTTTTTCCCTTAACCAAAGTTTTATCCCATTTGGGTTTTTCCTGGTAAGGTTTTTAATGAGGTAGCTCTCAAAGCGTATTACTAGATATGTGTGCTCTTTCTCCTTCACTGGGACTTTTTTCCCATAGGGTGTTTCCTAATAAGGTTTTAACGAGGCACATCATCTATCAATGGACATCCAAGGGGGAGTGTTGTAAATATTATTAATGGATATCCATTTAATAATATTTAACCAAGGTTTTGTCCCATTTGATTTTTCTAGTAAGGTTTTAACGAGGCGCATTATCTATTAATAAACATCCAAGGGGGAGTGTTATAAACCATTTGTCAAGTTGTATTTTGGATGTATTATTAATTATCATACAACTAGAAGTGTATATTGTACCACTTGACTTAAAGTGACAAATACAACTTGCACTTGCAAGTTGTATCTTAGTTGTACCAAGTTGTAGAGCAACTTGTACAAGTTGTATATGTTGTAGGTTTCGAGGCAAAACTCTTCTATAAATAGGGAGTTTTGTCTTCTCATTTGTAACACCAAGAAAAGTGATAATACAATCTCTCCCTCCTCTCTATAAAGTTATTGGTTTGCTTCTTTTATTTATTTACAATTATAAAGTTTTATAACAATTATTAGATAATAAGTAAAGACAAAATGAGAAAAAATTATTAAGGTAACAACGTAATAAAACCAAATCGGTTTTTACATAAACTGATACTTTTCATCGTTACGTAACTGTGAATTTAACGATATGATATAATAAAATTAAAATAACAATCAAAATTAACGATATCATATAATAAAATTAAAATAACAATCAAAATAAATATTGTATTTACACTATCTTCACAATACAAACGGTAACAACCATCGAAACAAGCTTTTAGTGTAGCGTGTCAGGGTGCGAGGTAAACATACTTGCTTGATTTTAACTTTTTAGATTCTTTATTGACGTAATTTTCTAGAACTAATTAACTCATAAAATAGGAGTAATATTTTCTTTGCCCCAATTATAAATATTTTTATGATTATAAATTATCTAAAGAATGAAATGAAAAATTCATAACTAAGTTATTTTTAAATAAAAATATAAACACTTTCCAAAACAAACTACCATAAGAACATATGTTGTGGTAGAATGAGTAGAGAATTTGAAAGTGAAAGAAGAGAGTTTTTGGTGAAGTTGAATTTACATGCTTAAATAATCTAATACATAATTTTACAACAATTAAATTGTTGTAGAAATTTTGAATTATGTTTCCTTCAACGGGATACATAACAAATTAATTAACGTTTATAACAAAATAGACTGAAAATTAAATTAGTATACACGTTTGACAAGTTCCCCGTCCCCACAATTTGAATTAGCTCATATCAAATAGTCGATTGAGCACTATTATCATGTCAATCATAGTTTAAAATTTCTATAATATAAAATTGCCCTGCATTCACGATGATAATGAAGAGTGTAGGGGTTGTTTGGTTAGAAGAGTTAGAATAGATAATTGAAGTATAAACTTGTGTATAAAATAATACATTGTTCGATATCAAGTATCTAGGGTTTGTAATATAGGGGGACGGGGAGATTGACGGTGATGTCACACATCGCATTGGAGCGGAGTGGGTGAAATGGAGGCTTGTCTCTGGGGTTTTGTGCGCTAAGAAGGTGTCGCCAAGGCTTAAAGGAAAGTTTTATAGAGCGGTTGTTAGACCAGCATTGTTGTATGGGGCAGTGTACTGGCCAGTCAAGAATGCCCACATCCAGAAGATGAAGGTAGCTGAGATGAGGATGCTCAGATGGATGTGTGGGCATACCTGGAGAGATTTGATTAGAAATGAAGTTATACGGAACAAAGTGGGAGTGGCATCAGTGGCAGACAAGATGAGGGAAGCGAGGCTGAAGTGGTTCGGGCATGTGAAAAGGAGGTGCGAGGATGCACCAGTAAGGAAGTGCGAGAGGTTGGAGGTAGGGATGGGCATGGTATTGTATTTGAAACTTCGGTTCGATAATTTCGATTTTCAGTATTTAAAAATACTATACCATTACCATACCAAATTACATCGGTATGGTTCGGTATTTTTAAGTTCGGTTTCGATATTTTGCGGTACGGTAATTTGTTAGCCATAGTTTGTTCGACAACGACTTACATATATACATATAATAAAATAAAGAATTAAGACTTCGGCTATTCAAGAAACGTCTTAATCATATTATACTTGTCACACCCCATTTTTACCCGCGGAGGTTAAAATTAGAAGTACGACATATTGGTGATTCCTGTTTTTTTTTTTTGTGTATGTTAAGGAGTCGCCACCTAATTATTTACGGTGAATTAGGACACCTAAAGTTTATTAAAGTTATTTTCTAAGTTAACTGTGTTTAAGGTCTGCGAAACTTAAGATTCTAGATAAGAGTTCAATTAGTCTAAAGGGAAGGTATTAGGCACCCTTTAAGACCCATTAACAATGGTTAACCGACCGGACTAAAATTTAATTGGCTAAGAGAAAATATAGTATCGTAAGAAAAGAAAATGTAGCTTTATAAATGTAGCTAAAATTATAGATAGACATGCAAGAATGCTATTTAAAATAGAACTCATGGAAAATAATAATTTGTATAAAAGAGTACTTTGAAATACAACTCATAAATGTTGTTAAAGTTTTAAATGAAAGTGTAATAGTGTTGTTTGAAATAATACTTGTAGAAAACACAATAATTTGCGTAAAAAAGAGTTTAGTTAAAATAAACTAAAACAAACAGAATATGTGATGTTCATATGTATTTGGAGAAAAGTGAGCTATGCTGACTCACAAATTAAAAAAAAAAAAAGTTTTTGTAAGATTAATGTTGAATAAATTTTGAAGGCTTCATATAAAGACTAGTAGTTTAATGGATATATTGTGCTAAGTTTGTTTCAAACAATTATGTATTTCAAGTGTTGGAAAGGAATTAAAGTGAAAACACTATCCGTTAAAACTAATTGCCTTTTATTTCTTAGACTAAGTTAACGTTAGTGTAAGATTTGTTACGCTTTAAACTGCTAAGATAGTAAGAGTGGATCCTGATTCTTTTAGCTTGAAAATATGTAGGCATACCATTTTGGAAAAAAAAAAATGGATTACTCCAAGTAAATATTATAGATACTATAAATAATTTAGAAAATAGAGGTGAATATAATTTGTGAAATTAACTACCCATTACTGAACTAAAAACCCTTAATCCCATTAAGGTTTATCTAAATTGACAAAACAAAAGAAAATGTTAGTCATACCACACACATTAAATGCACAAAAAATAAAAATACAAGAATAGGTATATGTAAATGGGCTCAACCCATTAAAGAATGCTGATGTCTACTATTGTTGGGCTTCGGCCCAGCAGATTTTATTCATATGTTGATGTGGGATGTCTCTATCTGTTGGGCTTTGGCCCAGATATTTTTTTTTCTTGATTGGCTGCGGATTGGGATGATAGGGAGAGAATTTCATGTTGGGCTTTTAGCCCGAAGCCGAATGCGGGAGATGACGAGTCGTTTGGACTCGTATGCGAGATATCATGCAAAAAAAAATGAAAGGAAAAGGATTAGTATCTACTCAACGGATAAGATTAAACATGAAAAATATAAATCAAAAAAAAAAAACAAATCAGTGGATTATGTATATAATATGTCTATTCAAAGTGTATCTCATGTATACATATCTATGAAGATGTATAGGCTAAAGTATACCTGTCATGTACACACATATATAATCGATACAAGTATACTTAGCATATAAAGATGAATAGATGCAGATATATAATATGCTCAACAAAGCACAATATGAGTTGCATGAGAGTGTAGAATGTGAAAACAGATGGTGCCGATAAAGAGAAAAACAATTTTGTTCCAGTTTGGTGAAAATTCATGATCCCAGAATGTCAATGAGAATCGCATTGTGTACAGAAAGAGAAGACGTTAATATGCGTTCAAATTATATGGGGGCAGCAACATATACCAAACAGGATGGCTATTTTAAACATAGGTATAGCAGGGATTATGTTCAAGACATGTTTATTTTCACATAAACATGTTAATCAGACTAAAAATGGAACTAGGCCTGATACATGGTTGCTAATAGGATTGTTCGTAGAACAGAAACCATAGACTAAATCAAATCAGTAAACAATACCGACACATCATACAACCGTTTCATCGTATCTAAACCAAGCGGATTATATTTATACCCTGGCATATTATTTGAACAAATAGAGTAAAAGAGAGACAATACCGATCTGTCTTAACCTTATACACGATATACCTAAGATATACACACCAAGGTGTGTATATAAGAGGTATATCGCATGTATACCCACGGTATATCCTATGTATATTCGACTCTAAATAGGTTTTAAATCCTGAAACTCAGTCTAAACATCCAAGCTACAGTATATGTCTTTCAAATTCGTCTATTAGCAATTGTTATTCTATCCTAACAGCTCCCAAACGTCAAACAAACAATGTGACGACAAAGAAACTACATAACTAGCAAAATAGCAGAATCAACTAAAATTTAACTCAAGCAGGAACCAAAGGCTAGAAGCGATAAATGTATCGAGGTTTACCTTTTGTGTGTGCAGTGAACTGAGCGTCGAAGCCTCGAATCTACCCTCTCGTATGGACAGATTCAAAGCTCGAATCGAAAGTTAAAATGTCTTTGTTGTAATTAAAGTTCTTTTGCCGAGCAGCGACGAAAGTTAATTGAATTGTGAAAACTTAATTTTTTGTCACAAATCTTATGTTTTCAACAAAAGGTGTTTTTTTTTTCTTCTGATTTTAAACAAAATCAGGACCAGGATAAAAGAAACTTTAGGCTCGGTGACAAAATACTCCGTATACAATAATCTCCCCAATCAGTGTTCAATCCCTCCTTTCGGTTGAATTTCAAGAAATGTTTCCCCAAAAAAATAATAATAATGAAGGCTGTTCTTTTTCTGGGGAAATTGAAGGCGATTAAAACCTGTGTTTGTAGGGGGATTTTTGGGAATTTCAGATCGTGTTCAATCTGTTTTGAGGGGGATTTTTCGGTCTGTTTTTTCTCTTTTCTTTCGCCACTGCCCGATCTTGTTTTGTTAGGTTTTTTTTTTTTGCTCATCCAAATCCCTCCCCCAAAGAAGGTAGAAACGTCCTCTTTTTATGGGGAAATTTGAGGAGAGAGAGGAGCGGGTGAGGAGCAGAAAGAGAGACGTTGGGGAGGCAAACGGTAGTGGTGGTCATGATGAAAAGGAAAAAGAGAAAGAGAGGTAGGGTAGAGGAGCATGAGTGGAATGCATAAAAATAAAAAGAAGAAGCGTGCATTAAAAAAAAAAGAAGCGTGCGCAGTAAAAAAAAAAGGGAAGAATGGAATTCAGACGAATATGCAAATGCAAAGTTTTTTTTTTTTTCTTCTTTCTTTCTTTTGGGGTAGATAGCTATTATCAAGAATTTACCCCTTGTAAAATAATATTTTGATGAAATAAAAATTATAATACGTTGTTTTAAAATACGAGCGTCAAAATGAGTCCAACATTGATATACTTCCGAGCAATTGCTTATGAGGTGAAAATTGTTGATTCTTCCACCTCTATTTAATTATTCTTGGATTTCTAATTTAATAACTAGTACAATATATACTATGTGAAGATGATTAATAATTAATATGCAGAAAAATAAAGATTTCACAAAGTGGTGTCTTGTAATTAATTTAACGATTCCAAACCCGAAAATGAAACGATGACAAACATTTAAAATTTGTGATAAAGTAATGCTCATAATGTTGAAAATAAAAGTAGTGATATTAATAGTAGTGGCAATAAAATATTGTGAAAAATAAAGTGTTTAGCTCGTCATAAAATTTAGAAGCCCGAGTAAATTAAATAAAGGAGGGACAAAATTGGGTGTCAACAGATGCCCCTCTTCGACCGGAGGTGATGTAAGAATCTTCGGGCGAAGAAGTTGACGTAATAGCCAATTTTGTTTGGACCGACGAATATGAGTTTGTAAGAAAGTACGGTGTAGGAAAATTGATGGAAAATATTATGGGGACCGAAGGAATTATGGAAAATTATGGCCGAATCTCAGTTTCGAGTTGCCTACATATCTCGGGCTGCACGAGAATCAGGCCATGTGTAGTTCGAAAGTTTTTGAGGGTTCGTAATCTTGTGGAGATTGTAGACAGGTGACGCGAACGTTCAAGAATGTAACATATGCTTGTAGCCTCCTAATTATAAATGTGGCGGGCAATACACCCTTGAGTAGGACTCTACTAAGCACGATGCGTATTCTTCAAAGATGCCCCAGTGTTGAGTTATGGAGACACTGGGGTGTAGAAAGGAATATGAGATTGTAGAAAGAGTTGATTGAAATACAGTTTTGGTGGGGAATATGAAAGAGAAATTGACTTATGTATCACGTGTTTGTGGACATAGGCGGAATTGAGTTCGAGAGTAGATTCGTGACCTTTGCTTGTGAGTTTGGTAATCCTCTTTAGCAAATTTGCCCCAGTTCACTGCGTAAGATAAAGTTCCACGTTGTGTTGCACCCCTGCAGGTTGTGTTTTCTGCCAAAACTGAAATTCATGTCAAAATTAGTAATAGAGTTGAAAGTGTAAAATTGTAAAGAGTGTAAAATGATAGTAAATATGAGTGTGGGAATGAAAGTGAAGTCGTGCGGCTAATGTTGTCTCTGATTGTCTTCAGGGACTTGAATGAATGCGTGATGCGTATGCTGGGGATGTGATAATATTTCCAATTGCATTTGGAGATGATAGTGATAAGGTCTCCGGCTGTCTTCCGGGACTCGATGATAAATGATATCTGCGAATTTTAAGGTAAATTCATTAAAGTGGTAAGGTAGATGGTGAAATAAAGGAATGAAGTAAGGAGTAAAATAAGTGTGTAGCCGTTTGGCTTATGCAGGTGAGGCCGTGTAGCCGGGTGATGTCTCCGATGGTTGTCGGGACTCAATGATATGCTGATGAGGCTGTATAGCCAAACGATGTCTCCGGTTGTCTTCGGAGGCTCAATGATAATTTCTGTAAAGTTCAGGGTAAAATTGTTAAAGTTGGTAAAGTAAATGATAAAGTAGAGAGTAAAGTCAAAGTGTAGCCGTCTGGCTTATGCGTATGAGGCCGTGTGGCCATGCGATGTCTCTGGTTGTCTTCAGAGATTTGATGATGATTCCCGTAAAGTCCAGGATAAAGTTGTAAAATGGATGATGTCTCCGGTTGTCTTCGGAGGCTCCAATGATAATTCCTGTAAAGTTCAAGGTAAAGTTGTTAAAGTTGGTAAAGTAAATGATAAAGTAGAGAGTAAAGTCGTAGTGTAGCCGTCTGGCTTATGCATATGAGGCTGTATAGCCGAATGATGCCCCCGGTTGTCTTCGGGGACTTGATGTTGTGTCTCCGGTTGTCTTCGGGGACTCAATGATAATTCCTGTAAAGTTCAGGGTAAAGTTGTTAAAAAATAGAGGGTAAAGTCATAGTGTAGCCGTCCGGCTTGTGCGTATGAGGCCGTATAGCCATGTGACGTCTCCGGTTGTCTTCGGAGATTTGATGATAAATCCCTCCGGTTGTCTTCGGAGACTTAATGTTGATTCTTGTAAAGTTCAGGCAAAATGGTTAAAACAGATAAAGAAGGTAATAAAGTATGTAGTAAAGTGATAGCATAGCCGTTTGGCTGATGAAGTCGACGCTATCGCAACAGGCTGAATTAATGACGCGTAATCCTGATTTGATTCGTCTTTAACCTACAAAACAGGTATATTCGTTAATGAAGTCATAAAGTTGTTCTGATAAAACAGAATTAAAGATAGAGTTTAGAAATAAAGCCGTTTGGCTTTTGAGGCGAGGCCATATTGAGCCAGATGATGCTTTTCGGTCGTGATAGACTTGACTGTTGATCTCGCGGTCTTTTAATTCCTGCACTCAAAGAAAAATTCTTAGTTTGGGAGGGGGAAGTTGATTCGTGTTGGCTCGAAGCTTGACGTTGTTGGCGTTCCATTCGTCTTGTTTGTTTGATCTTGTGATCTCCGTTCAAGCCTCGGTAGGTGAACAGTAGTGAAACAATTGCGAGAAAGTATTTGATTTGAAAGGTAGATATGTAGGTATATGTATAAGGAAATGTGACTATATGTATATATAGGTTGTGAAATATGTATATGTGAATGTATGTATGTAAGGAAAGATATATATGTAAACGTATACATATGTAAGTTGTAAAATATTCTGCCAACTTTAGATTGTGACGCTTCTAAAGTAATTGGTCTATAATACTTCCTGTCTGATAGCCTTAATCTTGTCGATGTCCAACCGTTCTTTCGTCTATATCCTTTCCAAAATATGCCCCAGTTTTGGGTTCAGAAGGGTGTGCTAAATTTATGTTGTGGTGTGACCGAACCTTATATAGGTTGCCTACGTATCCGCCAAGGAATCAGGTCAGAACGTAGTTCGTAAGATACATAAAGTGGTCTGAGTTTTCTAATAAAGGGACCGAACCCGATATGGATTGCCTACGTATCCCTCCAAGGGAATCAGGTCGGCGTAGTTCTGTTATATAAGTGGTAAAAGGTTTGTTGGATTTTTATCTAGGTGTGACGGATCTGTATGTTGATGGTCTACGAATCCCACCGAGGGAATTAAGCCATGTGTTGTTCTCTTTGTGTAAGGACTTTGGATTTTCTGTTATAGCGCAACCGAACCCTATGTGGGTTGCCTACGTATCGCCCAAGGGAATCAGGTCAGCGTAGTTCGTACGCAAATGGGAAAAAATTCTAACCTAGTATGACCGAGTCCCTATGTGGGCTGCCTACGTATCCGCCGAGGAATCAGGTCAAGCGTAGTTCGCAACTAAAGGAAAGGGTGCGAACTAGGTTGTCTAACCTAATGTCGTACTTTGATTTCTTCTTGAATTGCTAGCTTTTAGGCTTATGTTATCACCTATCGGCTATTTCAATTCTTGTGAGTGGAATCTTGTCTTGTCCCCTAGTTTCTTTGTTACTCTCTCGGGATGTATGTTGTCTATTCGTTCATTTCATGTCACAATCGTAGAGTTGACAGTTTTGATAAATAAAGTAGGAAATAGACGATTAAGGAAAATCAGAAATGCATTCATAGTTTTTGCAATTCAAGCTTCCATAAGGTGAAGCAAAACAAACAAAATTTTGGGTACGGTTCAAGCATCAATAAAAGAAAACAAGTTCACTACATGTTCATGCTACCAAGGCTCCCGACAGATCGAGGACGGAGTACAAGTCCAATTCTTCAGAGTCTTTCCTGGTTCGGCGCCCCATATTGTCAGTGCCTTGGTGTTGCGAGTAGTTGTATTGGATTGTTCCCACGGGAGCGACAAAGTTGATGATCTGACCCTTTCCACACTGGACTCCTTCAAATCTTGGCATCTCCGTGAGCAGGCAAAGGATTGTTGACCACATTGGGCTTAGCTTCAGCGAGCTGAATTACTCCTTCCTTAATCAGGGCTTCGATTTTGTTTTTAAGCCCATAGCAATCTTCAGTGGCGTGCCCAACAACTCCAGAGTGGTATGCACAGTGTTTGGAACCATTAAACCATTTGGGATAGGCTCAGGAATTTTTCCTTCAATCGGTTGTATTATGCCGGCTGCTTTCATTCTTTCGAACAATTGAGCCAAGGGTTCAGCGATCTGAGTGTAATTACGGGTGTTTTTGGTGTCAGGGTTTGGACGGGCTCTAGGTATAGTATGTGGTCGATTTTGGTAAGTTGGAGCTTGGTTGGGTTGATACGGGCGTGGGTTTTGATGTGGAGGTGCTCGGGGTTGGTAGTAGTTAGCTTAGGCGTTGTAGACAGGGTAAGGAGATAGTGGAGCTTGGTAGGGTTCAGGGTAGTGGTAAGGGTAGAAAGGTTGTTGTGGGTGGTTAAAGTATGGAATGGCTTGGCTCGGCTCATGCCCT
The DNA here is from genome assembly GCF_019175385.1 of Lycium barbarum. NCBI lineage: Eukaryota > Viridiplantae > Streptophyta > Magnoliopsida > Solanales > Solanaceae > Lycium > Lycium barbarum. The sequence goes on from NC_083344.1 coordinate 121,998,484, forward strand.
CAGACGTTCATGACTGCAGCGACATCCTCCTTCTTCTTTTTAACCACGTTGATAGAACCAGATTGAATAGCTTTGTTTATCGCTTGTAAAGCAATAAGATCCTGAATTTTCCCTGATTTGATTCCTTCTTCTAAGGCTTCTCCCATTCGAACAACTTCTGTGAATTTTTGTCCCATCATACCTATCATTTTCTCGTAAAATATGCCAGTCTGGCATTCAATGAAGGTAGCGGTCATTTCTCTATCATTCATTGGAGGTTGAACCCTAGCCGTTTCTGACCTCCAACGTAACGCATACTCGCGGAATGTCTCAGCTGATTTCTTGGTTAACTTAGTCATGTAGACTCTATCTGGCGTGATATCGGTGTTAAAACTGAATCTGTCCATAAAGTCTTGGGCCATGTCACTCCAACCACGCCATTTACGGACGTCCTGTTGTGTATACCAAGTAAGTGTTTCGCCAGATAAGCTTCTTATGAAGAGCTTCATCCTTATGTTCTGGTCCCTGCCCACTCCAACTAGTTTGTCGCAATAAGCCCTTAAGTGTGTATGAGGGTCGCCTGCTCCATTGAATGTATCAAATTTCGGTGGTTTGTAGCCTACGGGTAAATCGACATCAGGTTGAACACAGAGATCTTCGTATTCTACACTCTTAGTTCCCCTAGCCACTTGAAGGTTTCTCATTGCTTCTTTGAGACTGTGGATCTCTTTTAGCAATATGTTATCTGCCCCTGCCTTTGCATCCTTTTCCATTTCTTCGTATTGATCTACCTCGGGTTGGAACCTGACCGTCACTGGGTTGGTAAAGGCTTGTGTTTCTGTGGCATATACCGGAGGAACATATTGTGCATTTGGGGTGACAAAATGTGCCCCGTGCATATGCTGGGTTGGATAAGTTTGGACGATAGGGGTGTTTTGGACAAGAGGTGGTGTGTTATAATTGGTGTTTATAGGTGGTTGATTTGGTGGGTTTAGAGGAGTGGTCGTGGGTAGTGGATTAGTGTTGGCGGGTAAAGGAATGTAAGGTGTATGACCTAGTGATTGATTTGGTGGGTTGATAGGTGGTGGATTAGGAGTAGCATAAGTAGTGTAGGTGGGTGGTTGACTTTGTGGAGGAGTATAGTTAGTGTAGGTGGGTGGTTGACTTTGTGGAGGAGTATAGTTAGTGTAGGTGGTTGGTTGACTTTGTGGGGGAGTATAGATGGATGTTGGATTTGGTGGATTTGCGGGGGTGATCGGAGGCAAGTTGTTGTTGGTAGGTGCATTATTTTGGGGAGGGAAATGCTCAGGAACTGGGGATTCGAGTGATGGGAAACGAGGTGGTTCTGGTGCAGTATTGCTAGGTTCAGAAGGTGAATTTTGGAGTGTGATGGATAAATTGGTCAAGTCCCTAATCCGGTTTAGTTCTCCACGTAGATTCTCAATTTCTTGAGTCAGGCGGGTGATATGTTCATCCCGTTGAATAGCAGTTCCGTGTTCGGAAGTCTCGGGCGGATCGCTAGAGATCACGATGTTTTCTACACCAGTCGGAATAGATGCGGCCGGATCAGACATAGTAATTTCGTTTCCTTGGACAACCCAACTACGTTCAGGTAACGATGACGTCTTTGACCTTGTGATGTAAGGATGGTCGGCCATTGAGTGTCAACACGAATCAACTCTCTGTTTGGGAATAAGATAATATAGACATACAGTATAAACGATGTTAATCTCATGAACATATCTAGGTAAAGTCATGGTCACGTAAAGTCGAGTAAGGCATGTAGCAAATAATTCATCAAATAGAGTCAAACAAATTGTCAAACAGATGTAAACGATGATATTAAAAAAAAAATAACGCGTCCTAATATGCATTTAACCTCTTTGTGCCAGAGGTGGGCCTAACGTTGTTTGAAGGGTAAAGTGTGCCATAATATGTCATCCTGTTGCTTTGATTAATTAAACAGATTCTATTTCCCCAAAATAAAGTACAAAATTGTGCAACCTTCATTACATATCAAATGAATACAACATGAAGTGTTTCCTAATCTAAGTAAAGTAAATACAATTTCCTATGTCTAACTTCTAGCTCCGTTTTTGATGTCCTTGATCTTCGTCATTTGTTGTACTCCAATGCAAATCCATACCTGTCATAGAAACGTTAGTCATCCCCTCCCTCCTAAAGTTTAATTAATTAGAGCAAATAGTCAATATTTAGGCACAGTTATCCTTCAAATATGCACATAAGTATGATTGGTGTCACTCGGGGTCGTGAACCCGCTTGAACATTTGGGTAAAGTCATCTAATGGGCTTAATACACCAAGGGTATTAAACCTCTTAGGATATGAAATGTATGCTCTTATAAAGTGTGTTGGTTTAGCTCTATCTTAGGTTGACTAGGAGTGGGTTCACTAGACGCAAGGTTCCCGAGCGGACAACTCGAGTGAGAAGGCTACGCGGTCCCCGTTACTCGGGCACCCCGCGCATACGCCAACTCTCCTAAAATTTGAATTCTACGAAAGAAATTTGCGGGTGCGCAAAACACACCTCGCGTGTACGTGTGATAGTGTGAGTTTCCAGAAGTGGAAGAAATATGAACGGAATGACAATTTATCAAAGCAGTAACACATAAACGGTTTATATCAAAACAAACAGCATATATCAAACAAACAATTAATAGCATGTAAAAAATAGTTAACAAGTAAATAAAGTGCTTTCAAATAAGCACACAAAGCCTATTTAAACTAAGTCCGTTATGGTTAGAACCTAAGTGAGTCCCCAGCGGAGTCGCCAAGCTGTCACACCCCATTTTTACCCGCGGAGGTTAAAATTAGAAGTACGACATATTGGTGATTCCTGTTTTTTTTTTGTGTATGTTAAGGAGTCGCCACCTAATTATTTACGGTGAATTAGGACACCTAAAGTTTATTAAAGTTATTTTCTAAGTTAACTGTGTTTAAGGTCTGCGAAACTTAAGATTCTAGATAAGAGTTCAATTAGTCTAAAGGGAAGGTATTAGGCACCCTTTAAGACCCATTAACAATGGTTAACCGACCGGACTAAAATTTAATTGGCTTAGAGAAAATATAGTATCGTAAGAAAAGAAAATGTAGCTTTATAAATGTAGCTAAAATTATAGATAGACATGCAAGAATGCTATTTAAAATAGAACTCATGGAAAATAATAATTTGTATAAAAGAGTACTTTGAAATACAACTCATAAATGTTGTTAAAGTTTTAAATGAAAGTGTAATAGTGTTGTTTGAAATAATACTTGTAGAAAAAACACAATAATTTGCGTAAAAAAGAGTTTAGTTAAAATAAACTAAAACAAACAGAATATGTGATGTTCATATGTATTTGGAGAAAAGTGAGCTATGCTGACTCACAAATTAAAAAAAAAAAAAGTTTTTGTAAGATTAATGTTGAATAAATTTTGAAGGCTTCATATAAAGACTAGTAGTTTAATGGATATATTGTGCTAAGTTTGTTTCAAACAATTATGTATTTCAAGTGTTGGAAAGGAATTAAAGTGAAAACACTATCCGTTAAAACTAATTGGCCTTTTATTTCTTAGACTAAGTTAACGTTAGTGTAAGATTTGTTACGCTTTAAACTTCTAAGATAGTAAGAGTGGATCCTGATTCTTTTAGCTTGAAAATATGTAGGCATACCATTTTGAAAAAAAAAAATGGATTACTCCAAGTAAATATTATAGATACTATAAATAATTTAGAAAATAGAGGTGAATGTAATTTGTGAAATTAACTACCCATTACTGAACTAAAAACCCTTAATCCCATTAAGGTTTATCTAAATTGACAAAACAAAAGAAAATGTTAGTCATACCACACACATTAAATGCACAAAAAATAAAAATACAAGAATAGGTATATGTAAATGGGCTCAACCCATTAAAGAATGCTGATGTCTACTATTGTTGGGCTTCGGCCCAGCAGATTTTATTCATATGTTGATGTGGGATGTCTCTATCTGTTGGGCTTTGGCCCAGATATTTTTTTTTCTTGATTGGCTGCGGATTGGGATGATAGGGAGAGAATTTCATGTTGGGCTTTTAGCCCGAAGCCGAATGCGGGAGATGACGAGTCGTTTGGACTCGTATGCGAGATATCATGCAAAAAAAAATGAAAGGAAAAGGATTAGTATCTACTCAACGGATAAGATTAAACATGAAAAATATAAATAAATAAAAAAAAACAAATCAGTGGATTATGTATATAATATGTCTATTCAAAGTGTATCTCATGTATACATATCTATGAAGATGTATAGGCTAAAGTATACCTGTCATGTACACACATATATAATCGATACAAGTATACTTAGCATATAAAGATGAATAGATGCAGATATATAATATGCTCAACAAAGCACAATATGAGTTGCATGAGAGTGTAGAATGTGAAAACAGATGGTGCCGATAAAGAGAAAAACAATTTTGTTCCAGTTTGGTGAAAATTCATGATCCCAGAATGTCAATGAGAATCGCATTGTGTACAGAAAGAGAAGACGTTAATATGCGTTCAAATTATATGGGGGCAGCAACATATACCAAACAGGATGGCTATTTTAAACATAGGTATAGCAGGGATTATGTTCAAGACATGTTTATTTTCACATAAACATGTTAATCAGACTAAAAATGGAACTAGGCCTGATACATGGTTGCTAATAGGATTGTTCGTAGAACAGAAACCATAGACTAAATCAAATCAGTAAACAATACCGACACATCATACAACCGTTTCATCGTATCTAAACCAAGCGGATTATATTTATACCCGGGCATATTATTTGAACAAATAGAGTAAAAGAGAGACAATACCGATCTGTCTTAACCTTATACACGATATACCTAAGATATACACACCAAGGTGTGTATATAAGAGGTATATCGCATGTATACCCACGGTATATCCTATGTATATTCGACTCTAAATAGGTTTTAAATCCTGAAACTCAGTCTAAACATCCAAGCTACAGTATATGTCTTTCAAATTCGTCTATTAGCAATTGTTATTCTATCCTAACAGCTCCCAAACGTCAAACAAACAATGTGACGACAAAGAAACTACATAACTAGCAAAATAGCAGAATCAACTAAAATTTAACTCAAGCAGGAACCAAAGGCTAGAAGCGATAAATGTATCGAGGTTTACCTTTTGTGTGTGCAGTGAACTGAGCGTCGAAGCCTCGAATCTACCCTCTCGTATGGACAGATTCAAAGCTCGAATCGAAAGTTAAAATGTCTTTGTTGTAATTAAAGTTCTTTTGCCGAGCAGCGACAAAAGTTAATTGAATTGTGAAAACTTAATTTTTTGTCACAAATCTTATGTTTTCAACAAAAGGTGTTTTTTTTTTCTTCTGATTTTAAAAAAAATCAGGACCAGGATAAAAGAAACTTGAGGCTCGGTGACAAAATACTCTGTATACAATAATCTCCCCAATCAGTGTTCAATCCCTCCTTTCGGTTGAATTTCAAGAAATGTTTCCCCAAAAAAATAATAATAATGAAGGCTGTTCTTTTTCTGGGGAAATTGAAGGCGATTAAAACCTGTGTTTGTAGGGGGATTTTTGGGAATTTCAGATCGTGTTCAATCTGTTTTGAGGGGGATTTTTCGGTCTGTTTTTTCTCTTTTCTTTCGCCACTGCCCGATCTTGTTTTGTTAGGTTTTTTTTTTTGCTCATCCAAATCCCTCCCCCAAAGAAGGTAGAAACGTCCTCTTTTTATGGGGAAATTTGAGGAGAGAGAGGAGCGGGTGAGGAGCAGAAAGAGAGACGTTAGGGAGGCAAACGGTAGTGGTGGTCATGATGAAAAGGAAAAAGAGAAAGAGAGGTAGGGTAGAGGAGCATGAGTGGAATGCATAAAAATAAAAAGAAGAAGCGTGCATTAAAAAAAAAGGAAGCGTGCGCAGTAAAAAAAAAAGGGAAGAATGGAATTCAGACGAATATGCAAATGCAAAGTTTTTTTTTTTTTTCTTCTTTCTTTCTTTTGGGGTAGATAGCTATTATCAAGAATTTACCTCTTGTAAAATAATATTTTGATGAAATAAAAATTATAATACGTTGTTTTAAAATACGAACTTCAAAATGAGTCCAACATTGATATACTTCCGAGCAATTGCTTATGAGGTGAAAATTGTTGATTCTTCCACCTCTATTTAATTATTCTTGGATTTCTAATTTAATAACTAGTACAATATATACTATGTGAAGATGATTAATAATTAATATGCAGAAAAATAAAGATTTCACAAAGTGGTGTCTTGTAATTTATTTAACGATTCCAAACCCGAAAATGAAACGATGACGAACATTTAAAATTTGTGATAAAGTAATGCTCATAATGTTGAAAATAAAAGTAGTGATATTAATAGTAGTGGCAATAAAATATTGTGAAAAATAAAGTGTTTAGCTCGTCATAAAATTTAGAAGCCCGAGTAAATTAAATAAAGGAGGGACAAAATTGGGTGTCAACAATACTAACACCTTACACATGAAAAAATATTCAAAAGAAGGTACAAGCAATGCACTTCGTTAATCAATTACACAAAAAGAGCATTTCAACCAAGATATATATACTTCGGTACACAAAAAGGGCATTTCAGTCAATTATATCATACAAACATCTTACACATATGCAAATATTTAAAAGAAACTACAAGCAATTTCAACGTCTAAACAATTAGTTTGTACTAATACTAATTATATATTTGTTAATACTAATACTAATTATATATATATATATATATATATATATATATATATATATATATATATATAATTGTATATTTATATGGAATACTTCGGTATGGCATTCGGTATTTTGGTATTTTCTTTATCAATATCGAATACCGTACCAAATACCAAACGTTTCAAAAATATATACCAAATACCATACCACATACGGTAATACCGAAACCGCGGTATCACAAATTTCGGTTTCGGTATGGTAATCGGTATATACCGTACCATGCCCACCCCTAGTTGGAGGTAGCAGGAGTTAGGAGAGGTAGAGGTAGGCCGAAGAAGAACTGGGGGGAGGTGATTAGACAGGATATGACACAACTTCAGTTGACTGAGGACATGACCCAAGATAAGAAGGTATGAAGGTCGAAGATTAGGAGTAGAAGGTTAGAAGGCAGCTAAGTTTTGTTGACTTCTGTGTGTGGGGAGAGGGGGCGGGTCTCCTCCTCTTCTCTTTTCCTTTTAGTAGTAATATATCAGTATCCCGCAATCTCTTATTCTTGGATGTGCATTACTAGCTGGTGCCATATTTTTTTTTTCTGTAGCTTGTTATTTTGCTGTCTCTTTCTGATATTATTGTGTCGGGTACTTTTTCTGAGTTGAGGGTCTACCGGAAACAACCTCTCTATCTCACAAAGGTAGAGGTAAGGTCTGCGTACATGCTACCTTCCCTAGAGCCCACTTGTGAGATCATACTGGTTTGTTGTTGTTGCTGCTTGTAATACATTGTTCGGGAATAAGAAAATATAATCATTTAAGTAATCAGATACAGCATGAGCGTCTGGGTGGTGTAGTCGGTTATCACGCTAGTCTCACACACTAGAGGTCCCCGGTTCGAACCCGGGCTCAGACATTTTTTTTTTATTTCCTTCGCTCCACTTCCTTGTTACCCAAAATCACACCATACACCTTTTACTTTCCTCTCAATCATTCCACTTGACGTACACCCTCTTTGTCACCGCCCTCAAAAAGATTCGAACCACTGGAATTTCCAGAAGCTTCCAAACTTCAATTCTAGGGTCTGGCCTAATATGGATTGGGGAAATGTGAGTACAGAGGATCTAATTGAGGCTCTACGAGAAGTAGAATGGTCATCTCCACCACGTCCACTTTCTGAGTTTTTCTCTAGGTTTACTTTCCCAAGATCTTATTCCAAATGGAACAGTCGCCTCAAGTGTAATCTCTACTAGTACGTTTTTCTTAATTTCACTCTCCAATTTACCTTTTAAACCAGCTTGCAATAATTTACAAAGAATTTTTCCAGGCTGGTGGAATTTCTTTCTATAGCAATTAATTTTGGGGAAATTTTTCAAAAATATACAGTTTTTGAAAATTATTACGCAACATAGCCCGATATAGTCCATTTAGATTTCCACTTTTTACTTGTCTAGGAAAGCATTTATCAGTTCATACCTATTTTACCCTTATTATTAGTTATTGAGTTGAAAACTTGAAGAATCGCTAGTGGCTGCACAACTTTTAAAGTATATTGATTGATTTTAACCATTAGATAATAAATAGGGATGATATAGTAAAATTGTCATTCTATTAGATGAACTAGTAATAATTAGGTGTGTCAAGTCAATACATGACAACTAAAAATGGACGGAGAGAGTACAGCATTATACCTGGGGGAAAGCATTATACATAATGTATTAACCTTGTATAATAGTGTATAAGAGTTGTTTATACACAAATATGAGCTGAATTGGGTAACAAACTCAAAGTATGGGCTACGTAGTGTAAATATTTTCAAAAATAGACATAGAGTGTGATTTTCCCTTAAATTTTGAATGCGCGAAATAGAAGTAACAGGTTTTCGCATGCTTGTTGAAAAAACTGCAAATTTAATGGATGAAAGTCTTTATCTTTTTTGATAAGAAGCTTTAGGGAGTCAAGTTTTTCTGAATTGCTTTTCAAAATGTTTTTATTCTTTTTGCAGTTACAGGACGAATTACTTTATTATGATTGTGGCTATTCTTGGTAAGGAAAATTTATTGAGTTATATATATGATTTTCTAGCAATACAGTGTTTATTTGGAACTCACAAGTACATTTATGTGCATTTTGTATTGCAGCATTGGGGTTGCTAAGGAGGCCACTTGCAATTGTTGCTGCGCTTTTGACAGCGCTTAATATTGCTTTTCTAAATGACAGGTATTCTATTTATTGCTGTTTTATCCGTGGTGAGGTTTTTCTGTGCCATCAGAGTTTTAGTTTACGTAGCATTTGCCTACATTTTGCATTCTTGCCTTTCGATTTTCTGACAGGTTGAAGATGAGGAAGAGGGGGTAAATGGGTAGAATAAACAAAGTGAAGGAGGGGGCATGGTTAAATGGGTAAAGGGGGTAGTTTTTTCCATGGGTCTGCAAACATGGCAACTTTAAAGAGAGCCAGCATGGACTAAATGGTCGATTAAGAGCTTAGTTAGCAAACAAAGGCAAATATGATAAATATAGGGTAACAACGAGGGTATTTCAGTGACCAACTTCTATCGGTGGGCAAAGTTAAGGAAAGCCAATAGGTGAGGGGCAAATTTGGACCTTTTCCCAATAAAGGAATACCTTGGTTTTGTCGTGCAAAAAAATGAAATGATTTCTAAACTTTTGTTAACACATGGGACCTGGATCATCTTGACTGTGAGGAAAAACCTTTGACAGCTCTCTCCTTCTTGGTCATCTCTTCTTTGTTATGCTTTTGTGCAGGTTATATTTTTTTTATTTGAACTAAACCTATGCATTTATGTACTTATAAGTTCTGTTCTTTGGACACAATTTCCAAATTCTCCTATTTATCAAAGGGTTAAATATTAGTTTTCCTTCTGTGAGTTATTTCTTGGAGACTTATTTGGCTTTAAAATTGCAGTATGTTGAACAGGATGTCTCTTGGTTATGATTACGAGAAAATAAATCCTGCTGTTGCAGGGATGCAATAGTGAACTAAATGCAATTTTTCATTTGTTACCCGTTAGCGTACCCTGCCCTCTGTATGGAGAGAAAATGACGCAAGTCACTTGGATTCCTTGAAAGTTTTTTCATGTTCAATAATTTTTTTTTTGCTCTTCATATTAGGCTGGACAAGAAGGAAAAGTGTGTGTTAGCTTGACGTTTCAGTTTTTCTGGTGATGCATGAATAGTTAGAAGAATAACTCTCAACTGTCTGTTTTACTCTCTGTTGGTTAAGTATCTGTTTGTTCAGCTATGCATGTGAAACAATTTTTTCCACCTAACATTCAGCTTGTTTGGATGGTTGTTACCTGTTGTATTGTATTGTATTGTATTGTATTGTATTGTATTGTATTGTATTGTGTTGTGTTGTGTTGTTAGTTTAAATACAATGTTTGTTTTAATTGTTACTTTAATTTTATTGTATCGTATCGTTAAACCCATCGTTACATAATGACGAAAAGTCCCAATTCTAGTAACGACCGATTTGGTGTTATCGCATCGTTACCTTATTTATTTTTCTCATTTTGTCTTTTCTTATTGTCTAATAATCATTTTTTATCCTTTATCCTACCTTTTTATGATAGTTCTACACCATACCCTACTTTTCTTGTAAAATTTATCCTTCAACTTGTTGATGTCTAACATTATGTAATGACGGGAAGCGATACAATCTATCCAAACGTTGTATTCATCAAAACAATACAGTACTATATAGTACAACAGAATACGATATAATACAATACATTATGAACAATATGTAACAACCATCCAAACAAAGTGTAAGTACAGATGTATCTCTGAACTGTTTTCGTGGTATAACATGGCTATTACATATGACACATAGGCCATGATAGACTTTTTGAGTTCATTACATAATGCGTATGACATTTTTCCTGTAAATACTTCATAGCACATTCTTGATATACTTGAATAAATTATCTTTAATAAGTAAAAACAAATTTTTCCATTAAAGAATCAAATTTTGATAATGGCTTTCATACTTTATTCCTTTTATGCTAAGGGTTGTTCCCGCAGTTTTGCAGGTACCTTCAGTGAAAAGGTGACAAGAACTGTCAGACAGTTTTCACCTCATTTAGCTGCAAAAATGAGGCCTGCACTCACGTGAGTACGCATGTACATTTGAATTCTTAAAGCACGCTGAGGCTGTATCGCTGCTGACATATATTTGATAATGTTCAGGCCGGTTATTCGAGGGCGTCCATCCACTAAAAGAGCAATATTCATTTGTGGAAGGCCTCGTTGGATTTTTGTCTTTGTATTTTCTATAGGTACTGGAAGCGTTTATTCTCTTTTTACGCTTTCTATCTTCCTTTCTCTTCTTTTTCTTTCCTGTTGAATTTTGGGAGTTGTAATTATGAAATTCTGTTTGTTCATTGTTGATAAATTATGCAGTGAGTTTCTTCCTCTGGTTTGTTTCCTGTGGCCTCTTAACCGTCTTTTGGGCTTTTGGTATAGGCCTTCTAGGTGAGTTCTCTCTTTCTAATTGTAAATTCTGTTCAAATTCTATGCTATGATTGAATAAAACTCTCTCTCTCTCTCTTCAGCCACGCTTGCTCATGCAAGCTTCAGGAGTCCTAATCTGAAGGCTCGCCTCAATACATTCCGTGAAGAATTCCGAGCTGTCTGGCGCAACTATAGTGAGCTGTAGCTTCAGTGAAGTTCCAGTTTCTCTACCATGATCTGCCATTAGATGTGCTGATTCGTTCATTATATTTTTCTTTGGCTTATCTGTAAATTAACATGGTCTAATCAGTCTTGAAATAGTGACAAATATGTGTGTTCGGCATTTTACATGCTTGCTAGATTAAGTCTCTTTACCTTTCTCCAAAGAAATGGAAAATAGTGTTCGATCCTGTATTTTCGAGATATCTCATCTCTCTCCAGTTTGGTATGGAAATACTGAAATGCTTACCAACTTGATTAAATTAACCTGATAGCCAAACGGATTGATCTATGTAGTGTAAGTTCAGAATTAAGCTGCTAAGATCATATGAACTACAAGGCATTGGTTTTGCCTGTTCTAGTGAAGCTTCAAGTAGCTGGTACTGTTGTACCTTTTTTTTTAGTTCTAATTAGCTGGTGCATATTCTATAGCAGAGGCAGTATCCCTCTGTATTCACTGATGCAATTTCTTATACTTGTTAGAAAAATTATTGAAGAAGAGATGGTCTGCCTGTTTCTCGGCTTATGAAACCTCGAGGTTGGGATTGACTCAACTTGAGCATTATAAAACACTTACGTTATATAAAAGCTAAGAGAAGACTTGGATCTAGGGTCAGTAGGAACTTTATTTAAGGAATGTTTTCAGTTGTACTATATTAAACCTTTTGGGGCTTTAGGAACTATATGGTGAAAAAACTAATCATTAAGCTTGTGACTAGCATAAAAGGAAACCCATCTGTAATGTTTGATGAAAAGATAGAAGGACCAAAAGGAAGGATGCTCAATAGTCGTACTTAATTATCTGAACATAGGAACAGAATATAGAATTCTCATATCTTGAGTGTGGAGACTGATATCTCAGTTGTATGCTGATGGCATCTTATCACCTATTTACGAATATAAATCTGATTTGGCTTCCTATGGATTTTATGCTTGCACTATGCCTTGTTACTTCGAGTGTCATATAGCTCTTTTACCTGGTGTACCACTTTTGTTGTAGAAATGCAACTAATTTGTTTAGCATTGCAGTGTATTAGTTTCCTTTGTTAGGTTCTTACCTCTGGTGTACTGATTTCTGCAATTTATATACATATCAGAGGCTTTTGGATTTGTATATGCATATGCATAGATTCTGTCTTTTGTACAGTAGCTTTCTCAGGTTGCTTTGTGAATTATGGGGGCTTCTTCAGTGTATATCACTTGCAAACTTGTTATGAAGAGCTGCCTTTCCAGATTCAAGTTGAAAACACTACAGATCTTGAAAGAGATTCTTAGTTTCTTTTTGGGTTGTGGGGGTGGGGGGCACTCTTCTTGGTTTCATTCCATTGGCTGATGCAAGAATTTACATGTACTTGCTTAGGAAAATCGGAAAACATTTTGGTGTCATGAAAGTTATATATGGTAGATTATGCTTAGCGAGGGTTACATTTTGATGAATCATAGTACATATGAGACATTTCTAGTGAAATTCCGCACTTTAAACTTCGAAATATAATGAAATAAAAACTTAATCATGTCCATTCACAGCATTAGCAAGGATAATCTGAATGAAATTCAACAAATTATTATTGTCATCTGCAAGAGGGGATGTCAATTTCTTGTCATCAAAGTCATGGTTGCACTTTAAAACTGCTACTCTAGCATCTGCTCCTTGTTTATCTATATTTCCTCCAGATTGAACAGCTTCTCTTATGCTATCAAAATCCAAATTTAGCAAACCATATGCTCCAGTACAAGAGCCTAAAGCAGCTTTAATATTTGGATCTTTTTCACTTCGCAACAGTGCTGAACACTTATTAGTTACTGTTTTGGCCATATTTGATCCCAAATCAATTGTTAATCCTTCAAGATCATGAGCATTTTTTGCTGCTTTAGAACGAGGATCTGATCCAAGAACCTTTAAGCAAAAGTTTGGGTCTTTGACTCCATTGTTACAAAAGTTTGACACTAAGGGAGATTGGCTTGTGGCTAGGTTTGTAACACAAGAAAATGAGAAAAATGAACAATGGTTTGGCCATTTTCTTTTGATGTGAAAGTGATATAAAATAAGCCTTTGACCATGTCTTTTTATAGTGAATTCTGTTACCTTGATTGGGATGCATTTATAGCAAGGTGATCCAATACAAATGAAGTAATTACTTGATTATGTATTGCTAAAATCCGCCCTAGATTTCTCATTATCTTCGGCCAAGATGATCAAGATCAGTAAAGTATTGTGATCATATTGCAAAATCTACATATATGACATTGCAGTTTTTGACAGTAAATTATCAAACTAATAGCTCCAAATTACAGATATTTTCAAAAAAATTGCTTATTTTCTTGAAAAAGTGGATGCTTATAGACTTGTGTTAAGGGGTGGCAAAATCAACACAAACCCACTCAATCCGTCCGATGTTTTTACGGGTTGGGTCATGACCCATTTGTTGAGTTGACCCAACAGGTTGAACACAAAACAACCCATCTTTTGGGCGGGTCAGTTTGGGCTGCTCAACGGATTAGTTATCAACCCGTCAAGCCTAAATATTTTAGCTTCAATCTGGAATTATACGTGTTTCCTTTGCTTATTGTTCCTATATGAGAAAGCAATATCCATTTGAACAACAACTTCCTTAAATATCTTGATAAATTAATATTTTCTTATACTACAAAATATGTCATTATAACTCGAAAACGAATTGTTCTGTAATTGTTTCTTTATTCTTTGTCAGTACATTGTACTTTTTAAGCTCTTCGCAAGTGAGTCCCTTCATTTTTATAATAACAATTTTACAAAGGCCCTTTACACGTTACTCTTTTTTTAAAAATTCTAACATTTTATTGTTGTTAAGTCTCAGTTTCTAAATGTGCTCCAACACAGTTTTTTGTAAATTAGTTAGTTATAAAATACTTATCCAATTATTATACGTTCAAATAACCAGAAATCAATTTATGATGTAATATTCAATTTCGGCATCAATTAATGGTGCTTTTTGAGTTGAAGATGGAGCTTTCATACTTGAATTTGTTTTTTCATAAATTTGGGATTTAACTTACAAGACCTTCACCGTATCACATCAGTGCTCAGTAGTCAGTACTATACAAATTATAATTTGGTCAGTTTGGGTTATATTGGGCGGGTTGAGTTTTGACATGTTATTTTACACATATTGACCCAACCCGTATTGACCCAAGTAAATTTTGTACTGGTTGGATTATGACCTGTTCATTTACTTAATCCATTTTGACCCGCTCAAATTTAACCCTACCGCTCATTTGCCACCTCTAGTTGTGTATTGGTCTCTGGCTATTTGTCATGTGATGACTTTTGACGTGGTGTTAGAGTGCAATGTATTGTTTATTTTCATCCTGCTTTGACTTCACTTCTTTTGAGCCGAGGATCTATCAGAAACATCTTTACCTCGCAAAGGTAGAAATAAGATCTGAGTATATCTAACCCTCTCAAGACCCCACTTGTAGGATTACATAGAATATGTTGTTTAATCACTGACGCACTTGAAAGAGATTCTTTCTTCTTGGTATGCACTTGCTTACAAAAATCAGAGAACAATTTAGTGTAATGAAAGTTATGTGGATGGCCATTTTTACTCACTAATTTTCTTTCATAGTAATCATGAGTTCATGACTTCCATTACTCCACTACCAAGGATTATGTTGGGATAGATAGGATTTCTTCACCCTTAACCAGAGATCCCTGACTTGAGCCCTCGTGAAGGAAAACATTAGAGAGCGCTTCCCTCGGCCCTGTTATTAAACTCTGTGTAGAAACTTCAAAAAAACAGAAACAGAAAAGCAAAAACTGAAACAGAAAAAAACAGAAATTGTGTAAACTGGAAAATACGCAGAAACAAAAAAAAATATCGGAGACCACAGAATTCACTGTGTGTCCTTAAGGAATTTAATCCCCTCACTGTACCCGAGGTTATGGATTACTTCCTCCCAGGATAAAACGGATATACCTGTCATAGGAGTAGCGGTACCTCAAACGCCAACGACTTTGTCGAACTCAAGAACGGTAACAAATCACACACTGACTCAGTTTTGATTTTGGAGAAATATGCAGAATGCAAGAATACAAAAGATTTTGAAATTTTCAGTACTGGAAAAATGAGGCAATTTCAGTTTATATAGCCGCGAATATACCTGTTCAGAACAGGTTGGTGTCGTCCGGAAAGGCCTTGCCTTTTTCGAAAAAATAAGAACATTGGAGTTTTTATTTTTATTCTGCGAAATTTAATTAATATCTTCGGCGGGAATAAAAAAAATAATATCAGAAAATGAAAATTGAATTTAAATAAATTTGGTCTAAAAAAATTATCAATCAATCCAATTTCAGTTTATATAGCCGCGAATGTACCTGTTCAGAACAGGTTGGTGACTGTTTGGAAAGGCCTTGCCTTTTCCGAAAAAATAAGAATGTTGGAGCTTTTATTTTTATTCCGCGAAATTTAATTAATATTTTCGGAATCCAAAGCCGAGCAACGATGGCGCAAGGAGAATCCCTCTTCTCAACCCTTTAAGAATTAGAATAAGTGCTTTCTAATATAAGCACATAACTTTCTCTTTCTACCACCAATGTGGTACAAAACTCCTTTTCAAAGGAATTTTGCTTTAAACCTCATTTTCCTTCCATTCTCTTTTTCCCTCCATTTCTTATTCACACCAACTTAGCTTGCTTCAATCATTAACTAGCTTTAACAGGGCCTTATATGGGTTTGAACATAAATTAGTTGAAACTCCAAAGTGGATACTGAAGATGGGGAAATAAATGAAAAGAACTCTCATTACTATTTCCATTATGCTTGTAACCCTCGGTACTCTTTTCTATATTGTGCTGGTTTAATAGCTTGAATGGATAATTTTTTTCCTTTAAATACCATCATAAATATTATTTATGAATCATTTGACATATGGGACATTTCTAGTGAAATTCCCCGCTTTAAACTCCGAAATATATAAAAGCAAAAACTTCTCAATCATAATATCATATTCATGTAGTAAAAAAGGTTACATAGAAATAGCATTAGTAAGGATATCTGAATGAAATTAAACAAATTATTATTTTCAACTGCAAGAGGACTTGTCTATTTCTTCTCATTAAAGGCTATCTGGCTATGTTACACTTTGAAACAGCAAGCCTAGCATCTGCTCCTTGTTGACCTATATATCTTCCAGATTGAAAAGCTACTCTAATGCTACAAAAATCCAAATTTAGTAAATTATATGCTGAAGCACAAGAGCCCAAAGGAGCTTTAATATTTGGATCTTTTTCACTTAGCAAGAGTGGGCATAATTTGATCCCAAATCAATTATTGATCCTTCAAGATCATGAGCATGAGCATTTTTTGCTGTCTTAGAATGAGGATCTGATTCAAGAACCCTTATGCAAAACTTTGGGTCTTTGATTGGTCTATTATAACAAAAGTTTGACACTAAAGGGGATTGGCTTGTGGCTAGCTTTGTAACACATAATGAGAAAAATCAGAGATGATGAAGGGAACAATAGTTTGGCCATTTTATTTTGATGTGAAAGTTAAAAAGGAAGTGGAGGTATGTTTTTTTTTTTTTAGTGGAGCTATGTAAAATAAACCTTTGGGCATGCCTTTTTATAGTGAAATTCTGAACATTGATTGGGATGTGCATTTTTGGCGAGGTGATCTGATATCAGGGGTATTTCCTGATAGAGAGAGGCAAAAATGGAAAATTAATTTTCGTTTGCAGAAACTTGTAGTCACTCAACTGAAAAAGGCCACGAAAGTTAACATTTTCCAGTTATTATGGTCATTTGGTTACCAAGGTTGTAGTGTTGCAACTCTTAAGGGACAAAACAAAATTGTATAACTTTAGTGCAAACATAGTTATATTACCATTTATGAAATTTACCCCAGTTTCACCATAGCCTGGGAAGACCATGACTTGCCTATTTACTTGTAATGCACAAAAACTAATTTCTTCCACAGAAATAAAAGTAGTGATACAACAATAGGATATTTTCATTTTGCTACTCAAAGTGCAAACATGGTATGTTACTACAATATAAAGTTGAAATTGGTCCCTAAATATGATCACAGAACATATCGGATGAATTTTTTTTTTTTTTTTTTTATCGGATGTCCTCGAAGGGACATGAAAAATATAATCAACTATAGATTCCCCAACGTAAAATGAACCAACAGTAGTGTACACGAGACCTGCATCTAAGAGATGAAATGGATTCACATTGGCCATTCTCCTAAATTTTATCTGTAACTCTAAAACTCACCATCCAATATCTCTGCAAGAGTTTTCGCAAATGGAGTGACTCTAAACAGGCTAGCCTGCACAATGCAAAATAACAACGAGAACTGGATAAAATATACCCAGCAAAGTTCTTGATGAAGAACGTACCTGTTAAATTCACTTACAAAGAAAAAACTCCAACCATCAAAGTCTAATTCAATGTGTTAGCAAAGATATTATAAAGGAGTTAGGGGCAATGATGAGGCAATTTCTTTTTGGTCTGGGGAGTGGAAAGGTTGTGTACTAGAAGGGGCGGAGCTACAGCTCTGCTTACGGATTCGGCAGATGTCAGTAGCTTTGGCCAAACTATGTATTTGTTTTTTTTTTTAATTTAAATCTACATGATATTCAGAATTCAGTAAGCTGACTTTTCTAAAATCTAGAACCCATAAACTCAAAATCCTAGCTTTTACCGGCTAATCGAATTATCTAGTTCACACATATAGGCATGCATTCATAGTTTGTCTATCGCTAGCTGAACCACAAATAAGACACTCTTCTAACAAATGCAAGAATGTAGTTTTTGTTTCTTTTTCTTTCTTTCTTTCTTTCCTTCCTTTTCTCCCCCGGAACAAGGAATGCTATCGCCTGAGATGGTATATAGCCAACTTTTTTGTTCCATGTGAATTTTCATGCCGGAATATGATAAAAAGGTAAGGGATTGCTTTAAAATTTCAATCTTCGTCATATCAAAAGAACCGGCAGTCCAACAGGTATTGAATAAGAAGGAAAGCATAAACAACTTGCCTGCTGAATTTCAGAGAACTCGGTGAACAAGTCATCAGGTATGGACCAGTCAAAAATATCAAAATTCTCTTTGATCCTTGATTCATGTGTGCTTTTAGGAAGTACACTATGACCCATCTGCACACCCCAACGAAGACAAACCTGAGCCGGAGTCTTTCCCAATTTCTCAGCAACTGAGACAACAACAGGCTGCTTCAGAACCTCATCACCCTTAAGGAATACTAAACCAGGAGAACCGAGCGGTGAATAGCCCTGAAAGAAATAAAAATAAACATATTAAAAGACCAAAATAAAAGAAAGCGATCGACAGTCTATTCATGAAACTGATTAATAGTAATAAATCAACCAATTCCGAGTAGAAATAGACTAAAATATATGCAAATGTGAAAACTGCTTTTGGTTAGTGAGCTTACAGAGAGGTGCACTCCCCTGGATTGGCATAATTCCTTTAATTTTGTCCGCTGACATGTAGGATGACACTCCACTTGGTTAACAGCGGGAGGAATACGAGCTGTTTCGAGAAGATATCCGAGTTTTTTAGTAGAGAAATTGCTAACCCCAATAGCTCTAGCCTTCCTCGAATCATAAAGTTTCTCCATTGCTTGCCATGTGCTTGGTATATCTGCTGGAAATAGATTTGCAGGTTTAAAGTGATCGGCAGCATTCTTCATCCGGATAGGCCAGTGAAT
This sequence comes from Lycium barbarum, assembly GCF_019175385.1. Taxonomy (NCBI): domain Eukaryota; kingdom Viridiplantae; phylum Streptophyta; class Magnoliopsida; order Solanales; family Solanaceae; genus Lycium; species Lycium barbarum. The sequence goes on from NC_083344.1 coordinate 122,017,578, forward strand.
CTTCAAAAAAAGATAAAACCAAATAGGAAAATGAAAATGCAAGCCACTCAGAAGTTTAACAACTCATTTGATCCCCTTTTTAAGAGAATTCTTTTATAAGACACAGGCATAGCAGCAGATGCTTCTAAAAGATAGTTAACCGAAAGGGAAACATCTAGTCAGCATCACTTATGAAAAGCTTCTGTTAAGCAGTACTCACGAGGTACAAATCAAGGTAGTCGAGTTGCAGATCATCTAGAGTTTTGGTAAATGCCACCGGTACATCTTCAGGTGCATGATCAGTGCACCTACACAAGTTCATATATTACAATCTATGAATATCTTTAAACCCAAAGGACAGAAGTTAATGGAAAAGAACCAGTGAACAACAATGCAATTGCTCGAATGCATGTCATCTGAATCAACTATGACACGCGTTTGACATAAAACTAAAAAAGGACACTTGATGCATATAAAAGGAAGGAATTAAAAGATCCTATTACTAAAGGCAGCTTAGAGTAATTGTTTCATTGTCTAATATTAGGAAGCTAAAGCATACATCAAAAGCACCATTACATCCCACAACTCAAAAGAGATAGAGAGACAAAGAGAGAGAACTCAACAACGCTAAATCAAAAAAGGATGGTTGATAACTGATGAGACCACAAACATTGAATAAGTTGACTTCCAAAAGGACAGAAATGTGTTCTGTTATATTTAGGGTGAGAAATGAAGAAAAATATGTTTTTTATTAATTTGTTCGACTCTTGATTACCAGAGCTTGGATGTAATAAAGAGATCTTCCCTCTTGACAACACCATCATTGAAAAGCCTCTTCAGAACTTCACCAATCTAATTAAATGGAAAAAAAAAGTCAGTAGAGGTAAGACTTCTGGTTACAGATTAATGCAGAAAAGAGGAACACAAACATTGATCATGTTATACACTCTATAGAAATAAATCATAGTTTTAAGCAAACAACAATAAATTATTAGTCCAGCACATGTTTTGAAAAATAAATCTCCAGCTAAAACAATAGACATGGCATAAAGAGGAGTTCAAAGCTTGTAAGGTTAAGATGTTAATCCACTTTTGACAGGAATAACCAAATGCCAGAGAAATTTGCAAAAAAGTGGCATGTCTATTAGTAACGAAGCCAACAGGACAATTAAAATGCCATCTTTCTCCAAGCTCATTATGGCTTTTCAGATTATTTTGTGTGCTCATAGCTGAGATCCAAGATAAAACCCAAATATGTTTTCACCCTGCACTACAGCACCAGCATTTGAGGAACACGTGAAAAGATATGTGAAGCGTTAGTGACAACTTAAAAATGTCTTTGGAAAAAAACAGAAATCTCAATAAAGCACTTTATATTGTGTCCATTTGTGATAACATGTGTAATGCAAGAGACATTCATCTATGAAAAGCCTATATTTGCTTAATCATTAACTTAAATTACCTCCTTTTCATTGCCATAAACTTGAGCACAATCAATATGACGGTATCCAACCTGTAGTATAAATGAGAAGTGAATAACTAACTCCGAAAAATTGCGCGAAATACCAAATATGACACTGCTCTAATTTTCTTGCACTAGACAATCATCCCTTGCTAACCACAATGCTGTCAATGTAGTAATTGCAAGTGACACTTCAAAAGCGGGCGACTTTCTAAATTGATCCGTTACAAGTATGTTAGCACCAAATGTGGGACACATTTCTTCACTTTTTTCCACATTGCGGACGTTATACCAGAGTCTAATCATATAATTATGTGACAAAGATAATTTTTACAGTTGAATCTGTGATCCCAAATACATCTGCCCAAAATGAATCCTGCATTTTAATGTGGTAACATTGACATTGGCAGCTAGTCGCCGCAGAAAAATATTTACTCACACAAGAGGCATATCCAAGATTTTAAATTTATGGGCTCTGAACCAAAACTCTATTTGCTTAATGGGTTCAGGATACTTTATTTATATGTATTAACTGAATTTCTTTATACAAATACATAGTCTGAGCTAAAATTGCTAGGTTCTGCCAAACCCGTAACTCAGGGGCGTATAAATTTTGAACCCAGTAAATTTGATGGAGGTGGTAGAATTGCGAATATGAACCAATAACATTTAAATCCTAGATAAGCCTCTGGCGTAACTTCTATTGTAGCTCAGGGGAAAGGTGCATTGACATGTGTGTTTTACATAAACTTTAATTAATATGTATTCACAAGAATTTAGTAAATTAAAGTTGGCTTCAAGGCTAAAAACTTATCCGCACCCCATATTTCAATCGAATAAATACATGGCAATTATCTTCACGTTCACTCATGTCACAAATCATAGTCAATGAGTGCACTTTCTCACAGTAATTACTGGTTTAATAAAGGTAAATTACTCCCTCCGTCCAAATTTTAACTATGGCTTTAGCTCAAAAAAATTGTTCCAAAATAATTATCTATAACATTAAATAAGTACTCCCTCCGTCTCAATTTATCCGAGGGTATTTGACTGGGCACGAAGTTTAAGAAAGAAAGACTTTTGAATCTTGTGGTTTGAAACAAGTCAAAGAAATTTTTGTGGACAAAAATCATTTTATTAAGGGCAAAACAGAAATTTTAGAGTTAAATTATTACTAAATATATAAATATATCATTCTTTTTGGAACTGATTTAAACGATAAAAGTGTTGTATAAATTGGGACGAGGAGTAGTTATTTTGAATATTGTTCAATTCTGAAAAAACATAACGCGGTTAACTACGTCAAAATATACATGTATTTATTGTTTTCCCGGACGTAAAAAGAGCTAAAGCAACCGTTAAGGAGTATTAAAAAAACTGAAACAAACTAATCAACTGAACCTTGATGGCAGTCTCAACAGCTTGGCCAACGAGACCAGGATCAGACGCCCCCGTACCTAAACCCACTGACGGAATCTTGGCTCCAGTATTCAATTCAAAGTATTGTATACTTTCAGCCATTTGGCACACTCTTCAAAACAAATTAAGCTTACGACTAATTTGGAGTCAACGAGAAGGAGACAATTCCAAAAAAGAACTAAAGAAGAAAGAGAGTGGAAAGTGAAATGTGAATTATTAGCAAACACGTGCTGTCAACTGAGTGACAGTAAGCCACGATAGTTTTTAAAAATTTGGATGTGAGAGAATCGTGTCAGGTTATAAGAATTTTGCTCAATTAGAAGTATTTTATTTACAGAAATCTTTTTCATTGTTTGGTTGTGTTAATTTCCCATCCGGTATTTGGTATCCGCATTGAAATCCGATTATATTCATTCGGATTTGCGACGGTTAGAACCCATTCTTTGGAGGAAACGCTCCCTACCACGGATATTTTCATATCCACGGCTCGAACCTAAGACTTCTAGTTAAGGGAAGAGCACCACATTTTTTGGTGGTGTTACGGTCCGATTTTACACTCGTGCATAAAAGCTTCCCATAACTTTGACTCTTTGCCGTGAACAAACAGTGATAGTAAGCCACGATAATTTTTAAATTTTTTGGATGAGGGAGAATCGTGTCAGGTTATAAGAATTTTGCTCAATTAGAAGTATTTTATTTACAGAAATCTTTTTCATTGTTTGGTTGCGTTAGTTTTCCATCCGGTGTTTGGTATCTGTATTAAAGTCCGACTATATTCGGATTTGCGTCGGGTAGAACTCATTTCTGGGAGGAAACGCTCCCTACCACGAATTTTTCCATATTCACGGCTCGAATCCGAAACCTCTAGTTAAGGGAGAAGCACCACATTTTTTTGTAGTGTTACGGTTCAATTTTCTCATAACTTTGGCTCTTTATCGTGAACAAACAGATTCGCCTCCTAATTCATTGTATGGAAATTAGGAAACCAAGTTTAAAGGTATTTTTTAAAAACCTTTTTTAGTACAAGAGAAAAGGGTAAAGGTTCAGGTGATTTCCTGAGGAAGGTGTTAGACACCCCGATATTAAGAATTCGCACAATGCGGTTGACCTACGAATTTAATATTTTATGGCTAAAATTGTATTCTTGTTTTGTAAAATGTGTTGAAGTGATAAATGATGTAAATAGGTAGTCATAGAATATTTTGTAAATCTTCTAATTTAGGTTAGTATATTTTGTATCCTAATAGGACATTGTAACTATGGTATATTTACCAATTCCATCAATGAGAATAATCACGGAATTAATCTCTTTCATGGTATCAGAGCCAGGTTCCATCTCACCCGATGTTAGGCCCCCAAATTAAATTGCCCACGCTCCAGATGTCCAGCCCTGGGCGTGAGGTGGGGTGTTGAGTCCCTCATCGGTGGTTAATGAGATGGGTGGTCTCCTTATATTGACTTGGGCAATCCTCCCCTCGTAAGCTAGCTTTTGAGGTTGAGTTAGGCCCATGATCAATTTCTTTACATGGTACCAGATACTAGGGTTTTCTTTCCTCCTCTTCCGTATTCTCTCGACCGGAAAAGAGAAAGCTCCTTCCACCAACGAAGAAAAGGAGTTGTGGTCCACCTTGGATGCCATGGTACTTCAATGGGTGTATGCAACCATCTCCACGGACTTATTGCATACGATCATCGAAGAAGATCTATCGACGAAGGAGGCTTGGGATCGCCTCCGTAATCTTTTTCAAGACAACAAAAACTCCCGTGCCGTTGCATTGGAACATGATTTCTCTCATGTCAAGTTGCGGGATTTTCCAAACGCTTCGGCGTATTGTCAACGACTCAAGACCTTGGCCGATCAACTCAAGAGCGTGGGGGCTTCGGTGACCGACAACCGCCTCGTTCTTCAAATGGTGGCTGGCCTCACCGAAGAGTACAAGAATGTGGGAACCTACATCCGGCAAAGTAAGCCTCTTCCATCATTCTCCGAAGCTCGGTCAAGTCTGTGCCTTGAGGAAAAGGCGTTGGCTGAAATGCATGATGACTCGCCCTCGGCTATGGTGGCTAATTCCCAACGTGAGTTTGATGACTCCACTCCTATGGAAAATTCTGGTCGTGCTCACCATCATAGGGGCAAAAATAACCACAAAAATCGGGGCTCTAGCGGCGGGAAAAATAACGGCGGTGGCCGTGGTTCTGGCGGCGGCAGTGCACACCGTCGCCATGGTGGTCGTAACCGGCAGCAGGCCCCCATGCAGCAGCAGTGGCAGCAGTCCTCTTCACCACTACAGCAGTGGCAGCAGTCCCCTTCACCGTGGCCATGGGGGTGGATGCCGCAATGGGCTCCCCCTTGCCCGTATCCCACCCAGCAGTGGGCTCGGCCACAGCAGCAGTGGCAGCTGCAGCCACCTTCTTCTGGTGGCAGGTCGATGGCCCAACCTGGAATATTGGGCTCGCGACCACAACAGCAGGCGTATGCAGCAGCAGGCCCAACAACGCCGTGGACTCCGACTGATATTGAATCGGTCATGCACACGATGACGTTGAGCCAACCCGCTCCAAATTGGTATATGGATACCGGCGCCACATCCCATATGACATCCACAAAAGGTACTCTCTCGTCTTATTTTAATTTGAGCGATCATAATACTGGCATTGTTGTTGGTGATGGTAAGTCAATTCCAATTCGAGGTTGTGGTCGTGCTAAATTGCCTCCCCCGAACCCTCCATTGTTATTAAATAATGTCCTTCTTGCTCCAAAACTCATAAAGAATTTAATATCGGTTCGTAAATTTACTACTGATAACTCTGTGAGTGTTGAATTTGATTCTTATGGGTTTTCTGTAAAGGATTTCCGGACGGGGATGGCCATCATGAGATGTAATAGTAGGGGTGCTCTTTATCCATTGTCCACCCTCAAACACCACTTCCATTCACCATCAACTTTTGCTGCCTTGTCTTCTACGTGTTGGCATGATCGTTTGGGCCACCCGGGAGCTTCTATTTTGAATTTTCTTAGGCGCAATAAGAGCATTGAATGTAATAGTTCTAGTTCATCTAGTATTTGTCATTCTTGCGTTCTTGGTAAACATGTTAAGTTTCCTTTTGCTAGTTCTATTTTCGAAACTTTATTTCCATTTGACATTATTCATAGTGATTTGTGGACGTCTCCTATTTTGAGCTCTATGGGGCATCGTTATTATGTTTTATTCTTGGATGATTTTACTAATTTTTTGTGGACTTTCCCTTTGGCTAGAAAATCTGAGGTTTACTCAAAATTCATAGAGTTTAAGTCCCATATCCTTACTCAATTTGAACGTCCTATCAAAAATGTCCAATGCGATAATGGGAAAGAATATGATAATGGTCAATTCGAAAAATTTTGTGCGTCCAATGGGATGTCTTTCCGTCTTTCATGTCCTCATACATCCTCTCAAAATGGGAAAGCCGAAAGAAAAATTCGTTCCATCAATAATGTCATCCGCACTCTTCTTGCTCATGCCTCCATTCCTCCATCGTTTTGGCATCATGCATTACAAATGACAACTTATCTCCTTAATATTCTACCAAGCAAGTTGTTGGGTTACAAATCCCCTTTAGAGGTCCTTTATCAACGGAAACCATCTTATTCTCATCCCCGAGTCTTTGGGTGTTTATGTTATCCCCTCTTTCCGTCTACTAATATTCACAAGTTGCAACCTCGGTCAACTCCATGTGTCTTTTTGGGATATCCACCAAGCCATCGTGGCTACAAATGCTTTGATTTATCCTCAAATAAAATCATTATTTGTCGTCACGTGTTGTTTGATGAGACTCAATTTCCGTTCTCTAAAATCCACACTTCCACTCCCACCTCGTATAACTTCCTTGCTGATGGTTTTTCACCTTACGTGATCCGTCATCTCGCCACTAACCCCTCTTCATCGCAGCCGTATCCCCCTCCCCCGCTACCCAGTGGTTTTCCGCCTGCTCTAGGCCAGCTGCCCACGCCACCTTCGGCTGGGCAGCAGCGTCTCCCGTCCTCCACGCTAGACCAGCCCGCACATATGCCCAGCCAGCTTGCCAACAGCCCACCAAACTCCACCACTACTCCTCCTATCCAGCAGCCCCCTACCCAAACACGCATGGTCACTCGTAGTCAGCGCGGGATCTTTAAGCCCAAGCACCCATTTAATCTACATACGGCAGTTACCAGGTCCCCCATACCTCGTAATCCGTTGGATGCACTACGTGACCCGAATTGGAAATTGGTCATGAATGATGAATATGATGCTTTTATTAAAAATAAGACGTGGGAGTTGGTACCCCGTCCACCTAATGTGAATGTTATTCGGTCTATGTGGATTTTTACTCATAAAGAAAAGTCTAATGGTGATTTTGAGAGGCATAAAACCCGTCTTGTAGGTGATGGCAAAACACAGCAGGTTGGCATTGATTGTGGTGAGACTTTCAGTCCGGTCGTAAAGCCAGCTACGATTCGCACTGTTTTAAGTCTAGCTCTCTCTAAGCATTGACCCATTCATCAGTTGGATGTCAAAAATGCATTTCTTCATGGCGAGCTCAAGGAGACAGTATATATGCATCAGCCAATGGGTTTTCGAGACCCCTCTCATCCCGATTATGTGTGCTTGTTGCGCAAGTCCTTATACGGGCTTAAACAAGCACCGAGAGCTTGGTATAAAAGATTTGCTGACTTTGTTTATTCCATTGGTTTTGTTAATAGCAGGTCCGACAACTCATTGTTCATCTACAGCAAAGGTCCCGACTTGGCTTACCTTTTACTATATGTGGATGATATTACTCTTACTGCTTCTTCAGATACTCTCCGCTGTTCGATTATGGACCTTCTTGGCTCAGAATTTGCAATGAAGGACCTAGGTCCTTTGAATTATTTTCTTGGCATTGCGGTGACCCGTCACAAGGGTGGTATGTTTCTTTCACAACGAAATTATGCTACGGAGATTATTGAGCGTGCAGGCATGTCCTCGTGTAAGCCTTCTTCCACTCCGGACTAAATTGAAGGTCAGTGCCGCTTCTGGCGATCTTTGTGCAGATCCCATTCATTTCCGGAGTCTTGCAGGTGCTCTTCAGTATCTTACCTTCACCAGACCAGATATTTCTTATGCCGTGCAACAGATTTGTCTTCATATGCATGCTCCACGAGATACGCATATGCTTGCTCTTAAACGGATTATTCGGTATATTCAGGGTACTCTTGATCATGGTTTGCATCTCTATCCATCTTCGGTTACTGATTTGGTTTCGTATACTGATGCTGACTCGGGGGATGTCCCGACACACGACGTTCAACGTCAGGTTATTGCGTGTTTTTGGGAGACAATTTGATATCTTGGTCATCCAAACGCCAACCTACTCTTTCCCGCTCCAGTGCGGAAGCAAAATATAGGGGGGTTGCTAATGTTGTCTCTGAATCATGCTGGCTACGTAACCTACTCTTGGAGCTACATTGTCCGATCCCTAAGGCTACTTTGGTGTATTGCGATAATGTCAGTGCTATTTACTTGTCAGGGAATCCAGTCCAGCATCAGCGCACCAAGCACATTGAGATGGATATCCATTTTGTTCGTGAGAAGGTGGCGCGCGGCCAAGTACGTGTCCTTCATGTTCCGTCCCGATATCAGCTCGCCGATATTTTCACTAAAGAACTGCCACAGGTCTTATTTGAGGATTTTCGGGACAGTCTCAGCGTTCGTCAACCTCCCGTTTCGACTGCGGGGGTATGATAAATGATGTAAATATGTAGTCATAGAATATTTTGTAAATCTTCTAATTTAGGTTAGTATATTTTGTATCCTAATAGAACATTGTAACTATGATATATTTACCAATTCCTTCAATGAGAATAATCACGGTATTAATCTCTTTCATGAAGGATTTACAGGTATAAAGGTAGAAAGAAGCTTATTTATGGCCAATTAATTAAAAGAGGAAGTATCTTTTCTTTGGAAAATGAGCTTTAGAAGGGTGTTTACTTTTGAAAATCATTTTTAGCATTTCAATTATATCTTTAATTCAATTAATGAATTAATTTTATAATTAGACTAATTATGAAGGAATGAATCTCTTCGAAATGTGTACGATTTATTAAGACTTTGAATTATAATTATAACCTAACTTTTTAATCCGCTAATGAACTCATTTATTTTTAACTCAAAAGAATATAACGATCTTTTAAGTTATTAAAAATAAGTGTTTTGACCCTTGGCCCTTTATGTTGTAAACTTATGCTAAAAAAAGTATTTGGATCCTTAACTCTCTTTTTTTTACTTTTTTAATATCTGCTTTAAAAATGAGAGTCATATAAATTGGGACGGAGGAATAGTTATTTTCAATATTTTCGATATTGATCAATTCTGAGAAAACATCTACCGTAATAAATGTAGGTAACAAAGTAAATTATAAATGTATTTATTGGTTCACCTAATGGACGTAAAAAGAGCTAAAACAACGGTTACAATCGGACGGAGCGAGTATCAAAAACTGAAACAAACTAATGAACTGAATAGCAGAGAGAAAGAACCTTGATAGCAGTCTCAACAGCTTGGCCAACAACACCAGGATCAGATTGCCACGTACCTAAACCCAGTGATGGAATCTTACCACCAGTATTCAATTCAAAGTATTGTATACTTTCCGCCATTGACACACTCTTCAAAGAAAATTAAGCTTACGACTTAGGAGTCAACGAGAAGGAGACAATTCCAAAAAAGGAAAAAAAAAACTAGAGAAGAAAGAGAGTGGAAGTGAAATGTGAAGTAATAGCAAACACATGCTGTCAACCGAGTGACAGTAAGCCACGATAACTTAAAAATTTTGGATGAGGGAGAATCGTGTCAGGTTTCCAAGAAAAATACCTTTAATAGAAAGTATTTTATTTAAAGAAATCTGTTTCATTGTTTGGTTGTGTTTATATATATAGTTTTTTTGGTTTCTTACCCGGAAACGCCGTATGGCCCATTTTTTGAGGAAACGCCCTCTACCGAGGGTCATTTCATTTCTGGATATATTTTTTTTTTTATCTGGTGTCTGGTACCTCTGCATTGAAGCCCAATTATATTCGGATTCGTGCTGGGTATGACCCATTTTTGGAGGAAACATTCCCTACCAAGGGTATTTCCATACCTAGGGTTCGAACTCAAGACCTCTGATTAAGGGAGGAACAGTCATATTCGTTGCACCACATCGCTTTGGTGGTATGGATATAGTTGATTATATGGAAAAGGGCTAAATATACCTCTGTACTATCATAAATAGTTTAAATATACCCTCGTTTGAGTTTCAATCCAAATATACCCCTCCTGTTATACTTTCGGTCCATATATACTCCTTCCATTATACTTTGGCACAAATTTGCCCTTAATTTTGACGGAAAGACATGTGGCAAACTTAGAATTAAATGATCTACCACAATTTTAAATACACAATTTCTTTAGAAATCCACCCGTTTAACTCGTCCCCACCCATTCCCTCCGCTTTCAGTTTTTTTTCTTTTTCTTTTCATCTTAGCTTCTTCTCTTTTCATTTCAATTATCCACTGGCGCGATGTTAATTACATCTACTTTTGTGATCAAGCGCTATTGGAATTTTGAGGAAAATGAATATTAGAAAACTTGAACTTGGAGATTACCTTGGTACTTTGAGCTGTTCCCCATAATTCCCATTAAATTTGTGTTAAAATATAATGGGAGATGGATATTTGAACCGAAAGTATAACTGTGGAGAGGTATATTTGGACCGAAACTAAAATAAGGGTTTAAACTATTTTTAATAGTACAGTGGAATATTTGACCCTTTTCCGTTGATTATATGGGCTAGATCCAATCTCATATATGATAATTTAACCATATTTTATTATATTATAAATAGTATTCGATAATAAATGACATTTAAATTTTTTATAGCCTAACTTTCTCTTAGTGGCATTGTTTGACAATTTAAATTAAAATTTGGTAAACTATATCCAGCTGCACAAATTCAAGCTTCTTCATCGGCAATTCCAGATTCGCTATTCCTTGGTCTTTGGTAGTTTAGTTAATAGCTCAAACTTTCAACCAAACCTGCTAATCAACTTCATATTTAAGTTTCCAATCGAAGATCTTGATCCAACAACCTCACTAGAACAATGTAGGAATTTTCTTTTCACACAAACTTGCAATCCAATGAAAAAATTGCAATGAAGAAGAATATATGTAGGAAGAAAAACTTGAAGAAGGACATGAAAACACCGTTAAAGATCATTATGAAACTTGATTCAGATTTTTTGATCTGCGTATTTTTGATTTGCTTCGATTAAGTATTATGAGGTTTTTGTTGAAAACATCTTAAGGAGCTTAAGTATCAATATTGGAGGTGTTTGGTGACAATATCAGGTAGATTTAAGATGAATTTTAGATTTGAAAACTCAAGGCTATGCGTTTCCCCCAGTATATCTGCGTATATCCTTATGAATATCAATGCATATCACACTGTATAACCGTTGATCTCATGTATATCCATAAAAAATTGTGTCTAATATACAATGATATACGTGATATAGAATGTGATATATACATGTCACATTGATGTTTCCTATGTCTGAGTTTTGATTTCAAACAAGTCGAAATCACCTCTAATATTCTTTATAATGTGTATATAACCTCGTTCAAGTATTTTCAACCAATTCCAACTACACCCACTCAAAAATATTTAAAAAGTATTTTAAATGTAGAATGAATCTTGGTCCTTGGGTAGCAAAATAAAGGAGAGGCGACGTGTGTTTTTTAGTTTTGGGTTCTGGAAGAGTTGGCTAACGAATGCTAATTTTTGTGGACTATTGTTGCCATGCCTAATCCTTGCTTAAATTTGATGCCAACAACTACGTACTATGACTTGTATATATGTGTCAATTTCCAAGGTCATATGTGTTCAATTGAATAGCACTTGGACTACAATTGGATTAAAGCAATAAATCGGGACCAAAACCGTTACTTTTTCTTGAAGAATAACATTGTCAACTAGATATATACAGACACAAATACATAAAAACAAAAAAGAAATCTTTTAATTATAAGTTGCTCGAATAAATTCTTACAACTAGCTCTTAGATAGTTACGTTAGATATAGAATCCCAAATAGACGTAAGCTACATGAGGTCATATGGAACACTTGTAGCACAAGTATCCGACAACTTTAGCTTCATACGGCAGATCAAATTAATTAATCCCAGTATGAAATAAACCTCTGTTTTGGCTTCCAAGTGTGTTCTTAATTATGTTTAGGTCTAACAATATTCTATCAGTAATAATACAATATCTCATACTTTCCAACATATAAAAATATGGTGACGAAACGATATTAATCGTCCCTTTTAACTTGGAGCTGTCTCCAAATTTAATTTCTGATTTCTGTAGCTGGCCGCTTGCATAAGCAGAAAAAAGCGTGCCTTTCGTTACTTTTGGTACGTAATTGGTGTTACTATAAAGTCGGTATAAATTAACGTTGATACTAAACATGGTTGCACTAGAGTCACAATCTATATATAATAGGAGAGACAAAACAATGAGAGATGATAAGTGTTATCACCACAAAATTTCTATTTTAAAATACAAAAAATTAAAGACAAAATTTACATAACAAAAATTAAATTTAAATTTGATCAACTTAAAGATAACCACGACATGTGCCTCCAACTGCGTGGTAGTTTAATTCATCCCACTTGGTTATGATGAATTTGAATTTCAAAATAAATCTATTCGACTTGAGATAACAAAAATTAAATTCAAATTTGTTCAACTTAAAAAGAATAGTCTACCAATTGACTCCAACTTTTAATCATGGTCATGGGCAGTTTAATTCTGCTACAAACTACTCCACGGAATTTTTTAAAAAATCCTCTTTAATCTCACAAACCAATTTTCCCACTCAGGTCATGCAAAGTGGGGCAAAGAATTAGGATAGGGCGGTGCAAAAAATGACATGGTAAGGTGTTCTGTGACAACATTCAGGAGATAGCAGGCTTGCGAGAAGAGACGAAGTGAAGAATGAACAACATTAAGGGTCTAATTTACGAAGAGATCAGAGAAGTACAAGAGCTTCACGGAGAATGTGATTCCTGATGTTGTGACTTACATAGAGCGTGCTAGGAAAAGACTATTAATGCTATTGATTTTATTAACATAGCAATTTTTTGTGTTTTGCTTTGGAATAAACAGGTAACACAGTGTTTGGTATATCATACTGCTGGAAAAATATCAAGGTAAGTCAAATTTTATTAAACTTATTAATTCAATTTATTTACTTAAGTGTTCCTACATAGGTCATATATGCTAGTGAAGAACTCAATATAGGTCACATATGTGTTACAATTGTTGGAGTATTCGAATGAATTAAAAAAATTTAGGAAAAAAAAAGGATATAACATGGTTTAATTTGAAATGATCCTAATTCACATATTAAATTTAAACTTTACGTACACCTAAGATTGTGATTAAAGGTAATTGACTGCCCATCATTTGAAGATAATGAAGAAAAAGGGAAAAAATTAGTGAAAAATATAATCTTATATGGCTTTATTTTTTAATTTAATTTGGTCCAGATCCTCATCCTAAGGCACTGAAGGGTTTGGATCGCTTTATACAAAAGCAAAAGAAAGGGAAAATGTATTGCTTATTGCACTTAAACCTAAAACAAAAATAATCAAATATCGGTAGATCTTATGATAAAATTAAAAAACAAAACTTCTCTGTTTATACTTTGGACGAATTCAAATCACAATCTAGAATACAATATAGTATTATTTTTATTTTTATTATAGTTAAAACGCTAAATTAGTAAGTTAGTTAAATCACAGAGAAATTACAATATAACAAGAAGGATAAAAATAGTGTGCGTGAGTATTAGACTTTTATACTTTAGTCAAGTGGTAAGCTAATAAAAAGTCACGTGATAATATAATTATATTATGTAAGAGATAGGTCAATAACGATAACAAGGAACAAGGAACAAGAATAGAGAGAAAGTAAAATTTCCACTACAAAATTTTACATGGATTTTTTTTTCATAAGGACAAGCGTGGTTGACTTTTAAATTAACTGTGATGTTCTTTGAATCTAAATAAAAAGATAAAAGTTTTTAGGTTGCATATGATTAGTTTTTGAACATGAATTGAAAGATAATTGTTTTGAATTTTAATTGAAACATAACAAGTTTTAAAACATAAAAATTACATCACTAATTTTACATCATGATCACTTATATTAACTAATCAACAGTATTTCTAATATTTCACACCTTTATTATTTTTATAATCTTATAATATGTCAATTGGGTATTAATTTAAATTTCTGTATAAGATTACATATTAAATTTTATGTTTTTCATATTTCATAAATTTATTATTTTAAGTATTGTTATGTCAAACAGATGCAACAAAAATTATTACTAGAATAAATTAAGATATTAAGATAATTAATTTTCCTTATTGTTAACGGCTCATCGCGTGAGTTCTAATACTATTAATAATAATTTGAGTAACAATGAAAAATAGAAGAGTCAAAAAACACTATAAAATTACAATTTAAAAATATAAAACAAAAAAAAAAATTAAAAACTGCAAACTCAGGAAAAAATTAACTGCTTCGTGCAGTTATGGGGGAGAGAATATAGTCCTTTACTGTTTTTCACAAACAGTTTCTTTTATTTCTTTCCCTACAAGTTTGCCTTTTCTTCTTATCCATCTACCGCGAAGCTACATGTTTGAAACATGCAAGGAATTTTTTCTCTCCAACTTTTTGTGTATTATTTCTGGTCACTGGAGTACATCTTTTTGCTTTTTGAAGATAGTCCTTTTCCTGGTTCTCAAGCTCTGGTATCTTAGCCTTATAAGTTACTGTTTTGGTTTATATATTGAAATATACAAGTTTGTTGTCTTGCACTATATAAAGTTTCTTAATTTATTCACATGCTTCACTTTATAAGATTAACATTTGAGTTTTCTTTATAATTCTTTTATGTTTTGTACTGGCAGAATCAAGACTTAAAATGCAACATAATGCAATTAAAATCAACAAGAGCGGTACTACCAAAGGAAGAAGGAGACAGAGAATTTTTATTCTTGACATGGAGTTGTCAGTTTACTGTGTTGCCTATACTTTCAGGATAATTTCATTCTTATATGAGAAATACTGAGAATGAGTTAATGTGTTTATCTATTGATTTTGATACCTATGGTCTAACCTTAACATCAATTTATTTTTTTAAGAAGCTAAGATGGTTTTTTTGAAAAGGGAAGCTAAGATATTTTTCGCAGTCATTTTTTATGGGTAAGTTGGTTTGGTAAATCATTATGACATAAAGAGTTCAATTTGACAATATCTTCATTTTTCGTTGCCTAGCTCTTTGGTGACCAATATGTTTTACTTTATATTTTACCTATTTGTTGTTTAATAGATTAATGGAAACATGTGGATTCTTAGTTTCTCTTTATACATGTCAGATTTCTATATTAATGAAATAATAAAGCAGTCCATTGAGATGCAAAATGATTTGTGTGAAAAAAATACATGTCGAATGCAATCATGCATGCTGAGACGAAAATGGATATATATTCTGAAGGTGAACCTGATAATTGTATTTGTTCTATTACCAAATGACCCTCTCCTTTAAATAATATCTACAACCTTAACATCATATCTAACAAAAATCTTTTGCTTACATCAGGATTAGCTAAGTTTCGCAACAAATTGGACAAACTTAAGTGCGACAACTAAACTTGGTGTTATTCCCGGTGGTCATTTGAAACAAGGGGAGATCACTTATGGCATGGCGGGGTGAGGCTGATGGAGATAGTAGTCTATATTCTGTAGAATTTGACTTATATGCTCAACCACTCTCTTTTTAATAGTCACATTTGTTTTTACATATTACAGCTTAGTCTCTTTTGTCTTTTGACAAAGCTGCGATTATACTTTACAAGATTCAACTTGTGTTCTACTTAATTCAAATGGATGAGAGTTTGTCAAAAGATTAGGTAATGACAAAATTTTAATTCAAAGCATATAGATACACTTCTTTGAAGAATAGATAATAAGAATAAAGCACCATACCAAACTGCAGAAGGATATTGCAGTGTTAAGATTTCGTTGAATGAATATTCAAGGATAATATTTGAATTTTTTCTATATTAAAATTAACCAACATGTTAGGTT
Organism: Lycium barbarum; assembly: GCF_019175385.1. Classification (NCBI taxonomy): domain Eukaryota; kingdom Viridiplantae; phylum Streptophyta; class Magnoliopsida; order Solanales; family Solanaceae; genus Lycium; species Lycium barbarum. The sequence goes on from NC_083344.1 coordinate 122,033,643, forward strand.
AAGAAATTCAAGATAAGTCCTCCTTTGTATATGAGATTTACGTATAAAGTATAATTTTTTTTTATCTCATCACAGTTGAGTGTAGCTGTTAAGATAGTCTTTCATGATAATATTTATTCATATTTAATGTTTACACTAAATCATACTAATTTATTAATTAATTTTCTCTTATATTAATCGCGCATCGCGTGAGTACCAATACTAATACTAGTAGAAGAGAAATGGCTGGCAGATCTCCGAAAGCCTTGGTAGCCGGCTCTGGCTGCACTTACCACATTCATCACTTCTAGATATAGAAAACTTTTTTCATTGAAGAAGCCATATTTTATATACTAACTAACCGTTTTAAAATGTGACCCTTCATCTTAATATATGATTTGAAGGTTCACTAACATTAATAATCATTTTTTTTTTAAAATTTCCAGGGTGAGTCCTGGTATAGTTGTATATTATTATTTGGAAACGATAACTGGGGGGGGGGGGGGGGGGGGGACTAGACCTTACCCCTAATATACAACAGCTGATTGCAGCCAATCAACACAAAAAAAGGGAATGGAGAATCGAAATCTTATGCATTCCCTGTGATCAGATTGATCTATATAAGGCTAGCTAATGAAAAAATTGGCTTTGTCATATCTTAATCTCACACTGGGCAGTTGTCTTTTGTCCAAAATGAACATCCCAATAGCTCCTTTAGGCAGTTGATTTTCATCTTGAATAGTAAGAGGCTCAACCAAAGTAGTAGCAAGCTTTGCAAAATAGTCCGCCACTCTATTAGCTTCTCTATAACAGTGGTTGATGCTCACTTCCTTGCCTTCAATCAGTGTCAAAGTATCCTCAATAATAGGCTTCAGCTTGAAGTTGCTGGCATTGTTTTTCCGCAGCAGATTTGTTACGAGCATTGAGTCTAGTTCTAGGATGCATTTGTTGATATTTCTTTCTTTTATCCACTGTCCAGCGTACTTTGCAGCCATGGCCTCAGCCACGTTATGGCTACTGCATTGTATTTGGACAGCGAATGCAAAAAGAAGCTCACCATTTTGATCCCGAGCCACACCTCCAATCCCCGCTTTTCCAGACTGCTCCATGTAACTTCCATCCGTATTAATTTTGATCCATCCTTCATATGGCAAGGTCCACTTCACTATTTTGCAGATGGTTCTTGGTCTTAGTTGCTCAATCTCTGTACATATAAAAGGCCATTGCAAGTCCATCTTGTAGCTCGGGAATGCTTTGTCCATAGCAGCTTTCATATTCCAAAGTACGTTTTGCTCAATTCTTCTAGTGTAGATATTAGTATGATTACCATATCTGCATTTGCACCTTGCCTTCCACATTTCCCAGCAAACAAATATTGGAATCACTTGGATAATCATCTTGTGAATTGCATTTTTGGTCTCGGTTTCCCACCATTCTTGTAGAAATTTTTTTCCTAGCTTTCTTCGGTACCGAATACCCAAAGGATGTCCAAAGAAGGTCCACAGCCTCTGAGCTATATCACCATCAAATAATAAATGGTAGATTGTTTCTAGAGCTGGTACTGAACAACAAAGGCAGTCAGTCGGCATATTTTCTACAAACCTGCACACAAAATTGTTAGCAAAAGGCAGTCTATTTTTAATCATTCTCCAAGACAGAAATGAGATTTTAAAAGGAATATTTTTATGCCAAACTCTACTGATAAGATGATCCGTCGGGTTGTGGTTTCTAATTTCATTCCACGCTTCTTTGTTTGCGAAAATTCCATCTGAAGTAGTCTTCCAAGTGAGGTAATCTTCTTTGTTAGGATCCCCTATGTTGATACTGAGAATAATCTGGCAGATCCAGTTGGGCAAAATGTTAAGAAGGCTTTCTATATCCCAGGTTTGGTCCAATATAAACTCCTTCACTTGAGTCCTAGCTGAATGCACATAGTTTGGACCGTATTTGGCAATATTACCAATGCCTGTCCAATTGTCCCACCAAAAACTACTTCCACCACTCTGAATAATCCAGATCATGTTCGGTTCTGCTTTGATTCTGCTCTTGGTTCAAGACTTCCAAATATGGGAGTTACCAGAAGCCCATCTTTTACTGATAGGGTGAGCTCTAATACAATATTTGGCTTTCGTGAATTTAGCCCATAAGGAATCTTGACTTCTGAATCTCCACCAATTCTTTAATTTCAGAGTATCGCAAATGTCCTTCATCTTTCTAACCCCTATTCCTCCCTCCTCCTTTGGAGAGCATAGATTTTCCCAAGAGCTCCAGTGGTAATTATTTTTACCATTTGAGGAGCCCTAAAAAAATCTCACAAAATGCTTTTCCATCTGGTAGATAACACCTTTAGGGGGGGTGAGAGCAGTGAGGGTATAGACGGGTAAAGACAGCAGGACATGCTTAATGAGAACAATTTTAGCCCCAAATGATAACATCTTGCTTTGCCAACCGTTGAGCCTTTTGATGATCTTGGAAAGGAGCTTTTCGAAGTATTCCCCTTTTTTGGCTCCCAACTAAATTGGGCATCCTAAATATTAAAAAGGGAATTGCTTATCCATGAATCCAGTAGCATCCCTGATTTTATTGATCATAGAAGGGCCAGTTCCAGGGGCGGTCAGAAAAAAACACTTGTTGCAGTTCATTTTTTGCCCATAGCTCTTTTCATACCGATGAATTTGTTTCATAATAATTTTGATAGACTTGGTATTACCACTGGAGAAGATAACAATGTCATCTGCATAAGATAAATGGTTAATTAGTGGTCCTGTGTCTGACATGGAAAAAGGAAAAAACTGCTCATTTTGATTAAGATTATTAAGAAGTCTAGCCAAAACTTCAGCACCAATAATAAAAAGAGAGGGTGAAAGTGGATCTCCCTATTTAAGTCCTTGAGATGAGGTGAAGAAGTCATTCCTTGTGCCATTGATGATGATAAAATACCATATACTGGATAGTACTCCCATCATCATATTGGTTACCTCTTCAGAGAACTCGAACTTGTGAAGAACAACTATTAAGAAGGGCCATGACATCCTGTCATAGGCTTTAGCCATGTCTAACTTGAGAACCACATTGCCACCTTTATTCTTGCATTTGATATTTTGAACAATTTCTTGAGCCAGTTGAATGTTTTCTGTAATAAGCCTTCCTTTTAGAAAACCACTTTGGTTTTCAGAAATCATAAGAGGGAGCAAAGGATTCAGCCTTCTAGCAATAATCTTGGTAACAATTTTGCTAGAAAAGTTACTGAGGCTAATTGGCCTGAAGTCAGCGAAGTTAGAAGGACATTCTACTTTTGGGATTAATACTAGGAGAGTATGTGAAAAGAATTTAGTCAGTTTTCCTCCAAGAAAGAAAAACTGAACAAATTCTACCACATCATCCTTAATTATATCCCAGCAACAATGGTAGAACTTTCCTGAATATCCATCAGGGCCAGCAGCACTGTCTGCGCTCATGTTAAAAACAACCTGTTTAATCTCATCTTCTTGAGGGCAACTCATCATAAAGTTATTGTCATCTTCACCGATGCATTTGGGGATGCAATCAAGAATACTGGGGTCAAGAGTGGCCTGTTTGAGGTTGAATGCCTGCTGAAAGTGTTTGAGAGCCACTTTAGCAATCTTTTCATCTCCAGAGACCCATCTTCCCCTATTGTTCATTATTCTCGTCAGATTGAGTCTTCTTCTTTTGTCCCTAATGACAGAGTGAAAATACTTAGTGTTTCTGTCCCCCTCCTCAAACCACCTCACTTGCGATTTCTGCTTAAGAATGTTATCCTTCTTGTTCAACCAACAAATATACTCGGCATGCCCTTTGTTAAGGCCTTCTCTACTATCTTCTGTTTTCAACTCCATATCCTTGTCTTCTAGAAATTGCATCATGTCTTCCCACATTTTAGTATTTTCATGAACATCTCCTATTCCTTCCCTTGACCACTTAGAGAGTTCTTTTCCCAATCTTTTAAGTTTCTGTTGCAATTTCCACATGGGGTTGCCTTGAATGTGCAACCTCCAATCCGCAGTAACTATGTCACGCCCCGAACCATGGCCTGGACGTAACACGGCACTCGGTGCCTGACTACATGTGACCGAGCGAACCACATGACTTGCTAAATCATCATGATGCATAACATAAGCGGAATATAACGTGAATGCATGATGAGCCTTTGTAAAATAAATATTAATTCATAATACTTAATAAAGTACTTGTTTAAAACATGAGTGAGCCAAAATGGCTATACGACTCCAAATGTCTGACATAACATAACTGACTGGTCTAGTCTATGAAACCTCTATCATGAGTCTGACTGGAAAACATAATTACTGGGACAAGGCCCCTAGCATACCTTTACATGCAAAACTAAACAGAGAAATACAATGTTTAAACCCCGAATGAGATGGGGCTCACCGATAAGTTGGTACGAGTAAATCCTAATGATCAGAAGCGTCGTCCTGTAACTCCGTACCTGCATTGTGAAATACAGGCCCCCGGGCAATAAAAGGGGACGTCAGCACATTGAATGTACTGGTATGTAAAGCAACCGGAAGAAATAACAGGGGACATGGAATAACATGATAAGAACTGAAACTGGAAACTTGGACATGAACATGAGCATGAGTACATATACGTATACATAACATGAGTAAAACATGATAAGTAGGGAGAGCATTTCATAAACCGACACATAATATCACCACGTGGATACGTGGAGTCTGGTACCTCACCGGACCAGCAGAGCCCCTATACCTTGCCAGGGTATAAGGTAATAACGTACCTGATGGAACCATTCAGTGTGAAATTAAGGTATCGTCCTAACTGGCGGAGCGATCCTTGTCCTATGGTGGCTACATAGTTTCAGGCTATCTGAGCCTTCTCGGTTATTCATGCAACTCCCAAAAACATGAACATAATATAGTTGGCTAAGAAGCCCATGACTTTCGTGAATTTACTTGTACTTGTCTTGAAATCATGATCTCACGAAATAACTTATAAACATGGTTTCATGAAATAGCTTGTAAACATGGTTTCATGAAATAGCTTGTAAACATGTTCTTGATTTATGAGTAATACAATAGTTCATAATCATATATTTGTAGTTGACTTGAAAACATGTTTATAACTTGCAAAATAACTCATGCAGTTTCATATGAACATAATGAGAACACATGAGGAAGAATTCATGATTCATGGATTAAGCTAGGATCCCTAATGTCCGTAATGGAAGGTTAGGAATACAATAACGAACATATATACGGGATTCATGTACATACATACATAATCACGGGCTACCAATATGTTGGGTTTAATGCCCTAGGATTTGAACTTCATAGATTTTACGAAACGGATCATGGGGAAGAACGTAGAGGTTCCCACATGTGGATGGAAGTTCTACATACCTTAACCTCCCGCTTTTGAGCGTATCACAATGTCTTTCAATCCCTTCAACTTCAATCTATAGCAATACAAGTCATAGGGATTCTATATTAGCAACCATATCCATATGTTGTTCCTCTAAGCATTTTATCAAACACTTAATAGGCTTGAAGCTTTATAACCCTCATTAATGGTGTTTTCTTCACCAAATCCCCATCCTTTTACTTCTAGCTAATTCTACAATCCCATTAGATGTAATTAACATCATTTTTCATCAACCATATGGATACAACAATCCCAAGTCAACAATCCAACAATTCTAGCATAATTCATATAATCATCTTCAACAAACCCAATTATTATTCTCCCAAGAATTCATCAATTCACAACTATAAGTGATTAGGGAGTAGAAATATTACCTTTTTGGGTAGTCACCACGACTCACTGTTACGGCCCGTAACTCATCACCGTAACGCAGACAGATTTTTCCAGCGTACAGGCTTCAGTCAAATGGGCATAACTCTTTGCACAGATGTCCGTTTAATCCCCTTAATATACCGTTGGAAAGATATTTAATAGGGCTACAACTTCCATCAAGGAAGTTCTTCCATATTCATAACGGATCAAGGAGTTATCACTGCCCAAAATAGGCCTATCAACTTACTAGAACTTTAATGATTTAAGCTTAACTCAGCTCCGAGATGAGGGGTGTTACAAACTATCTCCCTGAAGTCTTCTTGAGATGTCCAGAAATTTAAGAACTTGAAGTATTTCATGCCACTACCTTGATCATTTTTACTTTTGAATAACATAGGCCTATGATCAGATCCGACCCTTGGTAGGTGTTTCACAGTGTTGGAACTGTATTTTTGGGCCCATTGGTCGTTCACAAAAACTCTGTCTAATCTCTTCCATATCCTCAAGCTTGGGATCCAATTATTACACCATGTGTAATTAGAGCCAATATACCCAATGTCCATCATTCCACACGAGTCCATGCATTCAAAAAAGTCATAACTTTCGGAGTTTCTATGAGGTAGTCCTCTAATTTTTTCTTCCGGATGGAGGATGACATTAAATTCCCCTCCTACGCACCAAGGTTGATTAATAACCCTGTTGAGATTTTCCAGGCTGCTCCATAACTCCATTCTTTCAGAAGCAGTACACTTAGCATACACAGCAGTTACAAACATCTCCTGACAATTTTGATTTTTTTGAACTTTTAACGTCATTTGCTGGACATGATTCTGAATAACACTAACATCACATCCATCTCTCCAAAAACACCATATTTTGCCATTGATGTTGGAGATGCAGTGATTGAAGCCCAAGAATCTTTTGTAACCCTCAATTTTATTACTATTTACCAATGGTTCTGACATAGCAACCATATCAGTCTTGTGTTTATTGACCATTCTCTTTAGTTTGTGAATGGCCTTTCTTGATCTAACTTCTCTAATGTTCCAGATGATTGCACTGATCATTGGAAACTTAATGTTTGGATTTTTTGTTCTTTCCCCCTCTGCTAGAGGGTGAAGATTTCTGTTTGTTTGTTTTGCTGCTTTTGTTGTTCTTCTTGTTTTTGTTTTTGTCCCCTTTACTTGAAGACATGTCACTTTCTTGCTGCTGGTGGTTTTCTTGCTCATGGCTTTTGTGCTCATGATTTTTGTGCTCCACCTCTTGATTATCCATCATGTTGTCTTGGCTGTTAACCGTAATCTCTTCTTCAGTATTGCTTTTGTTGCTTTGCTTGCTTTTGTTTTCACCTGTTCTACTTTCAATCCACATATCCATGCCTATATCAGGTGGGATGCTCTTGCTAGCCCCTTTTTTGATCTTGTTACCTTTCTCAAATCCTCTTATTTTACTTCTTCTTCTTCTTCTTCTTTCTGGTGAAATTCCAATTCTGCCACAAACTTCCCTTAAGTGTTGTTGTGCATCACTTTCTTCCTGGGACTGCTGTGCCTTTTCGTTTTCTTTCCATTCTTCTTGCTTGCTGTTTTCAGTGTTTTCTTCCTCATTGATGCCCAACTTCTCTTGGTCATTGTAGGTTTCTAACATGTTGTCGTTCAAATCTACTACCAATTCAATTCCAGGGTGATTCTTAATAATAGAAGGAAGGCTAGAGGATACTGAGGCAGCAACCTTTATAAGGCTGTCTCTTATATTTTCGCCAGTACTTTCTTTTTGTATATCGACCTGTTCCTCATTTTCAGCATCTGTGTACTTCCTCTGTTCAATATTCTCCCGTTGTTGATACCCCTCTTTCTCAGCATTTCTAGTTTCAATTTCTCCTTCACTCTAGTCTTCTTCTACTCTTTCCTGTTCCATTGGCTCAGTGATCTTCTCTTCGGCAACCCTGTTGTTCCCTTCTTTTATGCATTCATTTTTCATGTTGATTTTCACTTTTTTTTTTGGCATCCTCTTTTTTCTCCTCTGTCTAATCTTGCTCAGCCTTTCTTTAAGCTCAGATATAGTTTTTTGCTCAGTTTCTTGTCTAGTATGTTCCTTTTCTTTGTTTTGCCCTTTATGAACATTCTTTTCCAGTTTTTTCTCCTCTTTTTGCTGGACCTCCTCTCGCTCATTTTGTTGCCTCTGATTCTTTGCTTTCTTTTTTCCTTTCTCGTGCTCATTATTCATACTCTTCTCTGTGCCCTCAACCTTCTGACCTTCCTTCTGATCTTGTACCGTGCTTATATCATTGTCTTTTTTGGCACTTGATTCCCCTGCTTCAATCACTGTATTGTTCTTCTCAGTTTTGTTTTCTTCGTCAGACTTTTTTTGTTTCACCCTTCTACATTGGACAATAGAGTGTCCCAAAATCTTGCAAAATCTGCAGTACTTTGGTACATTTTCATACTCCAACTTCTGATAGAACCCCTTCAGAGGAGAATTATTCTCTTCTATTCCAACAAATATGGAGGTCACTTTTGGCTTCGTAAGGTCCACCTCTAGCCTAACCTTCGCCATGCTTGGTCTAGTTCTATGATCAGTGGCAAAGTCGACTGTAAGAGGCAAGCCAGCAGGTTCAACTATTTGCTTCACATAATACCAAAAGTGGCAGTGATAATAACACCCAACTGGGACGATAGGGGAATCCTCATCAGGTTTGAAATTGGGAGACCATTTTTCAAACCACATCACTTGTCCCTCAATGTCTACAGACCTTTTATACCAAACACTCTTAAAATCTTCCTCTTTCGAGAAGTCGAGAAAGACTGTGCGATAATTAAACACCCCAATTCTACAAGTACCATTAACAGTGATTTTTTCAGCAAATTTAGAGCGAATTTTGTCGAGTTGTGGACGGGTTTTTATGAATTTACCTACAAGAGTAAACTTGCATTCCTCCGCCATCACTTCATAATAGTCCTTAGCTTTAAAAAGGACCGCAGGTACTCCGTTGTGGGTGGCGCTCCGAGCTCTGACACTCGGATCCCCAAATCGATTTTTGCTAGGGCTTGGGATGGCTGGGTTTCGAATTGCCATAGCATAGTTAGCGATTTCTTGATTTTTCTCAGGCAATATAGTCGGATTCTCTTGGGCATGGTTTTTTTCTACCAGACGCGCCGTTTCCGACACCTCCAGCGTCCCCATCGGGACGGAGCGTGATGCTCAGTCGCATAGAAGGTAGCTTTTGACCGTTTGAGACTAACGGGTAAATTTTTGTACGGAGAGCTTTTTTAGAGCCGATGGTATGAGAACTTCACGAGTTAACATTAATAGTCATACACAAATAAAAGTGGCAAAATCATAACTTACATTCACTTCTAGATATTGAAACATGAACTTAACTTCACTTTTTGAAATCAATCAAATTATGTTAATCATTTAACTATTTAAAAGCTTTTACAATATCTGTAAAGCTTAAAGGTTTAATTATTAGCCTACTTAGTATTAAGGAGAAGTGTCAATATCTAAGATGACGTGAATATTATCATGCGAGTTGTGACTTGCTTATTTAGATCATGCGCTGCCACATCTCATAGGGACTGTTATAGAAGCAGACGACATACAATGAACTAAGGATCGGAGAATAAATATGTGTCACAATTGAGTTAAATAAATTTAACCATAATGTTTGACTACAAAACCAACTTGGGAGGGCATCCTCCTCAACCTCGAATGTCACCACACACGTTTCTCGAATCTATAAAAATGCTTGTAGATTAGACTAATCGTTTTTGACGACCTTATCACCTAACAATGTCCACGTGTTTTTTTTTTTTTTTTTTGAGTAACTCAAAATGAAATTACTCTTTCAAACCAACCAAGAACATTTGGTACATATATATCTGGCAAATTCTCTATCAATGTTGTACTTTGTTTCCCAAGGAACAAAATGACTACTCTTAGATTGGCAATATGAAATTACTCTTTTTCCTTTGCATTTTAGTCGTATGGATTTGGATAATTAACACGAACTTCAGACTTCAGTATGTACATGTGACTTTACGCTATAGCCATTTTGAATTTTTACCTTTAACAACAGGCCTAAGTTTGTTTTTTTGAAATTTTGGAGATATTTCTTTTTCTGAGCTTCTGCTAAATTTGATGGATGACGACCATGCCGATCAAATTAATCGAGATTGGAATTGAAGGTGCTGGGAATAATTCCAAGTGAGCTCTTGAAGATTTTAAATATGGGCTCCCTGAATTAACTTTGTTGTCATCCTTGTTCGCATAATTTTATTACGGGTATCTTACTTGGACATCACTATTTAACATGTATGTTATTGTACCCTCTTTTAAAAAGAATTCCACGTCTATACCTACTTTAGAACAATTTCGACAAAAATGTCTGAAGTTACATATGGCTAAAGTTCAGGCTTGTTTTCCCGAAGTTCAAAAAAAAAAAAAAACTGAATTTCAACCACATATTCAACTTGGGGCAAAAATGCCCGACCTCCAAGCAAAAAGGCCAGAAGTTCAGACCAAAATGACTAAATTCAGCTACATATGGCTGAGATTCAGGCAAAAGTGGCTGAACTCCGGCCATATATCAAACCTAACTTCATATACCAGATGTTTGAAGTTGTTCCGAAATGGGAGGCTTGCAAATGTTTACACAATGCGAGTGCGACTTAAATGGTGATTCCGAATTTTGGTATCCGTGCACTTCAACCCTTGATCGTACCATCAGAATTCTAAACATACCATGTTACATTTGGGGAGCACAAAATTAGGCAATGAAAATATGATTCGAGTGGGTTATAAGGTTATGACTCATGTTTAGTCATCATGATCCAACTCATCTCAACTCAAGTAATCTTTGGATATAATTGGGGCATTCACCTATTGATTCAATTCAATTTAACTCGCCCAAATTCAATTCAAACCGCCTATTTGTCGTCCCTAATTACATTCAGTGTTTTGAACCGGTTAAATAACTGATACATGCTCCTATGAAACAAACTAGATACATCAATCACATCCTGAGTGAGTAATCATATGTGTGTGGGCCTAATACACAAGTGGAATTTGTTTTGGAAAATAGTCTATTCGTGTAGTAGAAGGCGTGCCTTGAAATAATCATAACTTATACTAAGTAGGCGTTTGTTTGGCCATAGAAACAAAAAAAAAATTCACTTTTTTTTTTAAATTTTGGGGTTGGAGTTGTGTTTGGCCATAGTTTTTATAAATAGATTTTTTTTGGTTGAAATGTACTTGTTTTGGTTGTGAAAAAAGTGAAAAACTTGGAAAACAAGTTTTTCAAATTTCAAATACAACTTTAAGTTGTATTTGGAATTTTCATAGCCAAACGCTAATTTTTGAAAAAAGTAAAAAAAAAAAAATCGGAAAAAAGTGAATAATTCTTATGGCCAAACGGGTCCTAAAAATAATAAAAAGGGCGTCCCGCACAAGTTACAGTAATAGGAGGGAGGTTGTCAAAAATTTAATAAATTTCAGTAAACATAACTCTTGAAAACATTTTGTAATTTACTCACGAATAGGTTGAAATTGTTAATTAAAAAGAAGCCAGATGTGTTTTCTGGGCTGTGGCTATGTAACGATTACTTTGGTGGTTAATAAAATCATGTTAGTTACAGCAAAGTAAAATAATATATATATATATATATATATATATATATATATATATATATATATATATATATATATATATATATAGACATGGGCGGCAACAGAAAGAGCATTGAGAATATTTACGAATACAATGAATCCTACCACTCCAAATTAGCTAATTTGGTTAGCACTTCTTTATCAAGAACCTCCACTGTTGCTTAATGAATGGACAAAAGAACAAGTGAGGAAGCCGTTGACAAATTAAAGTCATACATAAAAATATTTCGTTGACCTTGCATTATATTTTCTCTAAGCGTGCAAGAATATAAGTCGTGTTCAAGTTCAATGCTATTAACTTAACCAAATCTCGAATAATTCATGGTCAGCTCTCTTATTGTATACGTTGTACGTATATTCATGAAACAAGTACAATTATGTATTCTGTATCCAAGATTCAAGAAGCCTTTCAAAAAACTTCTTAAACTTACTTATGATTTAAAGTGTTTGCACATGATATATGAAAGAATTACTGGATATTATAACTAGAAAAGATGGGGATTTCGTCCAAAATTCACACACTACAGATTCTAGTACCCTTATAAATATAGAGGTATATCGAGTAAAGGCGTTTGGAGTATTATCGCTTCTTCCAAAGTGTTATTCATTTGTAGTACTCACAACGATCCAGTAAGTTCTTAGGTACATCCGTACTTGAATCCTTTTTTAGACATTTCGTCAATTTAAACCAGCACTTTTGATATTAGTTTACGTATAGTAATTTTTTTTGTCGAATTAGATATGTTAGTGATTCAGGGTTTTCAACTCTTGAAATTCTGCCAGCAAGATATTAATAGGAGAGGTCGAGATAGGTACAAGTTTGTCTGTAATATTGGTGATCACCTTTGGAGAGTAACATAAGGCTAAATATGCTACGCTTAAAAGCTACAGCTTTAAATCATTCATGAGCAAGTTTGTTGTAAATCTAACATAAATAAACGTGTCTCATCTCTAAAACGATTTAAATTTTTAGACGACAATCACATAAGCAACATGGTATATATAGAAGGTATAGCACTACAAGAAAGTACAAAAATGACAACAATTCTTTGGCAACAAAAACAATATTGTTGACAAAATTTAATATTTGGCAACAATTTGGTTTTATTGTTGGCATATATGATGAAACTTTTAAAAATGAACTTTTTTTGTTGTCAAACATTTTAATTTTGTTGTCATATATTGACTATTGTTGCAATAAGTATTTTTTGCAACAACAAAAAAGTTGTTGCATGTCGTTGCGATAACCGCCGATGGTAAAAGTTTATGCAACAACAAAAAATGTTGTTGCCAAAAGTACTTTTTGCAACAATAATCAATAAATTTTTGTTTCAAAATGTCTTGTTTCTTATAGTGCAAGTTGCGTGTTCAAGTTTCTTCACTATTCATTATAAAAAAGAGTTTTCGTGTACTTGATACTTAAAGAAGAGTGCCTACACATGATCAGCGGGGCGTCTTCTTTTGAACAATTTAAACTTATAGGTTAGTTAGTCACATAATTTAACACATAGATAACATGGTTCGATTCACACATTGTCCTTCCCTTGTCATCCATTTACCCCGGACCACCATACATCCAATTTTTTTTTTTTTTTGAAGGAATTAATTAAAAAAGTAATAAAATATTCAATAGGATAATTGTGTCAACTTGCTATTAATTAGAAAGATAATTTCATATTATAGTCATAGTTATTAATCATCATCTTAAATACGAAATCAAGCATGCTTGTTCAATTCTTGTCAATTATAAAAGTCTCATTCTGTGCCGACCATGACCCCCTCTCTCAATTTTGTTCCAATTATCTCTTGATCCCTCCTCTTCACATCCCTGCCCTTTCAATTAATCCTATGGAGATTGATCCTTCAAACCCTGAGAAATCTGACCAAATAATCACATGGAGCTCCGAGGAGCTAGGTTTGGGGCATGTTAAGTTTTATAGGTGTAGCTTTTGTAAACGAGGTTTCTCAAATGCACAAGCTCTAGGTGGACACATGAACATCCATAGAAGAGATAGAGCCAGGCTTAGAGAATTTTCAAGTGATCAAAACTTGCTTTCTTTGGACATCAACAACTCCGTTAATCCTCCTTCTCCTCCTCCTGCTCTAGCTCCTGCAAATGATGACTCGTTGCAACGAAGAGTATCATCATCATACGATGAAACAGTAATTAGTAGCCCCTCAAAAAGGCCTTGTATTACATATGATGAAGAAAATGATCATCCTACATCCAAGGTGAATTATTATGATCATAATCATGAAGTGATTATTGGAGATCTTATGCAATTACCCTTATTCAAAGAGTATCCATTAATTAAAGAAGCAAGCACTTGTGTGGATGAGCAAGTAGAAAACAAGGGCATGCAGCGAAATCCTGTTTCAGAACTGGACCTTGAGCTTAGGCTAGGGATGGAACCACCTGAGTCCTCGACATAAGCGGATCTAGGGTTTGAAGTTAATAGGTTCTGAATTTGAAGTTTATGGGATCTGAAGTTTATTAATTATATGTACATATTCACCGAATTTCTCAGCAAACATACACGCTCCGAATCAAAGTTACTAAGTTCTACCAAACCCGTCCTCGATCTTCATGTTAGCTCCGCCCCTGGTCCTCGACGAAAGACTTGTAGTTTGTTTTAACATGTTGATCAAATATACTTGATAGAATCCATCATAGAGGTACTTCTTTCCTCACCTTTACAACTTCCCTCTTTTTTTTAAAAAAAAAACTTTTTTAGGGTGTAATATTATTTCAGTTAAACGATCAAAATCAACAAAAGAATATTGTTATTTTGTTCCTTTTCTCTATATCCCTAGCTAAACGTTAAACTTTTGCTAAGTACGCATGCTTGTACTCCAAAACTAAAAAGGTTGTTTGATTCAGTTATATATTTGGATCAGAAATAGTTTTCTAGAAGTTTAGGTGTACTAACTGTAATGCTCTTTCATTAGCCAAAAAAAAAAAAAAACCGGTAATGCTCTTTACAAAAGGAAACGTGCTATTTATATTGTTTGTTTCTTCATTCCTTTTTTGTTTTGTTTTACTTTTCTTTGTTTTGAGAGGAAGAACACTCTCAATTAATGATATTCTGTTGAAGATAGAATGAAAAACATACCGACTCAATGATTCTTCAAAAACATGTGTATCAAATTAATTCTATCCCTCTCCCTTTTCCTAAATACATATACACAACCATATTAATTTTCTTGTACATGAACTAAGAAAATGTACTTAGAATGAATTTAGTTTATTTTCAAAATACTACCCCGTTTAAATTAGATTCTCACTCCAAGAGACATTATCTAGAATACACCAATGTTTAATAGCTTGATGAATATACTCTGAACCTGGTCGTGTGATTTCACGAACTCAAGCTCAGTTTCTTTCTGAGTCATCCTCTATCTCATAGACGTCCAATCTCCAATGCCTCTTTAATGAGAGCCATATTTTTCATCTTTCTCCTTTAAGAAAATATTTTCTCGCAAAGCATGGTCAATCTTCTGTTTTTTTTTTTTTTTTTTTTTTTTTTTTTTTTTTTTTTTGGCTTACTTAGTCTTTCTTCATCAATTTGTAAAGATCGGACAAGGTTATCAAGGGCCATGTTGTTTATATCTATTGCGGTATAATATCATTATATTATTTGGTAGCATATTTGTAGGGAGATAATTACCATATATTAGTTAGTTTCCTTGTTTCACTAGGATCTTAGTTTTCTTGTTTCACTAGGGCTCAAGATTGTATCCTATATATATTCTCTCTTGGTGAATGAATGGAACAAGTCAAGATTGTATAGTTTCTACATGGTATTAGGCCACACGTTTTTTTTCTTCTCTTCATCGTAAATTTCCATGGCCGGTGACGCCGTACCTCCTCCACCACCACCCAAAATTGAGTCTAATTCTCCCTATTTTCTCGGTCCTCAAGACCGACCCGGGGACTATATCACGCCTACTCGTTTCAAGGGCGCATCAAATAACGCTGCCGTCGGTCAGCACTTTACTTCCGAACAATGGAAGGCTATTACGGGATTTTTTGGTAATGCTACAATTCCCGAAAATCGCTTGAATGGTAAGTTTGATGTTTTTTCTTGGATTATTGACACTGGTGCTACTCATCATGTTACCGGTGAGAAATCTTGGTTGTTTGATGTCCATACTGTTGATTGTCCTATTGGTTTGCCTAATGGTGAAAAGGTGCTTGCTTCTTTGGAAGGTTCTGTTCGACTGTCAGATAAAATCACCTTACATCATGTCCTTTATGTGCCTTATTTACATTGCAACTTACTCTCCGTCCCCCAACTTACTGATAATTTACATACTATTGTCTCTTTTAATTCTTATGTGTGTGCTATTCATGACCCACTGAAGGAGCTGATTGGAACGGGAGTTAGGAGGGACGGACTATACTATTTTAGCAAACCGGACGTGGTGCAACATGTGTCTACTGTCGTGGCAACGTCCGCATTGGAATTGTGGCATCAACGATTGGGGCATCCTTCCGAGAGAGTAGTTAAGTTGCTTCCTCATGTCAGTAGTGATAAGAGTAGTTTAGCAAAGGATTGTGAAGTGTGTTTACGTGCTAAGCTTCCTAGAGACAAATTTCCTTTAAGTGATAATAATGCATCTAGAATATTTGAGAAAATACATTGTGATTTGTGGGGCCCATATCGCCATGTTTCGTCGTGTGGAGCTCGTTATTTTTTAACAATTGTTGATGATTTTTCCCGAGCTGTTTGGATTTACTTGTTGGTTGATAAAACAGAAGTGTTTCCGATGTTTATGTCTTTTGTTGCTATGGTTGATCGACAATTTAATCAAACAATTAAAGTTGTACAAAGTGATAATGGTACAAAATTTAATTGTTTGATCGATTATTTTTCCGCCACTGGTATTTTGTTTCAAACCTCTTGTGTGGGTACTCCGCAACAGAATGGGAGGGTAGAGAGGAAGCATAAACATGTGTTGAATGTTGCGAGGGCTCTCAGATTTCAGGCCAATTTGCCTATTTTTTTCTGGGGTGAATGTGTTCTTGCTGCATCTCATCTCATAAATCGTACCCCCACACCCAAATTTGAAAATAAAACACCTTTTGAAATTTTATTCAATAAACCTCCTTCTTTTGATGCTATTCGTACTTTTGGGTGTTTGTGCTTTGCTCATAATCAAAAAACTCAGGGTGACAAATTTGCTAGTCGGAGCAGAAAGTGTTTGTTTGTGGGATATCCATTTGGTAAGAAGGGGTGGCGGTTGTTTGATCTTGATACGAAGGAATTTTTTGTCTCTCGTGATGTAAAGTTTGTGGAGGATGTGTTTCCTTTTGCTTGTCCGGAAGATGTTAATATTTCACTTAGTTTTTTTTTATGAGGGCGCTGAAATTGATCGTGATTTTATGGTGTACGGGGACGAATTAGGGGGCGAAGTTGATAGTTCGGAGGCTGCCGAGCAACAGCCGCAAACCACTGCCCAACAAGCGCCTGCTGGCAGCCAGCGACCACTGTCCAGCTCACTGGGAACCCAGCGCCAGCTGGTAGCGAGGCTGAGCGGCTGCCAACAGCCACTGCACAGCCCGCTGGGAACCCAGCGCCCGCTGGCAGCGAGGGGGGGGGGGGCAGCAACACCATACCCCAGTCACGAATGTGGAAGGTGGCTTGGGGCGTGGTTTTCGGGAGAAATTTCCCTCTGTTGTGCTTCGTGATTATGTGACACACTCAGTTTTTGCTAATAGTCCGTCCCCTACAACTCCTGTTACCAATCAATCCTCAGGTACTCCCTATCCTTTGGCACACTATATTAATTGTGACAATTTTTTTTGTAAATTATCGTAAGTTTCTTGCAGCTATTATTTCGGGTAAGGATCCTAATACCTTCAAAGAAGCCATGAAACACAAAAGTTGGAGACATTCAATGAAAGAAGATATACGTGCATTGGAAGACAATGGTATATGGACTTTGGAACATCTTCCTCCGGGTAAGAAAACACTTGGTAATCAGTGGGTGTACAAGACCAAGTTTTTGTCAAATGGAGATGTGGAACGGCTCAAATCGCGCTTGGTTGTGTTGGGAAATCATCAACAAGCGAGGATTGACTACAATGAAACTTTTGCTTCGGTCGCCAAGATGACTACTGTTCGAGCCTTCCTAGCCATTGCAGCATCCAAAAATTGGGAACTTCACCAAATGGATGTTCATAATGCCTTTTTACATGGTGACCTTGATGAGGAGGTGTATATGAAGCTCCCTCCTGGGTTTGAAAGTCCAGATCCTACGTTGGTGTGTCGTTTGCGCAAATCGCTGTATGGGTTGAAACATGCCCCTAGATGTTGGTTTGCAAAATTGGTAACTGCTTTGAAAGGGTACGGTTTCCTTCAATCTTATTCTGATGATTCTCTTTTTACATTTACTAGAGGGAATATTCAGATTAATATCTTGGTTTATGTTGATGATCTTATTATTTCTGGGAATGATTCCGCTGCACTTGCAACTTTCAAAGCCTATTTGAGTGATTGTTTCAAAATGAAAGACCTTGGGTCTCTCAAATATTTTTTGGGTATTGAAGTAGCTCGTAGTTCATCAGGGTTGTTTTTGTGTCAACACAAGTATACTCTTGATATTATCTCTGAAGCAGGATTGTTAGGTGCAAAGCCAAGTGGGTTCCCTATTGAGCAAAATCATAAACTTGGCCTTGCAAATGGAGATTTGTTGTCGGATCCGGAGGTCTACCGTAGATTAGTCGGGCGTTTGATTTATTTGGGGGTCACTCGACCGGACTTGGCATATTCTGTTCATATTTTGTCTCAATTCATGCAAGAACCCCGGATTGAACATTGGGAAGCGGCCTTACGAGTGGTCCGTTATTTGAAAGGCACACCAGGACAGGGTATTTTGTTACGTGCCGACAGCGAGTTGACTTTGCAGGGATAGTGTGATTCTGATTGGGCGGCTTGTCCGCTTACTCGTCATTCGTTGACAGGTTGGCTAGTATTTCTAGGTCAATCTCCCATCTCTTGGAAGACAAAGAAGCAACACACAGTTTCTAGATCTTTTGCAGAGGCTGAATATAGGTCCATGGCTGCGGTCACTTGTGAGTTGAAGTGGCTGAGAGGTCTGTTGTTGAGTTTAGGTATACAACATCCCAAGGCGATCAAATTGTTTTGTGATAGTCAGTCCGCTTTGCACATCGCAAAAAATCCGGTTTTCCATGAACGAACAAAGCACATTGAGGTAGATTGTCACTTTGTTCGTGATGCAATTAATGAAGGTTTGATTTCTCCGTCACACGTTTCAACATCTTCACAATTGGCAGACATTTTTACCAAAGCTCTCGGCAAAACTCAGTTTGACTTCTTGCTTTCCAAGTTGGGCATTGTTTATTCCCATGCTCCAACTTGAGGGGGGGGGGGGGGGGTATTGCGGTATAATATCTTTATATTATTTGATATTATTTGGTAGCATATTTGTAGGGAGATAATTACCATATATTAGTTAGTTTCCTTGTTTCACTAATTACCATATATTAGTTAGTTTCCTTGTTTCACTAGGATCTTAGTTTCCTTGTTTCACTAGGGTTCAAGATTGTATCCTATATATATTCTCTCTTGGTGAATGAATGGAACAAGTCAAGATTGTATAGTTTTCTACAATATCCTTGAGCTCTTCAATAGAAACCATTATATAATCATTTCTTGAATCTATGAATCATAATTTTTTTTTGCAATGACTCACTCATCTATCAGATCTTCTCCATGTACTCTCCTCATCATTATTATCTTTTCTTTGGCTTCATACTAAGAAAACTTCTCAAACATCTTGTAATCAATTAGTTAATAAACGAGAGTGAATTTTTCTTGTCCACATTTCTCATGGTAGTGACATCATTCGCTATCTCTTTACTCAAGATTTCTCGATGTACAGTTCTCCGAATATCTATAAGCAACTGCTTTGTCAAGGTGTTGACACCTTAATTTGTTAGGCTCTTTGCCATCAAAATAATCCTGCAGAACTTATTTAACTTTTGAAATCTTAGTAGTTCCATCTACTAAAATACTTTTGCCAATTTGGTGCTTCTCCCGCACAACGTTCTTATAACTATAATAGCTAATCTCGTTAAAATTTATTTTGATTTGTAGATTCATTCTCAAATATTCAACAATTTTAGGTTTGCCATATGTCTTTCATGACAATTATATATGCTCTGTTACCAAATGCTAAAATATTTTGTGCGGAAGAACACTCTTAATCAATGATATTCTCTAGAAAACAAGTGGCTGAAATATTTTTATTTACTTCTCTAACTTGCTTACATAATAAATTGAGTATAAGTATTTATAGATTTTAAGCTAGGAGTAATATGTAACTTGAGTTGTGCCCAATTGAACCGCAATGAAGGCCCTTTCTAATGAAGGGATTGAAGAGGGTTGATAAGTATTTTAAGACCCTTTTAATGTAGGGATGTCAGTCCCCGTTTTCAAAACACGGTTGGGCTAGGTTAGGCTATCAACTTCTACGTAACCCGTGAAAGCTGAGCTAGATTATGCTATCAAATTCCAATAGCTCATGAGAATGGGCTGAATTGATTGGGTGTTTTGACAACTCTTAGTTTTTCTTTCCTAACGTACCGTTGAATGTTTTCTTATATATCACTAGGAAAACACCCTTAATACATGAATATCTCCACGTTAGTAACCTGATTGCTATCTACTCAATGTTATAGTTCTATTGTTCTGATCGACTTGTACTTTAACGAAGCTTAAAATTAATTTAAGTACAATTACCCTTAGGACATTTAGTATTAGATTTTGTCAATATTGTTGCACTTCTCTGGTTATTGTTCTATTTTGCAGTTCACCCGTAGTAGACTCTTCCTTTAGAAGAACGACATAATTTGTTGAATGCACCAAAGGAGAGCTGCTCCGATTATACAACAATTAATAAATTAGAAGAAGATACTGTTAAATTTGTGCATCAATAAAGTTGAATTGAAGACTTGAAGTGTCCAAAACACCAAAAAGCACATAGTTATACAAATTAACATAAGCTATTAGACCTGGATTATTTAAAAGTAGCAACAGTTTAGGTAGAAAATTAGGATATGTAATAAAAAATTAGAGGAGATCTAAAAGGTGAATTTTTATCGGTTGTCCCTTTTTGTATCAACTGTTCAGTAAATGGCCGACCCTTTTTTTATTTCTCTTGTTGTTGATATACCTTTTAGACGAATGGTTTTAAGATCTATTTTTAGTAGGCTGAAAATTTTATGAGAAAATATTAAATTGCGACCTAAACTTTTATAAGTAATTACAAATGTTAGACCACTATATGATATTATGTGAGCAAACTGACAATTATATGTGCAATCATTCGAACGAGTCTAACATTATTTTAAAGAGGTAATTTCTCAAAGGTTATATTTGAACATTTTCTAAAAATAGAGACAATTAATTAAACAGTGACCTCAAATAAACATATGCGTAAATCAATCATCTAAAGGATGTGCTTAATTGCAAATAATGTAATTTCACAAAAGCTTGGACAGGTGAAAGTTGAGGCCCAAAGTAAAAACCATCATCTGGTACCCTCCAATAACATTTGTAACGATCATTGCTAGCGATTCCAGTTTCTATAAGTCGACAATTTTTTTCTTTAAACTATTGCCAAAAACATCAAATATATTTCCCTTTTCATTCCACCAAAAATGACAAAAGAGTATGTACGATTAGAAATATGTTCATGAAAACTCCAACTGAAACTATATATAATTTGCAGGAATCATATAATTTCCTACATCATTATCTTCGGATTGTTGGGGAGGCAATTGAGAATTTGAAGACCTAAGCTCTTTCGCCAAGTTTATAAAATCAGCTTGTTTTGAAAAGTATTTTTAGTAAGAAACAGTTTGTGGTTAACTAATCAATTTGAAAAGCAATATGAGCAGCAATTAATTTGGCTAAGCTTTTAAAAGTGCTTCTAAGTGTATTTTCTCAGAAGTGTTTTTCAAAAAAAGTACTTTTGGGGAAAAGCTAGTACTTTTTTTAGCCTTTGAAAAACAGTTTCTGCTAGTTCTTAAAAACACTTATTTTCTCCTAAAATGTTAGCCAAACACTTTTGACCTCCCAAAAGCTTAGCCAAATTGGCTATCATTTTCTAAACCTACAATGGTTGTTCTGAAATTTTTGTATTTTTGTCATTATATATAATTTAGCAGAAAAAAGATGGAACCAACTAAGAATATAATTAAGTAAATATACATATAGATTGGCAATTATAATTTTCATGCCGTAATTTTTTCTCCATGCAAGCACGTCAATATTTGAAAACAAAATCCAACAACTAAGCATTGAGTGTTATATATACTAGCTAGCATTGAGTTTATATATACTAACTTTTTTTTTTTTTTTTTAAATCATATTAACCGTATACGGCTAGAGAAAAATGTATCAAAGCGGGATGAAAATCTAAGTTGAATATAGCTTAATTATTTTAGCTAATCTAATAAGTAAGAACCGTAGTTTATATCAATGGATTTATAAATCACAATAAATGTATGTCTAATGTTCATAAAGATTTAACTATATTAATTTTATAGAACTAGTTATTTTTAGTTAATGACGTGATGATTGCTGATTTAATAAACTATAACCGATTTACATAATCCATTCGAACATCACCATAGACATACCCTTGATAAAGATAAGTTGTGCCGTTGTGCATACTATTAAAAATTAGGAATTGATTGATCATATACAAAAGGCTACCAATGGTCTTTGACTTTTGATGGGGAATTTTTAGACTTTAACCCTAACTATTTATTTTAAAGTTAAGACATGATCGCAAAGCAACAAGAGATATCTCTCAGTTAGGTTGGTGCCACAATTAATTCCAATTCTTGCACAAGCAACCAAAAAGGTGGTCTACCGCTAGGGAAACTAACCTAAATTGTTGGAGCTAGAAATTTAAATTTTCTTCTTCTTTGTGTGTCACAACTTTCACATTTTTTTTTAATAACAAAATTAGCTGCTTCGTCAAAAGGAAGTGAGCAAACATTACTGCCGCAACGATCCAAGAACTAACTCAATTCAAAAGTTAACTCATGAGGTGAAGATTATTCAATATAATATAAGGAGACTAAATAGTAAACACCCCATCTACAGCCGATGTAGGACTCTAACAACCCCGCTCCCCCATAATTGGATATATTTGGAGCATGACCAATACAATATGGGATCCAACATTGAGTAAATAAAAAATTGAGATGTGTTGGACTCTGATCTCAAAAGCTAGCTCATAAGATAAGGATTACCCAAGACCTTATAAGGAAACTAAACACCCCATACAATTCATGTGTGACTCTAACAACCCCAACACGCCCAGAATTGGACATCGGAACGTAGATAATATAATATGGGGCCTTATTACTTGGTAAACCAAGAATTGAAATGGTTGATATCATGAACATGAGCAATATAATATGGGCCCCATAATTTGATAAACCAAAAATTGAAATAGTTGATATCATAAAAAGAAAGACCTAACTCAATTCCAAAAATTAGCTAGTAAAGTGAAGATTTTCCAAAATTATATAATGGTACCAAACGGCAAATACCGCATTTTTATTAGTAGTTCGTTGGTTGTTTGCTTTGGCAACTTTAGAAGCAGATAAATTAATTAGAGACGTCTTTTAGATATCCTATCAAAAGGATCGTGTACTTTGACAAACTCCAGTGCTACTAATTATAATGACCCTTACCTTAGATGAATAATTATATATATTTCCTATTCCAAAAAAAGAAGCAGAGAAAAGAAACAGAAAAGCAATATACTGTAGATTTTTAGGGACAGGACAATAAATTCAAGCGACCTGCAAGAAATGCTAAGCCGGCCTATTTTATATGTGCCTACTGCCTAATTGCCTAATCCTCTAAGAGGAAAAGTTATTGCAAATTATGCCCACAATAAAACGTTCTTCAAACTCAAGTCATAAGGGGAAAATTGAATATTCCAATAGCTTATGGAATATGGATAGTCCCTCTTCTTCTATTAAATAGGTAGGTTCAGCCAAACTTCCTAGCTCTTAAAGTTCTTGAGGAAAAAATACCGGAGGCATTTTAATTTCGTCAATTGCTCTCGTGATTATATATAGAGATTGTACATGGAGACCAAATCCATAGATTCTTCTATTCTTTCTTCTTTGGATAACTTGTTTAATTTACCCTTTAAATATAATCAAGCTCAGTATAAAGAATTAACTTCAAGTTGCTTCCAAAATCCCACCTTCATCTCATTAGTTTCTAAGAGAAAAGCAAGTTCAGGCTGATTTTGTGTAAGTTGCAAAAAATGGCGATAAAAATGTTCCAGCTGTTGAAAAATGTACGTCAATAGGTCGAGAGAAGGACATAGCTGTAACAGACTTGAATGGAGCTTTACTACGAGGTAGAAGCTCTTTTGCTTATTTTGCGTTGGTAGCTTACGATGTTGGTCGTGTTTTAAGGTTACTTTTTCTTCTCTTAGTTTCACCTCTTGTCGGGATTCTTTACTATTTCATCTCGGAGTCTGTTGGAATTCAAGTAATTATCTTTGCAACTTTCGTAGGGATGAGGGTTTCTGACATAGAATCGGCAGCATGTGCTGTGCTGCCAAAGTTCTACTCTGAAGACTTACATCCTAAGTCTTGGAGAGTGTTCTCGTCATGTGGGAAACGTTGTGTTTTGACAGCCACCCCTAGGATTATGGTGGAACCAATTTTGAAGGAGTATTTAGGGGCAGATATTGTTTTAGGGACTGAGATTGAAACATATAAAGGTAGGGCGACCGGCTTTGTTGGTCACCAGGAGTTCTTGTTGGAAAGAATAAGGCTTATGCTCTTAAAAGAACTTTTGGAGAAACTCAACCTCACATTGTCTTGGGTGACGGCGATACTGATATTCCTTTTATGGCATTGTGTAAGGAGAGCTACTGCGTTCCACCAAACCCAAAAGTAAAGGCTGTAAGTGCAAACAAGCTTCCCAAGCCCATTATCTTCTATGACGGTGGCCTTGTCAAAAAACCAACACCACTAATGGCTCTATCCATCATCATATGGATCCCCTTCGGCTTCCTCCTTGCTTGCTTGCGAATTAGTGTCATATCACTTCTTCCTGTGCCTCTTCACTATTATACATTTTGGGCCACCGGCATCCGTCTCATCATTAAAGGCATCCCACCACTCCCTATCAAGAAATATAAAGACCAATCAAGCGTGATCTTCGTTTGCAACCACAAGACTATTCTTGACGGTGTTTTCCTCTCTGCAACATTAGATCGCCCTATTCCAGCTATTACGTACTCTGTTTCACGATTTTTAAAGATATTTTCGCCCATCAAAACTATTAGAATCACTCAAGATCGAGCATCTAATGCTTTCATAATCAAACAATTGTTAAAAAAAGACGACACCGTGAACCATTTCTTCTTAGGTTTTCGTCATTATTTGCTGAGTTATCTGATGAGCTCGTGCCAGTGGCAATAGAGAACAAGATGACTAGATGAGCATGTTTCATGGTAAGACAACTAGAGGATGGAAATGGACGGATGCATTTTTCTTTCTCATGAACCCACGTCCCACTTATGAAATTACATTCTTGAATAAGTTCTCACATGAGTTCACTTGCAAGTCTGGGAAATCAAGCAATGAAGTAGCTAATTACATACAAAAGGTTATTGCTGAAACTCTTTCTTACGAGTGCACTGCTTTTACCGGGAAGGATAAGTATAAGGCTCTTGCTGGAAATGATGGCATTGTTTTGAAGAAGCCTTGAATCACGCCTGCATTAATGTAGTTTTTGTTTTGATTATCCCTTCAACAATGATGCAAAAAATTACTTGCCAGAAATATTATGAAAATATGACTCTCTTGTTTAAAGCCTGTTTCATTTGCAGTATAAGTAGTATATCGCATAAAATTTTGTATTGTGGATTGGATTAAAAACACATGGAACAAAAACTCAAAATTTGGTAATTAAATAGAGGTACAGCTTTTCAGCCTCTTGACTTCTCAAACGGCTAGAGAGTGTAAAGGATAAAATGTTAAGACTAAAATTCGGCTTCTGAATTGGGCTTTATCTTCAGGCCCAAACTCAGTACCAATCAAGCCTTTTGTCATTAGTATTACTGATTGGAGCTTGATGGACAATTTTTGAGGAACTCATCAGCTCATAGGTATATAATCCACATCCTAGATGAGTTACTATTATTGACTAATACCCTGTTTGGCCACCTTCTCTAAATTTATTTATTTTGAAAAGTACTTTTTGTTAGAAATACATTTTAAAAAAGTATTTTTGTAAAGTGACAGTTTGTATTTAGCTAATCATTTAAGCATTTTTACAATATTAGAGCAATTTACATTATCACACATCTCAAGCGATTGTATTATGGCAAACAATTAGTCAATATGTTGCCAAACAATCTAGCCAGCCGACTTTACAGCTGACGAATTCATTCCCCCTCCTCTTGTGTATCTCGTTCGATTATGAATGAAGGAAAAACACCACCTCGCGGCGTAATTGCATTTAAAAAAACTAATCAAAGGGAATAACAATAATATTAGTTTTTCTTCTTTAGTTGAAATGTAACCTTGTTAGTTTAATGAATTGGATTAAGAGCTCACAATTGTTAATATCTTTCTTTTCGTAGGCTTACCTAACCTGCCTTTTGCTGCTTCATAATTTTTTTCCGAAGAAGCATTAATAAAGGTAAGGCTGCGTACAATAGACCCTTGTGGTCCAGCCCTTTCCTGGACCCCGCGCATAGCGGGAGCTTAATGTACCGGGCTGCTCTTTTAAGCATTAATAAAGGTAACTTAATTCAACAAGTGGGGCCAATTCTCAAATGCTATCTCAATCAATATAGTTTTACAAGGCTTTTACAGACTTTGAATCTTCTACCACAGCACCACTTGCTTAGTGTTATAGCACATAATGGAAGTGCGTAAATGTAGAAAGTTTTGCAATTGGAAGGAATACTCACAATTCCAATCATTAGGAACATTCTAAAGACCATATTCACTAACTCTTATATGTTTTAATTTGACCATATTCACTAACTCTTACATGTTTTAATTTTTCTTATTTTTCATTGTCCTTAGATAGCCATCTAAAATGGGGATGACATCGATTCCCAGTATTGGCGAAGTAATTTGACACGGTCTTTATATGGAATACCATAGATTAGGAATATCACCTGTATGAGGGGATGTAGCTCAGATGGTAGAGCGCTCGCTTAGCATGCGAGAGGTACGGGGATCGATACCCCGCATCTCCATTATTTTTTCCACTAATTTTTTTTTTCCAGATTTTATTATGCTGGGTGTGTTGTTGTAGTTATAGTTATCAGAGGGGGAGATGTGAGGCATCCTTGAGCTCCGCGTGATGCACAGTTTACTTCCAATTTAAGTTGATTAACTGAAGTTTTAGGCTAAGGCATTCTGTATATTAAGTTGCTAAACAATTGCACATTCTATTATTTAAAGTGTTATTCTTAGGGGTCATTTGGTTACTAACAGTAACATGCTTATATTTTGGTACTTAGGACAAAACAGATTAAATAAATCTTGCTTATAAATAGTAGCTGCCACTTTTCCAGATGAAGTGCATTTCATCAACGATAAGTTACAAGTGCACTGTGCATAAGCAGAAAATGAAAACAAGAACTGAAACAGATTGACCTATTATGCGTTTTCTCTGATTCTAGAAAGTAGAAACATGCTATAAAAGCATCCTTCACTCTTCAGGCAGTAATAAATTACTCGTGAAGAACTGCTATGAATGTAACTATGGTGGAGGACTGATTTGGAAAGTTGCGGAATT
Source organism: Lycium barbarum (assembly GCF_019175385.1). Taxonomy (NCBI): domain Eukaryota; kingdom Viridiplantae; phylum Streptophyta; class Magnoliopsida; order Solanales; family Solanaceae; genus Lycium; species Lycium barbarum. The sequence continues at coordinate 122,060,915 of NC_083344.1, forward strand.
ACATTTGAGACCGTTGTTAAGGAAAGGAGCCTGTGCACTTTGTGAGGAGGCTAATATATAACAAAGGAAATATTTTATTAGGCTATGATATGAACTTGTCTTATTTTTCTTTATGAACTTGTCTTATTTTCTTTGTTTAGTTTTATTTAGCTTTCTCTGGAACCTCCCTTTTTATTTTGTAATTTTCTTTCTTAATTAGTAGCTTTCAGCTGCTGACAGAGTTCATGATTCGTTTTGGGCCGGTTTTTGGTTAAAACCAAAACCAAATTAAATTAGTCGGTTTTTTAATTACTAAAACCAAACCAAACTAAATATAATACATATCATCGGTTTGGTTGTTGTCGGTTTAGTTAGGTTTGGTTTCGGTTTTTCGGTTTTTAAGAAACCTGAGGGTATTTCTTTCTTTCATTTTTCCTACTATTAGGAAAGACTTTTCCATAATTTTTCAGCTTATATTCCATTATTACCCTTTGATTATGGGAGCTATAATTTTCTTGAATAATGCAAAAATGTCTTAAAATCCATTAACTTTAATAAGGTTTATAAGAAGTTCAACTTTTTTAAAGGTAAATCTCATAGTAGTTGTTTCTTTGAAAAACTGAATTTGAATTTCTTTTAGGGAGAATAGCACTTTTAGTCCTTGTGTTAATTCTATATTATGATTTTAGTCCTTGTGTTATCCAACTTATGACTATTAACCTTCAATTTTATTATGTGAGTGATTTTGATCCATCAGTTAATAGATCCTTGAAAATTTTAACATGAAGTTAACTCCACCACGGGGCAATTCTGGTATTAAAAATTTTTGTTTGCTTGTTGACAAGGCAACCTGCACCCACCGTTTGCTTCCTAAAGATGAATCTTTTGCCAATTTTTTATCCTGCAAACTTGGAGCAAGTTTTTCCATCTCTGCGTACCTCTTCTTCATTGAAGTTTTTTGAGAAGAGTTATTTCTTTTTAACAAGGCTTTATACGAGTAGAAGCAATCCCAAATATAGTAGTGACTCAATAACTTCATCAAAATAAGAGCTATAACTACGAATGCATATTTAAGCCCTCTTTAAACCTTTTTAATTTTTAATGTTTGAAATTAGCCTTCAAAATCAGTTTTACCCACTGTCCATATTTGTTCTTTATGTTCTCATCCAATTCCGTAGCTTTCAATTCAGAAATCTTGGTTGTATTTGCCATGGACTCTTCTTGAACCTTTGTAATCCTATGAAGATTTGCTATTTAGGTCTCATTAGCTGAGTATAATGGGAGTTGTATGACAACGATGTAGGAAAACTAGCATCTTTTCCTAAGACTTCGATCTACTGGCAACAACAATGGTTAGATCATAAGTGCTTGTACTTAGGTACTTTGCAGAACGAAAAATTACTGGCAATGGTCATAACATGAGTTGATAACAACGAAACTTGCAAGAGCTATTTTTTGTTTTGTCATAGCTCTTCTTCGCCCTTTTCCCTGGAATGTATATATGGCCGCTGCGAGAGATTAAGTGGTTCTTCACCAACTAATTTAATACCAGAATTTCCCCTCAGTGGAATTAATTTTCCGTTAAATTTTCCAGAGTCTTTTAGCTGAAGGATCGAAATCACTCACATGCATGGTAAAATTGAAGGTCAATAGTGATAAGTTTGATACAACAAGGACTAAAATCATAATATAGCATTAACACAGGGACTAAAAGTGCTATTTTCCCTTTCGTTTAAGAAATTGACTTCAGATATAAAATTCATTAGCCTAATAAAGATAAACAAAATTTTGATGGAAAAGAAACAAAGTATTTACAATTATTCATAAAAATTAATATATTGTATACATATAATTTGTGTATATTCTTATGTCGGTTCGGTTCGATTTTTCCTTCGATTTGTTTTTAATAAAACCAAATCAAACCAAGTATTATCGATTTTTTAAAATTTAAAATCAAACCCAAACAACTATCGGTTTGGTTCGGTTTGCGGTTCGGATCAGCACCCCTACTGAGCTAAGTGTAGAACTTGTCTCAATTGATCTATAAGCTCCATTTATATTCAATCAAAGCTTCCCTTTGTTACGAGAACTCTTTATGTATCTACTTAAAATGAGAACTCAATCAAAGACTAAAATAGATTTTCATAACAAAAACACTACAGGAAGCTCGGTCATCTAAAGTAGACTTTTCCAAGGATATATCTTAACTCGAAATCAAGTCTATTGGAAAATTCTAGTTTAATATTTATCATAACCCCAAAAATTGAATATTAAGCAAGATGCTAGATTCTAGTAGATTCAAAAGCCTTTAAAGGGTATCCCCTAATTCGCATGGGACATGAAATTCAAAAGGGAAAAAGGTACAAATATACCCTGACTATACGATTTAGAGCAAATATACTCTCCGTTAAAAAATAGATGCCCTTTTCGGCTGACGGAAGTGAAAACGAATTTGTTCTTATTATTTTTTATTAAAATAAAAGCCACATAAAGCAAGGTTCCGTTACTTGACGGAGAGACTGTTGCAGTGATTCGTCAGGTCCATGACACTCCTCTCTCGTCTAATTTTCACACTAAACATCCCTTTAATATATAATTCAATTATACATACACCCCTATAATATAATTCAGTGGTAGATACCATATATTTTAAAGTCAAAACTTTTACATCCCTTATAAGCTAAGCTTGTACTATGGCAATTTTCTACAAATATAATTATCCAGTTATAAATCCACCATCCACCCCACCCCCATTTTTTTTTTTAACTAACTGTTGTATTACCGGTGAAAGGTTTTTACAAATTCAAGCTGAACCCTCTAGAGTTGGACAAAAGCCCCAACTTCTAGTACAGCTGGACAAACATAATCAAAGTTCTAGCGCAGCAAACTACATTCTACAAGCTACACTATGGATAATAGTTGGGTTCCTGTAGCAACTTTGCTATCTAGGCTTTTTTTTACTCCTCTGTAATGCACATCTTGTATAATCAGCTTTATAATCATCCCCTATTTTAAAATCAAGCACTTACATCCCCTATATTGTGAAAATCTTGTACAAACATAATACTAATTCAAATATAGTTACACCTCATGCATCTTAAACTCAAAAACTTACCCCTATATTTTCAACATCCTACACAAATATTAACATGACATTTTCAGGAAATCTCACAGGAAAATGATTTGGCTAAGAAATATTTCAGACAAAAAAAAAAAAAAAAACTGAGATGGAGCTACTTAATTATACGTGGATTAGTCTCATTTTACTTGACATTCTAACGTACTTGAAAATCGAGAGCGTGATCATTCATCCTCCTCCCAAATTCTTGTAAAAGTTTACGTTGTGCCTTGTGCACATAACTGTCACAAGTTGTGCGATAGGGTTTACCTATATTTGATAAGTGAAACTGTGGGATTCAAAGTTGTGCGAGAGGGTTTACCTATATTTGATAAGTGAAACTGTGGGATTCAAATCTTTCACTATCTAATATTTTGGGTCTACAAATTCTGATGGTCAAGGATCAATTGATTTTGTAACCCTTTAACAATTTATTTTAATTTCATGTACGTTTTACAAAAAGTTTTTATTTTCTACTATACACATAAGAGATCTGAAAAGAATAAAGAATATCTTTGCAGGATCACTTTCTTATATTTAAATTGGAAAATATTTTAGTAAATATTCATATGAATAATACGTAAACACCAAATATAGATATATAATATTTTTAAATGACACTAATTTCAAACTGCTTGAATTCTTTAGGAAAGGTTTGAGGGTACGAACATTCCAAGGCGTAAGATGGGGACAAACATCTAACCGATTCCCTCCAGATAGCATTAACTATGATCTCACTTGCTACGTATACCTAATCAACAACCTTTCTCCTCTATAAAATGATAATTAATCACTAAAATATGTTCAAACATAATTAAAAAAAAAATAAGAATAACTATTGTCAGAAATATATAATCGCAGAGTTGCGACTTGCGATCTATGCAACTTATAAAGAATTTTATGACAATTAATGCCATCTATAATTCAAAAATTTCTGCGTGTGATGTATAGACAAGAAAGTTGAATTTTGAGCATTATCACATTTATAAAAATTGTTTGTCAACGAGTCTTAATAATTCAAAGAGCTCTTCACATGATTACATTTGGCAAAGAATAAGTAATTAGTAACTCTAGTTAATTGCCAGAAGGATTTGGAATCTGCCAACATGCAATACTAGAATTTAAACTCTATACATCGCGTATAAAATATCTATACAATTAGATTACTTAAAATATAATTATACATGACTCTAATTTAAAATTATTGATTGGTAACCTAAAATAAATGGTACGTAAATACCTTGTTATAATTAACGGAAAAGGACCTAAAATACCCTTGAACTATTAGATTTGGTGCAAAAATACCCTTCATCCACCTTTGGGGCCTAAAATACCCCCGACGTTAACCTTTGGGGCCTAAAATACCCTTATTTTTAACGGACCCATTTCAAAACCCAATTAACAATTTCATTTATTACATGGCAACCTCTTATTGGTTAACAATATAATTAACTTAAACTAATTAATCCTCCATTTAACCCGATCCAACTAATAAGCCCGACCAACACCAATTAAATCTCCTTTTATCCATATCAAAAGAAACCCTCGAACCCATGCAACTGATAAACCCGACCCTCCAAGTCCATTCTTGTATTGAGTCTCTTATTTGAAATACAAGATTGAAACTAGATAATCATAAGTTGTTTTAACACTTATGATTTCTTTTAAATTGATAAAAGAAGTTGATAATTGAAGTGTTAAAGTCATTTCGTTGCTACTGTTCTTGATAATAGAAGATGTAATGTGTTGTTGTTGTTTTTTTTATTTATTTTTTATTTTTTATAATAGATGATGTAGGACTGTGTATTTATATAAGCAAGATCCTAAAGGTTTCAGGTGCATGAAGGAGCCAAGTCTGGTGGTGAGCGCTACTTAGGAGCCGTTTGGACATGATTTGAAACCATGTTTGGACATGCGATTTGGATTTCTTAAATTGTATTTTTTTTTTCATAGACATAAACACACCCCACAAGTTGTGAAAATTATCAAAATATTCTCAATTCTTATACAATCTTACCAAATGAGTAAGTCATAGTTAATAACAAAATTAATACGCTACTAGAAGGCCTTTATAAAAAAAATACAACGGAAAAGGGCCTAAAAAACCCTCGAACTATTAAAACTGGTGCAAAAATACCCTCCATCCACCTTTGAGCTCCCAAATACCCCTATCATCCACCTTTAAGCCCCCAAATACCCCTGTCATCTACCTATGGGGTCTAATATACCCTTATTTCTAACAGCCCCATGTTGACACCCAATTTTATTGTTCCTTTAGTCCAATTTACATCGTTGAGCTTCTATTTCATTAGAATGTTAATTATATTTTTTTATCACAACCTGTAGTTAAATTTCTTGATGATCTCTATTACTATTACTATTACTATTACTATTACTATTACTATTAGTATTAGTATTAGTATATATTATTATTATTATTATTATTATTATTATTATTATTATTATTATTATTATATAATAGAGATCATCAAGAAATTTAACTACAGGTTGTGATAAAAAAATATAATTAATATTCTAATAAAATAGAAGCTCAATGATGTAAATTGGACGAAAGGATGGACAAAATTGGGTGTCAACATGGGGCTGTTAGAAATAAGGGTGTATTAGACTCCATAGGTGGATGACAGGGGTATTTGGGGACTCAAAGGTGGACGATAGGAGTATTTGGGAGCTCAAAGGTGGATGAAAGGTATTTTTGCACCAATTTTAATAGTTTGAGGGTATTTTAGGCCCTTTTTCGAAAATGCAACATCAATTGATCAAATTTTAGTTCAATAAAAAAGAAAATTTAACATGAATAGTAATGTAACTACTCTTTAATATAATCCTCCCACATGGTAGACATTATTAAAGGTTGGTAAATGGTTGGTGGGAGTAATTGTTAAAAATATCTACCAACTTATGAGTCTTTTTTTACAAAATATAAAATTATGGGTCAAGTTTTATATTTAAAAATTTTGAAATCATGGTTTGAAACCCGAAATCATGCCTTTTTGGATGATTTGGGATTTCAAACCATGGTTTGAAACCATGAGATGAAATGCATGTCCAAACGCTGATTTCATCTCATGGTTTCAAACCATGATTTCAAATCGTATGTCCAAACGCCTAGTTAGTATGTCCTCTACTTGACGTGGTGACACATATAACGCCCAGTTTATGTTCTCAACATTACACCAAGAAGAAATTTGCATTTTCTAAGAACCCTAATAAGAAGAGGAAGGAGACTAGGCGGCTGATTTATAATGAAATGGGTTATAGGGTTTTTCAATTTGGTTTGTTAGGATTTATTTGGGGCGGGTCAAGGTTTCGTTGGTGGATCAGGTTAAATGGGTTGGGAATTAATTAGATTTAGTTAATTATATGTCTAGTCAATCAAAGAGTGCCACGTAATAAATGAAACGGATCCGTTAAAAATAAAAATATTTTAGGCCTCAAAGATTAACGTCAGGGGTATTTTAAGCCCCAAAGGTTAACGTCAGGGGTATTTTAGGCCCCAAAGATGGATGAAAGGTATTTTTATACCAAATCTAATAGTTCAAGGATATTTTAGGTCCTTTTCTGTATAATTAATGAAATTATACTAATTGCGTAATAAATTCATTAGACTATCAATGCATATGACATATATCCGTACCAAAAATTAAAGGGAATGCATAAAGAATTGAATAAGCCATGGAAACACTAGTAGACATTAATCATTAGTCACAGCTGGGGTAGCTTGCAGCAGCATTTGGATTTTAGAGCTTAAGTGGAGACTTCTCTTGTCATTTTCCAAAATATTATTCATAACTCATAAGTGTACATAGTGGAATGAGATGACAATTTAAAGATGGGAACTGAACTAAAGACCAAGTCAAGAATCAGAGTTTCACACACAAATCCAATCATGTACTTAAATAGCAAAATTTTAATAATCAGAAAATCCTACTGTTAAATTCTGACCGACATAAGTAGATTAAAATGTGTTGGATTTTATTCTTGCACCAAATTATATTCATTCGTTATGAATAAACAATCAATTGCTTTACCAATTTATTTTAATTAATCATATTAAGTAATAAAATATATGTTATATATAGATACAAGTCATGCCAAAAAAAAAACTATATAAACTATAAGTTATTTTTTTCGTACCCAAATCATTTGCCACTTTTCAAACGAAATTTTCATGTAAATATATATCATACTAATGAACAAATACAATGATCAACTTATCATTAGTCACAAAAGAATCAGGCACGAACATATTAAGCAATAGCTACGATAAATCCACTTACTATATGAAAAAAAAATACAATGGTGTATATGTCTGTTTTATAATAAAAAAAAAGTTAGTCATATATATATATTTTAATAAAATGGAGTAATACACAAGTTAATGAAGAGGGAATAATTTGATGCAAGGATGATGTGAAGCTTTTGGTCATAGGCGGAACATGATTAAAAACGGCATATTACCTTGGTGTGGAAATGACTATAATATCAAATACTTGACTGCGGAAAAGCAATCAATGAGTATGTGAAAGTGAAAGCAAGAAGTGTTATTAACAGAAAACAAAAACAAAAAATAGTATAGTATTATCATCTAACACGGTTTGTTAATTCAAGTAAGACGGAATTCACAATTTTAAGACAATATAAAATATTATTATATTCGATAAAATTATTAATTTATACAGAAATAAATAAGTTGTACATATGTCAAAAATTATACCAAGTGGTTTAGCATGTTTAAGGGTGGTAAGTTAAATATCCTTCCTCAAAAACTTATATATTTTGTGTATTTATATCAATTTACCTCTATTTCAAGTATTAAATTTTAAATATTTTTAAAGGAATTCATGGATTTAAGGAACCAACAAGGATTTTTCCTATTGCGTTTCTTAATGAATCCAACATTCCCTTTTTTACCAAAACAGCTGTGGAATCTAATGTTGAATTTCGTGTCCATTACTGCCAAATCTTCAATGCCAAAATTTCAATTTCATGTCAAAGTCCATAATTCGTATACGTATCTTTTTCTCACATTGACTCATTCAACTCTATTGCTTTTTCTTTCAATAAATATCCTCAACTGGTAAAACTATAAAACCAATAGTAAAAAGAATATTTTATATGGAGTTGAAATTGAAGAAATTAATAGGTGTAAAACCACCTAAGAAATTAATAGGTGTAAAACCACCTCGAAATTTTCTATGTTCTTCGAAACGAACTTCCTCTTCTTTATGACTAGATAGCTTATAATGTTGATATTTTATATTATACTTCTTAATTACAAGATTTTTAATGAAAGATATATTTTATTTCAAGGAATATATTAATTTATTGGTGTTTGGACGCTGGTGGGTGGAAAATATTTTTCACAAAAAAACAAAAAAAATTAATGATAATATTAGCAAATCGGAGATTGCTTTAGTGAAATTTTTGGGTGAGTAGATTAACAATAATGTCTTTTTTGGCGGAGAACACATTTTCTGTAACTAATTAATATATACCAGTATAACAATTCTCATCAAATATTGTTTTGAAAAATGATTCCGTCGTAACAAAAACTTATTAACGTTAACAATTCGACATTTGGAGTATCAAAAGGAAAGACGAGAGATAGCAACAAGAAAATGTAGTGGTGATTATTTAAATTTTCTGAATTAAAGTATTATCGTAGCGGGGCTACAAATTAAATTCCATGTTCTCCAGTCAACATATATAATATGCCATGAAATCTTTCTTGGAAAATTCTCGTAACGTATCAATAATAATTCGAGAGAAATTCAAATATGAGATATATCTGTTTTCAGGTCGGTATAGTTCAATAATTGTACCACATAACATCATTAATGTCACCTGCCCATAATACATTTAAAAATAACGTGTGAAATTTTTTTATAATATATTAATACTAAACTGTGGTCAAACATAAAAAAATTCGTTTATATCGGAAATTAATCATTATAGTGTTGCCGCCGATGCTAAAGTCTAAAAAAAAATCTGGTAATTTGTCATGGTTAATTCTGCAATATTGTTATGAACACGAAAATTGATTGTGCATGGCATTTGTATAATGATTAGTCAATTAGTTCTTAGATTTGACATGTCGGTATATCTATGTTACTCGAAAAACGAATTGTTTGTTACGTCCACTGTTTTAGGATATACACTTCTTCACTATATATAACAGTAAAAAGTTAATGGAAAAAAGAAACATGAGAATTCCCACAGGATAGACCGGAATATATGATATTACAAATTTACATGTTTGAATGCACAATCAAATTTTCATTCTTTATACCTTTTGATGAAATTTATTTTTATTAAGTAATAGAAAAGGAAAAGACCATTGAGAAATTAATTAATTTGAGAAAGCTAAGAGAACGTATCATCAATTATTCTCTATATGTTTAAGTTAAAGTTACGGCTTCTCGGAGTTAATTATTTTCAACTTTGTAAATCATGTTTAGTCCTTTGAGAATAGATTAAAAAGGAAAGCGTGTTATATAAACACTAACAGAGATCGTAATTTTTATTACTCCCATCGTTTCAATTTATGTGAACTTATATGATTGGACATGGAGTTTTAAGTTTAACAAAGAAACGAAGACTCTTGAAACATGTAATTAACATGTCATAATATTTGTGTGGTTATAGCATATAAAACTTTAGAAACTTGTGGTTTTCACAACATTGTATGCATGGCTATTAAACTTTTGTCACTAAAGATAAAATGAGATGTTTAAGTTAAATCATTTTCATTTTTTGTTTAAATTATCCGTTTTTGAGTTGATTAAAAATAAAATAGGATGACATAAACGAAATGGAATATTTAGACTTACAAGATACCCGAAGAAAAAAAAAATTAAGTAAAACGAAAGTAGCGGACATCAAATTGGATAATGCAACAGAGAACCATTCATGTTCATAGTAATTATACATTTGATTGATTCAATTTTGAAATGCTCTATAGATTTATCAGCAAATATTGAGCGGTGACTCTTTCACTCATGGATTCTAATATGGCAGGACCAAACTGGTTCGGTCTGGTCAGTCTAGACCACCTCACCCACTCCTTGACAATTTCACTCCTCGTCACTCCTAACCCCACCTCACCCCACCTCCTAGATTATATATATAAATGTTTTTGAGGAATATTCTTTTACTTGCTTATCAAATACCAAAAATGAGTTTTAAAAAAAAAATCACTTATTTTTCAGTTTTTTTCCTTCATACAAAACACACCCTCAATGATATTAAAAATCCTTATAATCACACGACCTTATGACAATATTACATGCTTAAGACTGCAAATATTAAAATTTGTATAGTCACAGTCACACAAATGTTATAATGTATTTAAGCCCACAAGTTTTAATAGTCTATATTTCTTACATAAATTTGGTGCATAATCAAACTTTGCACTATAAATTGGAAAAAATATAAATACACACAAAAAATTATAAAGATTCAACACTTATTAATTTTAATTTTATATAATTATTACTTGAGCCAATGGTCTATTGGAAACAACCTTTCTATCTGCCAAGTTTTAATAGTCTATATTTAAGCCCACAACTTACATGATCTAATAAGTTGGAATGAGCCTAGAAAGTGAATATGGGAATGGGACAAAAATAAGACCAAGTAAAGAAAAAGAGAGTCACATACAAAACCAGCCAGATGACTCTAACAACATTTGACAATCACAACATTTGTTTCTCTTTCCTTAACATTTGACAATCACCGAATCCAACTGTTTCCTAACTGACAAAAACCAGATTCCTCATACGTGGCATCCATCCCTTAATAGCTGCAGAAAAACAGCAAAAAGTCAATCCAAATATCTCCCTCTTCAGTAAAATTCAACTGACCCACCTGTCAATTGTTTTTCTCTTTCTTCCTGTTACCACCGGGCGAAGACATAAGGGTGCAAGAAATTCAATTAAACCCTTCTTTCATGAAAATTATATTTATGTAAATAAGATTAAAAAATATTTCCTCCTTCTTAAAAGATTGTCTTACTTGCTATTTGAACAGCAAAAAATATTTTCTTTGATTGTAATTTTTTTAAATACTTTCTAAATCTTTTGATTGTTAACTATTGTGATTTGTAATACTTTTTAATTAGTTTCTAGATATGCAAATTTTATTTAAAAAAAAAAAAAAACTAAATATCCTATGTCCCAATTCACACTGAAAATTAGTTAGTTTGAACCCCATAATGCAAATTAAGACAAGTTTTTTGAGACGAAGGAAATAATATTTTTACACATACAGTTATTCTCTACAACAACATTTCACGATAACAATCGAGTTTTCTTTGAAATCGACTTCTATATGTATGTTATATTATACTATATTCTCTGTAACATCATCTCGCTATAACAGTAAAAAAATATCAGACATATAATGCCGTTACAGAAAAGTTTGACTGTACATAAGTTGTTGAGTTTTATTGATTTTTTTTTAAAATCCCTTTATTTGAATTCTTGGCTCCCTCGCTGCATGTTTTATCAAAAAAAAAAAAAAAAAAAAAAAGGATATATCTGTCCAACCGTCCAAACGCGTCATCATAATCCATACACACCCTGACCCAATGAAGATCATTCGAGGTTGTTTCTCTTCTCCTCTTCCTCCTCCTCAAATACCCTCCATTTCCATACTCATCATTCTTGCAGCTTCCACCTTTTTTTTTTTTTTTATCTATACTCCGAACAAAAACCTAAAAAAATAAACATTGCTCCTATATACAACATACCCTTTATCTATCTCTTAAAACAAACATTGCTGCTATATATTGAAAAAAAAAAAAACCCTTTATCTATCTATCTATTCTATCAATCTTCAATGGTTGGTTTTGCAAGAATGGGTTGGCTCAGTACAACAGACAACAATAAGAGCTCAAAAATATCAGATGAGGCCAATAAAATGGGAATCTTAGCATTCGAGACTGCGAAAATCATGTCAAGATTGCTTTGTTTATACAAATCTTTATCCGATTCTGAGATTTCAAAGCTCAAAACAGAGATGAAGTCTCGTGGTGTGGCTTATTTGAATTCGAAAGACGAAGGATTTTTATTAAGCCTTGCTTGTGCTGAGAGGCTTGAAGATCTTGATAAAGCTGCTGCAGCCGTAGCGCGATTAGGCCATAAATGCAATGATTTTGGCCTAAATCGCTTTGATCTTGTATATACGGATCTGAAGTTAGGGATAATAGATTTTGGAAAACTCGAATACGGGTCGAAAGAGATTGAAAAAAGAGTTGACAAAATGGAGAAACTGATCAATGCAACGTCAGGATTATACGCGGCGTTGGAGAATCTAACAGAATTGGAGATATCGGAACGGAAGATGAAACAATGGAAGGAAAGAAAGGCATCAGGGCAATTGCAAAAAGTTAATTTAGACATGTTTAATCAGAGACTTGAACAACAAAGGAAACAAGTTCGACAATTCAGGGAGATTTCTTTGTGGAGTCAAACGTTTGATAAAAGTGTTGGTCACATGGCACGTATTGTTTGTATAATATATGCTCGAATTTGCCTTGTTTTCGGGCCTTATATACCTGTTCTTCCATTTCTTTCATTGCGGAACATGCGTTCTTCTCAACAGAAAGAGATTCTCAAAGTCCAACCTGAGAATTGTCTGATTGAACCTATAAGGGAACAAATTATTTCGCGGTCCGGGCCTATCCCCACGACGTCGAAGCCTACATTGGTTCGATTTTATAGTCGAAAATCGATATTTTTCCTATGTGAAGACGAAGGTTTTGGGTCGGAAAAGTTGGCAAAAAACAACAGGGTGTTTCATGCAGCGGGGCCTTCGACTGTTGGAGGTTCAGGGCTCGCGTTACGTTATGCTAATGTGATCACATTAGTAGAGAAATATTCGAATCCATCTGAAGCTGTAGACGTTAATTCACGAGAAAATTTGTACCAAATGTTGCCTGGGAATTTGAAGAGAACTGTGAGGGCAAAATTGAGCAGGAATTTGAAGTGTATGGATGAGGACGAGTCGTTGGCTGAAGGGTGGAGGGATGCTTTGAAGCATATAATGGAATGGTTAGCGCCAATGGCTCATAACACTATAAATTGGCAACTCGCAAGGAATTTGGAGAAGACAAAGTTCGATATCAAGCCTTCTGTTTTGTTGCTGCAGACGCTGCATTATTCGGATAAAGAGAAGACGGAAGCTGCCATTGCTGATATTTTAGTCGGTTTGAGTTGCATTTGCAAGTGTGAGAATCGACAATGGAGTGAATCGTGATTCGTGGTTCTTGGAAAAACTGGTGATTTTTTGAATCATATAGTTAGACCATGTTACATATTAGCTAGGATTCATTGGGTTGTGGAAGAGAAATTATATTTTTTATACAAATACTATTTCTTGATTTAGTTTTTCCAATTTTCCTAATTCTTTTTAGCAGGATACTACAACAGTTTCATGCTGAGTATGTCTTTAACTGATCTCTTTATTTGCCCAGATTTTGATGTTTGAATAATTCCCTTTTGCTTTTGTGTAAATATGAATTAATTCATGAGAAAGAAATCAACATATTCCAAATTTTGCTGCATAGTTAGTGTAATGATGAATAAGAGCTGAGCTAGAAATACCAGTTGTTAGGATAAAATGCTTACCATCATGCCAAAATTTATAATCCATAGCAAGAACTTAATTTTATTTCTTAATCAAGCCCATCAAGTAAGAGTCATATTCGATCATAAGTGTGACCCGGGCCATCCCTGGCCCATCACTAGGGCCTTGCTGACTGTGTTGGTGGTACGCAACACTTAGTATGAAAGAGTCAAAAGAAAGGATTCAGAAAGAAAATTACTTGTCCAAAACATAGAAACCATTTCCTTACAAGTTACAAACACTAATTAAAACAGTGACACAGTACAGGTAACCAAACTCTTTAGGAAAAAAAAAAAACAATACAAATGACTAAGAGAAAACACTAGTTCAATCTGATCATAACCCAGAAATAATAAGAACACCCATTCATTTGGACTGAAAGGAAATCAAATTGCAGAGGATCAGCCGATGCTTGGAGGCATACCGACTTTGTTGAAACGATCAACAAGTATTCGAACTCTTGAGAAACAAAAATCTTGAGTCAACGCCCAAGGCGGATGTATGAATTGGATATGTAAGTGTGGCATCTCTGCTTCAATCACCTTTGCAGCTTTGTCACCTAAAAGTCCAACCAATTCAGGCCAGGTCTTGGGACAATTATCAGGGGATATAGAACAATATTTCTCATCACGTTGATGTTGAAAATGTGAACATTTACAGTTTCCACTCTCCATGTCTTTCAAGAATTTGAGTTCTAATGCAAATGCAAAGCCTTTATAGGACTTGATTTCAGTATAAATTAAAGGTTGATATCATCTTTGGTAGCCTAATTATTAAGCCACATGATATTTTAGAAATTGCACTGATTAATTATTCTGTATTATTTAGGAATGCATCTTTGACTCTTAACAATTAAGTAATTGTTATTATGAATAAACAATCTAATCCACATGAGTTGGTAAGTAGTGCTCTTATTTTTCCCTCCTAATGATTAACATATCTAGTTACTTAGCTAGTGCCTAGTCTCTAAAGCACGTGATCAGATTTAGATCTACTATCATTTTTCACTTTCACATTTTGGCGTAAAGAGTACTTTAAATTGAATAGACGATTATTTTGTGAGAGACTTTCACAGCTATCTCTAAACAATTACAATTAAATGTGGTGTCACCTTGAGACTTTGAAACTTAAAGAAGTTGGCTAACGCTAAGTGAGACTTTTCTTAAATCAGTTTTTTCTTGTTCTTCACAAACACTCGAGGTCATCTTGACATTGACATATTCACCTAATCGTTTGACTTTACGCACCTAGTTTGACTGTACTGTTTCTACAATGACTGGAGAGAAATTGAACTGTTTGCCCTTCAATTGGGCTGGTCATATTAAAACTAAAGGCCCACCATTCTAGCTTTATGGTTCAGATTAAGCCCATTCCAAATATGTTATTTCAGTTACAATGTTGAGTGTCCACTTATTCTAACAATAAACCAAATTTTAAGGAAAATATGCAGTGCAGTGAAAGAGAATATGCAAAGTTGCAAACTATGGGTATGTTTAGCATGAAGTAAAACAATTATTGAGGAAATTTGTTCCATGAATGAGTTAGGTTTTGGTGTTTGGTTTTCAATCAAATTGGAAAAAATACTTTCTTCGCCTATGGACTAAAGTCCTTTTTTTTTTTTACACAATAATCTTAACTTTTAACTGTCATATTCGTTTTAACCAACACATTGACACAAACGTTGGTATGGTGCACCACACATAGATATCATTTTATCATTAACTAATTTCTCCACGCACGTGTATGTCAAGTCATGCAGTATAATTTGTGTTCAGTTTTTATTTGAGACTTTCAAAAGATACACTTTTCGGGAAAAAATATTATTCTCATAATTTTAATATGCATTTCAATAATTTTGTATATATTTAGTTACGGATATGCCTCATAGGGGAGGCGTAAGTGTAGGTTTTTCATAGTATGGGGGAGCAAGTGTTTGATCTTAACATACAAGAAGTGTGTCCGAAACTAGAAGCCCGTTTGGCTTAGCTTATAAGTTGTTGAAAACAGCTTATAAGCCGTTTTCAGTTTTTTTGAGTGTTTGGCTGGCCAACTTATAAGCCATTTTGTGCTTAAAATAAGCCCAAAAAAATAAGTTGACCTGTTTGGTTTAGCTTAAAAAAAACTGTTTATAAGTTTTTTTAAGCCCATCCAAACATGCTCTAAGTCATTTTATAGGGGTGTACTGTTTTGCTGAAAATCATATGGCTAGATCACGTCCTCTAAAATATACTCCCTCTGTTTCAATTTATGTGAACCTATTTCCTTTTTAGTCCGTGCAAAAATGAATGACCTCTTTCTTAATTTAGAAACAAATTCACTTTATGAAATGATTTACAACCACACAAATATTCAAGATTTATTTTGAACCACAAGTTTAAAAGTCTTCACTCTGTTTAAGTGTCGTGCCCAGTCAAATGGGTTCACATAAATTGAAACGGAGGGAGTATTTCTTTTATTTTCTTGGGTCACTATTCTCATTTTAATCTAATCCAAAAGCATACCAAAGTTAATCGGAAAACAAAATATGTTAAATAAGATTGTGATTAATTCATATCTCTTTCGATATCAAGAATGAAAATATCTCAACTTTGAAGTCTAGCTACCAAATGGTTTCACATTTGAAAAGATTCATTTCTCTTTATCTCCTTTTATTGACACATTAATAAGAAGACCTCTTGAAATAACCCCATCAAAAATGAAAAACCAAGAGGGAAAAGGCAGGCAACAGTAAGACATGCTGAAAAGGCAGCAAAGATTAGAAGTAACACGAACAGTTAGTATCTGGTAAAAACTAATCTGAAAGATTGCATCATTTCAAATAAATTTGGTGTTTTTAGTTAAATTTTTTGTATAAATAAATTATTTAAATTAATAAAAAAAATATTTAGATTATAACTTTTGAATTTAGGAAATCCTGCTTTTAATATAATATAGAATCTACAACCATGTTATAGCTATCTATACATAAGAGAGATGTATGCTGAATTATTTTCTTAGCCATAAATAATTATTAACTAGTTAATTGACAACATTTCATTTTGTTATTTAATTGATGTAGAAAAGTTAAGGAAAAGTTATAATACAAAAATAAAAGTACTTAATCTTAGACAAATATTAATAAGATGAAAAATTAAATGTATAAGGAAAAAATACATATGCAAAAAAAAAAAAAAAAAAAATCCTATTGGGAAGGGAAGCTAACTCTTATTTCATACAGAGAAAAGTTATGCAATATAAGTCCGCTCGCTCTTCCTTCCTATTTAAACGCTATTCAAAAATATTGTTATCAATCTTGCAATAAGATTACGCAAACAAAGTAGTTAATTAAACTCTCTTTACCTTATATCTTTAGAAGATAATGAGTTTATTAACGCATGAACATAATTAATTAGTAAAATGAACACACCATTTCTACATTTTTTTAATACTAAATTTCTATATTTAAACTCAAGTTTCTATTTTATTTTCACTTTGTAAAAGAGTAATATAAGAGGTAAAACCAAAATATTCTCGATGCATTTAGTTAACCTTCTAGGGTCAAAGAGGCTTCTTGTTCTTCATTAATTGTCAATTTCTTGATCATGCCCGCTCACAATCTGACTGATTTTTCTTCCACTGTCATTATTCATTGAATCCTTCTCTTTTGAAGCATAGGTGCAAGGAAAAGGAGTAGAAATTCTGAGACGGTAGAACCTTGACCCATCCTTGTCCCTTGCACTGTATTGTTTGATCGGCTAGCTAATATACATGTTGATCTGTAAAACAAAAAAATTGTTCTTTTAGCTAATTATAGGTGTAGTAATAACAAAGGTGAAGCTGTTGTATTGTAAATGATGGATGAACTAATGAATGTAAATAAACTCGACAGAGACATGCATTAACACCGATAAAACATCTTTCTCCAAAATAAAAGCAAACTTTTAAATTCATTTCTAAAAGATAATCAAATATTCATCAATTATTCCTCCACAATAATGTTTCATATTCCAAAACTAAGTCAATCATCATATCTTCAAATTTAGTGAATAAAAAAAAAACAGTAATAGATGTGTTAGTTTCATAGAAAAGATTATATATTAATCTCAAAGGGAAAAATGGATTATCGCTCAATAAATCTTTAAACTTTGAATTTCGTGAGATTTTTTTTGTTTGTTGTATAATCTGGATAATTCAACACATCGGTTTGGCATAAAAAGCAAGATTATGGACTGATATGGGTAACAAAGAGTGAGATGAAAGTGATAATTTATTAAGATAAGAATGTAAAATTTTACAACTTCTATATAAATAATTGTAACTCACCTTTTAAGTACCGTTTGCTCTCTGCCTTTGTCATCTTATTCGTACCAATCTCCGGCTTTCTGCTATAGCTACAAGTTTTGCGATTTCTGCTAGTTTTTTTATGCTATACAATATACATTATTGGTTTGTATGTATATGTAAGAACATTAATGCTTGTCAGTGAATATTTTTTAAGTAGACGGAGGTGCTATTCTGACTTCGGATGACCAATGAAGCATCTAGTATTGAAGATGGTATAGGATTCCCTCCTGTACTAAAGCCTCAAGTAATTTTGGAGAACCTTTTGATTTGTTGGTGAGGAATTGTTTTGTAACTGAAAATTGATCTTGATAGCAAAAATGAATTAATGGGAAACTCTAACTGAAATTTTCAATGAAATCAGTTTTTACTCACAACCCGTGGAAACCATACGTATCGTTTGCTGAAGAGATGCAACGTATGGTTAGGCCTTCATTTTTTTGAGGGAAACAATTGACAATTAATAGAAAATGGGATAAAAAGGCAAAAAAAAAAAAAAAAAAAAACAGCTAAAAAGATAAATACCAATTCTGATCTGTGAGATCGCCACGTCACCGGCCCTATGTCTTGCAATTACATATATATAGATTAATATAGCATGAACATAAAAGTGTCATATGCTTAAACTTTGGAAGCCTGATGAGTGATGACTATTTAAAAAATTGCACTACACAGAATTTAAAGAGTTCAACAATAAAAATAAATGAAATAAACAGACAATACTCGAGCGAACTTAATTAGCCACGTCAAAATTTCTTTCATAGCAAATAGTAAGAGAAGAGAAATCTTGGAAATACCCATAACCCACTATAGAATAACTATGAAAGTAGGCAGCTAGATAAAACAATTATGACGATTTTTATGCAAATTACCTGTGGCTTGGAAGTTGGAACTAATTGAAGGAGAACATTACTCATTTCCAGAAGGACACAACCTTTTAAGAAAAGACATAACAAATCATATTAGATATTTTTGATTATATAAAACTATTATATTAAATATATTAATTTATTTAGAAGGGCGTTTAAGTAATTCAACTGTTTAGTTATGGGGTTCAATAAATAAATTAAAGTCAGAATATGGAAAAAACAATCGATTAAAAATGATGTAAAAGTTTCAATTCCGCGAGAATTTCTTTAAACACATTATCCTAATCAATTAGTAATAAATGATACTTCAAAAATTGTTTTACAAAAATGTCGTGAAACCTGAAAAGATGTGTAATACAAGACGTGACTCATGAGCCTAATGATCATTCTAATTGACTATGTATATTAATTTAAGTTTTTAGTTGAGCATTTAAGTAATTCAACTTTTTAGTTGTGGGGGTTAAATAAATAAATTAAAGTCAGAATATTAAAAAAAACAATCTATAATAAAAGTGATGCAAGAGTTTTGATTCCATGAGAATTTCAATCACTAAGCGCATTATCTTAATCAATGAGTAATAAATAATACATCAGAAATTGTTTTACAAAAATATCGTGAAACCTGAAAAAATGTGTAATTATAAGACTTGACTCGTGAGCCTGCTGATCATTCTAATTGACCATGTCGAAACAAACTCCAATTTATACATATAATAATAGTTGGCAAAAAGATGACAAAAGTGGAGTAAAAACTTTAGGAAGATTCAATGACAATTTAAAATGAGGATTGAGAACGGAAATTGGAAATGATGTTCATATTAATAAATTGTTTGTGAATGAAGAGTCCGGAACCAAAATGACCCCAAAAAAAACCTTTTGAACCAAAATACCCCAACAAAAAAAAGGTGGCATACTGCGCTAAACCAAATTGTCTCTCTCCTATAACGCAGTAAAATAATTCGCTATAGGGCTCCACCATAAAACCCGATCGGCTCCACCACTGGTCCCTCCAGTGGCGTTAAAAATTTTCAAAAACGCCTTTGGAGGCGATTTAAGGTGGTCCCCACATAAAAATTGTTAGTGTCAAGTTTTTCTGATGACAATTTTATTTGTGCAGCTAAAACAATTGAACCACGCAAGAAATAAGAGAGCCCACAAGGTAGCCCATCCCAGCCTACAAGGCAGCCCAAACGAGATGGGCTTACATAAGTTTAACTTGGTGAAATCTTCCTTTCCCTACAAATGGATACTGCGAATATTGTGGTAGCCGACTAGATACTCTCCAGCAGTACAAAATCAATTCAAGGAAGGAAAGGATATCTGCGCCATTAAAGGAGGAATATTCCACGGGGTGTAACAATCTTGTCAACTGTTAATGCGGCCTCATCGCACAAGGAAAGAAGCAACAGCCCCAGCCTTATTCTTGGAAATAGGATCACTAATTCCTTTTTCCAAGGATCAAATCCCTTAGGTTGATTACTCTGCGTGAAGAGCCTAAACTACCATAAAAGGGCTGCTTCGCAAAACAGTCGAACTATGCTTAGTCTCATTCCCTCAGTGCTCTCCTTTACTTTTCATAAACATTGTTTGTCTGAGTGATTTATAGTGTAACAAAAAGAAAAGAGAGTTATAGTATATTGTGTGAGGCTTTGTATAAAAAAGAATAAGAGTGATTTGAGTGTAGACGTAGGAACTCCACTCAAAACCTCCATTGTACCAAACCTTTATAAAAGAGCTGCAGAGAACACCCTTGCAACCCAAGGGGACTGGACTAGGATTCACATTGAATCTGAACCAGTATAAAATACCTTGTGTCATTTATTTTCTGCACCTTACTTTAGCAATCACTGAGTAAGCAGTCGACTACTGGTTTAACCTAGTCGACTAACAGATCGAAATTTTTTACAATTCACCCCCCCCCCCCCTCTTGCACTTTCAATTGGTATCGGAGCAAGGTCTCACTTTCAGTTGCTTAACCGCACGTGAGAAAAGATCAAATGGCTGGATATCAAATTCCTGGAGCAATATTGCAAGATGGGCACTCCACAACAAGACCACCATACATTAATGGTGAACACTATTGCCATTAGAAGGAAAGGTTTAAAATCTCTGTGCAGTCAACTGATTATCAAGCCTGGGTTGTGATTAAGAAAGGACCTAAACCTATTCCAAGAGCCGACACTGAAAACAAGGAAGGCGCAGAAACTTCAACAATTGATCTAGAGTCACATTACCAAAGAACAACAAGAGATACTGCAAATAAATGCTAGGGCAATAGCTTTGCTCTACTGTGCAGTAAGTGGAGAAGAGTATGCAAAAATTTCAAATTGTGACACTGCCAAAGAAATGTGGAATAAACTTGAGGTCACTTATGAATGAACATCAAAAGTAAGAGAAACGAAGATTGATGCTTTAAGACACGATTATGAAGCCTTTATGATGAAAGACGATGAGAACATCGAATCAATGTTCACAAGATTTAGCAAGATCATTGGAGAACTCAAATCCCTTGGAGTAACTTATACCAACTCTCAACAAGTTAGAAAGCTTGTTAGAAGTCTGCCAAAGACTTGGGAAACCAAAGCAATTGTTCTTGAAGATAGAAATCTGGATAAGTTCACCTATGATGAATTAAGAGGAAATCTAATAGCATTTGAAAAGAATCACATACAAAGATACCAGAAGGATGAAAAGAAGAAAGTGGTCGCCTTCAAGGCTCAAGTTGAAGAATCTGATGATGACTTTAAAGAAGAAGAAATGGCTATGATTTCTAGGCATGTGATAGAAGCCATGAGAAGATCAAGAAATAACAAAAAAGGAAGCTCAAACTTTAGAAAAGGTAAGATTTCCACTGGACGGCAAAAAAATGATGGAAAGTGTTATGAATGTGGAAAATATGACCATATTGCATCTGAATGTCCTGAGACAAGAAAGAAACCAACTAGAAGTTATCAAAAACAAAGGGCCTTCAGCAGTTGGAGTGAAGATGAAATTTCAGATGAAGAATCTGAAGAAATTGAGAATGTGCGTTTCATGGCTCTCGAAGGAAGCAGTAAGGTAAGTTCCCATCCCTGCTCTAAATGTGAAGAAACTCAAGAATTATTAGATCAAACTCTTATAGACCTGAATAATGTCTTTGATGAATATAGAAAACTGAAGAGAGAGAAAAAGCAATGGGAATCAAGATTAGAAATTTGCGAAAAAGAAAAAAATTCAATTCAAAATGAAGTTTACAAGTTACAATCTAAAATAGATATTTTACTGAAACCTTCCAACCATAACTATGCCAAGTCAAACCAGTCAACTTACACAAATAAGTCCATTAGGAAAAAGGTCTTACAAATGACTAATAATTTTGAAGGAAAGAAAACTGTTTCTTTAAACACTAATAAGTCAACTAGAACCTCTAAGTCGACTGTAAAGAAGTTTGGAATACGTAGATCAACCGATCTCTGTAAAGTGGAAGGAAAACCTTTTCAAACATGTTTTTGTTGTGGAAAACTCGGCCATAACTATCATAACTGTAGATTTCGTTTTTCAACTGCACCTGGTTGGGTATGGAAACCCAAGAAAAATAAGTGTTTTGAAACTAACCATCAAGGACCCAAGAACTCTTGGGTACCTAAACAAGAGTAAAAATTCTGTTTTGCAGGAACACCACAAGAAAAGGAAAAAGGGAAAATTGTACCTAGATAGTGCGTGTTCAAGACATATGACAGACGACAAAAGTCTATTCAAATCGGTCGCTGATTTTGATGGAGGATTGGTAACTTTTGGAGACAACTCAACTGGAACGGTAATTAGTATTGGTACTATTGCTTTTGATAATTCTTGTGACATTTCAAATGTTTGGTTGGTAAAGGGACTTAAGTATAACCTATTAAGTGTAAGTCAGCTATGTGATTCTGATCTTGAGATAAGATTTAGTAAATCAGGTTGTGTCATAGAAGACTTCTCTGGGATAAAGATTCTTCCCGGAAGCAGAAACAAAAATGTGTACACTTTGGACTTTGTCAAAAATCCTAAAGGTCATATATGCCTGGCATCAATGGGAGAAGATCCGTGGATGTGGCATAAGAAGCTTGGGCATGCCAGTATGCGCTTAATTAAAAAAACTAGCAAGACATGATCTTGTAATAGGATTGCCAAAACTCAACTACACTAAAGATCATTTATACGATTCGTGTCAAAAAGGTAAACAAACTAGAAAGTCTTTTAGTTCGAAAGATATTGTCTCTACATCCAAGCCTTTGCAACTACTTCATATGGATCTAGTTGATCCTACTAGAACTGCTAGCATTGGAGGAAAAAGGTACGCATTTGTTATAATAGATGACTTCTCTCGTTTTACCTGGGTAATATTTCTTGCTCATAAAGATGATACTCTAAAGAATTTTAAGTTTTTTTGTGAGAAAATTCAGCGTGAGAAAGGATATTACATCATTTCCATTAGAAGTGATCATTGAGGAGAATTCGAAAATAAAGCTTTTGAAGAATTCTGCAATGATAAAGGGTACACACACAATTTCTCCTCACCTTGATCTCCGTAACAAAATGGTGTAGTTGAACGAAAGAACAGAACCCTTCAAGATATGGCAAGAACAATGATCATAGAAACAAGCTTACCACATCACTTTTGGGCCGAAGCGGTAAGTACAGCTTGTCATATTTTGAACAGATGTCTAATCAGACCAATTCTCAAGAAAACTCCTTATGAGCTATGGACGGGTAAGAAACCAAATATTAGCTACTTTCATCCTTTTGGATGTAAGTGCTTTGTTCACAATAATGGGAAGGAAAATCTTGGTAAGTTTGATCCTCGAAGTGATGAAGGTATATTTACTGGTTATCCTCCTACTAGTAGATCCTATAGAATTTTTAACAAACGTACTTTATCTATTGAAGAGTCTATTCATGTTGTATTTGATGATATTAATCACCTGGCCGAGAAAAGAAAAATTGCAGATGAAGAAGACAGTCAAATACTTACTGCAGTGGTTACAAGACCCACTGAAGAAAAGGCACCCTGTGAGTCGACTTCTGATGCACCTCAGTCGATTGATGTTACTATTGGAACAGTTCCAAACGAATGGAGAAGCGAACCTGACTATCCAAAGAAACTTGTTATTGGAGATATCCATGAAGGGAGGAAAACTAGAGCATCTAGTAAAAATAATGTAAATCTGGCTCTTATTTCTCAATATGAACCAAAGAAAGTTAGTGATGCCTTAAAAGATAAATACTGGGTAAAGGCTATGGAAGAGGAACTTGATCAATTTGAAAAGAACAAGGTGTGGAATCTAGTTCCCAAACCTGAGAATGCTTCAATCATTGGCACAAAATGGGTATACAGGAACAAGCTAAATGAGGCCGGAGAAGTAGTTAGAAACAAAGCCCGACTTGTTGCTCAAGGATACTCGCAACAGGAAGGAGTTGACTACGATGAAACTTTTGCTCCTGTTGCCAGGTTGGAATCC
This sequence comes from Lycium barbarum, assembly GCF_019175385.1. Lineage (NCBI taxonomy): Eukaryota > Viridiplantae > Streptophyta > Magnoliopsida > Solanales > Solanaceae > Lycium > Lycium barbarum. Next base: position 122,085,328 of record NC_083344.1, read on the forward strand.
ATTAGAATTTTGCTCGCATATGCTTTTTTTTTTAAAATTCAAACTTTTTCAAATGGATGTCAAAAGTGCTTTTCTAAATGGGTTCATTGAAGAAGAAGTGTACGTCAAATAGCCGCCAGGTTTTGAAAACTTAAAATTTCCTTATCACGTTTTTAAATTAAGTAAAGCTTTATATGGTCTTAAACAAGCCCCTAGGGCATGGTATGATCGCTTAAGCTCCTTCTTGGTTAGTCACAGTTTTTTCCGAGGAAAGATCGATACAACTCTTTTCATTAAACGATCCTCCTTAGGAAATCTCATTATACAAATATATGTTGATGATATTATTTTTGGAAGCTCTAACCCTTCTATGTGCAAGGAATTTTCTGATCTTATGCAAAGCGAGTTCGAAATGAGTATGATGGGAGAATTAAAATTCTTCTTGGGGCTACAAATTCATCAAACGGACAGTGGAATATTTATATGTCAAGCAAAGTATGCTAAAGAACTCGTTCAAAAATTTGGGATGTCTGACTCAAAAGCTATGGGAACTCCAATGAGTCCTACTTGTTCTCTTGATAAGGATGAGACAGGAAAACCTGTTGATGAAACTAAGTATCGCGGTATGATTGGATCGCTGCTTTACCTAACTGCTAGTCGACCAGATATTATGTTTAGTGTGTGCAGGTGTGCTAGATTCCAAGCTGCTCCAAAGGAATCTCATCTTACTGCTGTTAAGCGTATCATTAGATACCTTCATGGAACAACTAACTATGGTTTATGGTATCCTAACACCAACGATTTTACACTTGAAGGTTTTTTAGATGCAGACTTTGCAGGTGATAAAGATGATAGAAAAAGTACCAGTGGTACTTGCCAGCTTCTAGGAAAATCTCTTATTTCCTGGAATAGCAAAAAATAGGGATCAGTCTCTCTCTCTACCACTGAGGCTGAATATATTGTTGTTGGTTAATGTTGCACACAACTAATTTGGATGTCTTATCAACTAAGTGATTATGACTTGTTTTTTAAACCTATAAAAAAATTTTGTGATAATTCGAGTGCTATCTGTCTGTCCAAAAATCCTGTGCATCATTCTAGGGCCAAGCATATAGATATTAAGCATCATTTTATCAGAAATCATGTTGCTCAGGGAGATTTTGAAATAGTCTTTGTTAACACTGAAAACCAACTTGCTGATATTTTTACTAAACCTCTTCTTAAAGAACGTTTCTGCATGCTAAGAAAATCTTTGGGGATTATTGACAAGTCTGTCTAATTTCTTTTGGTAATCCGTGCCATGATTTTTGGCTACTCAAAATCCTTGCCATAAATTCTATTTCATTCCCATTATGACCGTCCCATCTTCCCATGTTTTACTTTTTTACCTTCCCCATAAAATCTTTTCCGCTTTCTTACAGATTCCCATAAAACTTTTTTCCCCTTCTCTTCTCTTCTTCATCTTCACCTTTCCCCGCCAAACCCTCCTTCTCGTCTCTTCAATGGCGAAAACTCAGAAAACCCACATTCTCTCCACCCGCCAAAGTTCCAGGCTAAAGGAAATCGGTAAGAACCTCTCTAATGCTCCTCACGACTCGAACTCCGGCGATTCCTCTTCCTCTGACGCCTCCGACTCCGTTCCGATTTGCAATCTGGGCAAGCGTGCTTTTGGTGATGCTGCATGTTCAACCTCTTCAAAGAAACACAAAACCATTACTGAAAAATCTCTTGATCTTCGCAAAAAATTTTGGGATGACCACCATCAGGAACTCTTCTCGTCTCTTGAAGACAAAACCATTGTATCTGGTAGTATTGTTGATCTTGACCATATGCTCTCTCTGTGTTGTAAGATAAAACATTTATTTGTCTATCAAGGTTGGGAATTTTTTTTCGCAACCCCTCCTCATGTGTATGAAACCCCTGTTCGTATGTTTTATGCAAATCTCCGGTCCTCTAAGGCTAATGAACTCGAAACTATGGTCCTTGGTACCCACATTGTATTAAATTGCTTTGTCCTTGACTTTATTCTTGGTTGCCCCTGTTCTGGGTTTTTCGAAATTCCAAAAAATTTCTGGCCTGAATCTCTTGAGGTCTCCTTTGATGAAGTTAAGAAAGCCCTTTCAAATTCCGACTCTGTCCCTGCTCAAATTGGTCCGTCTAACATCTCTTTTGAGGCCCGTGTGTTGGCTCATATGGTTGCGACTACTATTGTCCCTCGTGCTGGGTCCTACTCGACTATTTCTCAACGTGATGTTATCTTTGCGTTTTTCCTTCTCTCCAAGAAGAAAATAAATTTTTCCTCCATAGTCATCAACTATATGATTGAGTGTGCGTCAAATCCCTCTAGTCTCCCATATGGTATGCTCATCTCTCGCATACTTGAAGTCCACAAAATTGACTTAGTCGACTATCCCATTACTCTTGTTAAACAATGTTACAACTCTAGGGCATTTGGTAGTATGGGGTATGTCTTGAGCAATGAATCTTGGGTGCTAAAAGAGGTCTATGATGCATCTCAACCTGGTCCCTCCACCAAAACGAAAAAATCAGACCCCTCTGTCGTCTCTGCTGAATGTTATGCAGACCTTCTCTCCAAACTTTCCTCTATGGATGAGAAGATTGAGTCCATCAAAGACCTAATGGAATCCACCTTGTTTCAATTGGAGAAAATTCTTGATACGACAAAGGAAACGGGTACTGATGTCTCTAAGTTGAGGGTCAAACTGGATGCTGTGATAAAGGAAGCTGTCAAATTGTCCGCCAAGCTTCAAGCTAGTGTTGGTGCCATTCCTGAACGTCTCACTACTCCGTTGACTGAAATGAAGGATGCTATTGTGAATACCTTGGCTTATTTCCTTCGTCGTCCCGTATTCCGACGCCAGGAGTAGTTCTTTTTAAATCTGGTTATTTTTGGTCTGTTTAAACAATTGTTTTTGGACCCTAAGGTCGTTTTTTTGGTGTTTGAACTATGGTTTACTCCTTTTGTGCTGATTGGTACTCATATTCTAAGCCTATATATCATATGTGTCTCTATCTATAGCATTGTTTTATGTGTCTGTTTTTTTTAGTGATGCCAAAGGGGGAGAAAATAGACAGTTAACTGTTCAGGGGGAGCTTGCAAAGACAAGTCAACTGATCAGGCTAATCAGGGGGAGCCTTCACCTATTCAGGGGGAGTATCCACCACAGGGAAGTTGACTACATCTCATTTAAAATTATCATCCTCAAAAAAGGGGAGATTATTAGTGTCAAGTTTTTTTTATGACAATTTTATTTGTGCAGCTAAAACAATTGAACCACACAAGAAATAAGAGATCCCACAAGACAGCCCATCCCAGCCTACAAGGCAGCCCAAACGAGATGGGCTTACACAAGTTTAACTTGGTGAAATCTTCCCTGCCCTACAAATGGATACTGCGAATATTGTGGTAGCCGACTAGATACTCTCCAGCAGTACAAAATCAGTTCAAGGAAGGAAAGGATATCTACGCCATTAAAGGAGGAATATTCCACGGGGTGTAACAATCTTGTCAACCGTTAATGCGGCCTCATCGCACAAGGAAAGAAGCAACAGCCCCAGCCTTATTCTTGGAAATAGGATCACTAATTCCTTTTTCCAAGGATCAAATCCCTTGGGTTGACTACTCTGCGTGAAGAGCCTAAACTATCATAAAAGGGCTGCTTCGCAAAACAGTCGAACTATGCTTAGTCTCATTCCCTCAGTGCTCTCCTTTACTTTTCATAAACATTGTTTGTCTGAGTGATTTATAGTGTAACAAAAAGAAAAGAGAGTTATAGTATATTGTGTGAGGCTTTGTATAAAAAAGAATAAGAGTGATTTGAGTGTAGACGTAGGAACTCCACTCAAAACCTCCATTGTACCAAACCTTTATAAAGGAGCTGCAGAGAACACCCTTGCAACCCAAGGGGACTGGACTAGGATTCACATTGAATCTGAACCAATATAAAATACCTTGTGTCATTTATTTTCTGCACCTTACTTTAGCATTCACTGAATAAGCAGTCGACTACTGGTTTAACCTAGTCGACTAACAGATCGAAATTTTTTACAATTCACCCCCCCTCTTGCACTTTCAAAAATAACGTCGTTTTCTATTAATTTTCGTCGGGAAAGTTTAGATTCTTGGTATATTCAAGTCAAAGAGCAAGATTCTAAGCTCGAATGGTGGGAAAAAGCAACGTATAACTCGATTAACACAACTCTACAAAAAATCTTCGATTAAGGTTTTCTGCTATGAACTTTTGTTATTAATTTATTATATAAATTATATTGTACGCATGTTTAACATTTAATCGTCGTTAATTTCCAAAAAAAAAATCAAATTTCATTTTTTTTTTGGTTTGATCGGCTGGGCAGTGGCTTTTGTCACTGTTCCTTTTTTTTTTTTTTTGGAAAATTCATTAATTGTTAAATGTGTATGGATTGTTAATTTGCTAAATGTTTATGAATTGTTAAGTTGTTATATGTTTATGAGTTGTTAATTTGTTAATTGTTTATGAATTGTTAATTATTTATGAATTGTTAATTGTTAATGAATTATTATTTTATTAATTGATTATTTGTTAAATATTGATTATGAATTAATTAGTTGTTAAATATTGGTTATGAATTGAAAGAAGTTGATTGTTAATGAATTATTATTTTGTTAACACTTTCTTTGGATGATTGTTATGTATCGTATTGTGTTGTACTGTATAGGACCAAATCAGTCCTAACATAAAATAGGACCTTTCATCGTTACATAACGATGGATTTAACGACACGATACAATAAAATCAAAGTAACAATCAAAGCAAACATTGTATTTAAACTAACAACACAATATAATACAATAGGTAATAACCATCCAAACAAGTCGTAAATGATTATGAATTGTTAAATCTATATTATTTTAAAAGCATGAATATATATGTTAAATAAAAAAAGATTATCTAAAAAAAAAGATAGTTAAAGTTCTTCTTTTCATAAATACGTAAGTTAACAATAAAGTAGGAAAATATGTGGTCGACGAATATACTCTTTTAGTCTAATTTTATCATAGTTGTGTTGGCTATTTGATCAACTAAAAATATATCAAGTATTCAAAATAGAGTTCTAAACAAATATTATTACTGAATTTCGATTCTCAAACTAATTAACTTAAAATTCTTTGCCATCACACAATTCAAAACTAATTAACTTAAAAGTCTTTGCCATCACATATGTGTCCTTACTATCACATATTAAATTTACTGCACATTTAATATGACGAAAGTTATGTTGAAAATAATTATTTTCTTCCAATATTTGGTTGGAGAGTGGAAATATTTTTTGGAAAAGACTATCTAATAAAGATTTATACATTCAAAATAAATATTGTATTCAAGATAATAAGTAGATATTTTTTTCCAAGTTGCTTATCAATAGAATATAAATAATATTATAAAAATCGACAAGAAATATTCGTGCAACACACGTACATAGAGACTACATACCCCCAAAATACAGTAATCTCCTATTATGTTAATTATGCCATTGTTATTTTATTTATTTGTGAAATTGTTTATCCCATGTTAATTATTCACAAGATATAATACAACATAATTCACATATTCCCTACAAATTATTAATTAGTTAATATAATTTATCTTTCATTTCAAGAATAATGCCTAATTTAGTTTGTACAGACCAGACTCTTTCATGGATCCGAATGTTCCCCCTGGGCCCGATGATCACCCGGGGCCTGATGATCACCCGGGGCCCGATGATCACTCGCGGCACGCTGTTCACTCGGGGCCCGCTGATAGATCAGTATTGTCTTTGATTTGATGATAAACATAACCAGTCAGTCATGGGCATGACTAAGTAAAGATTGAAATGGAGTACACTAAGGAGGAAATTACTCAGAAATTCAAGATAAGAGTGTAATAGGAAGTTCAATAGGTCAGAGTTATTATGAGCTGGTACTATAGGGATATCAACTAGGCTCCGCCCCTATAGGCTGCAGATCCCATGAAGAAGCACATTCTAGTCAAGGGCGCACGGGCCAGGGGAAGAGGAGATGATCATGACTTGGAGCGCCTGGTTATTAAGAGGAAAAAGGGCAATGGAGACGATGGCGAGGGCGGTGGGGATGGTATGAGCCTTAGGCCTAAGGATAGTCTCAGGCATACCACATGTGGGACCCGTCCACGATAGTGTATATACATTAGTGTTGTACAGTTTATCGTAAAGATTATATATTTTTTGCATATCTATTTATATTTATAAATATTATCTTAGTCTTTATTATTGTTTATAGTTTCATATCGTAAATTGATAATAGAAAAAAACAAACGTGACACATTCGAAATAAAGTTAAGCATTAATTTAAAAATAACACGAAAGCCTAAAAGATAAATAACGTAAAGTTAATGACTACAAGTCTTTAAACAAAAAAGGACTTCGAGCACTTTTCAACCACTAAAACGACAATCCAAACTTTTGCATATCCTTGAAGTATTGAGCCTACCTTATTAATCGTACAAATATAAGTAGGGTTATATATAAAATATTGAAGTTCCGGAGTCTCAAAGCATGATTAATATACGGCTAAACTACGTAAAAAAGTGTGAAAATGTAATAAGAGGCTGTTTTGGGAAAATGGTGGACTCCTATAGCGCAGTAAAATACTGCGCTATAGGGGAGAGAGAATTTGGTTTAGCGCAGTATTTTACTGCGCTAAAGCACTTAACGGCTCCGTCACGGTTAAGTGCTTTAGCATAGTAAAATACTGCGCTAAAGGTACTTATGTCACTTTTTTTTGTTGGGGTATTTTAGTTCAAAAGGTTTTTTTTTTGGGGTCATTTTGGTTCCGGACTCGTGAATGAATAGGTGTGGCTCTCACTGAAGGAGGAAGTCGATTTCGTACGAAGTGTTTGTTGGGGAGTTTATGCACGGGTCTATTTTTTCTTTTTAATAAGCACGTAATTAAATTTTTAAATAAGAAGGATATTTACATAATTTAACTTTCAAGTTAGGGGCTTCATGCTTTTAATATTAGTACTTAATATAAGGGAGAATCTCTCCTTTGTGTGTCCTCACAAACTTTGGTTGGGCGCTCCTGACGAAATTCCAAATGTATCCCAAAGCTTACCTTTAATTTTCTCCCATGCCTATAAATCTTATCTTAAAAGGACAGCATCATGTTGTGAAGATTTGTATAACAAGCTATGTAAATGGTATCCTCTACTTGGCCTTATGTCATCACCATTAGCTTAATTATAAATAAACACGTGTATTAGGATTTTTTTTCTTTATCCCATAAATGCATGTTAGTATATCATAATTTTTTCCTCTCTGGTAAACGTGTGATGTGAGATCGAGAAAGTTGAGGATATGCCAGAGATTATTATATTTTATTATATTTTGTTTTGGTATATGTTGAGGGCGCTTTGCATTGTTGCCGCAGCCAGTGGCTGATCCAGGATTTTCACTCGGGGGTTCAAAAAATGACAACAAAAGTTAAATATAAAAAGTAATGTTGCTCCTTCGAATTGAACCTAGGACACTAGAGACAATTTTGAACTCCCTGAACCACTTGAGCAAACCATTTATATTTGTTTAAGGTATTCAAAAGTTAATATATGTACATAAACACAGAAAATCTACCCTATATATACTATATAATATTCTAAATCGGCCCATGTCTGCTGCAAAAGTTGATAATCCTTATAATTAAAGATATTCTTAATGGGACAAACTCCTATCCTTCTAGCACATTTGCTAGAACACACTGGATAGGCTGAAAGCAACTTGAAGACTGAATAAGCCTTCAAATGTTTAAGTTGGGTTTAAGTTCCCAAGCATATCAAGTTTTTTGCTTGCTTGCTCCATTTGGTTACTTATTGTTTTATATGGAATTCTTGCCATATGTGCTCATCAGTTACAATGCACCTGTTTTGACCCTAGCTTGCTAATTTTTCTAATTCCTTTAGAGAAGTCATTTTTCTCATTTTTAAGGAATTTATTTTTCTACAGAATTTTTTTTTTCAAAATTTTTGATCAGTCAAACATGAAAAAATTGAAAAACATTTTCTGAAAGTGTAAACCTCTAAAGTTTTACTTCTTTAGTGAATGTCGAATATTGTATCCATTTATATTTGCTAATTCTCCCTCCAAACTTTCTTCATCATAAATAATTTGTTCTTTAAGAATTATTCAATTATGTGACTAAGAAACTTTAATAGTTATACAATATAAAAATGTTCATAAGTTATTTTTTAATTAAATTTACTACTTTGTATCATGAATAAGCCCAGGCCTCATTAAACTAGTAGTATAGATAGATATATGTTTTCCTTAAAATACTTTCATTTTTTTGTGCGGATTGCCCTTCTTTTGGGGTGGTCTTTAAATTTTGCCCCTCATATTTGTGGTCTTTAAATTGTGCCCCTCATATTGCTGGTCTTTAATATTTGCCCTTCGCGTTGCAACCCTGAGCGTTCACGCAGAAATCATGAGGTTCTGGGTTCAAACTCCCGCTCAAGCATAAATTAAAAAAAAATTACAAGGCAAGGTTTGGGTCGCGTGTATGCCGGAACTGGCATACACTTGTTAAGGAATTTACCAAAGTTATGCCGAACCCGGCATACTCATGCCTTATGGGCAGACTTGGCATAAGTATGCCGGGTCCGGCATAACTTTGGTAATTCCTTAGCAAGTTTATGCCGGGTCCGACAAACTTTTAATGGGCAAACTTTTAGTTAAGCCTTAACTAAAAGTCTTTTCCTAGTTAAGCCTTATGGGGCAAACTTTTAGTTAAGGCAAAACTAAAAGTATGCCCGATAAGGCGAAACTTTTCCTTAAGGCATAACTAAAAATTTGTCTTATAAGACAAAGTCTATGTCTTAAGAAAAAGTTATGCCTTATGGGGCATACTTTTAGTTATGCCTCAACTAAAAGTCTACCCCATAAGACATACTTTTAGTTATGCCTTAACTAAAAGTCTGCTCCATAAGACATAACTAGAAAAAGACTTTTAGTTAAGGTTTAACTAAAAATTTGCCCATAAGTATGCCGGACCCGGCATAAACTTGTGAAGAAATTACCAAAGTCATGCCGGATCCGGCATACTTATGCCAAGTCTGCCCATAAGGCATAAGTATGCCAGGTCCGGTATAACTTTGATAATTCCTTAACAAGTGTATGCCGGTGGGGGCATAGCGAATTTTTTTTTTTTTTTAAGCGAACCCGCTAGGCACGTGCCTAGGGCTAGTTTTTTTATTAATAATAAAAGCAAACATCAAATAGAAGAGTACAAGCAAGGGGGGCTAGACCTTACCTTACTAATCCTAATGAGGTACTGAAATTTAAACTCTGCCTTGCGAAGGGCAAAATTTAAAGATTTCAAATATGAGGGGCAAAATTTAAAGACCACCCCAAAAGAAGGGCAATTCTGTGAATTGCCCAAATACTTTCTACATAGCAACCTAATACCGAAAACATTTTTGTAAGAATTTCTTTTGGAAATTTTCTTGTCATGCAAAATGACTGCACCCGAGCAATGTCCTTTTTTTTTTTTTTTTTCTTCTTTTTTTCCTTCTAGTTGTCGTGCCATGAAGTGAATGTGAATCAAATATATGTAGAAAAAAAAATATGAGGAGTAGGAAAGAGGGCTTCTAAACTATGTGGAGCTTGAATTATTGGTAGATGGACCCTAAAAAAGACGACCATCGAAAGGCTGTGGTCCAAAGGGTAGTGAAAGTGCAATTTATTCACAAAAACCTGCAAAGACGAGAAAGAAGGTAGTACAAGAAAAGCAAGCATAGAACTTTTCCAAGGTCGTGGACATATTGTTTTATTGGATCAGAGAGCAGCCAAGTGGGTGGTGAACCTTTGTGCTAACATAATTGCCGGTAGGGGTGTACAAAGTAAACCGACAAATCGCACCAAACCGATAAACCGAGTCAAACCGAGAAAAAAATCCGACTAGTGATTTGGATTGACTTGGTTTGGTGTTAAAAAAAAAACCCGACCATAATTGGTTTGGTTTGGTTTTAATTAAAAAAAGTCAAACCGAACCAAACCAAACCGACATTACATGTATTCAATTTTTAAAATATTTTATACATAAAAATATTTATGTGTAATGTAATTTATAAATATTTCTTAAATTTTTTCGTAGTTTTTTATCTATTATCATATTATTCAAGCTTGAACTTAGAATTTTGAACGTCAATGAGTTTTATATCCTATGGATGTTAGTAACTCAAATAAAGTCCAAACCAAAACTAACTCAACACTAATGCTAACAAAAGAAATTCAATTTACCATTAGGAATGACAATAATGTTGGATATCTATTATTTAGTTTTGCATAATTGATTTAGAGAGTGAAAATACATAACTTAAGTTTTTTTTCTCTGTCCTGTAATTAATACTTATTTGTCGTACTTATTTTAGCATGACTTAATATTTTTAGATTATGGTCATTTTCTTTATGGCTTGTTAATTAGAAATATTTATTTTAACCGATTTTATTAGCTTTTGTTAAATATTTTAATACAATGTCATCACTCTTCTCACATTTTATGTTATTTTCTTAAGAAACACCTTAATTATATAGTTTCTGTTGACACCCAATTTTGTCCCTCCCTTATTTAATTCTATTCACTCGGGCTTCTAAATTTACTGACGAGCTAAACACTTTATTTTCACTTTTTATTATTTTCACTACTCTTATTTTTAAACATATCGAGCATTACTTTATCACAAATTTTAAATGTTCGTCATCGTTTTGGAATCATTAAATTAGTTACAAGGCAGCACTTCATAAAATATCTATTTTTTACATATTAATTATTTATTGTCTTTACATAATATATATTATACCAGTCATTAACTTAGAAGCCCGAAGATAATTAAATAGCGGAGGAATGACCAACAATTTTCAGCTAATTAATGGTTTAAAATACAGATACAATATTATTTCCTACCCAAACAAACAACCCACATTTTTATACCCAACCCACATTCTCAACCCATATTTAAAATTAATAGGCCAGCCCAAAACGGACCAGCCCAATAGAATTCGTCCGACCCGGCCCACCCCTTATTTTCCTCCTTACCCTAAATCCCTAAACCCTTTCTCTTTCCTTTCTCTTTCTCCTTCTCCTTCAGCCTCATTTCTCGCCTCTCTCTCTTCTCTTCTCTTCCGCTTCCTCACCTCTCTCTCTCTCTTCACGTTCTCCCCACACCTTCTCCCTGCCACTTCCACTATACCCCTGTCCCCCACGCCTCTGCCATCTCCATGCCTCTGCCATCTCCACCTCTTCTTGTCCCCCACGCCTGATTCTTCTTCTCTCTCCCACGCTCCTCTCTTCACTTTAACGCTAACAAAATCCTATAAATATGTCGAGGTTGAATCGTTGAAAGGGGGTGTTTTTCAATATTTGGAGGGATTTTCTTCAAATTGTGAGAAAAAATGGATTCAGTATTTGAGAGAAAGATTTAGAATACAGGAGTATGTTTGGTTACAAAATCTTTTCTTTTTAATCTGGTCTGAACCCTTATTTGCATTTGAAATTCCTGAGACAAACGGAATTTCTCCTTTTTCAAACAAAGTATACTGTTCTGCTTCCTGTCGAGTTTTAATTCGAAAGACTTTTTTCGAGTTTGAGTTCGTCGTATTCGAGCGTAGATTCGAGACGTCGATACCCGTTCACTGTACCACAAAAAGGTAATTTATTCCTCGTCTTAGTTTTATTCTAATAATTTAGTTCGTTTATGAGTTTTTTCTTTTGTATGAGGTTTTGAGCTAGTAGTAATTTCGTTAATTTAGGCAGTTTTGTATGTTAGTGTAATTGAAGAGTTTCTGCTGGTAATTAGGTAGGGTTACGCGTGTTTTAATTCCCAATTAATCGTATCAAGAGGCTGGTAGTTGGTTTACTATATTGATATGGGTTAATTGAAATTCTGTGTTAATCGACAATGTGGTAGCTGTTTGTTTAAATATGATGTGATTCATGCCAGTTGATCAGTTTAAGATTCATGCCAGTTGTCCAAAATGATAGGATTAATGTCGAATGGTTAGTTTGAAGTTTGGTTAGTAAGGTTTAAATACTGTGTCTGCAGTAAGGTCTAAATACTGTGTCTGGGATGTTTTGAGTTTGTTTCATTGAGGTGATGTTATATTAATTGAATGAGGCTATTTGTTTTCTTTTTTTGAAAAATCTGGAATTAATATTTGTAAGTGTTTGGTTCAGTTTGGTTTCAGTTAAATGTGATCAGTGTGTATTATTTGATTCGTTTTAAAGCAATACATTTGTTTGATATATGAAGCATTGTTTCGAGTGATATGTTCCCCCTAAAGTAAGGTAAGGAGTCGTTTGTTAACTCTGAATGCTATTTCTGTGAAAAACTGGATGTTTCGAGCTTGTCTTGGACTGTTGATCCCATCCAGTCCTCTTTTACTATCTAAACCAATAAGATTAGGGTTTAATTATTAACTAAGTGTTTGGATAACTTGAAAATATTGTTAGCATGTTTACAGTCTTGGTAGAAATGGTTTTGACTGAGTTGGGGATTGAAATTCTGAAAGTTGTAAGTATCCTTATTGTTTTAGAAGATAGGATTAAATAAGCATCACAACTTTCTGATTTGACTAAGTAGTCCAATAAATACTTTGGCATACAATTTGAAAGGATTTGAAGTCGAGAAGCTGTTAATACTAGGAATAATTCATAGACTGTTTTAAAAGTTGAACTTGTGTTGTGTGGTGCCCCAACTGTTTTTCCCCTCTTCTTATTTCTCTAAAAAGAAACTGCTCGTATTACGCTGTCCTAAAATCTGCCCTGTTTCTTTTCTTGCTTTCACAGTCTGGTTCAGTTTTTTTTCTATTTATTCAATGTGGGGATTGGCAGATGATTAAATTATGATGAGATTAATGAGTGTGTTTTAAGGGGATACATTGTTTTGGTATAATTTCTAGCAAAGTTAAGCTATAGTTTATGTTTAGTAGGCTAATATAAATTGAGAATCATATGCTTTAAATGTTCGAATGCCCCCCCTTCTAATGGCCCCTTGGATATTGATTAAATCTGTTGAATATGTTTGAAGACTGATGTCAGTGCCTGAACAAATCTAGGAATACTAGGACAAGCTAGATTTATATGCATCTGTTTGGATATGAATGATTTGTTTCCTTTCTCAACTTCCTCTTGGTCTAACAGACTAGTTCCTTCTTTTCATCTAAGTTTGGCCTGAAATACGATCCTATTCTCAGTTCTGCCCTTTTTTTTTTACTTGGAATGGATTAGCTAAAGCTGACTGGAATTATGGAAACAGTTTATCCTTTTCTTATTTATATGAAAACAAGCCTTGCTGTTAATATATGGCATCCTGTTTCTTGACGTCTAAACTGGCAATCTTGGATGCTGTATACACCTCCTGCTGCATTGCTTCTTTTGGTTCTAGTCTGATTTTGTTATTCCTAATTTTCTAGTGTGTAATATGCCTAATATAAATCCTCTAGGACAGTTGGTTGATTGTTTTCTTTGCTGAGTATAAAGCCTCCCCTCTGTTCTTTTTCTTTTCTTTTAATTGCATATGATATGCTGAGGAGAACTAAAAGTACGCTGTTTTCTTGTCTCTTATTATGTTCAACGTTTCTTCAGCTGCTTCCCTGTTAGATACAAAATCAAGAAATTATCTGAAGTTAGAAATAAATTTCAAGGCTAGATTAATTCGGAGTTATGATGGATATCTATGCTAAATGAATTTGAAAGATACTTACTGTAGTTTGGGTACTCAGACTGAACTTCCAGGACCTAGAATCTGTCTAAGATCAAATATACATAAGATATACAGTTAAGTCATCGAGGTAACAGAAAGGTATACATTCGATATACACCTGATATATACATCGTGGTGCATATATATATTAGGTATATTGTGTATATGATTAAAACAGGTAGTAATACATAAGGGTCAATAATGCATCTGCGCATATCATGTGCTGTTTTGTTTATGAGACAATATATATATATATATATATATATATATATATATATATTTACATGAGATATACTTAAATATACACAGAATATATACAATCTACTAATTTGTTTTGAGTTATATTTTACACGTTTAACCTTCTTTATTGGTTGTATACTAATTCTTTTCTTTCGTTTTTTTTATGCATGATTACCGCATGAGTCTGAGTGATTTGACATCTCCCGCATTTGGTGTTGGGCCAAAGCCCAACGAAACTCCTCCTCCCTGTCCAGCTGCAGCAGTCCACAAAAAGAAATGACTGGGCCAAAGCCCAACAGCAGCCTAGTCACAGCAGTCCTAAAATGGGCTGAGTCCATTTAACTTATTTGCTCTTCCATTTCATTTTGTGCGTTTAATTTGTGTTGTATGACTAACACTTTTGTTTTGTTAATTTAGATGAACTTTAGCGAATTAGTGGAGTTTAGTTTAATAAGAAGTAGTTAATTTAAAAGAGAGCTAACAACTAATTCATGGATATTATTATTATTATTATTATTATTATTATTTTATATAGTATCCTTACTATTTATTTTGGAATGATTGATTTTAAAATATTATGACTACGTATTTTTGAGAATCAAGATTTACTCTTATTATCTTAGAAGTTTAAAACGTCACAAATTTTACATAACATTAGCTCATTCTAAATAAAAAGGCAAACTAATTTAACGGATAACTCTTTCACTTTAGTTCATTTCAAACACTTGAAATACACATTTGTTAAAACATTAATATTAATCTTGCAATAACTTTACAAATTCATTTTAATTTGCAAGTTGGCGTAATTCATATTCCGAATACGTATAAACATTACTCATTTCCTTTTCTTTTAGTTTATTTATAACTAAAATCTTTTTATTAAATCACTACTTTTCTACAAGTTTTACTTTAAACATTTTTCTTCTATCTAAAACTTTAGCAATACTTTCAAGATATTCTCTTAAATATTTTATAATACTATATTTACATTTAGCCTAATTAATTTTAAGTCCGGTCGGTCAACCATTGTTAATGGGTCTTAAAGGGTGCCTAATACCTTCTCTTTAGACTAATTGAACCCTTACCTAGAATCTTAAGTTTCGCAGACTTAAACAGAGTTAACTTTAAACATAACTTTAATAAACTTTAGGTGTCCTAATTCACCATAAATAATTAGGTGGCGGCTCCTTAACACAAACCAAAAACAGGAATCTCCAATACGTCATACTTCTAATTTAACTCCGGTTAAAATGGGGTGTGACAGTTGTACCTTACTGGGACTAAAGAAATATTTGAAGTAAAAGTTATATGTTTTGTATCAAGACTATTCCGGAAAAAAAAAACCCGAAAAACCCGAGAAAACCGAATAACCCGAGAAAACCCGAGGTTGAAAAACTCGAATTTTATTGATTTGGTTTGGTGTATAAATTTAAAAACCCAACGCAATTAGTTTGGTTTGGTGTTTAAAAAATCCGAACCAACCCGGTCCATGTACACCCCTAATTGCCGGTAAGACCTTCTAGATTTTAGGATATACATTTTCCTCTTATAATGGCGTGCGGATCAACTTGCGCACACCTCGACTAATTTCACGAGATATTTACCACATCTCACCAACAACAGATATCAGGTAACTCTGTCCACTAAGGCTAGCTAGAACAGATGCATGAGAAGAAATTATCTAATGTTTTTGTAACCGTTAAAATTTGAACCTGACACATGATTCTTTAGGATATATATACATTTCTCGTGAGCTATGAATTGCTATATATAGCCATGTATTGCCAATACGGTCAAAGGCCGTGATAGAGTGACAAATATCCAGAGGTCTCTAGATCGAGGTGTATCCAAACACTTCACCCCAAAATTAAAGTGAAACTTTTCACGCGATTTCAAACTAATGAGGCCCAAAAATTGATAGCTGATGACACCTAGTAAAAAACTGCAAAAGATGTGTTGTTGATAACCAAGAAAAATGATTTAAATGCAATGTGATATTCTTAACATAGAGTTACAGCATGGACGCGTACTTTTCAACTCTAGGAATTCAGATAAAACAAATTAAAACCCAATAAAGATTATAGGAAAAAAGGAAAACAAAAAAGATGGAAAAGGGCACAGTCGCATTCGATGGGTTAGATTGGATCAGTGCAAAATATTTGTGTCTTTTAGGTCATTAAAGATGTTTGACACATTTTCAGATAGAGTATAATAAATAGGCTAGAAACAATATGGAGAAGGTGAGACCATTGCACTCTTAAATATGAAGTAAACTTGTAATGATTAAGTTCTGGATTAGTGTATTACTTCCCATGCTTAATAGTAGCAAATTTGACGAAACTTTCAAAATCTGCTTATCATAGAATTATTATTTTTTTTGTGAAAAGTGTTTCTCGAAAAAATATTTTTGAAGAATAGCAGTTGTGTTTGACCAATCGATTTGAAAAACACTTTTGTCAATAGAGGGACAATTTGTGTCGGGTCAAGATAATAGAAGTGATTTTTGGGAATCCAATTTTTTCAACTTCTACTAGTATCCAGAAGCATTATTTATTCTTTCTAAAAAGCTTAACCAAACAATTCAACTCTCCGAAAAAAGAAAAAAATCCTTTTGACTTACAGATACTTGCCCAAACCGACTATCGTTAAGTGTACTCTATTTTTTCCACACACACCATGCATTCTTAGCCTTTTCTTTCTCCTGCTTAAGCTCCCCCACCCCCTTTTTTTTTCTCCTTTTCTTTTGTTTTTTGGAAAATTTTGGTGGAGGGGAGGAAGTGGCCTCAAAATTTTGTATACTACCAGATAAAATCCGGGATAACAACAACGAAATAGAAAATTTATGGAGGGAATAACAGCTTAAATATTGACCTCAAAACCAACTAGTTCCGAGAAGCCTCCATTTTGTTGTTAATCTAGTTTCTAGGACATTCAAGAGGAAAAAAGAAAAAGAAAAAATCAATTTCCATGTCACAAAATAAAGTCCTCATCAAAATGTCCACGTAATATAGCCAATCCACCATCGTGTGGTTATTAGTGAATTCGTGATCCAAAAGCAGTTACATTCTCAGATAATCCAAATAACTTGTGCTATATAAATTTCCTCCCTTCCTTCACACTATTCAACAATCAATTAATTTTTAACTCAGCAAAAAAATTTAAGAGCTTGTGATCAGTTGTTTGAATTTCAGAGGAGTCAAAAAAAAAAACATGGCTAGCTCTGTCTCAACTGTTTCAGCTGCCAACAAAGTACCGGTACTTTATTTTTCTCTTCACAAATTAACACATGTCAACTTGTTTATTATAGTTAAATTATGGATTCTAATCAGTCTTTATACCTTTGTTTAAGCTAGGAAACAATAATGATTCTTGTTTGTTTATTAAGGTTCTAGCATTCCTCTTTTGAATTAATTGTCTATCTCTATCTCATGCAGTCCACTTCTACTAGAAACAAAAGTAACTACAAGTTAAACTATTGGACTTCTATCTTATGTACATGCACTAATGATCAGAATTTTTTGCCGGTCGTTCTTTTTGGGATAGCTAGCTGTTTAGTAAATGGTCCTTTCTATTTGTATTGCAGTTTATGAACCTTTTAGATTATGGTTTAAAGATTCCACTACTAAAAAATTTCTATTTTTTCATTGAAAAATATTTAGTGGCTATTTCCCACTGAATGTTAGTGGGAAAAACCTAAATAATAGTGTTTTCATGCGGAAAAATTCGAAAGTTTCCCAGCATTTTAACAAGAACTTGTTTCCCACCATGAGTTTTTCCAGTGAGCTGATTCGGTGGGAATGAGGTGGGATAATCATGTTTTATAGCAATAATTTTCCGCTGAGTGTCGGTGAAAAAAATTTCTATTTCTAATAGTGTTTGTTTTGAGCAAACTAAAAATCTTTATAAGGAAAAAAACATTGGATCGGTTCCAACGTTATACAAAAATCCAATGTTTCGTTAGTCCCAAGGGGTTGTATTTATACTGTTGTTAAAAATAGGGATGAGATCATGAGATAAGAGTATTATATTGTTAATTTGTTTTAGTTAAAGACTAGAAGTGGAATAATATGTGTCATTTCTTTGATGTGAATGTTGAGTAGTGTGGAAAACTGGTAAGAAACTAAAAATAGATTGATTTTGGGAATGTTTCATGTTTTAAGATTGGAACATATAGAAGAAGCAGTAAATTCTGTACTTTGTTCAAGAAATTGTAGTAGTACTATGTATTAGTGCCTCCTACTAAGAGCAGACATCTTTGGTGCAGTTGAGTTTGAACAACTCTGTTGGTGGAACTTCAGTCCCTAGCACTGCCTTCTTTGGCAAAACCTTGAAGAAGGTGAACGCCAAAGGCGCTTCCATCCCCAAGGTTTCAAACAGGAGCTTCAGGATTGTAGCACAAGAACAAGAAATAGACGAGAAGAAACAGTCCGATGGGGACAGATGGAAGGGACTTGTTATGGATGCATCCGATGATCAACAGGACATCACAAGGGGTAAGGGTATGGTTGACAGTCTTTTCCAGGCTCCTACAGGTCAAGGTACTCACCACGCCATTATGAATTCCTACGAATACATCAGCCAGGGTCTTCGTCAGTAAGTCCTCGACTAATTTTTTGAAGTTAAAAGGTATGAATATAGTCAATCGGAAAATATGAATCTAAAATGAAAATGTTCGCCTGATTATTAATTCCAGATACAACTTGGACAACAAACTGGATGGGTTGTATATTGCTCCTGCTTTCATGGACAAGCTAGTTGTTCACATCACCAAGAACTTCCTGAAATTGCCCAACATCAAGGTCTGTTATTAAAATTTGGCTTAGAAATTCCTCCAGACAGTCTTTTATGTCATAAGTTGATGGTTTTAATCTTGTCAAAATTTGTTACAGGTACCGCTGATTTTGGGTATCTGGGGAGGAAAAGGTCAAGGAAAGTCCTTCCAGTGTGAGCTTGTCTTCAGAAAAATGGGAATCAAGTAAGTATGAATGACTTGATCACATTAACATCATTTTGTGAAAAAATCTCTGAATCATGTTACTTAAATATGTTCGAGTCTTGATTATTTTCAGCCCCATCATGATGAGTGCCGGAGAATTGGAAAGTGGAAATGCAGGAGAGCCAGCAAAATTGATTAGGCAAAGGTACCGCGAGGCAGCTGAAATCATCAGAAAAGGAAACATGTGTTGCCTCTTCATCAACGATCTCGATGCAGGAGCTGGTAGAATGGGCGGAACTACCCAATACACAGTTAACAACCAGATGGTGAATGCCACCCTCATGAATATTGCTGATAACCCGACGAATGTCCAGCTCCCCGGTATGTACAACAAGCAAGAGAACGCCAGGGTCCCCATTATAGTCACTGGTAACGACTTCTCCACATTGTATGCCCCTCTTATCCGTGATGGTCGTATGGAAAAATTCTACTGGGCACCAACCAGGGAGGACAGAATTGGTGTGTGCAAGGGAATTTTCAGAACTGACAGCGTACCTGATGAACACGTTGTAAAGCTTGTTGACACCTTCCCTGGACAATCTATTGGTAAGAACACTCAAATGTTTGTGTGATTATGGAAAAAGGACTTCAAACAGAATGATGATAACTTATGAGTATATTTGTTCTTAAAACAGACTTCTTTGGTGCTTTGAGGGCAAGAGTATACGATGATGAAGTCAGGAAGTGGATTGAAGGCACTGGAATCGACCAGGTTGGAGAAAAACTATTGAACTCAATTGACGGGCCTCCAACTTTCGAGCAACCAAAGATGACAATTGATAAGCTCCTCGAGTACGGAAACATGCTTGTCCAAGAGCAAGAGAATGTGAAGAGAGTTCAATTGGCTGACACATACCTCAAAGAGGCAGCACTTGGAGATGCAAATGCGGATGCCATCAGCTCTGGAAAGTTTTAAATAAAGGTTTGATATTCATTTCAAATGTTTGAATAGTATGATTGTAGATGCCATAGGACTGGCTTAATATTTTCACTATTGTTGTGTGGATGCAGGAAATTAAGAGAAGCCAAGAACAACACCTTTTACAAGTGATGAAGGAACCTATATCTTTGAATTTTCAGAGGAACTTTTGTGAGAGTAGCTATAGGATATAATTGTGTAATCCATGAAATCTGTTCAGTTCCATTTATAAGGGAGGACAAACTTATAGTATTTTTTTTTTTTTTTTTACTGGGCTTTTGTAATTTGTATCTCTTCTTCTTTTTGTTTTTTTTTTTTTTTTTTTTTTTTTTTTTTTTTTTCTGTTATTGGTCTCTACATTCTCCTTTGTTGATTCATGAGAAGTAAAGGTGCAAATTATCAGGTCTATTTATTATGTTTTCAATTGTTTGTGGCTCTCAAACGAACACTAAAAAACATCAAGGTAATTACTGCAGTGATGAGCTGAAAAGGTACCATATATAGATTATGTCTATGACGTTTATGTTGTGTCTACATAAAGTTAAATCTCGATGAAATTCATTTATGTATTTAGTCGATTATAATGTTTAAGAACATCAGGAAATAAATGTCTTATTAATTTGTATGTATCAGAATATCAGATAATGCAAGCTAAGTCATGCACAATTTAACATGACTAGTCTATGTTATATTAAGTTCAACGGCATGAGCTTCAACAAATACAAAAACCAAAGACCAGCTTGCCCTTACACAAGAAAAAAATAAATTTTCACATATTGACCAAAGTCAAAATAAAATAATCTTCACATATCTCTCTATAATCTCCGTTCTTGTGAAGGCAAAACCGAAGCTCTGCTCATGGGACAATCTTTCTTCCTCAACAGCCACTGTCTGATGCAGTCCATATGATACTCATGTCCACACTGCAATGTTCCTATACTATCTTCGTGTTCAAATTCAGATTGGCATATAGCACAGATTTCTGATTCTGAATCAGCAACAACATCGGGGTCGACTCCATCTTTGGCAGGAGAAGAATGAGTTCTTATTTTGAAATACTTTAATACATCGTCATCGTCATCATTCTCCTCATCACGAATATCCATGTCATCCATAAGATGAGATACATAGTCATACAGAGAGTCAACCAGTTGACTAGTGATGAAGTTTCTATGATCTAACATTCTACCAGTCTCGATTAACTCAGTCGGATCAGTAGCGATATAGACATCATCAATCAGTTCATAACGTGGCACAGGATAGTATCGACTATGATTGTTTACTACAATTGACGGGAAGACCATACCCACCGGGTAGTACGATAGAGGAGGTTGAAAAACCGGGGTTCGATATTGATTTTGATCCCAATGTTGTCGCGCAAAGTCCTCATGATTCGTTGTCGTATAAGAACTACTAACCCCATACGACGAATAATTATTCGTGTGTGGATTACTATGAACGCTCTGGTTGTTGTTGTTGTGATTTTGTCGATCAAAGTCCTCATGATTCACTGTTGTATAAGAACTATTACCCCCGAACGACGAATAATTATTCGTGCGCGGATTATTATGACCGTTGTGATTGTAATTGTAGTGATTTTGTCTAGAAGTCTGATAATTTTGGTGCCTTCGATTGTTATGCTGATTATAGACTCGTTGCTGTTGATGATTGCCATGATAATAATTGGGTGAAGGATGATTATGTGTGTGATTATGGAAAGAGCGATGATTTTGTCTATGAGTACTCATCGTAGTATATAGTGTAGTGAGGATGCAGCTTTAGTTAAAACTGCAACAAAGTATATCTAGATTTTTTTTTTCCGGTAATCAGGTGTATTCCAATTTTAATTTGGATTTGGTTTACTAAAGTAAACTCAATACACTCGGAACTTATTAAGATTTAGGGTTAATATACTTAATATGTATATGGTACAATTCAATTACAAATAGGCCACATGTATTTCAAACTCAAATACTTACACCCCCTGTATTAAAGAAGTCCTACCCTGTACACCCCCTATGATGTTATTCTATATTTTAAAGAAACTTTTAAACCTTTTATATAATGAAAATCCTACACAAATGAAGCTTCATCTCACCAAGCATATTTAAGATTATTTTGAAGAGGAAGAATAAATAATAATAATAATAATAAAAAAAAAAAATCTATAGAATAAATTATTATAATTAAATAACTCATATATATGTAATGGTTAGTAATTCGTTAAGTTTATAAAGATTAATTTGAGGGATTAAAAGTATAAATTTCACAACAACAAAGATAGAACAAGAATCTATGTCCTAAGTTGACTCAATTTCGGAAAACATGTTTATTTTTCCAAAGTCCAAACTATTTTATTTCCATAAATAATTATCGGTTCCTAAACCTGAACTAATTAGGAAACAATTTGTATATATTGGAAACCGAATCAATGTAGGAAACCTAGGGAGTCGTTTGGACATGGTTTGAATATGTTTGGACATGTAATTTGAATATCTTAATGTATTTTCTCTTATAGACATAAAAATCCACAAAGTTGTGAAAACTATCAACACATTCCCAATTCCTATACAATCTTACCAAATGAGCAAGTCATAGTTCAAAACAAAATTAATACGCTACTAGAAGGCCTTTCTAAAAAATACAACATCAATTGATCAAACTTTAGTTCAATAAAAACGAAAATTTAACATGAATAGTAATGTAACTACTCTTTAATATAATCGTCCACATGGTAGACTTTAATAAAGGTTGGTGGAAGTTAATGAGGTTGGTAAATGGTTGGTGGGAATAATTGTTAAAAATAATTACCAACTTATGGGTCTTTTTTATAAAATATAAACTTATGGATCAAGTTTTATATTAAAATTTTTGAAATCATGGTTTGAAACCCCAAATCATGTCTTTTTTGAATGATTTGGGGTTTGAAATCATGAGATGAAATGTATGTTCAAACGCTGGTTTCATCTCATGGTTTCAAACCGCATGTCCAAACGCCTACCTAAAACAACACTTGGAAAAAAAAATTGGCTCTTTCTTTGGAAATTAATAATCCAAATTTTTTTTGTTGACAGAAAAATAAGGGCAAGAGGAAGTCAAGAGAAAAGGCAGCACCAAAGAAGAAAATGTCCAAACTTGAACAGCCTTCACTTGTCCATTTTGCGGTCACGAAGGAGGTGTAGAATTAATGTCGCATTGATATGAAGAATTTGATTAGAGAGGCCATTTGTTGCCGCCTGCCATTGCAAAGCAAGTTATAGTACTAGCGTTACAACTTTGACCGAGCCTATCGACATTTACTACGAATGGATCGATGAATGGAATAAGAGACCCGTTCTCGAATAAGTTTAGATGTTAACTTTTTCTTGTTTTTCTTTTTTGTTATGAAAGGCGACCAAATTATAGTACAGTATCTGATTTTGTGATCCTTTATTATGATAATATTGGCTAAATATTTCATTTGTCTAATTTTGTTCAAATTGAATCTTGCATCTAGAGATGGACTTTCCCTTTGTTTTATTGTTAGAGCCATTTTGAAGTTTTCATTCTGCAGTGACTTGACAATTTGTTAATCGGGTATACCTTTGAAAATGCGAGTCCCAAAATTTGAAATTGCATTTAATCTTCATGTAGGTGTTTGCATTCCAGAATATCTACAAATTCGTGAAATTATTAGAAAACTAGATAGTAGTAATTTTTACGATCGAAGTCTGTCATTGATAAATTTGTTATATGCCCCACTGGATGCAAATGTGAGAGTTATGTATTGCTATTCCAGTCAATTTTTTGTTGGTAATCCAAAGTCAAAGTCTCTTAGTGGGTTCTTTTTTCTTACTTATCTTTTCTCCTATATGAAGCGCAAATGTCTCACATAGGTGAAGGAAAATCTTTCCTTCCTTCTTATATTGAACAGTGTGTTGTTAGGTTAGTAAATGAGCTTGAACAAGAGATGGGCCTTGTGCACATGAGATATTGAGCTCAGTAGGCAAAAGTGATGAATCCCCCCCCCCCCCCCCCTCCCTTCCCCCACACAAAAAATGTACATGAGGCCTAGATTAAATCTCGTTTTGCAATTTTTTTTTTTTTGATATTTTGGGCTTATTCCGAAATTTAGGACTTTATTGTGCAGATTTGTAACCTCTGAATTAAGTGACCCATTATTCAAGAATTAATGCCAATAATTATTTTCCTTCATTATTCAGATTTATTGGCATAATTATTTTCTGAGCGTTAACCAACGTAATGTTTCTAATTCCTGACTCTATTGGCATCTACCTATAAAGCGAAATTCAGAGATTTCTTAGAAACAGAGCGAAAAATACATCTTCTCTTTTGCTTAAAAGTTAATATTTTCTTCTGATTTCTGGGCAACAGTTTGTGCAAACTTCATACTTCTAGTGCAAGTGTTGGAAGTTGTTGTGGAACCTTGGGGAGCGGAGCGGACCGGCTAAACGAATTGCTTTCAAGGCAGTGCCTTACCACGGCACAACAGTGATTTGATAAATTGTTTTCTCATTACTGTTCTATATGTTCTCAATTTTAGTACAACAAAAACAAATTATATGATACAATAATAGTTTTGATATTTTACTTACGGCCTGTTTGGAAAGTCACCTGGTAATTATAATTGGTGTAATTACTCTCGAGTAATTACACAGCCTAGTAATTACATAGTAGTGTAATGACAACGAAGTGTTTGTTTATCATAATGTAATTACATTGTAATTACAAAAGTGATGTTTGGTTGCACGAGTGTAATTACATAGTTAGTTTAATTTAAAAATAAAACTTAATTATAAAAAATTTAAAATTAATATTTAAAAAATATTTGCCTTTATAAATGATGTTAAATTAGTTATTTAATAACACATTGTTTCTTGAAAATATATTAATTAATAATCATATATTTATAACTAATATTGTAAAAAATAATTGATAAATATTTTTCAAATTAATAATATCTAATTTTAATTAATTATAAAACTTAAAAGAAGACTTTTTTTGTGAGAACATCATGGATTGGATGTTTGACAAAAAAATAATATTTATAAATATAATGCCATAACATTATTCAAAAGTTTGACACAAAAAACCATCAAATGTAAGTGAGAAATAAACAACATGCAATGTGAAAGCAAATAACTTAAAATTGTAAATATAACCAAAATTCAAAATCCAAAAGAAAAAATTACTATTCTAATTTTTGAACACCTCTTAATATTGGAAAGAATGAGTCATTAACAAACTTGGTATATAACGAGTAACGTTATTAAAGTAGAATTCCATTGTGAATGAGGTTATACACTTATATTTTCCCTTTCTTTCGAATTATTTAATTAAGTTACGTTGGAACTTACTTATGTAATATTGAAATTTGATGGTGTAATTACTAGGGTAGTAATTACACAGCCTAGTAATTACAGTGTAATTACAAGCGTGCTGTTTGGTTGCACAAGTGTAATTACATAGTTAGTTTAATTTAAAAATAAAATTTAATACTATTATTTAAAACTTATTTGCCCTTATAAAATGATGTTAAATTAGCTATTTAATAACACATTGTTTCTTGAAAATATATTAATTAATAATCATATATTTGTAACTAATATTGTAAAACATAATTGATAAATATTTTTCAAATTAATAATATTTAATTTTAATTAATTATAAAACTTAAAAGAAGACTTTTTTTGTGAGAACATCATGGATTTGATGTCTGACAAAAAAATAATATTTATAAATATAATGCCATAACATTACTCAAATGTTTGACATAAAAAATCCATCAAATATAAGTAAAAGATAAACAACATGCAATGTCAAAGCAAATAGCTTAAAATTGAAAATATAACCTAAATTCAAAAGAAAAAAAAAAGTTTAACATAATACTCTTATGTCAAGTTCCAACATTACATAAGTTTCAATGTAACTTAAGTAAATAATTCAAAAGAAATGGAAAACATAAGTGTATAACCTCATTCACAAAGAAATTTCACTTTAATAACGTCACTCGTTATATGCCAAGTTTGTTAATGACTCATTCTTTCCAATATTAAGAAGTGTAGTTTCAAAAATTAGAATAATAACACGGTTATCCTAAATGAATAAAAAAAAAAAATACGAGCAACTACATGGGACTACAAGAAGTAAAGGTTGGAAATGAGAAGAAATGAAATGAAAAATAAATAATATAAAAGGAAAATAAATTTTAAAAATAAAAATAATTAAAAAGTAAAAATAAAAAAGGAATTAAAATAATAGAAATTAAAAATAAAAAGAAATTAAAATAAACAAAAAAGAAACAAACTGAAAAGTAACCCTGTAATTACACGCAATTCTCAACCCCACCTTGAGAATTGGAGACTGTATTACACCCTCTCAATTACACCCAATTTCAGCTAACTGTGTAATTATTTGGTCAAACAAACAGGCTAAACTGTGTAATTACACCCAATTTCAATTACCTGGGTGGCTTTCCAAACAGGTCCTTAGCATATATACTACGTGTCAGATACATTATTTCCCTTTTTCCTAAGTTTTAAGCGTAGTCATATTGTACCAATTCCTTTAACGGATCTTTACAACTTGGCTCAAACTTATAATCAAAATTAGTTTATATTTTCAGATCTCACCCTGTTTAGTCCATTATGTATATAAATCCAAGCTCATGTCACGTGCTCAATGACATAGCATATCTCAATCAAATCCAAGGCAATAAACTAATAACGTGTTCAAATGATGTGACGTATATATCAAGTCAACATAAAGTACAATTCAAGTGCAGGTAAATATTCAAATAACATGGTTCAACCAATCAAATATAAATTTATCAAATAGCTTAGGTGATAACTCAAGTAAACCATTGGGAAAGAAATGTTTGTATCTATCACATGTTCATTTCTTCTACAGTTATAAATAAGGCTCTCCACAAAGCCAAAAGGAACTCCAAAACGTTTCTCTTTGATGGTGATCAAGAAATCTTTTCCCTTCATCTTGAACCATTCGGTCTTCACTGGCAAAAAAATTGATTTTACAACAAAAAGACTTCCAAAAGTGTTTTCAATTTTACTACCTATGTTTATTCTTAAGTTCAGCTCCCATATATGCATCTACAATTAAATGAACCTTATTCCTTATTAAGACCTTACTTAAATGATAGTAACTGATAAGTACATCAAGAAGCGGCACTTGGAGATGCAAATCATGCCATCAACACTGGAAAGTACTTCTAATGTTAACCCGATTCATCATTGAATTAAATCCTAAAGAAAAGGTATCAAATATTGGAACAGTAAGACTGTATTGTGAGAGTAGCTATAGGATATAACTCGTGTGTAATCCATGAAATCTATTCAGTTCCATTTATAAGAGTACACAAACTTTAAGTATCTTTTTTAGTGGGTTTTTATCGTTCTCCAATGATCTACTTATTGCTTATTTTACAATGTTTAAGAACAACGGGAAAGCATGTCTTATTAATTTGTATGTATCAGATAATGTAAGTCATGCACAATTTAAAACGACTTGTCTATGCTATATCGAAGTTTAATGACAACAAATACAAAAACCAAGGACCTAGCTTGCCCTTACACAAGAAAATATAAATTTTCACACATTGACCAAAGTCAAATAAAATAATCTTCACATATCTCTCTATAATCTCTGTTCTTGTGAAGGCAAAACCGAAGCTCTGCACATGGGACAATCTTTCTTCCTCAACAGCCACTGTTTGATGCAGTCCATATGATACTCATGTCCACACTGCAATGTTCCTATACTCTCTTCGTGTTCAAATTCAGATTGGCATATAGCACAGATTTCTGATTCTGAATCAGCAACTACATCGGGGTCGACTCCATCTTTGGCACGAGAAGAATGAGTTCTTATTTTCAAATACTTTAATACATCGTCATCGTCCTCATTCTCCTCATCACGAATATCCATGTCATCCATAAGATGAGATACATAGTCATACAGAGAGTCAAACAGTTGACTAGTGATGAAGTTTCTATGATCTAACATTCTACTAGTCTCGATTAACTCAGTTGGATCAGTAGCGATATATATAGACATCATCAATCAGTTCATAACGTGGCACAGGATAGTATCGACTATGATTGTTTACTACAATTGACGGAAAGACCATACCCACCGGGTAGTACGATAGAGGAGGTTGAAAAACCGGGGTTCGATATTGATTTTGATCCCAATGTTGTCGCGCAAAGTCCTCATGATTCGTTGTCGTATAAGAACTACCAACCCCATACGACGAATAATTATTCGTGTGTGGATTACTATGAACGCTCTGGTTGTTGTTGTTGTGATTTTGTCGATCAAAGTCCTCATGATTCACTGTTGTATAAGAACTATTACCCTCGAACGACGAATAATTATTCGTGCGCGGATTATTATGACCGTTGTGATTGTAATTGTAGTGATTTTGTCTAGAAGTCTGATAATTTTGGTGCCTTCGATTGTTATGCTGATTATAGACTCGTTGCTGTTGATGATTGCCATGATAATAATTGGGTGAAGGATGATTATGTGTGTGATTATGGAAAGAGCGATGATTTTGTCTATGAGTACTCATCGTAGTATATAGTGTTTTGAGGATGCAGCTTTAGTTAAAACTGCAACAAAGTATATATAGTTTTTTTTTTTCCGGTAATCAGGTGTATTCCCATTTTAATTTGGATTTGGTTTACTAAAGTAAACTCAATACACTCGGGACTTATTAAGATTTAGGGTTAATATACTAAATGCGTATATGGTACAATTCAATTACAAATAGGCCACATGTATTTCAAACTCAAATACTTACACCCCCTGTATTAAAGAAGTCCTACCCTTTACACCCCCCCCCCCCTATGATGTTATTCTATATTTTAAAGAAACATTTAAACCTTTTATATAAAGAAAGTCCTACACAAATGAAACTTCACCAAGCATATTTCAGATTATTTTGAAGAGGAAGAATAAATAATTAAAAAAAATCTATATAATAGAATATTTTAATTAAATAACTCATATATGTAATGGTTAGTAATTCGTTAAGTTTATAAAGATTAATTTGAGGGCTTAAAAGTATAAATTTCACAACAACAAAGATAGAACAAGAATCTATCTCCTAAGTTGACTCAATTTCGGAAAATGTTTTTCGTCTTCCAAAGTCCAAACTATTTTATTTCCATAAATAATTATCGGTTCCTAAACCTGAACTATTAAGGAAACAATTTGTATATATTGGAACCCGAATCAATGCAGGAAATCTAAAACGACACTTAGAAAAAAATTGGCTCTTTCTTTGGAAATTAATAACCCAAATTTTTTTGTTGACAGAAAAATAAGGGCAAGAGGAAGTCAAGAGCAAAGCCAGCACCAAAGAAGAAAATGTCCAAACTTGAACAGCCTTCACTTGTCCATGTTGCTGTCCTGAAGGAGGTGTAAAATGTCGCATTGATATGAAGAATTTGATTAGAGAGGCCATTTGTTGCCGCCTGCCATTGCAAAGCAAGTTATAGTACTAGCGTTACAACTTTGACCGAGCCTATCGACATTTACTACGAATGGATCGATGAATGGAACGTGGCGATAAGAGACCCGTTCTCGAATAAGTTTAGATGTTAACTTTTTTTTTTCTTTTCTTTTTTGTTATGAAAGGCGACCCTATTATAGTACAGTATCTGATTTTGTTGTTATGGAACCATTTTATGTCATGTATGTTAGATCCTTTATTATGATAATATTGGCTAAATATTTCATTTGTCTAATTTTGTTCAAATTGAATCTTGCATCTAGAGATGGACTTTCCCTTTGTTTTTATTGTATTTTAGAGCCATTTTGAAGTTAGGTTCATTCTGCACTGCAGTGACTTGACAATTTGTTAATCGGGTATGCCTTTGAAAATGAGAGTCCCAAAATTTGAAATTGTATGTAATCTTCATGTAGGTGTTTGCATTCCAGAATATCTACAAATTCGTGAAATTATTAGAAAACTAGATAGTAATTTAAATGTAGAAAACTAGATAGTAGTAATTTTTACGATCGAAGTTTGTCATTGATAAAGTTGTTATATGCCCCACTGGATACAAAAACAAATTATATGATACAATAATAGTTTTAATATTTTACTTAGTATATATACTACGTGTCAGATACATTATTTCGTTTTTTCTAAGTTTTATGCATAGTCATATTGTACCAATTCCTTTTAACAGATCTTTACAACTTGGCCAGACTTATAATCAAAATTAGTTTATATTTTGAGATCTTATCCTATTTAGTCCATTTTGTATATAAATCCAAGCTCATGTCACGTGCTCAATGACATAGCATATCTCAATCAAACCCAAGGCAATAAACTAATGATGTGTTCAAATGATGTGACGTATATATCAAGTCAACATAAAGTCCAATTCAAGGCAGCTAAGTGTTCAAATAACATAATTCAACCAATCAAATATACATTTAACAAATAGCTTTTGTGATAGCTCAAGTAAAGTATTGGGAAAAAATGTTTGTATCCATCACATGTTCATTTCTTCTACAGTTATAAATAAAGCTCCCCACAAAGCCAAAAGGAACACCAAAACTTTTCTCTTTGATAGAGATCAAGAAATCTTTTCCATTCATCTTGAACCATTCAGTCTTCACTGGCAAAAAAAATTGATTTTACAACAAAAAGACTTCCAAACGTGTTTTCAATTTTACTACCTATGTTTATTCTTAAGTTCAGCTCTCATATATGCATCAACAATTATATGAACCTTATTCCTTATTAAGACCTTACTTCAATGATAGTAACTGATAAGTACATCAAGAAGCGGCACTTGGAGATGCAAATCATGCCATCAACACTGGAAAGTACTTCTAATGTTAACCCGATTCATCATTGAATTAAATCCCAAAGAAAAGGTATCAAATGTTGCAACAGTAAGACTGTATTGTGAGAGTAGCTATAGGATATAAATTGTGTATAATCCATGCAATCCGTTCGGTTCCATTTATAAGAGTACACAAACTTTAAGAGCGGGTTTGGATTGGCTTATAAGTTGCAGTTGTTTTCAGCCTTTTTGAGTGTTTGGCTGGCAGCTTATAAGTCATTTTGTGCTTAAAATAAATCCAAAAAAATAATTGGGCCCGTTTGACTTACTTTATCTAGAGCAGCTTATAAGCTAAAAATAGCTTATAAGCCAAAAAAAATAAGTTAGGCTACCCCAATTTTTTTTTTTTTGACTTATAAGCTGTTTTCAGCTTATAAGCTGCTTTTTTTAAGCCCATCCAAACAGGCTCTAAGTATCTTTCTAGTGGGCTTTTATCGTTCTCCAATGATTGCTTATTTTACAATGTTTAAGAACAACCGGAAAACATGTCTTATAAATTTGTATGTATCAGATAATGTAAGTCATGCACAATTTAAAACGACTTGTCTATGTTATATCAAAGTTTAATGACATGAGTTTCAACAATAAAGAAAACCAAGAACCTGCTTGGCCCTTACGAAACTAAAAAAAAAAAAATCTCAAATTGACCAAAAACAAAATAAAAGAATCTTCATATAGGCGCGGGATGAGTAAATCTCTCTATAATCTTTGTTCTCCTGAAGGTATAACGGAAGCTCTGCACATAGGACAGTTTTTCTTCCTCAACAGCCATTGTTTGATGCAGTCCGTATGATACTTGTGTTCACACTGCAATGTTCCTATACTCTCTTCGTGTTCAAATTCAGATTGGCATATAGCACAAATTTCTGATTCTGAATCAGCAACTACATGGGGGTCGACTCCATCTTTGGCAGGAGAAGAATGAGTTCTTATTTTCAAATACTTTGATACATCGTTATCGTCCCCATTCTCCTCATCACGAATATCCATGTCATCCATAAGATGAGATACATAGTCATACAGAGAGCCAACCTGTTGTCTAAACCTTCTCCTATTCCCGATCAACTCGGTCAGATCATTAGCGACATAGATATCATCAATCAGTTCATAATGTGGCACAGGATAGTATCGACTATGATTGTCTACTACAACTGACGGAAAGACCATACCCACCGGATAGTACGATAGAGGAGGTTGAAAAACAGGGGTTCGATATTGATTTTGATCCCAATGTTGTCGCGCAAAGTCCTCATGATTCGTTGTCGTATAAGAACTACCATATGACAAATAATTATTCGTGCGTGGATTACTATGAACGTTCTGATTGTTGTTGTTGTGATTTGGTCGAGTAAACTCCTCATGATTCATTGTTGTATAAGAACCACTATCCGCTAACGACGAATAATTATACGTGCGTGGATTGTTGTTGTAGTGATTTTGTCGAGAAGACTGATAATTGGGGCGCATTCGATTGTTACGCTGATTATAGCGTCGTTGTTGTTGATGATTGCCATGATAATAATTGGGTGAAGAATGATTATGTGTGTGATTATTGAAAGGGCGATGATTTTGTCTATGAGTACTCATCGAAGGAACTAGTGTAATGAGGATGCAGCTTTAGTTAAAACTGCAACAACGTATATATAGATTATTTTTTTGGGTAATCAGGTGTATTCCCATTTTAATTTGGATTCGGTTTACTCAAGTAAACTTAATACACATAGGAACTTAATAAATTTTAGAGTTAATTATATTAAATACCGCTATACTATAATTCAGCTAAAGATAGACCCGTGTATTTCAAACTCAAGTACTTACACCCCTCATATTATAGAAGTCCTGTACTTACACCCCCTATGATGTTATCCTATTTTTAAAAGAAACATTTAAACCTTTTATATAAAAAATATCGTACACAAATGATACTATTGCTGAGCATATTTAAGATAATTTTGAAGAGGAAGAATAAATAAGAAAATATTTTTTTTGTATAACAAAATATTATAATTAAATAACTGATATATGTGATGGTTCGTAATTCATTAGGCTTATAAAGATTAACTTGAGGGACTAAGAGTATAAATTTCATAACAAACAAAGATAGAACAAAGAATCTTCCTCCTAATTTGATTATTTTGGAAAACGTGTTTAGTCCTTCAAACCATTTATTTCCATATATAAATTGGTTCCCAAACCTGAACTAATAAGGAAAACATTTATATACATTCGAAGCCACATCAATTTAGGAAATCAAACACGACACTTATAAATAGAGTGGCTCTTTCTCTGGAAATTAATTAGCCAAAGTCTTTTGTTGACCAAAAAAAAAAAAAAAAGGTAGCAATAACTTCATACAGGGTCATTAAAGTACATTACTTCCTAAAGACATTATGTTTATTTTATAACAGCAATTCCCTCAAGTTAGATTACTTTATCCACAAAGTCATTATAATTTATAGCTAGAAAATTAAAAGGATACTTTCATTCACCTCCCCTCAAGTTTAATTTCGTAACTCTAACTTCCATTGCAATTTATAATATTATGCTGACATTTTTTTTTCCGGTAACAACTATTTTAACTTGACTATAATTACTAAAAAAAATGCAAATTGACAAATTTGCCCTTTACGATATATTACTTTGTTTAATTAATTTTATAAACCTATTACTATTATTTTTATTTTTCTTACATTGTGATAATACGCAAGTCTAAAAATAAAGAGGTAGAATAAAAGCATAAGTAGCATTTTCTTGAGGTTGCCCTTCCATTTACTACTGTTAGCTATTCTCTAAAAAGAAAAAGAAAAAATGTTACTTCCTCAGCATTTGACTTTTCAGCTCAAAGGAAAAAGAACTTTACGGGAAAACGTTTTTTCCCTTTATTTTGCTCGTTAATATTAAGTTCTAAACATAGGATCCTTTGTATTTGTACATGGGTCATCCGCACAAATGCCCCATTTAGGGGGTGGTCTTTAATTTTGCCCCTCAAATTGCTGGTCTTTAATTTTTGTCTTTCTGCACTTTAAGTAATAAAAAAGTGATCGAAAATAGCCTGACATTCCGGGTTCGAACCCTAGCAAAGGAAAAAAAAAAGAAAAAAATAATAATTTTGCAAGGCAGAGTTTTCAGAGAAACTATGTCTATTTGGCCAAAGTTATGCCGTAATGCATAGTTCTGTAGTATCCCTTATCCTGCATAGTTTTGTAGAAATTAAGTTACATAGAAACTATACCTTGTCCGGCATAAATTTATAGAAATTAAGTTATCCTACAGAACTATGCAACTACATAGAAACTATGCCTTAAGGCATACCTTTTCCCCGAATAGGCATAGTTTCTATGAAAGTCGTGTCTTGCGATTTTTTTTTTTTTTTTACTCTGCTAGGGTTTGAACCCAGAATATCTGATTTCATAGACTAGCGAATAAGAGTACTTTGGCCCACAAATTTTCTTTAAATGAGAAGTAGGAAAAACAATTAAAGACCAGCGATTTGAGGGGCAAAAATTAAAGACCAGTCCATATGAAGGGCAAACAATTTTTGTTTGTATATCTGTATAATTTCGTATCTGGGCTGTATAGCTTATTCTTGTATTTTGGGCCTTCGGATATCTTTCTACATAAGTTTTTTTGCTCAGGCCCAATTGCATTATAACTTGTAGACGGCCCATTCTCCTTCACTTTTGAATTTTAGAGGAAAATAGTTAAAAGGGTCTTTACAAAATGAATACAGGTATATGACCCTCTGTATACATGGGCGATTCTGATGTAACACAAAGACGATCTGTTATATTTATGTAGAGGGTCATTTAATCAAAAATTCCTTCCGACAAAACCAAAACGTCCTTAGATTTTGTCGGTTATCTTCTTCATTGTTCAGTTCGTTTGAATTGTCATTGTTGTTGAGTGAGAGAATAAACTGAGAGGGGTTTTCTCCAACATCTTCAATGAATGAAATTATTCATTAATAACTTAATTTTATAACCGATCATTTTCTTCAAATGATGAGAAAATCAATGAAGGCGACTGACTATTGTTTTCAATACTAATTACTCTACCCATTCGAATATGAAAGGTTACACTGTTTAATGCATCATTATCTACTTATATCCCATTACCGCATAAAAAAATTAATTCCTCACGCTTTGATACATCTTTGCAAAAGAACACTAATGGTCTTTATTAAAGAGCCTAATAATGATGATCGGATTAGAAGAGGCTCAGTTACATTATCTTTGTTGTTTTTAAAAGTACACTATTTATTATAAAGTGTATTTACTAATATGTACATTACTGTTATTGGTATAGTATTTTCCTAAAGGGCAAAAATGTTGTTCAAAAATTTCATGAACATTTTAGTAATTCAATTTTAGATTTGAGAGCTTCCCACTTTTAGTATAGTATGATGTGATTATACCTTAGTGATGAAACTGCATATAACATGTATCCTATATTTATTAGATTAATATTGATATCGGATCCAAATAAAGTTTTAGCTTTATCCAACAATTCATTTATACACGAATTCTCGAATCAACGACTTGATGATTTGTACAAAGAATCCTTTTTTGTCGTATGAAATGAGAAACCTCAAGAAAAACAGTCGGATTTGTTGCATGTTGTACTCCTAGCAGTAGAATGCATCACTTATGATTTATATTCTCTTTTTTTATATGGTTTAACTCCTAATATGACTATGTTTCCGCAAAATCATAGAAAGGATGTGTTGGGAATAAACCCGCCACAGAAATAATATTCACGGTATTTACAGCGGAATAATAATGTAGCACCGTGATATGGTTAATCAACAAGAATAAAAAAGAGCGATAACGACACCAAGATTTTTACACGGAAACCCAAAAGGGAAAAACCACAGGCTGAGAGGAGCAACTGATATCACTATAGCAAGAATTTTACACTTTGTAGGTTTGAGTAAAATACTCCAAAGACCACTACACACTCAAAAGAAATTACCCTCTTTTAAGATTTTCTACTTCACTACAATATCGCTCACACTCTCTATTTTTCCTCACAGACTATTTTTCTATCTGTGAATGCCTCACTCTTCTTTCTCTCTTTGTTTGGTGTGTCTACAAATGGAAGAATGGCTCTCCATTTATAGGAGACCAAACTTGGCCTCCAAGCACAAAAAGAAGAAAAAGAAAAGCTCCAAAATTTGTAATCCACAAATTTTTGCCTTTGGCTCCAAGAATTTTTCTTTGGCTCCAAGTTCAATTTGTAGCCAACTAAATTGGCACATGCCAATTACCACCAAATGGGATGGACTTCATCAATCTCCCCCTCCAGTCCCATTCACCTGAAGGAGGCAACGCCGGATTTCTAGTTTGAGTGCATGTCGACAAGTTCCTTGCATAGCTCGAACTTGTCTTTTGGTACCACCTTGGTCAGCATATCCGAAGGATTCTCACCTGTAGGGATCTTCTTGACCTGCATAGATCCATCCTCTATCTGTTCTCAAATCCAGTGATATCTCACGTCGATGTGCTTTGTCCTTGCATGGTACATGGAGTTCTTGCTCAAGTCTATTGCACTTTGACTGTCACAATAGACGACATACTCCTCCTGATGCAATCCAATATCTTGAAGGAACCGTTTCAGCCATATCATCTCCTTGCCAGCTTCTGTAGCGGCAATGTACTTTGCTTCAGTTGTAGAGAGTGCGACACACTTCTGCAACTTCGACTGCCATGATATAGCTCCCCCTGAAAAAGTGAACAGGTATCCAGTAGTAGATTTACGATTATCAAGATCACCTGCTATATCAGCATCTGTGTAACCCTTCAAGACTGGATCAGATCCTCCGAAACACAAACTGTTTCTAGTAGTACCTCTCAAGTACCTAAGTATCCACTTGACTGCTTCCCAGTGTTCTTTTCCAGGATTTTCAAGAAATCTGCTAACAACACCAACTGCACGAGCAATATCAGGTATAGTGCATATCATTGCATATATCAAGCTTCCGACTGCTGACGAATAAGGAACTTTGGCCATGCCCTCTTTCTCCTCCTTTGTTGTAGGACACATCTGCTTGCTCAACTTCAGATGACCAGGAAGAGGCGTGCTAATGGTTTTAGCACTCTTCATGTTGAAGCGTTCTAGTACACGTTCAATGTACTTCTCTTGAGATAGCCACAACTTTCTGCTTGTTCGTTCTCGAACAATCTTCATCCCCGGAATTTGTTGTGCTGGGCCCAAGTCCTTTATGTCAAATGACTTGGACAGATCTCCCTTTAACTTGGCAATCAGCTCCTTGTCTTGTCCTACAATTAACATGTCATCCACACAACAACAAAATAATAAAGTTGTTGTCAGAAAATCTTTTGAAGTATATACACGGATCAGAATAGATCTTTGTGTAAGTTTGACTTTTCATGAATGAGTCAAACTTCTTGTACCACTGCCTTAGTGCCTGCTTCAACCTATAAAGACTCTTATTCAATTTGCACACCATGTGTTTCTTTCTTGATACTCAAATCCTTCTGGCTGCTCCATATAAATCTCCTCTTCCAAATCTCCGTGAAGAAATGCAGTTTTCACGTCCAACTGCTCCACTTCAAGATCTAAGCTAGCTGCTAAGCTCAAAATGGTTCGAATAGAAGTCATTTTGACAACAGGTGAGAAAATTTCATCAAAATCAATACCTTTCTTCTGTTCGAAGCCTTTTACCACCAATCGAGCTTTGTATTTGACCAGCTCGCCATTTCCATCTTTCTTGAGTTTGAAGACTCACTTGCATTTGAGTGGTATTTTACCCTTTGGAAATTCAACCAGCTTGTACGTGTCATTTTTCTGTAGAGAATCCATCTCTTCTTGCATGGCTTTCATCCACTGGCTCTTTTCTGGATGGGACAGAACCTCCTTCAGACTTTCTGGCTCCCCCTCATCACTAATGAGGACATACTCTGAGGACGGGTACTTGGATGACTCTACCCTTTGCCTTTCTGATCTCCTCAGAGGTTGAGATTGTTCTTCTTCTTCCTGAGTAGGGTACCCCACTTGCTCAACATAATCACTAAGTTGCCCCCCCCCCTGCTCAGCAATCTCGTCAGGTTGCTCCCCTTGCTCGGCAACCTCGTCGGTTGTACTTTCTGCACTTCTGGGAAGGTTAGAAGGAATAGTAACAAGGTTAGCGACTATACCATTCTTAGCCTTCCCTGACAGATCATCAGCAGTTCCAACTTCACCTTCTCGAAAGACTACGTCTCTGCTTCTGATAACCTTCTTCTTTACAAGATCCCACAGTCAGTACCCAAACTCTTCATCTCCATATCCAATGAATATGCAGGGAACAGATTTGTCATCCAGCTTTGTTCTCTGTCCTTCAGTACATGTGCAAAAGCTCTGCAACCGAACACCTTCAGATGCGAGTAGGACACCTCTTTATTGGTCCAAACTCTTTCTGGTATGTCAAACTCCAATGGAACTGATGAACTCCTATTGATCAGGTAACAGGCTGTCTGAACTGCTTCACCCTAGAATGACTTAGGCAGTTTAGCCATTCTGAGCATGCTTCTCACCTTCTCAACAATGGTGCGATTCATCCTCTCAGCTACACCATTATGTTGTGGGGTTCCAGGAACTGTCTTTTCATGTCTGCTCCCATGGCTTGAATAGTACCATTCAAATTCCCTTGAAGTGTACTCACCTCCATTGTCACTGTAGAGACGCTTTAGCTTTCGACCTATCTGCCTCTCCACCAGAGCATGAAACTTCTGGAAAACTTGAAACACCTGATCTTTGGTTTTCAAGATATAAACCCACAATTTTCGTGAAGCATCATCAATAAAAGTAACAAAGTATTTGTTACCTCATATCGATTCTATCTCAATTGGACCACAAACATCAAAATATACCAAATCAAGCATATTCAATGTTCTTTCAGACGATGTCTGAAATCAGACTCTATGCTGCTTACCAAATAAACAGTAGTCACATGGTTTTATCGTTGTACCTTTGACAAAAGAAATGAGTGATTTCTTGGAAAGAATTTGCAATCCTTTCTCGCTCACATGACCCATTCTTTTATGCCACAAATCCGCAGAAATCTCATACTGAGCCGCATTCAATTCACCTCGGCATATTTCTGCATTTGTCCTGTACAACGTGCCACGAGCAACTCATTTTGCAATCACCAATGATACCTTGGTGAGTCTCCATTTTTTATTTGCAAAATAGTTCTCGTATCCATCTCGGTCCAAGGCAATTCCCGAGATCAAGTTAAACCGCAAATCAGGTACATGACGCATATCCTTCAGAACCAATGTGCATCCGACATTTGTCTTGATACAAATGTCTCCGCTCCCCGCAATCTTTGAGTAACTTGTGTTACCCATTTTCACAGTGCCGAAATCACCTGCTACATATCTGTAAAAAAGATCTCTTACCGGTGTGGCATGGTAAGAAGCTGCTGTGTCAACCTCCCATTCCGACTCTAAACCTGTCAAGTACGTGCATTCCTCTTCCTCGTTTATGAAGAGAATAACATTATCATTGTTTTTCACCGTGGCAGTTGTGTTGTCGTCATTCTTCTGTCCACTACTTTCACCTTTGCCCCTTTTTAGATTGGGACAATCTCCTTTGTAGTGACCTGGTTGATCGCAATTGTAGCAATTTCTGGATTTTGACTTAGATCGAATCTTAGATTTCCCACGAGCTCCAGATCTACCATAGTTGCTCGAACCCCTTTGGTAACTACTGCCTCTACTTTCTGTGATGAGAGCCTGACCATGATTTTCAGGCTTCTTTCTCATCTTCTTATTGAGTAGAAGAGCTGATGTGACATCCTTCAACTCGATTAAGTCCTTACCATGGTTGTTGCCAAATTGTCATAAGATGATGGCAACGAGTTCAGGAGCACGATGGCTTTATCTTCCT
This sequence comes from Lycium barbarum, assembly GCF_019175385.1. Taxonomy (NCBI): domain Eukaryota; kingdom Viridiplantae; phylum Streptophyta; class Magnoliopsida; order Solanales; family Solanaceae; genus Lycium; species Lycium barbarum. The sequence goes on from NC_083344.1 coordinate 122,125,009, forward strand.
CCTCAATCTTTACTCCGAGGTTGGCCAGCTGCGTGATTAATCCATTAAGCACATTTAAATGTGACAAAAAAATTGTACCTTCACCCATATGCAGGGCGTATAATTGTTTCTTTAGGTACAATTTTTTTGTCAACGTCATGGACATGTATAGGTTTTCCAACTTTGTCCAAATACCACATGCGCTCTCTTCATTGATGATGTTATTGACCACATCATCTGTTAAGTGCAACCTGATTGCATTAACTGTCTTTTCATCCATTTCTTCCCAATCCTCAACTTTCATGGATTCAGGCTTTTTGGATTTTTCCACTAGTGCCTTTTGCAATCCTTGTTGGATAAGCAGATCCCTCATCCTTCTCTGCCATGTTGAGAAACCGCTATCACCGTTGAATTTTTCTACCTCGTACTTTACTCCAGACATTTTTTTTTACCGAGTATAGTACGGCCCACCGCAAAAAATATTTCTGTGAATGAGCAAAACTTGTGCTCTGATACCAGTTGTTGGGAATAAACTCGCCGCAGAAATAATATTCACGGTATTTACAGCGGAATAATAATGTAGCACCGTGATATGGTTAATCAACAAGAATAAAAAAGAGCGATAATGACACCAAGATTTTTACGTGAAAACCCAAAAGGGAAAAACCACAGGTTGAGAGGAGCAACTGATATCACTATAGCAAGGGTTTTACACTTTATAGGTCTGAGTAAAATACTCCAAAGACCACTACACACTCAAAAGAAATTACCCTCTTTTAAGATTTTCTACTTCACTACAATATCACTCACACTCTCTATTTTTCCTCACAGACTATTTTTCTATCTGTGAATGCCTCACTCTTCTTTGCCTCACTCTTATTTCTCTCTTTGTTTGGTGTGTCTACAAATGGAAGAATGACTCTCCATTTATAGGAGACCAAACTTGGCCTCCAAGCACAAAAAGAAGAAAAAGAAAAAGCTTCAAAATTTGTAATCCACAAATTTTTGCCTTTGGCTCCAAGAATTTTTCTTTGGCTCCAAGTATTTTTCTTTGGCTCCAAGTTCAATTTGTAGCCAACTAAATTGGCACATGCCAATTACCACAAAATGGGATGGACTTCATCAGGATCATTTTGGGAGATGCAAAATATGAATAATATTCTTCTAAATATTATAATATTTTAATTTGAGGTACACGTAAAACATAAGATTAGAAAGATTGTGCATAATATTAAAGGGTTATTTGGTTGCTGATTAGGGAGAAATTTATTTATGTATTAAAGCTAGTATAACTAATACCATGTTTGATAATTTTTTTTAATACTTTTATAAAATTCAGCACATCAAATTTGATGTTTTCCTGATTGGTTATAATTTTCTAATCCCACATAAATAAAACTGCATGCATAAGTTATGAGTCAAATTTATGCAGGGTAGAAGATGAAATAACTAATACATGGATTAAAATACTAAAATGATAATTTTACCGTTTGCAGAGTGATAAGTTGAATTTTTTTTCAACTTAGCTCTTCTTTAATCTTAGACTTTTAACTTGTTTGATTGAGAAAATAGTGAATTTAATGTCGTTTACTTCCATGTTACATGTTTATATGATTTAGAAGTGACCGGGAAAGAAACCAAGTGAAAACAAGTCAAAAAGAGGTCAAATTGAAGAAAATAAGAAAAATGGCTACAAATGCAAAAACGGCCAGATCTGCAAATCTGAAAATTTAGGGTGTTTTGGACATATTTGAATGGAGAAAATGAGAAATCTATAAAATAAAGGTTTGGGGGAGTTCATTTTCATCTTTGGCCATTCATACATGTCTTGGAGAGCTGGAGTTCTTGCACCGACCCTTGGGGATTGAAGGTTTGAAGACTTTGATGACAAATTTCTTAACCCTTTACTCATTTCTTAATTCCTTGCTATGTGTTGACTATTTAAGTGTGTAGTATTTCGTTCCAATGCTTGAAACTTGTTTATGGAAATATATGTTGTTAAAGTTTTGGATTCAAACTCTTGTTAAGCTTATGTATTGAATGATGTTTTTATCTCTAATGAAGTGGGTCTTGTTTCTTTAATTAATCTTGTTCTTTTATGTTTCTTAAGCGATTAGCTAACCCCTCGCCCATTTTACTTCAATTTGAGCTCGGAATAGGAAAATTGAGGATGGAAAGATTAATTAACAAGGATTTGGGGCTTAAAACCCTATCTAATAACTTGAGCTAGGAATAGGAAAGTTAGCTTGAGATTCAATTGGCAGTGCTTAAAATCACACCATAAATCTTGAAAAAGTTTAGAATGAAATTCATTGATTTGGTTGGAAGATTTTTAATGTGATTTTAGAAACCATTATCTATTAACATAAACTCTCTCTTAGTTGTAAAATCGTGAAATACATTGGATCGTTACTTGAGAGTAATTTCCCCTGTATCCATGCTTATAGCCATTGATCATTTTACTTGCTTTCTAGGTTAGTTTATATTTCCGTATTAGTTATAATTGTTTCAAAATCAAAATATTATCAGGTGTTTGGCTTAGCACAGAAAGTGATAATTCCTTACTTGCTTGATCACCTAGTTTATTGTTCCCTGTTGTAACACTCCATAAATTCGAGTTAGGTGTGAATGCGTTAAAATGATCAGTGTGATATTTTAGGTATATGAAGTCCTATCAAGATGATTTTGGGTGGAAATAGTTGTTTTAAGATCAACATGAAAAGTGGGGTGCGTAAGATTCAATAGAATCGACTAAGTTTACGGTAGGTCTGACTTCCAGCCTAGTTATGTGAAAATCTGTTAGGAATTTGAGAAAACTTAAAACATGAAAGTTGTATCCCTTTGAAGTATCTTTCCAACGATATATTTTGGATCTCAAACAGACATGTGAACAAGAAGTTATGACCGTCGTACTGATCTGCATTTTGCAGGTCATGTTGAAAGTTGAACGCCTGAAGTTGTGCCTCTCTGGCACAACTTGTGATGGGGATGCATCCCACAGGTCACACCTGCGTCTAGCAGGTTGTGTCACAGGTGGTGATGAGGCTATAAAATCACTGATTGTGAATTTTTCAAAAATTATCCATTCCACTTCATTTTTGGCTGACTTTTTGAGGAGAAAAGACCCTAGAACTTCTCCAAACCCTATAAGGTGAGTTCTAACCATCTTATGATTAAACCACATCAACATAACAAGGATTGGCACTATATTATCATTCCAATCCATAGATTCTTGAGAATCAAAGGAATAACAATTGGAGAGGACTTTTTGGGGAATCTCAATAAAGGTAAGATTTTTAACCTCTAATGGTGTTTACTGAATGGATTGAGAATAATGTGGTTATTACATGTGGTTGGAATCCATGGACGGATCATATGAAAGGAAGAACATGAATGTTGTACTTAAAAACCCTAGTTTTTCCAAAAAGGGTGAGATGGGTAGAATTAGATGGAAGTTCTAATATTTATCGTTCTAATCTTTATCATTCTAATCCATTGTAAAGTGATGTTGAACCTTGGGAATTTCGTTTGGTAGCATTTTAGCGGGATTAGAGGTATGTCTCTTTTTCGAACATTTTTTTTCAAACGGGCAAGCAGATCATTTATGATGAAGAGGATGCGCTTCAAGAGAATGATTCGGGGTTCTTGCAGAGTGGAACCATGTAGTACCAGACACGAGATAGATCTTCCAAAGAACAAGGCCTTTAAGGTGTTGTTTGGAAAGGTTTGTGTGCGTGAGGGACAAGCCCGCATTAAGCCGTTAGGTATATTATATATATACATGATTTTCCCTTATTAGAGGTTGATTGGAATTGAAATATAAAGCTTTAATCTTTGAACATGGATTACCCCATAAGGATGCTTAAACTTGATTTTGGAAAGCTTTGATATTTCATGTGGTTTGCCCTATGAACTGGTTTCTTTGAATTGAAATTGAATAATGATTTGAACTTGATTTCTAAATCAGTTAATGATATTGGTGTACCCTATTAACTGGATGATGAACACAATTCATAGTGAACAATTCAGCTATCATGATATGATTTGAGATTCGGCTTCTATGCCATGATTTGTAATTCGGCTATTATGCCATGATTCTATTGTTTGTGTTTCGCCTAGCTACTGGGGAGGAAGGGTAGTCACTATGGATCGTAGTGGGGTTTGCCTAGCCATTCGGGAGGAAGAGTGGCCATCAAGGGTCAATATCCCGGTGTGGTCTTTGCCTGGCCATTCGGGAGGAAAAGTGGTCATCGAGGGTTCAAAATACCAATGTGGTTATGTCTAGCTATTTGGGAGAAAGGATAGCCATTGAGGGTAACCAACCTCGATGTGGTGCTTATATGCTGCTTTAGGGAACCTTAAGTGGTCATCCATTCGTGTTATTGATGTGGCCTGTATTGGCATGATTGTGATTGGTCGTGAGTGATTTGATTATGATCTTAAGTTCACAAATGGAAGACTTAATCTTGATAAAGGGCATAATGGATTGAAAGTGATTTACTTCTCTCTTAATGATTTCTTTGAGGATGAACTGTTTTATTCCTGGATTTCGAACTGTTTTTAAAGAACATAAGGTAATGAGAATGACTTACTCATTCAATGTGATTACTTCTTTTTCATTAGCTTATACTAGATATTCATGAGATGTTATCATGTGTTTTCAACTGTTTCTCAATACTGTTTCAATTATACTTATTACTCATATATTTTGCTATTAATTAATACCCAGTACTCAGGCATACCATTGTTGTTTTTGATGGAATGTTAGCTAACGAAAAAGAGTAGGTTCGTGGTACACGTACGGAGTAGGAGAACTTGCTATTTTTTAGACTTATTGGTGAGCCTACACCCTTGTTCGTGGGACACCCCTATTTACGTAGTTTTATTGTTTTAATTTTTGGGCTGCATCCTGAAGTTAGATACTCGTTTGTTCATCTTAGAAGCTCTATAGATAGTTGTCAGATCGTGGGTAGATGTAGAAAGTCTCATATAACTTATCGAGGAACTATTTATTTATATTAGGCTTCTGCTGGTTTCACATCATAATTGTGAGCACAATTTTATTTAGTTATTTATAACTTGTTTAATTAAATAATGAAAGATTATTATAAAGGAACCTGATGTTTAATGATTTATAAGGTTCTTCCGGCGTTGTTCATAGCATCGGATGCCTGTTACGTCCAGGGTCGAGTTTGGGGCATGACACTTGTTGGATTCGACCCCGACTCATATTTGGGTAAATTATATTTCATACGATCGTGCACACTTTCTCTTTAAGGAGTGGATTTGGACGTTATCACAGAGCAAAAATAGATATGTTGATGCTCCTCTTTGCTAGACTCTTCACTTAGAGACAAAATCACTCAACTGAAATATATTTATCTAGAAATTTCAAGGGTATAATTATAAATAATTATTATATTTTAAAATTTATAATGTATATTAATTTCAAATATAACAAACAAAATATCTAAGGATTCAAAAGAACATCATTTGGAGACAAAACTAGCTATGAAATCGAAGAATTCAAAAGACTATCATGCATAATGGAAAAATTACAGGGCATCCCTCCTCATTCTATAATGGCAACATCTGAACGTATCATAGCTAATGTTGAAAAAAAAATCATTCATGGACTCAAATGTTTGCAACCAGGAATACAACCTTAGTAATCGAGGGATCCTGAGGAGGAGAGTGAACTTCTTAATGAAATGGTGAAAAACTCCTTAAAGCTCTAAGTGAAATGCTGATGGATAATGCACATTTGTTAGAGAAGTATTATGGCCAAGGAGAGACGTATGTATCCTATCTTGAAGCAAAACTTTTTCGGAGCAAGAATTGTTATCTATAAATGATTTTGAGTCCTCCAATCATGACGACTGATAATGCTCAAGTGTGTATGATATTTTGAAGAGTTATAAGAATTTGCAGGTCTATTTTGACAGAATGAAGGCCTATTGATTTTATTAATGTCGTACAAACCATGCATTACGATTGAGAGGTAATAGAAGATCCCAATTTTATCGAAAATTCAATGAGAAGGAGCTCTTTGTTTTCTAAAGTCGTCACTCAATGGCGACTCATTAAAATTAGTGGCCTAAACAAGATTTTAATAAGAGGTTTTGTTTTTTCATAATTGTTATTTATAGTATAATATTCTTAAAAGACATAAAACATTTAACTTCATAAACTACAACTATTATTTATATTGAAAGAATTAATTCAAGTTAATAATGTGTTCGTCACGTGTTCGCAATATATTATCTTGGATATTGTTGTAAAAAGCCTAATTTACTATATGGAGATTTAAGTTGTTTAATTTAAAGATATAAAATATTTATAACGTTAAGAGTTATTGAGTCTTTCTTTCTTTCCTTTTTATAAAGATCTTTTAACTTTTTGAAAGTATTAGCCATAGAAAAGTCTGTCACTAGTTTTAGCAAAAACGTTTTGCTCCATAACTAATTATACGACGGTTTGGTAATTCCGCAGTGAAGGTTGAGATTTTACATTTTTTTTTTTTTTTAAGCAAAATAGATTTTACAAATTTTTTTCCACATGAAAAGGAGTTTTCAATTTCCCTCCCAAATTGAAAGAACTAGGGCAAGGTCGAAGTGGAACTAAGGCAGGAGAAAAAGTCTTCCATTTTCACGATAATACTCACCAAATAACTACAATGTAAGAAGGAATTCTCACAACAAAGTCATGAAACATTTTTCATCAGGAGAAATAGTGTGTGTCTATATTGCTAAGAGAAAGTTGTCAGGCAAGATTAGAATTGGAGAATTTCATGCAAGTAAATATTAGAGTATTGAAATCAAATCAAGAGGGGTCGAATTGGGATACTATTGATCCCAACCATTGGCATTGCTTGGGTATGTGCAAATTTCAAAATACAATCAGACTTCTCTATAACAACATTAACATATAATAGTACCTCTTTATAGCAGCTAAATTTTTTTGGAACCGATTTTTTGATGTTATATTTTACTTCTATGAATACCAATAATAAGTGTAGAGATATGAATACATATTTGTAATCTAAAAATATCATTATCTTCTATTTTGATTTATAAATAACTTTTCAAAATGGAATACAAGTGTTATATCACCACTAAGATATTGAAATCTATGAAACAAGCTATATTTTAAATTTCTTCCATCAATCTTGAAATAATTTAATTTTCAAGTAGATTTAAAATGCGTGCCTCAGAGCTTAAGACTTTATACATTCAGTTATGAATTTATTGAAATTGTATTAACTTTCTTTAATGTATAGTTAGTGAAGTATGCATGTCTTTGAGATTTAAAATTTAAATAATTTTGTTATTTTTTTTAACATTAAAAAATAAACAAAAAATTGATTTTATGCTTTCTTTTTTGCCTATTATAGCCAACTATATTTTAAATCTCAAATGTTGTTATACAATTATAGGTGTATAACAACCCTTCTCTATAACAGCCAAAAAATTCCGGACCCAACAATGCTGTTATAGAGAGGTTTGACTATATCATAGTCATCTATTCAATATCAAGTTGGAGGACAACATTATTGGAGATCTAAGAATATTAAATGAATGATTTGGAGACAAGACTCTCTATGAAATCAAAGAATTTAGAAGAACAACATGCATAATCTAAAAATTAGGGGGCATCCCTCCTTATTCAATAGTGACAACAACTGAATGTATCATAGTTGAAATTGAAAAGGCTTGCATTCGTGAACTCAAATGTTTGCAGCCAGGAATAAATCATTAGCAATCGAGGGATCTTGAGGAGGAGAGTGAACTTCTAAGGAAATGGTTAAAACTCATTCGAAGCTCTAAATGAAATGTTGGGTGATAACACATGTTTGTTAGACATATATCCTATTTTGACATGAAACTTTTCGAAGCAGGAATTATTATCTATAAATGTTTTGGGTCCATTGATCATGGGTGACTAATATTGCTCAAGTGTATATTATGTTTTGAAGAATTACCTGAACATACATGTCTATTTTAACAGAATGGATGCCCAACTAATTTTACAATTCACACCTAAAAAGGGGCAAAAACTGACCGAGAAAAAATCGATTTAAAAACTAAGGACATCGGTCAATTGTATTTAAAATTCAGAAATAAAATTGTTTCAAAAGCCTGATCAAGTTCTGTTGGGCTTTGTAAAAAAAAAAAACGGTCGGTTTTTTTCGCGAAAAAATGAACTTGAAGAGAATAAATAAAAAATGAAAATCTTAAAATCAACACCTACCAATGGTCGAGGGGTAGAAGAGTATTCTACTAGGATAAAGAAGGGGTTTTGATCCCTAATGGTACATTTTATAATCGTGAATTTTTGTTTGACCTCTTCTAAGAAAACCTTCGGGTTTAGTACCTGATGGAGATTCCGTTGAGTATCTTGTTTGTATATCTTTTACACCCTTTCATCTATCTATGCTCTTCCAATAGTTCATTTGATATGTATAATTCTAAGTAGTTACTTGGAAAAAAATATTTCCAAACTAAAATGCACAAACTCAAAAAGTATTGCGTCCAATCTCACTCAACTATATGTTTTAGTTTCTACCCCGACACATATCAAGAAAAACCAAATTAAAATCCACAACAAATTCATTGTTCTTCGAAATTTTACAAAAGCAAAGTAATTAAAAGTAATGTAATTTGTGGAGATCACAATATAGAAAAGAGTATTACTCCCAACAAAAGTAATTAAAAGTTATTAGCTAGCGAAAAATAAAACAAACCATAACCTTTGAATAGAGAAAAATACCAGAGCGTAATCGGAAACCTTCTTAGTTATCTTCCTAATCTCATAGTCTCATAATCTTGGCTTGCAAACCTGCAGAGCAGTACCCATCATGTGCAACATTGAAATTGAAATGCCATGGTACAGGCAGACGGAATTGGTGATAAAAACTTCTCACTTTATACTTTATAGATTAACGTTGTGTCTTTCACTCAAATCCTTGTATATTTATGACAATTTATTTACAAACACTAATCCATCAGAATATAAACATGGCCTTTCAGTTTTTTTTTTTTTTTTTTAGAATAGTTAGAGGTGAGTAATGTGATATTAATATAGTAGATAAACAAATGAATAAGAAAGAGGGAAATTCAAAAGAATGAGTGAAAATTCAAAAAAAAAAAAAAAAGAGTAAAAAGACAAATAGGAATGGTGGCCATAGAGAGGTGCCACATCACTTTATCTATGCCTATCTTTATAATGCACATAGATTTATTTAAAGATTTTGGTGTTTTACTTTTCATGGGCATTTATCAAATTCAAACGTTTCTGTATTTTTTTGTCGTAGCTTACATTCTTTATTTAAGTTTTTTTGGTCGTAGCTTATGTTGTCAGGAGAATTACATACTCAGTGCACATAGCGCACACCAGCTTTTTCATTCTTTGCGATATGAAACCTCAAAACATGCTGATTGATGATGATGGCAGTGATCATGTGTGATTTTGGTGCATTTGAACGTTCATATTCGAAGATGGGCACAGGCTTGTCGAAATACAATGATAGCACGACTATTGCAAAGTCATCCCTTGATATTTAAACCTACGGGGTGATAATTCTATAATTCTCTCGGCCAAAAGGACATATCTAGTGATTTTGCAGTCACAATGACAAGGAAAGTTGAAGAAGGTGACAATATAGTCAGTGAGAGATTGAAGATTAGTGGGTGCAACAAACAAATATCAGCCCTACAACCCTTGCAATTATGATCGAAAGGTAATGAGATCAAAAGTTTCCGCCAATTGCCGCATATGTCCTTTATCCGCACAATAAGATATGACACATAAATCTTAGGCAGGGTACAAGTTTAGTTGTTGAAAAAAGGTTGATTGTTCTCCCGCTAATCAAGAATGGGACCTATCAACAAAGCTTGAAGGATTAGATTGGCCAACAACATTTAAGTTGTCAAGGGAAATTGCATACTTCGTGCATATGACACACACCAACTTCCTCATTCTTCGCGATATGAAACCTCAAAACATACTGATTGATGATGATGGTAGTGCAATCATGTGTGATCTTGGCATATTTCAAAGTCCATTTTTAAAGGCGGCCCAGCACGTCAAAATAGAATAATGGCCCGATCGTTGCAAAGCCATCACTGTATATTTATAATTACGAGGTGATACTTCTACAAATTTGTCCGGCCAAAAGGATATCTCTAGTAATTTTGTGGTCACAATGAGATTAAGAAGAAAAATTGAATATTGTGACGATATAGTTCGTGAGAGATTGAAGACTAGTGGGTGCAATGGACAAATAAATAGCAACCAATATGATCATACTGAGTTTTGATTGCACAATAATAGAAAATACGACCATTTGCCCTAACAATAGTCAATATTGGATGCAATTGTTGTACATGAGACTGCTGCAGTCGTGATAGATGAAAAGGAGATGCCGAGAATGTCTGAAACTACAGTCAGTAATAGAACGAGGAGACGCATCTTCAATGTCGGTGGCATCACATTTCTTGTACTCATATGTACACCCTTAAAAAGTCTTAGAAATGATAATTTGTTACTTATTCAGAAGGACTCAAAATAAATTCGGTTCAGGAAAAACCTAGGCTAAAAGAGAGCTTGCGAAGGAATCACTCCTGGAACTGGAGAAGGAACAACGAACCCTTGGGCATTGACAAATTCTCTCCGGACAAAAGAAATCTCTAATAATTTTGTGGTCACAATGAGAAGAAAAGTTAAAGATAGTGAGGATATAGTAAATGAGAGATTGAAGATTAATGGTTCTAAGTGTCAGGGGTTCAAACCTGAACATGTTATCATTTTGTGGATGAGGAACAAAAACTTCTTTTATAAAAGCAAATGATGTTGCTTGGGTTCGAACTTGCGCTCTCGCCTAAAAATTTAAGCGCCTGACCAATTGAGCTACACAACACTTTTGTATCAAGGGTGTCACCTCACGGGGTATATCATCCTTTTTGCTGTTGCCTTTTAATTACATACACATATTTAGTAAAAAAATTCGATGAAGCAGTGTCATGTGACACCCCTCGGCCTAAGTTAGATCCACCCCTATCCTCATTCTGTAGTGGCAACTAGCTGATGTCGAAAAAGCTTACATTCATAGACTTAATTTGCAACCAGGAATACAACCTTGGCAACTAAAGGATCCTGAGGAAGAGAGTGAACTTAAGAAAATGGTGAAAACTCTTTCGAAGTTCTAAGTAAAATGCTGGGTGATAACTATATTTTTTAGACAAGTATTATGACGAAGGAAAGACGTATCCATCCTATATTGAGTCTATCTTGACGAGAAACTTTAGGAGCATGAACTGTTATATAAAAATGTTTTGGGTCCTCTGATTATGGCCACCAGTATTTCTCAATTATATATGATGTTTTCAAAAGTTACCTAACACCTATTTTAACATAATGAAGACTTAATTGATTTTACCATTGTCCTACCACCCTAGCAATTATGATAGAAAGGTAATGAGATCAAAAGTTGTTGCCAGTTGCTGCATAGGTCATTTATCCGCACAATAAATTATGGCACAGAAGTCTTAGGCAAGGTACAAGTTTAATTGTTGAAAAAGGTTATGAAGAATGGGACCTATCAACAAAGCTTGATGGAGTGATTGGCCAACAACATCTAAGTTGTCAAGGGAAATTGCATACTCCGTGCATATGACATACACCAACTTCCTCATTCTTTGCGATATGAAACCTCAAAACATATTAATTGATGATGATGGCAGTGCAATCATGTGTGATCTTGGCGCATTTCAACGCCCATCTTTAAATGCTGGGCCAACACGTCGAAATAGAATGATAGCCCGATTGTTGCAAAGCCATAACTTGATATTTATACTTACGGGGTGATACTTCTACAAATTTCTCTGGCCAAAAGTTGAAGATGGTGACAATTTAGTTAGTGAGAGATTGAAGATTAGTGGGTGCAACAGACAATTAGCAACCGATATGATCAAGTTGATTTTAGATTGCACACAATAAAAGAAAATACGACCATTTGCCCTTACAATAGTCAAAATATTTCGTTTAACAAATTTTTCTTTGGAGAACGCGAAGGTATGTTTGCGACATGAAACCTCATAACATATTAATTGATGATGATGACACTGCAATCATATGTGATCTTGGCGCATTTCGATGTCCTTTTTTAAGGTGGGCCCAGGCACATCCAAAAAAAAAAAAGGCGTGACTGTTGCAAACTCATCCCTTGATATTTATACCTATGGGGTGATACTTTTACAAATTTTCTCTGAACAAAAGGAATCTCTAATAATTTTGTGATCACAATGAGAAAAAAAGTTGAAGATAGTGACCATATAGTTAGTAAGAGATTGAAGATTAATGGCTGAAACGGACAAATAGAAGCTGATATGATCAAGTTGGCTTTAGATTGCACAAAAAGAAGCGACTATCTGCCCTTACAATAGTCCAAATGTTCAAAGGAATTGTTGTATATGATGAGACTGCTGGAATTATTCTTTATATTGAAAGAATTAATTCAAGTTATTAAGATGTTAAGCATGTGTTTTCATTACATTACCTTGGTTATTGTTGTATAAAACTATATTTACTATTATGAAGATTTAATGAATTTAATTCAAAGATCTAAAATATTTATAATGTTAAAAAGTATTAAGTCTTTATTTATTTATTGTTTAATAAAGAATTTTTAATTGTTTATTTTACAAACTTCAATATCTAAGCAAAAATGAATTATAAAATATATTATTAAAAAGTTTTGGGGACTTAAAAGTTTGGAGGCCTAAAGCAAATGATTTACTAGCCTCTCCCTTGAATCACCCGTACCTCCACTCTCCATATGACCAATCTTAAACTTGATTTCACACCGGTCCTTTAGCTTTACTTTATTACAATAGTTTACTAAATTTTTTTTTAACTATTGATTTTATTTAAGTATCATAAAAGTTATAAGCTATTTTTTTTTAATGAAAAAGTCACTTAATTTTACTTAAGTGTCTCAAAAAGCTAATTTTACTTAAGTATCTCAAAAAGTCATTAAGAGGAAGTAATAGAGGCATTTTATATGACTAGTCTCTATAAACGTGCAGTTGCACGTTATTCCCAGACAATCTTAATCATAGTAAAAAATATTATTTGTCATTATATATATTTATTTTATGAGTTACCTAAATATTACGATAGTATAGGATTATATCTACTTAATACTTCTTGGAAATGATGTTCACAGTACTTATCTTTTTCTTCTTTTTTACCATATAGAAAACATGTTACGACAAAGACAATCCAATATTAGAGATTAAGTGACCATTAAGTCGATATGTGGCGACCACCGTCTAGAGATTGATTAAAATTAGATAATTTATTTGTCTGTGACCTTATTTTATAAACTCAATAATCGTAAAACCAAATTTTAGGTTAAGCATTCCTTTCGATAATCTTTGCTAGAAAAAACTACATTTTCTTTTTTCTGGTGAATATCTTGGACATAAGATGTATCAAAGTTCTTGATTGTGACAAAAAGAATTAAAAAAAAAAAAAAAGGAGAGAACAACATATTATTAGTAAAGGTTCTTCTTTGAGACTCTTAATCCGATTTCTTCATTGGCTTGTTTAATACATCATGTTGTCTTGTCTTTAATTAGAAGCTACATGGATATAGGACTACTATCCTAACTATTAATTCAGCAAAAAAGCATGTGTGAATTTATATATTTTATCGCAACGGCATTAGGGGCCTGTTTAGAAAGCCACCTAGATAATTGGAATTGAGTGTAATTACACAGTTTGACCTGCTTGTTTGATCAAGTAATTCACAGTTAGGTGGGAATTGGGTGTAATTGAAAGGGTGTAATTACACTCTCCAATTCTCAAAGGAGGGGGGTGGGGTGGGGTGGGGTTGAGAATTGGGTGTAATTACACCCTATAATTACAGGTTTATTTTTTAGTTTGTTTCTTTTTTATTTATTTTAATTTCTTTTTATTTTTTATTTCTATCATTTTTATTTCTTTTGATTTTTAATTCATTTTTATTTCTATTATTTTAATTTCTTTTTAATTATTTTTATTTTTTAAAATATGTTTTTCTTTTTATATTATTTATTCTTCAATTCTTTTCTTCTCATTCCCAACCTTTACTTCTTGTAGTTCCATGTAATTGCTCATATTATTATTTTATTTTATTCATTTAGCATAACCGTGTTATTATTCTAATTTTTGAAACTACACCTCTTAATATTGGAAAGAATGAGTCATTAACAGACTTGACATATAACGAGTGACTTATTAAAGTTGAATTTCATTTTTGAATGAGGTTATAGACTTATATTTTCTCTTTCTTTTGAAATATTTACTTAAATTACGTTGGAACTTACTTATGTACTGTTGGAATTTGACATAAGAGTATTATGTTAAAAAAATTCTTTTGGATTTTGAATTTAGGTTATATTTTCAATGTTAAGTTATTTGCTTTCACATTGCATGTTGTTTATTTTTCACTTACATTTGATGGATTTTTTGTGTCAAACATTTGAATAATGTTATGGCATTATATTTATAAATATTATTTTTTGGTCAAACATCCAATCCATGATGTTCTCACAAAAAAAGTCTTCTTTTATGTTTTATAATTAGTTAAAATTAAATATTATTAATTTGAAAAATATATATCAATTATTTTTTACAATATTAGTTACACATATATGATTATTAATTAATATATTTTCAAGAAAAAAAGTGTTATTAAATAACTAATTTAATATCATTTATAACGGCAAATATTTTTTAAATATTAATTTTAAATTTTTTATAATTAAATTTTATTTTTAAATTAAACTAACTGTGTAATTACACTTGTGCAACCAAATAGTACGCTTGTAATTACACTATAATTATGTTATGACAAACAAATAGGTCGTGGTAATTACACTACTGTTAAATTACTAGGCTGTGTAATTACTACCCTAATAATTACACCAATTCCAATTACCAGGTGGCTTTCCAAACGGGCCCTAGATGAATTTCACTTCAAACAGATGAATATTTTAATCCCGATTTAGAAGATTAATGCAAATTTGATAATCTCTCAATTTCAATTCATATATCCCTGTCTTCACAAATATTGTTGAATACTTTTTGCATGTCTTTTGGAGTCGATCTTCCCCTCAATCCTGTATGCGATCACCTGACAATGTGCATCTGGCAACTTCATCCTTAAATTATGTAAGCCTAATCACTAAAATCCAAGTTGAAATATCTATAACAATATTAGCAAAAGCCCCCCCAAAAAAAAAAAATTGCAGTTGGCGACATAATTCAAGCTTTAGTTTGTCAAGATCAAAATACAAAATTTTCAACCAATAAATAACTAAAAATATAGATCAATACAAAGGGTTAAATTTAAGCTAATAAAATCATTGCCCTACAATCACGGATTCTTCATCAAAATATGACAAGTCTTATTATATAATCAAGTTGATATTTGTCAGATAGGATTCAGTGATTGCTGCTGCATACACGAACTTCCCTAATGCTTCATGTGTTTCCTATAATTATGATCAGAAGATGGAATAACAATCAAAGTAATTGATAGACTCTACGTAAATATTAGGATAATCTTTTCATAATTAGCAAATGTATATTAGGCATGATCTCTTCCTTATGTATAGTAATTAGGTCCTATAATTTAGCCTAGTATTATGCTGATAGTTAGATACCTACTTTGTATATAATGACTTTCATACATCAATACAGATCACAGATTAATTTCTTACATGGTATCAGATTAGGTTTCTTTCCTCACCTCCCAAAAACCTAGCCGTCACCTTCCCTCCTAACCCTAGCCGTCCTCTTCCTCTTCCCTCTTCTCTCTTCAATGGCTGACAAAAATTTCCATTCTGCTTAACTGTTACGAATGTGAAATCTTTAATACCAATCACCCTTGACATGGAAACCGACCATTATCACGAATGGGCGACACTCTTCAAAGTTCTAGCCTGCGTCCACTCCGTACTTGAGCACATCATACCACCAACTGACACCACCGAACTCACCGCGTACAACGCAACGAAAGCGGCTAATCTTCCGCTCTGGAAACGGCTCGATGCGGTGGTCCTCCAATGGATATACGCCACCGTATCCCATGATATTCTTACCTCTATTCTCGTGGCGGATGATGTTGCAGAGAAGGCCTGGAACTGAGTTGCTCAACTTTTCCAAGATAACAAGCACTCAAGGGCAGCGTACCTTGAAACTGAATTCACCACCACAAAAATGGCCGACTTTGGCTCGGTTATGGCCTATTACAATCGACTAAAGTCACTCGCGGACCAGCTTGCCAACGTGGCGTGGCCGGGGTCCGACTAACGTCTGGTCTTGCGCCTCCTTGCGGGCTTACCGGAGACATATGCACACTTTGTCACAGCCATCCAGCAGAAGGATGTGTTGCCCTCTTTCTCTGAAGTGTGCTCCAGACTCAAGCTCAAAGACGCCGCTGCCAAGGAACGTGCCCGCGATTCTAGTCCCGCGGCTCTCCTTGTTGATAATGATGCTCCCTCCCCGCCACCTGGAGGCACCAATAATTCAACCAACCGTCGTGATAATAATCATGGCAGGAATTTCAACAGGAACAAGGGAAAGGGGAATAACAACACCACCAACCGCGGGAAATCCGGCCGCGGCGACGGCGGACAGACCAGCCACGGCCAGTGGCCGACAGCCCAGCCACCAGCAGGGGGCTACTACTGGCCTGCCTGGCTGCCCAGTAATGGGCGCTGCCCCCCTGCCCGTATCTAACCAGGCCGTGGCAGCAGCGTCCCACGACGCCAAGGCCAGGCAGTGGCCTTCTCGGTGCAGGTCCATGCTCACCTCAGCAGGCCTATTCCATGCATGGTCCATCCTACTCTGGGTACACTCCAACAGACGTGGAAGCCGCCATGCACACTCTGTCCATACATCAACCAGATGATAATTGGTACATGGACACCGGAGCGACTTCCCACATAACTGCCAACACAGGTACTCTCACGTCTTATTTTAATTTGAGCAATAATTCTGGAATCGTTGTTGGTAATGGTAGCACTATTCCAATTCGAGGCTATGGTCATGCATCCCTACCCCCACCTAATCCCCAATTACGTCTCCAAAATGTCTTGCATGCTCCCAAACTCATCAAAAACCTTATTTCCGTACGTAAATTCACTAAGGACAATAATGTTTCTGTTCAGTTTGATCCTCTTGGATTTTCTGTGAAGTATTTACCGACGGGGAGCCGCCTAATGAGATGTGAGAGCACCGGGGAATTGTACCCTATCACTGCCACAAAACGGACCACTCCACCATCAACCTCCCGACTCGAGCATCCGGGAAATGCTATCCTTAGTTCTCTTCGTAGTAATGCCTTAATTAAATGTAATAGGGCCCGAACTTCTTTTTGTACCTCTTGTCCTTTGGGGAAACACGTTAAATTGCCATTTTATGATTCATTGTCATTTACTACTATGCCATTTGATATCATTCATAGTGATCTATGGACATCTCCTGTTTTGAGTTCTAATGGGCACCACTATTATGTTTTCTTTCTTGATGATTATAGTAATTTTCTTTGGACTTTTCCAATCTCTAACAAGTCCCAAGTTTATTCTACTTTTCTATCTTTTAAGGCATTAATACGGACTCAATTCGAAAGAGACATCAAAAGAATTCAATGTGATAATGGGCGGGAGTTCGCCAATAGGCATTTTCAATCTTTTTGCGCCTCCAATGGTTTAAATTTCAGATTTTCTTGCCCCCATACCTCCCCTCAAAACGGCAAAGCGGAAAGAAAAATTAAATCCATTAACAACATAGTGCGCACTCTTCTTATCCATTCCTCCATGCCCCCCTCTTTTTGGCATCATGCTCTCCAAATGGCCACATACCTCCTTAATGTGCTTCCCACCAAGGCCCTTGGGTATAAATCACCAACGCAAGTTCTCTACCAATGAACCCCCTCCTATTCTCATCTCCGGGTTTTTGGGTGCCTCTGCTATCCACTTTTCCCATCTACTACTATTAATAAGTTGCAAGCAAGATCCACCCCGTGTGTATTTTTGGGCTATCCGTTGAATCGTAGAGGATATAAATGTTATGATTTATCCACCAACAAAATCATCATATCAAGGCATGTCATCTTTGAGGAAACTCAATTTCCCTTCTCAAAATTGCATTCACCAACCCCAAATTTTTATGATTTTTTGGACCATGGGATTTCTCCATACACCTTGTATTTTCTGTCGCAGCCCACTCCACCCGTCGTTCCCTCGGTCCAGCCCGATCCCCCCACTGCCCAGTAGCCCCTCCCTCCACTGCTGCACCCGTGACCACTGCCTAGCAGCCCCTTCCCCCCACTGCTCCACCCGTGACCACTGCCCAGCAGCCTCCTCCCCCCACTGCTCCACCCGTGACCACTGCCCAGTAGCCCACCCGCATGGTCACTAGAAGGCAAAATGGGATTTTTAAGCCCAAACAACCGTTTAAATAAAACACTTCCACCACTACCTCCATCTCGCCTATCCCGCGAAATCCTGTAAGTGCTTTAAATGACCACAATTGGAAAGCTGCCATGGTTGATGAATATAATGCTCTAATTAAAAATAAGACGTGGGAGTTGGTTCCACGTCCCATTGATGTGAATATTATTCGTTCTATGTGGATTTTTTGTCATAAAAAGAAATCTGATAGTTCTTTTGAGAGGCACAAAGCCCGTCTTGTCTGTGATGGCAGGTCTCAACAGTTTGGAGTTGACTGCGACGAGACTTTCAGTCCGATTGTCAAACCGGCTACTATTCACGCTGTCTTGAGCATTGCACTTGCACACTCTTGGCTCATTCATCAGTTGGACGTCAAGAATGCTTTTCTACACGGTAATCTTAATGAGGCTGTTTATATGCATCAGCCTATTGGGTTTAAGGATCCAAAGCATCCCCATCATGTTTGTCTCTTGAAGAAATCTTTATATGGGCTTAAGCAAGCTCCCCGTGCATGGTTCCAACGCTTTGCAGACTATGTCTCCACTATTGGTTTTTCACATAGCCGATCTGATCACTCTCTCTTTATTTATTGTCGAGGTTCTGACATTGCTTACATTCTGCTATATGTTGATGATATTATTCTCACAGCTTCCTCAGATGCCCTCAGAAAATCCATCATATCTCTGCTTAGTGCCGAATTTGCTATGAAGGATTTGGGCCCTTTAAGCTATTTTCTGGGTATTGCTGTTACCCGGACTTCACGCAGCATGTTTCTCTCTCAGAAAAATTATGCAGCAGATATTATAGAGCGTACGGGCATGAATGCCTGTAAGCCGAGTCAAACACCGGTCGACACCAAAGCCAAACTTGCAGCCATGGCCGGGCCTTCTTGCGATGATCCCACACAATATCGTAAGTTGGCTGGCGCGTTGCAGTACCTTACGTTCACAAGACCAGACATCTCCTATGCAGTTTAACAAGTATGCCTTCACATGCATGATCCAAAGGTTACACATATGAATGCTCTTAAATGCATAGTACGATACATTCAAGGTACTATTGAGTTTGGTCTCCATCTGTACAAATCCTCCATTGCCTCTCTTGTTTCTTATACAGATGCAGATTGGGGTGGGTGTCCAGACACTCGTTGGTCCACATCCGGTTACTGTGTTTTCCTTGGCGATAATCTACTCTCATGGTCATCCAAACGGCAACCTACTATGTCTAAGTCGAGTGCCGAGGCCGAATATCGTGGTGTGGCTAATGTCGTCTCTGAGTCCTGTTGGCTTCGCAACCTTCTTTTGGAGCTCCGTTGTCCCATCCGGACAGCTACATTGGTTTATTGTGATAATGTTAGTGCCATATACCTATCAGGTAACCCAGTTCAACACCAACACACTAAACATATTGAGATGGACATACATTTCGTACGTGAGAAAGTTGCCCGTGGCGAAGTTCGTGTTCTTCACGTCCCGTCCCGTTACCAGATCGGAGACATTTTTACTAAAGGTCTTCCGCACGTGGTCTTTGATGATTTCAGGGACAGTCTAAGCGTACGACAACCTCCCGCTTCGACTGCGGGGGTGTGATAAACGATGAAATAGTCTACGTAAATATTAGGATAATCTTTTCATATAATCTTTTCATAATTAGCAAATGTATATTAGGCATGATCTCTTCCTCATGTATAGTAATTAGGTCCTATAATTTAGCCTAGTATTATGCTGATAGTTAGATACCTACTTTGTATATAATGACTTTCATACATCAATACAGATCACGGATTGATTTCCTACGGTAATATATTAATATCATAGCAGTAAATGGATGATCTAATTGAAAAGCAAATAAAGGTAAAGTTACCTTGATAAAATTCAAGCTTTAAAAGTCCCTTTATAACATCTGATTTGATTGAGCTTTTTATATGGAACGATTATTGCCTCAAACATCTCTTATCCCGAATTTGGAGAACCTGGAAAATTTGTAATGTGATAATAGGTCTCTTAGTTCTTATATAATTAAACCTTTAATTGGGACTTTTTATAATACCAGGAATAGCGTGCATTAGGATCAATTATTAGGAACGTGAGTTGGGTTCCTAATATGATTAGAGCAATTATTATCGTGAATTAACCTCGAGTCTGCTACTACAATTTTTTATCCTAATGTGTACTATTCGAGTTGTACACCTTTCCTCGAATGTTCTTGCACAAATTAATGAAATAATTAAGGATACTAAAATCGTTCAATATTTAAATTTAAAAGGGTATCAGTATTAAAAAAGGATTATTAGTAAATAGTCGTTCTAAAAGTTTGCCATAAGGTATGTTACTTGAAATAAGATTGTTAATTAGTTTTCAGGAAAAAAAAGACTAGTAGTGAGCGTTGATTGGCACTATAATAGAATTAGGATTATTAGTAATTTAATGTTAAGTCTGTTATAAGGCAGGTTAGTTGAAATAGGATAGTTAATTGGTTTTCAGGAAAAAAAAAAGATTAGTAATTAGTAATGGCTGATTGGGAGTTTAATAGAATTAGGATTATTAGTAATTTATATTCATGTTTTTAATATAACTAGTCTCTACGAATGTGCACTTGCACATTATCCCCTATCAATTATCACAAAACAAAAATGTTGGGTAATATTACTTGTAATTACATTAAAAAATGTTATTAGATACTAATTTTAATAGTGAGGTAAAAGATATTATTAGAAATTTAACATTTCTAATATATATAATTCTATAATAATTCTAACTTTTCAAGTTTTTAATATATATTGTAAGTAATACTTAATCCTTACAAACTATTAAAATAGAAAGAATACACCTTCGATAACCTATCTAACTATCACGTTCTTACCTTTAGACTTTCAAAGATCCTAGCGAATATAATCAAGCAATTGAATTTTATATATGCATAGTTGAAAAATACATGTAATGTCCGTGCTTGTGTAGCTCTTTGTATATAGCTTGTGTACTCTAGGTAGAGACTAAAAGTATATCCTTACTTTTAGTCTCTACCTAGAGTACACAAGCTATATACAAAGAGCTACACAAGCACGTACATTAAATGTCTTTTTCTACTATATATCCTTACTTTTAGTCTCTACCTAGAGTCAGTGGCGGAGCCACATAGAGCCGAGGGGGTTCGGACGTCCTTACTTTTAGTCTCTACCTAGAGTCAGTGGCGGAGCCACATAGAGCCGAGGGGGTTCGTCCGAACCCCCTCGGCGGAAAAAAATACTGTTTTTACAAGGTTAAAATTATTTTTTATGCATATATAGTAGATGTTGAACCCCCTTAGACTTCTTCGTATGCTTACTTTTTTATATTTTGAACCCCCTCGGCGAAAATCCTGGCTCCGCCACTGCCTAGAGTACACAAGCTATATACACAAAGAGCTACACAATCACGTACATTAAATATATTTTTCTACTATGCATATATAAAATTATGTCCTAAAAATTAAGTATATCAATGAAAATTCTTTTTGAAACGTACCTTTGGACCTTTTCATCTCTAATTCATTCTCTGTTCACAACTTTACATCTTTCGATAGTTACTTTTTTTTACTATCTCTTCATCTTAAAAATTCTACTATTAATTGACTTGAAAGTCCTACATATTAAAGTAAGTCCCGAATACTATTACAGTTTTATCATCATAATATATGTATTCCACAATTTCCTAAAGTCGGTTGGATTAAAATGCACCACTATAATTTTAAATAAGTTGATGGCAATCTGAAGAGAATTGCCTCTCATAACCCTATTTATTTTACAACTTCTTGGAACGTTTGACACGTCCTTTCGTTTTTTTTTTGGTAAAAATAAAAGTATTTTATTACCAATATGAGAATTACAAAGCAAAAAAGAAGCTGGATTTACAATAGTACCATGCCAACGTCTGTCGAGATGTCTACATTATCTCTAAACAGCCAAACAAATACCTATTCACAATTGACTAGTATTACACAGGGTAAAAGTTCATGGCTCTCAGTCTTCGCTCAATCCCAGCTCGTGCATTTCCTCTATAACAGACCACCTGAATGACAGTCTTGATCACTTGTTCAACAGTCCTGGTTTTGGCCTGAAAAACTCTATAGTTCCTTTCTTTCCATACATGATATATGCAGCCTGCATGTTACACCTCGAAAATTTCCCCGTGAACGTACAGTGAATAGACGGACGAAGAATACGAGTGCACGATGTTTTAATAAGAAGGGAATGACGTTTGACGACCCTAAGTACGATTTCAAAGGCCATTGCAATAAGAGATAGGTTATGCTCCATAATGACTAATCATAGGTTCTGAAAATGTGAAAACTGCAGATTTGCACTTTGGTCTCGTCGATGAAATACGGACCGTAAAGTGGTTTACGTCCCGTAAACTGCATGTCGTCTTTCGACTCCCAAAACTTCAATTTTCTGCCAAATGTTCGAATGGTTAAATACGACTTGAAATACGGACCGTAAACTGAAATACGGCCCGTAAACTGCGATCGTAAATCACCATGACCTCCAGCATACCTTTCTGGTTCTGTTATGCTTTAATATGCCCATGAAATACGGACCGTAAACTGGAATACGGCCCGTAAACTGAGTTTACGACCACTGTGCACTTCAACTACTGTTCATCCCGAATCAGATTTTAAGTCATTAAAAGGGAGACCCAAGCTCATTAATTCATTTCATTTTCCACACCACTTCTCTCTAGAAACCTCTAGAATAATCTCCACTCTTCATCTACAAGAAAACAACACTCTTCATCTACAAGAAAACAAAGGGAATCAAAGATCAATATCAAAAATTCAAGTGAATCAAGTGTATGAAACTTATTAAAGTTCATCCAAGCTAAGAAATTTCAAGAGAAGTGAACTAGGGTTTTGGTGCAAGAAGAGTAATACCACTCAAGGCTAGTTCCTACAACATCTAAGGTAAGTTTTATGGTATTTACATGTTACTTAGAGTATGGAAGAGTTAGAACACTTGGATTATAGAAAGATATGAGAAATGGGTCATGAAAGTGTGAATAGTAGCATTGTTGAGTAAAGGTTTGAATTGAGCCATGATCATTGATAACTTATGATTATAAAAATGTTATGAATGACATTTATACCATGGAATGAGTATTATATATGAGAAAACGCGATAGCGAGCTATAACCATAAATGTGGAGAAATTGAAGGGAATTGGTGAATTGTGGTAAATGTATACAAATGATGATTGTTGTTTGCAATATTGTGAATGTTGTTGTGAGCGTTTGGGAGTTGATATAGAACATGGGAAAAGTAGTATAAACAAAGGAAATACTGCCCAATTTCCCCTAGAAATAGTAGCGCGTTCTCATTGTTGATTAACTAACCTTGATGCGAATTCTCTCTTGAAGGTGGGAACGTGACATTGAAGGAGAACAAGCAAACGATAGCTTAGTTAAACGCCAAAGGTATGTGAGGCTAGTCCTTTCTTTCTAATGGCATGAATCCCATGTTATGACTCTTCTTTCCTCATCATGAATTCCTACATTCCGGAAAGCTAAAAGTCTATATCCATAATAGCTACATAAGATAAGAGATATGTTACGAGTCCTACAATGATGATGATGAGTTAAAGTATAGAGATTCTACAATGTATGATATGAAGATCCTATAATGTTAATGATGTTATTTATTGCTTACACTCACCTTATATGCTAATTCCTTCAAGGTGAGGCAGAATGTCAATGATTGCTCCATAATGAATCGGGGGATCACGACCTTACGTCACCCCGATGAAGTATAGTTGTCGTTGAGCCTTATGCATGTACTATGATAAACATATTATGATAAGTATATTATGACGAGCATATTATGTTGAGTATGTTATGATGAGCACATTGTGATATAACACCGCGCCTATATGGCCGGGCAGTCACCGCCCAGGCGGGCAGCATATACACCATGGCCAAATGGCATGGGCAGATACCACTAGTGGGCGGCATGAGATGATACCCCGGACGCGGGAGGCCTGGACGCAGGCTAATGTTATGATTATCACACTGATCCGATATGGACGAGCAACTTATACATTATCACACCGATCCGATATGGACGGGCAACTTATACACATATGCATACATGATATAATGATGAGTATGAGTAAGACAACATGACTTATTTCCTTTATACTTGACGGTCTGATATAAATATTCAATATTGATATTCCCTTTATATCATTGTCTTATTTCATTATTTATGCCTCTCATACTCAGTACAATGTTCGTAATGACGTCCGTTTTCTTTGGACGCTGTGTTCATGCCCACAGGTAGGTAGGGAGGTGAGCTTGATTCGGACTCATAGTAGCTGTCAGCTGATTCGAGAGCACTCCTTTGTTCTGGAGGTGCTATGAGTATTCTTTTGTGTATATAGTCATGTATATGTATTTTTGGGCATGACGGGGTCTTGTCCCGTCCTTATGTTTAGCACTCCAGTAGAGGCTCGTAGATACGCAGTGTGGGTTAGATGGTCTCACGAGATTGCTACCATGTACTATATATATATATATATATATATATATATATATATATATATATATATATATATATATATCATTTTGATAGCCTAAAGGCTTATGTATATGAAAGTATTATGTTTTGAAATGAAAGATGATTTTTCTTATGAGTTGAGTATAAAACTGCTAAAAGAGCATTAAATGAGTATGACGAGTAATAGAACGAGCGGTGCTTGGTGGCCAGCCCCGGGTACCCGTCGCGGCCCCTAGCTGGGTCGTGACACTGCAACAACCATTCTGAATATTTCAGCCTCCACTGATTTCCTAGTGCTTCTTGATATCCACGCCAGTTCCACTTCCCGGTCTTGGGGTGCTCTACTTATCCCTTGCCAGGCTAACAGTTGAGTCCGCACATAATTAGAGAAAGGACACATAAAGTATAGATGTCTAATTGACTCATGGGCATTATTGCATAGTTAGCAGTCAAAGATATTTGTGATTCCCAATTTGGCAAGTCTTTCTCTGGTATACAATCTTCCCATAGCAGCTACTCTAAATGTAAATATCCATTTGGGCAAAGCATAGTTGTTGCAAATCATCTTTCTCCAAGGGACTTTGGGGTATATAGGTTGCAGTGCTCTGTAGAAGCACTGAATTGAGAATTTAGGCATATGAAGGTAATCTGCATATGTATACCCTGCCTTTTCAAAGTACTTCTTGCTCTTCAGTATCTTGACAAGCACCCAAGATGCTTGTTTAGGTAGCACTTCCTAGATGACTTGATTTTTGATGTAATAGCTATGGACCCATCTAACCCATAGTTTGTCCTTTTTATGGCTCAAATTCCATAGAAGTTTTGAAATTGCTGCTCTATTCCACTCCAGGATATCAGTAAAGTTTAAGCCCCCTGCCGCTTTTGGTTTGCATAGCTTTTCCCAGGATATGAGAGCTTTCTTTGCTTTATCAGTGCTTCCAGTCCATAGATACCCCTTTAATATTGAATTGATCATTTCCAGTATTTTTTTTGGAAGAATAAAGATCTGTGACCAGAAAGTTCGTATAGCAGTAAGGACACTTTTAATCAATTGTACTCTCCCAGCATAGGAGAGTAATCTAGCAGACCAGGAGGTGATTCTGCTCGGCATCTTATCTAGCAGAGGTTGACACTGTGCTATGGACAATCTCTTGGTACTGAGGGGTACTCCTAATTACCTGAAAGGCATTTTCCCTTTGTGAAACTCAGTCTGTTTATTATTTGGTCCTGAATATCCGGCTTTACCCCTCCAAAGTATAAGCAGGTTTTGTTTAAGTTTGCATTAAGCCCTGAAGCATCTGAAAAATTCTTGAAACAATTATACACTGCCTCTACAGATGTTATATCACCTCTTGAGAATAATAGCAAATCATCAACAAACCCCAGTTGGACAATTTTCAGTCTGGCACACTTAGGGTGATACTTAAAGTGCTTCACTTGACCCACAGACTTTAGCAATCTAGTCAGATACTCCATAATAATGACAAACAGATAAGGGGTCCCCTTATTTGAGTCCCTTCTTTGCATCAAATGGTGGTAAAGGATTTCCATTCAACACAATATAGTATGTCACAGTTTTGACACAAGCCAAAATCCAGGTTACAAACTTAGAAGGAAAATTCAGGGAGTGTAGTATTTGTTCCAGGAAAGGCCATTCTACTGAGTCGTATGCCTTTTGCATGTCTGCTTTTATCATACGTCTAGGATAAATTCCTTTCCTTCCATATCCTTTCACCAATTCATGACTAAGGATGATGTTGTCTGTGATCATTCTACCTGGTACAAAGGCAGTCTAATTGCTGTCAATAATAGAGTCCATCTGTATTCTGTTGGTTATGATTCTGGATATCAACTTATAAAGTGTCGTGCAACATGATATAGGCCTGAACTCTCTAATGATTGAAGGATTTTTTACTTTTGGAACCAGAGTAATGGTAGCACAGTTGATGGATTTGCACATGATTCCAGTGTCAAAGAATTTAAGAATAGCAGCAGTAACTTGGGTCCCAATAATAGGCCAGGCTCTCTTGAAGAAACAGGAATTGAAACCATCACAGCCTGGTTCCTTGGAGTCATCCATGCCCTTTAAGGCCAATAATACTTCCTCAAGACCAACTGGAGCAATAAGGCTTAGTTGTTAGCTTCTATTTAATATTGGTCCCTCTTTCATCACCATAGGGTCAATAGCAGGAGGGTATGTAGCAGTAGTTCCCAAAAGAGATTCATAAAAGTTTAGAATTTCACCTTCTACTCCAGCAATGGTATCAAAGACAGTGCCATTATTATCAATCAATCATTTGATTTGGTTTTGAATCTGCCTTTGTCTCATGGATGCAAAGAAATATTTGGAATTAGAGTCACCCACCTTGAGCCAATGGACTCTAGCCTTTTGTTTGAGAATGCTTTCCTCCATCAATCTCCATTTGTCAAGTTGTTGCTTTAGGTGTTTTTCAGTTTCATATAAAGTAGGAGAATGTTGAGGGTCAGACAACAATGTTTGGACAGCCTCCAATTCCTCTCTAATCTGCGTGATCCTCTTATCAGTGATAGTAAATTCCCTAGTATTGAGAATCTTCATTTTAGCCTTGACTAGTTTAAGTTTCCTCCATACTAGTTATATATTTTGCCCATGCAGAGGAGTATTCCATGCATTAGAAACTCTGCTCATAAACTCATCATGTTCTGCTAGGCTATTTATGAATTTGAAAGGTTTTTTGGAGCCAGGAGGGTTGGGTTCTATGTTGATACGAAATGGGTAGTGATTTGAGAACCAGGGTTTAATATGAAAGTTTCAATATGGGGAAAGTTGATGAGCCAGTGTGAATTAACCAGGGCCCAGTCAATTTTGCTATGTATATGAGAATTTGTCCATGTGTATCTCCTGCCCACTACCTTCATTTCAGAGAGGCCAGTATTATCTAGAAAGTTTTTGAAGTCTCTAATCTCCCCCATCTTGTACAGTGACTCCCCCTATTCTATCCTCTTCCATTAGCAGTGTATTGAAATCTCCCATGAGTATCCAAGGCCCTTGTATTTGACCCCCAAGTCTCTCAAGTCCATCCCACAGTGGTGTTCTATCCTGTACTGAGTGAAGCCCATATATTGCAGTAAAATCAATGGATATATTTGTTGAGAGGACAATGATCACTCCATGAATGAAGTGAGTGTCTTTAGTTGTGCAGCAGAAGTCTATTCTTTTAGGGTCCCATATGAGCCAGATTCTACCTTTTATGTCAGTCCCATAGTTGTTACACCACTTTCAAGTACCAAATATTTTTTATACAATTTTATCAGCCTGATGCTCCTTTACCCTGTGTTCGATAACAGCTATTAAACTAACTTTATTCTCAACTAAAAAAGTCTTCATCGCTCTATGCTTACCCACTTTATTTTGTCCTCTAACATTCCAAGATACTAACATTTGGAACTTGAATTGTTTGGGTCCCCAGTGTACTTCATACTACTTTGACCATCATCAAAGCTTAGAGGTACATATCATGGGATCAGGCTTCCTTCCTTTAACGCCTTAAAAGTATTTGCCACTGTCAGTACCTATTGAGAGGTTGGAGTGTTGGATGGAGTTTTACCATGAGATGTCAATCTAACTTCCTTCCAAGCATTTGGTTCAGAGGTTTGCTGAGTAGTTTGTTCCTCTATAGTACCAGTTGGGGCTGGTGCTAGTGTCATTGGATCCTAGTTTAGTCTTGGTTTCCATGCCTTTTCCACCCTGGGAGCCTGTTTCCTCGAGTCTTGTTTCTGGTTTCCATTTTTTTATGCCTGTTTTGGGCCTTAGTGAGGTGGTTACTGCGGCTTTAGTTCAGTGCATTTTTCTGGGGGTTTCTCTTATGGATTCATGGGTGGATTAAATGCCTTATCCGGGCATTTGTGCCCCACTTGAAGACAAGAGCTACAATACAATGGAATCCAGTCATACCTAACTTCTTGTGTGAATTCATTGACATCAGGATCATATACTCTAATGCTTCTTGGTAGAGGTTGTGTGACATCTATTTCAACCAATACTCTGGCATAAGAGACTCTTTCTACCTATGTTGTACATTCATCATCATATAGAGGACATCCCAAACCACTGCTTATTTTGCTGAGTGCTTGTTTGTTCCAACAATATAGGGGTAGGTTAGGCAATTGAACCCATAAGGGAATAATCTTTAGCACCTTATCATGAAAGTTGAAACTAGCAGACCAGGGTTTCACAATAATTAGTCTGCTGTTGATAGTATATGGCCCTGAATAGACTACTTCGTTTCTATCATCCATTATGGAAAATAGGATCACATAGTCCCCCTCATTGTGGTAGTAGATTTTCGGCTTAGTTGCAAAATTCCACTGAGACGCAATAAATCTTTCCAGAGCACCAATTGAAGGTTCTGATCCTACAACATATAGAATAGCAGCTCTTTTCCATTTTTCAGTTTCATGTTCAACATCCTGCTTATTTAGTTTCACGATCTTGACCCATCCTTCAGTATAGGAGTAATATAGGATAGATCCATACCTTTAGATGACATTTTGCTACCTTGGAATAGATTTGCCCATCTTCTCCCTCCAGTTGTGCTATCAACATTTGCCGAATCTGAAGATGCATCTTGAGATGCCACTCCCATATTTTCCTTCCCTTTCGAAGCACTTACATTTGTAACTGCAGGTGTTCCCATCCTCCTCTGATTAGCAGTCGAGTAGGCAGTCGTTCCAGTATTAACTAGTGGGTTATTTGGTGTAGGAGCTCCATTTGGGTTTATCACTGTGGCTACAGGGTTTTTTGTACCGGTGTGTTCTATAGCCGCCCTGTTTGGAGTTGTCGAAGTATTAGCTGCTAGTTACCCTAGTCCTGTTATCGGAGTAGAAATCTTCTCACCTTGATGATTCCCCTTTAGGTTGGACTTGTTTCCAGAAGTACGATGTGGATCTAGTACTATTTCCCTTAGATATGTAAGATTCCTGTCTTTTCTGGTCCGACCTCTCGCCATTCCGACGTCGGCGAAGTTAGCAATTCACACTATCTTATGCCTAGAGAGAAGAGAGAGAGTTACCATGAAAATGAAAATTATACTTTTTGTGGAACTATTCAAACAAAGTGATCCTCTGGCATATTCCTCCATCCCAATTTATGTGGCACTTTTCGCTTTTCGAGAGTCAATTTGACTAAATTTTAAAGCTACTTTGGATTAGATAAACTCATATTTTAAGATTAAAGTTTATATATTTGAAAACTACATGAAAAGTGTTATATGTTGCAACTTTTCTCATATCAATTTGGTGAAAAAATTCATATTAAAATGTTGGTTAAAGTTCATGCAGGTTGAATCTCGGAAAGCGAAAAGTGCCACATAAATTGGGACAGAGAGAGTAATTTAATAATAATTTCAGGTAGTACCTTCACTTCTCTAATTTCTGTTGCATTATTGAAGAAATACACATGAAGTTTACAAAAAAGATTAAAAAAAAAAAAGACTTTGAACAGAGATATTAAATTCTTTACCAAAAGATTCGATCAACTAAGCATCTTTTTCTTTTCCTGTTTGTCCATGTCTTCGGCTGTCAACTTCTAAGTGAAACAAAGAAAATTAACTTGAAATTATTTGACAAAGAAACTTCAAGGTAAATAAGATCACCGCGTGATAGCAAAGACGGTTTAAATAATTACGTAGATTAGAAGCTAAAATTCAGGAAGTAGTATTTATTTTAAACTCTATTTTCAATGTGATATTTTTTATTGGTCAAAATAGTCAATAGAATCATGGTAGAATTAAACTAAAAGGGTATAAAAGTCGTTCAATATTTCAAGAATACTTTGGTCAACCAACATTTATATTCATGCTTTTAAAATAATATGGATATTTTAAGCAAAGTTGAATAATTTATTGGTTATTTAGTGACTTGTTGTGAAACTTAGCTAAAGTTGAGTTTTTATTTTATACAAATAAATAGTTCGGTGATTTTCTATGATGCTTGAAAATGTTTTTGAGTAAATTTATGTTACAAAGTGTAGTTCTGTAATTTTGGTGCAATAAAATAAAAGTTGAGCGAACATTTTTGAAAAGGCAAATGGTCACATTTAAACTATGTGAAATGGAACAAATTTGTTCTCCGTTAAAGTTGAGATCAAATATGCCCTTGCTGTTACTAAAATGGGTAAAATTTGCCCTTATTTTCACATGATGAAAGCTTAGCATTCGGTGATGCCACACGTCCTCACAATTAAGGGTTTATTTTCACGAAAGCTTAGCATTCGGTGATGCCACACGTCCTCACAATTAAGGGTTTTTTTTCTTTCTTTTTTTCTTTTTTGAACGGAGGATAAATTTGAACCTTTGCATCGTTTAGAGACAATTTTTTGTTCCTCCTTTTGCTCTCCCCGACTATCACTACCTCTACCTCCAGTCAACCTTTCTTACAAATTATAGTTTAGTGATTTTGGAAAAAAATTGAGTAATCTTTATGTTCCAAAAAAATAGTTCATGAAATTTTTATGCAAGTCACCATTCATGAAATTATCATTAATATCTATATTTTTTTTTCTTTTTCTTTTTCAAACTCCCTAAATTTCTTTCTTTCGGTCAAGGAGAGTGCTAATGAACTAGTGGTTTATTGCGTCAGAAATTACAACAAACTACTACTTCACTTTCTATAAATAAAAAGAACCTCTTTATCAGTATAGTCCAAGCATAAATGTGACCTTTTTTTTCTCCGACTTTCCTTCTCAACTCCATATATGCCCATTCTCTCAATACAAAAATCTCTCTACTCATTACAAAATCTTGTAGTTTCTCTTACTTAAAATAAAATGTTCAGTTTTCTTACATTCTTCTGCTTTATGATTTCCTTCTCAATTCTTGCTTCATCTGAACTTGATGAATTCACTTTTACAACATTCAATGTACCAAATACTAACAACAACATAACCTTGAGTGGAGTAGCAAAAATAGGCCAAAATGGTTTTCTTCAATTAACCAATGACACAAATAGACAAATGGGCCATGCTTTTTATTCTTCACCTTTCCACTTCAAGAACTCCAGTAATTCCTCTGCCTCCTCTTTTTCGACGTGTTTCGCGTTGGCCATAGTCCCCCAGTATCCAAAACTCGGGGGCCATGGCCTAGCGTTCACGATTTCCCCCTCAAATGACTTCAGTACAGCTCTTCCTAGCCAGTACTTAGGCCTGTTAAATGCTAGTGATATTGGTAATTTCTCTAACCACATTTTTGCTGTTGAATTTGATACAGTACGAGATTTTGAGTTTGGGGACATTAATGATAACCATGTTGGTGTTAATATTAACAGTTTACAGTCCAATAAGTCTGCTGCAGCTGCCTACTTCAATGATGATGATAAAAAACAAGATATGGATCTTAAAAGTGGGAAAGTTATTCTTGCTTGGGTAGAATATGATTCTGTTACAAAATTAGTTAATGTTACCCTTTCACCAAATTCTTTAAAACCCAAAATTCCTCTTTTGTCCTTTCATTTAGACCTTTCTCCAATTCTCAAAGAAAAAATGTATGTTGGCTTCTCTGCTTCTGCTGGTTTGCTTGCTAGTTCACATTATATTTTAGGTTGGAGTTTTAAGTTAAATGGAGAAGCCAAATTTCTTGACTTGGATTCATTGCCATCACTTCCTGGACCTAAGAAGAAACACACTGAATTAATTATAGTTGTATCAATTATAGCGGTTGTTTTCGCGTTAAGTGCGATACTGGTTGCTATTTATTTAATATGGAGATTCAAGAATGCTGATGTGATAGAGCCTTGGGAGCTTGAGATTGGTCCTCATAGATACTCTTACCTAGAACTCAAGAAAGCTACTAGAGGTTTTAAGGAAAGTGAACTACTCGGGCGTGGTGGCTTTGGCAAAGTCTACAAGGGTATTTTAGGTAAATCAAAAGCACAAATCGCTGTAAAACGCATTTCCCATGAATCTAAACAAGGGTTGCGAGAATTTGTGTCTGAAATTGCTAGCATTGGAAGACTCCGTCATAGGAATTTGGTTCAATTGTTAGGGTGGTGCAGACGTCGTGGTGATTTGTTGCTTGTATATGAATTTATGCCCAATGGAAGCTTGGATAAATTTTTGTTTGATCGACCCAAAATTGTGTTAACTTGGGAACAAAGGCTCAATATCATCAAAGGGATTGCTTCGGGTTTATTGTACTTACATGAAGGTTATGAACAAGTCGTGGTACATCGAGACATCAAGGCTAGTAATGTGCTACTAGATGGTGAATTGAACGGTAAACTTGGAGATTTTGGACTAGCAAGATTATATGACCATGGTTCAAATCCGTCCACGACTAGGGTGGTAGGTACATTAGGGTACCTTTCACCGGAATTATCAAGAACGGGATGGGCCACATCATCATCTGATGTGTTCGCCTTTGGTGCTTTTTTACTCGAGGTTGTCTGTGGTCGTAGGCCAATTGAACAAAAGGCAAGACCTGAGGAGTTCGTTCTAGAGGATTTGGTGTGGGATAAATTGGGAGAAGGGAAAATTCTTGATGTTGTGGACTGCCGATTGAAAGGCGAATTCAATGAGAGTGAGGTTTTAATGGTGTTAAAATTGGGGCTGATGTGCTCAAATAACCAGCCACTGGCGCGACCGAGCATTAGGCAAGTGATAAGATACTTGGAAGGTGAAATTGTGATGCCTGAGGCTCCAATGGCCCGAGGTTCGGATGATATTGAAGGATTAGGATTCGACGAAAATGAACTCTGGAATTCTTTAGGATCAACTAATAGTATATAGTCAAGTTCATTTACATGTTTGTCTAATGGAGATGGATGGTAATTTTGTTTCTTTGCTACTTCACCACTTCTACTTCTATATAATGGTGAAGTACCTAGCTACTGATCTGAACTAGCATACAAATGTTCTCTTTATTTTTCCAGGAACATAACACTACATTTTTTTCCTTTGCTTAGTCTTTCCTCTCTGTATCAATTCTACTCTATAAAGGTTCAGTTGCATAATCTAAAGTCTCTTCAGTTGAACAATGGATAAAGATTGATGTAACTATGGGCAAATGTGGTTGTCCCAAAGCTCTATTTTTTTAATGTGTATTATCAACGGCGAAGAGAGGATTTTTACTAAGGGGATTCAAAATATAAAAAATTAAATACACGAAGAATTCAAGCGAATTTGGCATCTACTAACTATTAATAAAATATACAGTGTAAATTTTCAACAAAGTGAGTCTGAATGAACCTTTTGTGCCCCTAACTCCGCCCAAGTGTATTATAGGAAAATTTAACCAAACTTTGTGGTCAACAAACATTGACAATTATAGGAAAATTTAACCAAACTTTGGGGTCAACAAACATTGAAATATATCGACGACTATCACCAAAACCGTTTTTGACAGTAGTCTAATGAAGTCATGATAAAGGCAGAGTTGATCCGGAAAGAGAAGTGTTATAGTAGTTGCATTTTCTTGAGCAAAAGGCAAGGTTTGATATTTTTAGATCATGATAAGCAACTCCTTCTCTGATGCACCATAAATGGATTGAGATAGAGTTGAATAATATAGAAATCTAATTTAAATGTTAATGCCTCTTGGCAAATAATATAATTTCAACTTAACCTTCTTTTTGAATTTTAAATTTGACACGTGAAAGCATACCTAGCTTTTTCTTTTTTCTTTTTAATTAACGAAAATATTAAGGGCGACTAACAGTTCAGTGGTGAAGTTGTTGAATAAAGTCTTCTAAGGGAAGTGGGGAACAGAAAATCTTCCAAAGAGGGGAACCTGAGATTATACGGGTCTTTTGACAATCAGAACAGATATTGTATCTAATGCGTGTTTCTAACACAATATGAATCGGATCCATAATTTAAATATAATGGGTTTGAGTTTAGATTTCTACGACGATCCATTTGAATTACTGATCTTGAACTCAATTGTTTGTACTTGTTTGGTACGTTTTTAAAAGGCATTATACATAAGCAGACCCTTAAACTTGGCCTTAGCTGGCAAACATGTCCTCCAACTTTGAGTGTGCAAAAGTAGACACCTCAACTTATATAAAATTGAACATGTAAACACAAATGCTGACGTGTCACATAAATTTTGAAGGGGCCACGTTAGTGCCAAGTCAATGTCAAGTTAGCATTTGTGTTTACATGTTCAACTTTATACAAGTTGAGGTGCCTACTTGTGTACATCAAAAGTTGGAGGGCATAATTAGTAAGTTCGAATAAAACCGTAAGTCCTTAACTTCATCCGCCCTTGAAAGACAAGATAGATTGCCAACTACAACGACGTTAAGAAGGGGTCAAAGCCAAAGAAATGCATAATGCATTAAAAGGTTTTTATGCAAACGATTCACAATATTTCGGGGTTGAACCTTCTATCTACATATACGAAAAACAAGTTTAGATAAAATTAGATATACATTATAGAACTTGTTCTTTCAACTCAGAACTCAAAATATCTAAATTTTGGATACCTTACAGACTCAGTGTAATGATGTCTACTTATCTAGAAACATTAGAGCTGAAGCTTGTGGAGCTATGACAATAGAGTAATTGGGGTCTGGGGACCATACATAGTCTTATGGAATTTAGCTATAATATTTCCACAACCCAGACGATACTTTTCGAAAGTATATAACTTTGTACATATTTTTGTGAGAGTTGACGAAGTCTAGCAGAAGCAATCTTGATTTTGAGAGACTAAAAATGAGGCCACAGTGTTCTTCACGCTGCTACTTTTTTTTGTTGTCTTTTTGTATGGTCCACTTGCTTTCCAACTGATGAATAGACAACCGGGTCGATTTCATCCTCCTAGACCATAACTAGATTAAAGGCGAATTTAAGATTTGAATTTTACTAATATTCATGTTTAGAATCAATAATTTATGTCTGTTTGGTGAATTTTTAATGCATATAAAGTCTGAACCAAAACTATTGAGTTCGAATGAACCAGTGCCTATAACTCTACATCCGTCACAGATTTTGACCCACCGTGATCTTATTTTAATGAGCCCGACACTTTTGTAACCCAAAAAAAAAAAACAAATTGGAACCAAACTAACCCATTAAAAAAAAAAAAAGGAACCAAACTAGGCTTCACGCACAGAATTCTGTGCGTGAAAGGACCAACTGTAACTTTTTGAGTTTGGTCCTTTCACGCACATATTCTGTGCGTGAAAGGGAGTATTTTTTTTCTTTTTCTTTTTTTTAAGCTATCAAAAATCACATTTTTTCCATACTTTGAGCAAAGATTAGTCATGTTTCAAAATCCCGAAATATCAATATTTTATATAGAACTTAATATATTTTTTTGGCGTACAATAACGTCGGCTCATTACATCAAGTATACCTAAACGTTTGGATTGTCGTTTTAGGGTTGTAAAGTGCCCCGAAGTAAGTTTTGTTTGCTTGGAAACTTATCATCTTTGTTCTTTGGAAATCAAACTCAAAATTAAGCTTTTTTCCGTACTTTGACCAAAGATTAGTCACGTTTGAAAACACCAGAATGTAAATATTTTATATAGAACTTAATAATTTTTTAGTGAAAAATAATGTCGGCTCATTACATCAAGTATACATATATGTTTGGATCGTCACTTTAGGGGTTGTAAAGTGCCTCGAATTAAGTTATCTTTAAGTTTTTTTCATACTTTGACCGAAGATTAGTCGCGTTTCAAAACACCGGAATATAAATATTTTACATAGAACTTAATATTTTTTTAGTGTAAAATAATGTCGGCTCATTACATCAAGTATATATATATGTTTGGATCGTCGCTTTAGGGGTTGTAAAGTGTCTCGAAGTAAGTTTGGAAACTTGTTATCTTTAAGTTTTTTTTCATACTTTGACCGAAGATTAGTCACGTTTCAAAACGTTGGAACATAAATATTTTGTATAGAACTTAACATTTTTTTTAGCGTACAATAATATCGGCTCATTACATCAAGTATACATATGCCTCTTCACTCACATAAATAAAAAATAAGGACCGGAGCATAGGTAGAAAACTAGTTGTAAATTGTTGAAACTTTAAATGATCATAACTTTGCGCTCGGATGTCCAATTTATGCGATTTTTTTTTAATTCAGGGTATTTTTTCGAGATCTATGCGAACAAATGCCGCAAGGCGGTTTGGCCAAACCGATTTTCCAAAAACGCCCGTTATCCCATCCAATTTGAATTTCCCCCCAAATTTGTGCAAAAATTTCATTCTTCTCTAGAAAAAATCTAATGATAAAAAATTTATTTCGAGATGCTAATCCCGTGGTAATGATGTTTTGAATGTCAATTTCGAGGTTCGAAATTCAATTTATGAAAACGAGTTAGATAACATTAGTGAACAATATAAAAAATAAAAAGTGTCTACTTTGTAACATTCACCAATTTGGCTTGGTGGTTTAGCCTCTCTTGTTTACTCACTTCTTTTTTATGCCAACAACATGGGATCAAACATTGGTGGGAGCATTGAATGAGATATATTATACCTTGGTTGAACCTCGGATGAATTATTTTTTAATATAATATTTTTATTTCAAAACATTTAAATCAAAATCCTATAAAATATGACACTTAGATCTAAAGATGACAAGTTTCCAAGCAAACAAAACTTACTTCGAGGCACTTTTCAACTCTTAAAACGACGATCCAAACGTTTAGGTATACTTGATGTAATGAACCGATGTTATTGTACGCAAAAAAATATATTAAGTTCTATATAAAATATTGATATTTCGCGGTTTTGAAACATGACTAATCTTTGCTCAAAGTATGAAAAAACCTGATTTTTGATAGCTTAAAAAGAAAAATGCCCCCTTTCACGCACAGAATCTGTGCGTGAAAGGACCAAACTCAAAAAGTTACAGTTTAGTCCTTTCGCGCACAGATTCTGTGCGTGAAGCCTAGTTTGGTTTTTTTTTTTTTTTTTTTAAATGGGTTAGTTTGGTTCCAATTTTTTTTTTTTTTTTTGGGTTACAAAGTGTCGGGTCCTATTTTAATCCCAATAGATTCGTCAATGGCATGACTTATGAAGACTTAATCTTTAAATCTCTTTTTTTTTTTTTTAGGTACAACCATTTGGTATTTGAAATTCATCGGTCTAACTAATTTATATGTTTGTTGCATAGGGTCCTAAAGGAAGACTTCCTGTCAAGGATTTTTCTATTCCAAAACTTAAATTTTAGATTTCTGATTAAGGACGGAAGGATTTCATACAATCACATCACACCTTTTGATAATTAACTTAAGCTTTAAAGCTAAAAGCTAATATGAAAGCAATCTAAAAGTCACCAGTCTACTAGAAAGCCTTCAAAGTTGGCAAGTCCTTAATCTTCGGTAAACTCGGTCTACCTGCTTATAAGACTTTGGAAAGAAAATTTCGTCAACAACATTTGATATTCCATGCCACTGTTGAAATGGTGACCCTATCGTATTTCAGACGTTGATGAATAATAACCCCATGGACCAATATTTAACTTTGTTAGAATTTGAACCCTAATCTTTAAATTTTGTGGTCACTTTATTGACCAACTAAGTCACATCTTTAAGTGCCACTTATTATTATTTGAAGAACCAAAAAAATCCTTTTTCTTAATTACCATAAAATATTCATAACTAACAGGAATAATACTCAAAAATAGGAGTATCTTTCAACTTCAATTAAGTGGCCAGAGGTATGACGGTTTCATTATTCAATTTTGCAAGTGGAAAGAATCTCAATGAGGATGGGTTCTTCGCACATTTTGAACTTGTTTCTAACCCTTGACCGCCACTTCATATATGATCACTTAATGGTTTTGCCTTAGTAGAAAATTAAACCTGAGATTTCATGATTTTTAAGCTATTTTATTAACTAGTAGGCCACATCCTTAATTCCTGCTACTCACCTATTTACCATTTATATTTTATGCATTTATTCCTCATCTAAGTCAAAGTGCTTATAACTCAAAATCAACTAAGATATAACTCCCTCTCTATCCTTCTTCCTACTCAAAAGTTTCTGTCGTCAATTTCATTATTAAGTACTTACTGTATATGTTAATTTATCATAAAACAATTTATTTATAAAAATAATCTTACTTAATCAACTTATAAGTTAACATAAAAGAAATATAAATGAATTTGCATTTTAATCATTTGGGTATTGGAAATCATTTGAGAGCTCTTGGCAGAGTGCTGGGCAGTCAAGAGCTCTCACGTCCAAAAGATGAAAGTTGCGGAAATGAGAATGTTGCGATGGATGTGTGGGCACACCAAGCTAGATAGGATTAGGAATGAAGATATCCGGGATAAGGTTGGAGTAGCATCAGTGGAGGACAAGATGAGGGAAGCGAGGCTGAAATGGTGTGGCATGTGAGAGGAGAGGCACAGATGTCCCAGTGCGGAGGTGTGAGAGGTTAGCTATGGATGGTTTCAGAAGAGGTAGGGGTAGGCCGAAAAAGTATTGGGAGAGGTGCTGAGACAGGACATGACGCAGTTTCAGCTTACTGAGGACATGACATTAGATAGGAGGATATGGAGGACTCAAATTAGGGTAGAAGGCTAATAGGTAGTCGCTGTTTCAATCTATAGTGTATTGTCCTTTGATTTTTGCTACTATATGTTGTTTCTTGTACTTCGATTGTCTTATTTATCTATGGTAGCTACCGCTTTTTTTTCTTTTCAGACCACTATATCTTGACTAATTCGCTTTCTTTAGTTTCACTTGCATTTTGCTTTGAACTGCTTGTGTTTATCTAACCTTTCTCGTTGTGTTTTCTCTTGAGGCGAGGGTCTTTCGGAAACAACCTCCTTATCTTCCGAGATAGGGGTAAGGTCTACGTACACTTTACCCTCCCCAAACCCCACATTGTGGATTTCACTGGGTATGTTGTTGTTGGGTATTGGAAATCTTGCAATGATCAACTTCTTTTTAGTGTAAACATCAATAATGGAAGCAATTATGGTATTATGTATTGCAGTACCATTTTATGAAAAACAAATCTCAATTCTCAGTAGTATCAAAAGGAAACACAAAATGCCTGTAAGAGTGGTGGAAACTTCTTCAACTCCTTCACAGCCTTCACGTAATCACAACTTGCAATAAAATTTATCCCTTATGAGTAGATCATATTTGAAATTAATCTACAGTGAGCTAAAATTACGTTTATCTCTTACATCTGTGTATTCTGAATTGACGTAGCAAGTTTGACTATCCTAGCTTCTTAATATTTTTGGGGCCTGATTTTTTTTTTCTTGTGTCTCAGGGCCTGATTTAATCTGCAAAATGTGGGTTAATTATTTTAATTTTTTTTTTTTTTGCCATGAGATTCAGACAAAGTTAACATTTTTTTCCCCTTCTCTTTAAAGATACTGTTTTTAAAGGTTTGGGCTACTTGTTTTACCCAATTCAATGGTTTAAGATTCTTGGCAAGTGTAATTTGCTTGTGATTTGAATTGGATTTCTTCAGTCTTAATTTCATTATATTTAATTTTCATAGTGTTAGTATTTAGTATTCACTAGTTTTTTTTTTTTTTTTTTTTTTTGGCATTGAATTATGTGATAGTGTGCACTAATTACTCCCTCCCATTCAAAATGAGTGTCCACTTAGTCTTTAGCACATCTTTAAGAAAATACTAAAGCACATCTTTAAGAAAATACTAACTCGTAGTAAAAATAGGTATTTGGACTAAACTATCCTTAATTAAATACTACCTAATTATATTTAGATAGTTATTTCTGTTCGTCACTTGAACCAACTTTCTTTTACTTGCCCAGATATTTGCAATTAGAAATCTAAAGCATAAGCATGTACTCGTTATTTTTTCTCCAGTACTGTACTTGCTATTCAATCTATGTTCTTCTGCAATCTCTGCTCCCAGGAACAAGAAACTAGCAAGTGATGGCAGAAGATATGTGTCTAAGAATCCGAAGCTAGGAAGATAATAAGTACTCAATGAAATGGTCGAAGTGTGTGCAAGTTAGCTCACAATACCTGATGTCTATGTTGATGGACGTAACAAGCAAAGGCGGATCTACAATATTGTAATTTATGAGTTCACGTGAACACAATAGCTTTTACTTAGAGACTTTGCTAGCGTTTGGCCATAGATTCCCAAAAAAAATTGAAAAAATTGATTTGGGTGAAGTTTTTCAAGTTTTGAAAATGTGTTTGGTCATAGTTTTTCAAAACATATTTCACTTTTTGTGTTGGAAAACATGAAACGTTACTTATACCCATAAGTTCTAAAAACAATCAAGAATACCCAACCATACAAAACATACATACTTGTCAATCCAAATTATGCAGAACATGATATTTTAATAACAACTGCTAATAACATACTTACTAACTACTATAATTCAAATTACAATGCAAAGATTCATTTTTATCTTCGCAACGGATTTCTACAGTTGGCAGAACATTTTTCCCTAGGGTTTTTTCGTCTATTGTTTGGGCACACCTTAGCTCATTCACTTTATAGAAGAGACTGCTTTAATTGTGAAAACATGATAGATACGGCTTTAATGGAGGAACATGACAGATAAAATTAATTGGGTCATAAATAAATGAGACTTTTTTATAAAATAAAAAAGTTTGGGGTAGTTTTTAAAAGTGGCTGACTCAATCTATTTTATTCAGCTCAATCCGAACAGTTCATTTGGATTGAGCTCATACTTATGCTGTTAGCTTAATTGGGCATATCAACACTCGAAGACAGTACATCCAAGGACTATAAACATAAGGGGAAGCTGGTATTTAACTCATAATGAAATATGCCCAGCATCAGCTGTAATAGAGAATTGGTCGTTAGTTGCTTTAGCTTTTATTTTAATTTTACTCCACAAGTTGGATAACATATCCCAGGCCTGAATAAATTTGTTAGAAAAAAGAAGATATCCTTGTTTTAATAAAAGAAAAAAGACGTTTTTCTTATATTTGCTAAGTGCAATTACATATTTTTAAATCAAGTAGCAAGTCA
Organism: Lycium barbarum; assembly: GCF_019175385.1. Lineage (NCBI taxonomy): Eukaryota > Viridiplantae > Streptophyta > Magnoliopsida > Solanales > Solanaceae > Lycium > Lycium barbarum. Next base: position 122,166,962 of record NC_083344.1, read on the forward strand.
AAGTCATAAAAAAAAGGGCGAGGAGAAGAAGAACCATACCAGGAAGTAGCGATAAGGTCGCATGAAGGACAATTCTAAAATATTATAAGTAAAAAATTGTCAATTAGGCACTAAATTGAGCATGTTTGACAACCTTTCTCATAATAATATGATGAAAAAATACATCTTAAAATGTTGGTCAAAGTTTATGCAGTTTGACTCTCGAGAAGTAAAACGTGATAAGTAAAAATGGACGGAGGGAGTATTTGTAGGAAGGGTTTAAACTTAAAAGGAAAGGACAAGTTAAACTCTGTTAGAGGTCTTCTAGGTATTTTCAGTTTTTGATCTGATAGAGTGTAGCTAGTGGGTGGCATTAGATGGTTTCATTAGATAGCTTGATACTTGAGGCTGACCCCCATTTCTAATTATTTGAATTGATCAGTAAAATAATTATTTGAATTGATCAGTAAAATACATGGTCAGTCATTTTATACTATCGTTGTTTTATGCGAGCATGGTGCTACATTAATGCTTTTGTAGAAAAAGATGTTTTGAGAATAAGAAATACATCAATCACAGTTTTAAACTACAGTCTTGTTCTTTAGTTTTATGTGTTATTACTGTCTGCCCTGTTCATTTGCTTAATATTGCACACCATATGGGTGGTCAGAGGTAAAAACCAAACAATTCTCTCATTTTTTGTAGTTACTAATATTAGCATGTGTATGAGAAGTCATTTTGGACTGGCTGAATACTTTATTATTTAGCAACTGCTAAAAGAGAAGGGAAGGAAAGTCAGCAAATCTATGATATTTGATTATTTTCCCTTACCATTCATCGCTCTCAAAATAACTAAGAGGTGACTAGGCCCAAGAGTAGTAGAACCATGCAATTGTTATCTAGATGAACCAAGTGAGATATTATAGATTTTTCAGTCAACCTGAAGTCTACTCCTTTCCCTTTTCCTTGTATTCAACCTCAAGTAATTGTGGAATCTAATATTCTGACAGTAGAAGAAGATTGTGAAATTATTTCTATTTTTTAAAATTATTAAGATCGTATAAAGGGCAATATTTTTTGAAATCTTATAAATATACCAAAGTATTGTCCAAAAATAACAAAATGTTACAAGCAAATCAACATACAAGGAAGTTAATCTTAATATTACACACCATAAGGGAGATCAGTATTAAAATCGGGGGCGTATGTAGCCTTAAAGGTGGTGTTCAATTGAACCCCTAACTTTCGAAAGAGAGCATAAATTTATGTGTAAAAATTTATTAAAATTGCAATAAGTAGTAGGCATGAACCCCTAACTTTTAAAATACAATGAATTCAACTAAGAATCATATAAGGTTGAACTCATAAAATTTAAAACCTAGATCCGCCTCTGATTAAAATCCAAACGTTTTGTTTTTATTTTTTCCATGGTTACTGGTATTAGTATGTGTGTGATAGTCATTTAACAACTACTAACAGAGAAGGGAAGAAAGTGGGGAAAAAAGAGGAAGGGAAGCACAGAAAAGTCAGCAAGTCTATGATATTTGGCTTTTTTCCTTATCATTCATCTCTTTTAAAATAATTAAAGGTGATAGACCTATGTGGGGCTAGGGGAGAGTAATAGCTACCTCAAAGCAATGCAATTATTATCTTGACTAGATGAACCAAGTGAGAGTTTTCAGTCAACTTGAAGTCTGCTCTTTTCCCTTAATTTCCTCTTCTTCATACACTAATCCTCTGTTTCAGATTGGCTTTCGACTATGAAAACTATATTCACTCTCAAGCTATTTTTCTACTGATTCCTACTGGAACCATTTTCTCCTTGATCCTTGAATTGAAGAGGGAAACACAGAAAAGATTAATTTAGAATGATAGTGTATTTTTATACCAAAAGGTGAAATGAGGGGTACTCTTGAGTTAAAAACAAAGTTTGAGGGTATTTTTATATCAAAAGGTGGAAGAAGGGTATTTGTGAGCCATTTTTCATAAGTTAGGGTATTTTTAGCCCTTTCCGTATAATCTATATATACGAAGTTTAACTTATATACATAACACCGGTAAAAAACATCTAGACAATCAAATCAGCTAAAAAATAATTATTATCTTTTTATTTTTTATCCCCCACCCCTTTTTGCTCTCTTGGTGATTCGAACCCAGGGACGGACCTACATGGTGGAGAGGGGGGACACGTGTCCCTCTTAACTCCGAGAAAAACTCTGTATATATGTGTATATACCTTGAAAAACTACCATATATTTTAAGAGGGCCCCCTCAAAAATATCTGTTGAAGTGGGTCGGTTGGTAAGCATGCCTCTTAGCTCCTTGTGCATAAACACGCGACCCAAGTTCGAGTTCAGACTACAATGATTTTTTTAAGATAATAGTTAAAAAAAAAAGGAACAAAACGTGTTGCTGGCACGTTTCGAACAAGGAACCCAACATGTATAACTTGACACCAAGCCACCGGGCCAATGAGCTAGTTCTAAACAATTATGCCATTTCATTTATATATTTTTTTACATCGGTTCTATGGTTGTTTAACAAAATTTTCAAATGATGCGATGTTGTAGAAAATTGTGATTAGAGACAGACTCAAGATTTGAAGTCGATGCTTCGACTAATGTGCATCTTCCTTTGATGGTGTCCCCGTCATCTTAAAATCCTTAGACAAAGAATGAAAAAAAAAGTTGTTTGATGAGGTTGTCATGGTAACAGTCAATCAGAAGCCAGACTTAACAAGAATTCAGAGTGACATCGCGGGAGGAGTCGGTCTAACATTACAAGGGTCAATTTGTGAAATTGTGGAGTTCAGTTGCGTTCAAGGTTATTGTGTCAGGAGAGTGTCCTTGTAATCTTGGATGATGTTTAGGAGACTCTTCATGATCTAGAGAAACTTGGAATTTCCAGTGACAGCAACCACAACCATCGGTGCAAACTTTCACGCCCCGAACCATGGCCTGGACGTAACACGGCACTTGGTGCCTGACTGCATGTGACCGAGCGAACTACATGGCTTGCTGAACTATCATAAGGCATACATAAGCGGAAATATAACGTGAATGCATGATGAGCCTTTATAAAACATAATAAGTCATAATACTTAATAAAATACTTGTTTAAACATGAGTGAGCCAAAATGGCTATACGACTCCAAATGTCTGACATGACATAACTGACTTGTCTAGTCTATGAAACCTCTATCATGAGTCTGACTGGAAAACATACTTACTGGGACAAGGCCCCCAGCATACCTTTAGATGCATAATTAATCGTAAAACAAAAGTTGACTAAACCCCGAATGAGATGGGGCTCACCAATTAGCTGATACGAACGTTGTCCTACTGAGCAGATGTGTCGTCTTGTATATCGGTACCTGCATCGTGAAATGCAGGCCCCCGGGCAATAAAAGGGGACGTCAGCACATTGAATGTACTGTTATGTAAAACAACTGAATGAAATAACATGGGACATGAAATAACATGTTAAGAACTGAAACTGAAAACCTGGACATGAACATGAGCATGAGCATGAGTACATAAACATGAAATTGAAACTGAAACTGAGTACTAGAACTGAACATAAACATGAGTACTGTAAGCATGAGATAATCTATAATACCGACATGATCCACCACGGGGAGAAACGTGGAGTCTGATCTCTGCCCGATCAGCTAAGCTATCTCGTACCTTGCCGGGGCACGAGACATGAATCTGACATAAATGGATCCAAATCCCTCAATGGGGAAAATATGAAGGAATCGTCCTATCTGGGCGGAGCGATCCTTATCCTACGTTGTCATACGTAGTTTCAGGCTATCTGAGCCTTCTCGGTATTAATACAACTCCCGAACATGAAAATAATATAGTTGGCTAAGAAGCCCATGACTTTCGTGAATTAACTTGTACTTGTCTTGAAATCATGATTTCACGAAATAACTTGTAAACATGGTTTCATGAAATAGCTTGTAAACATGTTCTTGATTTATGAGAAATACAATAGTTCATAATCATATATTTGTAATGAACTTGAAAACATGCTTATAACTTGCAAAATAAAATCATATTGTTTCATATGATCATAATGAGAACGCATGAGGAAGAATTCATGATTCATGGATTAAGCTAGGATTCCTAATGTCCGTAATGGAATATTAGGAATACAATAACGAACATAGATACGAAATTCATGTACATATATACATAATTACGGGCTACCAATATGTTGGGTTTAATGCCCTAGGATTTGAACTTTATAGATTTTATAAAACGGATCATGGGGAAGAACGTAGAGATTCCCACATGTGGATCGAAGTTCTACATACCTTAACTTTCCGCTTTTGAGCGTATCACATGTCCTTCAACCCCTTCAACTTCAATCTATAGCAATACAAGTCATAGGGGTTCTATATTAGCAACAATATCCATGTTTTTTTCATCTAAGCACTTTATCAAACACTTGGTGGGCATGAAGCTCTATAACCCTCATTAATGGTGTTTTCTTTACCCAATCCTCATTCTATTACTTCTAGTTATTTCTACAATCTCAATTAGATGCAATTAACATCATTCTTCATCACCCATATGAATACTGTTGACACCCAATTTTGTCCCTCTTTTATTTAATTTACTCGAGTTTCTAAATTTATTGACGAGCTAAATACTTTATTTTCACTACTATTATTTTCGCTACTTTTTTTACGAGCATTACTTTATCACAAATTTTAAATGTTCGTCATCGTTTCGTTTTCGGGTTTGGACTCGTTAAATTAATTACAAGACAACACTTTGCAAAATATTTTTTTTTTTTTTTACATATTAATTATTTATCATCTTTACCAGTTATTAAATTAGAAGCCCAAGAATAATTAAATAGCGGAGGAAGGATCAACAATTTTCAACCAAATTAATGGCCCAAAATACCAATACAATATTATTTCCCTACCTAAATAAACAACCCACATTTTTATACCCAACCCACATTTTTCAACCCATATTTAAATTAATGGGCCAGCCCAAACGGACCAGCCCATTACTCTAAAATATCCGGATCAGCCCACTACATTTACATGACCCGACCCAACCCAATTCCTAAAAAACCTAACCCTTTCCGCTTCCTTCATCATCATCTCCTCCTTTCTCTCCTTCACCCCTACCCCTTTCTCTCTCTCTCTTCTCCACCCTCATCTCCGCCGTTCCTCCGTTCTCTCTCTCGCTCAATCTCACGCTCCCCTCCCACGTTACTCTCCACCTTCATCTCTGTCACCTCCACCTTTCTTTGTCCCCCATGCCTGTCCTTCACTCTCCTCCTCGTCTCCATCTCGCCTCCATCTCCCACGTTCTTCCCACCTCTTCTCTGCCATCCCTCGCTGCTCCACTTATCCTTGTCTCCCTCACGTGCTCCCTCTGCACTTCCACCACGCCTGTCCCCCGCTCCTCTTCCTCTTCCATTTAAACCCTAATCACAATACTATAAATAATGCTAATTTGGGGAAGAGATGGGGGGGGGGGGGGGGGGGATTTTTTGGAATGGTTTATTTTTAGGAACAAAAGATCGAAAAACGAAGGATCTAGAACCAAAAAGTCCCTACAAAACCCAAGTTTAATCATCAAATATAGCGGGATTCCAAAAAGAGCAGCCAACGATTACTCTATCTGTTGGTTGAAAAAACTTTGGTTTCTTTAATCGATTTCGAGTTCGTCGCGTTCGAGTGTAGATTCGAGACATTGACACCCAGTTCACTGTACCCAAACAGGTCAGAAATCCTCCTTCTCTCTTTGCTTTTAATTAGGATCTATACAGCTTTGTGTAGCTAAACTAGTTTAATTTAGTTCATTATCGTTGTCTATTTGATTTGCTGTGATGATTAGTAACTTAATTAAGTATGTTTACTAGTTTAGTTTGTACTAGTTATAAGAGTTATATTATGTTAGTTAAATCTGCCTTGATCGGGTCATATCTGTTAGCTTAATTGGTTGTTAAACATGTTGGTTATGATCAGATTGAATAATTCCCCATCGAGTTTAATAGTTAAATCTGTTTGGTATGCCCAGATTAGCTTAGTTCAGTAAGTCTTGTATGATCATTTTATTCAGTTAAGCATGATTAGGTATTAATTAGCCCAGTTTGTTCAGAATACTTATGTGTTGGTTTGCTTAGCACGTTTACTTGGTGGATTAGATTAGTTATGTTCCAGTCAAACATGCTTATATGTCGGTTTTTTTATTTGCTGAGTCTCTGGACTATGTCCAAATATCTGATGTTTGGTTAGATTCCCTTGCTTGTTTGGATTTGATCAGTAACAACATGGTAAATTTGTTCGGCATGGTGTTGTGTCGCCTCGTATGCTTGTCAAGCATGTATATCTTGTCGGAACTAAGTTTGATGCTCACTCTTAAATGATTTCAAACCAGTTAGCTACTTTGAAAGATAGTCATCTTATTTCGTAATCCCTGGCAGCCCATTAGTGTTGCGCAGACTTAATTAATTGGTTGAGATATTAAAGCATCTAAGTATTCTTTAAGTTTTAATTTAGGTCTGTTCTGTACCTCAACCCTCTCTCTCATTTCTAACTAAATCATTCAAAGAACTCTTGCTTTTGCTCCCACCATGATTGAGTATATACTCCCTGAACAAGAGGATTTGATTACTTTAATTTCCTTTGGGATTTGACTGTACCTATGTGTGGAACTTGAGAAAATTTGACCATTTACACATCATGCGTATATCATTGCCTCTGGTTGTTGTTCCTTTCCCTTTTCCCTGCCTATCTTTTCTAAAATCTGTTTAGCGCGGAATGGGAGTATTCCATCTGATCTTGGCATGAAGTAGTAACCAGTGACTTGTGTGAGGTTAAAATATCAATACATTGCCTTAGTTGAATAGAGTTGCAAACCATTGAATGCCCTAGTAATGTTTCATACTGTTAACTGGTAATGATGTCGACGTGAGAGTTTACTTGATGTGTTTTGTTCTGAGTTCAGCTGAAGAAGCCATCTGTCAAAACTAATGTAATAAGGGGACAAATTGCTTAAGGATATTCGACAGTGTTATTGCGAAAACCAAGAATTGAGACTGCCTATAGAAACTTTGAAAGGATTTTTCTATCTGCTTCTTCTCTTATTTATTTATAACATATGATGTGTCGAGAAACTCGAACATGATCCAGTTTAACTGACTTCTTCTCTTCTAAATTCCAAGTATTAACTCTGCTGCTACTGTTTGCGTATGGGTGTATATGAAAAATGATGTTTGCTTTCAAAATATTTGGTTGCCTTTTGTATGTCCATGTCATTGAGACTTGATGATAAGCTGTACATGGATTGCAAAAGTCTCTCTGAACTTAAAGCTGTGCCCAGTTGGGATTAGGTGACATATGATCTTCGAACTAATCAGTCCCTGTTCCATTCAATACGTTTTTTTTTTGTTGTTTATGCTTTCCTATTTTCGCTCTACTTCTGGTTTAAAACTCAGCTCATTACCTCTACCCATCCTCCATTTACTTGTTGATTCTTTTGGCATATTGTTTGCATTCACGTGAAACTGTCAACTCGACTATCAAACTGATAGGGGCAGTAAGAATTATTTTCAGTTCGTAACCTATCATGTGTAAGATAACAAGGAGTTAATCTTATGATCAGTTTGAATCCTAGTTTACCAGAGATTTCAGAGTTTCAATGTTGAAAAGAATGATGTTATAAATAGTAGGCGTAGTAAGAATTGTTATCCAGTTTTTCATCTACTTTAGCTGCAATTCCAGTTTGTGGATTATAGTTCAAAGCTTATGGCTTATGAAAGATTTGGCTTTGATTTCTATCTTGTTATATGGACGTATATTAAAACCCTTTTTTAGTTAGCAAATTACTAACCAATGTCTTTGTTATTTTTTTTATTAGCACGATCTGTAAAATTATTTGCCTTTTTTTTCCTTTAGCACAAGTCCTTCAATTTTCTTTTCATCCTCTATGATTATTTAATCGAGTTTTGTTTCTAATCCTTTTCGTTTCTCTTCTTTTCTTTTGCATGACACACCGGAGCCGAAGAGTCTCATTTTGAGACTCAACGACACCGCTACCGCATGGAATCCGCAGCCATATACTAAATTCGTTGGACCGAAACCCAAGTAGCAACAGTAACGCAGCAGCAGTCCTTAAAATGGGATGAGCCCATTCTCATCATATCTACTCCTCTATTTTTATTTTGTATGTATTTAATATGTATTGTATGACTAACATTCGTGCTTGTTAATTAAACTCTAGTAACATTAAGGGTTTTAGTTTAGTTGTGGGTAGTTAATTTCACAAAATTACATTCACTTCTAGTTATGTTTTAAACTACTTATATAGTATCGATAACATTTATTTGGAATAATTTTTAAATAGCATGACCATATATATTTGAGTTAAAAGAATGAATATTTATTCCTTTATCTTAGAACACTTGAAATACACATTTGTTAAAACATTAATGTAGATCTTGCAATAACTTTACAGATACATTTTAATTTGCTACATTTTCTACAAGTATTATTTTAAACATTATTATTACACTTTCGTTTAAAAATCAACAACATTTATAAGTCGTGTTTACAAAGTAACATTAGGAATATTCTTTTATACAACTTATTATTTTTACATGTCTTATTTCTAATAACATTATTACCTTTTACTTTAAAAAAAACTTTAGCTATATTTATAGGTTATTTTCCAAACATTTATAATACTATATTTATCCTTAGCTTAATTAATCATAAGTCCGGTCGGTTAACCATTGTTAATGGGTCTTAAAGGATGCCTAATACCTTCCCTTTAGACTAATTGAACCCCTACCTAGAATCTTAAGTTTCGCAGATATTAAACAGAGCTAATTTTAGAAAATATAACTTTAGGTGTCCTAATTCACCATAAATAATTAGGTGGCGACTCCTTAAAAAAACAAAAAAAACAAAAACAGGAATCTCCAATATGTCGTACTTCTAATTTAACTTCCGGGTCAAAATGGGGTGTGACAGCTTGGCGACTCCACTGGGGAATCCTTAGGTTCTAACCATAACGGACTTAGTTTAAATAGGTTTTGTGTGCTTTTATTAATTACTTTATTTGTTTGTTAACTGTTTTTACATGCTAATTAATTGTTTGCTTGATATAAACTGTTTGTTTGATATACACTGTTTATGTGTTACTGCTTTCCTTAAATTGGCATCCCGTTCATATTTCCTCCACTTTTGGAAATCTCACACTATCACACGTACACGCGAGGTGTGCTTAGCGCACCCGTAAATTTCTTCGTAGAATCCAAATCTTAGGAGAGTTGGCGCGTGCGCGGGGGTGTCCGAATAACGGTGACCGCGTAGCCTTCTCACTCGAGTAGTCCACTCGGGAACCTTGCGTCTAGTAAACCCACTCCTAGTCAACCTAGGATAGGGCTAAACCAACACCTTTTATTAAGAGCATACATTTCATATCCTAGGAGGTTTAATATCCTTGGTGTATTAAGCCCATTAGATGACTTTGTCCAAACGTCCAAGCGGGTTCACGACCCCAAGTGACACCAATCATACTTTATATGCATGTTTGAAGGATAATTGTGCCTAAATATTGACTACTTGCTCTAATTAATTAAACTTTAGGAAGGAGGGAATGATTAACATTTCTATGACAGGTATGCATTTGCATCGGAGTGCAACAAATGACGAAGATCAAGGACATCGCAAAACGGAGCTGAAATTTAGAAATTAGGAAATTTTATTTAGATTAGGAAACACTTTACGTTGTATTCATTTGACGTGTAATAAATGTTATATTATTTTTTACTTTATTTTTTGAGAAATAGAATTTGTCTAATTAATTAAAAGCAACGGGATGACATATTATGACACACTTTACCCTTCAAACAAACGTTAGGCCTATCTCTGGCACAAAGAGGTCACATGCATCTTAGGACGCATTATTATTGTTTGATATAATCATTTACATCTGTTTGACAACTTGTTTGACTCTACTTGATAAATTATTTGCTACATGCCTTACTCGACTTTACGTGACCATGACTTTACCTAGATATGTTCATGAGATTAACATCGTTTATACTGTATGTCTATTTTATCTTATTCCCAAACAGAGAGTTGATTCGTGTTGACACTCGATGGCCGACCATCCTTACATCACGAGGTCAAAGACGTCATCGTTACCTGAACGTAGTTGGGTTGTCCAAGGAAATGAAATTACTATGTCTGATCCGGCCGCATCTGTTCCAACTGGTGTAGAAAACACCGTGATCGCTAGCGATCCGCCTGAAACTTCTGAACATGGAACTGCTATTCAACGGGATGAACATATCGCCCGCCTGACTCAAGAAATTGAGAATCTACGTGGAGAACTAAATCGGGTTAGGGACTTGACCAATTTATCCATCACACTCCAAAATTCACCTTCTGAACCTAGCAATACTGCACCAGAACCACCTCGTTTCCCATCACTCGAATCCCCAGTTCCTGAGCATTTTCCTCCCCAAAACAATGCACCTACTAACAACAACTTGCCTCCGATCACCCCCGCAAATCCACCAAATCCAACATCCGTCTATACTCCCCCACAAAGTCAACCAACCACTTACACTAGCTATACTCCTCCACAAAATCAACCACCCACCTACACTACCTATGCTACTCATAATCCACCACCCGTCAACCCACCAAATCAATCGCTAGTTCACACTCCCTATGTTCCTTTGCCCACCAACACTAATCCACTACCCACGACCACTCCTCTAAACCCACCAAATCAACCACCTATAAACACCAATTATAACACACCACCTCTTGTCCAAAACACCCCCATCGTCCAAACTTATCCAACCCAGCATATACAGGGGGCACACTTTGTCACCCCTAATGCACAATGCGTTCCTCCGGTATATGCCGCAGAAACACAAGCCTTTACCAATCCAATAACGGTCAGGTTCCAACCCGAGGTAGATCAATACGAGGAAATGGAAAAGGATGCAAAGGCAGGGGCAGATAACATATTGCTAAAAGAGATCCACAGTCTCAAAGAAGCAATGAGAAACCTTCAAGTTTCTAGGGGAACCAAGAGTGTAGAATACGAAGATCTCTGTGTTCAACCTGAAATTGATTTACCCGTGGGCTACAAACCGCCGAAATTTGATACATTCAATGGAACAGGCGACCCTCATACACACTTAAGGGCTTATTGTGACAAACTGGTTGGAGTGGGCAGAGACCAGAGCATAAGGATGAAGCTCTTCATAAGAAGCTTATCTGGCGAAGCACTTACTTGGTATACACAACAGGATGTCCGTAAATGGCGTGGTTGGAGTGACATGGCGCAAGACTTTATGGACAGGTTCAGTTTTAACACCGATATCACACCAGATAGAGTTTACATGACTAAGTTAACCAGGAAGTCAACTGAGACGTTCCGCGAATATGCGTTACGTTGGAGGTCAGAAGCAGCCAGGGTTCAACCTCCGATGAATGATAGGGAAATGACTGCTACCTTCATTGAATGCCAGGCTGGCATATTTTACGAGAAAATGATAGGTATGATGGGACAAAAATTCACAGAAGTTGTTCGAATGGGAGAAGCACTGGAAGAAGGAATCAAATCGGGGAAAATTCAGGATCTTATTGCTTTACAAGCAATGAACAAAGCTATACAATCTGGTTCTATCAACGGGATTAAAAAGAAGAAGGAAGATGTCGCTGCAGTCATGAACGCTCAAGGACATGAGCCGAGCCAAGCCATTCCATACTTTAACCACCCACAACAAACTTTCTACCCTTACCACTACCCTGAACCCTACCAAGCTCCACTACCTCCTTACCCCGTTTACAACACCCAAGCAAACTACTACCAACCCCGAGCGCCTCCGCATCAAAACCCACGCCCGTATCAACCCAACCAAGCTCCAACTTACCAAAATCGACCACATACTATACCTAGAGCCCGTCCAAGCCCTGACACCAAAAACACCCGTAATTACACTCAGATCGCTGAACCCTTGGCTCAACTATTCGAAAGAATGAAAGCAGCAGGCATAATACAACCGATTGAAGGGAAAATTCCCGAACCTATCCCAAAATGGTTTGATGGTTCCAAAAGCTGCGCATACCACTCTGGAGTTGTTGGGCACGCTACTGAAGATTGTTATGGGCTTAAAAACAAAATCGAAGCCCTGATTAAGGAAGGAGTAATTCAGCTCGCTGAAGCTAAGCCCAATGTGGTCAACAATCCTTTGCCTGCTCACGGAAATGCCAAGATTTAGAGGAGTCCAGTGCGGAAAGAGTCAGATCAACAACTTTGTCGCTCTCGTGGGAACAATCCAATACAACTACTCGCAACACCAAGGCGCTGACAATATGGGGCGCCGAACCAGGAAAGACTCTGAAGAATTGGACTTGTACTCCGTCCTCGATCCGTCGGGAGCCTTGGTAGCATGAACATGTAGTGAACTTGTTTTCTTTTATTGATGCTTGAACCGTACTCAAAATTTTGTTTGTTTTGCTTCACCTTGTGGAAGCTTGAAATGCAAAACTATGAATGCATTTCTGATTTTTCTTAATCATCTATTTTCTACTTTATTTATCAAAACTGTCAACTCTACGATTTGTGACATGAAATGTACGAATAGACAACACACATTCCGAGAGAGTAACAAAGAAACTAGGGGGACAAGACAAGATTCCACTCACAAGAATTGAAATAGCCGATAGGTGATAACATAAGCCTAAAAGCTAGCAATTCAAGAAGAAATCAAAGTACGACATTAGGTTAGACAACCTAGTTTGCAACCTTTCCTTTAGTTGCGAACTACGCTTGACCTGATTCCTCGGTGGATACGTAGGCAGCCCACATAGGGACTCGGTCATACCAGGTTAGAATTTTTCCCATTGGCATGCATACGAACTACGCTGACCTGATTCCTTTGGTGGGATACGTAGGCAGCCCACAAAGGGTTCGGTTGCTTTACAACAACAAAAAAAAAAAAAAAAAAAAAATATCTTATCCGTACGAACTACGCTGACCTGATTCCCATGGGGGATACGTAGGCAGCCCACATAAGGTTCGGTTACGCTATAACAGAAAATCCAAAGTCCTTACACAAAGAAAACCACACAGAGCTTGATTCCCTCGGCGGGATTCATAGACTATTAACATATAGATCCGTCACACCTAGATAAAATCCAACAAATCTTTTACCATTTATATAGCAGAACTACGCCGACCTGATTCCCTTGGTGGGATACGTAGGCAATCCACATCGGGTTCGGTCCTTTTATTAGTAAACTTCAGACCATTTTTTGTTATGAACCTACGAACTACGTTCCGACCTGATTCCCGAGGTGGGATACGTAGGCAGCCCACATAGGGTTCGGTTGCGTTATAACAGAAAATCTAAAAATTATTACACAAAGAAAACCATACAGGGCCTGATTCCCTTGGCAGGATTCATAGACTATCAACATACAGATCCGTCGCACTTAGATAAAAATCCAACAAACCTTTTACCGTTTATATAACAGAACTACGCTGACCTGATTCCCTTGGTGGGATACGTAGGCAATCCACATCGGGTTCGGTCCCTTTATCATAAAATTTTAAACCATTCTTATATACCTTACGAACTACGTTCTGACCTGATTCCCTGGAAGGATACGTAGGCAACCTATATAAGGTTCGGTCACACCACAACATAAATTTAGCATACTCTTCTAAACCCAAAACTGGGGCATATTTTGAAAATATATAGACAAAAGAACGGTTGGACATCGACAAGATTAAGGCTACCAGATAGGAAGTATTATAGACCAATTACTTTAGAAGTGTCACAATCTGAAGTTGGCAGAAATATTTTACAACTTACATACATATATTTACACATATATATTTCCTTATATACATATACTTACATATATATCTTTCCTTATATATACACTTACATATACACTTTTTAAATGAAACACTTTCTTTCAATCATTTTTACTACTGTTCATCTACCGAGGTTTGAACGGAGGTCACAAGATCCAAACAAATAAGACGAATGGAGCAGCCAACAACGTCAAGCTTCGAGTCAACACGAATCAACTTCCCCCTCCCAAACTAAGAATTTTTCTTTGAGTGCAGGAACCTAAAGGCCACGAGATCAACAGTCAAGTCTATCGATCATAGCCAAAAGCGTCCTTTGGCCATTGTGGCCTCGCCTCAAAAAGCCATACGGCTTTACTTCCAACCTTGTCCTTTAATTTATTTTTTATCAAAATAATTTTGTAACTTTATACACCTGTTTTTGTAGGTTGACGAGATCGAAGGCGAATTAAATCAGGATTACGTGTCCTAAATTTGGCCTGTCACGATACCATCAACATCATGAGCCAGACGGCTATTCCACCACTTTACTCCATACTTTATCAATTATTTTATCATATACTTTACCAGCTTTAACCATTTTACTCTGAACTTTGCAGGAATCATTGTTGAGTTTCCAAAGACAGCTGGAGGCATCTCCCAAGACCGCTGGAGGCATCAATATCACACCCCGAGGATAACTATACATTTTAGGCTCGTCCGCCTTTAATAGGACATTTTAGGCTTATCCGCCTTTAATAGGACATCATTTTTTCAAAAGCATCGCATCGCATATGCACTACTGATTTCAAATGCCCGACAAAGGGACAACGTCATTGTTCGCAAACGCACAGCATTTAGGCTCGTCCGCCTTTAATAGGACACTCTAGGATTGTCCGCCTTTAATAGGACACTTTAGGCTCGTCCGCCTTTAATAGGACATTTAGGCTCGTCCGCCTTTAATAGGACACTCTAGGATTGTCCGCCTTTAATAGGACACTTTAGGCTCGTCCGCCTTTAATAGGACACTTTAGGATTGTCCGCCTTTAATAGGACATTTTAGGCTCGTCCGCCTTTAATTGGAGATCATTTCTTTAAAATGCCTCACATGGCATATGCATCATGTCCTCGAAAACAACCGGAGACATGCTTGGGTTCGTCCACCCTAAAATAGGATACTTGGGTTCTTCCACCCTAAAATAGGATATTGGGTTCGTCCACCCTAAAATAGGATACTTGGGTTCTTCCACCCTAAAATAGGATATTGGGTTCTTCCACCCTAAAATAGGATACTTGGGTTCTTCCACCCTAAAATAGGATACTTGGGTTCGTCCACCCTAAAATAGGACATATTGGGTCATTCTACCCTAAAATAAGAATTCACACATTTATCTTGAATTTTACAGGATTGGCGTCGAGTCTCTGAAGACAACCTGGGGCATCATTCGGCTATACAGTCTCACATGCATAAGCCAGACGGCTACACTATGACATTACCCTCTACTTTATCATTTATTTTACCCATTTTTGACAATTTTATCCTGAACTTTACAGGAATTATCATCAAGTCCCCGAAAACAACCGGAGACATAGCATCAAGTCCCCGAAGACAACCGGAGACATAGCATCAAGTCCCCGAAGACAACCGGAGACGTATCATTAAGCCTCCGAAAACAACCGGAGACATAGCATCAAGTCCCCGAAAACAACCGGAGACATCGCATGGCTACACGACCTCACCTGCATAAGCCGAACGGCTATACACTTATTTTACTCCTTACTTCATTCCTTTATTTCATCATCTGCCTTACCACTTTAATGAATTTACCTTAAATTTCGCAGATATCGTTTATCATCGAGTCCCGGAAGACAGCCGGAGACCTTATCACTATCATCCTCAACTGCAACTAGAGATATTATCACATCCTCAGCATACGCATCACGCATTCATTCAAGTCCCTGAAGACAACTAGAGACAACATTGGCCACACGGCTTCATCTTCATTCCCGCACTCATATTTACTATCCTTTATAATTTTACAATTTCAACTTTATTACTAATTTTGACATGAATTTCAGTTTTGGCAGAAAATACAACATGCAGGAATGCAACACAACGTGGAACTTTATCTTACGCAGTGAACTGGGGCAAATTTGCTGAAGAGGAATACCAAACTCACAAGCAAAGGTCACGGATCTACTCTCGAACTCAACTCCGCCTACGTCCACAAACACGTGACACGTAGGTCAATTTCTCTTCCATATTTCCCACTAAAACTCTATTTCAATCAACTCTTATCACAATCTCATATTCCTTTCTACATCCCCAGCGTCTCCATAACTCAACACTGGGACATTTTTTTGAAAATTTACATCGTGTCTAGTAGAGTCCTACTTAAAGGTGTGTTGCGCGCCACATTTATAATTAGGAGGCTATAAGCATATGTTTCATTCTTGAACGTTCTCGTCACCTGTCTACAACCCCCGCAAGATTATGAATCCCCAAAACTTTTGAACTACACATGGCCTGATTCTCGTGCAGCCCGAGATATGTAGGCAACTCGAAACTGAGATTCGGCCATAATTTTCCATAATTCTTTCAGTCCTCATAATATTTTCTGTCAATTTTTCTAAACTGTACTTTTTTACAAACTCATATTCGTCGGTCCAAACAAAATTGGCTACTACGTCAACTTCTTCGCCCGAAGATTCTTACATCATCTCCGGTCGAAGAGGGGCATCTGTTGACACCCAATTTTGTCCCTCTTTTATTTAATTTACTCGAGTTTCTAAATTTATTGACGAGCTAAATACTTTATTTTCACTACTATTATTTTCGCTACTTTTTTTACGAGCATTACTTTATCACAAATTTTAAATGTTCGTCATCGTTTCGTTTTCGGGTTTGGACTCGTTAAATTAATTACAAGACAACACTTTGCAAAATTTTTTTTTTTTTTTACATATTAATTATTTATCATCTTTACCAGTTATTAAATTAGAAGCCCAAGAATAATTAAATAGCGGAGGAAGGATCAACAATTTTCAGCCAAATTAATGGCCCAAAATACCAATACAATATTATTTCCCTACCTAAATAAACAACCCATATTTTTATACCCAACCCACATTTTTCAACCCATATTTAAATTAATGGGCCAGCCCAAACGGACCAGCCCATTACTCTAAAATATCCGGATCAGCCCACTACATTTACATGACCCGACCCAACCCAATTCCTAAAAAACCTAACCCTTCCGCTTCCTTCATCATCATCTCCTCCTTTCTCTCCTTCACCCCTACCCCTTTCTCTCTCTCTCTTCTCCACCCTCATCTCCGCCGTTCCTCCGTTCTCTCTCTCGCTCAATCTCACGCTCCCCTCCCACGTTACTCTCCACCTTCATCTCTGTCACCTCCACCTTTCTTTGTCCCCCACGCCTGTCCTTCACTCTCCTCCTCGTCTCCATCTCGCCTCCATCTCCCATGTTCTTCCCACCTCTTCTCTGCCATCCCTCGCTGCTCCACTTATCCTTGTCTCCCTCACGTGCTCCCTCTGCACTTCCACCACGCCTGTCCCCCGCTCCTCTTCCTCTTCCATTTAAACCCTAATCACAATACTATAAATAATGCTAATTTGGGGAAGAGATGGGGGGGGATTTTTTGGAATGGTTTATTTTTAGGAACAAAAGATCGAAAAACGAAGGATCTAGAACCAAAAAGTCCCTACAAAACCCAAGTTTAATCATCAAATATAGCGGGATTCCAAAAAGAGCAGCCAACGATTACTCTATCTGTTGGTTGAAAAAACTTTGGTTTCTTTAATCGATTTCGAGTTCGTCGCGTTCGAGTGTAGATTCGAGACATTGACACCCAGTTCACTGTACCCAAACAGGTCAGAAATCCTCCTTCTCTCTTTGCTTTTAATTAGGATCTATACAGCTTTGTGTAGCTAAACTAGTTTAATTTAGTTCATTATCGTTGTCTATTTGATTTGCTGTGATGATTAGTAACTTAATTAAGTATGTTTACTAGTTTAGTTTGTACTAGTTATAAGAGTTATATTATGTTAGTTAAATCTGCCTTGATCGGGTCATATCTGTTAGCTTAATTGGTTGTTAAACATGTTGGTTATGATCAGATTGAATAATTCCCCATCGAGTTTAATAGTTAAATCTGTTTGGTATGCCCAGATTAGCTTAGTTCAGTAAGTCTTGTATGATCATTTTATTCAGTTAAGCATGATTAGGTATTAATTAGCCCAGTTTGTTCAGAATACTTATGTGTTGGTTTGCTTAGCACGTTTACTTGGTGGATTAGATTAGTTATGTTCCAGTCAAACATGCTTATATGTCGGTTTTTTTATTTGCTGAGTCTCTGGACTATGTCCAAATATCTGATGTTTGGTTAGATTCCCTTGCTTGTTTGGATTTGATCAGTAACAACATGGTAAATTTGTTCGGCATGGTGTTGTGTCGCCTCGTATGCTTGTCAAGCATGTATATCTTGTCGGAACTAAGTTTGATGCTCACTCTTAAATGATTTCAAACCAGTTAGCTACTTTGAAAGATAGTCATCTTATTTCGTAATCCCTGGCAGCCCATTAGTGTTGCGCAGACTTAATTAATTGGTTGAGATATTAAAGCATCTAAGTATTCTTTAAGTTTTAATTTAGGTCTGTTCTGTACCTCAACCCTCTCTCTCATTTCTAACTAAATCATTCAAAGAACTCTTGCTTTTGCTCCCACCATGATTGAGTATATACTCCCTGAACAAGAGGATTTGATTACTTTAATTTCCTTTGGGATTTGACTGTACCTATGTGTGGAACTTGAGAAAATTTGACCATTTACACATCATGCGTATATCATTGCCTCTGGTTGTTGTTCCTTTCCCTTTTCCCTGCCTATCTTTTCTAAAATCTGTTTAGCGCGGAATGGGAGTATTCCATCTGATCTTGGCATGAAGTAGTAACCAGTGACTTGTGTGAGGTTAAAATATCAATACATTGCCTTAGTTGAATAGAGTTGCAAACCATTGAATGCCCTAGTAATGTTTCATACTGTTAACTGGTAATGATGTCGACGTGAGAGTTTACTTGATGTGTTTTGTTCTGAGTTCAGCTGAAGAAGCCATCTGTCAAAACTAATGTAATAAGGGGACAAATTGCTTAAGGATATTCGACAGTGTTATTGCGAAAACCAAGAATTGAGACTGCCTATAGAAACTTTGAAAGGATTTTTCTATCTGCTTCTTCTCTTATTTATTTATAACATATGATGTGTCGAGAAACTCGAACATGATCCAGTTTAACTGACTTCTTCTCTTCTAAATTCCAAGTATTAACTCTGCTGCTACTGTTTGCGTATGGGTGTATATGAAAAATGATGTTTGCTTTCAAAATATTTGGTTGCCTTTTGTATGTCCATGTCATTGAGACTTGATGATAAGCTGTACATGGATTGCAAAAGTCTCTCTGAACTTAAAGCTGTGCCCAGTTGGGATTAGGTGACATATGATCTTCGAACTAATCAGTCCCTGTTCCATTCAATACGTTTTTTTTTTGTTGTTTATGCTTTCCTATTTTCGCTCTACTTCTGGTTTAAAACTCAGCTCATTACCTCTACCCATCCTCCATTTACTTGTTGATTCTTTTGGCATATTGTTTGCATTCACGTGAAACTGTCAACTCGACTATCAAACTGATAGGGGCAGTAAGAATTATTTTCAGTTCGTAACCTATCATGTGTAAGATAACAAGGAGTTAATCTTATGATCAGTTTGAATCCTAGTTTACCAGAGATTTCAGAGTTTCAATGTTGAAAAGAATGATGTTATAAATAGTAGGCGTAGTAAGAATTGTTATCCAGTTTTTCATCTACTTTAGCTGCAATTCCAGTTTGTGGATTATAGTTCAAAGCTTATGGCTTATGAAAGATTTGGCTTTGATTTCTATCTTGTTATATGGACGTATATTAAAACCCTTTTTTAGTTAGCAAATTACTAACCAATGTCTTTGTTATTTTTTTTATTAGCACGATCTGTAAAATTATTTGCCTTTTTTTTCCTTTAGCACAAGTCCTTCAATTTTCTTTTCATCCTCTATGATTATTTAATCGAGTTTTGTTTCTAATCCTTTTCGTTTCTCTTCTTTTCTTTTGCATGACACACCGGAGCCGAAGAGTCTCATTTTGAGACTCAACGACACCGCTACCGCATGGAATCCGCAGCCATATACTAAATTCGTTGGACCGAAACCCAAGTAGCAACAGTAACGCAGCAGCAGTCCTTAAAATGGGATGAGCCCATTCTCATCATATCTACTCCTCTATTTTTATTTTGTATGTATTTAATATGTATTGTATGACTAACATTCGTGCTTGTTAATTAAACTCTAGTAACATTAAGGGTTTTAGTTTAGTTGTGGGTAGTTAATTTCACAAAATTACATTCACTTCTAGTTATGTTTTAAACTACTTATATAGTATCGATAACATTTATTTGGAATAATTTTTAAATAGCATGACCATATATATTTGAGTTAAAAGAATGAATATTTATTCCTTTATCTTAGAACACTTGAAATACACATTTGTTAAAACATTAATGTAGATCTTGCAATAACTTTACAGATACATTTTAATTTGCTACATTTTCTACAAGTATTATTTTAAACATTATTATTACACTTTCGTTTAAAAATCAACAACATTTATAAGTCGTGTTTACAAAGTAACATTAGGAATATTCTTTTATACAACTTATTATTTTTACATGTCTTATTTCTAATAACATTATTACCTTTTACTTTAAAAAAAACTTTAGCTATATTTATAGGTTATTTTCCAAACATTTATAATACTATATTTATCCTTAGCTTAATTAATCATAAGTCCGGTCGGTTAACCATTGTTAATGGGTCTTAAAGGATGCCTAATACCTTCCCTTTAGACTAATTGAACCCCTACCTAGAATCTTAAGGTTCGCAGATATTAAACAGAGCTAATTTTAGAAAATATAACGTTAGGTGTCCTAATTCACCATAAATAATTAGGTGGCGACTCCTTAAAAAAAAAAAAAAAAAAAAAAACAGGAATCTCCAATATGTCGTACTTCTAATTTAACCTCCGGGTCAAAATGGGGTGTGACAAATACAACAATGTCAAGTCAACAATCCAACAATTCTAGCATAGTTCATATAATCCTCTTCAACAAACCCAATTATTATTCTCCCAAGAATTCATAAATTCACAACCACAAATGATTAGGGAGTAGAAACATTACCTTTTTGGGTAGTCACCACGAAATCAACACCCCCAAGTCCGATCTTTAGCTTAAAATGACGGCAACAACTTGTACTACACTTTATCCTTCACGAGCTTCGGGATTCGGGGCCTTAAACTTGGTTGATTCTCTACTTTCTCTCTCTAGCTCTCCTCTCTCTCACTTTCTCTCTCTAAAAATCTGAAATTTGTAGGAAATGGAGGCTTCTAGGGTTTTCATTTCCCTTAAATACTAAGGGGAAATGGGTTTGACCCAACTTGAAAACGGGTTGGACCTTTCTGTCTTAAAACGTCCATATCTCCCTATCCCGATGTCACCTGTGAACCCACAACCTATGGTTGCAAAGGTATTTTAATTATCTAAAACTTTCATTTTTTGAGTTTTCCCAAATTCTCAAGTTACGATAGGGTTATGGCCTCCCGAAGTCAGGTGACCCGAAACGTAATTGCGGACCAAGATACGCCCATGTTACGGTCCCGTAACACAAATGACGGACCGTAACTTGGTGTCGTACCTTGGTGAAAATTTCCAGTACGTTTCTGGAAATTTTCCCTGTGTTAAGGTCCACTGTTACGGTCCGTAACACGAAGTATGGCCCGTAACACGAAGTACGGCCCGTAACACGAAGGACGGACCGTATCTTGGTACCGTATCTTGGAGGAAATTTCCAGTGAGGTTCTAGAAATTTTCTCTGTGTTACGGCCCGTAACACGAGTTACGGTCCGTAACGTCACCGTAACGCAGACGAATTTTCCAGTGAACAGGCTTCAGTAAAATGGGCATAACTCTTTGCACAGATGTCCGTTTAATCCCCATAATATACCGTTGGAAAGCTATTTAATAGGGCTACAACTTCTATCAAGGAAGTTCTTCCATATTCGCAACGGATAAAGGAGTTATCGCTGCCCAAAATAGGCCTATCAACCATTTTCGCAAACGCTCAAACCTTCAGTGTTTCCACTAGAACTCTAATGATATGAGCTTAAACTCAGTTCCAAGATGCGGGGTGTTACAATATCCCCCCCTTGGGATCATTCGTCCTCGAATGATGGGAAATGGTTAAGAATATGGCTGGACATGGCTTGACTACATGAACGTGAAGGAAACATAACATGAAACATGGAGACTGAACTAACATGACATGGTTATATGGAAACTTGATACTGAGGCATGAACATGGGCATGCTTAGCTGACATGAGCGTGGAACATGAGACATAACATGACATGGGGCATGGAAACTGACATGACATAGTTTCATGAAAACATCAGTGCCCAAACATGAGACATGAATAGTGAATACATGAACTTGAACGTGAAACGTGAGGCATGAATACATAAGGGACATGACAAGAAGGTTAAAGGTATTTACCTTGAAGTCTATCTGCCTGCTCTTCAAACAAGTGCGGATATCTGGATTTCATGTCCTTTTCGGCTTCCCATGTGGCCTCTTCAACCTTCTGGCTCCTCCACAAGACCTTTACTGAGGCTACTTCCTTAGTTCTCAACTTGCGAACTTGACGATCAAGAATGGCTATAGGGATCTCCTCATAAGTCAACCCATCCTGAACTGTTATAGTATCAGTAGTAACAACCAACGATGGGTCTCCTACACACTTTCTCAACATGGACACATGAAACACAGGATGTACAGCAGCCAAGTCTTGTGGCAACTCAAGTTCATAGGCCACTAGACCGACCTTTCGTAAAATTTTGTAAGGCCCAATATACCTGGGACTTAGCTTCCCTTTCTTGCCAAATCTCATACACCTTTCATGGGTGAGACTTTAAGGAACACCCAATCATCAACTGAAAATTCTAAATCCCTTCGTCTCACATCTGTATAAGACTTCTGGCGACTCTGAGCTGTTTTCAAACGCTCCTGTATTAACTTGACTTTCTCCATAGCTTGATAAACCAGATCTGGTCCTAACAACTCTACTTCACCTACTTCGAACCAACCAATTGGTGATCTGCACCTTCACCCATACAAAGCCTCAAATGGTGCCATCCCAATACTAGCATGATAACTGTTATTATAAGAAAACTCAATGAGTGGTAAGTGATCATCCCAATTACCTTTGAAATCCAAGACACATGCTCTCAACATATCCTCCAGAGTCTGAATAGTTCGCTCTGCCTGGCCATCTGTCTGTGGATGAAAAGTTGTACTGAGGTTCACCTTGGTACCCAATCCTTTCTGAAAGGATTTCCAAAAATTTGCTGTAAACTAAGCACCACGATCTGAAATAATGGACACTGGTGTCCCATGCAACCTGACAATCTCACTAACATACAGCTTGGCATAATCTTCAGCTGAATATGTGGTCTTGACTGGCAAAAAATGTGCTGACTTAGTAAGCCGGTCAACGATCACCCAAATAGAGTCATGTCTCTTAGCTGAACGAGGTAAACCTGATACAAAATCCATATTGATCATTTCCCATTTCCAGACAGGAATATCAATATTCTGAGCCAAGCCACCAGGCCTCTGGTGTTCGGCTTTCACCTGTTGACAGTTCAGGCACTTAGCTACAAAATCTGCCACATTCTTCTTCATATCGTTCCACCAGTAAATCTCCTTGAGATCATGGTACATCTTAGTGGAGCTTGGGTGAATGGAATACCTGGAATTGTGAGCTTCTGACATGATTCGCTCTCTGAGTCCATCTACATCTGGGACACATAATCTGCCTTGGTACCTCAAGGTACCATCATCTCCCCCTTGTTCAAAAGCCGTTGTCTTATGCTTGTGAATCCCCTCCTTCAGCTGCAATAAAAAGGGATCACTAAATTGTTTCTCCTTGACTTCAACGACCAAGGAGGAAGGAGCACTATTCTGAACAATCACACCACCATCCTCGGAGTCCAAAAGTCGGACTCCAAGATTGGCCAAATGGTGAACTTCCTTTGTCATAACTCTCTTATCCACGTCCACGTGGGCTAAACTTCCCATAGAATGCCGACTAAGAGCATCAGCTACAACATTTGCTTTCCCCGGATGATAGAGAATATCCACATCATAATCCTTAAGCAATTCGAGTCATCTCCTCTGTCTAAGATTTAGCTCCCTTTGCTTGAAGATATACTGCAGGAATTTATGATCTGTGAAAATATCCACGTGCACTCCATACAAATAATGACGCTATATCTTAAGTGCAAATATTACAGCTGCCAATTCTAAGTCATGAGTCGGATAATTCTTTTCGTGAACCTTGAGTTGACGAGATGCATAAGATACAACCTTACCATGCTGCATTAAGACACATCCGAGACCAATTCCCGAAGCACCACAATAAACCACGAATCCTCCAGTTCCCTCTGGCAAGGTCAAAACTGGAGCAGAAGTCAATCTTTTCTTCAACTCCTCAAAGCTTCGCTCACAAGCATCTTACCATTGGAACTTAACTTTCTTCCGTGTCAACTTAGTCAACGGAGCAGAGATAGAAGAAAATCCTTCTACGAAGCGTCGATAATAGCCTGCCAGACCCAAGAAACTTCTTATATCAAAAACTGTGGTGGGTCTGGACCAACTCTTTACGGCGTCAATCTTTTAAGAATCAACTTTAACACCTTCACCCGAGATCACATGGCCTAAGAATGCCACTGATTTAAGCCAAAACTCACACTTTGAGAATTTTGCAAAAAGTTCGCGATCTTTAAGAGTCTGCAACACTATTATGAGATGTTCTGCATGTTCGGCCTCATCACGGGAATACACCAAAATATCGTCAATAAAGACAATGACGAATAAATCGAGATAAGGCTTGAAGACCCTATTCATAAGATCCATGAAAGCAGCTGGTGCATTTGTCAACCCAAATGACATAACAAGAAATTCAAAATGGCCATAACGGGTCCTAAAAGCTGTCTTCGGAATATCAACTTCCTTAACCTTCAACTGATGATAACCTGTTCTGAGATCAATCTTGGAATAACATTGGGCGCCTTGCAGCTGGTCAAATAAGTCATCTATTCTAGGAAGAGGGTACCTGTTCTTAATGGTGACTTTGTTCAGTTGATGGTAATCTATACACATACGTAAGGAACCATCCTTCTTTCGGACAAACAAGACTGGTGCACCCCAAGGCGAAACACTAGGCCTAATAAACCTCTTATCAAGCAGATCTTTCAACTGGGCTTTTAACTCTTTTAACTCTGCAGGAGCCATTCTGTATGGCAGAATAGATATCGGCTGAGTATCGGGAAGTAAATCAATTCCAAACTCAATCTCCCTGTCAGGAGGGACTTCTGGAAGATCTCCTGGGAAGACTTCTGGAAATTCATTTACAACTGGTACAGATTGAAGAGTTGGAGTCTGAGCATCTGAATCCCTGACTCGAACTAGGTGGTAGATATAGCCTTTGGAAATCATTTTTCTGGCTTTTAGGTAAGAAATGAATCTACCCCTGGGTACTACTGAATTACCCTTCCATTCTATGACTGGCTCATTAGGAAACTCAAATCTTACCACCTTAGTTCTACAACATACTGTGGCATAACATGAAGCTAACCAATCCATACCCATGATCACATCGAAGTCTACCATTTCTAATTCTGCTAAATCAGCTATGGTTCTACGATGATAGAATAAAACTGGGCAACCCCTATACATATGTCTAACTGTGAGTGATTCCCCAACGGGGGTGGACACTTCAAAGGGTTCATACAATTTTTCAGGTTCAATACCAAATTTCTTAGCAACAAAAGGGGTTACATAAGATAGGGTGGATCCTGGGTCAATGAGGGCATATACATCGAAAATGAAAACTGTTAGAGTACTTGTAACAACATCTGCTCGAGCTTCTGTATCCTGGCGGCCTGTCAACGCATACAAACGGTTTTGCCCCCGCTTGTGTTTCCAGACCTAGCTGCATTGTTCCCCTGCTGGGCCTGATTATTACGAGGAACTGCTGAATTCATGGGCTGCGCCACGTTACCTCCGGTACCTTGCCTAGCTGACAGACAATCTTTCTGAAAATGGCCTCTCTGGCCACAACCATAACATATATTCAGGCCCATGCGACACTCACCTGAGTGTCTCCTATTACACTTGCCGCATATCGGATGAGTATAAGTCGACTGACCCCCACTAGCTTGAGAGTACGAACTTGATGACCTAGAATTCGGCTTCTTATCATAGCAGAACTTAGGAAGTGGGGCACTTGCTGTGGACGGAGCAGGTACTGCTGACCTATTCTTAAAGAATTTCCTGTTTCGGTTCCCGCTGAACTGTCTGGTAGACTTGACCCTCTTGTTGAACTCCTTGTCTTTCTCTTTTTGTAAGGTTTCTTCCTCCTTTAGCCTTGTCTCATTGCCCTGTACAAAAGCAACCATCTTGGAAATAGTCATTGTCCCATTCTGTGCAATAATATTGGCTCCATCATAAAAATGGGAATCAAGACCTCCAACGAATCTTCTTACTCTTGCCCTCATATCGGGTAACATGTGTGGGGCATGCTTAGCCAGGCTAACGAACTCCAAATAGTATTCTTAAACTGGCCTGCCATTTTGTTTGAGCTTCAGGAATTGTTCAGCCTTAGCCTCTCTGACCTCTACTGGCATAAAGTGGTCTAGGAATGCACTAGCAAATTCATCCCTTGTAGCATCAGACGCATTCTCACCTCGGGACAATTCCTAAGATTCATACCATGTGTTAGCAATACTCTGTAGCTGATGAGCTCCAAAAGTAGCTGCTTCTGTTTTGGTAACTGTCATAATCCTGAAGATCTTTTGGAGAGCATCAATGTAGTCCTGAGGGTCTTCATCATTCTTTGTCCCCGTGAATACTGGGGGATTCATTCTGAGAAAATCCTTCGTCTTAGAAGACTCTCCATTACCTCCTGAACTTGACCCAGATTCCTGACGTTGGGCCTGAGCTGCTACCAGCTGGGTGAGTATGTTGATAGCACTCCTAACATCTCTGTCTGAAGCACTAGGAGGTGTAACGGTAGGGGCGGTCGGAGCTGTTGCCTGAGTCGGGACAGTATCTTCGTGAGCTACTTCAGTGGCAGCCCTTTGGCTAGTAGTTGTGTTTTTCTTCTTGTAAGTTCTTTTGTAAGGAATTTTCTGAAAACACGTATACGCACGAATTAGGAAGCCATCCTAAAAATACTGCTCTAACTGCACGATCTAGAATATGAAAGAAAAATGAGACAATCCTGAATGTCTTGGTGGTCAACTGTTTATATGTGTGGGGCCCTCACACATATAAAAGAGACCCCACTGGACACGGTTTCATAGACTCCCTAAAGATCCTTGAACCTAGGCTCTGATACCAAGCTTTGTCACGCCCCGAACCATGGCCTGGACGTAACACGGCACTCGGTGCCTGACTGCATGTGACCGAGCGAACCACATGGCTTGCTGAACTATCATGAGGCATACATGAGCGGAAATATAACGTGAATGCATGATGAGCCTTTATAAAACATGATAAGTCATAATACTTAATAAAATACTTGTTTAAACATGAGTGAGCCAAAATGGCTATACGACTCCAAATGTCTGACATGACATAACTGACTTGTCTAGTCTATGAAACCTCTATCATGAGTCTGAATGGAAAACATACTTACTGGGACAAGGCCCCCAGCATACCTTTAGATGCATAATTAATCGTAAAACAAAAGTTGACTAAACCCCGAATGAGATGGGGCTCACCAATTAGCTGATACGAATGTTGTCCTACTGAGCAGATGTGTCGTCCTGTATATCGGTACCTGCATTGTGAAATGCAGGCCCCCGGGCAATAAAAGGGGACGTCAGCACATTGAATGTACTGTTATGTAAAACAACTGAATGAAATAACATGGGACATGAAATAACATGTTAAGAACTGAAACTGAAAACCTGGACATGAACATGAGCATGAGCATGAGTACATAAACATGAAATTGAAACTGAAACTGAGTACTGGAACTGAACATAAACATGAGTACTGTAAGCATGAGATAATCTGTAATACCGACATGATCCACCACGGGGAGAAACGTGGAGTCTGATCTCTGCCCGATCAGCTAAGCTATCTCGTACCTTGCCGGGGCACGAGACATGAATCTGACATAAATGGATCCAAATCCCTCAATGGGGAAAATATGAAGGAATCGTCCTATCTGGGCGGAGCGATCCTTATCCTACGTTGTCATACGTAGTTTCAGGCTATCTGAGCCTTCTCGGTATTAATACAACTCCCGAACATGAAAATAATATAGTTGGCTAAGAAGCCCATGACTTTCGTGAATTAACTTGTACTTGTCTTGAAATCATGATTTCACGAAATAACTTGTAAACATGGTTTCATGAAATAGCTTGTAAACATGTTCTTGATTTATGAGAAATACAATAGTTCATAATCATATATTTGTAATGGACTTGAAAACATGCTTATAACTTGCAAAATAAAATCATACTGTTTCATATGATCATAATGAGAACGCATGAGGAAGAATTCATGATTCATGGATTAAGCTAGGATTTCTAATGTCCGTAATGGAATATTAGGAATACAATAACGAACATAGATACGAAATTCATGTACATACATACATAATTACGGGCTACCAATATGTTGGGTTTAATGCCCTAGGATTTGAACTTCATAGATTTTATGAAACGGATCATGGGGAAGAACGTAGAGATTCCCACATGTGGATGGAAGTTCTACATACCTTAACTTTCCGCTTTTGAGCGTATCACATGTCCTTCAACTTCAATCTA
Source organism: Lycium barbarum (assembly GCF_019175385.1). Lineage (NCBI taxonomy): Eukaryota > Viridiplantae > Streptophyta > Magnoliopsida > Solanales > Solanaceae > Lycium > Lycium barbarum. Next base: position 122,195,801 of record NC_083344.1, read on the forward strand.
TAGCAATACAAGTCATAGGGGTTCTATATTAGCAACAATATCCATGTTTTGTTCATCTAAGCATTTTATCAAACACTTGGTGGGCATGAAGCTCTATAACCCGCATTAATGGTGTTTTCTTTACCCAATCCTCATTCTATTACTTCTAGTTATTTCTACAATCTCAATTAGATGCAATTAACATCATTCTTCATCACCCATATGAATACAACAATCTCAAGTCAACAATCCAACAATTCTAGCATAGTTCATATAATCCTCTTTAACAAACCCAATTATTATTCTCCCAAGAATTCATAAATTCACAACCACAAATGATTAGGGAGTAGAAACATTACCTTTTTGGGTAGTCACCACGAAATCAACACCCCCAAGTCCGATCTTTAGCTTAAAATGACGGCAACAACTTGTACTACACTTTATGCTTCACGAGCTTCGGGATTCGGGGCCTTAAACTTGGTTGATTCTCTACTTTCTCTCTCTAGCTCTCCTCTCTCTCACTTTCTCTCTCTAAAAATCTGAAATTTGTGGGAAATGGAGGCTGCTAGGGTTTTCATTTCCCTTAAATACTAAGGGGAAATGGGTTTGACCCAACTTGAAAATGGGTTGGACTTTTCTATCTTAAAACGTTCATATCTCCCTATCCCGATGTCACCTGTGAACCCACAACCTATGGTTGGAAAGGTATTTCAATTATCTAAAACTTTCATTCTTTGAGTTTTCCTAAATTCTCAAGTTACGATAGGGTTATGGCCTCCCGAAGTCAGGTGACCCGAAACGTAATTGCGGACCAAGATACGCCATTGTTACGGTCCCGTAACACAAAGGACGGACCGTAACTTGGTGTCGTACCTTGGTGAAAATTTCCAGTAATTTTTTGGAAATTTTCCCTGTGTTACGGTCCACTGTTACGGTCTGTAACACGAAGTACGACCCGTAACACGAAGGACGGACCGTATCTTGGAGGAAATTTCCAGTGAGGTTCTGGAAATTTCCAGTGAGTTTCTGGAAATTTTCTCTGTGTTACGGCTCACTGTTACGGCCCGTAACACGAGTTACGGTCCATAACGTCACCGTAACGCAGACGAATTTTCCAGCGAATAGGCTTCAGTCAAATGGGCATAACTCTTTGCACAGATGTCCGTTTAATACCCATAATATACCGTTGGCAAGCTATTTAATAGGGCTACAACTTTTATCAAGGAAGTTCTTCCAGATTCGCAACGGATGAAGGAGTTATCGCTGCCCAAAATAGGCTTATCAACCATTTTCGCAAACGCTCAAACCTTCAGTGTTTCCACTAGAACTCTAATGATATGAGCTTAAACTCAGTTCCAAGATGCGGGGTGTTACACAAACATTGACAACACGTCTCTGAGATGTCTCTGAAGCCATGGATGCTCCAAAGATCATAGAAGTTGGAACCTTGTCTGAAGAAGTAGCATGGATTCTTTTTGGACAGAAAGCCGGTTACTTGGTTGACGATTATTCTCTTGATCGCACAACAAAAGATGTTGCCAATGAATGCAAGGGCTTGCCACTTGCAATTATTACAGTTGTTGGACCACTAAACCGTAAAAGAATGCCTTCGTGGGAGGATGCCCTTGTACAATTAAAAAAATCAACACCAACAATAATCCCTGGAGTGATTAAAAATGTGTATCAATCTCTCAAGCTAAGCTATCATTACTAGGAAAGTGATGAAGTCAGGCACCTATTTTTTCTTTTGTTCCTTAACAATTACTTAGATATGGAATGGGGCTTGGCATCTTTTCGAAAATTAAAAATTTAGAAAAAGGAAGAAAGATGATGTATCATTTGATAGAAACATTGCAAGATTGTTTCTTGTTATCCGAAGGCTCCGGCGAAGGTTATGTCAAAATGCATAATGTGGTTCGTGACATGGCTATATTAATTGCATTTAAGGACAAGCATGTCTTTATGGTAAGTCGCGATTTGAACTCGAAGGAGTTCCCGAGAAGTTCTTACCAATTGTTGCAGAAAGTTTGTATGAGCTTCCTGTAACGCACAAAAATTACTCTTTATTTTTTAAACTCCATACCTAGTCAAACTACGACACTTAAATTGGGACCAAGGGAGTATCATGAAACTTTTTTGTTTGTTTGTTTGTACATAGAGGATATTTTTTATGAAAATTATTACATTAATTCTAACTCAACCCTTTCATTTAATTAGTTCTTCACTTGCTGTTTCCTTGATGTGGGATGGGATATGGTTCATTCTTTCTATTTGTAATTGAAGATATATTGAGTTTTAATCCCTTAAAAATTCAAGGCTTCAACTTTTGCAGGTTTCTTGTCACAGCATTGAAGAGCTACAACTCAGGGGCTAACAGCATAACAGCTCTATGCTCTCACCATCTTCCAACTGGCTACTTCATCAAACTTGAAAAATTGGAAATACGTGGGTGTGCCAAATTAAGAAACTTTATGTCTCCAACATTGGCCAGAGGTGTTTTGAATCTTCGAGAACTAGAAATAAGAAACTGTCAGTCAATGGAAGAAGTGATCAATTTATCAGATTCTCTCCCTCGTACATTTGGGGGGAAAATGTCATGCAATATTTAAATGCATTTTTCTTTCATTACTTTGCGTGTGGTGACGGTTGGGTATTAGAATGCATTTCCAGAACATTCTAGTCGATTTCACTTTTGATAGTTAAGATGCTTATATGTAGTAATTTTCTGTAAAAACATATACATCCTTGAATGTCCTGTAAAATAGGCAAAGTAAATAGTTCTAAAGTGATTTGTTCCCCTTTTTTAGCCCTAAGCAAAGGAAAAGGGGAGAGTTAGCAAAGAGTGATAATGTCCTTTTTTAGTTGTACTTGTAACATACTTCCAAAAATGTTGATTTTGGTAGCGTCTTTTGCTCCAAGTGTATCTGCAACAAAATACAATAAATTTGATGCTTTGTCTCAAATAAATTGCAGAGATGGAGACCATGAGATAGGTAAAAGTTAATGAGATATTCATAGTGATCATATTGAAGAAATGGACTGTCTTAATGCTTGGGTGTTGATGTAGCCAAATTTAAGGAGTCCGGAGCCAAAATAACGTATTTTTGCAGTCATTAGCCCAAAATAGTATGCTTTTTTTTTTTAGATCAAAATGGGTATTTCGTTGGATAACCAACGAAATACCCCCACACACACTGTTCCGGTGCCGAATAAATTGTTGCATTTCGCTACACATGTAGCGAAATGCAACAAATTATTATTATTATTTTTTTTTTTTTTTGCATTTCGTTGTGCAAATCACGAAATAGGTTTTTTTTTTTTTTTTTGCAATTCGTGAAAGAAACTGTGTGTGCATGCAATTGACCTCATTTTTTAGTGAATTGCATTTCGTTGTGCAATTCACGAAATATGCTCTTTTTTTTTTTTTGCAATTCGTGAAACTAATGAAAAAAATTGTTTTTTTTTTTTTGCATTTCGTGAATTGGTCGACGAAATAGACTTTTTTTTTTTTTGCATTTCGTGAATTGATCAACGAAATAGGCTTTTTATTTTTATTTTATTTTTTTTGCATTTCGTGAATCAATGAACGAAGACTTTTTTTTTCGTTGACCAATAAGAAATAGACTTTTTTTTTTGCATTTCGTGAAATTAATGAAAGAAACTGTTTTTTTTTATTTCGTTGACCAATAAGAAATAGACTTTTTTTTTTTTTTTGCATTTCGTGAATCAATGAACGAAATAGTTTTTTTATTTTATTTCGTTCATCTAAAAACAAAATATATATATATATATATTTATCCTATTTCATTGATATATGAAATAAAATATTAAAAAAAATCCAATTATTTTCCTATTTCGTTTTTATATAAACGAAATACAAAAATAAAATAAAATGTTTATCCTATTTCATTGGAATATAAACTAAATGCAAAAAAAAAAAATTATAATTTCCTATTTCGCTGGAATATAACCGAAATGCAATATATATATATATATATATATATATATATATATCTTTTTTAGATGAACGAAATAAAATAAAAAAACTTTTTGGTTCTTTGATTCACGAAATGCAAAAAAAAAACAGTTTCTTTCATTAATTTCAAGAAATGCAAAAAAAAATAAAATAATAAGTCTATTTCGTTGACCAATTCACGAATTGCAAAAAACAAAAGAGCATATTTCGTGAATTGCACAACGAAATGCAATTCACTAAAAAATGAGGTCAATTGCATGCACACACAGTTTCTTTCACGAATTGCAAAAAAAAAAAAAAAAAAAACCTATTTCGTGAATTGCACAACGAAATGCAAAAAAAAAAAAAAATTGTTGCATTTCGCTACATGTGTAGCGTAATGCAACAATTTATTCGGCACCGGAACTCTGTGTGTGTGGGTATTTCGTTGGTTATCCAACGAAATATCCATTTTGGTCTAAAAAAAAAAAGCATACTATTTTGAGCTAATGGCTGCAAAAATACGTCATTTTGGCTCCGGACTCCAAATTTAAGCCTAGAAAGAGATGAGTGTTGACACCCAATTTTGGCCCTCCTTTTTCGTTTAATTAATTTCACTATGTTTCTCAGTCCTGATGTCACGCCCCGAACCATGGCCTGGACGTAACACGGCACTCGGTGCCTGACTACATGTGACCGAGCGAACCACATGACTTGCTGAATCATCATGATGCATAACATAAGCGGAATATAACGTGAATGCATGATGAGCCTTTGTAAAACGTAATAATTCATAATACTTAATAAAGTACTTGTTTAAAACATGAGTGAGCCAAAATGGCTATACGACTCCAAATGTCTGACATAACATAACTGACTGGTCTAGTCTATGAAACATCTATCATGAGTCTAACTGAAAAACATATTTACTAGGACAAGGCCCCCAGCATACCTTTAAATGCAACGCTAAATAAAGAAAACGCAATGTCTAAACCCCGAATGAGATGGGGCTCACCAATAAGCTGGTACGAGCAAATCCTAATGGTCAGAAGCGTCGTCCTGTAAATCCGTACCTGCATCGTGAAATACAGGCCCCCGGGAAATAAAAAGGGGACGTCAGCACATTGAATGTACTGGTATGTAAAGCACCCGGAAGAAACAACATGGGACATGAAATAACATAGTAAGGACTGAAACTGAAAACTTGGACATGAACATGAGCATGAGCATGAGTACATGTATGTATACATAACATGAGTAAAACATGGTAAGTAGGGAGAGCATTTCATAAACCGACATATTATATCATATCATATCACCACGTGGGTACGTGGAGTCTGGCACCTCGCCGGACCAGCAGAGCCCTCATACCTTGCCAGAGTATAAGGTAGTAATTTACCACGTGGGTACGTGGAGTCTGGTACCTCGCCGGACCAGCAGAGCCCTCATACCTTGCCTGAGTATAAGGTAGTAAGGTACCACGTAGGTACGTGGAGTCTGGTACCTCGCCGGACCAGCAGAGCCCTCATACCTTGCCTGAGTATAAGGTAGTAAGGTACCTGATGGATCCATTTAGTGTAAAATTAAGGTATCGTCCTATCTGGACGGAGCGATCCTTGTCCTACGGTGGCTTCGTAGTTTCAGGCTATCTAAGCCTTCTCGGTAATTTGTGCAACTCCCAAAAACATGAACATAATATATTTGGCTAAGAAGCCCATGACTTTCGTGAATTTACTTGTATTTGTCTTGGAATCATGATTTCACGAAATAACTTGTAAACATGGTTTCATGAAATAGCTTGTAAACATGTTCTTGATTTATAAGTAATACAATAGTTCATAATCATATATTTGTAGTTGACTTGAAAACATGTTTATAACTTACAAAATAACTCATGCAGTTTCATATGAACATAATGAGAACACATGAGGAAGAATTCATGATTCATGGATTAAGCTAGGATTCCTAATGTCCGTAATGGAAGGTTAGGAGTACAATAACGAACATATATACGGGATTCATGTACATACATACATAATTAAGGGCTACCAATATGTTGGGTTTAATGCCCTAGGATTTGAACTTCATAGATTTTACGAAACGGATCATGGGGAAGAACGTAGAGGTTCCCACATGTGGATGGAAGTTCTACATACCTTAACTTCCTGCCTTTGAGCGTATCACAATGTTCTTCAACCCCCTTCAACTTCAATCTATAGCAATACAAGTCATAGGGATTTTATATTAGCAACAATATCCATGTTTTGTTCATCTAAGCATTTTATCAAACACTTAGTGGGCATGAAGCTCTATAACCCTCATAAATGGTGTTTTCTTCACCAAATCCCCATTCTTTTACTTCTAGCTAATACTACAATCTCAATTAGATGTAATTAACATCATTCTTCATCATCCATATGAATACAACAATCCCATTTCAACAATCCAACTATTCTAGCATAGTTCATATAATTCTCTTCAACAAATCCAATTATTATTCTTCCAAGAATTTATCAATTCACAACTATAAATTATTAGGGAGTAGAAACATTACCTTTTTGGGTAGTCACCACGAAATCAACACCCCTAAGTCCGATCTTTAGCTTAAAATGACGGCAACAATATGTACCACACTTTGTCCTTCACGAGCTTCGGGATTTGGGGCCTTAAACTTGGTTGATTCTGTACTTTCTCTCTCTAGCTCTCCTCTCTCTCACTTCCTCTCTCTAAAAATCTGAAATTTGAGGGAAATGGAGGCTGCTAGGGTTTTCATTTCCCTTAAATACTAAGGGGAAAATGGGTTGACCCAACTTGAAAACGGGTTGGGACCTATCTGTCTTAAAACGTTCATATATCCATATCCTGACGACGCTTGGGAACCCACAACCTATGGTTGGAAAGGTATTTCAATTATCTACAACTTTCATTCTTTGAGTTTTCCCAAATTCTCAACTTACGATAGGGTTATGGCCTCCCGAAGTCAGGTGACCCGAAACGTACATACGGACCAAGATACGGTCACTGTTACGGTCCCGTAACACAAGGGACGGACCGTAACTTGGTACCGTACCTTGGTGAAAATTTCCAGTGAGGTTCTGGAAATTTTCGGGACGTTACGGTCCACTGTTACGGCCCGTAACACGTGTTACGGTCCGTAACGTCACCGTTACGCTGACAGAAATTCCAGCGAACAGTCTTCAGTAAAATGGGCATAACTCTTTGCACAGATGTCCGTTTAACCCCCATAATATACCGTTGGAAATCTATTTCAAAGGGCTACAACTTTCATCAAGGAAGGCTTCCCAAATTCCAAATTAATAATGAGGTTATGGTCTTTGGAAGTAAGACCTTCTATAAACTCACTTGGAAACATGCCCCGTAGAGTGGTTTTCAACTTTGCTTTGCCCAAAGACTCTTCTCATGTATTGATTGGGTTTCAAACATCATTTATACACTACTCAAATTGAGTTTATTATACCCCCATCTTATGATACAAATCTTAGCCCGAAGCTACGAGGTGTTACACCTGAAAATTCGCCAGAATGAATTTGGAATATTTTCATTAATTATTACGCTATTTTTCGAGATATATTTCTCTAAGTTAAGAACACTCTTATTTCTTAAAAAATTACCAAACATCATATTTTCATATTAAAAAATTACTAAACATCATTCTTTACAGTTAAATCCCTCAAAAATAGTGTTGATATTCCTATATCAATATTCGCATTGGCATTTTTCCTTTGATCATATTTATTACTATGTTAATCATCGTTTATTCTATTTTAAAACTAAATACGTATATTAAATTACTTGTATTATAATTTTGATATGTACAAATTTTGAGAATTAATTAGGACAAAGAAGCATATTTTTATTAGTTCAAAATGAAAAGGAATTAGGATGATTAATTCATCTACATAATATTGGGTCAATTCCCTTCTCCCCCAAATTAAATCAGCAACCCAACAACTCTAAGCTCAAAAAAAGGCAAAATTTAAAGACCACAAATATGAGGGGCAGAATTGCCCAGCCTAAATGAAGAAAATTATATTAGGGCCCGATTATAGCTGCTCAAGCTATTTTACGAGAGCTACAAGGTACATACTCTATTTTTCATATACATATGTATACTATCTTATTCTTTTATTAAATCATTCAATCTTCGTTACACTATGTGTGTACCTATATCTATCAGGGTACTTATACATATTATTATATTCTCAATGGGTATTTCTAAAAGTATACCTCTTTATACTATTTTTCATATGGTAAACATATTTCATGTATATGTTATTTTCTCATAAAAAATATATACTTTTATACTCTACATTATATGTTCTATCCTTATATACCATAACCATATTTATACCCAAATCTTCAAAAATACACATGTACTCTTTTGTAAATAATATACATTCCCAGCGTCTATAATCTTACAACCCGTATTAATTACTTTCCTTTATAATGAGTGTACCCACATACTATTATTTTTAAACACGTACCATACATATACTATCTTATTTCCATTAATTCCCTTGGTCGTTTTTTTTACATTATATATATGCATCTATATAGTACTATCATGACATCAATAACTATTTTTTCAGTTACCCATTATATACATATCACGTATACACGTTATTTTCTTATAATATATATATATATTATACATGTTATTCTTATACAAAATAAACGTCACACATATTTTCCTCATGCATACATTAGCATTAACTACTTCCTTTATATATATACATTTACTCACATAGTTACAATTACCTTAAAACCCCTATTTTTTCTATACAAATAGTTTTGAGAGAGTAGTTTTCTTTTCCGCAATTCTTTAAATAGGTGATAATAAATAATTAGATAATCCCCCTCTAGTATTAATTAAGCTAAGTTTAAAGACTGTTCTCGGATAGGCTCTGAGGGATGCTTAATACCTTCCCCTCGGGGTAAATAAAACCCTTACCTAGAATCTCACGGGTTTCAAAGACTAGAAATGGAGTTTACTTTTTTTAATGGTTTCCTAATATTTCCTAAAATTAGGTGGCGACTCCGAAAATTTACAAAACCAGAGGAAACATAGTCATAAATTGTGAACTAATTTTAATCCGTTAAAAATAGGGCATGACAGTGAGTATGTTTTGCATGGTCATAGTGAAGAAATGGACTATCTGATTATTTTATCTTTCCATTTCTTTGTGGTGCCATTTGGTTGTAGACATTATTCTAAAACCATCTGTAGTCATTTGTGTGAAACTGGAAGGGAAATACTTTGTTAAAAGTTAGAGAGAATGCATGCACAAAATCTATTCTTGGAGTACTTGGCAAGCAAATGGAAAATTCCAAAAAGCAACAATTACTTCTTCCTTTTTCTTCGTTACAGTGTCTGCCATTGCAAGAAAGCATATATTTTGGAGAAGTCATCAAATGAGTTTACAAGTTTGAGTGAAGCAAGATATGGAATCAGATCTTCACTACTTTAAGACTTTAAAATGTTAGCTAATAGACACTTCCACTTTAATTCTATCATTTTGACCCCACTCTTCCTCTTTCTTTATTCTCAAGCCTGAATGCAGAGCTTATATATATCTCAGTGAATATATTGCTTTGAAGAAAAGAACCAAATTCTCCATTGCCGCTCTTTGATCTTTTATTTTCATACCATATTCTACATTGCCGCTCTTTCAGCTTTCATTTACGCACCAAATTCTCTATTGCTACTTTTTTCATCCTTTTACCAAATTCTATACATTTCCGCTCTTTCAGCTTTCATTTCCACACCAAATTCTCCGTTGCTACTCTTTCATTTTATACCAAATTCTACATTGCCGCTCTTTGATCATTTATTTTCATGCCAAATTCTACATTGCCGCTCTTTCAGCTTTCATTTACGCACCAAATTCTCTATTGCTACTTTTTTCATCCTTTTACCAAATTCTATACATTGCCGCTCTTTGAGCTTTCATTTCCGCACCAAATTCTCCATTGCTACTCTTTCATCTTCATACCAAATTCTACATTGCCTCTCTTTCAGCTTTCATTGCCGCACCAAATTCCCCATTGCTACTCTTTCATTTTCATATCCAATTCTCCATTCCTGCTCTTTCATTTCCATACCAAATTCACTGTTGCAGATTTTTGTGCTTTCATTTCACACCAAATTCTTCAAGCCTGCTGCTTTTTGAGATTTCATTTCATATCACCTTTACTTCCCAGTAACTAAGAAAACCAATCAAAAAGAGAGAATTAAAAAAAAAAAAAAAATTGCAGTAACAAAGGAGATAGCTATGGATTTCTTATCTAAAGTTGTGGACAAAGTCACAGATTGGTTGATCGATTCAATTGTGCGAGAGATTGGGTATTTCTTTACCTATGAGAGCAACATCAGAACTTTGGATAATGAATCTGCAAAGCTGGAGAATATCAGAAGTGGAGTGCAGCTAAGAGCGGAGGCTGACCGGAGAAGCTTACGCGAAATTTCATCCATCATGGAGGATTGGTTAAATAGTGTTAATACGACTACTGCAGATGTGGCGAGTATACTGCGAGGTAGAGCTGAGGTTGAAAGAGGTTGTTTCTATGGCCGTTGTCCAAACATGAAGTCACGTTACTTGCTGAGTAAGAGATCGAAGGAAATTGCACAGGATGTGATTAAACTTCAAACTGAAGGAAAAGATCATGTTAAGTTCTCCCATCCTGTCGAAATTGTAGTTATGCCTAGTAACAGGGGTGAGGAGTTTGACTCCAGAAAACAGGAGGAGGAAGAGGTCATGGAAGCTTTGAGAGATGATAGGGTCATTATTATTGGGATATGTGGTATGGGTGGTGTCGGTAAGACGAAACTGGCTGAGAAAATAAGAGCAAGGGCGAAAAAAGAAATGATGTTTGATGAGGTTGTAATGGCAACTGTCAGTCAACAACCAGACTGGAAAAGGATTCAAGGTGAGACCGCAAGAGAAGTCGGGCTGACATTAGAAGGGGATAATTTATGGAGTCGTGGAGATCGGCTGCGTTCAAGGTTAATGGATCAGGAGAGTATCCTTGTAATATTGGATGATGTTTGGGAGGCTCTTGATCTAAAGAAACTTGGAATTCTCAGTGGTATCAACCACAACCATCGGTGCAAAGTAATATTGACAACGCGCCTCCGAGATGTTTGTGAAGCTATGGAGGCTCAGACGATCATGGAAGTTGCAACCTTATCTGAAGAAGAGGCATGGATCCTTTTCAAGCAGAAAGCTGGTAATTCAGTTGACGTTGCTTCCCTTCATCTCACAGCAAAAGATATTGCCGCTGAATGCAAGGGGCTGCCACTTGCAATTATTACAGTTGCAGGAGCACTAAAGCATAAGAGCAAGCCTTCATGGGAGGATGCCCTTCTACAATTACAAAGATCAGCACCAACAAATATCCCAGGAGTGATTAAAAATGTGTATCAATCTCTCAAGTTAAGCTATGATTACTTGGAAAGTGATGAAGTCAGGCACCTTTTCTTGCTTTGTTCCTTATTCGAACAAGATAGTAATATCTGGTCAGAGCAATTACTTAGATATGGAATGGGGCTTGGCATCTTTTCAGAAATTAAAAATTTAGAAGAAGCAAGAAAGCGGGTGTGTCATCTGTTAGAAACATTGAAAGATCGGTTCTTGTTATCTGAAGGCTACACTGATGTTTATGTCAAAATGCATGATGTAGTCCGTGACGTGGCTGTATATATTGCGTCTGAGGGCAAGCATGTCTTTATGGTAAATCACGATGTGAACTCAGAAGAGTTCCCAAGAAGAACTTCTTACGAGCCATACAGTCACATGTCAATTGTTGCAAAAGGATTTGATGAGCTCCCTAAACCAATATCTTGCCCACGACTTGAGTTTCTAATGTTAAAATTCTCTCAAAGGCCATTCAAATTGCCGGATGATTTTTTTGTTGGAATGAATAAACTCAATGTCTTAAGCCTGAGTGGATATAAGGACTCAGTTCTGTCTTTTCCAGCATCAATTCAGAGGTTGTCAAATCTGCGTACACTATCTCTGATTAATTTAGGGTTGGATGACATATCCATCATTGGCGAACTTGTCAATTTAGAAATTCTCAGCATCAGAAATTCTTACTTAGAGGAGCTCCCAGTGGAGATAGGAAAATTGACCAATCTAATTATGTTAGAGTTTTGGAATGATGAAAATGAAGTACTTAAAAGGATTTCACCAGGGGTCTTATCAAGACTAGTTCGATTGGAGGAACTAACAATATATCCATGTTCTGACGAAGTGATTTACAGTAACTTGGACCTTTCCTCCAAGCTGACACGGTATGCTCTAATAGTGGGTGGTGATAGTTACGTCGAGAGTTCACTCGCAGATAAGTACAACAGGATTATAGTTCTCGATGGGGTCACTGAGACCACCCCATTGGGTGATTGGATCTGCCGCCTGTTGAGGAAGAGTGAACTTGTACATTCAAGCGGAAATGGCTCCAAGAATGTGCTGACCGAGTTGTTGCTCGATGGATTTCAGAACGTGAAAGATCTCTGCCTGGCTGATTGCGATTCATTGACACATTTATTGAATATCCACTGTCAGAATAATATTCCGTTTCCCAAACTCGAAAGGTTGGTGGTAATCGATTGTCCTCATCTACGGTATCTTTTTTGTATGTCCTCGGCTGTAGGGAGTTCGTCAAACACGGCAGTAGTTTGCCCTGATGATGAGGAGGAGGAAGAGGAGATCTATCAAAGGATACATATCAGACCACAAGGGAACAAGGTCCAAGTAATCAAGTTCCCCAATTTATACCACTTGGACCTTGAAAATCTGTTTTGCCTCACTCACTTTTGCAGTGACACTGTTGAGGGCATTGAGTTCCCTCAGTTACGATTCATGTGCCTCTATTACATACAAGAGTTCCAAAATTTCTGGCCTACAGCCAACAACTCTATCACGGACTCAAATCCTCTTTTTGATGAAAAGGTGTGCTTCTACTTTTCTACCTCTGACGTGTCATGAATTTTTTTATTTTCCATTTCTTATTAGGAGGGTTTTTATGAATTAAAATATTACCTTATACTTGAGCATTAAAGATCTTTACTTACACAATGTCTAGTTTTTTCTATTATGTACAATATTTTATTATTTTTACCTGTGTACTTTATCTATAATTTAATTTATATTTTATCTTATGCTAAATTTTCAATTATAAAATATTTTCTAACTTGTAATTTGAAGTTCATTTACAGTATAAATAGAATATATTTTAGGATTTGTTATAAAATCTGCCTCTATTTTTAATAATTATTTGTCGTGTTTCGTGTATAGAATTTAAAGTATAAATAGATTATATTTTGCAAATTTTTATATGATACTTATAGATGCTTCTCAACCAAATAGAAAAATGAAAATTGAAAATTAATTATAGAACAGTCACCAAAAAAAAAAAACATGTGTACTAGTGAATCCTTAAAGCAAAAAGAAACTCCTCAAGAACAATTATGGCTGAAGCATTGAAGAATTTTATTCACAATATTTAATGCATTGAAAGATTATTCTACTGATAGTGACGATCTTGCTGAAAGACAAACATGGAAACTCAAAATTTTGATTAACGCTATTAAGGGATAGATTTGATTTACGCCAGAAAAGGAAATACTAACAAATTTGATTAGAGTACAACTAGGACTCTAATTATTTTAATATCTTTTTCTAAATCATAATTGTAAAAGTTATCATGATTGTCCTTTAATTTACCTGATGATGTAAAGTGTTTTATACAGTGCATAAAACTTAAACTCATATATTAAAGGTTCTCACTCTCTTTTATTCTCGATTGTATAAATAAATTATTGAATTTGATTGCTATTAATAAAAAAATTCTACTAGCAAATTATTTTAAATTTTTGTATTCTTCTCATTCTTTATTAATTAAATTGTTAACTTATAATTACTAGAAATTTTAAAAAAGAGAACAAATATCATGTTATTAAAATAAAAAGTTAAAAGAGACAAACTTTTATAATTTATAGGATAAAATATGTATTTGAAAAATTAGAGTGAGGTAGGAGGGAGAGAAAGCTTGTTGTTTAAAATTGGAGAGAGAATTTAATTTTTAAAGCAAATCCAGAAGAAAAAAAAACTTTTATTCATTTTTGTAATGCACTGTTAGAGAGCTCCCCTGTCTCCACCCTAATTTTCCCCAACTCGTTCTCGTCTTGCAACAGACTGATGGTATTTGAAAAAGCAAAAGTTGTTATCAGTAATAGAAAAACAAAAGATAATTAAAAATATTTAAATGAAACAAAAAAAAAACAGTATAGAAGTCATCCAATTCAACAAAATTCTCAATTACACTTTGTTAAATTGGGGAATTTTCTATGTTTGAACTACTCCTGTATTCTAATCCATTTTTTCTTCTTTTTGTTTCATTTGAATGCCTTCTTCATTTGTCTTTTGTTTTAAAAATTATGGATAGGCAAAATTTAAATATTGTGAACTTTTTTTTCTTTTTAATTTTCTAATATGGAATTTATAAAGTGGCAAAGCACTTACATGGCCAGTGGCATGTCATAACCTATTGCTGAAAATTTGACGTTCTAATTATTTCTATTTTCTAAGCAATTGACACATAGTTCAGTTACTTTAATGCGACAAAAAAATATTTCAGTAACTTTAGTGTTTTAAGTGGGTAAAATGTAGTAACTTAAATGGGGCAAAATATAGTTTTTGTAACTTTACTGTTTACGACAGATAAGTGGGTAAAGTTCACCAATCATTTATGAAGATAACCCTATTTTAGTGCTACGAATCCTGATTTTTCTTCTTCAGTTTCTACTTGGAATAAAACTCAAGAATTAAAATATCCTGCTAATTCTAATTCCATCATTTCATTTAAGTAAATAGTTTTTCACTTCCTATTACCTTGATGTACAATGAGATATGGTTCATTTTTCGATTTGTACTTGAAGTTATATTGAACTTTCAACCGTTATACAAATATAATTCCTTCAACGTTTGCAGGTTTCTTGTCCCAGTCTGGAAGAGCTAGAACTCTATAGGGCTGACAGCATAACTGCTCTATGCTCTCACCAACTTCCAATTGGCTACTTCAACAAACTTGAAATATTGAGAGTATCGTATTGTGACAACGTGAAAAACTTGATGTCTCCATCAGTGGCCAGAGGTGTTCTGAATCTCCGAATACTAAGTATAGCAGATTGTCCATTAATGGAAGAAGTGATCACAGAAGAGGAACAACAAGGAGAAGAAATGACTAATGAGCCATTATTTCCCCGGTTGGAAGAGCTGCACCTTATCCTTCTACCAAAGCTGGGACATTTCTTTATGACAAAGCGTGCTCTTGAATTTCCATTTCTCAGAGAAGTGCATATTTATTGCTGCCCTAAAATGAAGACGTTTTCTGTGAGTACACCGAGTCTCGAAAAGATGAAAACTTTTTTTGAGGTGAACGATGATCTTGGGGTGGAAGATGATCTCAATAAATGGATACAGCGGAGGTTCAATTCAAAGGTTTGTCTTGTGCTGCTGTATATTCTCTGTCATGGATTAACACACCCCTTTCTACTGCTCTGTTTCCGTTTTAACTATTAGTACTATACTAAGTAATATCTAGATAGTTGTTTATGTTTATCACTTGAAGCAACTTTCTTTCACTTGCCCAATTATATCCAATTAGAAATCTAAATTGTAAGCGTACTCTTTTATCTTTCAACGAGTTATAATTGTACTTTCTAATCTAGTCATCTCTGTCATTTTGCAATCTCCGCTTCCAGGAACAAGAAGCTAGTCATGGCTCTGCTGATGGCGACAAATCCGAAGCTAGTCATGGCAATGAATCTTGAAGCTTGTGGTAGCGATGAATCAAATGTTCTCAGAGTATCATTCTGAACTCAAAGTCAGATTTAAATAAGTGTAATAATGCAAATATCTTTTCATTTTCTCAAGCACATTTTAATTCCTTCTCTAAGAACGTGTTTAAGCATTTTGTGTAAATTAAAGACCTTAGCTGAAATATAATTATTTCGCAGTCATGTGATGATGAATGATTGAATCCTCAACCCAGAACTATTATAAAATGGAAATCGTATCTCCGCTTTTATTATTTTTTTAATGGAAATAAAGAGTGGTCATACATAATTCAAAAGTTGAAGCAACAACAAATTTTGCAAATATGTTGAATGCATAGTTTTAGTGTTTATTTAGCATGTTTATTTTGGAATGATATTGGGTTGGTGTAGCTGGTCTTGCATCATTAAAAAAGAAATGGAAAAGGGTCAAATATACTCCTCGTTATACTTTGGGTCTAAATATACCCCTAAGGTTATACTTTGGGCCAAAATATACCGTTCCACCGTGAAAGCTGTCTACCTTGGACATTCTATCCTACATGACAATGATATTTGATAAGATTGATGTCACGTGATATTGCCACCTCATCACCCCTAATCCATTTTATTCCTCTCATCCTCCACCGCCATTTCCACTATTACCGCCATATTATCCTTCAATCCCTCCTTCAATCCCAACAAGGTGATTACACCACCTCCAATCCCAAGTACAACTACCCTAATTCTGTCCATAACTCAGCTCCGATCCCAAACCCCACCCCATCACCACCGTCATACTCCTCTGCTCCGCTGTTCACCGCCACTTACAACACTCCGTCTTCAGATTATTTATCTTATCCTTCTTCTTACCCTCCTCCTTATACACACAATCCGATTTACTCTCCACTGTTCCGCCATCTCCATTACAGTCCTAGAACCCTCAGCCCCAGCCCTCCTCTCCTTCTCCTTCATTTGAATCTCACGGACCTTACCAAAAACCCAGTTCATTCTCAAGGACCTTATTATCCAATTCCTAATTCTTCCTATCCTTCAGTTTATCCAATTCTGAATTTTAATTATACCTGAAAGTTTGATCAAAATAGACCTTATTTTGATGATCACGTTGTATTATTCCTTCCCAACCCAATCGACATATTAGGTCAGTGTTGTTTGATTTCACTCTTACACAACCCGTGACCAGTACTCAATAATTGAATACCACAACTTACTGTCTTCTCTAACGTTTAACTTCTACCACCATTAAAATACACAAACATTAAAGTTTCTGACATATCCTTGCTGGTCCTCTCTTTCCCACTTTATGATTTTGGTTATAGAGAGAGAATTGGAGGGATAATTTTTTTCTAGAGCTCTAACTATATGGCGGTAATGGTGGTGGAGGGTGAAAATTTTATTGGTGGAAGCTGGGAGAAATAAAATGGATTAGGGTTGATGAGGTGTCAATGCCACAGGGCATCCAACTCATCAAATATCATTGCTATGTTGGATAGGATATTCAATGTGGACAACTTTAAAGGTAGAAGGGTATTTTTGTGCCCAAAGTATAGCCGTAGGGATATATTTGGAACCAAAGTATAACGAAAGGTATATTTAGCCCTCTCCCAATAGTACAGGGGTATATTTGGCCCTTTTCCAAAAAAGAAAAGATTAACGTCAAGCTTACAACTCAGAAATACAAGTTAATAAATTACACACAAATTTAACTTCTATACAATATTGTTACAAATGTTTACACTATCACGTCATCTAAAAGATGATCACATATAACCATCCATAAAAAATAAAGCAGGATTAAAACCCTGGAAAATGCAGGTTACTTGTTACAAGTCACAGTACGTTGAAATCTATTGACAGTGCTAGAGAGGTAATAGCTTCAAACTTGATATCAATTAAACCTGTCAACCGGTTCAAACCGGACCGGACCGGTAACCGGTTAGAAAACCGGCCGGTTTCCGGTCTAAAAATCAGAACCGGCCACCGATTCCGGTTTAACCGGTTCCGGTTTATCAGTTTTAAACTGGAAACCGGACCGGTTTTAAACTGTCCAAAACCTCTTTTTTTGGTATAGTATATATATATATTATAGTATTTATTAGTATCTTGTAGGTATATTTACATATGTTATATAAGTTTATAAGTAAAGTTTATATATTTACTGACTAACAGCATATACGTATATATATATATATATATATATATATATATATATATATATATATTAAGTTATATGCTTAAGTTATACTACATATACCTAAAATATACTAAGAATATACTTATATATATCAATATACTCAGGTTATATATATATATATATATATTATAACTTAAGTTATTTATAGTTTAAGTTTTTTCTAAGTTTAGAAATTAAGTATATTTATATTATAAGTATATTCTTAGTATGCCGAGGGTCTTTCGGAAATAGCCTCTCTACCTTCCAAGGTGGGGGTAAGTTCTGTGTACACTTTACCCTCCCAAGACCTCACGGTGTGGGATCCAACTGGGTATGTTGTTGTTGTTGTATATTCTTAATATATTTTAGTTATTTTTCAAGTATATAACTTTCTAGTTTTTAATTTAAGTAAATGTATATTATAAGTATATTCTTAGTATATTTTAGGTATACTCCTAACTTAATATAAGTAAAAATATGAACACAAGTAAATAGAAGAAAGCTCAATGAGCCATATATTTTATGCATTCTTGGATAACATTTATTTGCAAGATGTAATTTTTTTTAACTTGCAAATAATACATGAGTTGCAAAGAAATAGTAGAATAATAAAATCACCAATTCTCAATCATTTGGTTAATTTCCCCCATGTCATATTCGGCCATGGAGATATCTTCAAAGTCTTCTATTTGGTCCGGTCCGCTTGCTATCAAATCTTCAATCTCTTCCTCTTCGCCTTCCACCGCTTCTAAGTTTTGGTTGCGTCGCTCCGATCTAATCCAATCGCGAATGCACACTAGTACTTGCAAGCTAAATCCGGATAATGAGTGTCTATGGTCTCCAATTTGTTGTCTTCCTTGGCTAAATGCACTCTCCGAAGCCACGGTTGATATTTGAACCGTAAGGATAGCTCGAGCCATTCTTGAAAGTATCGGATGACTCGCCTTGTATTTCTTCCACCATGCTAAGACGTCCAAATCATCTAGTTGGTCGATATCCACATTTTGTTGCATCAAATAAAGGTGATATTCATCAAAATTTGCATTAGAAGAAGGAGTTGGATGTGAATGTAAAACTTTTGAATGCGACATGCCCTTGTTGCTACTTTGAGAAGTAGTAGGGCGTGGAGCAACGGGTGTAGCATTTTCTTCCAAATTAGAATAATGACTAAAAACTTTTCTAAACTCGACATCAATGGCAAGCTCGGCTTCAGCTAAAGATGGTTCAACTTCCTCTTCAATTTCTAAAAATGTATAAATTTGATTAACCAATGCTCTAGTATAAGACATTTTTAAACAAGAATTTAAAAAGGAACCCAATATAAATAAAGTTGGGATGGGAAAAAAATACTTCTTAAATTTTGTTGTCATATTAAAAATAGCCGCTTGATAACCGGATTTATATTTACACTCTTGTAAAATTCTAGCTATTTCCGCTAAGTAGGCTAAAATTCAGGTTACCGTGGGATAGAATTGTCTAGAAAAAGCAAGAGTTGCATTATAAAAAAATTGTAAGAGTTCAACACATTCCTTAACATTTTCCCAATCGGTAATATTTAACCAATCATCATAATTCGTATTAAAATGGTTGTGAACTTGTTGTATGAGAATCCTATACTCATATGCTTGTTGTAACATAATGTAAGTGTAGTTCCACCTAGTCTCAACTTCTACTTGAATTTTCCTAGGTTTAAGGCCATTTTCCACACAAGAATTCTTAAAATCTCTTAGTTTTGCCCTATTAGCATTACAAAAAAGAAACGCAACCGCATTTCTAACTTTTTGAATAGAATCTTCAAAACACTCAAGACCATCTTTAACAATTAAGTTTAAAATGTGACAACTACATCTCACATGAAAAATATTTTTTAGCGGAGGGTTTAATTCCCTTTTTAAAAGACCAACCGCCTTTGTATTATTAGAAGCATTATCTAAAGCAATACAAAGTGTTTTTCTATAAATGTTAAAAATTCTCATAATAGTAGACACTGAATCCGCTAAAAAATTTCCATCGTGACGATCTTTCCCTTCATCATATAAAAAAGCTATAATTCTTTTTTACATAACCCAATTATCATCAACCCAATGACATGTAATAGCAAAAAAATCTAACTTGTTAAGATTAAGACCCAAATCGGCGGTAAGAGAAACATTACAATTTAAAGAATTAAATACATGGCGCAAATAAAATCTATATTTTTTATACAAATCTATAACATCCGCTCTACAAGTACTTCTAGGAATACCCTCAAATAACGGATTATAACAACGTTGAATATAAGTAACAAACCCCAAACCTCGAAGGAAAGAAAAATGGTAAACAATCATAAGCTACCATTTTAGCTATTTCTACACGCTCTTTTTTCTTGTCATACTTAAAATTTTTACCGGTTCGTGGGTCTATCATCATTTGAATACCCCCTACATTTGAACCTGTTAGCTCTCCCCAAACATCCTTATGCTTAGTTTTTATATGACCCATTAGTGTACCCGTTCCACCATCCTTATTAGTTTGTTGCCTAAAAGCAAATACTTGTCCACATATGGTACATTTAGCTGTTTGACTTTCCTTATTCTTAGTCATAAATTTCCAAATTTCAGCGGTTGGCTTACGAGTTCTAAGCGGTTTGTCTTGTGTATGTGATTGTGCAGGACTTGTATCTCCTATGAGATTTTCGGGGGCTTGTGTTTCATCATCATCATCATCAATTTCATTAAACGTGTCGGTATAATGTTGTTGCATTGCCTCATGATCTAAAAGTGGATTATTTCCACCAACATCAATACCTAAATTAGGTGTTTCGTTCACAAATGTTTCCTCATTAAACCCACCTCTAACAATACCACTATTACCGGCACTACGTCTAAATCTCTTCGCCATTATTAAATAGAATTAATCTAAATTACACTCAAACAAATCACAAGAAAATAAATTTCAACAAATTAAATTGCGTAAATTAAATAGCGAAAAATAAAGATAGAGTTGGAACGAAGGTACCAAATTGCCGGACTAATTTCCAACAAAGTGAAGGCGGCTAGAATTGCAAATCCACCAAAGCTACTTCGGATTGTTGCAAAATCACCAATTCCACCAACAATATTATAATTGCAAAATTAATAATTGAAACTAGAATAAGACATTATAATATTTAATTGAGAGAAATTTAAAGTGGCTAATTGTTGCAAAGTAACTATAATTGAGAGTTTGAGAGAAAAAGAAGAGTGAATTGGTGTGGATTAAAATGGAAATGGAGAGGGGTTTATATAGGGGTGGGGGATGGGTTAAAATGTTAAAAAAAAGTTTGGGGGTTCGGGGGGGGGGGGGGGGGGGGGGGCAAAAGGGGAGTTTGGAACCGTTTGGCAATGGTCATTTTTGCAAATGGACCGTTGGCCAACGGTCCAGCCCAATGTCCCAACGGCTACATTTTAAAAAAAAAAAAAAATCTGACCGGTTTAACCGGTTCCGGTCCCAAAAAAATTGAAACCGGACCGGTATGTATTAAACGGTTGATCGGACCCGTTAAACCGGTGGAACCGGTTTTACCGGTCTGATTCCGATTTTACTGGTCCGATTACCGGTTAACCAAAATCGGTTGACAGGCTTAATATCACTAAATAAAACTTAGAAAAATTACTTGCTTTATGCCTATCAAAAAAGAAGAAGAAGAAGAAGAAGAAGAAGAAATTTTATAGCTTCTTGTTATCACTGTATCTGAAAACTTGAATGGTCTCCCTTTTTTTTTAGGGAAAAGGGTCAAATATACCCCTGTACTTTCTTTTATTAGCTAGCTTTACCCTTCATTAGCGATTGTGAACAAAAATATCCCTGTCATTACTAAACTTTACACCTATACCTCTATTTGGATAGAAAACCTCAAATCAAACTCAATTCCAAATTTCATTTAAAATTAGGGCAAAAAACATTTATGTACATGGTAAGGGGATATATTTACAGAACATGACGGTATTTTTCAGCTTACAAAATATATCAATAGATTTGTTACAAAATCTATACGAATTAGGTAAATTAAAAAGAAGTAAATAAAAAACATTAAATAAGGTAAGGAAATCGTTTTACTTATTTTATCCACTTTTCTCTCTCCATTCAAAATTTAGAGATATAGTTCCCTGATTTTCTTCAACTTTTGCTTCCTTATTTCATCCACTTTTCTCTCCCCATTAAAAATTAAGAGATATTGTTACCTAATTTTCTCCAACTTTTACTTAAAAAGTCCATTATAATTGGTAATTTTTATGTACAAAGTTCATACACCAAAAAATATATATGTCTAATTTTCGTATGCAATATGTATAACTGTATAGATTCTTATTTTTTTTTTATATATGAAATCTGTATAAAAATTAAATGAGTATTTTGAATATTATAAAGTACATATAAATTGTATAAAATCTAATCAAAGTATGTATAAATTATGAGAAAAATATGTATAATAAACTTGTAATTGATACAAACCAGATTTCATACATAGTTCATACACCAAAAAATAAATATATATTAATTTTTGTATGCAATATGTATAAATGTATAAATTCATTATAATTTCTACGTATGAAATATGTATAAAAATTGTATGTATATTGTGATTATGATAAAGTACATATAAATTGTATAGAATCTGATCAAAGTATGTATAGATTATGAGAAAGTATTTATGTCTAATAAGTTTTCTGATTGATGCAAATCAAATTTCATCCACATTTCATACACATAGCAGTTTTTAACATTTTTAAGACTAATTGATATCGAATTTGTTCGCATTTCATACACATTATGCCGCATATATCTAAAAAATGACATATATCAGACTCCATACAAATTTCATACATATATTAGTTTTCAACATTTTTTAAAACTACGGTTTATATAATTTATACAGGTTTTCAAAACACACAATGATCATATATATATATATATATATATATATATATATATATATATAAATCTGAAACCGATAAAATTCAATTTTTATGTACAATTAATACACAAGTTAGTAATCAAAAATACTTTGTAATATTGGTTTGAAAATTTATACTAGGAGAGAACATGGACTTTAGATATGAAAATGGCGTCTATCATAGAGGGAGAGGAAGAGAGAGAGAGAGAGAGAGAGATATTTTTAAAAAGAAGAAGAAGTTAAATGGTAACTATCCTAGAATTAAGTCCACATTTAAAATCAGATTTTCTTCTTTAAAAAAAGCCTAAAATCGTGGGTATCCCATTAAACCAAAATCTGATATACTTTGTAATTTTGTTGGTATGTTTTGTAAATAAGAAAAAGTATTCTTATGTTTTGTAATATAGAGTCTTAAATAGGTATTATTATGTCATTTTCCCTTAAAATTATCCATTTTGAACGGAGCCTCATTGAACCCATTCTGTAAATTGTAAATTGTAAATTGTGATGTTCTTGTATTTACACAAAAGTAGAAACGTCAAAATCAGGAAAAAAAAAATTGACTGATAGCAATAGTTAAACGAATATAATTTGTTTCAAGTTGTAATCCACCCATTTTGTGGTTTAAGAACACGGAGAGTGGAATTTTATTTCTTGGTACCTTGATGCTATTATTTGTAACAGAGGTTCATATGGATTGATAACTATCCTTTTATTTGTGAGACGTTTGGAAAAGGAATATTTGAATTTAATAATTTCTTCTGAAAATATACCAAAACAAACTGATGTTACCGATGTCCAGTTGAATGCTATTAATTATTGTTCTTTTTGTGGTCTAGGCAAAGAGTTCTTTCACTTAAAATTCACCAAACTAAGAAATTTTGTCTCTGTTTTCTCCCAGAGCAAGAAAAAGAAGTAGAAGCCATGGATTCTTTGAAATACCACTGAAGGAGTGAAGACTAAGAAAAGGGAATTAGACCCACATTGCTATAAGTGTTTCCAGTGGGGAAGGGAGAGTAAGAGCAGCCAATTGGAGAGGAACAATTTAAAGCTCAAGTTTGAAAAATCAGATTGCCGCAAACGAGCTCCGTTTTGAGTGAATATTACTGCAAAATAATGGAAATGTCTTGGAGAGTTCATATATGAAATTTGGATTAATTAGGTGGAGCATTCAGAGTTTCTTTTTGGTGAATTTCAGCTTCAAATTCGTTGCTGAAGAACTGGTGTGTCAGGGCAGGTCAGCAAAGGAAGTGGGAAATTTTAAGTGAAATTGGAAATTGGGTTTGATTTGGGGGTTTTCATCTAAATAGGGGTATAGGTGTAAAGTTTAGTAACGATAGAGGTATTTTTGTTCACAATCGCTAATGGAGGATAAAGTTATCTAATAAAAGAAAGTAGAGGAATATACTTGATCCTTTGCCCTTTATTATATGATGAAGTTTCACTATAGCAAGCAATTGATGGCATATTGCTATTCATAAATGTTACTACTACTTAGAAGAGGGAGTTCGGTCTTCCCTCTTCGTCGTAGTTTATTGGCCCCATAAAAAATAAAAAATAAAATTTTTGAACCCTATATTAAATAGGCCATAAAAAAATTGTAAAAAAAAATAATTATGGATCCCATATATATTAAACAACAACTAATATTTTTTAAAAAAATGGGCCTCATATTAAACACCATGCGTATTCGTAACAAACACTAATATAATAAAGTTTTAAATACGGAGCATAAACTAAAAAATTGTGGATCCCATATATATTAAACAATAACTAATATTTAAAAAAAAAAAAAAATGGGTCCCATATTAAACACCATGCGTATTCGTAGCAAACACTAATATAATAAAGTTTTAAATACAGAGCATAAACTACAATGTTATATTAGTCGTATTTTGAACATAGTATCCCATATTAACAAAATCAAGCAACATATAAAAAAAAAGGGTGCAGACTTTGTATTCTTAGCAAACACTAATATAATAAAGTTTTAGATACGGAGCACAAATTACAATGTTATATCAATCGTGTTTTGAACATAGTATATATATAAAAATAAAAATAAAAAAATAAAAAATTGGGCCCCATATTAAACAGGCCCATTAAAAAAAATTTGTCGGCCCTATATATATTAAACAACAACTAATATTAAAAAAAATGTGAGCCCCATATTAAACACCAGTTTTTTTTAAAAAAAAAAGTGGAACCCACCACATCCAAACTCACGGGACAAAAAAATGAACCCCATATTAACAAAATCAAACAATATTAAAAAAAAAATGTGAGCCTCATATTAAACACCGTGCGTATTCATAGCAAACACTAGTATAATAAAGTTTTAAATACGGAGCATAAACTAAAAAATTGTGGATCCCATATATATTAAACAACAACTAATATTAAAAAAAAAAAAAGTGGGCCCCATATTAAACATCATGTGTATTCGTAGCAAACACTAATATAATAAAGTTTTAAATACGGAGCATAAACTACAATGTTATATTAGTCGTATTTTGAACATAATATCCCATATTGACAAAATCAAGCAACATATATAAAAACAAAGGGTGCAGACTTTGTATTCTTAGCAAACACTAATATAATAAGTTTTAGATACGGAGCACAAATTACAATGTTATATCAATCGTGTTTTGAACATAGTATATATATATATAAAAAAAAAAAAATTGGGCCCCATATTAAACAGTCCCATTAAAAAAAATATTGGCCCTATATATATTAAACAATAACTAATACAAAAAAAAATGTGGGCCTCATATTAAACACCATCCAGTATTAAAAACAAAAGTGGAACCCACCACATCCAAACTCACGGGAAAAAAAAGTGAACCCCATATTAACAAAATCAAGCAATATTAAAAAAAAAAAAAATTGTGGGCCCCATATTAAACACCGTGCGTATTCGTAGCAAACACTAATATAATAAAGTTTTAAATACATAGCACAAATTATAATGTTATATTAATCGTGTGAGGACCCCACCGCCTGGGTCGCCCAGGACCGGTGAGTAGACTACAGGTGTAACCCATGCATGCTGTAGCCCCCTCCCATGCTTGACATGGCTTGACATACTGGGGTATTGTCTCTGTAGGGGTGCAAGCCAATTCGATTTCACTCTGCAGAGTATCGAACCCGCGACCTCCTACTCCTTTACATTCCCCTGAGGGAATCGCCTCTTACTAATTGAGCTGATACCAAGCTTTGTCACGCCCCGAACCATGGCCTGGACGTAACACGGCACTCGGTGCCTGATTGCATGTGACCGAGCGAACCACATGGCTTGCTGAATCATCATGATACATAACATATGCGGAATATAACGTGAATGCATAATGATCCTTTATAAAACATGGTAAGTCATAATACTTAATAAAATACTTGTTTAAGCATGAGTGAGCCAAAATGGCTATACGACTCCAAATGTCTGACATGACATAACTGACTTGTCTAGTCTATGAAACCTCTATCATGAGTCTGACTGAAAAACATACTTACTGGGACAAGGCCCCCAGCATACCTTTAGATGCATAATTAATCATAAAACAAAAGTTGACTAAACCCCGAATGAGATGGGGCTCACCAATAAGCTGATACGAATGTTGTCCTACTGAGCAGAGGTGTCGTCCTGTATATCAGTACCTGCATCGTGAAATGCAGGCCCCCGAGCAATAAAATGGGACGTCAGCACATTGAATGTACTGGTATGTAAAGCAACCGAAAGAAACAACATGGGACATGGAATAACATGATAAGAGCTGAAACTGAAAAACTTGGACATGAACATGAGCATGAGTACATATGTATATATATAACATTAGTAAAAACATGATAAGTAGGGAGAGCAATAACTTATAACCGATCCATGGTCTGGTGCTTGCGTCCCGCCAGCAGAACACTCAGTCCTTGCCAGGGAACATGAGATTTGCTAAAATATGAAAGGATCCAGTCATTATGAGAGATCGTCCGGGACATGGGTGGAGCGATCCTTATCCTACGGTGGCTACGTAGTTTCAGGCTATCTGAAGCCCTCCTCGGTAATTAATGCAACTCCCAAAACATGAACATGTAAAATAGTGGCACTTTCTGCCCATGGTATATCATGAATCATAACTTGCTTGTACATAGTGTTCATGAATCATAACTTGCTTGTACATAGTGTTCATGAATCATAACTTGCTTGTACATGGTTTTCATGAATCATAACTTGTTTGTATAGTTTCATAAGATAAGTTGTCATAGTCTTGCAAAACATGTTTTTGGTTCATGAGTAATAGAAAGCTTCCCGAGATTCAAATCCGATCCTAGTACACCTAGGACATGCCAAAAGAAGAATAGGGGTAGCTTTACATACCTTTTTCG
Organism: Lycium barbarum; assembly: GCF_019175385.1. Lineage (NCBI taxonomy): Eukaryota > Viridiplantae > Streptophyta > Magnoliopsida > Solanales > Solanaceae > Lycium > Lycium barbarum. The sequence continues at coordinate 122,223,060 of NC_083344.1, forward strand.
CCCTTTACGCTAGTCCAAATTCAATTCCCGTTTCGTCAAAAATCTGCAATTGGTCACGTTTACCAATTATCAATTTCAAGCCTTTCGAACTTGAATCTTAACTTATACTTTTCTACAAAAATTTGGGCAGCATTTCCCCTATACATATAGCACCCCCGAGAATTTAACTCGGCCAAAATAATTCAACAACAACACTAACAACACCAACAATCATCACAAAACACAATATAGTATAACTAGTCCTCTTTCCAACATAGTGCAATAACTTTTATTCCAACTTCACATTTCCAAACCAATCTCAATGTTTTCACATTCATTACTAATCAAGATCATTACAATATAATTCGGAAGTATTTCATATCATTTCTACAAAATATTCACAAGATATACAAAATATACAAACTTTCCACCAAAACCATAATCCATCCAAAACTTCTAATCTTCAACCTACATATTCATAACATATTTCCATCTTCCAATTTCATCAACCATAATCATAATTCACACCTTAACAATTTCATTTTCATCATTACTTAAATTTACCATAAAATCACAAAACTTCCCATAACAACTTAACAACCAATCTTTCATGCCAATATGGACTATTATCCTTCCAAATTCACCAACTAACATAATAATTCACATTTAGAACTCCACTTCCATAATTACATAAAAACTTCATTAAAATCACATAATTTCCTATAACTATTTCCAATAATTTTCCATGCCAACTTGAACCATTTTCTTCCATTTCCAATATAAGGTCCACCACAACTACAACTAGAATACAACATAAAATTCAACTCATCTTATTTTTACAACCTTACATACATATGCACACATGCAAACCCACTTTGTAAACTTCCATATTTCCATAAATTCTACTCATTTCTACATACGACAACATAAACCAACCTTCATAACATAATAAAAAGGAATTAATTCTTATCTTTTTCTACAATCTTCTTCACTTGACCAAGTTGTCAACTTGAAGAAACAAGTGTTCTTTCTTCCAAAGTAATTACACCAAGTTGTAAAGTACCCTTGAATTAGTGGGAATACCACAAGAAAATAATTTTTGGAGGAAGATTTTAAGGGGTCAAATTCCCATGGTCATGGCTGAAATGGCCCTTATTTTTGCTCTTCTTTCCTTTGTTTTTCTCCTTCTCTAATTTCTTGAAAGTTCTAAGGATAATTAATGAATATATGGTCCTTTCATCAATTTTAACACATGGAAATTAATTAATTTTGTGGGCTTGGGCCATGTATGGCCGGCCACCCCTCTCTATTGGGCCTGATTTTTATTTTTTTTTATTTTTTGGGCCAACCCGGTTGGTCCCGAGTTGGGCCTAGCCCACTGACCTTTCTACCTTAAAACGTTCATATCTCCGTGTACCGACGTCACCTGGGAACCCACGACCTATGGTTGGAAATCTGATTCAATTATCTACAACTTCTATTTCTTGGTATTTTTCCCAATTCCAAACTTATAATACCATATTTGCCCCCCAAAGTCAGGTCACCCGAAAACGTTTTCTTAAAAATATTCGTTTGGAGGACTTCCACTTTGATTTGGCCCAAGGGTCCTTCATGAGTTGTGTTTAACTTCACATATGTGATTCATATAATTTGTCACATGTCCCAAAAAAAAATCTTGACGTGTGGGCCCCACCTCAACTTACAATTAATCCGACGTTCAAAAATAAGGGATGTAACAAAAGTCATAGACTTCTAGTATAGTTTTACTTATTGTGACATGTAACCTACATTCTTGCTGCAGTGTATCACCTATATAGGCTTTTAAGCGATAAAAATTATTAACGTGAACTGTCAGCACATAGAAATTAAATTATATAAACCATCATATATAAGATTTTGTTTTTACTATCAGGTCACTCAATTTTTTTTTATTTTTTTTTGCATAGGTAAGCCTCATTAAGATGTGAGATTTGTAATCTTAAAAATAAAATTGGTTACTTGCTACGACAAGTAAAGGTGACATGATAGTGTAAAAATTTCGTACATTGATAGGGTGTGCGTATATATATTCCAAGAATTTTGTTATTCATTTGTTTCAAACCTCACTCCTCTTTTGTAGAGCCATGAATATCGTCATATCCTGGGGCGGACCCACGTGTATCTAAGGGGTGTCAGCCCACACGGCTTGATCGGGTTTTTATTTATTTATATATGTATAATACTATTTAGACGAAAGTATTTTGGTAAATACAAAAGAGATGCCACTGCTTGGCACTATAGTGTTGGTAGCTCACTGGTGGGGCGCTTCAACAGTCGCCTTGAGGTTGTGCGTTTGATCCCGTTGAGTAGCATATTTTTAAACCTTTTTAGGCTTATTCTATTCTAATTCCAAAAACAAAGTAGCCACAAAGATTTGAACTCTTGACGCCTTGCTCAAAAGATCTAAACTTATCCAACTGAGCAAACATCATTCTATTGTCAATATGACATTTATCTATTAACTTCAATGCTTTACTTAACCAGTACTCCCTCCTATTAAAAAAGGGGAAAAGGGTCAAAAATGCTCATCTACTTTGGGAAAAGGACTAAAAATATCCTCTATTACAAATTTGGGTTAAAAATACTCTTCCTGTCATTAAAGTTTTCAAATATACCCCTATCTTAACGGAAATCCCCAAAAATAACCCAATTTCATTTTTAAACCCGCTCAATTCAAAACAATTAAGAGGTGACAGACCTGTGGGGGTAGGGGAGAGTAATAGTACCTCACCAGTCAACTTGAAGTGTTCTCTTTTCCCTTAATTTCCTCTTCTTCATAAACTCTAATCCTCTGTTTCAGATTGGCTTTCGACTAAGAAAACTATATTCACTCTCAAGCTATTTTCGACTGATTCCTACTGGAACCATTTTCTCCTTGCTCCTTGAATTGAAGAGGGAAAGACGAAAAGATTAATTTATAATGATAATGAGTTGGTGTAGTTGATCTTGCATCAATAAAAAGAAAAGATTAACGTCAAACTTACAAATAATCCTAAAGTATCTAACTGAACTACATGTAAATTGCTAGTCAAAAGTATTAGTGGTGTTAGTTTGAGGATTTTATTGAGCCAAAACAAAAAGGCCGATGGTATTTTTAGACTAAAAGGTGGAATTAGGTGTTATCTTGAGTTAAAAACAAAGCTTGAGGTATTTTTAGACCAAAAGGTGGAAGAAGGGTATTTGTAAGCCATATTCCATACGTTAGGATATTTTTAGCCCTTTTCCGTATAATCTATATATACGAAGTTTAACTTATATACTTAACACCGGTAAAAAACATCTGCACAATCAAATCAACTAAAAAATAATTATTATTTTTTTATTTTTTATCGCCCTCTCCCTTTTTGCTCCCTTGATGACTCGAACTCACAACCTTCGAGTATGAGGTGGGGAGTGTTTGCCATATGAGGGACCGTCTTGTCAGCTAAAAGATAATAACAAGTAAAAAAGTAGGATTAAAACCTGGAAACAACTTACAATATGTGTGTAGGTTGCATAAACATCAAAACAAGAGTAATAGCCTGTTTGACCTAGTTTTTTTTTTTTTTTCTCAAAAGTCCTTATTTTTTCAATAAGTGCTTATTTGAAAAAAAAAAAGTGAGGTGTTTGGCCAAGCTTTTGGGAGAAAATAAGTACTTCTAGGGAGTAGCATAAGCAGTTTTTCAAAAGCTAAAATAACAACTTTTGCCAAAAGCCCTTTTTTGAAAAGTACTTTTGAGAAAAATACAAACAGAAGCACTTTTTAAAAGCTTGGTCAAACACTAATTGCTGCTCAAAAGTATTGTTTTAATTAATTGGCCAAACACAAATTACTTTTCGCCAAAAGTATTTTTTTGAAAAGTATTTTTTAAAATAAGCTGATTTTAGAAGCCTGGCCAAACAGGATATATGTATTTTTAAATTAAAATTTGGAAAAAAGTTGAACGCTCTCCAAATTTAACTTGATAATACTAATGTCATTTGAGAGTTGTAATATTAGGCATATTTCCCTTGGCCCTTATTACTTCTAAAAGTTTACAATTTAACTAAGTTTCCATGTTCGAGCTTTCCTAATTTGCTGCTTCTCTGTTTCACTGGAAAGCCTTTGCACTTTGCTCACTCCTCACCAGAGTTTCCACCATTCAAAATGGAGTACAAAGCACACTGTAAAACACACAGACACACACTACATGTCTATAACAATAACATACCCAGTGTAATCTCACAAGTGGGGTCTGGAGAGGGTACGCAAACCTTATCTCTACCTTTATGGGATAGAGATGTTGTTTCTAATAGACCCTCGGCTCAAAAGAAATATAACCGATGCAGAAACATACGAAAGAAAAAGGCACAACAAAATAGCAAATTTACAAAACAAATGTAGTACTCCCTCCGTCTCAATTTATATGATATAGTTTGACTTGGAACGGAGTTTAAGAAAGTAAGGAAGACTTTTGATACTTATGGTCTAAAACAAGTCATAGGTATTTGTGTAGCTGTAAATCATTTCATTAAGGGTAAAAGGGAAAGTTTCAAGTTAAATTATTTCTAAATATAAGAATATATCATTCTTTTTTAGATAGACTAAAAAGAAATGTATATCACATAAATTGAGACAGAGGGAGTAATAGATATCAATACACATTAGCGAAAAAAGCTACACAACTACCCTAAAGCATACGACTACAAGTACGATAACACTTTATTACCTACTAACCATCTACCTTAATCCCTGACCTCCACACCTTCCTATCTAAGGTCATGTCCTCAGTTACATAGACGCACACTATGAGAGGAAAATATAGAAGGGATTTTGGCATAGGGGGAGAATTTGAGAAAATTTATAGTTCTATTTTGTGATTCGGTCCACTCGATTCCATTTAATCTTCAAGAATTCAATGTGTAGCTGTCAATCTTGTACAAAATTCAACTGATTCAGTTTGTGTAGAGGATTTTGTTCGGATATTCTTGCATGCAAACTCAGAGAGATTAATATAGTAACTAGTTTAGCTCCATCGTCGCTTTGTAGGTCTTCAAATGCAACCACATTTTACCAGGTCATGTTCAAGGCCTCCCCTCTTTCTATTCTCTTATTACTTTTGATATTCAACACCTGAATAATAGGGTGCTTTGCTTGTATATTCTCTTACTTTGAATGTAAAGCAATTCTTGAATCTAATATTCTGACAAGAGAATAAGATTGTGAAATTATTTCTATATTTCAATTATTAAGATAGCACAGTGGACAATTTGTTTTGAAATATTATAAATATATTACAACAACAACAACATATGTAGTGTAATCTCATAAGTGGAGCTATGGAAGGTAAAGTGTATGCAGACCTTACCTCTACTTTAATAGGTAGAGAGAATGTTTTCGATAGACCCTCGGCTCAATTAAAGAAGAAATACGACAATACAAAACATAAGCAGCAACAATGTCAGGATAGTACGAAAACTAAAGTAGAAGCGACAACAAGTAGTAATAGCAAACAACGAGTCCTCCGTAAGATAATTATCCAAAAATAACAAAATTAATGTTGCAAACAAATCCAAATACAAGGAAGTTAAGCTTAATATTGCACACCACAGGGAAGTCAGTGTTAAAAGCCAAACATTTCTTTCATTTACTGGTATTAGTATTTTCCCTAATTTATAATATACCAACTGCTAAAAGAGGGGAAGAACGTGGGTAAAAAAGAGGATGAGAAGTACAGAAAAGTCAGCAAGTGTATGATATTTGATTATTTTCATCGCTTTCAAAGAATTAAGAGGTGACTGGGCCCAAGTGTAGTAGAGCCATGCAATTGTTTTCTAGATGAACCAAGTGAGATATTATAGATTTTTCAGTCAACTTGAAGTCTATTCCTTTCCCTTTTCCATTCACACTCTTGTAATCCTCTGTTTTAGATCTTGTATTCACCCTGAAGCAATTGTTGAATCTAATATTCTGACAGGAGAAGAAGATTGTGACATTATTTCTACTCCCTCCGTCTCATTTTATACGAAGGAGTTTGACTTGACATGGAGTTTAATAAACATGGAAAAACTTTTAGAACTTGTGGTCTAAAACAAGTTTTGGATGTTTGTGTGGTTGTAAATCATTTTATTAGGGGTAAAAGGAGAATTTTTAAGTTAAATCATTTCTAAATATAGAAATATGTCATTCTTTTTTAAACTGACTAAAAAGGAAAGATGTCATATAAAATGGGACGGATAGAGGATATTTCAGTTAGTAAGGTAGCACAAAGGACAATTTGTTCTGAAATTATTCACCCTCTAGCTTATTGTGTTGCATTAAGTTTATTGGTGTATGCAATCTTTCTTTCTTCTTTGCTGTAAAATTAGTTAGAACTTAGGATTTTTTTTTTTTCCTGTTATTTGTTCTTAAATTAAAAGAATCATCATTACCGCTTTCATGGGAGAAATCCACTCTTCTCTGCTTAATCATGAGTCGAGCATGGAACTAATTTGAAACTTGGCAAATTTTGTGGATTAAAGGACTGTGTCTTAAATTTTAAGAACAATCTTTTTATGTGTAAAACAGTTCAGAGATCAATATTTTTCTCTACAGACGATTAAAGAAACTCAAACATAAAAAATGGACCATAACAAATGTTACAAACAAATGAAAATACAAGGAAGTTAAGCTTAATCTTACACACCATGTGGGAGGTCAGTGGTAAAAACTAAACAATTCTCTCATTTTTTCCTTTGGTTACTAGTATTAGTATGTGTATGAGAGTCATTTTGGACTGGCCCAATACTTTATCATTTACCAACTGCTAAAAGAGAAGAGAAGAAATCAAAATACAAGGAAGTGGAACTTAATATTGCACACCATAAGGGAGGTCACTGTTAAAAGCCAAACATTTCTTTCATCTTTTTATTGATTACTGGTAATAGTATGTGTAAGCTCTAAGTAATATTGTTATTTACCTCTGCTAAAAGAGAAGGGCAAAAATGGAGGGAAACACAGAAATGTTGGCAAGTCTGTGATATTTTCCCTTATCATTTCATGGGTGGATGGATGACTTTCAAATAATTAAGAGGTGACTGGCCCATGTTGGGGGGTGGGTGAGTGAGTAATAATATTTCGGAGCTGTGCAATATTTAGCCGGATGAACCAAGTGGGCTGCTATAGTTTTCAGTCAACTTAAAATCCAAACCTTTCCCTTATCCTATTTTTCATACTATCTAATCCTCTGTTTCAGATTGCCTTTCAACAAAGAAAACTACAATCACTCACAAACTATTTTCTACTTATTCCTAAATCCTACTGGAACCATATTCTCCTTGTTCCTTTTCTGAGCTTTCAATTTCATCCTACCTTTGCTTTCTTGTAACTACGAAATCTAGTCAAATTAAGTAGATATGGATATCTTATCTAATGCTGTGGGAAAAGTCGCAGGATTTTTGTTCCAGCCAGTTATGCAAGAAATTGGGTATTTGTCTTACCACGACGACAATATCACATCTCTGAAAACTGAATCTCAGAGGCTGAAGAATATTGTAAGTGGGTTGAAGCGAAGAGAAGAGGCTGAACGGAGAAACTTACATGCCATTTCACCCCACGTCAGAGATTGGTTAGATAGGGCTGATGCGAGAATTGTAGATAGATAGGGCTGATGCGAGAATTGTAGATGCGGAGAGTATACTTGCTGAGGTTGAACGGGATTGTTTCTATGGTTTGTGTCCAAACTTGAAGTCACGTTACTTGCGGAGCAAGTGATCTAAGGAAATTTCACTGGATGTGATTAAACTTCAAACTGAAAGCAAAGATTATGATAAATTCTCCTATCCTTAACCATCTGCAGTTGAAATTGAAGCTATACCTAGTGACAGTGGTGAGGAGTTTGACTCCAGAAAATTGAAAGAGGAAGAGGTCATTGCAGCTTTGAGAGATGAGGGGGTCACTATTATTGGGATATGTGGTATGGGTGGTGTCGGTAAGACGACATTGGCTGAGAAAATCGGATAAAGGGCGGAAAAAAAAGGCTGTTTAACAAGGTTGTCATGGGTAATTGTCAGTCAACAACTAGACTTTAAAAAAAATCAGGGTGAGATCGCAAGAGAAGTCAGGCTGACATTAGAAGGGGACAATCTATTGAGTCGTGGAGATCGGCTGCGTTCAAGGTTAACGGGTGAGGAGAGTGTCCTCGTAATATTTGATGATGTTTGGGAGACACTTGATCTAAAGAAACTTGGGATTCCCAGTGGTAGCAACCACAACCATCGGTGCAAAGTAATATTGACAACGCGCCTCCGAGATGTTTGTGAAGCTATGGACGATCAGAAGATCATGGAAGTTGGAAACTTATCTGAAGAAGAGGCATGGATCCTTTTTAGGCAGATAGCTGGTAATTCTGTTGATGCTCCTTCTCTTAATCGTACAGCAAAATACGTTGCCATTGAATGCAAGGGGCTGCCACTTGCAATTATTACAATTGCAGGAGCACTAAAGCATAAAAGCAAGTCTCATGGGAGGATGCCCTTGTACAATTACAGAGATCAACACCAAAAATATCCCAGGAGTGATTAAAATGTGTATCAATCTCTCAGCTAAGCTATGATTACTTGGAAAGTGATGAAATCAGGTACCTCTTTTTGCTTTGTTCCTTGTTCGAGGAAGATAGTGATATCTGGCATGAACAATTACTTAGATATGGAATTGTGCTTAGCATCTTTTTAGAAATTGAAAATTTAGAAGAAGCAAGAAAGAGGGTGTCTCATCTGTTAGAAACATTGAGAGATCGTTTCTTGTTATTCCAAGGTTCAGACGAAGATCATGTCAAAATCCATGATGTGGTCCGTGATGTGGCTATACATATTGCGTCTGAGGGAAAGCATGTCTTTATGGTAAGTCATGATGTGAACTCGGAAGCTTTCCCAAGAAGAACTTCTTATGAGCCATACAACCACATGTCCATTGTTGTAGAAAAATTTGATGAGATTCCTAAACCAATACTTTGCCCAGGACTTGAGTTTCTAATATTAAAACCCTCTCAAAAGCCATTCAAATTGCTGGATGATTTCTCTGTTGGAATGAGTAAACTCAATGTCTTAAGCATGAGGGGACATTGGATATCCATTCCATCTTTTCCAGCATCACTTCGATCATTATCAAATTTGAGGACGCTATTTCTGAATGAGTTAAAGTTGAATGACATATCCTTTATTGGCGAACTTGTCAATTTGAAAATTCTCAACATGAGAGATTCTAAGTTAAAGGAACTGCCGGTGGAGATAGGAAAATTGACCAATCTAATTATGTGGAGTGAGTATGAAGTACTTGAAAGGATTTCACTAGGACTCTTATCAAGACTAGTTCGATTGGAGGAACTATATATGATGAAAGTGAAACATTGTAGTTACTCTTCCTTGAGGGAGCTGGAATCCTTATCAAGATTAACCGCACTGGCATTAATCTTATGTTCCAAAGATGTGATTTACAATAACTTGGGCCTTTCCTCCAAGTTGACACGGTATGCTCTAAAAGTGGGGGAACGAGGTGATATATACGTCAAGAGTTCACTCATGGATAATTACAACAGGATTATCATTCTTAACATCACTAAGACCACCCCATTGGGTGATTGGGTCTGCTGCCTGTTGAGGAAGAGCGAACTTGTATGTTCAATCGGAAATGGCTCCAAGAATGTGCTGACCGAGTTGCTGCACGATAGATTTCATAACGTGAAAGATCTCTGTCTGGCTGATTGTGATTCATTGACACATTTATTGAATATCCACTGTCAGAATAATATTCCGTTTCCCAAACTCGAAAGGCTGATGGTAATCGATTGTCCTCATCTACAAAGGAAAAGTGGTAGTAGCATTAATAAGTATTACACCTCAAGTAATTGTCATTGTTGATGAGAAGATGAAGTAAGGCTATAGAAATGAGAAAAAGGATGGGAGTTAGATTTTGAACTTGGCAGTGAGCTGTTGAGGGTTTTCTACAACAGCTCGGAGAGAGGGAGAAGAGTATATGATTGGGAAGAACGAAGAAGAAGATCTGGCGAAGGTATCGAAATTCGAGAAAATTTGGGGTAGGAATAAGTCGGATTTTGTTTATTTTTTAATTATTTTTTAAAGTTTGGAACAAATGATTAAAAAATATAAAACAAATAAAAAAAAAAAAAAAAAAACCTCAATAATGGCTCAACAACACCCAGCTTTGACATGGTTTGGGCAATAAGGGTTGAATAAAATTCATTCGAAAGTTGTTTTGGGTTACTTAAACGCACTAACGTTACAGTGCTAAAGTAAGTTTTGGGGACAAATTTGGGAGGAATTTTATATATTTCCTTATTTTCATGGTAAACTATTACTGTAATGTTACTTGCTCCTCTCTCTCTCTCTCTCTTTGTTCTCTATGTGTATTGATTTTTGTGTTTTGATTATCATTATTAAAATATTTTTTAACTCGTAATTTGAAATTCATTTATAGTATAAATAGAGTACTTCGTAGGAATTTTCTATTGACATATATCTCTATTTTTAATAATTATTTATTTTATTAAGTGCATAGGATATTTATTCTAGAGTTCTCACTCTCTTCTATTCTCAATTGTACGAATAAATTATTGAAATTTGATTGTTATTAATAAAATTATTTATACTAGCAATATTTTTTATTCTACTCACTCTTTTATTATTTTAATTACTATAAATTTTAAAAAAAGAACAAATATCATGATATTAAAAAAAAGTAAAAATAGACAAAGTTTGACAATACAGGATAAACTAGATATTAAAAAAATTCTAGTGAGATAGGAGAGGGAGAATGTTTGTTGGTCAAAATTGGAGGGTGAATTTAATTTTTTAAGCAAAGCTTGAAGGGGAAAACTTTTCACTCATTTTTTTTTAAAATGCGCAGTTAGAGAGAGCTCCTCTCTTTCTCTTAATTTTCCACAATCCATTTTAGTCTTGCAACAACGTGATGGTCTTCAAAAAAGCAAATACTGTTATCAGTTGTAGAAAAACAAAAGATAATTAAAAACATTTAAATGAAACAAATATATAAATATATATATATATATATATAGCATAGAAGTTGTCCAATTCAAGAAAATCCTCAACTACAGTTTGTTAATATTTGGGAATTTTCTAAAATTCAACTACTTGTGTATTGCAATTCATTCTTCTTCCTTTTTTAGTTGTCTTTCGTTTTTTTAAAACATGGATAGTCAAAATTTAAACATTGTGATTTAAAAAAAAAAAAAAAGCCTAATGTGGAATTTATAAAATGGCAAAGCACATACATGCCAATAGCGTGCAGTGGCAGAGCCAGAAATTTGGCGAAGGGTGTGCAAATCGCCAAATTTGATTCTCACTTGTGTTAAAAGTGTGCAAAATTAAATATATACATATAATAGTTAACATTTAACCTATATATACCGCATAACTTTTCGCCGAATGATGTGCAACTGACCACCCTTCGCCTAAGGTGGCTCCGCCCATGGTAGTGTGTCATATAATTGCCAAAAATTTGGCATTCCAATCATTTGTATTTTCGAGCAATTCACACATAATCATTAACTTCAACATTTGCAGGTTTCTTGTCCCAGCCTGGAACAACTACATATCCATAGGGCTTACAGCATAACTGCTTTATGCTCTCACCATCATCCAACTGGCTACTTCCGCCCATGGGCGGATTTAGTCATGGCCCAGGGTGTTCACCCGAACACCCTGAGCAAAAAATTACAGTGTATATTTAAGGTAAATTTTTTGTGTTCATGTACATATATTAACTTTTGAACATCCTGAATAAATGCAAAAGGCTAGGTCAAGTGGTCCAGTTATTTTTCCGAACACTCTGAGTGAAAATCCTGAATCCGCCACCGCTTCCGCCAACTTGAAAATTTAACAGTATCATACTGTCCCAAATTGAGAAACTTGATGTCTCCATCAGTGGCCAGAGGTGTTCTGAATCTGCGAATTCTAAAGATAGAAGCCTGCCAATCAATGGAAGAAGTGATCACAGAAGAAGGAGAAGAAATGACTGAAGCTTTTCAGGCTACGAAAGCTAGGACATTTCTTTCTGACCAAGCATGCTCTGGAATTTCCATTTCTCAGAGAAGTGGAGATTAAAAGCTGCCCAAAATGAAGAAGTTTGCCCTGCGATTTGTGAATACACCGCATATATATGGAATGGATGACTGTAGAAGAGTTGATTAGAGATGCTGAGGTGAAAAATGATCTCAATAAGGCGAGACAACAGAGGTTCAATTCTAAGAAGGTTCTGCCTTGTGCCATTGTATAACTAACCATATTCTGTCTCAAGCATTAATACACCCCTGTTCTTTCCTTTTTAACTATTAAATAGTACTCCCTACGTCTCAATGTGACATCATTTGACTTGACAAAGGGTTTAAGAAAGAAGGAAAGACATTTGAAATGTGTAGTCCAAAACAAGTCTTATATAAATATATGGTTGTAAATAATCTCATAAAGTTAAATTTTCTCTAAATATAGAAATGTGATATTCTTTTTGGGACAGACCAAAAAGGAAATTGTGTCACGTAAATTGGGACAGAGGGAGTAAGTAATATTCATATAGTTGTTTCTATTTGTCACTTGAAGCAACTTTCTTTTACTTGCCCAAATATTTTCAATTAGAAATCTAAGGCATCAACATGTCCTCGTGATTGATGATGTTAGGTGTATTTATACATCTAACCGCCGTGTTTTATCCATGTTTCTACCTTTTTTTAGAGTAAAATGCATTAAATACAACTAACTAATATTGATTTTTCAATATCGAGCTAAAATGTGTGTTATTGTTGAATTTAGGTATTTTACGTGAGAACTACGCCGTCACGAAAATGAAGAGATTTGGAGCAAAATTGAATAAAAGTAGGAAAAGAAAAGAGAAAAGGAGAGGAGACAAGAAAGGGACATCATGATTGAGCCAATGATTGGTTCAATTAAACGAAAGCAAAACAAACTATTGCAAAATAAGAAAATAAAGGAAGAACTACATGCGTGGAATGGATTGAAGAATGGAGTGTTTTTTGTCCCCGTGGAAAGCATTATATGTTGAAAACTTGAAATTGAAAGAATGAATTGGATGTTGGAAATGAAAGAAAGACAATTCGTACCTGGGTGAGCAGCTCGCCGAGCGAATCGGAAGCAAGATTGTTGCTCGCTCTCAGCTTCGCGACGCGAGAAGCTTATTTACGGACAAAAACTATTGGGAAATCTACGTGGCATAACTAATACTCTTACATATTCATATTTAGTAGCTATAGTTTAGATAAATTACATTTTATAGCTAAGAGTAATATGTTAAATACAATTAATAGCTACATATATATTTAAAATAAAATATTTCATTATTGTTATTTATAAAAAAAAAATTGACTACTTCTGCTCTTAGTCAGATCGCCGCCGGAGCTCCGGCCACCCTCCTCTCTCTCTCTATCTTCTACTTTCTCTCTATAACGGTTTGTTCTCTGTGGTTGGAGGGTTGAATAGTGTCAATAGATTAACGATTTTCTGGTACTGTAATTTTTATAATAATAATCGAGACGGAAGAGAGTCAGAGTGGATCTGAGCCACCACCGATGGTTCCAAGATTCAGACGGAAGAGAGTCAGAGTGGACCATTCTATGTTTCCAAGATTCAACAGAAAGTAAGGAAAAAACATACATTTTAGTGAGAACAGTAGAATACCACTCTAGACTAGTTTGGATCTGAGCCACCCCCGTCTCTCTAATCTCCGGCGACCGAAAAATACACTGTATTTTTCAGATCTGATCGGAAAATACAATGTATTTTATTTCTTTTTGGGGTGTATTTTATTACCTGTATTCAGTATTTGAGTTTATTCAAAGGAGATCTTTTTGTATGCAAATGAATACAGTGAATTTGAAGTGTATTTTATTTCTTACATCTCAAATTTGATTGTATTTTATTTCTTTTTGGGGTGTATTTTATTTCCTGTAAAAAGTGTCTGAGTGTATTTGTTAATTTTTAGTGCAAAATTCAGTGTTTTGGGGGTGTATTTTGAAGGATTTTTTTATTATTTTTGTATACATCCGATTTTAAATATAATAAAGTGAATACAGTGTAAAAGTAGCTATAAATGAATACAGTTGAGTTGAATATATTTGACTTGAATACAACTTAATTGAATACATCTGACTTGAATACAACGAAATCAGAACTTGAATACAGCGAAATCTGACTTAGCCGAATTTTGAATACAATTTGAATTTTGAATACGATCTACTGTAGCGCACTAATACAACCTACTGTAGCTACGAAATCTAATTAGTTAAAATATAGCTATGCCTAAAAAAAACCCTCAAAATGTAATCATTTATGTAAGTTGCCCAAAAATATTCCTAATTCTTTTTGGACTCAGTTGTTTCATTTGGATTTTTTCCTACACATAGAAATAGTTCATAAGACACAATTTTTACATAACTTTAGACAATTTATCACCACGAGTTCAGAACTTGTGACCTAGGAAGAGCTAGGAGCCGCCATGGAGGCGAGAGTTTATCGGTTTTACCTTCTATTCTCAATACCATTAGTTTTTATATTTTCCTTTGGATGATTTGTTGTATTTTCTCCATGTCTATGTGGAGCTAAATTTCTCGTTCTAGGATTGTGGTAAATCATGAATATTGACGTTTGAGGATTATTTCTTATCTTATTACGAGTTACTGATTTTTATTGTTTCTTTAATTCATGTGCATAATTGTTTGATTGTTTGGTCAACAGTCAAGTTATATCGACTATCAAATATGTATACTTGGGAAAGATGTTAGATTAGAGAAGGATTAAAGAGAGCATGATCTGATTATCCCTACAGTTGGGTTAGGATTTGTGGCTAGGATTTATGGTTAGGATAGGAATATACGTCGGCGTCTCGTTTAATTAAATACCGTAAACAAATTGCTTTCTTAACAGATCAATATCATAGGAATATAGGCGGCGAACTGTTTTGAATAGGCGAGTAGTGGTTTGGGAGACCACTACGAGAGTTAATAATCCAGCTAATTAGCAATCGTCGATAATTTGGATTAAAGGGAAATAGTTCGAGAACTCAATAGGATTGATGAACCAACCGCAACCCTGGAACATTCATCTCATTGATAGCATAAAAACCCGCACTCTCTTGGTTGAAGTTCATTAGTAGTTTACTTTATATTTTAATTAGTTTATAATCATAACATTCAGATTTCATCTCTTGTTTAGATAATTAGCATTAGTTTAATTTAGTTGGCAGTTAATCATAAGTCTCTGTGGGTTTGACATTCAATTTCTAATATCACTATATTACTTGTACGACCACGTACGTTTGCGTGTGCGTTTAGGAGCAACGATTGTTTCTCAAGTAATGTACTTGCTACTCATCTCTGTTCTTTCTCAATCTCTGCTCCCAGGAAACAAGAAACTATCTAGTGATGGCAGAAGCTAGTGTTGTCTATGAATCCAAAGCTAGGAAGGTAATAAGTGGTGTGTGCAAGTTAGCTCCAACATCACCTGATATCTCTGCGGATGGAGGTAACAAGTAGAGGTTATTCTACATTGTAACCTAGGGATTCACGTGAATCTAGTAGCATTTTCAAGAGACCTTGTATCTATATTCATAAATGTATATAGTTGACTGTAAACGCAATTATTATTGTAAATTAACTTGAGGCCACTGTAAAATTCTATAAACTTCAAATTCTAAATCCATCTCTGGTTCTAAATTCTTCTTTCAATATATCTAGCATCTAATATGTAGATCTATTTCTCATGCATATCATATTGCATTCTATGTTGTTTTGACAGGTTTTAAAGGGCATTTTTGGAGAAGTTTTTAGAAATACATTTTTTTGAGTAATTTGGATTTAGATGATTTGTTTCATTTGAAAAAGAAGTGTTTGGATGGGATGTTTACCAAAAAATGAAAAATTAGAACTAGAACAATCGAACCCACTGTTTCCAGGAAACAAACAGGTGCCTTTTTTAGAAAAAGAAAAAAAGACACTTTCTCGTAATTGACCAAATGCCGCAATTGTATTGTCTTTTCTATTATATTGAAAGGCTGGTTGGGGCTACTTTAGAAAGGCCGGTTGGGGCTACTTTCTTGTCGTCCGGTTTCAATTTAATTAAAATTGTGGATCCCATGTATATTAAATAATAATAAATATTAAAAAAAATTATGAGTTCTATATATATATATATATATATATATTTCAATTTAATAAAACAAAAAAATTGTGAAAAAATTGTGGGCCCCTTAATTCTAATATATATATATTCGTTCCAATTTAATTAAAAAAAATGTGGACCCCATATATATTAAACAACAACTAATGTTAAAAAATATAGTGCAAATTAATAATGTCCACAAAAAAATTGCAACCCATATTAAAAAATCAAACAATATTCATGTAATTTCCAAAGTATCCCATTAAGTCAATAATGATAGATTCATTGTCATGTGCGTATTCGTAGCATACACTAATATAATAAAGTTTTAAATACGGAGCAAAAACTACAATGTTATATTAATCGTGTTTTGAACATAGTATCCCATATTGACAAAATCAAGCAATATATTAAAAATATTGAATCCCATATTAAAAAAACAAACAATGTAAAAAAAAAATAAAGTGCCAAAAAACAATTGTGGGCCCCATAATTCAAATATATATATATCCGTTCCAATTTAATAAAAAAAAATTGTGGGGCCCATATTAGCAAACACTAATATAATAAAGTTTTAAATACGAAGCACAAACTACAATATTATATTAATCGTGTTTTGAACATACTATCCCATATTGACAAAATCAAGCAATATATATATATATATAAAAAAAAAGTGAATCCCATATTAAAAAAATACACAATGTCAAAAAAAAGTACAGACTTTGTATTCATAACAAACACTAATATAATAAAGTTTTAGATACGGAGCACAAATTACAATGTTATATCAATCGTGTTTTGAACATAGTGTATATATATATATATACATAAAAATAGTGCAAACTTATAATGTCTAAAAAGGTGGGCCCCATACTAAACAACATCAAGCAATATAAAATTAAAAAAAAAAAAAACTATATAAAGCATGGGTTTAGACTCATGCTTCGTGTCCGTTGTCCCTTAAAAAAAAAGGGTGGGCCCCATACTAAATAACACCGAGCAATAAAAAAAAGGGAAGAAAAAAAAGTGAAACTCACCATCTCCAAACTCATGGGAAAAAAAAGTGGACCCTATATTATCAAAATCAAGCGATATAAAAAATAAAAAAAATAAAAAAAGTGAACCCCATATTAAAAAAAATATAATGTTTAAAAAAAAAAAAGTGCTGGTTTTGTATTCGTAGCAAACACTAATATAATAAAGGTTTAGATACAGAGCACAAACTACAATGTTATATTAATCGTGTTTTGAATATAGTATATGTGTATATATATATATATATATATATATATATATATTATATGCATAAAAATAGTACAAACTAATAATGTCCAACAAAAAAAAAGTGCACCCCATAAAGGGTGGACCTCATACTAAACAACATCAAGCAATATAAAAAAATAAAAAAATAAATAAAAAAGTGGAACCCACCATCTCCAAACTCACTGTAAAAAAAAAGTGCACCCCATATTAACAAAATCAAGCAATATCAAAAAAAAAAAAAGTGAACCCCATATAAAAAAAATAATGTAAAAAAAAAAAGTGCAGACTTTGTATTCGTAGTAAACACTAATATACTAAAGTTTTAGTTACGGAGTACAAACTACAATGTTATATTAATCGTGTTTTGAACATAGTATATATATATGCATAAAAATAGTGCAAATTAATAATGTCTAAAATGAAAAGTGCAATCCATATTAAAAAATCAAACAATATTCATGTAATTTCCAAAGTATCCCATTAAGTCAATAATGATAGATTCATTGCCACATGCGTATCAATCCATTAGTGGGAGCAAATACAACAGTTTAATATTTAGATTAGATCTCAGACTAATATAAAAAAAAAATTGTATGGTTTGTTATTCCGCCATGTCATTTATTTATTCTGTTTACTAAAATAAATATACTTAAAATATTTATATTTTAAAATAAGATAGAATTTAATTACTTTTTCATTTTTATTGTTACTCTAATAAATGTGAAAAGAGATTCATGTCGTAAAAAAAAATATCAAATGGTGATCAAATAATGAATAAGGTAAATTAGTCAAATTATAATTCTAATCGACGTTTTCTTAAAAAACCATGCAAAAGACAACATGACAACTAAAATGAGCTAAACCGAGAATATTTACCAAAAATTTAAAAATAGTATTTCTTTGTTTAAATAGAAAATCAATTTCTACTTTGTTTCGTTTTAAACATGTAAAATTAATTTAATACTTTGAATTAGAATTATCCAAATCAAAATTTGATAAAAAAAATAATAAGTATTTTACATCTTTAAATTAATCGAATTAAAATTGAAAGTATCAACTGATGCTTAAATATTGCTATTGTTTTATCTGAAAGAGGGGAAAATAGTTTCCTTTTAAACAAGTCTTCTCTTTTAAAAAATATTAATAAATTTTTGCCGATTTTGTATTCGTAGCAAACACTAATATAATAAAGTTTTAGATACGAAGCACAAACTACAATGTTATATTAATCATGTTTTGAACATAGTATATATATATATATTATCACTATCTAAACACAACTACACATACAAAGATATATTATAATCTAAAATGTTGGGCCCGTACGCAACACGGGCATAGGCCGTCTAGTTGTTTTCATATAAGCCAGATATTTGATTGTTGCGGGGAGGGGACTGCATGGGACCAAAATTATTAGGGGAAAAAAACGAAAGAAAAGAAAGGCAACCAATAGATAAGGAAAATCGGAAACATGCTTATCCATAATTGTCGACAATTATAAAAGAAGCTTATACATTATCAGTGCGCAAAATTAGACTCTTTCCAAAATGAAAGCCACTAAAGACTAATGTCTCTTTCATAAAAGTAGAGTCTTTCTTTATAATTTTTCTTTGTTCTTTTTTTTTTTTTTGGTCAATGACTGCCCTGTACAGTGTGAAATATTGCTCTTTATATATCACTTCTTGCCTTATAAAGAACACCCCAATAAGACTAGCTAGATACTTCAATTTCTTTGCCAATGGCTTTTTCATGTAGCTTAGTGCCCAAAACCATGCTAATATTTCCCAGCTTCAAGCCAGGTCTACTGATCAAGACAATAATAGCCATGTGAGTAATTAACATCCTAGTTTTTTTTTCTTTCAAAAATGCATGCAAATATGCAAGATTATATTATCTTTTTAAAAGGAAAATTCGTGAGTATTCCTATACTGTACTAAATATCTGAATTCACCTCTGTTAGACTACCGGGGTCATTCATACTCTTGTTGTTGGAAACTTGTTTCATATTTGCCTTTAACCTTAATGGAGCTCGAATAATGAAGTATAATGAAGGATAACTCAAACCATCAGTCAAAAATAGAGAGGTAAATTTGGACTTTTCTCTTAATTTCTTTTTTTGAATAATCACGGTGTCCGGTCCAGCTTGCACGCACCTCGATTAATTTGACGGAGTACCTGTTACCTCCCACCAACACAGATACTGAGTAACTTTGTCAACCTAGCTAGTATTTTTGCTTCCGATGAAACTAGAATCTAAAACCCCATAGTTCTCAATCCATTTCATTGATAACTAGGTCATATCCTTGGATACCCTTTTCCCTGAAGGATTTGAACAAGTAGAATTCATGTTTGAAGCTCCATAATTTTAACGCAGGCAATTTGTTAACGATAAGGGTGCGAATAATCTCAAAGCACAACAAAAATATTTCGTATATACTAGAGGAGTAAATTTGGACAGTAACTCATTTACACTCATGTGATATATTTCTAATTGATAATATTTCTTCTTGAATTCGTTGGCTCTTTTGTGTTTAATTTGCAGGAGATGCATAAATACAACAAGGAGGCCACCACCAAGGCCACCCCTAAAAAATAAACCGCCACAGAACAATAATTACAAAGACAAGAAAGAGACTCCGATGACAGAGGAGAGGAGTAACACAAAGCTCCAAGAAGATAATTCAATGGTCAAAACAAATTAACTAGGAATCTTGTTTGTTAAAGATCATAATAAGTATACTTGGTCTAACGTTAGTCAAGTACAATATGCTTACTCTTTATTATCAGTGAAACTAGTAGCAAAAAAGCGGTGATGCATGCCCACCGCCCCCCCCCCCCCCTCCCCCATCCCCACCAAACCCCACCCAAACATATTAGAAGTAGTATGATATTTTATTTTGTCGCAGGTGCTTGTGAGGTAAAATTCACAAATAGTCACGTTTCAGTTGTTGTTGAAAAATAATCAAATTCACGGAGTTTTAAATTTCACAAATAAAACTTCAAGACATTGTCATGGAATTTCACGTGTGAAATTTGAAATTTCATGGCAATGGTTATTTTTCAAAAACAGAACTGAAAAGTGGCAAGTGAGGCGCTATTACTGTTGTGTGCTTAAATTGTCCTTTTGTTTCCTATTTTCCTTTGGTTATCCTATTAGGGGTTGTTTGGTTCGTATACAAGTTATGCGGAAATTGTAATATATGAATTGCAATGTAGGCCTCTACTTGTTGATGTGAAGCTGTTCTTGAATTTTCCTTATGCAGTACATAGTTAAAAACAGAAGTGAAAAACAGTACTTCTTTCTTAAGTAATATGATATGTGAGTTACCTATATATGATATATCCGCAGTTGATGTCTTAAGAACCTCATGACTCAAAAGAGAAAACAAGACCGGACTAAAAGAGATCTCACTTTCGACGATTGAACTTGACTTTGCCATCCAGATTGAAACTGGACTTAAACGTCTTTGCATCCTGCTTTGGGCCGGCTTTCACTTCACTTTCACTTTCCAGTTGATATCAGCCCAACTTTTGTTTGGGAGGAACCTTAATATCAAACATTAATGGGAGTTCAGAGAGAAAATTTGCCCTAAATTTTGGTCCAGTAGTAAGAGCATAGCACGTGATGTGTGATTTGGCATATGTTACAAGTTCGAATCCTATTATAAACAAATGCCTGGTATGTAAGTGAAGAAGGATAGAGAAAAATAGGTCTATTATTCTTTGAATTTCGAATTGTGTGCCGCTGCTCCTCGAGAATTTCTCGATTATCAAAAAGAAACTTATTTGCCATCACCATCTTTCTCAAAATATGAGTACTATCAGCCATTTTTTTGTGTCCTCATCCATCCATGTTTAATCGAAGCCTATACAAAGTCCTCTCCCTTTCACAAAATTGGAAAAGTACTATCTCATTTGTCTTGTTTTCCAATAAGCCAATCATTTCTCGAAAAAAGTAAGCCTTGACCAAAGTTATTTGGAGAAAAGATAAGAAAAGACAATAGGTGAAAATATCCATGAGAATAAGAAGACTAGCAAACTATGCCCGTGCCCAACATGATTAATTTGGTTACTCAATTTAGTTAGTCCTTATGGTTTGTATATTTTGCAAAGGATACTGCGATTTTTCTCCTTAATTTCTCAATTGTTGTTAATGGGATACTGCGATTTTTCTCCTTAATTTCTCCATATTTTTTTTGCTTTTCCTTTTATTTTTCTCCTTAATTTCTCAATTGTTGTTAAAAAAAATCTTATTTTGGTTATGTTCGCCTCTTTTTATATTTAGTAAGTTGACAATTTAAATATCCTACATGTCAAGTTTATAATCACAAGATTCAAAAGTCTATCTTTATTTCATAAACTCCGTGTCTGGTCAAACGTAGACACTTAAATTGAGACAGGGGGAGTATATGCAAAATGAAGGAAATGAAAGGACAATTGAGAAACGTGGGGACTTAAAAAGTAAACACACAAGAGGTAGTATTAATGTTAAACTTCTGAAATGTTCACATGTTAGTCCCGGCTTAGAGTACAATTTCAGTTGCTTTTTGTACAACTTATTGTTGTTGTATTCGTCCACCTTGGGCGTTTGTTGTTAAATAAAAAAAAATTGTCTTATTTTGGTTATGTCCGCCTCTTTTTATATTTCGTAAGTTGACAATTCAAATATCCTATATGTCAAGTTTATAATCACAAGATTCAAAGGATATTTTATTATATTATACACATTTTTAATTTAGAACCACAAGATTTGAAAGTCTATCTTTATTTCTTAAACTTCGTGTCTAGTCAAACGTAGACACTTAAATTGAGACAGAGGGAGTATATGCCAAATGAAGGAAATGAAAGGATAATTAAGACACTACAGACCCGTGGAGACTTAAAAAGTAAACACACAAGAGGTAGAATTAATGTTCAACTTCTGAAATGTACACATGTTAGTCCCTACTTATGGTACAATTTCAGTCACTTTTTGTACAACTTATTGTTGCTCTATTCGTCCACCTTTGGCGTTTATATATAATATATAAGAAAAATATAGAATAGAAAAATAGACATATATTTTTAGTAATGTGGCGAAGTAATATGGGACGAAGGGAGTACTTCATTTTTTAATTCTTAAATAACGTGAAAAGTCAAGTATAGTAATGTGACCAAGTAATATGGGACGAAAGGAGTACTTCATTTATTAATTTTTAAAGAACGTGAAAAGTCAAGTAATGTGGCCAAGTAATATGAGACGGAGGGAGTACTTCATTTATTAATTCTTAAAGAATGTGAAAAGTCAAAAGTGAACACGTAAAAGTGCACAGAGGAAATAAATTTGTGTCAGAGAATTAAAATTGAAGTGCATACATATATACATGAGAAGTGAATAAATATTTAGCAAGAACGTGAAAAGTCAAAAGTGAACAAGTAAAAGTGCACGGGCGAAATAAATATGTGTCGGAGAATTAAAATTGAAGTGCATACGTGTATACATGAGAAGAGAATAAATAGTCAGTACTATGACATATTTATTAATTCTTAAAGAACGTGAAAAGTCAAAAGTGAACAAGTAAAAGTGCATCGTCTATACATGAGAAGAATTAAAATTGAACTGCATACGTCTATACATGAGAAGAGAATAAACATTCAGCAAGAATGTGATAAGTCAAAAGTGAAGAAGTAAAAGTGCACGAAGGAAATAAATGTGTCGGAAAATTAAAATTGAAATGCATACATCTATACATAAGAAGAGAATAAATATTAAGTACTATGACATAAGTCCATGTGGGATAAAAAAGTAGTCGGTTAAAGTGTACAAGTTATATAGCTTTTGGTACAAGCATTCATTGCGTGTACAATTTATAAAGCTTTTGGCATAAGCAGTCAATGTTGTGTTGGTCCCTCTACCACACTTATATATAATAGAAAAGAAGAGAAAAACAGTGTTTTGGAACGTGAACTGAAGACTAGTGTCATCTGATTTTTGTAGTCTAACAGTTGCCTACAATTATTAACGCACTATTTGATTGCTCCATATATAACACCTCCTCTTGCCTAAGTCAAGGCCCATTCTAATAAAACTAGATAAAGTCAAGGCCCATTCTAATAAAACTAGATAATCGTTGCTCATGCTCTGCACGGGCCCAACATTTTCAATCCTTATATATTGCTTGTGTCAAGTGCCACTATTTTAAGTTTTGACTCATATTGTAAAAATAGTTTCGGCGTCACAATAGGATAGTAAACCCGGGCTGATCGTTATAAGTTTTGATGGATGAGCAAATATTTTTCCGGTCACACATGCTAGCGGATTGTCAAGACTTTAGTACTAATTATGTCTTAATTTTGAAACAAATGGCGCATAAGTTTTGGTGAATGCCCAGAGGTTTGAAGGGAAAAAGACTTGCCCCGCTTTATGCAAGTTTGGGCGGATCATAAAGACTTTCATACAAATTGTGTCATAACTTTATTATCAATTGGTCCACAAGATCTTGATGGATCATCAAAAGTTCTGATGGATTGGTGTCTTGCCACAAATCTTGATTGTGTCATAACTTGTACAAATTATTTGCAGATCCTTACCGATTGTCGAAACTTATACACAAATTTTAGCAATACATTTTGGCATAAAAAATTGTCAAAATCGGTTCATATCAACTCCTTAATTAAATACTCCCTTCATTCCATTTTACTTGGCCCTTATTAACTTAGCACTACTCTTAAAAAATTATTTATTAGGGTTACCAACTTCATTTTATTAGTTTAGATTAGAAGGATGAATCAAGTCAGTATTTACCAAAATAATTTCTTGGAACTCGAAGATGGTTCTGACACGAAAATATAGAGTTAGAGATACTAATTCATTGTTAGCTATTAGACAATGTAATTCTAAATGAAGTAATTTATAATTATAGCAGTATGAAATTATTATTCTTTTCGTCTCAATTTATGTGACACTTTTCGCTTCCCGTGAGTTTATTTGACTAATTTTTAAAGCTAAACTGGAATAGATCAACTCAATATTTTAAAGTTAAAATTTAGATATTAAAAATTATACGAAAAATACTATAAGTTATAATTTTCTCATGTCAATATGATGAATAATACATTATAAATTGTTGATCAAAATTTATATAATTTGAATTCCGAAAAATGAAAAATGCCTCATAAATTAGCACAAATGGAGTAAGAAAAAGAATGATAACCACAATTTAATTTCAGAACAATTGAATCTAACGAACCTAAGCTGTAAAAGATGAAAATAAAAGCACTATGTTCACATTAGTATATTTGCACACGGAACTAATGATGAAACAGGAAGTTAACTTTGTCCAAAATCAAAATAGTAGTAATTTATAACATAGTATAATTTTATACTCTTTTGAAACAAATCTAACTGAATAGGAGTAGTGGGAAAGTAAAGTGTTAAAAGTTGTCAGCCACAATTAGGGTTGTTCACGGTTTTGGTTAAAACCAAAACCAAATCGAAAATTTAACCAAACCGAATAAAAAAACCGACATTTGGTTTGGTTTGGTTTGGTTTGATTTGGTTTTAAATTTTAAAAACCGATAATATTTGGTTTGGTTATGGTTCTAGTAAAAAATAACTGAATAAATAACCGAACCAAACCGATAAATTATATACATAAATATTATAATTATTTATATGTATAATATTAGTTTTTCATAAATAATTATAAATATTTTATACCTTTTAATCATTAATTTGGTTTTTGGTCTACTTATTTCACATGATTGTTTAAGGCCTACTTATTTCACATGATTGTTTAAGGCCCATGTTTTTAAGAATATGCCAAATCCCATGCCTTTAAGTCTTTTAACTCTTTAAGTGTTAAGTGTAAACCTACTAACAGAAGCTCTTGTTAGAGTCTAATGTCTTTAACTTAAATTTTTAGCCTTTCTTTGTCAGCCATTTGATTTTAGGTTGTTTCTTCTTCTTTTTTCCGAATTTATACCTTTCTTTTTTCTTGTTTGAATGGGTCCTAAACTTCTAATATTTTTCATATGAAAAGGACAGAGGTTGTAGATTTGGAGGTTCCTATAGAAGATGCTTCAGTAACATCAGCATTTGCTGCAACTCAAGCACATAGTAATGCCCTAATACTTCTTTCGTGGGTAATCCTCCTAAAAAGCAAAAAAGAACAACTCCTTGTAGTCGAGACCCTAGCCTTGGGGATAATGATAGAAAAACATCTGAAGTTTGGGATTATTACACACAGTTTTTTGAATAAGATGGGAGAATTGAGGGCAAAATGCAATTACTGCCCCAAAGTTTGAGATCATTACACAAAGTTTTTTTATTTCATATATTTTCATTTTAATTTTAGGTAGTCTTTATGTTTAATTAATATGTATGTTTGTAACAACAACTAAAAGCTCCTATGCTCTACTTTATTTCCAGGTATGTGTATTAAGATGACAAAAATGGTGCAGCCACTACTAAGTTAGTTTTTAGCTCTATATGTAATAGTTTAGCAACTTTGAGTAACTTAAGTACTATACTATCACTAATAGTGAAAATGTTTCTATGATGTATATTGTTCCACCTTAAACTATAAATAAAAGTTATCGTTTGAACCAAAAAAAATACATGTCTTTTTCAACTTTTTAATGTTTTACTGATAAGTATAATGGCTGCTAGTCATAAACCGAAAAATCGAACCAAACCGAACCAACCCGACAATAACCAAACCGGTGGTTATTATTTTATTTGGTTTGGTTATGGTTTTAGACATTTGAAAACCGACTAAATTGGTTTGGTTATGGTTTTAATCAATAACCGACTCAAACCGAACCATGAACACCCCTAGCCACAATCATAATGAGAACATGGACCCACTTAAAACATACCCCATACGTGTTAAAAGGGCTAAAAGGTCTGCACACTCAAATACTAATATAGTGATCAACTTAGTTGGGCCAATCAATAGTCAGAACTAACCCTAAATGACCATAATGCCACTTACAAATTAATTAATGACACTTAAAGCAAGCATGTCGACGATCCAACACTTAAACTCATGTTTCTATATAGTTAGAACTAGTTATAGCTTCGTCTCATTTTTAAGTAATTAATTCATACTCATTGCTAATGGCGTTCTGGTCTACCTTAGTGCCCAAAACCAAGCAAATATTTCAAAGCTCGTAGTTTTTTTCTCTCACATCATGCAATTATGTATGTCATTTATCCCTTTTTTTTTTGGATAATTACGGTGTTCGTGCCAGCTTGCATGCACCTTGACTAATTCCATTAAGTATATTTACCTTCCAGCACAACTACCAGGCAATTCTGCCCACCAAGATTTGGAGATAAAAAGAAATCACCTAGCGTTTTTTTTCCTCTGCTGAAATTTTGAACCTGAGATCTCATGGTTCTCAACTCACTACATCGACCACTAGCTTCTATATACTCGTAGCATTGATTTACTTGCCAGTAAAAATACACTGATAATGTAAAAGTTATTTAGATTGTCGGTGTAAATAAGTTAAAATTCTTATTTGAATTACATGCAAGATTCTACCATTTCCTTCAAATTATGAGTTATTTCTAGCTGATACTTATTCTGGAACTAGCAAACTATGCTCGTGCGATGCACGGGGCCCAATATGATTAATTTAGTTACTCACTTTAGTTAGTCTTTATGGTTTGTATATTTTGCAAAGGATACCGCAATTCTCCTTTATAAGTCTCCATATTTTATTTCTTTTCCTCTTATTTTCCCTTTACTTTCTCAATTGTTGTTAAAATTTGTCTTATTTTGGTTAAGGAAAATACATAAAAAAAACCCCCCAACGTATACTCGGATTAATTATGATGCACCCAACCTTTGCGGGCAACCTATTACCCCCGGCTTTATTTTTTCTGTATTTTTGTACCTTTTTTGGCTGATGTGGCACCAAAAAAAATTGATGCCCTGTTGCACAGTGGAGAGTGTTGCACACTCTCCGCCACATTGGTGCCACGTCACTGTCACTTTTTTTTTTTTTTCATTTGATTTTTCTTTTATTAATTATATTTACACTAATTAACCTCTAATTAACCATTAAACCATTAATTTTGTCTTCTTCATCACTAAACCCTTCTTCTTCTTCTTCTTCTTCTTCATTTCAAGAAATCCATCAACCCATTTTCTTCCTCCATTAACACACATACACATTCAACTCATTTTCTTCCTCAATTAACAATACACATTCAACCCATTTTCTTTCTTCATTAACACACCCATTTTCTTCCTCCATTAACACACACATTCAATTTAATCATCAATCATAAAGAGCTTATTTTCAAGAAACATTCAACTCATTTTCTTCAACCCATTTTCTTCCTCCATCAACACACAACATTCAATTTCATCATAAATCCCACCTCTTCTTCTTCTTCTTCTTCTTCTTCATTTCAGGCTGCTCCCCCCCCCCCCCTCCCCCTCCCCCTCCCCAACCCACTCCTCTTGCCCCACCAATTTGAAGAAATTGCCATTGACACCCATTTGAAGAAATTGTCATTTGAAGGACAAACTGTGCAATTTCTTCCTTTCTGGGCTATGTTCAATCATGGACTGGAATTTAACAACAATGAAAATTGTTATTTGTTAAATTTCATGGAAATTGTCCAACCTGCTCCTCTTGACATTTGTTAAATTTCATGAAAATTCATGGGGAATGAAATTTAACAACAATGTAGAAATTGCATGAACTGCCCATGATTTCATGAGCTGGGCTATGTTCAATCATGGCAGCATCGGTGGCGTCGGTGTGGTGGCGGCGACGGTGGGGGTGGTTGAGGAGAAAGAAGAAGAAAGAGAAAAAAGAGAAAGAAGAAGAAAGAAAAAAATAAATTGCAATTAGTAGCTTTAACAATTAAAATGTGAAAGAAAGGGAGGGTGGGGGTGGGTGAGAGGATAAAATATAAATTAATTTTTATTAAAATATAAAAAATATTTTTACTGCTTTCACTCGCTGTTAATGTTTTTTGGTGCCACGTCAGCCAAAAAAGGTAAAAAAAATACATAAAAAATAAGGCCAGGGGATAATAGGTCGCCCGCAAAGGTTGGGTGCTTCATAATTAATCCGAGTATACATTGAGGGGTTTTTATGTATTTTCCCTTTTGGTTATGTCCGCCTCTTTTTATATTTGATAAGTTGACAATTCAAAAATCCTACATGTCAAGTTTATAATCCCAAGATTCAAAGGATATTTTATTATATTATACACATTTTTAATTTAAAATCATAAAATTCAAAAGTTTATCTTTATTTTTTAAACTCCGTGTCTAGTCAAATTTAGACATTTAAATTGAGACAGAGGAAGTATATGTCAAATGAAGGAAATGAAGGGACAATTGAAACACTGCGGACACATGGAGACCTAAAAAGTAAACACACAAGAAGTAGAATTAATATTAAATTTCTGAAATGTACACGCACTGACGAAGATGGAGAGAAACTATTCCTCCTAGTGCACTTCTTATCACACGTTACAACCTAATTAACCAAAAAAAACGACATGATTATGTATTTCCGCGGAGATAGACTCGGTATCTAAAAAGGACATTTTTGGCATTTAAGAATATGAAAGAGGACAAAAATTATACATAGGCATATAAGTTACTTTAACCACAAAATATTTCCTTAATTAACATTGACATTCCTAAACTACCATAGTTGTCCTCTTCAACTCCATCTAACAACAATAGAAATTGTTCCATTGTTGTTTGTTAAATTTCATGGAAATTGTCCAACCCGCTCCTCTTGACATTTGTTAAATTTCATGGAAATTCATGGAGAATGAAATTTAACAACAATGTAGAAATTGCACGAGCTGCCCATGATTTCACGAACTGGGCTATGTTCAATCATGGAGGCATCGGTGGGGTCGGTGTGGTGGCGGTGGTGGCGGCGGTGTGGCGGTGACGGTTGGGGAGAAAGAAGAAGAAAGAGAAAAAGGAGAAAGAGAAAAAGGAGAAAGAAAAAGAAAAAGAAAAATAAATTGCAATTAGTAGCTTTAACAATTGAAATGTGGAAGAAAGGGAGGGTGGGGGTGGATCAGAGGATAAAATATAAATTAATTTTTAAAAATTAATTTTTATTAAAATATAAAAATTATTTTTACTGCTTTCACTCGCTATTAATGTTTTTTGGTGCCACGTCAGCCAAAAAAGGTACAAAAATACAGAAAAAATAAGGCCAGGGGTAATCGGTCGCCTGCAAAGGTTGGATGCGTCATAATTAATCTGAGTATACGTTGGGGGGTTTTATGTATTTTCCCTTTTGGTTATGTCCGCCTCTTTTTATATTTGGTAAGTTGACAATTCAAAGATCTTACATGTCAAGTTTATAATCACAAGATTCAAAGGATATTTTATTATATTATACACATTTTTAATTTAAAATTATAAAATTCAAAAGTCTATTTTTATTTTTTAAACTCCGTGTCTAGTCAAACTTAGACATTTAAATTGAGACAGAGGGAGTATATGCCAAATGAAGGGACAATTGAGACACTGCGAACACGTGGAGACCTAAAAAATAAACACACGAGAGATAAAATTAATGTACACGCACTAAGGGAGATGGAGAGAAACTATTCCTCCTAGTGCACTTCTTATCACACGTTACAACCTAATTAACCAAAAAAACGCGACATGATTATGTATTTCCGCGGAGATACACTCGGTATCTAAAAAGGACATTTTTGGCATTTAAGAATATGAAAGAGGATAAAAATTATACATACGGCATATCAGTTACTTTAACCACAAAATATTTCCTTCATTAACATTGACATTCCTAAACTACCATAGTTGTCCTCTTCAACTCCATCTATCCGACCAAAGAGCGAAAAGAAGAAGCTTGAACCTGGAAATAATCGAGCGACAAAGGGCTTGATTGAACCAAATAGAGAAACAACGAACACAATGAAGAATCAAGATAAGAAAATAGGAAGAGTAAGAATGAATTCCGATTTGACCATGAAATTATTGTAATCCTCTTCTAATTTGCTGTTGAATGAGAAAGAAAAGAGTTCAGTATCTACATTTACATGATAAAGCACAGTACGTGTTTTATGGAGTGAAAAACAGTACACGTGACTACGTGTTCCTAGGAGAGCTAAGTTACCAATATACCCCTAAGTAAATTCAAAAATTTCAGGAATACTGCGTTTGTCCCATTTCAATGTACTGCTTTTTGTACCAGTACATAGTGCAGTGTTAGACACAAAGGTGGGACTTCAGGAAATACTTTGCCTTCAGCCTGTACTAAGTGTCGGGCAGGTGAACTTCTGTTCTCATTTTGATCTTCTGTTTCTACCATTTCATTTCTTTGCAAATGCTGGTATAAATGATGTCCTGTAACATTAGTGTAGGCCACTTCTTTTCCTTTCCTTCAAACATAACTTCAATTCAGTTGGGTTTCATTAGACAGTCTGGTAAGCTTTTCCTGTCTAGACACGAGTTTTTGCTTAGTATTGTTTCCTTAGTTTGGACAAGAGCGTAGAGCAACATAAAATGTTAGAGTACCCGAAACTCAGACTCTTCAAAAAAATGCGCGCGTGTTAGATCTTCCAAAAGTAGTACTCCCTCCGTCTCATAATAAGTGTCACATTAGCCAAATTGTTTTGTCCTATAATAAGGGTCACTTTAGGAAATCAAAACATAAATTGACTAGTTTTTTCCAATTCTACCCTTAGACAATAAAGTAACATCTAAATGATGATTGGAAAAGCCACATAGTAACTTGGTTGTTGGATTCCCAATGTCAAAAGGTTTACTTCTTGTGCATGCTCTAATCAAAAGGTAAAAGTAATTTATTTTTATTATATAGGGGTAATTTTGTAAACTTCATACTGCATTATTGGTTTCTTAATATGCGTATTTTTTGCTAAGGTGACACTTATTATGGGACGGGGGAATAACTCACAACTACAGTACATGGTTTTCTTTTACTCCCTCCGTCCCATAATTAGTGTCACCTCAGCTAAATTTTTTTGTCTCATAATAAGGTTACCTTAAGAAACCAGGACATAAATTAATTAGTTTTTTCCAATTCTACCCTTAGACAATAAAGTAACATCTAAATGATAATTGGAAAAACCACATAGTAACTTGATATTGTTGGATTCCCAATGTCAAAAGGTTTACTTCTTGTTCGTCCTCCTTCACCCGAATTTGCTTCTCCTAATTGGATCTGCTCTTTGAAGAGATTTTTTTTCCCGGACTAGAATTTAAGTATTTAAATCAAGTGCGGGAAAAAAAGTTAAACTAGACAAAACTTATTTGTCTATTTTTTTACTATATTAGAAGCATGAGTTTGGAGGTGGTTTCGTCGTCCACCTCCAACTCATGCCAAACAAAAAAATAAATCGAAACTCATATTAAAAAATCAAGCAATATCCATATAATTTACAAAGTATTCCCCATTAAGTCAATAATGGTGGATTCATTCAGTTGGATTTCTATACCACGCGTTGCATTTGCAGCATTTTTGAATGATTGTCCAAAAAAAGTGGCCCCTGTTTAACTTTACTGTGAGAGTCTCTTACTTATCCAATCTCCATAGCTTTTTTAGTACTCCTGTAGTACTAATATTCAATAGACAAAGAAAGTACAGGTAAGGATTACTTTTTCAAAAGTAGTTCTAAATATATTATTATCAAGCTTTATTTTTTAAAAGTTACTATTACAACTGATTACATTTTGTAGTTCCATGGGTGATATCTTACCTCACCAACTGTAATTCTATAATCAAATTAATTGAATATTGTTACAACTGATAAAATAAATTACTCGAATGTTTATTATAGTACTGTTTAATATCCTAAAAAGAAACTAAGATGGGTATTACATTCTCAAAAGGCATTTTCCAATGTTTTAAGTTTCTAATTATATACGGAGCACCAAAATAGCCAAAATAATTTATTAGTACATACTTATGATAGGATAAGTAAAAAAAGGATAGAAATCTTATACCGCATCTATGCGCATGTTATATGACACAATATACATAATCACCATATGTATAAAAAGTTTCACGTTTTAGCCTAGGGGAATGGTAGTTCAAATGACGTTTCCATATTTAGAAGTAGTTAAAAATTCAATAAGTTTTGAAATTCTGGTTCAAATTTGATTAACGCGTAGTTTAAAAAGTGTCTATTAGCCTTTTTCTTAAATAAAATCATATAAACTGAAACAAAGAAATAACATCATGGGACAAATTATTGAACTCGTGCTCCCACAATTTCTATCTTTACATACGTGACTTTGAAGAAATGTTGTAGAATATATCAATTCTTTTTATAATTGCATAAAAATAAAATTATAAATATATATTGGGCCCGTACTAGCACGGCACTTGTATCTAGTTTATAAATAGAAGAACTAATAGACCTAATCGAATTAATTAAGAAACTAACTGACCCGATCCATCCTTCTTATTCGGTCTTTGTGGCTAGTAGTAGGCTTTTGCAATGGAGTTTAAAATAGTGGCGCCCGCAATCTTCAAATCTTGGATCCGCCTTTGCTTACTCACCCAGTGTTTGCTGATGATTTAGTGATTTTTTGTAAAGGTGATGAAGCATCAGTTTTCTGGGCTATGGAAGCACTAGGCCATTTTAGTAGTATCACTGGACTCTCGGCTAACTTGGACAAGTCCAGCCTATTCATTGCTGGAGTGGATGATACTAAAAAAAGGAAAAATTACTACTGAGAACTGGATTTGCCCTTGGCTCTTTTCCAATGAGATAACTAGGACTTCCTTTATCATGTAGGATGTGGAATAAGCTGGAATGCCATCAACTTGTGGTGAAGATCACCAGTAGAGTTAGGACTGGGTATGCTGCTCAACTTTCATATGCTGGTCGACTACAAATTATTACTGCTGAGCTGTTTTCCATTCATAATTTTTGGGGGTCAGTCTTTATTCTCCCCCAAAGTGTAGTGAAGGAAGTGGACAAATCTGTAGGGAATATCTTTGGGGTAAAACAGAAGATAAGAAGAAAGTTTCTCTTGTGGCATGGGAAAAGATCTGTTGTCCTAAGAAAGTAAGTGGTTTGAATGTTAAAAGGTGTAGGAATTGGAATGTTGCTTCAGTTGGGAAAGTCCTATGGCAAATATCAGAAAAACAAGACTCTTTGTGGGTGAGATGGGTTCATGGAATATACATAAAGACTGATGAGAGCATATAGACACACAAAGGTCCGACTGATAGGAGTTGGTATTGGAGGAAACTTACTGGATTGAAGGACATTATGAGCATTTGGTATTCACAGGGCGGATATAGGTTAACTCCTAGTGGTAAGTAATCTATCACAAGAAGTTACAACCAGATAATTGGACAGCATGGGAGATGGAGAATTGCACAGTTGGTTTGGACTTCTGTTGCTCAACCAAAACACAGGTTTGTCTTATGGTTAGCTGTGCAGAGAAGACTTTTGACTAAGGAGAGGCTAGCCCATATAAACATCAACCATCCCAGTTGATGATGATACATGCTGCTTATGTGACAAGAAATTGCCAGAAAATACTTTACACATATTTGCTGAGTGCGAGTGGTTGAAGCTAGTTCAGCAATTTTGCATTGGGCTGATGTCCATGTGAAATTAGGAGAGGTTAAGCAGGCTGGAGAGGAACAAGGCTAAACATTGGAAACCATTCAAGAAGGAGATTGTGGCTGCTATTTGCGGTGCGAACATTTATCACATTTGGAAAGCAAGAAACTGGAGACTCTTTAAGCATGTTAATATTCAGCCAGATATAGCAGTGATTCAAATCAAGAAGGAAATTGTAGAGAGATTGGCCCTTCTTAGAAATAATAGGAAAGCCTATAGATGCCAAGGATACATACATAAACTTTGTAATTATATGTTAATATTTTCTTCTTGAGGCCTTTCTCATGTGTGCACCCTTCCTGGTAAGGTGGTATGGGGGGCTAGGTGCTCTTTAGGTTGTACTTTTACTTTGTTTGTTATGGTAAGTTTTCAAATTTTAATTTTAAAAAAAATGAGGAAAATGACTTTCTTAGGGAAAATAAGTCTCACAAGGGTCATCTAGCATTTTAACATAAGAGAACTATAAGGGCCTGTTTCGAAAGCCACCTGGTATTGGAATTGGTGTAATTACTAGGGTAGTAATTACACTGCCTAGTAATTACACAGTAGTGTAATTACAACGACCTGTTTGTTTGTCATAACGTAATTACAGTGTAATTTCAAGCGTGTTGTTTGGTTGCACAAGTCTAATTACACAGTTGGTTTAATTTAAAAATAAAATATAATTATAAAAAATTTAAAATTAATATTTAAAAAATATTTACCTTTATAAATGATATTAAATTAGTTATTTAATAACACACTGTTTCTTGAAAATATATTAATTAATAATCATATATTTGTAACTAATGTTGTAAAAAATAATTGATATATATTTTTTTCAAATTAATAATATTTAATTTTAATTAATTATAAAACTTAAAAGAAGAGTTTTTTTGTGAGAACGTCATCGATTGGATGTTTGACAAAAAAAAATATTTATAAATATAATGTCATAATATTATTCAAATGTTTGACACAAAACATCCATCAAATGTAAGTGAAAAATAAACAATATGTAATGTAAGTGAAAAATAAACAACGTGCAATGTGAAAACAAATAACTTAAAATCGAAAATATTACCTAAATTCAAAATCCAAAAGAAAAAGTTTAACATAATACGCTTATCTCAAATTTCAACATTACATAAGTAAGTTCCAACCTAACTTAAGTAAATAATTCAAAACAAGAGAAAATATAAGTCTATAACCTCATTCACGTAACTCGTTATATGCCAAGTTTATTAATGACTCATTCTTTCCAATATTAAGAGGTGTAGTTTTAAAAATTAGAATAATAACAAGGCTATGCTAAATGAATAAAATTTAAAAAAAAACACGAGCAATTACATGGATCACAAGAAGGAAAGGTTGAGAATGAGAAGAAAGAAAATGAAAGAAAAATACATTTAAAAAAAATTAAATAATGGAAATAAAAAATAAATTAAAATAAACAAAAAAAAAAAACTAAAAAGCAACCCTGTAATTACAGGGTGTAATTACACCCAATTCTCAACCCCCTTGAGAATTGAAAAGTGTAATTACACCCTCTCAATTACACTCAGTTCTCACCTAACTGTGTAATTAATTGGTCAAACAAACATGCCAAAATGTGTAATTACACTCAATTCTAATTACCTGGGTGGCTTACCAAACAGGCCCTAAATGAATTTGCATTTTAATCATTTGGGTATTAGAAATCTTGCAATGATCTACTTCTTTTTTAATGTAAACATCAACAAGGAAAGCAATTAGTACTATATTATTTATTACGTAATATTTTTTAATCAAATAGTACATCAACAACTCAAATTTATTTTCCACACTCGTTACTTTATGACTTTACCTACTGAGTATCAGCCAAAACACACATTTATCGAGAAAAGGACCAAAATCATCCATAATGTTTGGGTTTGGATCAAAATCATACATATTCTTTCACATGGAGCACTAATAGTACATTATGTTTGCATAAGTGGTGCACTTTTAGTCAAACTTCCAAATAAATTTAACGAAAAAGAACAAAAATGCCCCTGAACTTTTAGAAAAGGTATAAAAATACCCTTTATTCATCTATTTTGCTAAAACTATCCCTCAATTCAACTTTTTGGCTCATTTATTCCCCTTGACTAACGGACAACACTAAAAAAAAAAAAAAATT
Source organism: Lycium barbarum (assembly GCF_019175385.1). Classification (NCBI taxonomy): domain Eukaryota; kingdom Viridiplantae; phylum Streptophyta; class Magnoliopsida; order Solanales; family Solanaceae; genus Lycium; species Lycium barbarum. Next base: position 122,259,236 of record NC_083344.1, read on the forward strand.
GCACATGACATTTTATTACTGAAAATTTGATTTATTCTTTTAAAAAGAAATCTGAAAAATCGTTATTTGTAGAATAAGGAAAAATAATTTTTCAACATCCATTTCTTTAAAAAAACAAATGTAGTAAGCCTTTTATATATATATAAAATAAAAAAACATAATTGGATTTTCATTAAAACATGCGGAATTTTTTTAAGTTTGGAAAACTTTTTTTAACGGGTGGAAACCCCTTTTTTTTTTTTAAGAAAATTCAATTTTTAAATCTGAAAAACTGATTGTTTTTTTAAGTAAAATGTGCAAAACTAATACTCCATAATTTTCTTCTAGATTTAAAAAAAGATAGTTTTCTGGTTTTTTTTTTAAACACAGTTTTTCCATAAAAAATTTATTTTTTTTCAGATTTTTATAAAAATCCAATTTTTCACATTTTGAAAAGAAAAAAAAAATTAGTGTTGTCCGTTAGTCAAGGTTTTACTCGTTAAAAAAAAGTTTTCCAAATTTAAAAAATTCCAAGGTTTCAGATTTCTTTTTAAAAGAATAAATCAATTTTTCAGTAATAAAATGTCATGTGCAATTTAATTTTTTTTTTTAAATTAGTGTTGTCCGTTAGTTAAGGGGAATAAATGAGCCAAAAAGTTGAATTGAGAGATAGTTTTAGCAAAATAGATGAATAAAGGGTATTTTTATACCTTTTCTAAAAGTTCAGGGGCATTTTTGTTCTTTTTCGTTAAATTTATTTGGGAGTTTGACTAAAAGTGCACCACTTATGCAAACATAATGTATTATTAGTGCTGTGAAAGAATATGTTTGATTTTGATCCAAACACAAACATTATGGATGATTTTGGTCCTTTTCTCCACATTTATCCATAAATGTTTTTCTAAAACCAAAACAAATCACCTTTTTTTTTTTTTCTGAATTCTCAGTAAGATCGAAAGGATAAAATGCCTGTAAGAGTGGTGGAAGCTTCTTGCCAGCCTTCCCAGCCTTCAGGTAATCACTACTTGCAATAAGTTTCTCATATTTGATTAAAATTATCTTTATCTTTTATATCTACTCTGTATTCTGAATCGAAGTTGCAAGTTTAGTTATATTTATTGATATAGAAACAGAGGTTTTTAATATTTAGGGCTTGCTTTAATCAGCCCAATCTTGGTTTATTTATTTATTTGTTAACATTGAGAATCAGACAAATTTAGCATATTTTTTTTTCCGTCTGTTTTTTCATTAAAAATACTCCTTTTAAGGATCTGGACCACTTGTTTTGCCCAATTCAGTGGTTTAAGATTCTTGGCAAGTGTAATTTGCTTGTGAATTGAATTGGATTTCTTCAGTTTATGATTTCAGTATATTTAACTTTCATAGAGTTAGTATTTACTACTCCCTGCGTTCATTTTTACTTGTACTTGTTTGACTTGGCACATCCCGTAAGGAGCAATAAATTAAATGATACTTTTACTATATGACCCCTTATTGTTGTAAATCATCTGAATAATTGAAATCAATCAGACATACTTTAAAAATTGTGCAGCCACTGACAATTCACTGAGGTTGTTTCCAGTAGACCGTCGGCACCAGGGGCGGACCCATGTATATATTTTTGGTGCTCGAGCACGGAACCCCCATTAACCGTGGCGGTGGCGGATACTCTATGTAGATATATAGAAAATATTGAAATTTTGGTATAAAATAATAAATAGCACCCAAGAAGCAATAAAAGATCTTGGTGCTTTGGTTAAAAGGTGGTAGGCTTTAGGCTAAGCCATGGAGGAGCAGAGTTTGAATCCCACTCAAAGCAATATACTTTTTGTTGATTTTAAGGTGAGCACCTAGGACAATTGAATCTTGGGTCCGCCACTGCTCGGCACAAGAACAAGCAATTTAAAACAACATATATAAAAGAATCCAAGACAAAGAACAAGCAATTTAAAACAGTATATGTGATTGTGTGTATTAATTAGTAAATAGTTGCTGCATGACTCAAATGCTCCTTTTTCTTTCAACTACAAAGGTGGAACTTCAGGAAATACTTTGCCTGCAGCCTGTACTCTTCTAAGTGCCGGACAGGTGAACCTCTGCTCTCATTTTGACCTTCTGTTTCTGTCATTTCATTCTTCGCAAATGCATTTCCCGTTGATTTACATGGTGTTATATTTGTATAAATGATGTCCTGTAACATTAGTGCAGGCCACTTCTTTTATTAACGTTCCAACATAACTTGAATTCAGTTGGTTTTCATTAGACAGTCTTGTAAGTTTTTCCTGTCTAGACACGAGTTTTTACTTAAAATTGTTTGTCTAACATTCCCAGTAGTGTTAGTCCAACATTCCATTGAACTTAAAATTGTTTGTCTGACATTTCATGATTTGTATGAAGCTGTTGCTTGAAGCCTCAGCATTGGGCCGTTTGACTTGAAGATGATTATTTTAAACTTAAATCCTTTTGAACTTACACGTGACGAGGTTCTGCATATTTCACCAATGTTCCTTAACACTATGCAAGGTTTGCCAGTTTGTATCATATCCAAATTGTATTAGATGAGAATGATCAGGATGTCACTGCCTAACCTCTTGGTAGACTGAGAGTACTCATGCTTGTTTTGATTGAAATCTAAATTCAGTAAGCATCAGTGAGCTTCACCTTTCATTTTTTGAAGCTTGTTACCCTAAATGTGAATTAATAGCCTACACACCTTGTTCTTTTCCTAGCTGCATGTAGCCATATCAAAGTCACCTTTCACGAAAGCATTATGGGCATCCATCTGATAGACCCACTGATCAAGTGCTGCAAGGGGACATACTTCTCACTGTCATGTTTTGGCTAATCGTGAAAAGGTTTCATGGTGGTTCAATCCTTCCTTTTGATTGTACCTTTTGGCTACTAGTCTAGCCGTGACGTGTTACGACTTACAGTTTATGGTTGTTCAACTTGTCAAACAAGTGAGAAGGGTCATCATTTCTCACTGCATTGCTTTGTTCCAGGCATTTTCTGGGACTCAGAACGTCTCAAGTCAGCAAAAAGATGAAGCTTGGCGAGTAAATGTGCGAATTCAAGGTTGTGACCTTGATCATGGATATCTCTGTGGTACAATGGAAGCTCTTAATGTTCCTATGGCAGATACACCAGTGAGAAGCCTTTGCTTTTACTTCAATGAGCATCAGATCTCTTTTCCCTTTTCTTCCTCATTAAATTTCTTTGTTACATGAATAAGTAGCTACATTAAAGAATAAAGAATAGGCATCTCTCGAAGGTTTTACCTTTTGGCCGCATTCGTATGAAGCTACGCAGGTGAAAAGACGTCGCTTGAAATGTCATTGATAGGTGAACGAAGAAAGGAAATTTCAGGAATGAATAATCGTTGCCAAAGATTCTGCAGTTATATCTCTTATAAGTGAAATCAAGTTTCTGCTTCACACAATTAATATTCTTTTTCTTTTTAATGTTATTTTCTTGTTAGAGCTTTTCAGTCTTTTCTTCAGCAGGTGTTTGTTGAACTATGAAAATACATGAGTTCGGTTCAGTGCTCAAAACTTTATCTCTCATCTTACCTTGAACCTCATTCTTCTCTTTTTCACCTTTAACAATCAAGTAGTTACCTAATTCTCACTTCTTAAAAATTAAAATAAGATTAACGTAACCTAATTCTCCTTACACTTTAGCTGTAAACTGGCAACACGGAATCTTTAAGTTTTGTTACTTGAAGCTGGGTCTCTGCGTCTGTCCTTTAGAACTTTTTGCTTCTGCTATTAGCCTTATACAATCAAGTAGTTACCTAGTTCTCAATATATCCTAGTAGAGCTGCTGTAGCAGGTTCGTTTCCATTGAGAATAAACTTACTTATTGTGGAAGTTCTTCGTCAAGTTGTGATCAGTCTTCAGCTTGTAACTGAAACTTTATCTTCTACGATTCGTCTCTTTTGGTAAAAAGAATGTCAAATGTTCCGAGTGCTCTGTCATATCTCTACCATGGGCCAACCTCCAAAATTTAGTATAACACCAGTTCTTTGTGGTATTGCCAGGTAGTTACTTTCTGGGAAGGGGAAATTGTTGATACCAAGAACTATACTTTCTTCACTGGCAAATGGGGCGCCACGTATGGTCTTTTCCTCCTCTTTCCACACTGACCAATACTCATTCCAAATGGTTTGCCTAATTTACAAAAAAAAAGAAGTTTATCTAATCGGTTTGGTTTTATGATCAGATCAGAAGATGACATAAAGCACTGGACCAAGTTTTCATCGTTTTCACCCCTTTTGGTAAGCAGTCAAAGCTACTCCCTTAAATGTGGATATTCAGTCATTTTGATCTTTTCTGCCCTTTTCAGAGCCAAGTGGAGGCTGATGGCGGTAAATCACTGGACTTGAGTAACTACCCAGACATATTCATGGTAACATGTCTTCTTTTTCTTTCTTTCTTTTTTTTTTTTTTTTTTTTTTTTTGGAAACTGGTAACTGTGGTAACATGTCTTCTGTTACTGATTTATATGGTAAGGGAGCTTGATTGTAGGCTCATGATGTGTTACCGTTCTGACTTTGGCTGTGCAGAGGTGGAAAGAACAATACTTTGTGAATGTAGGAACGGACTGTGGGTTAACAATAGCTGGTTTCTACTACGTTTGCTTCTCCTGTAGTGATGGCTCCATCAATGGCTTCTATTACGATCCTAATAGCAGGTACCGTCTTTTACCAAAGCCCTCTCTTTAAGTTTTTCCCATTTTTACGGATTACCTATTTCGTGCTCATGAACCTTGCCCATCTATTTTGACCTTCATAGTTAAAAACTTCTACACTTATTGAAGTTGATGAGGATGTGATTGAATTTTATTTTGGCAGCCCTTTTCAGAAGTTGGAGCTGAAATCCACAAATGAAGGAAGATTAGGTTTCAGTTGTTCCTCATATGAGTTGCAGTGAACCATGTTAGGTGTGTTTTAGAGAAGGTCGGTTGATATTAGCTTGCCCCAAAACTTTGATATATTATTTCTAAGTCTTCCATCAATGGTTTCAATATGCACATTAGACGCTTCGCACTAGAGATAGAGGTTCCGAAATGGAACAGAGGTCCTGAATTAGTTGTCACGGGTCAAGTAGATGAAGTAAAGTTTAATAATGGGTTGAGTCCTAGTGACAGTAGTCATTTTGATTTGAGATATGTTTTAGTGAATATCCTTATTATCAACTTCTATCTAGTTTTTCTCTGGAAGACTCATCTTTGATTCGCTGGATCACCTTGTTTTGATCTTTTTCTTTTCCTTTTCGGTGGAATCATTAAAACAAATGTGAGTACTACTGAACTAACTGCTGGATCTATTATGCACCGCTATTTGTTGGATGGTGTTGATTTGCATTTGGCACTCGAATGTAATAGTATATTTGTGATGCAAAGGACTATAAACCAAGACAATATATAAGGATATAAAGAACTGCAAACCCCTGCTATGAAGCTCAGTTAAGGTAAGTGGTAGGCTTGAAAGAGTAAGCTTTGCGTAGGTTGATAATAATAATAATAATAATAATAATAATAATAATAATGTAGTTTTGAACTTACTTTGTATTGCTATCAAATGCCTATATGTCTTTCGAATAGATTTGCCCCTGAATTTAGTGACTATATGTCTTTCGAATAGATTTGCCCCTGAATTTAGTGACTTAATTCAAAACAAGGAACTGTTTGACTTAAATGCATGAATCTTCCACTCATGGACATTCTTCATAAAACACGAAAGACATTGTCGTGGTAATCCACTAGTGTATGTTTTCTCTTTATCATTCTTTGTTCCTTCAAGTTCTTCCTCTATTCCTATCCAGCAAGCCAACAGATTCCGCTCGATCATATTTTGATTGTTAATACGATATAAAAGGACAATTATTACAAAGCGGATTACTACTTATCCCGTGCCATTGTACTTTTACCACTAGACCAAAGATTTACGGTCTCTCTACTCCTTCCCTCCTTTTTATTTCCTATTTCTTTTTCTTATGTATATTTTACTCACAAGTAGGCGCTGGTCGGAATTGATAGATTCCAATCTAACTTCTAGCTACTGTGAAAGTTATGTATAGATTCACACTTAAAGCAGCCAAAGAAAATCTTCCTTGTCAAGAATCATATTCTTTTAGTATTAAAGATCATTTCTTTTCGAACATCCTTTTGGGTAATAGAAGACAGTTCCTTATCATGTCTGGATATAAATATTATAGTTGGAGGCAAAGCCATGCCTCCCTTTTCCTTTACAAAGTTAAGATTGCTTCCACTACACACCAGTACAAAAGGTTAAAACCAAAACCATCTTCTCTTTAGAATAAAATAATAATCCTGTTTCTACTTTCGTCTAATTTGCTCCTTTTTATTTTTAAGTAGAATAGTGTAAAATGATTATTTATGGTTTTCCTTCTTTTTACATTTATAATTCATTGTTAAAAGAAGCAAACATAAAGAAGTACAACGGGACAATCAGAGAATTATGAATATGTTGAAATTATTTAATCCCATTTCAGCTTCAACCTGATTGTGATTAGCCCAAGCAGCTAAATATTTTCAATCAATTACGTTTCAATCTCAAATTAATTAGGAAGTTTGTTATAGTAATCCTTGTGGTGTCCACTCCGCTCCATTTAAGCTTTCGATATTCAAGCAATTAATAATTTATCATGTATCATGAACCAATATGCAATGTCATCACTCTTCTCACATTATATTAAAAGCGATTAATATTGTACAAAGTAAATCGACAAACCGTACCAAACCGAGTTAAAAAACCGACTAGTCGTTTGGTGTGACTTGATTTGGTGTTGAGAAAAAAAACCTGACCATAATTAGTTTGGTTTGGTTTTAACTAAAAAAAGTCAAACCGAACCAAACCAACCCGACATTACTGTATTCAACTTTTAAAATATTTTATACATAAAAATATTTATTTGTAATGTAATTTATAAATATTTCTTAAATTTTTCGTAGTTTTTTTTTATCCATTATCATATTATTCAAGCTTGGACTTAGAATTTTGAATAAGTTTTATACCCTATGGATGTTAGTAACTCAAATAAAGTCCAAACCAAAACCAACTCAACACTAATGCTAACAAAATAAATTCAATTTACCACTAGAAATGACAATAATGTTGGATAACTATTCTTTAGTTTTGCATAATTGATTTAGAGAGTGAAAATACATAACTTAAGTTTTTTTCTTTGTCGTGTAATTAATACTTATTAGCCGTACTTATTTTAGTATGACTTGGTATTTTTAGATTATGGTCATTTTCTTTATGGCTTGTTAATTAGCAATATTTATTTAAACCGATTTTATTAGCTTTTGTTGAATATTTTAATACAATGTCATCACTCTTCTCACATTTTGTGTTATTTTCTTAAAAAAAACCTTAATTATATAGTTATATCTTACGAGAACTAAAGAAATATTTGAAGTAAAAGTTATATGTTTTATATCAAGACTATTCCAAAAACAAATCCGAAAAATCCGAGAAAAACGAATAACCCGAGAAAACCCGAGGTCGAAAAACCCGAATTTTATTGATTTGATTTGACGTATAAATTTAAAAACCCGACGCAATTGGTTTGATTTGGTGTTTAAAAAATTCGTACCAACTCGGTCCATGTACACCCCATGTAACCAGATAAATCTTTTCTTTGACTTAATTCACAATTAAATAAAGTACATTACACGAAACCTAATAAATCTTCTGTTTCACTTAATAACCAATTAAATGAAATAGATCACATTAGCCAACATTAACTTTAAAGAAAATCTTGAAAAATCTGCTTGATTAATAAATGATACTCAAACATATCATGACTCATCTTGAACTGTAAAGCACTTGAGCATTTTCTTCAAGTTTAACCATGTGAACTTATATTTTTCCACTGCCATTTAAAAGAGTACTGCAAGTGGAAGTCCTCCATTTGAAGCAATGCAAATATGCCTTTTCTTTCCAAAGAAAAAGTTAACAGCGTTTAAGGTATATACATCATCAGTTTAAGAAATTTTTATATTATCAAGTTACATTATCTATTGTAGCAGATAACATGTCTTATTTTCAAAACTAAATCTCGCATTTTAAAGAGACTTATCTGTAAATATCCTTTGAATGACTTGATAGTGCAAAAAAATACTTTACCCGTATTATATAACTTAAACTCAAAACAACATATTAAAAAATTTAAAGAATAACGAACTACAAAGAAAAAGAGGCAAAAAGAAAGCACACAAGCACTTACCCGCAAAAGGGGAATATTGTCTACTAAGAAAATTTGTACTTTAAAACCTTGAGTCCTTGTCCAGAATTGATCATTCTCACTTACATTTCTAGTCATACACTAACAAAATGCTTATTTCACCTTATCTTATCCATATTTTGCTCTGCATATTTCTCTTCCTTTCTAGCAGTACTGGTAGTTCTCTAACTTTAACTCATTTTCTCTAGTTGTCTTTAGTCAGGGGCGGAACTAGAGAGAAAACTGGGTTTTACATGTGACTGTCATCAATAGCTTTGGTCAAAACCTATGGAGTATTTCATATTATAAGCTTCACTTAATATGTAGTAGTAGTATATATTTATAACTCATAAACTCAAAATTGTGGCTTCGCATATCATATGTATGTAGTGAAGAAGTAATAAAATGAATCTGACTAATTTTATCACTCTTTCATGTGACTGCAGATGGAACACAAGTCATTTTGGTGAACAACTGCAAGGAAAGCATATGGCCCGGGATTCAGGGCGGTGCAGGGCAGACTACACTAAAAGATGGCGGGTTTCACCTCAACAGTGGCGAGCAAATAGTCCTCGACATGCCTGACAAGTGGTCGGGGAGGATATGGGGAAGACAGAACTGCCATTTTGACGAAAATGGTAAAGGAAAATGTGATACTGGCAATTGTGGTGACCAGTTACAGTGCCAGGGGCTAGGAGGTGAGCCCCCGGCTACTGTAGTGGAAATGACACTAGGCTCATCGACTTCGCCCTTACATTTCTACGATGTAAGCTTAGTCGATGGATTCAACTTGCCAGTATCGATGAAGCCTGTGGGAGGGGGCGTTGGATGTGGGGTCGCACAGTGTGAAGTTGATTTAAACGTATGTTGTCCGTCAGCACTGGAAGTGAAGTCCGGAGATAAGGTTGTCGGGTGTAAGAGTGCTTGTTTGGCTATACAATCACCAAAGTACTGCTGCACAGGACAATATGCAGATCCTAAAACTTGCAAGCCAACTGTTTTTGCACATCTATTTAAGGCTATTTGCCCCAAGGCTTATAGTTATGCATTTGATGATTCTTCTAGCCTTTACACATGTAGGGCCCCGCGATATCTCGTAACTTTCTGTCCTCCTAAGTGAGAGGTTTATGTATTTTCCCCTGCAATTTAGGATGTGATTGAAGAGTCACTTCCATCCTATTAAGGGCAGTATTTTGTCTAGCTTTATGTTTATTCAGTTTTAATGGTAAAAGAAGTTAAAAGGCTCATGAAGAACAATCCTAGCCCTGCTTACTGGCGTGATATTTCTATATACTGAAAAACAAATTAACAAAACTCAATCCTGAAATTAGCTGCATCCAAACAATACCTTACTTGAGACTTAACAGTTGAAAACAAAATGGAAGGAAGAAAAATCAGAAAGAAATGGGAAGTTTTTGAGAATATAATTAAGTGTGTTTTCTCTAACAGTTTAAGCTTTTATATGAGATGGTCACGCACTCAATAGAAATCAATGCCAAATATTGAAGTGAAATAATAGGCAGGAAAGACTATGCCTCTAATTTACAGAGGTAAAAACATTTTCTGCCACGAAACTCCAACTAAGAACAAGAACTTACCGTTACAACAACAACAACATACCCAGTGGAATCGCACAATGTGGGGTCTGAGGAGGGTAAAGTGTATGCAGACCTTACCCCCAAGGTGGGGTAGGGAGGTTGTTTCCGAAAGACCCTCAACAAGAACTTACCGTTGGTGATGTCAATTGATCTCAACATGCTCATGTAACTCATCGACATTTGTGAGATCATGATGAAGCCAGGAGAAAAAGTAACTAGAAATCTGAATAATCGCAACATACACAACAGCCAAACAAACAAAAACAGATGGTATAAAAAATCCAGCACCTACAGTATCTTGAGAAGTTACCCTGAACCTCCAACACTAGCATTAATGTCAATGGTTTGCATGACAAGAGTTATATATTTCAGACAAATTTAGCCCAATGGATAAGAGGAACAGAATTTAAATAGTGGCCTCAAATAAGGCCATTTGTGCAAACGTCCTTTCTGAAACACAACTGTATGAAAACGGATATGGAAACTTTTTTTTGCGTGGATTGGCCTTCTTTTGGGGTGTTCTTTAATTTTTGGTCCTGAAATTGCTCTGGTCTTTAATTTTTGTCCTTCTCTTAAAAAGTAACCGAAAATACTCCGAGGTTCTGAGTTCGAACCCTCGCTCAGTCAAAAAAAAATAAAAAAAATCGCAAGGTAAGGCTTTTGCCAAAAGTCTACCGTCTCCGACATTAGTTCTATGTAACTTCGCCCGAATAGGCATAGGTTTCCTTGCGAAATTATTATTATTTTTTACTCTGCTGGATTTCGAACCTAGAACCACCGGGTATTTTCGGCCACCTTTTTAAACTAAGGACAAAAATTAAAGACCGGCGAATTGAGGGACAAAAATTAAAGACCAGTCCGTATGAAGGACAATCGTGCAAATTTCCCATGTTGAAACAATAGTTTAGCCCACCAACAATCAGGGCCAAACAGTGACGTTGAGACGTCAACCCATAATTACAAGGTAATTCATGCATGAGGCCCTTTCTATTGTTGGTGGGTAATACTTGTGTCTCTTTCATCAATATCTATCCCTCCGTGATAATTGTCATCAAAGTTATTTTATGTTTCCTTTTACCTAATGTCACTCTTTATTTAAACTCAACGATTTTACATGTGGCTGAGCAGCTTATTGTCCTCCTCCTTACAAACTTAACGCCAATTTTGGAATTTCAGACAAATGTATAGGTGATATGTTGTACTTCGCGCTAAGAGAAGTGAGAAGTGTTGTCGATGATAACTTACTAAGAGCAAAAACAACAAAGCATTTTGGAATTATTTTCGACGTATATCTTGTGTGCAGGGGAAGGATATCCACATCTTTTGCTTTCGAGCCAATTTCTAACATGCGTAAGTCACTCTCTTTTACTAGCTCTTTACAAGCCTAATAAAGAATGATTCATTATAAAGTGAAAAGAAAAGTTATTCTTAATCAATGAGGATGCTTCCTTCTAAGATACACTTTTATTTCTCCGACACAATATTAGACAAGTGCAAAAACCAAATATCATTAGAGATGGTGACAATCCTTAAAAACTGTTTGTTTCCTCTTTGCTCTTGCTTAATTCTTCTCGAGTTAAATGAGTATAGTTATTAGTAATTTGCACGATTCCCTTATTCGGGGGTCGTCTTTAATTTTTACCCTCAAATTGGTGGTCTTTAGTTTTTGTTTTTTGCTAAAAACCCCTTGGTTTTGGGTTCGAACTCCCGCTCAATTAAAAATTAAAAAAAAAAATCGCAAGGTAGAGTTTGGATTCGCAAGGCAGAGTTTTGCCTCAAAATGAGGTAGAGTTTGACTGGAAACTCTACCTTTTCATATAGAGTTTTTGACTGCAAATTTTACTTAAGACAGAGTTTTGCTTTCAGGCATAAGGCAAAACTCTACCTTACCTTATGCCTGAAGGCAAAACTCTGCCTTAAGACAAAAAAAAAAAAAAAAGTTTTACTCAGGTGGAATTTGCAAAACTCTGCCTTAAAGCCTAACTTTTTCCCGAATAGGCTTAGTTTTACTACGAAATTCTGCCTTGCGAATTCTTTTTTTTTTTTACTGAGCCGGGATTCAAACTCAAACCTCATGATATTAGGCAAAGGACAAAAATTAAAGACCAGTGACTTTGAAGGGCAATCCGCACAAAAAAATGTACTTACGTGAGAAACTTCTAACTTATATGCATGAATCTTCGTTGCACACTTTTGCAAAGTTTGACGCCATTTATAAGGATCGTATATATGGTATAAAGGATATTTTAGTCTTAATGTAATAAATTTTTAAAATTGTATCATTAAAAAGATTAAAAAATTTAATTTTATTCAGAGAATAAGTTTTCAAAAAAGGACAAAAAAAAGGGTCATTGAGTTGTTATATGTACAAGAAAAAGCTAGTATTACACTTGACTTTACAAGTAAAACGAGAAAGCAAAATTAAGCACTATAACTGCAGAATAGTGAGGAGGTTAAAACATTTGTTTTTAGCCAAAATTTAGTCGTGAGGCACACAACTCGAGACCACTTTTTGCTGCTTTTTATATAAAAAAATGTCATTAATCTTTCACTATACAATTACGTTATTATAGAACGATTCTTGTACAGTAAAGTACTTATATCCTCAATTTAAAACCATTTTTTCTGTTCAATTCTTTTTACAAGTTTCTTATTGAGTTGATTTGAACAAGTAATATAACATAAAAGTTGATGCAACATTTTGAACGAGTTGATTTTAGTTTTACACTTGTTCTAATGCTTAAATTGGCATATCATGCATCCGTGATCCGACATGTTATATTAATTGACATAAAAATCATCAGGTGCAGCATTCCTATTTATAATTATAGTGCAAAACTTACTCTAAATAGAAATGTAAAAAATCTAATTCAATATTATTTTAACTACATTCTATTTACATATAAATTAAAGGAATTAGCAAATATCAAATCTAAAATAATTTAAGTTTGTACTCCAACTTTTCGAATTAATTATCAACAATTCAAATTGCACTGTACTAATAGGACAAACTGACACACCGAATATTTGTAAGTTCATAATTATGAGAATATCCACATCGCATGTTACTTGATGCTTAGTAGGCCCTCTTATCGGGGAGGAAGAGGTAATAGATACGGGTTTATCAGAATTTAGTAGTCTTAATTTAAATCATATATAAAAATATTAAAAATAAAAATTGCAGTAAATCGGTATAAATCATAGATTTAAATTTAAGATTCAATAAATCAAATAAATTATAGTAAAGTAAAATCTTAAATTTAAATTCATAAAATTCAATTTTTCAAACTGTCATGCATTACTAGAAACTCATAACCTTATTTCCTTCAAGCTTCAATAATTTTATAGTGGAAAAACAGCTAATGCATGCTTCCAAATTTCCGCTAAAGTCATGTCACCCATGTTCCCATATAAAGTGTTTAAAATGTTATCAACGTCTTTTTTTCACCCCAAAGGTGGCTTCTGAAAATAACATTTACATGATTAATTACTTAAAAAAGATAATTATAAGTAATTGTCCATAATAATAAAATAATTAACCTAAACAAAAAAAGACATAACTAACTTATTGGAACATGTTAAAAGTATAATAATGTAATATTATTTGCAGTGTAATTGAATATGATTTAAAACCCTATTTACAAACCAATATGTTCACGAGTTTGAATGTGTGGTGACTAATTCTCTTGAGGATATATATGAGATTGGTTATCCGTTAAAATAGGTAACTCGAACCAGAAAATCACATGCAAATCCCAATCTACAAGCAGGAGCTTGGCTGTGTTTGTCGTCAGTGATTACCGTACATAAAACTCTAATCAAGGTGCTTAAATTCTATCTTAATCTCTTTCAATTTCTTTATCTTAATTCATATTATTATGTATGACGTTCTTTTGTACTGTGTGTCTTTTAAAATGACGCTAAGCTAATAGTAATAGCATAATGTTATACTCCCTCCATTTCAATTTTTGTGAATTTATTATTGTTTGAGGAGTCTACGAGCTCGTTGTTCTTACATTTTTCTACTTATTTGAATTATAATCATGACTTATAGTATTTTTTTTATGTAATTTCTATACATATATATATAAATTTTATTTTTATCAGCTTGAAAAATATATGTTAAAATTTAAGATCAAAATTATAAATTTAACCCTCATATTCAGAAAAAATTCACATAAATTGAAACAGAGTAATCACTTCTTTTAGAAGTTTCACGAATTCAAACCCTTCAACTATTTCTTTACCCATCCTAGGAGCTCCGACCATTTTTGCTCACTAGGGGCAATCCCCTCTCTTCCCATTCAGACTTAATTAAATGGTGTTTACTATTCATTACAAAAAACATAAATAAAAAGTGTATTTTTACTATTTTACCCTTATTTTTTTAATAATTTACACTGTAATCAATATTGATTAGTTTCAAAAACACTTAATATCAAAGAGTCCGGAGCCAAAATAGCATATTTTTACAGCAATTAGACCAAAATAGGCTGTCTTTTTTTTTTTATACCCAAATGGGTATTTCGTTGATCATTCAACGAAATACCCCAGTTACTGTTCATAGCAGCAACTCTTTTTTTTTTTTTTTTTTTTTTTTTTTTGCTATTTCGTGGATTGTTCCACGAAATAGCTTTTTTTTTTTTTTTTTTTAATTTCGTGAAAAAAATGATTTTTTTTTTACATATCATGACACAATCCACGAAATAGATGTTTTTTTATTTTATTTCGTGAATAAAAAAAGAAATAGGAAATTATAATTTTTTTTTTTGTTTTTGCATTTCGTGTATTAAAAAACGAAATAGTATAAATTTTTTTCTAATTTCGTTCGTATAAAAAGGAAATTGGAAAATATATATATATATTATTTCGTGTATTAATGAAGGAAATTGATTTGTTTTTTTATTTTTTTTGCATTTCGTAATCTAATGAACGAAATAGGTTTTTTTTTTTTTTGTATTTAGTGAATAAAAAAACGAAATAGGAAATTATATACATATATATATATATATATTTTGCATTTCGTGTATTAAAAAACGAAATAGGAAAATAAAAAATAGGAATATATATATATATATATTTCATTCATGTACCAATGAAATAGGATGAATATATATATATATATATTTGTGTTTCATTTATAAAAACATTTATATATTCACGAAATAAAAAAAATCTTATTTCGTTTTTTAATAAACGAAAAAAAAAATAGTTGTAAAGTCAAGACATAACTTTATTTTAAATATAAATATAATTCTAAAAAATATAGGGAGAAAAACTAGTTGTAAAGTCGTCAAACTTTAGATGGTCATAACTTTGCGCTCGGACGTCCGATTTACGCGATTGTTTTTTTGATTTTGGGTATTTTTCCGAGATCTATGCACACAAACAGCCATAAGGCGGTTTGGCCGAGCCGATTTTTAAAAAAACGCCTTTTATCACATTCAATTTCAATTTTTCCCCAAATTGGCATGAAATTTTCAGTTTTATTTACTTATAAGATGATGATACGCAATAGATTTCAACGTAAAAATCCAGGGATAATGTATCTGTGAATGTCAATTTCACTTCTACGGTTTCAATTTTTGAAAATAAAGCTGACTAATTTTCTCGATATATAAAGTTGACTAAAATAACCTTACACTTAAACACTAAGTTTTTTGAAAAATATATTTTAAAAAAATTAAAAAATGGCTTTTAATCAATTTGGAATATATATATATATATATATATATATATATAAGATCAATTTCAAAAATATATAAAAAAAACTGTTTTTTTTTATATTTCGTGGATTGTTCCACGAAATGCAAAATAAAAAATAAAAAAAAAAACAGTTTTAAATTAAAAAATAAAACAGTTTCGTTAATATAAATAAAACTGTTTTTTTTTTTTTGCATTTCGTGGAACAATCCACGAAATATGTTTTTTTTTTATTTTTTATTTTGCATTTCGTGGAACAATCCACGAAATATTTCATTGGTACATGAATGAAATATATATATATATATATATATATATATATATATATATATATATATTCCTATTTCATTTTTATATAAACGAAATGAAAATAAAATTATTTTCCTATTTCGTTTTTTAATACTCGAAATGCAATATATATATATATATATATGTGTATATAATTTCCTATTTCGTTTTTTTATTCACTAAATACAAAAAAAAAAAAACCTATTTCGTTCATTAGATTACGAAATGCAAAAAAAATAAAAAAACAAATCAATTTCCTTCATTAATACACGAAATAATATATATATACATATATATATATATATATATATATATTTTCCAATTTCCTTTTTATACGAACGAAATTAGAAAAAAATTTATCCTATTTCGTTTTTTAATACACGAAATGCAAAAACGAAAAAAAATTATAATTTCCTATTTCTTTTTTTATTCACGAAATAAAATAAAAAAACATCTATTTTGTGGATTGTGTCATGATATGTAAAAAAAAAAAATCATTTTTTTCACGAAATTAAAAAAAAAAAAAAGCTATTTCGTGGATTGTTCCACGAAATGCAAAAAAAAAAAAAAAAAAAAAAAAAGCTATTTCGTGGATTGTTCCACGAAATGCAAAAAAAAATTAAAAAAAAAAAGAGTTGCTGCTATGAACAGTAACTGGGGTATTTCGTTGAATGATCAACGAAATACCCATTTGGGTATAAAAAAAAAAAGATAGCCTATTTTGGTCTAATTGCTGTAAAAATATTCCATTTTGGCTCCGGAGGCAAGATAGGAAAGATTTAATTAATTCTATCTTGATTTTATAAATTGACACAAGTAATTTGGGACAAAATACATTTAATAATGTGGACAAGTAAGGAATCGATTGGACTATTTATTTTGTGCATTTATTTGTGAATTTAACAAATTAATTTGTTTTTAACTTTAAGAATCCTTCTCACGATGAATGGTTAGAAAGGAAAGAACACAAATTGACTAGAATGTACTAAAATGAGAAACCAAAATAGGAGTATCATCATAAAAAATAAAAAAATATATACAACAACAACAACAACAACAACAGCCCAGTGAAATCCCACATCTTGGGGTCTGAGGAGGGTATAATGTACGCAGACCTTACTCCTACCAAGGTAGGATGGTTGTTTCCGAGAGACCCTCGGCTCAATAGAAGCATAAAAAGGGGGTCAGATAAGGTTAAAAGATTTAAAACGATATTGCAATGAAATAATGCAAGCGACACAGTAAAACAGGATAATCAAGGAATTCAAAGCGATATGGAAATGCAAATCACGAAAGCGGCACAGATAAAATAGAGTAATCAAAGTACAGAAAGTAGCAAATAATAACATAAATCAAAGCACAAGAAATTATAATGCGCTAATGCGCCTACTAATAAGGAAAGATAACGAGACTTATATACTAGCCTTCTACCCTAATGTGGGTCCTCCACACCTTCCTATCTAAGGTCATGTCCTCGGTAAGCTGTAACTGCGTCATGTCCTGTCTAATCACCTCTCCCCAATATTTCTTTGGCCTACCCCTACCTCTTCTGAAACCATCCATGGCTAACCTCTCACACCTCCGCACTGGGGCATCTATGTCTCTCCTCTTCACATGCCCAAACCATCTCAGTCGCATTTCCCGCATCTTGTCTTCCACCGAGGCCACTCCCACCTTATCCCGAATAGCCTCATTTCTAATCCTGTCGCTCCTAGTGTGCCCATACATCCATCTCAACATTCTCATCTCGGCAACTTTCATCTTTTGAACGTGAGATATCTTAACTGGCCAACACTCCGCCCCATACAACATAGCCGGTCTAACCACCACTCTGTAGAACTTGCCCTTCAGTTGTGGTGGCACCTTCTTGTCACATAGCACTCCTGAAGCTAGCCTCCATTTCATCCACCCTACCCCAATACGATGTGTGACATCATCGTCAATCTCCCCGCTGCCTTGCATGATAGACCCAAGGTACTTGAAACTACTTTTCTTTTGGATGGCCTGAGCACCAAGCCTAACTTCCACGCCAACCTCCTGGGGTGTCTCACTGAACTTACACTCTAAGTACTCTGTCTTGGTCCTACTCAGCTTAAATCCTTTAGACTCCAAGGTATGTCTCCAATCCTCCAGCTTAGCGTTAACTCCGCTACGAGTCTCATCGATCAGGACTATGTCGTCCGCGAAAAGCATACACCATGGCACCTCACCTTGAATTTGTCGCGTCAATCTATCCATCACCAAGGCAAATAAAAACGGACTAAGAGCTGATCCTTGATGCAACCCCATCACAACTGGAAAGTGCTCTGAGTCCCCTCCTACTGTCCTTACTCTAGTTTTGGCTTCCTCATACATGTCCTTGATCACCCTAATGTATGCTACAGGTACACCTTTAGCCTCCAAACATCTCCATAGGATTTCTCTTGGAACTTTATCGTAAGCCTTTTCTAGGTCGATGAATACCATATGCAAGTCCCTCTTCCTCTCCCTATACTGCTCCACCAGTCTCCTCACAAGATGAATGGCTTCTGTAGTTGAGCGTCCCGGCATAAATCCGAACTGGTTCTCTGAAATAGACACGCCTCTCCTCACCCTCATCTCCACCACTCTTTCCCACACTTTCATAGTATGGCTTAGTAGCTTGATACCTCTATAGTTTTCGCAACTCTGGACATCCCCCTTGTTTTTGTATAGAGGGATCATTACGCTCGACCTCCATTCTTCGGGCATCGTTGCCGTCTTAAAGATGACATTAAACAACCTAGTCAGCCACTCCAAACCTGCCGAGCTCGCGCTCTTCCAAAATTCCCCAGGGATCTCGTCAGGTCCGGTCGCTCTTCCCCTGCGCATCCTACGGACAACACCCTTAACCTCCTCAACCTTAATACTCCTGCAATACCCAAAATCGTGACGCCTCCCTGTATGCTCCAAATCTCCCAACACGATGTCTCTCTCCCCTTCTTCATTCAAGAGTTTGTGAAAATATGACTGCCATCTCTGTTTAATGAGAGTCTCCTCTACCAATACTTTTCCATGCTCATCTTTAATGCACTTCACTTGATCCACATCGCGCGCCCTTCTCTCCCGCACCCTGGCTAGCCTGAACAATTTCCTATCCCCGCCTTTCTCTTCTAGTTCAGCATAGAGGCGTTCAAAAGCTGCCGTTTTTGCCGTCGAAACACCCGACTTCGCCTCCTTCCTCGCTATCTTATAAAGTTCCCTATTCGTCCACATCTCCACCTCATCCTTGCTTTCTATCAGCTTCGCATACGCCATCTTCTTTGCTTCCACCTTCCCTTGCACTTCTCCATTCCACCACCAGTCCCCTCGATGCCGACCACGACTACCTGTCAAGACTCCCAACACTTCCCTTGCTACAACCCTAATACAACTAGCCGTCCTATCCCACATACTGGTCGCATCCCCACTACTATCCCAGGCCCCCATATCCTTCAATTTCTCTTCCATCTCCAGGGCACTAGCCGTGGTCAAACTCCCCCATCTGATCCTAGGTCGATCATCCCCGACCCTCTTCTTCCTCGTCATCTTAATCCCTAAATCCATCACCAAGAGCTTATGTCGGGTTGTAAGGTTGTCCCTCGGAATGACCTTACAATCTTTACACAAACCTTTATCATCCTTCCTAAGAAGTAAAAAATCTATCTGAGTCTTAGCCGCCGAACTACGGAAGGTTACCAAGTGCTCTTCCTTCTTTGGAAAACTCGAATTGGCTATCACCAACCCAAAAGCTCTTGCGAAATCCAAAAGTGAAACTCCTCCTCCATTTCTGTCCCCGAAGCCAAAGCCTCCATGCACATCATCATAACCTCCCGAAATAGACCCGATGTGCCCATTGAAATCCCCTCCCACGAAAAGTTTCTCAGTAGGCGGTATGCCTCCCACTAACAAAATCCAAATCCTCCCAAAAGCGCCTCTTCTCCTCCTCGCGTAAGCCCGCTTGCGGCGCATAAGCACTAATAATGTTCAAAGTGGTCCCTTCAACGATCACCTTAATCGACATCATCCTATCGTTGACTCTCCTAACCTCCACCACCTGATCCCTTAAATCACTATCTACTAAAATGCCTACCCCATTCCTATACTTCGATCTACCAGAGAACCAAAGCTTATACCCGTCTACCTCCTTAGCTTTAGGTCCTACCCATTTGGTCTCTTGGACACAAGCTATATTAATCTTCCTCCTCTTAAGGGTCTTAACTAGCTCTATGGACTTTCCCGTTAACGTCCCAATGTTCCAAGAACCTACTCTCAGTCTAGATGCTCCTTTAACCCACTTACTCCTCCTAACCCTCGTCCCCGTCCCTGAACGAGAACATGACCCTAGTCTACCATCAATATCCAAAGCCACGAAAACGCGTTTGAACTAATAAATTAGTCAAAGGTCTAAAGTCAGCAAATGTAGCTACAAATGTATGAACAAAGCATAGATATGAGAACCGGAGGTACCAACTCCAGTCGAAATGAACCTATTCGCCGCCGGGAAATACTGTTCACGTCGGGGTACTGTTCACGCGGAGTACTGTTCACGTCGGGGTACTGTTCACAGCGAAAAAACCAGAAAAGTTGCCGGAAAAATTCGCTGGCGACTGAGCAGCGGCTATCCGGCAGATAAAAAGGGAAAAAAGTAGAAGAGAAGAAGAAGAGGAGAAGAAAAAGGAAAAAGCGAAAGCAAAGTAAATGTAGCCGGAAAAGTCGTCGGCGTTACCTGGTCGCCGGTATTACCTGAATGTGATAGTGGCCGGAAAAGGATCTGAAATATCAGATATCAGATCTAATCTGATCTAAATCTCAGATCTAATGGTGAAGGGAAGAGGAGAGAGAGGAGAGAGAGGAGAGAGAAGAATGGAGGATCTGAGATTTGAAAGAATAAAAAATAAAAAAATATATGTCATCATGAAAAAAGAAGAAACCAAAATGTCATCATGAGAGAAGAAACCAAAATATCATAAAAGATAGTAATATGTAATCTAAATTTGAAAGAATAATAAATCTAAAATGGGAACGAGACAAAATATAAATTGAGCATTCAAGGCTATGGCCTAGTGTTCAATGAAATGGGTTGATACTCATTAAGTCTTAGGTTCAAATCGATAAAAAAAACACTAGTGATTTCTTCTCTTCTGTCTTAGCCTTGGTGGACAGAGTTACAGTTACCTATGCTGGTAAGAGATGACAAGTATCCCGTACAACTAGTTGAGGTGCAAGGAGCAAATAATCAATATATTAATTCACGCACAAAAAGTTTTTTTTTTTTTTTTTCATTCAGTGTCCGGTACCCACATTGGAGCCCGACTATATCCGGATTCACGTCGCATAGGACCCCATTTAGGGGAAAGTGCTCCCTACTAAGGATTTTTCCATTCACAGAGCTCAAACCCGAGACCTCTAATTAAGGGTGAGTAGCCTCAAAAGCTTATATTTTCCCATTTAAAGGATATTCCTTATCATGCTTGATTAGGGAATTCTGTTTTGATAATCATATCCTAATTATTAGTATTCCCAAAATAGGTTTGTCATTAATAAGTTACCTGTGCCGTAACCTAGTACAAAGACTAACCTTTAATAAAAAGGAACAAACAGCTGTTGTCGTTAATCAAATCTCAAACTTAATTTTTTTCTTCTTTTTTTCGTTTCATTCTCAAAGAAACAGAAACCAAACACAACTCTCATATCTCAATCTCCTTTTTCTTAATTCTCTCACTTTTCTTTTTCTCCTAATTTGAGTCCATGTGTGATTCCTCCTTTGTTCTATTCTTTATAACACATTAGATAGAAAAGAATCTTCTTTTTTTTTTTGCATGATTGAATATATAGAATAACAAGAATATTAAAGATTTATATCAGATATGGGGATGAGGCTAGATGAAGAATTTGGAGCAGACAGGGTGTTACAAATTGAAACAGATGATGAAGAGAATGAGGCACATGATACCATTGATGGAGATGATGATGATGATGATACTGGATCTGATTTCACCAGTCATTCTCCACAGGCACCTTTTCTTGGAGCTCATGATTCTCCTACTTGGCCTCAAAGTTATAGGTATTATTTTTGGATTGTTTTTCTTCTTTTGTAAATTCTCTATTTTTCGTTTTTTCGTTTATTTTTTTCATGCACATGAGTTCGGGTTATATTCTAACCTCCTCAGACCTCAACATTGAGTATGTTGTTGTTGTTGTTATCATGCATGTAAACTAAACGACCAGGCTAGCAGTCGATGAAGTCCGCTAAGCATTGGCATAGCGGACGTTTTATAGGTAGCGGAGGTGTGGGCGGAGTTTCATTTTCAATTAGGCCTTGCTCTAGCTTCTTTAGGGGTTATTACTTCTTCGGTTGCTCAACGCATGTACTCTTTACCTGCTTATGCATTCATAGCTCAAGACTTTACTACTCAAGCTGCATTATATATTCACCACCAATATATCACAGGATTCATCATGACAGGAGCTTTTGCTCATGGAGCTATGTTTTTCATTAGAGAGCTTAAAACTTACAATGTGTATACAAATTTTAAATTATTTTTTATGTTATATATGGTAGATGTTAAATCCCCTTAGATTCTGCGTGCATTTACTGATTTATATTTTGAATCCCTTAGTGAGAGTCTTTACTCCGGCACAGATAGGAGGAATTACGGAGTAGATGAATAGTGTCTTGAAATTAGATAGTGTACTTTTAGCTATTTATCTATAGTTTTGAAATTCATTATTTGAATTTCAATTAGCTATGATGAGAAAGACAGATGTATGTGTGGTATTAAGGCAATCATTATTTTCTGGAGGTTAATAATAATACATTTAATTGAACTTAGTAATAGCAGATGATTAAGGTAGGAATGGCTGGGCCGGGATTATCGAAAATTTCAGTTTTCCATATCTTCATGAGTTTTATTTGAATTTTCTAAAATATACACTTCTGCAGGAGTATTATTTTTAGGAGAAGTATAAATTGCCAATTTGTTAATGAATTAGTGAACAAACTTGTATATCCTAGCTTTTGTACTGGTTAATAAAACAAAACAATAACATTTTAGTATTAGAGAATACAACAATTACTCTGTTAATCTGTTTTCTCTGTTTCACTTTGCCATTCATAGTCATGCCTATATGCATTTGTTTCGTTTGTTTTCCAGTTTTCGCTATGCGTATATCTTTTGATCAAATGAATCTATATAGGAGGTTAAAAATCTTCCTTACATATACACTAATTGTGAATTTACTTGAAATATTATCTAACTTTTTTCATCCAAATGAAGACTGAATTAATCTTTTGTTGAATACGTAGGAAGTCAATGGACATGTTCACAGGTGTGACACCTCCTTCACTGAGCTTTTTAAAGGGAAGCTCATTGTTGAGTTCAGCATACATGAGGTCTCAGAATCCAACACCTCAACATTCCCTTTGTAAACCTCTCATTTCTTCTCAAAGCTTAGACAAGGAAGAAGTTCCAACTTTGAATCCTTCAAAGTTATCTATAGTTTCTTCAGCACTATATTCAGCACCCGAATTGCCACCATCAGAGCAGTGTTCATATACTCAATCAGTTCTTAATGGTAAGACACATATGTTATCTCATCGCTTTATATATTGAGGGCTTATTGTTCTTGTTGAAGACATAATTAAGTAAATAAAATTAAAGTGTGCTCTCTCTAATAGCTTAAGCTTTTAGATGAGATGCTCACATATTGAATGTTATCAGAGCTGACAGAGTTCTTTGGTTCGAGCCTCACCACCACCTATTATCAATAAAGAATTTCTGAGTGCTTAGCCTATGAAAAAGAATCAGGCTCGCACGTGAAGGGTCATGTTGAAGACATAATCAATTAAATAAACGTGTGCTCTCTAACTGCTTAAGCTTTTAAATTAGATAGTTGGACACTTCAATAGTTCTACTATTGAAGTGGTCTATTTTTGTCCCGCAATTTTGTCACTGTGACATTTGAGTCTAGAGAGTATCCATTTTCTGTTGCATTATTTTACCATGTGTAGGAGTTGAAAATCATGCTAGAACTTCTTTGATAGCGTACAAGAAAAGTTTGGATAATAAAACTGCCTTCTGCTACATGTATTACAACATTTAGCAGATAATCTGTAGCCAATAGGCATCCGCTTGTAGTTCAAGCATTTGTACATCCTGGAGCTATATTTGTCATGTACTATTGCTCTATGGGGAAAATTTCTGAAGGTTTATCTATGTTTCTCCTGAAAGTGCAGTTATTTGGTTAAAATATTACTAGATTGGTACCCGACTAATGTTCTGTTTCTTTTTTCTTGCCAAATCTGTTTCCAAGTACTTAAACGTCTCATCTCTATTCTGTTTCTTTGTTTTAATGTGGATTGATTTTTCAATGCAGCGGTAAATGCGCTCTGTGGCATAGGGATCCTTTCTACTCCTTACGCAATCAAAGAAGGAGGATGGTGTAGCCTTTTTCTACTGCTTCTTTTTGGAGTCATTACTTTCTATACTGGAATTCTGTTGAAAAAATGTTTAGAAAGTTCTCCTGGTATTGAAACCTATCCAGATATCGGACAAGCTGCCTTTGGATTGCTCGGTCGAATATTTATAGCTGTGAGTATGAACTAATGATTTTCCAATATGTAAAACAAGATTTTTGTTTAGTTACTAACGTTGGATTTTTCAATAAATGCAGATAGCTTTATACGCGGAACTATATGTAAGTGTCTAATTCTCGCTCTCTGCTTCATTCTAGTACCGCTACATGTTTCCTATAATTTGAAATTATTTATTCTTCTTTTCAGTCGTCTTGCATAGAATATTTGATTATGATGAGCGACAACCTCGGCGCCCTATTCCCAAATAGTCACATGGAATTTGCTGGAATTCATCTGGATTCTTATCAAATGTGTGCAATCATTTCAACCCTTGTCATACTTCCAACGGTTTGGCTTAGAAATCTCAGTTTGCTGTCTGTCATTTCAGGTATCGATCATTGACTTTTCCTCAAAATGTCTTGAATTAGTTCATAGATGTTCGATTAGTATTGAATTTTGATGCTTGTGACTCAGCCGGTGGAGTGATTGCATTGATTCTCGTGGTGATTTGCTTGTTATGGGTCGGGGTGATCAATGATGTCGGATTTCATCCAAGTGGAACAGCTTTAAACATTGCAAAATTGCCCGTCACGATTGGTCTATATAGTTTTTGCTATGGCAGCCATTCAGTTTTCCCAAATATCTACTCATCGATGAAAGAGCCTTCAAGATTTCCTTCTGTTCTTTTTATAAGGTAATTACATGAATTATGCACTGAAATATAGAATACATTGTTGTTTAAAAAAATGTACATCTGCAAATTGAAGGTTTAAATATTTAACTTGTGTTGGCTCATATTGACTCAGCTTCTCAATTGCCTTCTTTTCGTACCTCGGAGTAGCAGTTTGTGGCTTTTTAATGTTTGGTGAAAACACAAATCCACAGTTCACTTTGAATTTGCCAGCAAAACTTGTTACTTCAAAAGTTGCAGCTTGGACAGTGGTAAGAATAATACTTTTCTCATAAAAGATTGATTTTCTTCCCGCTGTTTCTTGTTGGATGATCATTGAAAATCTAAATAAAAAATATGTTTTTTTGCAGGTCGTAACCCCTTTAACAAAATACGCGATAACAATTACTCCAGTAGCTTTTGGCATCGAAGAATTCTTACCTTCACCGCAGCTTAGAACTTATGGTGTATCCATACTCATCAGAACACTTTTGGTGTTTTCAACACTGGCCATTTCATTGTCAGTTCCATATTTTGGTAAGTATTTTCTTCTAATATTGCAATTTATAGAATGACTAATAAATTAGTGATCAAGTTTACCACTAAGATCTTTCTTTTTGAAACTTCAATGCAGGTTCTGTAATGTCATTGATTGGATCTTCACTAGTAATGCTTGTGGTAAGTTAGCAACAAAGTTGTCTCATGTTACTTCAAATATCAAGCTAATTAGCCAAAGTAACATAACATGAATTTTTCATTTGCTTCATTTTTTCAGTCTTTAATCCTTCCTTGTGCATGCTACATTAAACTAAGCAAGGATCGAATCACGCGATTTCAGGTTTAATTTTTTGTTTCATCTTTTTTTTTCCTAGAGAAATTTCACCTTATATATGCTAATATTTAATTTATTTTTCTTTTGTTTCTTTCTTTTTGTATTATAGCTTGGAGCTTGCAGTTTCATCATAGTGGTGGGACTGGTTTCTGCTGTTATTGGAACATATTCTGCACTCACAAGCATGGCCTAGTTTGAAGACGGAAGGCATGGTCTTGATATTGATAGAGTAAATAGATCTGTCATTTCTTGAAATCTCTCTTGTGATTCAAAATAGTAGTTGCAAGAGTTGGTTTCTTGTACACTATGCACAGTGTAGCATTGGTCAAAAAGCATAGATCAAAATTCAAATGTCAAAAGTGAAATAGAAAAACCAGAGTACCAAATTTGTAGAATCTTTCGAGCGATGATGAAAAAGTTACAATTAGCGGGGGATTATATTTGCTTTGTGACTCTTCTGTTGTTTTTCAAGCCCTTTTTATTGTAACTAATCATTGTAAGAGTAGTTAATCACATTGTTACCTCATGATTTAGCAGATAACTAGACAAGCAAATTGTTATTGAGATCTTCTTCTAGTACTAATCATCTATTGTATCTAGAGTTTCTTATATATAGATAAACGCTAATTAGGTCGAAAAAATGGACTTTTGATATGCAATTGGACTCCTTATATATGTGTAACTGATATTTTTTAAAATAATGATAAGTATTTATATAATAGACCGACACTGTTTGAAAATAGTACAAAATCTAGTCCACGTCATTATATTGCCAAATCAATATTCATGTGTGTTTATAGGAAGAAACTAGAAAATGCAGTTTCCTTCAACAGCTTTTTTTTTAATTAGGTATTTATCTCGATAGCACTCGAGTGAAACTTCCTCCATTTTTCTCATCAAATATAGTAGTAGCTGATCGAGTTTTCTGGTTTCTTTTTCTAGTTTGCCTAAATATGAAAATAGTGAAATTTTATGTAATTTACCTACTTTTCTTCTTTCTCTTTTTATGTTTTCTTCTTCCCTATGAATGTCAGACAAAGACAGACTCAAAATTTTATGTTTATAAGTTTTAGATCACAATCCTTCTTGTTTACTAGGTTTTGGATAGTTTACTTGTATATATTAAGTAAATTTCATAATAAATACAAAACTTGAATCAGAACTACTGAGTTCTACTGAATGTGTAACTTTCATGGATCCGCCTCAATTTGGAGGTAGTTTGAATAGTAACTAGTCACACTTTGGATTGGCATGAAGGGATGTACAACATATGAAGCAAAAGTTGGCCTATTATTGCTTGGCGCTAAAGAGCTTTAATCAACATACAAAATGGTCCTACACCCAACCTTTCCAAGTACTGTTCTTGTGTCCACTTCACTACTTAGAATTATGATATACTAAAAGGGTGAAAACCCGTTTCTCACCAATTTTAGCTTCTTCACTTCTCTTCTTCCCCCAGTGTCTAACTACACCAATGGCTTTTAGTTTCTCTATTTCTTAAATCCATTTTTAATTGTCTGTCTACAAAAAGAGAAAATGATCGTTTTCTTATACTTATAATTTGAAGAAAATAATCTTATATACATCTTTATTTTTCATGCGACTGTTTATTAACTGACGCCTACTAGTGCCGGAAGGTCAAGAAACTTGGTCATGACCTGATGACAGGGGAGCCGACGACCGAAGTCCCGGTGAACGGTGGCCGTAACTATAACGGTCTTAAGGTAGCGAAATTCCATGCATGCTCCACTCAGATAGGGGGATATATAACTAAGTTGGTAGAGCTCCGCTTTTACAATTGGATCGTTGTGATTACGGATTGGATGTCTAGGCGGTACTGAGTCTCCTATAAAAAAGGTCATATAACTAAAATATAATTTGACGTAGAGATATCAGAGTCATATTATTGCCTCTTGATCATTTACGAATAGTATTAGACAGCATAACTTTGAGAAAATACTCAAAATACCCCACAACGTTTGACCAAAATCTCAACTACACACCTAACCTTTGCGGGGGTCCTATTACCCCCCTGGACAAATTATTTCAGTATCAAAATGCCCTTTTTTTGCTGATGTGGCAGTCCAATATGACAACTCCCAATTATTAACAGGCGTTTGTCCACACGCGCCTGGGCCACGTGCCACATCTTTAATTTCCCTCCATTTTTTATTAATTTCCCCCTTCCTCCATCCATCTACTCTGCTTCTTCAAAAAAAAAAATCTCTCAATTTTCCATACTCCATTTTCAATATGAGGATCCGAAAACCCATACCTAATTCTCCTTCATCTTCATCAACATCATCATCATCTTCATTAAGAGTTAGAAAAAAAAAAATCACACCAAATCAACTCAAAGAATCTCCAACCAAGCAACAAGTAGCAACTCCAAACAAGCAACTTCCAATCATATTTTCTTTAACAAGATTAGATTTTTCAACCTTGGTTTTTTTTTTCCAGATTTTTCGTTTTTTTTTTCTTCAGATTTTTTTTTTTTGAATTTAATTTGGGAAAATAGTGATTATAATCCAAACAAACCCAAATGTGAAAGGAAGCTTCCTAACACCAAGTAGAACAAAGTTCATCCATTAATTTGATCAAACAATCAAGAATTTAAAGAAACCCACTTGGTGTTCTTCATAACTTTCTCCACAATGGAGTTTAATTTTCTCCCCAAATCAACTCAAAGAATCTCCAACCAAGCAACAAGTAGCAACTCCAAACAAGCAACTTCCAATCATATTTTCTTTAACAAGATTAGATTTTTCAACCTTGTTTTTTTTTTCCAGATTTTTTGTTTTTTTTTTCTTCAGTTTTTTTTTTTTTTTTTGAATTTGATTTGGGAACACAGTGATTATAATCCAAACAAACCTAAATGTAAGAGGAAGCTTCCTAACACCAAGTAGAACAAAGTTCATCCATTAATTTGATCAAACAATCAAGAATTTAAAGAAACCCACTTGGTGTTCTTCATAACTTTCTCCACAATGGAGTTTAATTTTCTCCCCAAATCAACTCAAAGAATCTCCAACCAAGCAACAAGTAGCAACTGAGTTTAATTTATGAATTTATAATGGGTATTATTTTGACAAAAAAAAATGGAGATGGGTATTAAATAGGGTGAAGAAGAAGATGAAGTAGCCTAAAAATGGAGGGAATTTAAATTTATCTATGTGGCAGCTTAGTTGGCGCTCCAAAACACGTCAGATGCAGTTTTTTGAAGGCTATAACGCGCCACTGAGCGGTGCATTCACGCTCTTGTCCACATCAGCAAAAAAGGGGCATTTTTATACTGAAAAAATCTGTCCAGGGGGGTAATAGGACCCCCGCAAAGGTTAGGTGTGTAGTTGAGATTTTGGTCAAACGTTGGGGGGTATTTTGATTATTTTCTCGCATAACTTTTTACTTAAAGTTTACACACGCGGGGTGAAAATACACTTCCATAATACTAATTAATAATTGAAATGAAATAGACCTATGCTTTTTAACTATATTAGAAGCATGAGTTTGGAGGTGGTATCGTCGTCCACCTCCTACTCATGTTATAAAAAAAATAAAAAATTATATATATATATATAAGGTGGGTCCACCTCCTACTCATGTAAGAAAAAAGGTGGGTCCACCTCCTACTCATGTAAAAAAAAAATTAAGGTTGGTCCACCTCCTATCCTCCTACTCATGTACAAAAAAAAAATGAGGTGGGGATCCACATGTGTGCTGTGGGTGAAAAAATAGTTACCCGAAATGACTCATATTTTTAGTATTACCCAAATGACCCTTTTATACATTATTATACACTTTTATATAAGATCGACACATTATTTACAGTAAGTGTATAATGTTGTATATCGTGTGTATAAACACTATTGTAAAAAAAGTTGGCTATACAGATGTAAATTAAAAATATAACTACGTGGATGTAATATTTTATGCTAGATTGTATATTATTGAAATTATTCCTAAAGGCAAAAATTAAATACCAGCCCATTTGAAGGACAATTCGTGCAATTTCTTCCAATTTTTAAGTTTTTAATTTGTAATAGACAAATTCCTTTTTAAAATAAATAAATTCAATAGTGATCTATAATGAAGAAAATTGTATTACACCCTATCCAACATCTCAATCATGTTAATGACAAGAATCACCTCACTAATTTACCAATTTCAAATATTTGTTTATCAAATTTTATTTTAAGGTCAATTTTTTATGTCAATTTGATCAACTTCAAGAGCAAATGAGGAATCAATTTACTTTTATATGACTTAATAAATGTTTCATTAAAAAAAAAATATCCTACAAACCTAATACCTTATAAAGGGTACAACATATTTATTTTGAAAGATGGAATTTTTTCTTTCAACAATTTGTGAAAAATATAATGAATTAGGCCCATAATAGTAATATGAAAAATTGAAATGATTATTAGTGTGCTTCAATATTTTTAAAATGATAGGATCCAAATATTTTATTAGGATAAAGTTTTTAATTTGTAATAGACAAATTCCTTAATAGTTTAAAAGATAGGAGACAATTGCAAAAAAAAAAAAAAAAAGGACATTTAAATAATGAGAATAAGTTTAGAAAATGGTAAAGATACGCTTAGAGAAAATTTAAAAAAGAGAAATTTAGAAAAAAAAAAAAGAAATAACGATTTAAATTAAACACAAAAACCGCTAAAGAAATCATAAAACCAAGAGATTTAAAACTTATACATTTGGGTAAGGATAAAAATGCACTAATTTTAGACACATACATCTCACACAAATAATGAGGAATAACATCAAGAAGACGAAATATAAACGGTCAAGAAACATATACACATATTTTCTTAAAATGATAAAGTTGGTCTATACTGATAAGGCTACAACAGATGCTAACACATGAAAACGTTTTTTCAGTGTTGTTGAGTAGAAAGAGATAATGGCATGAAACTCGGTAGGAGAAGGTGTATTTCAAATCTTTCAATTGGAGAACTAAACCAGGAAAGTCATATATGGGAGAAGCGGACTAAGTAAAATAATTTATTGATATTTTCAATTAATTGAATTATAATACTTTCTATAATAAAAATTCCATAATTATATTACTAAAAGGTACTTTCTCTGTCCTAATTTATGTGACATAGTGAAGAGTCAAAAAAGTACACGGAGAAAATAAATATGTATCGGAGAATTAAAATTGAAGTGCATACGTGTATACATGAGGAGAGAATAAATATTCAGTACTTGACATATGTCCACCTGGGATAAAAAAAAGTAGTTTGGTAATGTGGCCAAGTAATATGGGACGGGGGGAGTACTTCATTTATTAATTCTTAAAGAACTTGAAAAGTAAAAAATTAACAAGTATAAGTACACGGAGGAAATAAATATGTTGGAGAATTAAAATTGAAGTGCATACGTGTATACATGAGGAGAGAATAAATATTCAGTACTTGACATATGTCCACCTGGGATAAAAAAAAAAGTAGTTTGGTAATGTGGCCAAGTAATATGGGACGGAGGGAGTACTTCATTTATTAATTCTTAAAGAACTTGAAAAGTAAAAAATTAACAAGTATAAGTACACGGAGGAAATAAATATGTTGGAGAATTAAAGTTGAAGTGCATACGTGTATACATGAGAAGAGATAAATATTCAATATTATGACATATGTCCACGTGGGATAAAAAAATAGTTGGTTATGAAATGAAAAATCTTTGAAACTTGTGGTCTAAAACAAGTCATAGATATTTGTGTGGATTTAAATCATTTCATTAAAGATAAAAGGGGAAATTTCAAATTAAATGATTTCTAAACATATATCATTTTTTTTAGACAGACCAAAAAGAAAAGTGTGATACTATTTTTTGTATTGACACGGACTTTCATCATCTAGTATTTTAAAAAACATATGCTTATTTAGTTGACCACGTGCCTAGTTTATCAATGAACACGTATGTTGACTCTAAGATTACAACTGACCCATGATTTAACTTTATAAGAAAGCATATGTAACATCATGATTAGACCGATCAATTGTTAAGATTTGATAAGAGGGTGTATAAATGTAAACACTTAAAAAAAATTGAGTGAAAAAATAACCCTCAAGAAACATTAATTCTATTTAATGAGTCAAAAAAAATGTTTTGTGTTTGACAAAGAACCTTTCATTTTTTCTCTAACCATATTTTGCAAATATTAGACAAGGGGAAACTATGGCAATTTTTAATCCTTTATCACAAAGCGTAGACACTTTTACAAAGAGGAAACTAAAACAGTGCAAAAGAAAGAAATTTAATTAAAAACCATGCACATGCAGTAGCTATCGATCGGATATATGTGAAAAATGGTCAATATCATGCAAACTCTTTGGATTTTCTAACATCACGACGAAGGAAAGTTTTACAACCTCAGAATAATATAAAATTAAAATACAAGCTAGATTGTCTTTGAAAACACTCTAAAATTGTTTTCCAACTACAGTTGGTCAATTGTTAGAAATAAATCAAATAATATGTGCAGATTAATTTTTGAACTTCTTCCTGATTGTTCTTCTTAGGACTATACTATTTTCATCACCTAATCGACCAAGCATGCACCCCATCAATATTTCCCCTATATATACATCAACCTTTGAGCTAGCTTTCATCCAACTATACTACCATATATTCTATCTTATATCTTCATCCTTCAATTTAAGATATGTCTTCTACTTTTCCACCATTAGTTCCCATGGCAATTTTCTTTATTGCTTTTCTTGCATTATGTCTCATCCCTCAGCCTGCACAAGCCATCACTATACACTATGAGTTCAATGTGCGTAGATACATATCAAAAGTCCATTCTCCCTATTTTACAGAAAATTAAATATGTATATTTAGTTTTTCTTACAAATGCTAACTTTTTTTTTGTGTGTGTGGAATCTTTGTTTTAGATTACAATGCAAAATGTGACAAGATTGTGCCATACTAAGAGCATAGTGACAGTCAATGGAAAATTCCCAGGGCCTCGTATTGTGACCAGGGAGGGTGATCGTCTCCTTATAAAAGTCACCAACCATGTTCCTAACAATATTACCATTCACTGGTACAATACTACTATAATATTTGGGCCTTAGTATAAAGTAGGTTTGCGTCCCTTTTATATGGGATTTAACTTATAGTGTATGAATTTATATACGTATTTTAACTTGTCGTAGTCAATGGCCTAGCCATTATCATCTGAGGGGTGTCAATTGACGCGAAAATTACAATGTGTAGCTAGGTAAAATTATTTTTTATATATTATACTATATGTTAAATTCCTTTGACATCTTATTATGTTTACTACTTTATATTTTGAATCTTCTTAGTGAAAATCTCGGTTCCACCGTAGGTGCCTTGTTTTCCATATTATGCATCCCACTTGTATGAGCAGTTTCCTGTAGTTATTTTTGGATGACTCGAGAACGAAATATTAATGCAAGAAGTTAAACTCCTTCTATGTTATTTCAATAGAAACATTAAAAAGAAAATATATTTCAAAGAGCTAGGATCTCTTTCTCTTTTTCTTACCTTCTAATAGATGTTTCAGGATTATAAAATATCTTTCTTTTCCTCCCTCTGAACAGGCATGGAGTTAGACAGCTTCGTAATGGATGGGCAGATGGACCTGCATATATAACACAATGTCCCATTCAAACTGGCCAAACTTATGTATACAACTATACAATTATTGGCCAAAGAGGGACTTTATGGTGGCATGCACATATTTCATGGCTAAGATCTACTCTTTATGGTCCTCTAATTATCCTTCCTAAGAAAAATGTCTCTTACCCTTTTGTCAAACCATTCAAGGAAGTGCCTATCATCTTTGGTATTACTTAATTAAACATCTATACATAAATTCAAATTAATTTTTATAATCCAAAATTTTCCAACTAAATAAATGTAAATCACTAATATTCATTGTGAAATTTTGTTAAAATATTCAGGAGAATGGTTCAATGCTGATCCTGAAGCCATCATTAGTCAAGCTTTACAAACTGGTGGAGGACCAAATGTCTCTGATGCCTACACCATCAATGGCCTTCCAGGGCTTTTGTACAATTGCTCTGTAAAAGGTTCTTTAGTACATCCAAGTTTTCCTTTAGTCAATCATTAAATATACAAGTTTTTTACAATATCAGTATAGTCTATGCGAGCTGTAATAGGGAATATATTCACCATTTTATTGGTTATATAAATAATTTAAGTTATATATGTTGTTAGTTTAAGTGATTTTTACATCATCAAGTTATCGGTAGTAGCAGTTAACTTATTTTATTTTGAAGATTACAAATTTCATATTTTATGGAGATTTACTTGTAAATATCTTTTGAATGACCTGATAGTTTAATTTTTATACACTGACAGTATATATAACTTAAATTCTATAACAAATCCATGCTTCATATATGAAATATTATTTGTAATTGACTTTTAAATGACCAAATAGCTTTTTACACTATCAGTGTACGTGTATGGTTAAACGTTTTAATACTCCTATAGTATATTCTGTAACACTAACTTATGCTCTATGGATGGTTTGTGGCAGATACATTCAAGCTAAAGGTTAAGCCAGGAAAAACATACCTTCTACGCCTGATCAATGCTGCACTCAATGATGAACTTTTCTTCAGCATTGCAAATCATACACTCACAATAGTTGAAGCTGATGCATTATATGTCAAACCATTTGAGACCGAAACAGTACTTATAACACCAGGACAAACCACAAATGTTCTCTTAAAAACCAAATCTGAATACCCAAGTGCCACTTTTCTCATGTCTGCTAGACCCTATGTCACCGGACAAGGCACATTTGACAACTCTACAGTTGCTGGAATTCTTGAATACGAATCGTCAATACTTCATTCGACTAAATCAATGAATAAGCTTCCCCTGTTTAAGCCTATTTTACCTCCACTAAATGATACTTCATTTGCTGCTAATTTCAGTAAGAGGTTTCGAAGTTTGGCTAACTCCCAATTTCCTGCTAAAGTTCCACAAAATGTTGACAAGCATTTCTTTTTCACAGTAGGCCTTGGCACAAACCCTTGTGACAAAAACCAAACTTGTCAAGGTCCTAACGGGACCAAATTTTCAGCGTCGATAAACATCGTGTCATTCGTACAACCTACAACTGCTTTGCTCCAATCTCATTTCTTTGGACAATCAAAGGGTGTTTATAGACCTTATTTTCCTGTTAATCCTTTGAATTGGTTCAATTATACTGGGAATCCTCCAAATAACACAATGGTTAACAATGATACTAAAGTTTTGGTACTTCCTTTTAATACAAGTATTGAGCTAATCATGCAAGATACAAGCATTCTTGGTGCTGAAAGTCATCCTCTTCATCTTCACGGCTTCAATTTCTTTGTTGTTGGCCAAGGTTTCGGTAATTTTGACCCTAATAAAGATCCTGCTAACTTCAATCTTATTGACCCTGTGGAGAGGAACACTATAGGTGTGCCATCTGGTGGTTGGGTTGCCATTAGATTTTTAGCAGATAATCCAGGTTAGTAGATTAAATCACAAGTGATAATTCACTTATTTGATAATATTTGTTTGAGTTAACTCTCTATATTCCATTTTATGCGATACTATTACTTTGTTTTAGCTTGCACATAAAAAGAATGGTACCTATCTATATTTAAAAATAATCCAACTTTACTTTGTTTAACTGTAATGACATGACTTTATAGCTACACAAATATCATAGCATGTTTAAGATTACAAGTTCCAAAATTTGTTTTTTCTTTATTAAACAGCATATCCAGTTACACAGTGACACGTCAAATAAAATGGAGGGAGTAAGAGTTAGTTAAGAATTCAAGAATTTGTAGATTAGTAATATTTAAAAAGATTTAACGTAATTAAATAATGAATGTTTGAACTGTAGGTGTTTGGTTCATGCATTGTCACCTCGATGTGCATACAAGTTGGGGACTGAAGATGGCATGGCTTGTCTTAGATGGAAAGCTTCCAAATCAGAAACTCCTTCCTCCTCCATCTGATCTTCCTCAGTGCTAATTTCTTGGTCTTTCATTACATAATCGACCTTCAAGTCTCAAGCTTTTGCACTTTCGTTGTTTTGAATCTTGATTTTTTTTTTTCCCTTTTATGTGTTTTAGGTGTGTTAGCTTTATAATTCATTTTTGTTGTAACTGACTGGCCTTTTCAAGCCATGGTCTAAGCAGAGGATGAAGAATTGACTGCCTTTTGTAATTTTATTGAGTCACAGTTATATTCTATGCAAGTGAGAATAAATGGTTTTTATTCCTTAAACTCTTTGTTCATCTTATGTTTACATATTGTCCTGACTTCTGAGGCATGGATGTTTGGCTTTGAATATTCAGAAATTTTCACCAGATATAGGATGACAATTTTAGAAAGTGATCATATTTTTTTATTTCTCTTGCAATTTATGAACCTTTTAGACCACAGTCTAAAAAGCTATCTCTTGAGCAAACTGAAAATGATCTTAACGTTAGACTACAGTTTGCAATTCATAAGTTACTCAAATTTTAGATGACAATATTCTAATGTTTGTCTGTGAAATTAATCAATACATGAGTAAACATTATACTCTAGTGTAGCATTCTCGGAAAGATAATTTTTCAAGGATTATATTTGCACAACATTTTTAAAATGTAAAAGATGACCTAAAAAATGATAATATTTGCATAAATCATGCTATAACTGAAAGGTTTGTTAGAGGTCGCTATATACAAGAATTAAAGTCTGGAGGCCCAACTTGAAGATATGTTGTAATTCGGCTATAGTAATTATGTTAGATTTCAGATTCACTTTTTGGACATATAGTGTGTGTGTTTGGTATTACGGAAAATGTTTTTCGAAGAAAATGTTTTCTCGAAAAATAAGTGATTTTCCTACTCATTTTCTTGTTTTGGTACGCAAATTGAAAAATATCATTTTAAGAGCATTTGCATATACTCAAAGCAAAATCAAGATAAAGCCTTTGAATTCGGAGTGCAACTTTTAGTGATGAGTACGGGTTCAAAGGTGGGATGGTTGGAGTAAGAAAATTTTCTTTTTTATAATTTTTTTATAAAAATAAAATAA
Source organism: Lycium barbarum (assembly GCF_019175385.1). Taxonomy (NCBI): domain Eukaryota; kingdom Viridiplantae; phylum Streptophyta; class Magnoliopsida; order Solanales; family Solanaceae; genus Lycium; species Lycium barbarum. The sequence continues at coordinate 122,296,224 of NC_083344.1, forward strand.
TATATAAAATAGAAAATTCGGAGTGATGGGAGTGCCGGGGTGTGGGGGTTGTAGAAAAACTAAACCAAAAAAATTGACAACTTTTTTTCAAAAACAAAATAATTAATTTTTTATGGGGGTTTGGAGGGTGGGGGTGGGGGTGGGGGAGGCGATGGTAGTGGAGTTAAGAGTTTTATTTTTTATAAAAATAAAATAAAATATATGAAAAAGAAAATTCGGAGGAAGGGGGTGTGAAAGGTAAGGCGGGTGGTGGAAGGTGGGGTGATGGGGGTTGTGGGTGTGGAGGTTGTGGGGTTAGGTGGTTTGGGGGGAGGTGGGGAGGTGGGGTTGGGTTTGTGGGTGTGGGGGTGGGGGTGGAGTTGTGGGCGGGGGTGGGGGTGGAGGGTAACAGGAGGTGGGCTGGGGAATGAGTTAGTGTGTTTTTATTAATTCAGAAAATGTTGTCTCAAATTTTATGGAAAACATTTTTTCCTATTTTGAGGAAAATATTTGTACTTAAATGCAACCAAATAAGAGAAAATAGGAAAACATTTTCCGTCATACCAAACACATCTAGTGTCTCGGCAAGGTTTGCCCTTCAAATGGACTAATCTTTAATTTTTGTCCTTCACATGGGCTGGTCTTTTATTTTTGTCTTTCAAAATCGAACTTAACCTAGCGGTGCATAAGTGCTTTTAAGAATGCCGGCATAACTTGTGAATATTATGATGTGTAACTTATGCCCCTCTAGGCATAAGTTCGATTTTGAATGGAAAAATTTAAAGACCAGTCTATTTGAAGTGCAAAATTAAAGATCTGCTCGAATAGGGACAAAAGTGCAAATGACCCGTCTCAGGAGAGGAGGAGGAGGAGGTCTACCTCTATTGTTGCTGAAGTTGAAACTGAAGAAAAGCTAATTTGGAGCTAAATTGAACCCAAGCCCAATTTAACCTGTTTTCTTCATTAAATTATAACTTTTCAAACATTACGTTAGTATTTTTTTTTTAAAATCATTAAAATATTACATTATTACCATATTAACATCTTAAATTTAGTGCCCAATCAATTACTACTATCATATGAAATGGAAAGGGAGAAATATTACTCTCTCCGGTTCAAAAAGAGTGTTCACTGAGCCTTTATTTTTTTGTTCAAAAAGAGTGTCCACTTACCTGATCAAGAAAGAATTAATCTTACTTTTCCAGATTTGCCCTTATTAAGTGTTAAGTGACAAAATCCCAATACCTATTTAATTAAGAACATTTTAGTCAAATTACCTATTTTTGCCTAGAAATCATGAGTAATTCGTGCTGCAACATGAATTTAGTGATAGATTTTGCCGGTTGCTTGGCGTCTAAAATCCACAACAGAACTCTATTTTCGGCCAAAGAGGAAATTTATCAGTAGTTTTAAGAAATCAAATAGTACCTTTGTAATGTTAAATATCTGAAGTTTTCCTTATTGCTTATGTGTGCGTTCTTTTCACATTGTGGCATGAATTTACTAACTTGATTTTGCTGGTTGCTTGGAGTTTAATTAAAACCCATAACCAGAACTCTATTCTAAGGAAGAGGAAATTTATCTTTATGTCTTAAGAAATACTCTTATCTGTTCCAATTTATGTGACTTATAACTCTGCACAAAGTTTAATAAAGAAACAACAATTTCAAGCATGTTACAGGCATAAACATCAATAAATGAAAGTGTACTATCTGTTTATGGCGTCCACAAGACGACAGACATAAAAAAAAAAATAGAGTATAATTAATAACCGATATTTTTACATGTGTATTGATAATTTGCTCCATAATTAAATGGAGTTATTTTCTAACTTTCAGTTCATAGTTGTCTTATATTGTACACTTTAAGAAACATAAATGGAAGCAATTTAAATATTTTTGAAAGCTTAATGTATACAATGTACTTTTTGTTTTTGCTTTAATTTATCTTCCTCTAAAAATAAGTGTCCAGTTACTATGTATCCTAGACAAATCAAAAAGTTCTTCTCATAATAAAATTAGTTTCTTTCTCACCAAAACAAAAGACTACAATAAAGATAGAAGTTATTTAGGATTTTAAATGCCAGATGATTAAAAAAAATGGAAGTTGTTAAGATGAAGGTTGTTAATTATTGCATGCACAGATGACAGAACACAGGAATTAATGATGAGAAATAAACAACCAACAACATGAGCTTAAAGCCATTAAAGGAAAAAAATTTATAAGTAAGTTATTATGGTAGCAGCTCCTCTTTTTTCTTTTAGCTACAAATTACCCATTTTTGGCTGATAAAATTATAGTCAATCCCTTGCTTTACTTTGGATTAGTTTTGAGTATTTTAATTTTCACTCAAACTGCTGAATTGATCAGTTGCCACTTATGATATTGAAATGGACTTGTTTAAGCGCTCTAACAATAATTAACAAACTGACTAATACAAGCTTTTCTACATTTGAATTAACCTCTTTGAAAGTTTTCTTGCTTGTATGCTAATCTCCAAGCATGCACAATATGGGGTCACAGCAACTTGATTTAAATTACCCTCCTCTTACACTTACCCCAAAAAGAAAGGAATAAATCTGTTAGCCTATGGGCTGAGTTGTAATTAGCTGATACATAGAATCAATTAAACAGATTGTAACAATTTTAATTAGCTGATAGACAGAATCATTCAAGTAGCATGATTGTAGGCCTAATTAGCTAGGACTGAATAATCATAAGTTGTATAAATGTACTACCTATTGTATTGTGAACAGTATTAAAAAAGTTTGCAATAAAACTTCAGTTTATAATTCTATCATGGTGTCATAAGTCTAGAGAATCCTGACCAGTTTCTTGTCTCTTTTTTTTTCTTCCGACCAGTTTCCTATCTTTTTTTTCTTTTTCAGATCTTGCTTCTGCACTTTGTGTTCTCTTGTCTGTTTTTTTTCTTATTAGTTCCTGCTCCCGGTAATTATTTTCATTGATCTTGTTCGTGATGGAATCGAAGCTTTCCTCATCATCTGAGTTGGTGATGACCAAACTAACTGGTAAGAATTTTGCCGGCCGGGAGTTTCACTTTAGGGTTTTTATCCAAAGGAAAGGTCTCTTTGGATTTCTCGATGGTTCGTCCAGAATGTCGACCGATGCGACAAAAAAGGAGGAATGGATTATGTCCAACGCTAAGGTGATTGGATGGATGGTAAGGTCTGTGCCAGAAGACATTGCTGCAGGGTTTAGGATGTATGAGACGATGGCTGAGATGTGGTCTTATGTGTATCGGCTTCATCGGCAACGAAGCCTAGCGAAAACCTTTGAACTGGAACGAAACCTTGCTGCCTATAAGCAAGGTGACAAGGCCATGGGAAGTTACTACGCCGGATTCATGGCGTTGTGGTCCGAGCAAGATCACACTGTTCCTTCTACTCTTTCCGTTGCGGCATTAAAAGAGATACACAGTGAACGACAACAATCTAGGGTGGTCAAGTTCCTCATGATGTTGAGACCTGAATTTGATCATGTCCGCTCTAAAAATCTTGAATCAAGAAGCTCTGCCAAATATAGACACAGCAGTGGTTGCTGTCTTGCAAGAAGAAATCCGTCTTTCGCCCTCTCTGGTGTTGTCTGCAGCTTTTCCGACGGCTGCTCTTGTTGCTGGATCAAATTACCGTGCTACTTCGCGCGCTGTTTCGTCTGGTAAGCAAATCCAGTGTTATGGGTGCCAGGACTTTGGCCATATTACAACCCGATGCCCTAAGAAACAATCAGGCCCAACGACATATTGCAACTATTGTCGTGAAATGGGCCATCTCCTGGCTGATTACCTAACCCGACCAGCTTAGCGATTCCCGGCCCGACACAAAGATTTGGAGACAGAGGTGATAAAGCAACCAGCTGCTGCTCCCCCGTCTTTTGATATCGCCTGTATGATTGAGCTTGTGGAGAAAGTTGTTGCCCGCATCCTTTCAGCATCAGTACAAGCTAAAAATAATTTAGTTATACCTTCTAAATCTTGGCATAACGATAGTGGTGCTGGTAATCATATGACAGGCGATGCTTCAGAATTATTGAATATTTCTCCATTACAATCGCCTACTGAGGTTGTTACTGCTGTTATACCCTATTTTAACCGGAGTCAAAATAGTTTACAACATCCCGGTAAATTCAGGGTTAATTAAAGTTAAGGAGTCACCACCTAATTATTTACGGTGAATTAGGACACCTAAATTTTATTAAAGTTATTTTCTAAAGTTAACTCCGTTTAAGGTCTACTGAATTAAGATTTTAGGTAAGGATTCAATTAGTCTACAGGGAAGGTATTAGGCATCCTATAAGACCCATTAATAATGGTTAACCGACCGGACTTAGAGTTAATTAATTAAGGCTAAATGTGGATGCAACCTTTTACAACATTTAAGAAAATATCTTGTAAGAATTGTTAAAGTTATTGATAGACATATAATAGTACTATTTAAAATAGGGCTTGTAGAAAAATGATAATTTGCATAAAAGAGTTTAGTTGTAAATAAACTGAAGAAAGCGCAAGATGGTGCAATGTTTTGTAAATATTTAGAGAAAATAAGTTACATTGACTAACAAATTAAAATAGTCGTTTGTAAGATTAATTTTAATAAACGTTTAAAAGGTTTTATAGAAAGAATATTAGTTCAATATGAACTGTGTAAAGGTTGTTTTATCAAATACGTATTTCAAGTGTTGGAAAGGAGCTAAAGTAGAACAGTTATCCATGAAAACTAGCTCGTTTTTTCTTATTTATCAAAACAAGCTACCATCAGTGTGTAAAATTTATAATGCTTTGGAAGTATATCTTTCTTTCTAAAAAATGCCAAACTCACGAGGAATAATTAAACTCACTTGATTTAAGATCTAAATTTGCTAATTAAGACATCCTAATATAAAATAGGCTCGGTTAAACATAAGCCGCTAAGTATTTATTATAATCACACAGCTAGGTAAAATGTTAGTCACACCAACATATAAACAAGCATCAGAGAATAAAATAAGACGACTAAGCCATATTTGGCTTCCATAGATTAATAGAGTTTCAGCGGTTCGCCGTTTGGCTAGCCACTTTCTTTGTTTTTTGTTCGGATGAATGTCGAGAAAATGAGAGCCGAATGGCAATGCGCATGCAAGGTCCAAATGCCGCAGAATCTCAAAATGAGACTATTCGGATAATGAGTCTTTGTGAAGACTTTATATCGCTCCGAAGTGTACATGTAAAAAAAAGATAAAGATTAGTGACAAGGAAAATGTATGCAAACAATTGAACTGTAAAAATAGACAAAGAAAGATGTGCACTGTTACGTTTTCAGATCTGTTATAAACTAACAGATCCTTAATATAACTTCAAAAAAAAGTAAAGGAGAAAAACATGGGACAAACAAACCAATGTCTAGACTAAGGAGTGTAAAAATTAGGCAAACTATCACTAACATTACACTGAAATTGAACCCGTAGTATCATAAACTGGATTAACATTCAAGTTGATAGAACTTTAAAGAAAGCAACCTTAAGAGAAGGAAAAGACATGGATAGCTAACTACTTCAAATGCAAGTTCAGTTCCAAAAAAACACACGCAACATGAGACAAATACTAATGACTGGAGCAGGATTATTCATTCAATTAGGGGCTGGAAACAGAAGCAAAAAAAGCAGAATATCATTTGATCGGAGATAAACACATAAAGTTTCTTTCTTAGTACTGTTATCCTTTGCCAACATGTTCTATTGTTTTCAGGAAACTGGCAGATTACAGGTACTTGTTGCATGCTTAAAAGGTTAAGAGTGTTGAATCACTAGAGAGTGTCAACATTTCCTCAACTAGTCTAGAATCTAGATATGTTCTGTTGGTAAGAACAGAAACATGGGATTGGAACTTGTTGAGGATAAAGAATAAAATACACAGCTGGTCATACCAAACTCAAAGCAAGCACAAAATTCTTTTTGTAAACGGAACTGGAGTTGAAACAAATGTGTGGCAGTTATACAGACAACGATAGGTCCAGAAAAATGTGAGATAAGCAGATAAGTATTGAAATTAATATAAACACCAGTGAAGAAACCAACAGAGATGAGACTGGTCGAATTGCCTAAAGAACTAAACCGTGATTATGAGAGAATAGCAGTAAAAAAAAGATGCAGTGAATAGTCAACCAAAGTAATAAAAGCAACAGCAAATAGAAGAGTGACAATGAAGACAGTGATGATTAACAAGGGAACACAAGCAAGGAACAACAGACAAATTTAAAAGGAAAGTCACACGGCAACATAAAGGAAACAAGAAGTAAACATGCAGAACATTGAGTGTCCAAGGGAAGCAGCATTCAGGCAGTGTGAGCATAGGGATGACATGCTTGCATTGATAGAAGGCATTTAACAGGAAGTTCGAAACTAGGTAAAAGTTAAGATTCAAATACCTACATAGCTAGTTAAACTTCAGCTTAAATCTTCCACATGATCACATTAAGCTATTTAATGCACGACAAAAGCTATCTAAAGCACAACAGAGACACTGCCAGATCCAGAGTAGCCTAAAACAGGGTACTAACATGAACATCTATAAACAACAAGGAATTATACATACTTAACTGACCATCAACCAAATTAACTAGGAATGGAACCTAAATAAATCCATAAAACTTACTGGATTGAATTATCAACATACAAATGAACAGTATTCAAACTAAACCAAACATGCTAATAGCCTAAACTAAGTAATAACAGCCGCATCCAACAAACTGAGCTAAAACATAATAATGAATAATCTAACAACAATAACTAAGCTAAACGTCAAACTAAACCATATGAGCACGTAAACCTACGAAACTAAAAAACAAAGGGAAAGGAATGGGATTTACCTTCTTCGTGTGCAGTGAACTAGGACGTCGAGGTCTTGGATTTCTCGAACACGAATGAACCCAAACCCGATTAAAGTAACTAAAGTTTCAAACCGAAAAGTGAAAATAGAGTAATATGTTGGCTGTTCTTTCTTTAGAGTGAGGCTATGGCCATAAAAAAAACCCTTAATGGATGATGAAAACGAATATTTATAGGCTGATTTAGGGTTTGCTCGGTTCCAAAATTGGGCGGGATTCGAATTTTGGTTTTTGAAAAAATGAATCAAAAAAATAAACCGTTGAAATCGAGCAAATTCACGTGATTTGATTCGGGGTTACTGAAAATGGTTCGACCATTTATGGTCTGTGAAGATTCGTTGTGTTTTGGAACGAAAAATGGAATTCTCTGCCATTTCAACGCCAAAACAAAGACGGGTGAGCAGACATGAGGACAAATTTTGCATAGAAATGGAACGGATAGGACTGTCCACAGTGAAATGGCGCTTAGGGTTTTTCTAAAAATGGGGAGAGAGAGAGATGAAGAAGAGAGAAGGTGCGGCTGTGTTCTTGTTCTTTTGTTTTTAGGTTTCAACCGATTAAAACAAATAGGCCGGACGGGTCAAAGGCAGGTATGGGCTGGACGAAAGGGATAAAATATGGACTGATTTGGGTTAAATCAAGTGGGTTGGTCGGTTGAATGGAGTGATGGTGAGCTGATGAAAGTGTTTCGTTTGGGCCATGATTGGGCTCAAATGTTGGTTAGAAAATATGGGTTCTTCTTTCTTTATTTAAATTATTTTTTGGGCTTCTAATTTAACAACTAGTACAATATATATTACGTGAAGACAAATAATAATTAGTATGTAGAAAGTAAAGGATTTAATAAAGTAAAATTAATTTAACGAGTACAAATCCTAAAATGAAACGATGACGAACCATTTAAAATTTGTGATAAAGTAATAATAGTAATGTTGATAGTAGAATAGTGAAGATGAAAGTAACGATATCAATAGTAGTAGAAATAGTAGTGAAAATAAAATACTTAGCTCGTTAATAAATTTAGAAACCCAAGGGAATAAATAGGAATAAATGAGGGACGAAATGGGGTGTCAACAACTACTAATGGTCATGTTTTACCTGCGTCTAGTTCTGGTTCAATTGCTTCACTTTCAGATGTCCTCTTTGTTCCGAATTTGACAGCTAATCTTGTTTCTGTTGGACAGTTGGTAGACCAAAATTGTATTGTTATATTCTCACGATTTGGTTGTATTGTTCAGAGTGTGACAACAGGACAGATCATAGCAAGTGGACGTAAGGCGGGACACTTATTTTTCATTAGATCAGTTAGTACTGAGAAGTTTACATGTTTTCTTTCGGCTTTGGTGGATGAAGTTTCTCGTTCGAATAAATTGGTTGCCCGGTGGCATAAAAGGTTGGGTCATCCTCATTCTCACCGCGTAGCTTCTATGCTCAAGTGTTGTTCGCTGCCGGATACACAAGCTCTTGGTGATGTTTCTAGTTTGCTGTGTGAAAGTTGTGCCTCTTCCATAAGTCACAAGCTATCTTTTCCTACTAGTAGTACTAAATATGCTGCACCTTTTGATTTAGTTCATAGCGATGTATGCACCTTCCCTTGTATTGTCAAGACTTAGTTATAAGTATTTTATTTTACTTATTGATCATGCTTCACGTTTTACATGGGTTTTCTTTATTAGAAACAAGAGCGAAGTTCCTACAATTATTATGAATTTTATTTCATTCATTCACACGCAATTTGAAAAGACAATTAAGATTTTTCAATCAGATTAGGGTGGAGAATTTACTTCCACATTCTTGCTTAATTTCTTTAAAAACAAAGGAATTTTGGCTCAACGGTCCTACCCCCATAGTCCGAAACAAAATGGGGTTGTGGAATGTAAGAATAAACATATTTTAGAAACAACGTTAGCTCTATTGTATACTTCTTCCTGTCCTTCTCGGTTTTGGGTTGAGGCGGTTCAAACAGTGGTTTACTTGATTAATAAACAACCTTCTCCTGTTACTAATAATGTTTCTCCTTATCGATGTCTTTATGGCACTGATCCAGATCTTTCAAGGTTGAAGGTGTTTGGTTGTGCCTACTATGTGTTGTTATCACCACATAAGCGTCATAAGTTATCAAGTAAGGCAGTTTGGTGTGCATTTCTTGGGTATAATGATATACAAAAGGGCTGCTTATGTTATGATCAATCTCGTCTTTTGCTACGAGTGTCCCGCCATGTCATCTTTTTTGAAACTATTTTTCCTTTCTAGAATTTGAAGATAGTTTCTAGTAAGAATACTACAGACAAGTTTGTACTTTTGCCCATGGTGGACGACGAAGTTGCTGGTCCGAATGGTCCTCACCCAATTGTCTTTGTCGACGAAGTTGCTAGTCCTAGCTCTTCACACTCTCACGGACCAGCCTCGTCAGAGCTTATATGTACTTCCGCTGACTCTTCATCTGAAGCCTTAACTAGTCCCCCACCTTGACGGTCTTCTCGAATCTCTAATGCTCCAGTTCACTATGGCTATTCTCCCAATTGATATGGCAAGTCTACGCACATTGTGCTCTTCAATCATCATTGGTTTCTATTCAGATTTCAACTTCGTATGCTAAGGCCGTTTTAGACACCAATTGGCAGCAAGCCATGGCTACCGAAATTGAAGCTTTGGAGGAGAATCATACTTGGAGTTTGGTTGATAAACCTCCTGGATGTACAGTTATCGGTAGTCGATGGGTGTACTCAGTTAAGCTTACTGTTGATGGGAAGATTGATCGATATAAAGCACGGTTGGTAGCTCAAGGTTACAAGCAAGAATACGACATTGATTATGAGGAGACATTTACCCTAGTTGCAAAGATGGCGATAGAATGTATTCTGTTAGCTATTGCTGCTGCTCGCTTTTGGCATCTTCATCAGATGGATGTCAAGAATGCATTTCTTCATGATGATTTGGACGAAAGTTGTGTATCTCAAACCACCTCCGGGATATGCTATCCCTCGTTCTAACCTTGTTTGTCATCTTCGGAAGTCTCTTTATGGCCTCAAACAAGCTCCACGGGCTTAGTTTGATAAGTTTCGATCGACAGTATGTTCGGCTAGCTTCTCTCAGAGTTCTTCTGATCATTCACTTTTACTTCGTCGTTCAGTTGTAGGTATTACTATACTTCTCTTGTATGTGGATGACATCATTATTACAGGAGATGATATTGACGGTGCTGCTCAGTTGAAATCATTTCTTCATGCTTCATTTAAGATGAAGGATTTGGGTCCTTTCACATACTTTCTGGGTTTGGAGGTTGGGTATACCCCTTCTGGTATTACGTTGGGCCAACATAAGTATGCGTCTGACGTAGTTGCTTTGTCTGGTTTGACTGATACAAAGGTGGTTCTTACACCAATGGAGGTTAACACCAAGTATGGTAGAGACGATGGTGAGCGTTTTCCCGATCACACACTTTATAGGAGGTTGGTTGGTTCACTTGTGTACTTGATGATGACTAGGCCGGATATCTCCTATGCGGTTCAGCTATTGAGCCAATTTGTTTCATGCCCTACCCGTATTCATTATTCGGCTTTTCTTCGTGTGATTCGATATGTTCGGGGGACAGTTTCACGTAGCTTATTCTTTCCATCAGTTTCTACATGTCAATTAGAGGGGTATTCTGATGCTGACTGGGCTGGTTGTCCCGACTCTAGGCGATTGATTACGGGATGGTGTATGTCACGCCCCGAACCATGGCCTGGACGTAACACGGCACTCGGTACCTGACTACATGTGACCGAGCGAACCACATGACTTGCTAAATCATCATGATGCATAACATAAGCGGAATATAACGTGAATGCATGATGAGCCTTTGTAAAACGTAATAATTCATAATACTTAATAAAGTACTTGTTTAAAACATGAGTGAGCCAAAATGGCTATACGACTCCAAATGTCTGACATAACATAACTGACTGGTCTAGTCTATGAAACCTCTATCATGAGTCTGACTGGAAAACATAATTACTGGGACAAGGCCCCCAGCATACCTTTACATGCAAAACTAAACAGAGAAATACAATGTTTAAACCCCGAATGAGATGGGGCTCACCGATAAGCTGGTACGAGTAAATCCTAATGATCAGAAGCGTCGTCCTGTAACTCCGTACCTGCATCGTGAAATACAGGCCCCCGGGCAATAAAAGGGGACGTCAGCACATTGAATGTACTGGTATGTAAAGCAACCGGAAGAAACAACAGGGGACATGGAATAACATGATAAGAACTGAAACTGGAAACTTGGACATGAACATGAGCATGAGCATGGGTACATATACGTATACATAACATGAGTAAAACATGATAAGTAGGGAGAGCATTTCATAAACCGACATATCATATCATATCATATCACCACGTGGGTACGTGGAGTCTGGTACCTCGCCGGACCAGCAGAGCCCCTATACCTTGCCAGGGTATAAGGTAGTAATTTACCACGTGGGTACGTGGAGTCTGGTACCTCGCCGGACCAGCAGAGCCCTCATACCTTGCCTGAGGTAGTAAGGTACCTGATGGATCCATTCAGTGTAAAATTAAGGTATCGTCTTATCTGGGCGGAGCGATCCTTGTCCTACGGTGGCTCCGTAGTTTCAGGCTATCTGAGCCTTCCCGGTAATTTGTGCAACTCCCAAAAACATGAACATAATATATTTGGCTAAGAAGCCCATGACTTTCGTGAATTTACTTGTACTTGTCTTGAAATCATGATTTCACGAAATGACTTGTAAACATGGGTTCATGCAATAATATTGTAAACATATCCTTGAGTTATGAGTAATACAATAGTTCATAATCATGTATTTGTAGTTGACTTGAAAACATGTTTATGACTTGCAAAATAACTCATGCAGTTTCATATGAACATAATGAGAACACATGAGAAAGAATTCATGATTCATGGATTAAGTTAGGATTCCTAATATCCATAATGGAAGGTTAGGAATACAATAACGAACATAGATACGAAATTCGTGTACATACATACATAATTACGGGCTACCAATATGTTGGATTTAATGCCCTAGGATTTGAACTTCATAGATTTTTACGAAACGGATCATGGGGAAGAACGTAGAGATTCCCACATGTGGATGGAAGTTCTACATACCTTAACCTCCCGCTTTTGAGCGTATCACAATGTCTTTCAATCCCTTCAACTTCAATCTATAGCAATACAAGTCATAGGGATTCTATATTAGCAACCATATCCATGTTTTGTTCATCTAAGCATTTTATCAAACACTTAATAGGCATGAAGCTTTATAACCCTCATAAATGGTGTTTTCTTCACCAAATCCCCATCCTTTTACTTCTAGCTAATTCTACAATCCCATTAGATGTAATTAACATCATTTTTCATCAACCACATGAATACAACAATCCCAAGTCAACAACCCAACAATTCTAGCATAATTCATATAATCATCTTCAACAACCCAATTATTATTCTCCCAAGAATTCATCAATTCACAACTATAAGTGATTAGGGAGTAGAAATATTACCTTTTTGGGTGGTCACCACGAAATCAACACCCCCAAGTCCGATCTTTAGCTTAAAATGACGACCACAACTTGTACTACAAATTATCCTTCACGAACTTTGGGATTCGGGGCCTTAAACTTGGTTGATTCTCCACTTCTTCTCTCTAGATCTCCTCTCTTTCTTTTTCTCTCTCTAAAAATCTGAAAATGAGGGAAATAATGGCTGCTAGGGTAATCATTTTCTTTATATACCAATGGGAAAATGGGTTGACCCAACTTGAAAATGGGTCGGGACTGTTCTGTCTTAAAACGTCCATATCTCCCTATACCGACGTCTCCTGTGAACTCACAACCTATGTTTGGAAAGGTATTTCAATTCTCTACAACTTTCATTCTTTGAGTTTTCCCAAATTCCCAACTTACGATAGGGTTATGGCCTCCCGAAGTCAGTTGACCCGAAACTCAACTGCGGACCAAAACACGCCCATGTTACGGTCCCGTAACACAGGGTACGGACCGTAACGTGGCGTCGTACCTTGATGAAAATTTCCAGAAAGTTTCTGGAAATTTTCCCTGTGTTACGGTCTACTGTTACGGTCCGTAACACAAGGTACGGTCCGTAACACGAAGGGACGGACCGTATCTTGGGACCGTATCCTGGAGTGAATTTCCAGTGAGGTTCTGGAAATTTCGGCCGTGTTACGGCTCACTGTTACGGCCCGTAACAAGAGTTACGATCCGTAACGTCACCGTAACGTAGACGAATTTTCCAGCGAACAGGCCTCAGTCAAATGGGCATAACTCTTTGCACAGATGTCCGTTTAATCCCCATAATATACCGTTGGAAAGCTAGTTAATAGGGCTACAACTTTCACCAAGGAAGTTCTTCCAGATTCACAAAGGATCAAGTAGTTATCGCTGCCCGAAATAGGCCTATCAACCCACTAGAACTTTAATGATATGAGCCTAGACTTAGTTCCAAGGTGCGGGGTGTTACAGTGTATGTTTCTTGGGATCATTCGTCCTCGAATGATGGATAATGGTTAATAATATGGCTGGACATGGCTTGAGTACATGAACGTGAAGGAAACATGACATGAAACATGGAGACTGAACTAACATGACTTGATTACATGGAAACGTGAATACATGAACTTGAACGTGAAACGTGAGGCATGAATACATAAGGGAAATGACATGAATACTAAAGGTATTTACCTTGAAGTCTATCTGCCTGCTCTTCAAACAAGTGAGGATATCTGGATTTCATGTCCTCTTCGGCTTCCCATGTGGCCTCTTCAACTTTCTGGCTCCTCCACAAGACCTTTATTGAGGCTACTTCCTTAGTTCTCAACTTGCGAACTTGACGATCAAGAATGGCTACGGGGACCTCCTCATAGGTCAACCCATCCTTAACTGTTATAGTATCTGGAGGAACAACCAACGATGGGTCTCCTACACACTTTCTCAACATGGACACATGAAACACGGGATGTACAGCAGCCAAATCTTATGGCAACTCAAGTTCATAAGCTACTAGACCGACCTTTTGTAGAATTCTGTAAGGTCCAATATATCTGGGACTGAGCTTCCCTTTCTTGCCAAATCGCATAACACCCTTCATAGGTGAGACTTTAAGGAATACCCAATCGTCAACTGAAAATTCTAAGTCCCTTCGCCTCACATCTGCGTAAGACTTCTGGCGACTCTGAGCCGTTTTCAAACGCTCCTGTATTAACTTGACTTTCTCCATAGCCTGATAAACCAAATCTGGTCCTAACAACTCTGCTTCACCAACTTCGAACCAACCGATTGGTGATCTGCACCTCCGCCCATACAGAGCCTCAAATGGTGCCATCCCAATACTAGCATGATAACTGTTATTATAAGAAAACTCAATGAGTGGTAACTGATCATCCCAATTACCTTTGAAATCCAAGACACATGCTCTTAACATGTCCTCTAGAGTCTGAATAGTACGCTCTGCTTGGCCATCTGTCTGCGGATGAAAAGCTGTGCTAAGGTTCACCTTGGTACCCAATCCTTTTTTAAAGGATTTCCAGAAGTTCGCTGTAAACTGAGCACCACGATCTGAAATAATGGACACTGGTGTCCCATGCAATCTGACAATCTCATTAACATACAACTTGGCATAATCTTCTGCTGAATATGTGGTCTTGACTGGCAAAAAGTGTGTTGACTTAGTAAGTCGATCAACGATCACCCAAATAGAGTCATGCCTCCTAGCTGAACGAGGTAAACCTGATACAAAATCCATATTGATCATTTCCCATTTCCAGACAGGAATATCAATATTCTAAGCCAAGCCACCAGGCCTCTGGTGTTCGGCTTTCACCTGCTGACAGTTCAGGCACTTAGCTACAAAATCTGCCACATTATTCTTCATATCGTTCCACCAGTAAATCTCCTTAAGATCATGATACATCTTAGTGGAACCTGGGTGAATGGAATACCTGGAATTGTGAGCTTCTGACATGATTCGCTCTCTGAGTCCATCTACATCTGGGACACATAATCTGCCTTGGTACCTCAAGGTACCATCATCTCCCCCTTGTTCAAAAGCCGTCGTCTTATGCTTGTGAATCCCTTCCTTCAGCTGCAATAAATAGGGATCACTAAATTGTTTCTCCTTGACTTCAACGACTAAAGAGGAATGAGCACTATTCTGAACGACCACACCACCATCCCCGGATTCCATAAGTCGGACTCCAAGGTTGGCCAAACGGTGAACTTCCTTCGTCATAATTCTCTTATCCTTGTCCACGTGGGCTAAACTTCCCATGGAGTGTCGACTAAGAGCATCGGCTACAACATTTGCTTTTCCCGGATGATAAAGAATATCAACATCATAATCCTTAAGCAATTCGAGCCATCTCCTCTGTCTAAGATTTAGCTCTCTTTGGTTGAAGATATACTGCAGGCTTTTATGATCCGTGAATATATCAACGTGCACTCCATACAAATAATGACGCCATATCTTAAGTGCAAAAATTACAGCTGCCAACTCTAAGTCATGAGTCGGATAATTCTTTTCGTGTACCTTGAGTTGACGAGATGCATAAGCTACAACCTTACCATGCTGCATTAAGACACATCCGAGACCAACTCCCGAAGCATCACAATAAACCACGAATCCTTCAGTTCCCTCTGGCAAAGTCAAAACTGGAGCAGAAGTCAATCTTTTCTTCAACTCCTCAAAGCTTCGCTCACACGCATCTGACCATTGGAACTTAACTTTCTTCTGTGTCAACTTAGTCAACGAAGCCGAGATAGAAGAAAATCCTTCTACGAAGTGTCGATAATAGCCTGCCAGACCCAAGAAACATCTTATATCAAAAACTGAGGTGGGTCTGGGCCAACTCTTTACGGCGTCAATCTTTTGAGAATCAACTTTAACACCTTCACCCGAGATCACATGGCCTAAGAATGCCACTGATTTAAGCCAAAACTCACACTTTGAGAATTTTGCAAAAAGTTCACGATCCTTAAGAGTCTGCAACACTATTCTGAGATGTTCTGCATGTTCGGCCTCATTACGGGAATATACCAAAATATCATCAATGAAGACAATGACGAATAAATCGAGATAAGGTTTGAAGACCCTATTCATAAGATCCATGAAAGCAGCTGGTGCATTTGTCAACCCAAATGACATAACAAGAAATTCAAAATGGCCATAACGGGTCCTAAAAGCTGTCTTAGGAATATCAACTTCCTTAACCTTCAACTGATGATAGCCTGTTCTGAGATCAATCTTGGAATAACATTGGGCGCCTTGCAGCTGATCAAATAAGTCATCGATTCTAGGAAGAGGGTACCTGTTCTTAATGGTGACCTTGTTCAGCTGACGGTAATCTATACACATACGTAAAGAACCATCCTTCTTTCGGACAAATAGGACTGGTGCACCCCAAGGCGAAACACTAGGCCTAATAAACCCCTATACATATGTCTAACTGTGAGTGATTCCCCAACGGGGGTGGACACCTCAAAGGGTTCATACAATTTTTCAGGTTCAATACCAAATTTCTTAGCAACAAAAGGGGTTACATAAGATAGGGTGGATCCGGGGTCAATAAGGGCATATACATCGAAAGTGAAAACTGTTAGAGTACCTGTAACAACATCTGCTCGAGCTTCTGTATCCTGACGGCCTGTCAATGCATACATGCGGTTTCGCCCCCCGCTTGTGTTTCCAGACCTAGCTGCATTGTTCCCCTGCTGGGCCTAATTATTACGAGGAACCGCTGAATTTATGGATGGCGTCGTATTACCTCCAGTACCCTGCCTGGTTGATGGACAGTCTTTCTGAAAATGGCCCTTCTGACCACATCTAAAACAAGCATCAGTACCCACACGACAATTACCTAAGTGTCTCTTATTACACTTGCCGCACATCGGATAAGTATTAGTTGACTGACCCCCACTAGCTTGAGGGTACGAACTTGATGGCCTGAAATTCGGCTTCTTATCATTGCGGAACTTAGGAAGTGGGGCACTTGCTGAGGACGGAGCCGGTACTGCTGACCTGTTCTTAAAGAATTTCCTGTTTCGGTTCCCGCTGAACTATCCGGTAAACTTGACTCTCTTGTTGAACTCCTTGTCCTTCTATTTTTGTAAGGCTTCTTTCTCCTTTAGCCTTGTCTCCTTGCCCTGTACAAAAGCAACCATTTTGGAAATAGTCATTGTCTCATTCTGTGCAACAATATTGGCTCCATCATACAAATGGGAATCAAGACCTCCAACGAATCTTCTCACTCTTGCCCTCATATCGGGTAACATGTGTGGGGCATGCTTTGCCAGGCTAACGAACTCCAAATAATATTCTTGAACTGGTCTGCCATTTTGTTTGAGTTTCAGGAATTGTTCAGCCTTAGCCTCTCTGAGCTCTACTGGCATAAAGTGGTCTAGGAAAGCACTAGCAAATTCATCCCATGTAGCATCAGGCGCATTCTCACCTCGGGACAATTCCCAAGACTCATACCATGTGTTAGAAATACTCTGCAGCTGATGAGCTCCAAAAGTAGCTGCTTCGGTTTCTATAACTGTCATAACCCTGAAGATCTTTTGTAGAGCATCAATGTAGTCCTGAGGGTCTTCATCTTTCTTCGTCCCCGTGAATACTGGGGGATTCATTCTGAGAAAATCCTTCGTCTTAGATGACTCTCCATTACCTCCTGAACTTGACCCATATTCCTGACGTTGGGCCTGAGTTGCTACCAGCTGGGTGAGCATGTTGATAGCACTCCTAACATCCCTGTCTGAAGAACTAGCAGGTGTAACAGTAGGGGCGGTTGGAGCTGTTGCCTGAGTCGGAACAGTATCTCCGTGAGCTACTCCGGCGGCAGCCCTTTGGCTGGTGGCTGTGTTTTTCTTCTTGTAAGTTCTCTTGTAAGGCATTTTCTGAAAACACGTACACGCACGAATTAGGAAGCCATCCTAAAAATACTGCTCTAACTGCACGATCTACAATAGGAAAGAAATGAGACAATCCTGAATGTCTTGGTGGTCAACTGTTTATATGTGTGGGGCCCTCACACATATAAAAGAGACCCCACTGGACACGGTTTCATAGACTCCCTAAAGATCCTTGAACCTAGGCTCTGATACCAAGCTTTGTCACGCCTCGAACCATGGCCTGGATGTAACACGGCACTCGGTACCTGACTACATGTGACCGAGCGAACCACATGACTTGCTAAATCATCATGATGCATAACATAAGCGGAATATAACGTGAATGCATGATGAGCCTTTGTAAAACGTAATAATTCATAATACTTAATAAAGTACTTGTTTAAAACATGAGTGAGCCAAAATGGCTATACGACTCCAAATGTCTGACATAACATAACTGACTGGTCTAGTCTATGAAACCTCTATCATGAGTCTGACTGGAAAACATAATTACTGGGACAAGGCCCCCAGCATACCTTTACATGCAAAACTAAACAGAGAAATACAATGTTTAAACCCCGAATGAGATGGGGCTCACCGATAAGCTGGTACGAGTAAATCCTAATGATCAGAAGCGTCGTCCTGTAACTCCGTACCTGCATCGTGAAATACAGGCCCCCGGGCAATAAAAGGGGACGTCAGCACATTGAATGTACTGGTATGTAAAGCAACCGGAAGAAACAACAGGGGACATGGAATAACATGATAAGAACTGAAACTGGAAACTTGGACATGAACATGAGCATGAGCATGGGTACATATACGTATACATAACATGAGTAAAACATGATAAGTAGGGAGAGCATTTCATAAACCGACATATCATATCATATCATATCACCACGTGGGTACGTGGAGTCTGGTACCTCGCCGGACCAGCAGAGCCCCTATACCTTGCCAGGGTATAAGGTAGTAATTTACCACGTGGGTACGTGGAGTCTGGTACCTCGCCGGACCAGCAGAGCCCTCATACCTTGCCTGAGGTAGTAAGGTACCTGATGGATCCATTCAGTGTAAAATTAAGGTATCGTCTTATCTGGGCGGAGCGATCCTTGTCCTACGGTGGCTCCGTAGTTTCAGGCTATCTGAGCCTTCCCGGTAATTTGTGCAACTCCCAAAAACATGAACATAATATATTTGGCTAAGAAGCCCATGACTTTCGTGAATTTACTTGTACTTGTCTTGAAATCATGATTTCACGAAATGACTTGTAAACATGGGTTCATGCAATAATATTGTAAACATATCCTTGAGTTATGAGTAATACAATAGTTCATAATCATGTATTTGTAGTTGACTTGAAAACATGTTTATGACTTGCAAAATAACTCATGCAGTTTCATATGAACATAATGAGAACACATGAGAAAGAATTCATGATTCATGGATTAAGTTAGGATTCCTAATATCCATAATGGAAGGTTAGGAATACAATAACGAACATAGATACGAAATTCGTGTACATACATACATAATTACGGGCTACCAATATGTTGGATTTAATGCCCTAGGATTTGAACTTCATAGATTTTTACGAAACGGATCATGGGGAAGAACGTAGAGATTCCCACATGTGGATGGAAGTTCTACATACCTTAACCTCCCGCTTTTGAGCGTATCACAATGTCTTTCAATCCCTTCAACTTCAATCTATAGCAATACAAGTCATAGGGATTCTATATTAGCAACCATATCCATGTTTTGTTCATCTAAGCATTTTATCAAACACTTAATAGGCATGAAGCTTTATAACCCTCATAAATGGTGTTTTCTTCACCAAATCCCCATCCTTTTACTTCTAGCTAATTCTACAATCCCATTAGATGTAATTAACATCATTTTTCATCAACCACATGAATACAACAATCCCAAGTCAACAACCCAACAATTCTAGCATAATTCATATAATCATCTTCAACAACCCAATTATTATTCTCCCAAGAATTCATCAATTCACAACTATAAGTGATTAGGGAGTAGAAATATTACCTTTTTGGGTGGTCACCACGAAATCAACACCCCCAAGTCCGATCTTTAGCTTAAAATGACGACCACAACTTGTACTACAAATTATCCTTCACGAACTTTGGGATTCGGGGCCTTAAACTTGGTTGATTCTCCACTTCTTCTCTCTAGATCTCCTCTCTTTCTTTTTCTCTCTCTAAAAATCTGAAAATGAGGGAAATAATGGCTGCTACGGTAATCATTTTCTTTATATACCAATGGGAAAATGGGTTGACCCAACTTGAAAATGGGTCGGGACTGTTCTGTCTTAAAACGTCCATATCTCCCTATCCCGACGTCTCCTGTGAACTCACAACCTATGGTTGGAAAGGTATTTCAATTCTCTACAACTTTCATTCTTTGAGTTTTCCCAAATTCCCAACTTACGATAGGGTTATGGCCTCCCGAAGTCAGTTGACCCGAAACTCAACTGCGGACCAAAACACGCCCATGTTACGGTCCCGTAACACAGGGTACGGACCGTAACGTGGCGTCGTACCTTGATGAAAATTTCCAGAAAGTTTCTGGAAATTTTCCCTGTGTTACGGTCTACTGTTACGGTCCGTAACACAAGGTACGGTCCGTAACACGAAGGGACGGACCGTATCTTGGGACCGTATCCTGGAGTGAATTTCCAGTGAGGTTCTGGAAATTTCGGCCGTGTTACGGCTCACTGTTACGGCCCGTAACACGAGTTACGGTCCGTAACGTCACCGTAACGTAGACGAATTTTCCAGCGAACAGGCCTCAGTCAAATGGGCATAACTCTTTGCACAGATGTCCGTTTAATCCCCATAATATACCGTTGGAAAGCTAGTTAATAGGGCTACAACTTTCACCAAGGAAGTTCTTCCAGATTCACAAAGGATCAAGTAGTTATCGCTGCCCGAAATAGGCCTATCAACCCACTAGAACTTTAATGATATGAGCCTAGACTTAGTTCCAAGGTGCGGGGTGTTACAGTGTATGTTTCTTGGCTCATCGCTAGTTTCTTGGAAGTGTAAGAAGCAGACTCGCAAGCAGACTCGCACATCCAAGTCGAGCACTGAGGCTGAATATCGCTCTGTGCAGCTGCTAGCTCAGAGATTGTTTGGCTTCGTCTGATTCTATCTGATTTGGGGACTCTTGTCACTGGTCCATCAGTATTGCATGCAGATAACACTAGTGCTATTCAGATCGCCAACAATCCGGTTCATCATGAGAACACGAAGCATATCGATGTAGACTGCCATTATATCAGGGAGCTTGTTGCCGATAAGACTCTCATCATTCGGCATATTTCTTCTCACGATCAACACGCTGACATTTTCACCAAAGCCATGACACATTTACGACATCAGTTTCTTCTCTCCAAATTGTTGCTTTGTGATACTCCGCACCAATTTGAGGGGGGAATGTTAGCCTATGGGCTGAGTTATAATTAGCTGATACATAAAATCAATTAAACAGATTGTAACAGTTGTAATTAGCTAATAATTAACTGATAGACAGAATCATTCAAGTATCATGATTGCAGGCATAATTAGCTAGGGCTGAGTAATCATAAGTTGTACAAATGTACTACCTATTCTATTGTGAATAGTATTCAAAAAGTCTACAATAAAACTTCAGTTTATAATTCTATCAAATCCAAGTAACCTATAATCTGTCAACACATTTTTAACAACCTAGTATGTTAATAATAATTATAATAACCTAGCATTATTATTATTATTATTATTATTATTATTATTATAAAAAATGCATATGACCAGTAGTAGCAGAGCCACGAACATAAAGCCCGTTTGGATTGGCTTATAAGCTGGTGTGACCAGCTTATAAGTCATTTTTTAACTTATTTGGGTGTTTGGTAAAATAGAAAACAACTTAAATTAAGTTTAAAATGCTTAAAATGAGCCAAAATCAAGAAGTTGCTCAACCCCAACTTATTTTTTTTTTACTTAAAAGCCATTTTGATTTGACCAACAACTTTACCCTTTTATTCCTTATATTTTCTGTTAATTTCAATACTACCCTTCTAAAAATCCTTTAAGCACTTTTATCCAAACACGTAACTGCTTATTTATAAAATAAGTTTTAGCACTTAAAAAGTAATTTTAAACACTTATGCTTAAAAGCCACTTTTTTTCCAGCTAATCCAAACGGGCTCTTAATTATGGAACGGAATTCAAAAACATACTGGAGTACTATCACACTTGAAATTTGAACCTATGACCTAAATCAAAATATTGAGTCCTCTTTGCAATTGTCCTATCTCATTACTCGAGATATTCGAGATAGCTCCGTAAATTAATAATTTATAATAGACTAACCCTTTATCCTTATGTTTTGAACCACTTGAATTTTCACTTATGATAAGGAGATTGAACAATTTATATATAATTAAAAGTTAAAACAATTCATTTTCGTCCTATTTAATTTACATTCTAATTATTTATATATATTAAGTGAATTTCTGAACATACTGACGAAGTCTGATCAGCTAAAGATTCTTGGCTGCTGAATCCGTAACTTTTGGTGTAGATCCTCCATTGGGTGGGGGGTCGTGGGGGTAGGGTGGTGTGGATAGAATGGTTGTGTAGTTTGAATAGTGACTAGTCAGACTTTGGATTGGCAAGAAGCAAAAGCTGGCCAATCATTGCTTGCCATAAAAGAGCTTTAACACACAGAATGGTCCTACACCCAATCTTTCCAAACTCTTCTTCTGTCCAGTTAACTTAACTACTTAGAATTGTGAAATACCAAAAAGATGAAACTCCTTTCTTACCAACTTTAGCTTCTTCACTTCTTTTCTGCTTGATGCGTCTTACTACACCAACGTCTTTTTGTTTCTCCGTTTTCTTTAAATCTATTTTTTATAGCCCGACTATAAAAGAAAAAAGAAATAGTTTCTTATATCTACTTAAAATTTGAATGGAAAAAAATAATTCTACGCATGTAAACGAATTTCCTATATCATTTTATTTACGAAATTTCTGCAGAAAACGTCATATAACTAAAATATTAATATAAACATTCATGTCGTATTATTGCCTCTTCGTTATTTACAAATAGTAGCAGACAAACAGAACGTGTTGCTACAGTCAGGGTGGATTTACCCTTCGCCGAGGGCTGTCACGTCACACGTCACACTGCTTCATCGGAAAATTTTACAATATGTATATAAAATTAAAAAGCAAATACGAAATAAGGATATATTTATCTGGTTTGAAGCCTCTAGTTTGAACCGGAGGTCTTGAGTTCGAAACCTCATAGTTTCATTTTGCTGCTTTTCTAGTTGTACTATTTTTTCTTTTCCTTTCATTAGTTTTTTGCCAACGAATTGATTAAAATGATTGCGGAATCAAATGAATGATGAGTTTTTTAGTGATAGTTTGGTGGATTATATACATATAAAAAGCATTAAAATATTATTTTTAATGAGGTTATTTTAAATATATTTAAAAAATAAATACTCATGAGAAGAGTTATAGTAATATACGTGAGTTGTGTTTTATTTATATTGTATTCTCTTTCTTTAATATGACTTTATAGTGTTTTATTTATTTATTCTCAATATAAAATGTGACATCGCTTATGAAAAATCTTGCGTACGTCACTAGGCCTACAGGGTGAAAAATACTCCATAATACTAATTAATAATTGGAATGCCATAGACATATCAATGAACAAGTATTTCGCGAGTCTAAGATTACAACCCCATGATTTAACTTGATAAGAAAGCATCCGTAACATCATTAGACCTATCAATTTGATAACTGCTAAGATCTGAATGTTTCCTACGTACACGCAAGGTGGTGATTGCGATTATTTAACAAAACGTCCTTGGATGAAAACGCCAACGAGAAACTTTCACAAGGTTTCTTCGACAAATAATTGACACGTTTGCATGATTTACAGTGTGATTTTTTATTATATGGTTTTAAAACATTAAATTTGTATTCTGTATTTATCTTCTATATCTAATTCTATCTGATTTTCTTTTTCTTAGTCGGATCTCCTAGAAAATCATCTCCATTAGCCACCATCTAAACATTCGCAAACATCAAAGGATGATGGTGGAATATATAGGATTTCTTCACCCTTAATCAGAATTTTTGAGGTAGAACCCTAGGTATGGAAAAAATTCTGATACGGAGTGCTTTCATTAGTCCTTTAATGGATTGTGTGAATCTGGATTAGTCCGAACCTCAATACGAGTACCAGACACGGGCCGGGGTGGGAGATTAAAAAAAAAAAAAAAGGAACATTCTATTTAATGAGTCAAAAAAAATGTCTTCGAGAAATTTTTAGTTCTTTTTAACTACATTTTGCAAACATTAGATAATGGATAAATAATGCAATTTTTAACCCTTTATCACAAAGCCTAGACGCGTCGACTTTCGCAAACAGGAAACTAATTGAAAACAACGCAAAAGAAAGAAAAAACCATGCACATGCAGTAGCTATTGCACATACATATGTAAAAATAGTCAATATCATACAAGCTCTTGGATGCCCTAACATCACGACG
This sequence comes from Lycium barbarum, assembly GCF_019175385.1. Taxonomy (NCBI): domain Eukaryota; kingdom Viridiplantae; phylum Streptophyta; class Magnoliopsida; order Solanales; family Solanaceae; genus Lycium; species Lycium barbarum. Next base: position 122,320,590 of record NC_083344.1, read on the forward strand.
AAGGAAAGTTTTACAACCTCAGCAAAATATTAAACTAAAGATATATAGGGCTAGATTGTCTTTGAGAACACTCTAAAGTTGTTTTCCAACTACAGTTGGTCAATTTTTAGAGATAATATGTGTGTATCAAATTTTGAACATCTTCCTCATTGCTCTATTCATCACCTAATCGACATAGTAGCCCATCAATATTCATCTATATATACATCAATCTTTGAGCAAGCTTTTATCCAACAATTCTACAATCCAAAGTTTATCTTCAATTTAATTTCAAAGAAGAGAGGCATCAAAATTTGATGGCTTCTTCTAGTACTTTTCCATCATTAGTTCCCATGACAATGTTCATAATTGCTTTTCTGGTATTATGTCTCATCCCTCAGCCTGCACGAGCCATCACCAGACACTATGAGTTCAATGTATGATATATTTGAAATTAATTTTCATTGTCTTGCAGAAAATATGCATATTTAGTTTTTCTTAGAAATGCTAATAATTGTTATTTGGAATATTTATTGTAGATTACAATGCAAAATGTCACAAGATTGTGCCATACAAAGAGCATAGTGACAGTCAATGGAAAATTCCCGGGGCCTCGTATAGTGACAAGGGAGGGTGATCGTCTCCTTATAAAAGTCACCAACCATGTTCCCAACAATATTACCATTCATTGGTATATTATAATCTTTGGACCATATATATTTTTAATACTACATTTGCGTCCTTTCTGTAGAGATTTAACATAAAGACATGACGGTATCAATTTTTTTACATTATCAATATATTTTAACATGTTGTAGTAGGTTAATTAATTAAAACTGCGGAAATAATTGTTAGTAGATGTTTCATTAGTAATTTCCTTCTTTTTTTTTTTTCTCCTCTGAACAGGCATGGAGTTAGACAACTTCGTAGTGGATGGGCAGATGGACCCGCATATATAACACAATGCCCCATTCAAACTGGCCAAACTTATGTATACAACTACACAATTGTTGGCCAAAGAGGGACTTTGTGGTGGCATGCACATATTTCATGGCTAAGATCTACTCTTTATGGTCCTCTTATTATCCTTCCTAAGAAGAATGTCTCTTACCCTTTTGTCAAACCATACAAGGAAGTCCCTATCATCTTTGGTACTATTCAATCAATTAAACATTCACACAAAATAAAATTAATTTTTATGAGCCAATTTCTCCATTTAAATTAATACTCATTGTGAAATTTTCATGATGTTTAGGAGAATGGTTCAATGCTGATCCTGAGGCCATCATTAGCCAAGCTCTACAAACTGGTGGAGGCCCAAATGTCTCTGATGCCTACACCATCAATGGCCTTCCAGGGCTCTTGTACAATTGCTCTGCAAAAGGTACTTTTAGTATATCCAATGTCTTCTTTAGTGCAATCATTAAATATAAAAGATTTTACACTATCTATATATTCTATTCTATGTGGCTTGTAATTGGCCTTTCACCATTATTTATTGGTTAAACTCTATAAAAGATCAATGCTTCTTCTATAAAATATCATGTAATTGACTTCTAAATGACCAAATAGCCTTTACACTCCCATATTTAATGAAAGTTGTCGTAATCGTGTCTGACCCCTCGATCGTTCTTTCTGGAATGAGTCAGGCGGCAAAGCCTTTAATCCTGATAAAAGAAATTGTCTTAATTTCCACTCTCCAATTAGTACCCGTAGTGAGTCAGTTTGAGTGAATTTCTTAACTCAATCAAAGCCAAATAGGCACTACAAGAACAAATATATTTGACAACAATTTTTTTTTTTTTTGTCATAGATTGATTATTGTTGCAAAAAATAATTTTGGTAACAAAAAAATATTTTGTTGCATAGACTCTTCCCAACGGCTGTTATTGCAACAACGTGCAACATTTTTTTTTTTTTTTGCCAAAAGTACTTTTTGCAACAATAATCAATACTATGACATCAAAATTAAATTCTTTGGCAACAAAAAAATCATTTGTCAACAATAAAACTAAATTGTTGCAAAATATAAAACTTTTTGTTGTCATTTCTATACTTTCTTGTAGTGAGGGAAAAACAAGTCAAGAGAGAGTCTCTTTCCGATTTAGTGTACGTACACATTTGAACTTTTTAGTACTCTTAGTATCTTATATTCATAAACACTAACTTATGCTCTATAAATGGTTTGTGGCAGATACATTCAAGCTAAAGGTTAGGCCAGGGAAAACATACCTTCTTCGTATGATCAATGCTGCACTAAATGACGAACTTTTCTTCAGCATTGCAAATCATACACTCACAGTAGTTGATGTTGATGCAATATACATTAAACCTTTTGAGACTGAAACAATACGTATAACACCAGGACAAACTACAAATGTTCTTTTAAAAACCAAATCTAAATACCCTGATGCCACTTTTCTCATGACTGCTAGGCCTTATGTCACTGGCCAAGGCACTTTTGACAACTCTACAGTTGCTGGAATTCTTGAATACGAATTGCCAACACTTCATTCGACTGAAACAATGAAGATACTTCCCATGTTTAAGCCTATTTTACCTCCTCTAAATGACACTTCCTTTGCTACTAATTTCAGTAAGAGGCTTCGAAGTTTGGCTAACTCTCAATTTCCTGCTAACGTTCCACAAAATGTTGACAAGCATCTCTTTTTCACAGTAGGGCTTGGAACAAACCCTTGTGACAAAAACCAAACTTGTCAAGGTCCTAACGGGACCAAATTTGCAGCGTCGATAAACAACGTGTCATTCGTACAACCTACAACTGCTTTGCTCCAATCTCATTTCTTTGGACAATCAAAGGGTGTTTATAGGCCTTATTTTCCTGTTAATCCTTTGAATTGGTTCAATTATACTGGGAATCCTCCAAATAACACAATGGTTAACAATGATACCAAAGTTTTGGTACTTCCATTTAATACAAGTGTTGAGCTAGTTATGCAAGATACAAGCATTCTTGGTGTTGAAAGTCATCCCCTTCACATTCATGGCTTCAATTTCTTTGTTGTTGGCCAAGGTTTTGGTAATTTTGATTCTAATAAGGATCCTGCTAACTTCAATCTCATTGACCCTGTTGAGAGGAACACTATAGGTGTGCCATCCGGCGGTTGGGTTGCTCTTCGATTTTTAGCTGATAATCCAGGTTGGTATATTAAATCACTTCCTCTGTTCCATTTTATGTGACACTAATACTTTTTCTAGCTTGTTTAAAAGGAATGATACCTTTAAATGCTTGAAAATTATTTAACTTTCAAATTTTTCGTTTAACCTTGACTATTACTTTTCACAAGTTTCAAAAAAATCATTTCTTTATTAAAGAGCATATCAGTCAAACGGTATCACATAAAATAAAACGGAGGAGTATGAGTTATTTAAAGACTTCAAAACTTTGAACATTTTGGGAAATTTAAAAAGGAATAATGTAGTTAATGAAAGCTTTTAATTACTTGTAGGTGTTTGGTTCATGCATTGTCACTTGGAAGTGCATACAAGTTGGGGATTGAAGATGGCATGGCTTGTTTTAGATGGAAAGCTTCCAAATCAGAAACTCCTTCCTCCTCCATCTGATCTCCCAAAATGCTGATTTCTTGGTTTCTATTTGCAGAACTGACCTTCAAGCTTTTGCACTTTCATTTCTTGTCTTCATCTGTTTTGTTCCCTTTTATGTGGTTTGGGTGCGTTCGCTTGAACATTTCATTTTTGTTGTAACTAACTGGCTTTCATTTTCATGCCATGGTCCAAGGAGAGGATGAATAATTGAGTACCTTTTGTAAGTTTTTGAGCGATAATTATATCTATGCAAGTGAAATAAATGGTTTTTATTCCTTACATCTTTATGTCTTGTGTTTCATATTATCCTGATTTGAGGCATGGATGTTTGGATTTGCACATCAGAAATTTTCAGCAGTTATCTCTTTTGGGGATAGTTGTATGGTAAATGGTCCTGTTTTTTCCTCATTAACTTATGGACTTTTTAGATCATGAAGATATTTAAAATATTATAAGAAAACATTTGACCATGATCTAAAATTTTGCAAGTTATTATGAACGTTAGACAACAATCTAATATTCTGTTAGTAAGGTTTAAAAATGTATGAGTAAATATTTGTTATAATTCATCTAATCATCAGCCATGGAAGATTTCTTCCATGCTACAAACAGAGAAATGAAGATCAAGAATGAAGAACAATAAAACTGTAAATGGAAGAGAGAGTAATGAGATGATGTTGAGAGTAGATTGATGATGAGAAATGTAGAGAGATGATTTGTATATTGATCCTTACAAAATCTGATTACAATGTAGAAGAGTAGTTGTTTATCTACACAACTAACTCAACTAGGCTCCAATAACTAAATTTAGGAAGGTAGTTAGTTTTAATCACTATTAACTTATTGCTTTGTAGAAACTACACTTAGGTCCCTATACTTCTAAGTTTTTCATTTAACACTCCCCCTCGAGTTAGGTGGGATGAAAACTATCTAGAACACCTAACTTGGATTTTAAATACTCATGTTGAACTCTAGCTAAGCCTTTGGTAAAGATGTCAGCAGGCTGATCTTTAGTGTGAATGTATTGAGTGGAAACCAACCCTTGTTGGATCTTCTCCCTTGTGAAATGACAATCTATTTCTATATGCTTGGTTCTTTCATGGTAGACAGGATTAGCTGCTATTTGTAAAGCTACTCTGCTGTCACTAAATATTATAGCTGGTTGTTTCACTTCAACTCTAATTTCCTTCAAAGCTCCCAATAAACATGTCAGTTCTGCTACTACAGTTGCTAAGCTTCTGCAAAGCTTCTAGACACCACTGTTTATTTCTTTGACTTCCATGACGCTAAAGAATCTCCAAATTTGATCATAAATCCAGTGACAGACATTCTTGTGATTGGGCAAGCTGCCTAATCTGCATTACAAAAAGTTGTAACTTCATGACTCTGATTGCTAGAAAGTACTAGTCCTTGTCGTGTTTGCATCTTTATGTATTTTATGATTCTCAATGCAGCATCTAGATGTAACTTCTTTAGTGCTTGCAGAAATTGACTTAAAGTTTGAACTCCAAAGGAAATGTCTTGCCTGGTTACTGTTAAATATAACAATTTCCCAATCAATCTTTGATATAAACTTTGATCTACTAGTTTGTATTCTATATTGTCTTCTGTATTATTTTCCTTCACAGCATCATCATATTGCTTAGTAGTTAGTTTAACATTTGTGTCAATAGGAGTAGTATCTGGTTTAGCACCTGATAAGCCTACTTCTGAGATTAACTCTAGAGCATATTTCCTTTGATGCATTATAATACCTTGTTTGGATCTAGCAAACTTAATTCCTAAGAAGTATTTTAGTTCCCCCAAGTCCTTCATCTTGAATGCTTGTTGAAGTAATCCCTTAGTTTTTTGAATGATTTCAAGACTGTCACCAGTTATTAATATGTCATCCACATAAACCAATATGATGACAGTTCCTTGTGTTGTTTTTCTAGTAAAGAGAGAACGATCATACTGACTTTGTACAAACTGAAACTGAGCAGTGCTTCACATAACATTGCATTCCATTGCCTTAGTGCCTGTTTTAATTCGTACAAGGATTTCACAAGTCTGCATACCAGCTTCTCCCCCTAACTTGAAAATCCTTGAGGCAAGTCCATATATATCTCATCATATAGATCACCCTGAAGGAAGACATTATACACATCCATTTGGTGTATAGGTCTCATCTTAGATACAACCAATGACACTACTGATCTAACTGTTACCATGTTGACAACCGGAGAAAATACTTCTTGAAAGTATTGGCCTTCTTTTTTACTGTACCACTTAGCAACTAGACTAGCTTTAAATCTTTCAACCTCTCCCTTTGCTTTATACTTCACTTTGTACACCCATTTACACCCTATATTTGACTTGCCCTTAGATAAAGGAACCACTTTCCATGTATTGTTGTTTTCGAATGCTGCAATCTCCTCTTGCATTGCTTTCGCCCATCTTGGATCCTTTATAGCATCCTGATATCTAGTAGGTTCCACAATAGCTGAGAATGCAGTGATATAGTTCTGATAGTTAGTAGATAATTTATCATAAGATATGCACGTTTATCATGAGATATGTACTTGTCTAGAGCAAATTTGTCATCATGATGTACATTAAGTGACACAAAATCCTTCATCCAAATTGGAGGTCTTTTATCTCTGGCAGACTGCCTATTTGGTTGTTGTAGTTGTTGTTGAGGTGGATCCTATGGTGCTGGAATCAAATCAAGTTCATCAATATTCTAATGATGTATGTCATAGTGAAATTCTTCAACTACATTTTCTTGTAACTCAGCCGGTGCACCATAATCCGGTGATGCTGCAACCACACAGGCTGAGTCTGTTGTTTGAACAGAATAATTGTCTTGTCTTATCTTTGTGAGTCCATATGGTTGCTTGAATTTTCTAGAAACACTGGAGTAGCATCATTTTCCTTTTTATCGAATGGAAATATATCTTCTTTAAATATAACATCCCTGTTGACAAAGAACATTTTATCAGTTAAATCATAAAGAACATAGTCTTTCTGCATTTCAGAATATCCCATATGAACTGCAGGTTTGGCTCCTGACAGTAATTTATCAGTTTGAGGTATTAAACACCCTAGAACTCTAAGATGTTGTAAAGAATGTTTCCTATTATACAGCACTTCATAAAGTGACTTATAGTTTAATACAGTGCTAGGTAGTCTATTTATCAAATATACAGTAGCTAGGGTGCAATGTCCCCAGAATCTAATTGGAATATTTGCTTGAAATCTAACTGCTCTAATAACTTCTAGTATATGTCTATGCTTTCTTTCAGCCACACCATTTTGTTGATGTATATACACAAGAAGTTTGATGAATTATCCCCTGATCTTTGAACATTTTTTCACACACTGAATTGTAAATTTTGTGGCATTATCAGTTCGGATAGTTTTTATTGTCTTGTTAAATTGTGTTTTCACATAGATCAGAAATTATCTTATAGCAACACAAGTATCAGATTTTTGCTTAAGTAAGAACACCCAAGTCATCCTTGTAAAGTCATCAATAATGGTAAGAAAGTGTTTGTTTCCATCATATGTAGGAATTTTATAAGGACTCCATAAATCCATAGGTGTCAAATCAAAATGCTCAGTACTTTTTATTGTGCTAGAAAGAAATGGAAGCCTTGTTTGTTTAGCACAAGGACATACAGTACAAATGTCTAGATTTTCTTTTATTCTAAGTAAACTACTAGAACACAATTTATTAAGTACTATAGATGAATTGTGTCCAAGTCTTCAATGCCACAAATTGATGTCAAGACTGCCACTATTGGAATCTACAGATTTTGGTACAACTAGACTGATGTTCCTTCCTCGATTGTCAAAATGTCTCGGCAACACATATAAGTCTTTCTCAAGTTTACCAATCCCCTTCACCATCCCAGTGAAGAGATCCTGAAAAAGGGAAAAGTCAGGAAAAAAGGAAACAAACCATCGTAACTCTCATATTAGTTTAGATACAGAAAGTACTTAAACTGTGGAACATGAAGAACATTTGATACAATGCTTCTATCAAAAATGGAACTAGCTCCAATGTGAGACACATATGATACATCACCATTAGGCAAGTATACTGGTTTAGGAATTTATGTCTTTTGGACAATTTCCTTATCTAATAGTCCAAGATCTGATGTCATATGATTTGTGGCACCAGTATCAATAATCCAATCAGGACTATTAGGTGTTAGCAGAGCTAGATCCTAAGGAATACCAGCCACATTAGCACATGTAGGAGTAGAACCAACAGGTGCATGATTTGTAGAAGTTTGACTCAACAGCTGCACAATTTGATCATATTGACTCCTGGTGAATGGTGCTGAGCTTGTTCCTATTTGCAAGTTATGAATTCCATTTGAGTTTGATGGTCCAGCTTGATTCATGTTTGTCAACCCATGCTACTATTCTGACCATAAGAGAACGTAGATTGTCCGCCTTGATGGTTTCCACCTTGATCACCTTGAGACACCTCACCAATAGCATTGTCACAATACCCATTGTATGCAGCACTTCCATGATTTCCATAACCATGCCCACTAGCTGTGCCTTTCTTCTTTGATTTAAAATCAGCAAGATATCCTACTAACTTATAGAAATGTTCTAGTATGTCCTTTACATTTGCAGTAGTCACAAACAACTCTTGATTATAGTTGTTGTTAGCAGGTTTCTTGAACTTCTGATGGTTATTATAACCATTCTGATTTCCATTATAAGCATTTCCATGGTTTCTTGCATACATCACCACCTCAAACTATCCATTAGTCATAGCATTTGCCCCTATCATACCAACATTACAATTGTTGCACCTTATTTTTAACCGAGGCTAAACAAAGCACAACTTATGGAGCCTTGAAATAATTAATTATGTACAGAGTCGCCACCTAGCATTTAAGGTATACTAGGGTACCTATAAATTATTAATATATGCAGCTTAACATGGTCTACGAAAATAAGTGAGATTCTAGGTAAGGGTTCAAATTATTCCGAAGGGAAGGTGTTAGGCATCCTTCAGAATCCACAAATGTGGTTCCCGGCTGGACCAATTTAACTATACGAGGGATGTGTTAAAAGGCTTGATTATTATTTACAAAAATTAATAGAATTTAGACTAAAGAATAACTAATATGACTATTCACATAAATAATCATGCAATACGTATTTTATACATATGTGATATAATAATTATTTTAAAAAAAAGTTATGTGCAACTTAGAAGCTTGGGTATGTGAAAAGGGTATAAAGAATGGACATGAAATTACTCAAGGTGAGTTAACTAATTTAACTAGCTAAGTATGTACGCCTAATCAATTAATTATGAGAGTACATTCTAAAGCCTAAATATTGAGGCAAATCACCCTATTTATTTACTTAAGTGTGCTAAGCTATTGAATTAAAACTCTAGCGAAACATGATAACTATAAGAATATTAGCTACGAAAATAATAACTGCCTAATATTGATTTGTCTAAAACACATAAAATTTAAATCACCTAAGCAGATCATAAATAAATACCACCAACCTGCACCCTAAAAAGTAAAGTTTCACTATATTTTATGCTTGTATAATTTAAGAATGTAAAAAAAAAAAAAAGAATTTAAAAAGCTATTTGAACTTCTTTTGAGTGTCATCTTCAAAAAGTAACTTCGGATACCTGCATAAGACTTAATAAAAATGTTAGTAAGAAAATAAATAACTATCGGATGAATTAAAGAAACAATGAATAAACTTAAAATAAAAACCCGTCTTTGTACATGGAAGGCCTTGGAAATCGACGGAAATTTCTTCATCGGCCAAAGTGTAGTATCGTGTCTTAATCGGTAAATACCAAACATAGGCAGTATTTGTTTCTTCTGAAATAATGAAATAGAGCAACATCTATTATAGCATGTCGAGTGTAGTATACGTTTCCTTAAAATAAAACAGCAGTGCAACTGGCTGGAGTGCAACAACAATCAGGTAGCAGTACTTTCCCTAAAAATATGGGGAATCTGTCAGCCTCAAGACCACAACAACTACTCTTACCAAAAATGCAAAACTTTGAGGGAGTATTTTCTTATCAAGCAAAGCATAAAACACATCAAGATATGGCAACAAAATTGGCCAAAGGTGCGGTGGAAAATAGCACCAGTGAACCAAAACATGCTAATAACTCTAAATGAAATAGTAGCTCAAGTTCAATACAGTAGTAGCTACGTATAATAACTCAAGTGTAGCCTTTATTCTTTATAACCAAGAACCCAATATGTAACACCACCAGAGAGGTCTCAATTGCAGAAACCAAATAACAACAGGTTTAAAGCTTTAAAAGGAGCAGCAAATTAGGCAAAGTTTAGGCTAGACACACAACACATTTGGGCAAAATGCAACAGTTCACTTAGTGGCATAGCTCAACTTCAAAGTATTCAACATTCAGGCCAACAATCTGCCCTTGAAGGGCAGCGGTAAATGGCAAGAAAGCAGCAGCAATGGGATATAACAAACATTGGACAGCAGCTAATTTTAGACAGTAAGATAGCAGCTAATTTTTCCAAAACAGTTAAAGCAACACAAAATTATTAAAGACAAAGCATAGCAATGGTTAAATGTAACAACAGCTGTGATGGCAAACGTAGCAAAAAAAACGAGGCAGCCATGGTCGTCGGAGAAAACCCATTCGCCGGAGCACGAAAACTTCGACCAAATCTGAGAAAAAAAAACAAAAACAAAACATACACGCACAAAACAAAAAAAAAAATCGTTAGTAAGGGGAGGAAGATAGCAGCGGTATGGTGGTGTGCGGGCTGGTTTCGTGGTGGTGAAGGGGAAGCCGTGGGTTGTACAGTGATGGTGGCATGGAGTTCTTGGTGGTGGTGCGTGCGGTGGTTCGTGGTGGAGAGTGGCTGTTGTGAAGCTCGTCGTTCCAGTAAGAAGACGAAGGGGCTGTTTGGTGTCGTTTGGTTAGTGATGTTGTGGAGATGGAGTAGCGTTTGGGAGAGAGGGAGGAAGACGAAGTGGGGAGAGAAGTGGCGGGGAAGAGGGCTGTTTTTGGGTGCGTCGGAGTTCACCAGAGCTCAAAGCTCCGGCGTGGAGGGGCGGCGGCTAAGAGAAAAGTGGGGGGAGAAAGAAAATGTCTAGGGTTTAGGGGAGAGAGAAAATCTGAAAATGTGCTGGTGTGTTGTGCAAATATGTGTTGGATCCCAATAAAATTAAACCCTTCCCCTTCTTTTATAACATAAAGTCCAAAAAAAAAAAAATATAGAGTCATACCCCTTTGTCCCCTTATTTCTTTTAACTAATCAAAATCTAACCCATCACCTCAAAATGTCCACTTTTTAAAAAAAGTGACGAGACCTTGATTTGATTGAATTTTGCTCTGCATTTAAAAAAATTAGTTGCTCCGTTTTTCTCTGCACTGTCGGGTTGTACTAAAATATAGTTAATTCATACATATATAAATAATAATGTAAGTATAAAATATAAATATTAATGCGTAAGATATGAAAAGGTATCGCTATAAAATTAAGAAACAATTATTAATTGCATAAAGATGGTAGTATTACGCTATACATGTGCAAAAATAATGATTCTTGAAAAATGACAATAAATTGAGAAAATTCCTAAAATAAGGATAATCATCAATAAATTGTTGAAAAAATATAAAAATGTGTAAAAAAAAAAATGTATTTCGTGCTCTTTAACGAATCAGGCCCCCCCAAAACGTTAATTTTAAGCACGTCGAGCCAAAATTAAGTGTCAACAACAATTAGCAGCCACAGACCTTTGACTCTCATCATTAAGGACCATAGAATAGGCCTGATTTTTTATGGCATTGGGTTCATCATGCGGATTTGGCTCCTTGCTTGGCCATATGACTCATTCAAACCCATCAAAAACTAAAACAATTTCAGTCTATGCAAGTGTATCACAAAATCTTTTGTTTTGGATAGTTACAACTAGGTTTAGGCACTATAGCATCAAATTCTTCCCATAGAGTTTTTTAACTTTGAGAAATACACAGAAATAGAAGTTGTTCCTTGTGTCAAAGTAGCTATCTGTTTATGGATGTTAAAAGTTCTTGAACCATCTACATTGTTAAATTGTTCATACAACTCTTCCCAAACTGTTTGTCCATATTCAGCATACATAATATTGCCAAGAAGGTTCTTTGAAACTGAGTTCATAACCCAAGAGAGTACAATAGCATTCACTCTCTCCCAGTGATTCCACAATGTATCTGGGAAGCTTTCCTTCTTACATGTACCATCCACACGACCTAGTTTGTTTCTTCCCATTAAAGCAATTCTCATAGATCTATACCAGATTGAGAAATTCTCTATTCCAACTAATTGAGATGAAATAATCTGAATTTCACTAATATCAGAAGAAGCTAAAAACAAAGGATGACTGTAATCAATTTCAATGTTTTCTTGAACCTGATTCACATTAACTGGAGCAGCAGTTGCATCATCTCCATTTGCGCTTAAACACCATTTCCATTTAAAGACTTCTTGTTGATTGATTTAACTACAGCTTTTACAGCAATTCAGCAGAAGCAAGAACACTTGATGAAAATTGCAGATTTCTGCAGATTCTTGTTTAGATTTTTGTAGCTGCAATTTCTTGTAGAATCTTATGAACAAGATTAGTGATTCATGTTGATCTTGTAGCCTGCTCTTATACCATGTTATAATTCATCTAATCATCAGCCATGGAAGATTTCTTGCATGCTACAAACAGAGAAACAAAGATCAAGAATGAAAAACAATAAAACTGTAAACGAAAGAGAGAGTAATGAGATTATGTTGAGAGTAGCTTGATGATGAGAAATGTAGAGAGATGATTTGTATATTGATCCTTACAAAATCTGATTACAATGTAGAAGAGTAGTTGTTTATGTACACAACTAACTCAACTAGGCTCCAATAACTAACTTTAGGAAGGTAGTTAGTTTTACCCACCATTAACTAACTGCTTTATAGAAACTACACTTAGGTCCCTATACTTCTAACTTCATCATTTAACAATATTAGACGTGAGTCTAAAATTGTCCAAAAGGTTAATTTCCCAAGGGCTAAAAAAATCAAAGTTGATGATGTAGCTAAGTTTTCATGGCATTCTACCTTTACACAGTCTCGATCCACAATAGAAGACTCGGGTGACTCAGTTGAAGTGAAGAAACCCAAATAAGGTCATTACGCATAATAGTACTGCTTCATAGAGCAAATCAAGGGAGCCAAAATATTAGTAGATGTTATAATAGAAATCTTTTTTATGTATACGATATTCGACTTTTCAAGTTTTAAAAGATCCAAATAGATAGGGCTGGGCATCAAATACCGAAAACCGAAATACCGAACCGAACCGGCTATTTCGGTATTTCGGTATTCGGTAATTCGGTAATTCAATTCGGTATTCGGTACTAAAATATAAATTTCGGTATTTCGGTTTCGGTATTCGGTATTTACAATTATACCGTTCGGTATTCGGTAAATACCGAATACCGAAATTAAATTACCAATACTATATGTCTGTAGGGCCTAAAGAAGTAAAGGGCTAAAGGCCCATTGTAAAAATATTTTAACTTCAGCCCAAATCCGTAAAAATCAAGAGAAGAGCCCAAATCCGTTAAATTATCAATACCAATATTTTAGGGTAAGAGTCTTAAGAGTTAAGACCTAACACTTCACTACTTCAGTACTTCACCAATCACCACCTTCATCTCATTTCCCTTTCTATTCATCCATGTCGTCTTCATCCAAATTTCTCATCCAAAGCCTGTGATTTCTCCATCTTAATTTCTGATTCTGCTCCATCTTCGTACCTCCTCCTTCTTCTTCTTCTTCCGTGAGGTAACTGCTGAATTTTTTTATCTGTTGTTCTCTGTCTACTTACTTGGGTCCTTTCTTGATTTTTTTTTGGTTAAATACCCCGATGGACCCTTAAACTTGGCATGTTTTGTAAGATAGACATATAAACTTACAAGGTGACCAGATAGACACTTAAACTTACTCAAAGTGTATTTTTCAAGTTTTCCAGTTATTTTGAAAACAAAAACTATATTTTTCAAACACTCATAATTTTCATGGCCAAACAAGCCCTAAATATATCACAAAATATTTTTTTTTTAAAATGCAAAAATAAGGCAAACGCATATACATGAGACTATAAATGTGCACTTAAACCAATAAATACTCGCTAATCGCAATTTTGCAGCTTTCAATTAACTCAGTTTTTTTTTTTACACTTGAATAATTAAAAAACAATAACTTTAACCAATAAAAATCCTTAAAAAAAGAAATTTCAAATTAAGAAAACTGTAAAGCCAAGAAGAAAATCCTTAAAAAAAGAAATTTCTTAATTTGAAATTTCTTTTTTTAAGAATTTTTATTGGTTAAAGTTATTGTTTTTTAATTATTCAAGTGTAAAAAAAAAAAAACTGAGTTAATTAAAAGATGCAAAATTGCGATTAGCGAGTATTTATTGATTTAAGTGCACATTTATAGTCTCATGTATATGCGTTTGCCTTATTTTTGCATTTTTAAAAAAAAATATTTTGTGATATATTTAGGGCTTGTTTGGCCATGAAAATTGTGAGTGTTTGAAAAATATAGTTTTTGTTTTCAAAATAACTGGAAAACTTGAAAAATACACTTTGAGTAAGTTTAAGTGTCTATCTGGTCACCTTGTAAGTTTATATGCCTATCTTACAAAACATGTCAAGTTTAAGGGTCCATCTAGGTATTAAGCCTTTTTTTTTTATCTTGTGGTTCATGTTGGGAGCTTGGGCCTTGGGGTATTCATCTATTCAATTCGTTTTCTTTTTGTATTTCATATATTGTTCATGCTGATGTGGGAAGGGCATCGGGAATATGGGTGTAGTCACACAGAAAAGGGAAAATTTAAGTTGTTTTGGTTCTTTTTGTTTAAGTTGAAGAAAGGACATAGGAGAAACATAGTATAACAATTTAGAAAATAGAACTTATTTAAGCTTCTTTAATAGCTTCCGTATTGTATTGTTTGTTTTGTGTGAATTTATAAAAACAGAAAGATGGTTGTGAAAATGATGAAGTGGAGGCCATGGCCTGAAATATCTTCAAAGAAATTTGAGGCTAAAATCACTGTTAACTGTCTTAAAGGTCTAAACTTTTCTCAAGATTTTCAAAGATTGGTTGTTGAAATTAAGTGGAAAGATTTTCACAAGCAATAAAATTTTAAAAGTTTTATTTGGTGTCTTGTTTTAGCATTATTATTAATGAACTATGCCCCAATTCTAAACTAGTTGAGTTATATACGTATATGCTCCATAAGAAAAGACTTACCTGGGGTTGATTTGATCATTAAGAATGTTCTGACCACACCATTCCAGAAAGTAATTTTAGAAGCAATTTGTTCTGTGTGTTTTTCTTTCCTGGTTTTCACCAAGTTTGGACTAATGGGTACCAATATATTTTTGCACCCACTACTCCTACGTCACAAAGGATGTCAACATAAAAAAGTTCTAATTTTTATGCCTTTTTAGCATTATTAATGAATTATGTCCCAATACTAACTAGTTGAGGTCTACATATATATGCTCTATCCGGACCAGTGGAAGAGGATTCATACTTTGATTACGTGTATGCTGGATTGCTGGCTATCAATTTATCGAAATTCTCATTCTTTATTTGTACATTGGACTGGCTATGCTCTGTGAACATAGGTGTATTTTTCCAACATTTCTGTGACAATGCTGACATTGTAATGTATCTGACTTTTGCTGCAGCTGCACTGAGGGTTCTAACTCACTTGTCATTACCTTACTCTGCCATGAGTGCTCTCATGATTGTACCTAAACCTTTAAGGGATGCTGTTTACGATCACGTTGCCAAGAAGCGGTATAAATGGTTTGGGAAGAGTGATGAATGCTGAAGTTTATGTTTTTTACTACAGTTGTCTTCAATTCTGGATTTTTAAAGATCTAACTAGAATGTCTTCAATTCTGAAACTTTTGTCCAGGTATACAATTTCTGCCCAATTTATTTTAAGAATATGTTGCTGTTGTTACTAATTACATTGACCCCTTGCATAGTATACTTGCATTCTAATACAGTGGACTTCGACTTCAATATGGTATTACCGAATACCATACCGAACCGAAGTTTGATTTACCGATTACCGAACCGAAGTTTGAAAGTTCGGTATTTGGTATATACTTTGAATTACCGATTACCGAATTACCGAATCCGAACTTTGAAAATACCGAACCGAATACCGAACGCCCAGCCCTACAAATAGACGCGAAAGGAAATATTCTAGACAAATCAAGCTATGTCATAAACTCTTCTGGTAATAAAATTAGTTTCTTATAACCAAAAAAAAATGTAACGAAGATGAGGGTTATTTAGTCGGACAAGTGGATTCGAATACCAAACGATTAAAAAAAAAAAAAAATTGTTAATATCAAGGCTGTTAATATAGGTGCATGGACAGAACACAGGAAATGATGAGAAATGAACATCTAACGACTAACTAATTAATTAACAACATGAGGTAACAACCATATTTAAGGGCAATTTGGGATTAGTAAGTTATTGTGGCTGGAGACCTTGAGATTGAATAGCTACAAATTACCCATTTCTGGCTGATAAAATGATAGTACTCCATCCCTTTCTTTTCTTTGGATTTAGTTTTGAGTATTTTAATTTTCACTCAAACTACAGAGTTCAGTTGCCACTCATGACATTGAAACGGACTTGTTTAAGCGCTCTAACAATAATTAACAAACTGACTAATCAAGCTTTTCTACATTTGAATAATTAATCTCTTTGAAAGTTTTCTTCCTACTTGGCTAATCTCCAAGCATGCACAATATGGGGCAACAACAACTTGATATAAATTAGCCTCCTCATACACTTGCCGAAAAAAGAAAGTGACAAATCCAAGTAACCTATAATCAGTCAACATATTTTGAACAACATGATAACAATAAGTAGATAGTGGACCTTTCTTCGTAGTATTTCTCGTGTGATTACGATACCCGACCAACGGACCAAGTTGGGTTGATTGGTCTTATATTTGACAACGATTGCTTACATCTTTAACTGGGGTGTAATTTAGACGTATCAGTAATAAAAGTACTTGACGTACAGTTTTATTATGGGAGAAAATCGTTGAAGTTAGGCTCAATTCGAAGCTTAATGAAACAAAATTCAACAAAAAAATTATTATAACTTCAACATAGGTCTTTAAATTATAGTATATGATTTTAAGTTTATCATTTAATATGTATAAATTTTATAATAATTGAAACGAGATATATGTAAAGCATGCATACTATAATGAAATTAGATATTCCTTCCGTTTTTACTTGTCTGTCCTGTATACTGAAAATAGATGTCCACTTTTATTTGTCTAGTTTGGAAAACTAAGATATAATTTATCATTTCATACCTATTTTACTCTTATTATTAATTATTGAGTTGAAAACTTCAAGGAATTGTTAGTGGTTGCGCTAACTTTTAAAGTGTGATTGATTTCAACCATTAGATGACTTAGTAATAATTAGAAGTGATATAGTACAATTATCATTCTATTTATAGCCCCTTAAGGGGTGTGCCAAGTTAATACTCCCGCTGTCTCAAATTATTTATCGTGGTTACTAAAAAAAGTTGTATCAAATTATTTGTCGTTTTAAGAATTCAAGATACAATTAATTACATTTTTTTCCATTTTGCCCTTAGTAGAATTTTGTCATTAATGGAGATGACACATACATAGAGTAAATATTTAATGGGGAGCTATTACAACTTAGACATAAATTAAAATTAGTCAAATATCCCTTCTAATTAATACTCCCTCTGGATCAAAAAGAGTGTTTACTTAGCCTTTTTTTCTTGGGTCAAAAAAATTGTTCACTTATCAAATCAAGAAAGAATTAACCTTATTTTTTCAGATTTGCCCCGATTAAATGTTATGTGATCAAATCTCAATGTCTATTTAATTAGGAGCAGTTTAGTCAAATTATCTATTTTTATCTACGAGTTAATATTTTCTTAAGGGGTGTACAAATGGCTATATGGACACTCTTTTTTATCTGAAGGAAGTATTTCTTAAGGGGCGTATAAAACAAAAAACGATAGATAATTTGACTCGAAAAGGATACATAGCAAGTAAAAATAGACGGAGGGAGTATAAATAAAACTTATGAAACTTGGTTTTCAAGAATTAGACAAAAGAAAATAATGGAGTTGGTTGGTACTAGTAAAGTAGTAAAATACTTCACAATTTCGCATTGTATTTGGTGAACCAAAGTGTTACAAAGTTGGACCTACCGGACCATCTATCTATATAATATAATAAAAGAAAGTTCATGAACCCAAACACCAAACTCCAAAATCATTTATATCCAACCCACCGTTAAATCCTGGCCGACGGTGACCTTCAAATGAAACGTGGCAACGGATTATCGCTCCACGTCACCGTCGTCATAACCGCCATTGCATTCATCTACTTCTCAACGGTGTTCGTCTTCATTGATCTGCCTTAGCTCTATGTTAGAATTTTTTATAACTTGTGTCATATTTAAATTTATAATCTAGTAATGGGGCACACAATCTAGTAAGCAGAATTGCAAAAGCAAAAATTTAAATTATAAAAACAAAACGTTGTTTTCCTACTACACTAGCTTAGCTCAACTAATTACTTGACGTAAAAAAAGGTAAAATACTCCTTACCACCCCCCCCCCCCAAAAAAAAAGTATATGACGTAGTTTTCTGGGTGAAAATCATTGAAGTTATATTCAATTCGAAGCTTAAAAAACAAATTTCAACAAAAAACTATTTCTTCCGTCCCATTTTAAGTGTCTAAGTTTGACTAGACACGAAATGTATGAAATAAAATAGAAATTTTTTAATCTCGTGATCCTAAACTAAAGATATGTATAATTACTAAAATATCATTTCAATCTTATGATTATAAACTAGTCTATAAGATGTTTAAATTGTCATAGTAAATATAGAAATAAGCATTTTTTTTAAACTAATCAAAAAGGAAAGCAAGACAGAGAACTCCAACATAAGTTTTTAAATTATATACTCCATTTGATTATAAATTTATAATATCGACACGAGATGTATATTTAAAACATACATACTATACAAAATAAAAATAGATATAAATCTAAAGCTTATGTAACTTGGTTTTGAAGTATTAAATGGAATTAGTTGGTAGTTGTAAAATAACTTCACAATTTCGCATAGTATTTGGTAGCACCAAAGTATTAATAAAACAAAACTTGATGAACCAAAACACCAAACTCCAAAACAATCCCCAACTTAAATCATCTAACTAGATCCAACCCGCCGTTAAATTCTCACCGGCGGTGATCCTTCAAATGAAACGTGGCAGCGTATTATCGTTCCACGTCACCGTCGTGATAACCGCCATTGCATTCATTTACTTGTCAACGGTGTTTGTATTCATTGACCAGTGGTTTGGGCTTTGGTCTTCACCTGGTATGCTTAACGCCGTGTTCTTCACCGTTGTTGCTGTTATGTGCATTTCCAATTATGCCCTTGCTATTTACACCGATCCGGGTCGGGTTCCTACCTCATTTGTACCCGATGTTGAAGACCCTCATAATATCGTTCATGAGATCAAACGCAAGGTCTTTTTTTATTTTTTTTGGCGTTTCAATCATTTTATTTTTTTCCAGCCATTTTTTTCAGTTCTTACATATTTGGGTAAAATAAAAAATATATTTTTAAGCACTTATTTTAAGTTAAAATAAGTCTAAAAGTCGTATGTTATAAGTCCATCCAAACAGGCTCTTACTCCGTAGATGTCATCTCATTAAGGGTAAAAAGGTAAATTTAAAGTTGAGTTGTTATTATGTATAGTATAGCAAAGTGATATTTTTCTTTTGGACTGATTTAAAAGGAAACAGTGTCACATAAATAAATTGGGAAGGAGGGAGTATATTACTTCCAATTTTTATCTCTACTTAGTGGAAAATTGTTTTACCTTGGAATTATTTTCTGGTGTTTGGTTTGGATTAGGGAAGACAAGTAATCCTTTCGTTTCAAGTTGTTTGTCTGGTTTTGACTTTGCACGGAGTTTAAGAAATTAAAGAAGACTTTTGAATCTTGTGTTTGTTAACTAAAGATATGTGAAATGTACCAAAATGCCCTTTAATATTGTGATCTTAAACATGTCATGTGGGAAGTTAAAATTAAAGAGTTGTCAAAAAAGGAAAGGGATACTCTTTGAAACGGACTAAAAAGGAAAGTAAGATAAATAAATTGAAACGGATGGAGTATTAGCTTTGGTTTCTACTCCTGCTATACTTTTTAGTTCTCATTCTGTATATATAAATGTTTATATTACTTCAATTTGTATGTCTGCTCAGTGGAAAAATGTTTTACCTTAGAGAATCACTTTCTGAATTATTTTCTAGTGTTTGGTTTGGATTAGGAAAACAAAAGTAGGATAAATATGGTAGTAATAGTATTGGGGATTAATTTCTTTGTCTGGTATTGACTTGGCACGGAGTTTAAGAAAGTGAAAAAGACTGTTGAATTTTGTGTTTAGTAACTAAAGATACGTGAAATGTACCAAAATGCCCTTTAATCTTGTGATCTTAAACATGCCATGTGGAAAGTTAGAATTAAAGAGTTGCCAAAAAAGTAAAGAGGCATTCTTTTTTAAATGGACTAAAAAGCAAATTGAAACGGTGGGAGTATATAAATGTATAACCTACTTCAATTTTGTCTCTTTGCTCAGTTGAAAATGTTTTACCTTGAGAATCATTTTCTGAATTAGTTTCTAGTGTTTGGTTTGGATTAGGGAAAACAAGTAGGAAAAATATGGTAGTAACAGTATAGGTATAAGATATTGTTTAGTGATAATTTCAAGTACTAAAGAAAATGTTTTAGTGTTGGAGTCATTTTTAGTGATTTTTGGAGAGGAAAGTGACTACAGAATGATAATTTACATACCAGACTACCTCTTGCTTTAAGCCATAAGTCCATTTATTTGGTGTTTGCTTACCTAGGAAATGGTTAAGAATAAAAAATGTAATCTTTATGTAAGTTTTCATTCAATAATTGGAAAACTTGGGGAAAAGTAAGCATTCTGTTGAAAAATCTTGCTTAACATGTGATTTCTGTTGCATATGCCAAGTAAAAGAGAGATATGGCTTTGGTAGTTTGGCTCTTTACTATGCTTGTCGCCAAATTTTAAGGTCACAGAGATTATATCCCCAAGTATTAAGGAAATTAATTATTGAGTCAGAAATGGACATTTAACTGTTAAAGATATGGAGTTAGATATAATTACAAGAAGAGGCCGATCTAGGATTTTGAAGTTTATGAGTTCCTATAACGAATTCAAGTTAATATACAATAATAACTGGGTTCACAATCTAGAAAAAAGCTACTAGGTACCCGTGAAGTCACATATTATATTGTGAAATCCTCCCTGATTACAAGGAGCAGCATACTCTAGAAGTGTGTCAAAACAGGCCTACTGTGTATGAAAGCTCAATATAACTATTTATAAAACTGAAGAAAGGATGTTTCTGTTCTGCTAAACATTCCTTACTTTTGGTGGTCCTCTAAATACTCTTCAGTCCATTTATTGGTGTTTGACCCATCTTCTCATATCATGGAATTGAATTCCTTTTCTCAAACGATAGGGAATGAAAAATATGACCGGTGCAAATACCACTTGCTCGTCCTTTGTTGATACTTCAGCTAGCAGTTATACCATCTATAGAGTACTGCCTTAGCTCTATGTTAGGATTGTGAAATTTCCAGTAACTGTTATTCCCTCCTTACATGATAGCATCTTTATTGTTTTAATTTCACCTACCATGTTTATCCATAGAACCAAAAAGTCACTTCTCTTATAAGCTTAAACTACTTCTTTTCTTAAGAGGGTAGGGTATTATTAACTATTAACAATATCAGCACTACGACTGTACAGCTTACAATGTGCAAGCATGAACCCGAAAAGCTAAAACCTCCCTATCTATTTTTGGAGGAATTCTGTAAAGCCTAAGAGAGATTCTGCCTTATCAGAAGTTCTTGTTACATCAAAAGGCAAGCAAAGCTATGCAGTTTCACTTTATCTTCCGAATTGAGTTAGTTTTGGCTCCAAACATCTCATCTTTCTCTTATTCCAAACTATCCACCATATACAAGTAGCGATGGGATTCTAGATTTTGTGCATGCGTTGTTTGAGAATAGCCAGAAAAATAGTTGATTTTGCACATGTGGCTGTGCATACTTCAAGTAGCGCTTATATTTTGAATATTTTAATAATTAATCATATTTTAATCATGACTAGCAAGAAAAGTAATTGATTGATGCTCGAATAATAATAGTTTTGACTTCATCAAAAAAATAATAATAGTTTTGATGACTATTCTTCCATTCTCAATCAAGTTCTTAGGACCTGATAGTTCATCAATTTCTAACATCTGGTAATCTATTAGTATATTTTACAGAATCCCTACAATAATGTTATCAGAATACAAGAGTATATGCATAACCAATATTTAGTATTGCTAATTACATATTTTATTTTTTCGATCAGACAACGTGAACCCTAAGTTACTCGGACTCTTCAAAAGTGAACCCAAAAATACACTACTTTTGAAGGATCCGACACGCACCCGACGACATTTTAGGAGAGTCCAAGTAACGTCGGTGAACCTAAAATACATATTCTATTAACTGAGATTGATATTCTGCTTGAATTTTATTTTTCAAACAAAAAGTTTTAACAAAGCTCATTAGTGTCTGTGAATTAGGACTGTTCTTTACTTGATAGTATCAACTTTGAGGGCAAACTTAGTGAATTTAATTTCTTTCTATGCATTATTCTACAGGGTGGAGATTTGAGGTACTGCCAAAAATGTTCCCTTTATAAGCCACCACGTGCTCATCATTGTCGTGTATGTAATAGATGTGTACTACGAATGGTATGCCTAGTCTATATTTCATTTATGTCTTTTCTTGATGTACTGCATATTGAAGTGAAAGTGTTTCATTTTGGACATAAGGATCATCATTGCGTGTGGATGAATAATTGTGTGGGGCATGCAAACTACAAGATCTTCTTCATCTTTGTTATGTATGCTGTTGTTGCTTGCATATATTCCCTGGTAAGTTTGCATTTTGGCACTACCGGATATGATCTTCTATCTTCCATTATTGCTGACATCTATTAATTCAATGCTTGTTATTATGATATATGTCTGATCAAAGCATAAATTGAGATTTGTTTTCTACCCTCAACCTCTAACAAGTCTTATTTTTATAGGTTTTGCTTGTCGGGAGCATAACTATAGAGTCTCCAAAGGATGACCAGCAAAGTGAAGGCTCTTACAGAGTTGTATATGTAATTTCCCAGGAATATCTTTTGTTCTTTATTAATTTTTCATTTGGCAACTTACTCAAGCTTTATCCTGTTAACAGATTATCTCAGGGCTTATACTAGTCCCCCTAAGTTTGGCACTGGGCTTTTTCCTGGGTTGGCATTTTTACCTGATTTTGCAAAACAAAACAACAATTGAGGTTGTTAACTGCAATATCATATGTCATTCAATTCTTTTCAGCGGCTTATTATGTGTACATCCACTTATAAGGTTATTCATGCTCTGCAGTACCAAGAAGGTGTGAGAGCAATGTGCGTTGCTGAAAAGGGAGGTTATGTCTATTCACATCCATATAATCTTGGTGCATACGAGAATTTGATATCAGTAAGCGATTATTCCTCTTCCTTTTCCTCTTCCACACATTTCTTCTCCCTTCTTTAACGATAACCTTCATTGTTATTTTTCTTCTGCGGTATGTAAATTTCTTGTTTTACTATAGCATATCCTTTGAGACGAGTGTGCTTTATCACACATGTTACCTAATTTATATCAATGTTTGAATTGGTTTTCCTTGGCAATGCAGGTTCTAGGTCCAAATGTCCTTTGCTGGCCATTCCCCTCCACAAGACATATTGAATCTGGCCTTCGTTTTCGGACAGCATATGATGACATACCTGGCTCGCCAGCATCAAAATGAATGTATCTTCTTGCAACAGAGATGTAAAGTGTTTGATCGCCAAATCAGCATGACGCAGCTGTTGAAGTGTAGCTTTACCTTGTAAAGTAGCAGCTCTACTCGTCGTATAAAGGAGCAAAGAAGAACCCCGTTTCTGACTTACAAAAGATACAACACGGAGGCAGTCATCAAGTTTTTGTTTTCCATCAGTTCTAACTGAAGTTTTGGTCCCCATCGGCAGTCGCATTGTAGTCGAAGTAACTAGAGAATTGGAGAAGTTGGACATAAGATACTTAGCATTGTTCATAGTTGGGGTTATTTACGTGATGTACAAAAAGAAGTTCCCTTTCCAAGCTAACTTAGAGCATTCTGTTGTAGCTCAAATGGTTGTAATACATGCAACTACAAATGAGTAAAGTTAACAATTTTTTGGAGCAACATTGTAGGACTGGATTCTTGAAATTTCATGGGGAATGACTTGCGTCAAAGTGTTTATGTTTTGTCCTTGTTTAAGGAAGTTTTGCGAAAAATTGCTTTGGTGCTACACAATCTTAAGGATGAAAAAGTTACACATGTTTAACTGCTCACAAGTTTTGTTGGACAGCCAAAACATGACTATTGAATGGGTCATACGTTTAGTCGGATGGGTAAATTTTACATGTGTTGTTGTATTGTTCACAAGTTTTCCTAGCCAGCCACAACTTGATATTATCTGCATTTTATCTATAGTGTTAAAGTGTTCACAAATATTGTCGGATGGGTAAATGTTCACAAATATTGTCGGATGGGTAAATCTTGCATGTTGTTCGATTATTTACAAGTTTTATTGGGCGGCAACAATTGTGTACTCTCTTCAGCCTACTTATCTGGTTAAATTGTTCACAACTTTTGCTGGATAGTTAAGTTTTGCCTGTGTTGTTCAATGACTCACAAATTTTATTGGGCGGCTACAACTTTGTATTATCTTCATCCTATCTACCGTTCAATTATTCACAAATTTTAAATTCTTATTTATGTTGTTCACAAATTTTTCATGCAGGCTAAACTGTCTCTGAAAGTAAAATTGCATTAAATCAACTTAATATTTTAAAATTAAAATTTATAAATTATAAAAAATTTACTATACATTACAATAATAATGAAGAAAAATACATTATAAAATGTCTATTAAAAGATTACTCCCTCCGTCTCATATTACTTGTCTACTTTCCTCTTTAAATGTCCTTTAAGAACTCATAAATAAAAGTGTATATTTACTACATTACTCTTATCTGATTACTTAAAAAAATAATTAATGTGGACAACTAATAGGGGACGGAACGAGTACAAAAATCTAAAAGTGACACATGTACGGTGCACAAAGAAATTCGCACCAAGTGCCACTTCCTCTCATCCATCAAAACCTCTACACCATCAATGGCGCTAGCTTTGTCCCTCAACAGCTACTCCTCCCATTGTAAACCCTTTTCTTCAACAAATTCGTCATCTTACAGGAAGCAGCACTCAAATCTTTTCTTTCCACTGAGAAAAGTAACTTCATTTCTCACAACTCCATCTCTTACCTTTCAGTTTTCAATTAACCATAGTATGAACTTCCCATTTCTTTTTCTTGTAGAAATACAGGCAGCAGAATCGGAGCTTATGTATCGTTAGTGTGTCGGATTCTGAAGAGAACAACTCTCAAGGTATGTGGCGCAGAAACGGAGCTAAGGTTTTGAGTTTATGAGTTATGGATTCTTGGAAAACGCTAAAGCTTATTAGGGTGTGTTTCGTATGGAGGAAAATGTTTTTCAATTTTTCCACGTTCGGTCAGTCGAGAAAAACATTTTCTCCAGGAAAACAAGTTCTTGAACTAAAGAAAAAATGACTTGCCTAATGGAAGTAGAAAAAACATGTTCCAGAAGTTGATTGTGTCCTCCAACCTACCTCATCTTCACCCTACCCTGTAGCCCTCATCCCAACCAACCCCCACCCAGCCACCCCTACCTCCCATAGTACTTGTATGGAAAACATTTTTCTTCGTACCGTAAGTGAATTTTTAAACATACATACAAGTTTCGATTGAGTTCTGTTGAACCCTTAGGCGAAGCTATAGCTCCTGTGGGACCAAATAATTAAATAAAAGAAAAAAGAAAAAAGAAAAAAAGCAAAAGAATGAAATGAGAAATCAAAATAAGTGATTGGAGGATTCACAGGCAATTGTGGGCTGCAGCAAGTTACAAACTTGCAATATGTCGTAACATGTTTTAATTTGGTGATAACCAATTACAATTACAAGTTGGCCAAACTTGCAATGTGATTGGCTGATGAATACAGCAACTCTTCCTATAAATAGGAAGTCGATCTCTTATTTGAAATACACCATAAGCAGAGAGCAATAGAGAGAGTTACATAGAGAGTTGAGAGCAGTTCACAGACTGTGATAGAAATAGTCTGTGAAGAAAAGTAGAGTGTATGAGCGTGTGTTATAGTGAGGTGTCTAAAATAAAGAGTGGTATGTTCTTTGAGTGTGGTATAGTCTTTTGAGACTACGAAGCTGTAATATTTCTCACTATAGTAGTATTGCGAGCTATTGCACAGTAGCTGGGTTTATCCTGTGCACATCCAAAGGGTAGCCGCTGCGGGTTCCCATGTCATCAAAAAAAATAGTAGTATTGTGTTGCTCCTCTCGTGTATTGTATTTTACCCCGTTTAAAAGATTTGGTGTCGTTACTACTCTCTTATTTTTGTTATTTAGCGTGGATATTATTCCTGGGTGGGATCATTATTTTCCAATAGCTCCGCCCTTGATGTGGTGGACCTCAAACATTTAACAAGCCAATGCGTGCACCACTTTATAATACACACACAGACTTTTGAAATCTGTCTAAAATGAAGGTGTTTGCGTTCCTTAATTTAGTCATGGTTAAATTATACCTTAGTTATATAATCTCAAATTCTCAATCCAAGAGAGAGTAGCTGTAAGGAGAAAGACTTGTGTGCATCCAGTGTTTACACCAAATTGTGTTAGATTAAGGTGAGAATACATATAAATTACAATTCATCATGATTAAGTGATCAAAAGTTTATGTAAATGGCACACGTTTAGCATTTATTGGTTCGATAAAATATGGGATGTGTGTTAAGTTTTTTCTTGATAAAACTGTACAAGTGGACACACTATTATGAGTTGGATCTTCAATTTATATGCCGGGAAGGGAGATTCTGTTATAAAAAAAAATAGTACTTTGGAGAATAGAATTTAGCTTGAGGCGTGTCAATGACACTATCCTTAAGGATTTTTCACCCGTACAGTAAATAACATAATTAGGCGTATCCCCAGGATTTAACAAGCTCTTTCAGTTATAGACCGCAAGAGAGAAAAAAACCCAGTTTAGAAGGAGAAAAAATAGAAAGCAGAGTTGGAAATCTAAGTCATTGGTCACTATAGTGCCATCTATATATAGGTGTTGCTCCAACAACTTGGTAGCAGCTAGTTTCCAACAGATAGTTTGTACTTCCTTTTGAGATACCCACAATTTCCAACAGATTTTGGGTCGAAGAAGTTGTTTCAGATGTTGGGATTGCATTTTGCTGAAATTTGGTGCTTGCTTTTTGAATTCAGATGATGAAGAAGATAATTTGGGGGTCAAAGCTGCATTATCAATGCTCAAGTTCTATAAAAGTAAGTTGAGGATATGTTTAGCTAAAATTTTTGACTTTTCTCCTCTCCTGATTCTATTGAGCTATTTCGAATTTCTCACTTTTATGCCATAAAGACCGTCAGGACTGTGTAACCATTGACTGTTAAGCAGGGGAAATCTCGCCAATAATGCCAAGGAGTTGCCGGTATGTACCAACATGCAGTGAATACTCCATGATTGCTTACAAGAAATATGGAGTTGCTAAAGGGACAGTCTTAACAGCATGGCGCCTTTGTCGCTGTAACCCTCTAGGTACTGATGTTTCATCGTTTGCTTAAATTCTGATGTCACTCTGAAGCTTTACGGGAACTACTTTATTTTATCCTGCTTAATGATGTGGTAAAACTTTTGATTTTGTTGATAAATCTTGGAGTAAGATTTTAGTGTGTCACTCATATTATATTTTCAAACATGACAGGAGGATCTGGTTTTGATCTTTAGTGTGTCATTCATATTATATTTTCAAACATGACAGGAGGATCTGGTTTTGATCTTTAGTGTGTCATTCATATTCTATTTTCAAAAATGACAGGAGGATCTGGTTTTGATCCCCCGAGATGGTTCGGCGAGGAAAGTCCACCACAGGAATGACACTTGATGTTAGATGAAAGTACAGGTTTGGCTTTTGGTAATGCAAACCCTTGATATTGGAACAAATATATTATATATATGCATTGTTTATGGTCAAAGGCGGGCTAGGATTTGAATCTTATGGGTTCTAGATTCTAGGACACGGCCTCAAGTGCTAGTACCTGGGTTTGGAATCTAACTTCTATACATATCTAGTGATTTATTAACATTTATACAGGTTTGGACCAAAGCTACTGTTTATACTACCTCCGATCTTGTTTAAGGTATTTGGTAATGCAAGTCAAAGTAACATTCTTCTCTAGCTGATATTAAACAGAATGTGTTTGTTGCTTTTTCAACGCAGTTCACTTCTACATCTTTTAATAGTTTATATTCTAGTAGATTATCAATTTGAGCAAAAAGGTTGTTAATGATAAAGGTTCATCCAATTCGTATAAAATTTGAGTCTCTGGTATTCTTAGAGAGCTAACGCTAAGCATTAGGGAACCACATCTAAACAGAACCACCTGCAGCAGACCATAATTAACAGCTAGTTACTTTTATTACTTAGAGATTCATACAGCACAGTTTAAATTCACTATTGTAATAGAATGGCAAATTCAGAAAAGTAGCTCCTGATAAAGAAGTGAAACTGTATATTCAAAAGAATTCTTGATTTGCTTCAAAATTGTTAGCAAACATCATACTTTTACTTACAGCATAATATCAAGTTCTTGTACTCTTTGTTTGCCCAACACTCGACATCATACACTGCAAAAAGAATCTTAGTAAAACTTAGCTTCAATTAGAGTTAAAGTTATGCTCAAGACTCTATCAACTAAGCGATATTGCATTTGGTCTTACCTTGGGATACCCTAGTAGCACTTTTAGCCCTACAATGCATTTGAAGTGGCACATTTGATCCTATTTCAGAAGGACCAAACACACAAAACTCTTTTCGTTTGGCTGCATACATGTTTGAGGCAAGTATGAGATGACTGGAATCACTTTTATTTTACCTAATATTCTGGATTTGAATACTAAGTCGTCATTGAGATTAGACCAGAAAATGAAGCTTAAAAGATCCTTTTACACTGGGACCTCTACTAAGACTAGTCTATTGTGATTTGTGAACAAGGATCACAAGCTCATATCAAGAATTGATTGAGTTGCTTAGTTTTGTTCAGAATTATTTACCTACTGCTTTCTTGCACGCTGGTTATTCACAAACACATCTCTCTTAGCTCATTAGCTATTTTACGATAAGATGCAACCTCTGAAAACTATCTGAGGTCATGTAATTATAGGTGTAATCTCAAATATGGAGGTCGTTGTCAGTTAAATTTTATGTTGAGGTGGACCAGAAATAACAGTGATTGATCTTGCAATTCTGAAAGGATGTTGTAGTTAGAAGTTCTATATCTAAGTACCCTTTTTTTTAACCTCTCGACCCCCTCCCACGGCTTCACCCTGAGGTATCTTGTATTCTTCGCATTCAATTGCGGCACCAGAAATTTTTCCTTTACAATGTTCTTTACATCCTTGAAATTTATTAAGGACTGTTATTAGCCTTGCAGTTTAGACCTATATAAAAGGAAATATAGCAAAAGGCTCAGGAATAAGTTGATTTTCCCAAGAGAAAAAAAATGGAGTCAGAGTGCCAAATGTGGAAAATATATTGTTTCTGCTATGTGACTATGTCCTGATAGTCTGATACTACACATATTTTCTTGGCGGATTGAAGATGTCTGATTTGTTAAACCAGTATTTTATAGGAGCACAAGAAATTATATTGCAGTAATGCGACTACTAATAAGAACGGATAATGAGACTATCTACTAGCCTTCTACCCTAATTTGGGTCCTCCAAACCCTCCTATCTAAGGTCATGTCCTCGGTAAGCTGTAATTGCGCCATGTCGTGTCTAATTACCTCTCCCCAATACTTCTTCGGCCTACCCCTACCTCGTCTGAAACCATCCATGGCCAACCTCTCACACCTCCGCACTGGGGCATCTGTATCTCTCCTCTTCACATGCCCAAACCATCTCAATCTCGCTTCTCGCATCTTGTCTTCCACCGAGGCCACCCCCACCTTATCCCGAATATCCTCATTCCTAATCCTGTCACTCCTGGTGTGGCCACACATCCATCTCAACATTCTCATCTCGGCAACTTTCATCTTTTGAACGTGAGAGATCTTAACTGGCCAACACTCCGCCCCATACAGCATAGTCGGTCTAACCACCACTTTGTAGAATTTGCCCTTAAGTTTTGGTGGCACCTTTTTGTCACATAGCACTCCGGAAGCAAGCCTCCATTTCATCCCCCCTGCCCCAATACGATGTGTGACATCATCGTCAATCTCCCCGCTGCCTTGCACAATAGACCCAAGGTACTTGAAACTACTTTTCTTCTGGATGGTCTGGGTACCAAGCCTTACTTCCAAGTCAGCCTCATGAGTTGCTTCACTGAACTTACACTCCAAGTACTCTGTCTTGATCCTACTCAGCGTAAACCCTTTAGACTCCAGAGTATGTCTCCAACACTCCAGCTTAGCGTTAACTCCGCTACGAGTCTCGTCAATCAGGACTATGTCGTCCGCGAAAAGCATACACCATGGCACCTCACCTTGAATTTGCCGTGTCAATCCATCCATCACCAAGGCAAATAAAAACGGACTAAGAGCTGATCCTTGATGCAACCCCATCACAACTGGAAAGTGCTCTGAGTCTCCTCCTACTGTCCTCACCCTAGTTTTGGCTCCCTCATACATGTCCTTGATCACCCTAATGTACGCCACAGGTACACTTTTAGCCTCCAAGCATTTCCACAGGTACAATGTTCTTTACATCCTTGAAATTTATTAAGGACTGTTATTAGCCTTGCAGTTTAGACCTATATAAAAGGAAATATAGCAAAAGGCTCAGGAATAAGTTGATTTTCCCAAGAGAAAAAAAATGGAGTCAGAGTGCCAAATGTGGAAAATATATTGTTTCTGCTATGTAACTATGTCCTGATAGTTTGATACTACACATATTTTCTTGGCGGATTGAAGATGTCTGATTTGTTAAACCAGTATTTTATAGGTAAAATGAAAGGAATGCTGCCATTCTTTGTTCCAAATGGTTGGTGATCATTTCTCCATCACATTTATATACGTATCATTTAAACATGATCTGATTAGGTTTTGAAGCTAGAGTAAAATGAATTTGGCATTATGAATTTGACACACTTGAAAATTTTGTTTGGAACAGCTATGTATGTATCAGTGAGGAATTAAATTAATAATAAGTGAACATACCATTGATGGCTGAGGCACATGATTGATAAATTAAAACTTCACTTGACTAACGACTTGCTGAATGATTTGCTTAAACAAACTTAATTAATAGACTTAAGAATGATAAACGACGAACATCAATTAACTGCACAATTATCATAGAACGACCACATTATGTACATGTTAATCATTCCACTCGGTTAAAATACATTTTTGTTTGAGCTTAGTTATCATTAACCACACCTTTACGAGACGTGTGCTTGTGCTTTAGTGAATGAGCCTCTTCGAGATTAACCATTACAAACAAAACAAACACCAAAAATTAACCCATCACACCATTTCATTTATATCATGCACATTTTCTATACTTTCTTGTGCGTCATTTTCAAATATCTTATAAAAAATGTTAGTTATAAAACCAATTAATCCCCTCTAAAAAGGAATGAAAAAAAAAATCTACTTTAGCCCTCCAATGTTAGCCCTCTCAAACATTGGAGTAATAGTATGCGATAGATTCTCAAGCACCTTTTACTCAAGAGACTTCAGGCTGTGCCTCACCCAGTTGAAACTTGTGTGAAGTTTTTTTTTTATCTCACAAATTAATGAATCCAATTTATTTTCATTTCATAAATTAGTAAACCAAATTATACGCTCTCTGTCCCAAAAAGATTTGACATTTTTTACTTTTCAAGAGTCGAACTTTTAAATTTTGACCGTGTGTTTGAACATAGAATTTTTAATTTTTTCAAAATAAAATGTACATATTTCGAAACTAAGTAAAAAAGACTGTAAGGCTCCATAATTAATTATATATGTAATATTTAAAAAACACTTGAAAAAATTACGGTCAAAGAACAATTCGTTTGACTCTCGAAAAACAGAAAGTGTCAAATCTTTTTAGGACGGAGTAATTCTGGATCCACAAATGTTGGGTTCACCAATTTATGAAATAAAGTAGTGCGCCAATCGTATGAAGCACCAAGTAAAAAAAATTGAAATAGTATGGTTAAGGAAATCCGTTCCCAACCCTTATGTCTCTTAACCTAAATACATAAATTTAAATTTGCTATTTAATGCTACTTATAGCAGGTATAAGAAAATCTCAAAACCGTACTTTAAGTGCAACCATATGTACAAAATTTTTATCAATCTCAAGATAGATAAAATGTAGGAATCAACTCCCTGCGGAAAAGAATGCAGACCTAATATAGGCCTAATACAGTAGTTAAAGAAGAAAAGGTATTGCAAAAAACACAAGATACAGATAAGAGAAACAGCTAATTATCCAACTACTGAATCATCATATTGCCAGGGGTTGAACTCGGCCGTTTTAGCATCAGCCTCTTCGACATGGTCAGATTTATCAATAGCAGCGCGATGTTCATGATATTTGCCATTGTATTCATACACCTCCAAGTCACCCCAAGGTGTAGGACAAATTTCATTTGATAAGTTGAACCATTTTGGTTTGAATTCGTCGCACTTGGTCTCTCTTGTTCTCCTGTCAGCTCTCTGCCTCTCCTCCAAACTGAATAAATAAAATCAAATACACCATCAATAAATGGTAAGAGGCTTGGACAATTGCCACTGAATAGCCAAAAACTAAATATGCATTGACGGAAGACGTGAGACAGGAGAGGGCTCATTATTTTCTTGTTCCACCAAAAATTATTTTGACTTCATGATCCAAGTTGGACTCTGTTTATTTTTTATTTTTTTTATGACAAGGGAACCCGCAGCCGCTACCCTTTGGGTGCGCACAGGGTAAACTCCGCTCCTGTGTAATAGCCCACAAACCACACAGGAGAGATAACCCTCACTAGGCAAACCATGTGCGACGAGCTCGACCCAGAAGGCAAAATCCCCTATTTTTGTTGTCAGGGGGTTTCAAACCTGAGACCTCCATTATGAAAGCCCCATGCTCAACCAACTGAGTCACCCAGGTCTACGAAAGTAGGGGATATCAACTAGTCACTCGAACAGCCTGGTATTTCTTTTCTTTGTCCCCTCTTTCCCATCCAAGTATGTGGATGAAGCTAAGAGAATATCAGTAATCCATTTTACATCCTTGAATAGTGGCAAATTGTTATCATTTTTGTTAAAGAAAATGTCTATGATCAACAATGAGATGAGATCCTTGGAGAAACCCTGAAGTCCACCCAACACTGACGGAAACAAACTGGATGGTCATCTTTTAACATCAAGAAATGTGGCTCACTACAAACAATGGCGGACTAGAACCCCACTGCGCAAAGAACGTGAACATTGTCGGGAGCAGCCTCTATATCGCAACAATGAATGGGCTCCTTTTATTTTCTTAAATGTAATTTATACAAGGGGGTTAAAGATGCCACACTTGGATTTGAGCCTATAACCTAAAGCAATTTTGAACCCCTATGCACTTGACTAAAAAGCAAGGGTATAATCAAAGGAAAATGGAGTCTTATTATCCAGACAACAATTTCATGCCACAGAAAGGTCCAATGGTCGAGATTTGATATTTGAAATTCTAATAGTTCACTATGCACACAAAAATGAAGAAAGTAAAATGCAGATTGACAAAAATGACACCAATAGAGAGAGAGAGAGAGAGAGAGAGAGACATACCGGCTCTTTTCTGAACTAGCTTTGGACACGTCACCTTTCTCGAGTGCGGAACGATCAGGGCGCAAGCGAGAGTCAGATGGTAATAATTTCTTGGGTGCCGTATCAAAGCTGTTAATCTTGTGGGCAAAATATGTATACTGAAATTTGTCATTTTGTGGAGCTTCAGCAGCTTTCCAGACCTGAAACAAGTAAAAGAATTTGCATGTGAAAATTTGAGTATATTGATAGTCCATGGCTTTCACTTGACAGCAATAATCATCATTTGATATCATAAGTAAGATGCTATCAAGCTTCATGAGACCTGATGAACCAAAATACTTGCACCACATAAGGTTTCAGTTTAAAAGTGGTTTGCGAGCTATTGCACAGGAGCTGGGTTTACCCTGTGCGCACCCGAAGGGTAGCGGCTGCGGGTTCCCATGTCATCAAAAAAAAAAAAGTTTCAGTTTAAATAAATTTCAAGAGCTTTAATGTAACCTTCTAAATTTTCCCAACTTAGATATATGCATAGCCTAGAGTGTCTTTGCTTCCACTTTTAACGTCTGTATTCCTAAAATGTAGTCATAGCAGCACCTGTGTATAAGAAGTATCTCAAATAGCCTAGAATATTTTTGCTTCCACTTTCTACATTTGCATTTCTAAAATGTAGTCATAGCAGTACCCCTGTATAAATGTCCTAAGCATTATTTGCTCCAATTATGAGATTTACTTTACTAGGATAGGAAACTGAATTTAAAGTTGAGTAGATCAAATGAAACACAAACTTGGGAAGTATGAAAGTTTACATGATTGATAGATATCATAGCTTATGTCAGACATTTTCGACACAGCAGGTAACTGTGCTCTTCTTTCTTCTCTTTCTTTATGAGGGGATTTGAAGGTCGAAAGTAGCAAAGTTTACTACTCCTTCCATTTCAAAATAAGTGGTATTTTTACCTTTTCATTTTGTTTCAAAATAAGTGGTGTTTCACATAATCAAGAAGGTATGAATGATGTTCTTCGAATTTTCTCCTTATTTAGATAAATGTAGTTTTACATAACCAAGAAACTACTGAAGAGCTACATCTTTTTCAACGTATTTATTAAAGGTAAGTTATTGAAGATACATCTTACCTTCTAGGAATGAGTAGTTTTCTTACGGGTTGTGCCCAAGGTAAAAACACTACTTATCTTGCAATGGAGGGAGTATAACGTTAACTACAAGTCTACAACAGCATAATTTACATTTTATGAATCTTATGTTTAAATTCGATCCTTCAAAATTTGGACTACGTGGCTTGCTTAAGCAAGAGAAAGGCTTTCCAAATCAAGCATGGAGTCCATTGTAAACTATCCTAGCTACAATTTGGAAAAGGCAAACATATGACACATACTTTAACCTAACTAATCTTGGTTGAGAAACTTCAAATAATATTGCAAACTCTGGAGGAATCAACATACTTCAAGTCATGAAGAGAAAAAGAAAGATCGGACCAGGGGTTCTGATTAAACAAAGCAAACAGAATTTACTTAGAAAAAGGAGGACAAAGAAAATTGCATTGGACCAAGGGTTACTATTGAAGAAATAAAGCTGAATTTCACCTCTTTCATAGTGCTGCCTGGCAGGGGTTCCCCTTCCAAATCACAGGGTTGATAACTCATGGATTCATTCCATTTTCCAGTCATCAAAATTTTGGGTTCTTCCTCACTGTTGTAAACATATCCATCAACTTCATAGCGACCAGCACTGCCAAAAACATGATAGTTAAGAAAAATCAAAAGGAAAAAATGGAAGAGAAGGAAAATATTTGATACACAATCAGATTTATATAAAGAAAAACAGAAAAAGGAAGAAACAAAGAAAATTTAAGTGAGAACATCTTCTATACAGCCTCTCATTGGCAAGGAATATGTAATTTAGTAGTCTTAGGACCCCGGGTATAGAAAACAATAACATTCCCCATTCTGGTAGGCAATGAACTATTCGCCCGGGGACAGGGCTTGGTGCAGGACAGTTTCAAGACACAAATATTGAGGTACAAAATGGACATAATATGCTTTAGTTTAACGCTAGTATGAAAACCATATAGAAGGAAAGCTAGAAATATCAACATTTTTACTCAAAGAAATAGAGAAAATGATAGCATTAGTTTACGTCATTTACTAAAGCTAAAGAGAGCACTAAATTGACAGTTTCTTTGATAGCACAGAGAGTTGGCAACAAGTCATAATCGCTATAAGCAACTAGGGTTCAATCACGAAGCCTCCAAGAAACTGGATCTCAAATTCAAAGCTTCACAAGGAAACAAGCGCAGAATCTCATCCTATTATGAAACCATACAAATGGAAAAAGTGAGCTTCCAATCGACACCTAATTGGCAGTGTGTGGAGTATCTAGAATCTTTATTACATACTCTGATGAACAATTTTACAAATTTTATGTTGGGCATTTATCCCTTGAACTCTCTCTTCCACTCTGCACTAATTTAAGCAACGTCCGCCAAAATACTTGGCGGTGAAGAATGAAAGCAATCATTACTTTCTTTGCTAAGCATTACCAGAATAAGTGAAAGAAATTTGAAGGATAAACCATCCTTTTACACTACATACTGCTTGGTTCTTAATTGATCCAACAGGTGTATTTTTTAAAGATCTGTAGAAAGCGAAAACATTCTAGCACTTTGTTGCAATGAAACATTAAACAGGTGAAGACAAGAGTGACAATATCATCAATCATACCCAAACCAGCCACAAGGTTGAAAATAGAGTAACACTTTATCCCCTGTCGTCAAGTTCGTCAAGATCATCTCCCCAGGTGAATCGATCCAAGTTCGCCCAAATATAAGATTGTGAACTTTTGTTGGAGGAGGCACCAAATCTAGGACAACACCAGACTTTTTCAGTGTGAGCCTTGACCTGTACAACAATAGAATGAACAAAAATTAAAGATACAGAAGAGATTGGTCCACAATTTGCGACATAACTGAAATTTTTTAGCTGAAACAGGAAATAGAGGCCAGGCAACAAAATCATCTCCGGATTAAGTAATAGAGTGGATAATGTAACAGGAAGGAAAAAGTTAGTGGTAGATGAGTTGATGATCTCCCGATGTATCAAGTTCGTGCACGCTGCCTTTTCAGCTATACTTCAGGGACAGGTCACAAAAAGGCAACCACCTCACAGATACTTTTTGCTGTCAAATAATATATCTGAAACATTGTCCTGCATGCTAAACGACATTTTCTGCTACATCCTGAGGTTCACTAAATAGTTCCAATTCTATACTTAAGCAGCACTCGGGCTTACCAAAAACAAAAGGAACCATCATCCAGCCAAAAGTAAACCTGTAGTAACTTGCATTATCATATCTGTTACACCAACATGGACATGTTTCAAACAGAACCTAATGGTTAAATGAAGCTGCTTCTATTTCTAAGGTCCTCCAAGAGAAACTATCCGAACTCTTCAAGTGATCAATGTAGAACTATTAACTTCTTCGTCTCTAGAATTTTGGGTATTTAAAGGTTCTCTTAAGGTCTTATCAACAAAACAACCAAAAAAACATGCTCTCTTAAACAGGAAATTCAAAATCCTGATAAATAAAAAATGGAAATTCGATATAGTAGGTCCTACCTGCCAAGTGGATAGACTTCAACTGAGTTACCCAAGAATTTGGATTTCACCTTCGAGGTTATATCATAAGTGAAATGTTCATTTTCTGCATGTGCAGCACCAATTGGGGGGTGATGACAAACCTGATGGTACAAGACTTAATATAATCAGCACAGAAAATAATAATAAAGATCGACAACTAACAAGGAAACCATGGACAAGTTGAAATTTGATCGGGGGGAAGACTGTACAACTCACCTGCTCAGCAATAAATGTGATTCCCGCATGGTTAACCAATTCATAAGTTTCACCAAGAATGGGGTTGAAGGGCTTCCATGTGCGTTGTAAGGCATAGTATACCGATATGAACCATGTTGCTGGAAAATCAAATTGTTCGTTGTATCATATTTAAGCAAGAGATACTGTATTCAAAATAGGAGTGATGTTAAGCACTACAGCAGTAGATTGTTTACCGGCATACACTAATCTCATGTGTGGGTCCTCACACTCATCTGCCAATTCCAGTAGATAGGAGTATTCCATCAACTGTCAATAGAATTGCTACATCAGTATAATCCTCAACTAAGAAATTAAAGCAAAATACAGCAGTAAGCTGCAATCCTGCAGTTAATTGAAAACACACCTCTGCCATTTTTTGAAGGTTGGTCATAGGCTCACAAATAATAACTGGCAATGTCACCAGCGAGGTAATATCAGCGCCTATGTACTTCTGCATCATTTTCCAATAATTATCGCGGTCCTGCAAAAACCTCAGAAGTGTGAATGCGCTCAACAAGAAATCTACAATTGCCCCCAAAAAAATCATTGGTGCTGCTGCTCCTATTTAGTTGCCCATCGACAAAGTCGGTTAATCATTAAGAATCTGAAACTATTCATTTTCCTATTTATGACTAAGTTAATATAATTGTCTTAGTAATCAAATGTGGCAAAAGGGGAAGAAACACGGCTTTAGCGCTAGCACTCATCCCTTGCTTGGTTCTCCCATGAGGGAAGGCCTAGTATACAATTTTCTTCTTCTTGATAGAAGCTCCATTTCTCTGCTAACTGCCCAGAAACGAGCATTTACACGAGTAAATAGGTTTCCGAGGAATATATGATAATTATGGATCTAAAAACCAACAACATACATCTGTATCTGCTGAATGGGAAGTTTTATATGGAGGTGACTGCAAAAGGAGATGAGGCAAGTCTTTATCCAATAAAAAGTAGATGAGGCAAGTCTTGGTGTGTCTCCTTAGGTATTAGCCAAGGCTACATTCTTCCCCAAAAAATAATGGAGGTATAAACAATTTATTGATAGTTTGAGACAAAAGGGGGGTAGGGAAACTAGAAACCTCATTCTCTTTACAGATTATAGGAAGCTGGATAAATAATGAGAGAGCTACTCAAACACTGAGGACACATCCAACCCTTCAGGATTAGATGGGAAAAGGGCTAATACCTCTGCCTTCCATCTTCCTCGTTGGGCTTCAGCGCCAGCATCTTCATTGCCTCCTTCAGGATTTACGACTTCCAGTCCTTCATAACCAAGCATGCTGGAACAACAACAGCTTATGACTAAAACGCCCATAGAAATCACAAGTTACTAAGCTCAAGGAAAATATCTGGTATATCATAAGATTTCAGTTTGTCCAAATAACGGAGTATTGCAGATTTGATGGAGATTGATCAACCATGACAAAGAAAATTGATGATGTATTCATTCACTAAAGCCCAATAAGAACCAAGAAAACAAATAAAAACCACTACATGGATAAAACTTTACATTTTCTGTACCAGGATATTAAAATCTTCCGTTCTACCATTAAAAGGATAAATACATTCTGCCATAAATATAAGCATTTGTATGGTGCCTTATCTTGAATCATATACGAGAAACCTTCCTAAGTTCAAAAAAAAAAAATTAAGGGCAGAGAGAAATTTATTATCGGCATGCATAAATATTGACTGACAAGATAATGCTGCAGTATCATGGAGGGTAAACTGTCACCATAATAACTTAAAACTTTTCAATGCTTAGAGGCAATTAGCTGCAAGCTTGAAGGAGCTGATACTGTAACCTAAGCAGCTAAGCAGTTATAGAAATAACTTAATTCACATAACAGCTGTTGTTACAAGTTCAAGTTGCATTTCAGATGATAAATTAAGATTCTTTGAGCACCCAAGGTAGTATGCAATTTCAGATATCTCCATCAAATGAATCTATGTAAAAAGAGGATTTTTTTTTTTTTTGGTGCTTATTAATTATTATACTCAACTTGAAAAGGGAAAAAAAAATCCTAAAACAGAGAATTACAATTTAGAACTTCCCACATAAGCAAATCAGTAAAAGACACAATTTTTGGTAAAGAAAACAGCAACTATCAAACTTGGAATATTAAGAGGGAAAAGTAGCAAAAAAATTATTTGTATCTATATATTAATTACACTTAACTTGAAATGGAAAAAAAAAAATCCTAAAACATAGAATTAACATTTACAACTTCCCACATCAAGCAAAAGCACACCTAATCAGTTAAAGACACAATTTTTAGGGTAAACATAATAGCAAATATCAAACTTTAGGGGGTGAAAGTAGCAAAAAGCTAAATCAAAGTTTCCGATCTGCAGACACAATTAATTTAATTGAAAAAGAGGGATGAAATTAGGGTTTACCCATTAACAGATTTAGACATAGCAGTACCAAAATTGGACAAACTCGAAGCTATAGAGGAAAAGAAACCACCACCACCATTACCACTACCGCTTTGATTTCCATCATTGTTGCCTGCCATGTCTATTAAAAAAAAGATTTTTTTTTTTTTTTTTTTAGGAAAGATAAGATTTTGAAGCAAGATCTGATGAACGAAGGATTTTGAAATTGAAAATTGGGGGAATAAAAGAGGGATTTGTAAAAGGGGTTACAGAGAGAGACTATGGAAAGAAGAAAGGAGGAAGGAAGGTCAGTGGCGGGGCCTCTTTTTCTTTTTATAGATAGTTGAAGTCAAAATAATGACATTTTTACAGATGAAATTGAATCTTCTTTTGGCGTTTTGGCCGCCTCCACTAGAGAGAATTTTTTTTTTTTTTTAATTTATTTCTCATTCAGTGTTCGGTATTCATATTAGAGTTCGATTAAATTAAATTTATGCCGAATAGTTCTACATTAGGTAAAACAATCCCTAACAAGGATAACTCCGTACCCAAAGAGACTCGAATTCGAGACATCTGAATTAAACATGAAATAGTATCAGTCACTGCGCCACAAGGCTTGTTGGTCACTATAGAGAATATATTACGCGTCTAAGCTAGTACTATTACCTATATCAGATCATGTTATTATTTGTAATTCTTTTAATTTTTGTTTCGTCTTTGATTTGATTTTTCTTCCACTTTCCAGCTTGGCGGCTACTTTTTGGGACGGCCTAACGGAATATTACACATTACACTTGTGACATTTCGAATATCTTTCTTCTTTCTTTTTTTCCAAAGGAATATCTAGGGATAATTTTATTAATATACAATCCAGTATAAAATACTTTTAATTTACATCAGTATAGCTTAAAAAAAATAACAGTGTTTATATACACGATATATAATATTATACATTTACTGTAGATAATGTATAAACCTTATATAAAAGTGTATAATAATGTATAAAAAGGTTATTTCAGGTAGTATTAAAAATATGGGTCATTTCGTGTAAATATTTTTTCCCAAATAGACAATAGAGTGTTATTATTACTTTTTAAGCTCTTGAAGACTCTATTATTCGATTACACTCGACAGAGACGAATTAAAATTTTAAATTATAATATTTGAATAATTAATTTATATATATTAAATTAAAAAAATTAATAAACAAGAATGAGGTTTAAACTAAAATTGTTAAGTTTCGTCAAACTCGTATCCCAGACTGTATATCCTCTCGAATCTTACACATATTTTATATTCCAAAACTAGAAATTTTTGATATATTATCAGTATTACTTTTATCCTGAAATCTTGAGTCTTTAGCAAGTAAATATGAATGGGAAAAGGTCATTTGATCAAAAAGCTCATGTCAAAAATTGATTTTGTAATAATCTATTAAAAATGTTACCTTAATTGTATGATTATTGTTATAAAAAAGTAGTAAAAAATAATACATGAGATCAATAATTAAGAATATGACATTCTCATAGAATTATTTTTCTCTGCTCAAATTATAAGTAGATATATGAATTATTTCTTCCGTCTGTGTCAGCTCGAAGAAGCAAATATAAAAAAATCTTATCTTCTCATTGAAGAGGTTGATTTTAAGATTCGAATCCTGATCACTAATAAAAACACAAAACACTTATCCCGTTGCTCCAAAAACACAACTTAGAGCCCGTTTGGATTGGCTTATAAGTTGGCTTATAAGCTGTTTTTAGCTTTTTTGAGTGTTTGGCTGGCCAGCTTAAAGTCATTTTATGCTTAAAATAAGCTCAAAAAAATAATTGGACCCATTTGACTTAGTTTATCTAAAGCAGCTTATAAGCTGAAAACAGCTTATAAGCCAAAAAAAATAAGTTGGACTACCCCAACTTATTTTTTTCAGCTTATAAGCTGCAAACAGCTTTAAGCTGTAAGCCAATCCAAACGGGCTCTTAATTAGAACAATACAGTAATCAGAAAAAATAATAGAATAAAAGAAACTTTATACTTTTGAATATAGTAAGCAATTATGAAGGAGTCGACATTATTGAGAGTACGGTGACACAGCTGGGCCAATCTAAAATTTAGTCAATAACGAATTGTTGATTACGAAGTGCCAATGAATCTTGCATGTCATTTTTTTGTATGAAACTGCCAATTGCTTGAGAATTCCGCCCCACCCACAGAAGTCAATTTTCTTTTGAACACTAGACGTCCTATGCTATATATATATATATATATATATATATATATATATATATACTATGTTCAAAACAGAATTAATATAACATTGTAATTTGTGCTCCGTATCTAAAACTTTATTATATTAGTGTTTGCTACGAATACAAAATCGGTAAAAAATTATTAATATTTTTTAAAAGAGAAGACTTGTTTAAAAGGAAACTATGAGATAAACAATAGCAATATTTAAGCATCTGTTGATACTTTCAATTTTAATTCGATTAATTTAAAGGTGTAATATACTTATTATTTGTTTATCAAATTTTGATTTGGATAATTCTAATTCTAATTATTAAATTAATTTTACATGTTTAAAACGAAACAAAATAGAAATTGATTTTTTATTTAAACGAAAAAATACTATTTTTAAATTTTTGGTAAATATTCTCGGTTTAGCTCATTTTACTTGTCATGTTATCTTTTGCATGGTTTTTTAAGAAAACGCCGATTAGAATTATAATTTAACTAATTTACCTTATTCATTATTTGATCTCCATTTGATTATTTTTTTTACAACATTAATCTCTTTTCACATTTATTAGAGTAGAATAAAAATGAAAAAGTAATTAAATTCTATCTTATTTTAAAATATAAATATTTTAAGTATATTTACTTTAGTAAACATAACAAATAAATGACATAGCGGAATAGCAAATAAAACAGTTCAATATTTAGATTAGATCTCAGGCTAATATAAAAAAAAATAAAAAAATGTATGGTTTGACTACTCAACCTTTTGAAGAAAAGCAATAATATGGGGTCCATGTTTTTTACTGTACAATAATTTCATTTGCTCTCACTAATGGATTGATACGCATGTGGCAATGAATCCATCATTATTGACTTAATGGGATACTTTGAAAATTACATGAATATTGTTTAATTTTTTAATATGGGGTGCTCTTTTTTTTTCCGGGACATTTAGTTTGCACTGTTTTTATGCATATATATATATATTATGTTCAAAACACGATTAATGTAACATTGTAGTTCGTACTCCGTATCTAAAACTTTATTATATTAGTGTTTGCTACGAATACAAAGTTTGCATTTTTTTTTAACATTTTTTTTTCATATGGGGTTTTTTTTTATATTGCTTGATTTTGTCAATATGGAGTCCACTTTTTTATTTTTTATATTGTTTGGTGTTGTTTAGTATGGGGTCCACCCCTTTTTTTGACATTATTAGTTGGCACTGTTTTTATGCATATATATATATATATATTATGTTCAAAAAACGATTAATATAACATTGTTAGTTTGTACTCCGTATCTAAAACTTTATTATATTAGTGTTTGCTACGAATACAAAGTCTGCACTTTTTTTTTTAACATTATTTGTTTTTTTAATATGGGGATCACTTTTTTTTTATATTGCTTGATTTTATTAATATGGAGTCTATTTTTTTTTATATTGCTTGATGTTGTTTAGTAAGGGGCCCACCCTTTTTTTTTAATGGACGGATGACGAAGCATGGGTCTAAACTCATGCTTCTATATAGTTAAAATTATTTAATATGGAGCCTACTATTTTTTTTTTAATGGACGGATGACGAAGCATGGTTCTAAACCCATGCTTCTATATAGTTAAAATATTGGGAGGGAATTTTGTTACAAGTTTGAGCTTTGGACTTGGGTCAGTATAGTTTTTAGCCTTTGCTTATTTTAAGTACAAGATACGGCATTTTCTCTTTTGTGTCTGTCACCTTGTACCTTTATTTATATGTCATAACGAGAATGCTTTTTTACCCCTTTTTCCAATGAACAAAGACGGGGTTAGAAACTAAACTTGAAATATATTCAATTTTTAACTTTTTTTTCCGCTAAATTTATTGTATAAATAAAATTATGAAAGGAAAATTCATTACACCAGTAGATTTTTAGTGGATCCCAGATTAGCTCAAGGCGATCATCTCTAGTTAGAAAAATGAGTGTTTGAGCTTGAGAAGCTCCTAATCCAATAGGCCCGTAAAATTCACTAGAGTAATTGGTATTGTTTGA
The DNA here is from genome assembly GCF_019175385.1 of Lycium barbarum. Lineage (NCBI taxonomy): Eukaryota > Viridiplantae > Streptophyta > Magnoliopsida > Solanales > Solanaceae > Lycium > Lycium barbarum. Next base: position 122,364,811 of record NC_083344.1, read on the forward strand.
ACCAGACAAAACAGTTCAAACTAAAGACAAATAAGGCCCCTAAACTATAAGAGAAGTTAGCTTTCAAAAAAATTCTATGGTCTAAAATAAGTCAAATATTTGTGTATCGATAAATCATCATGTTAAGAATAAAATGAAGAAAATATATGATTAAACGTATTATTCTTTTTGAAACATATTAAAAAGCAAAATATGTAACATAAATTGAGACAGATTAAGTGAAATAATTTTGTACGTGCGTTTCTTGTCAAAAATACTAAACTCCTCTCGGGTGGGTGCACTTTATTCCCCATACATATTCTTCTTTAGTTCTTTCAGTTATGGAAGTTGCTCTTCTTATCTGTTGTAATTTCAAATCCTCGTATAATTGGGTATATTATGTCTTCACAACTCAGTGGCACAACCTCTAAGGCATCAACTTTAGCACGTTTCCCCACATGGTATAGAACATGCAACTGACCTAAGCTAACCGTCGATACAACCTATGAATGAGCTGGCCAACATCTTATAGTAAATAAATTAAGAAATCGCATGATACGATAAATGAATCTCTATTAATTAATAGTACAGCTTGACGTAGTTTGTTAAATACACTTATTAGTATTTGATAACGCAAACAATATAGTTGAACAATATCAATAGGGGGATTTTTGTCTCAAAGAAGCATGCAAATTAATGTCTTCTATATAGGGCCTAAGGTTCAATTTGGCATTACCCAATGTCTAAAGCGCATACCTTACATTTTTCCAATACAAAGAACAGGCTTAATCAAATATTCACAAATCTACTCCTCCAGGGACCTAATGAAAAAATATACCGAAAATAAATGAGTAAATAAGTTCTTTAAAGGTCATTTTCTTCAATGCATTTTTTTTTTAATTGTGGTTGGTCATATTAGATTATTTCCTTGAAGTTTTCGTAGCGTGGTTTAGGCTTATAATCTTTCGCTAGAGAGGACCGAACATTGATTTATGCCACTGGATCTGGGGCAGCAAAAGACTCTTCCATACATTAATTCGATGAATCGTTACTGAGCATTTTCCTGGACTTTATTGCTGTGTAGTGTGAAGAATTCATACGTATCAAATGCATTAGAGAAATAACCCAAATTTGTCCCTAATGTCTGGGCTTAGCCTCAAAATTATCCCCTAAATATATTGTTATACAAAAGCACTACTAGTCCCTACAATTTTCAAAGGTGGGTGCACCTTTGGTCCTTTTTTTTTATTTTTTATGCACCTTTGGTCTTGATAGATGAAATCTGTTAAGAATTAACATGACCCATTTCTAAACCACCCAATACAAAATGACCAGTTTTCAAAATAGCAGATGCAAAGCTCAGACACAATAAAGGACAATGAAGACGAAACTGAAAGCCCAAAAAGTACAATGAAAACGTATGAGCGATATATACTTTATGGAAAGGGTTAAAACATCAATTTACTCTAATTTTAACGGATCACTAGCTACTCTTCCAATACATTTGAAACGGTAGCTATACACTAATAGCAGGTCCAAAAAGTGGTTAATCTTCCTAATTTTTACTGTCTATTTTATTATTATATCAAATGTGTTCTAATATAACTCCAGGCGAGCTCTTTTTTTTTTTTTTTTTTTTTTTACTCCTAGATTATATATTAATAGTTTAGGAGACTGAGTTAATTAGTATCTCTGTGGCTCTTTTTTTCCTCTTTCATTTAGGGCCTGTTTGGAAAGCCACTCAGGTAATTGAAATTGGATGTAATTACATAGTTTGGACTGTTTGTTTGATCAAGTAATTACACAGTTAGGTGAGAATTCGGTGTAATTGAGAGGGTGTAATTACACTCTCCAATTCTCAAGGGGGGTTTGAGAATTGGGTGTAATTACACCCTGTAATTTCAGGGTTACTTTTTAATTTGTTTGTTTTAATTTCTTTTTATTTTTAATTTCTATTATTTTAATTTCTTTTGATTTTAAATTTATTTTTTATTTCTATTATTTTAATTTCTTTTTAATTATTTTATTTTTAACAATGTGTTTTTCTATATTATTTATTTTTCGTTTCCTTTCTTTTCATTCCCAACCTTTACTTCGTGTGGTTCTATGTAATTGCTCGCAATTTTTTTTATTATTTATTTAGCATAATCGTGTTATTATTCTAATTTTTTAAACTACACCTCTTAATATTGAAAAGTATGAGTCATTAACAAACTTGACATATGACGAGTGACGTTATTAAAGTAGAATTTCGTTGTGAATGATGTTATAGAATTATATTTTCCCTTTCTTTGAATTATTTACTAAAGTTACGTTGAAACTTACTTATGTAATGTTGAAATTTGACATAAGATTATTATGTTAAACTTTTTCTTTTGGATTTTGAATTTAGGTGATATTTTCAATTTTAAGTTATTTGTTTTCACATTGCATGTTGTTTATTTTTCACTTACATTTGATGGATTTTTTGTGTCAAACATTTGAATAATGTAATGGCATTATATTTATAAATATATTTTTTCTCAAACATCCAATCCATGACGTTCTCACAAAAAAAAAAGTCTTCTTTTAAGTTTTATAATTAATTAAATTAAATATTATTAATTTGAAAAATTTATATCAATTCTTTTTTACAATATTAGTTACAAATATATGATTATTAATTAATATATTTTCAAGAAACAATGTGTTATTAAATAACTAATTTAATATCATTTATAAAGACAAATATTTTTTAAATATTAATTTTAAAATTTTTGTAATTATTTTTTTTAAAAAATTAAACTAACTGTGTAATTACACTTGTGCAACCAAACAACACGCTTGTAATTACACTGTAATTACGTTATGACAAATAAACAGGTCGTTATAATTACACTATTGTGTAATTACTAGGCTGTGTAATTACTATCCTAGTAATTACACCAATTCCAATACCAGGTGGCTTTCCAAACAGGCCCTTGGTTTTTAGAAACAATATAGGAATTTTTACGCGTTATAGCTATTTCTAATACGTAATTAGTGGTAATAACTATCTTTTATTTTAATTACTAATAATAACTAAATACTTTTCTAATTTAACTATTATAGCTACACAACAAATTTTAATTACCATTTCACAAATACACCTAAAAATTAGCACCCCCAATCTCATATCCCCTTTTAATGGTAACAATATTAATTACTTAATATACATTACCATTCTCTCTTCTTTTTCATAAATTCTTACCTTTTTAAAAAGGAAAGAATCTTTGAATGCCCAGTGAAATAGTCGTCTTCTTCCTCTCTTCCCCTTCTGCAAAAATTTCACTTCCATTCTCACCAATCAACAAGTTTTTTAGGGGTTTGAGAAGACGAAAAATATATGTATTTGTGTATGTTCTATGATATAACTACCTATTCTTGTGGTTGGTGGTGTATTTTTGTAAGTTTTTCTATATATTTGTGTAGTTTGTTCAAATTAACTCCATCAATTCATCTAGTTTCAAATACACGGGTGATGCAAATACATGGTAAGTTTTCTTCTATATATTTATATATTTTGTTCGAATTAATCCCCTCAAATACATGGGTGATGCAAATTGTTCTTCAGACAAATACATGAGATTTAATATAAAATACATGGGGTTTGATTGAAAACTTCAAATACATGAGTTATGCTATCAAATACATGGGTAAATAAAAAACGAAATCAATATTGAAAACTTCAAATACATTACCACTAAATACATGGGTGATGCAAATTGTTACTCACACAAATACATGATAGTTAATATAAAATACATGAAGTTTGATTGGAAACTTCAAATACATTAGTTATGCTATCAAATACATGGGTAAATAAAAAACGCCAATATTGAAAACTTCAAATACATTGGCTGTTGAATGTTTTCAAATTTTGAATTTTTGATTTTTTACGTTTGAATGTTGAAGATTGAATGAAGGAATAGAAAACGGTTATGGAAAAGAAATCTAAAATCTGATTTTGTGGAAGAGTATGGTAAAAAATACCAATTAATAACTAATTAAATGATCCCACCGTTATGGCCTAAAATCAAGGGATATGTTTTTTTTTTTTTTTACTGTGTTTCTATGAATTTACACGCATCAAATACATCCGAAAAATACCTTAATTTGGGAAAATATAGCTACAAATGGTAATATTTAAAAGGATAACTATAAATGATAAGAAACTACCATAAGGTAGTCATTTGAGTAATTTTACCAACAATATATGAAAGACGAGCCTAGGTTGATACTGTCTTCGATGTTGCATCACCATTGCTAGAGGAACTGGTTTGGTAAATGGGCTGACCCAATACGAATTTTAGTAAGGGCAATTTGTAGGATTGTCTTTCGTTGGGGGTGATCTTTAATTTTTGGCCCTCAAATTGGGGTCTTTAACTTTTATCCTTAAGGCCCAAATTCTGCCTTTAAAGTGGAATTTGCATGGATAATTGCGAAATTCTGCCTTGCAAATTTTTTGTTTTTATTGAGCTGGGGTTCGAACCCACAACTTTGGGGTATTAGGCGAAGAGCAAAACATAAAGACCACCAATTTGAAGCACGCAATTAAAGACCACCCCAAATGAAGGCCAATCCGCGCAAAAAAAAAAAAAAAAAAAGGTTTTAGTAGTTTGCCTGGACAGAGATAGAATTAACATGGCCTAATCCACTCCACTTTGGGCCTTGAAATCCATAATTGCAGGGGCAATTCGCAGGAATGGCCCTTATACGGGGTGGTCTTTAATTTTTTGCCCTCAAATTGCCGGTCTTTAATTTTGTCTTTCACCTAGAATACCTTGAGGTTCTGGGTTCGAATCCCGGCTCAGGCATAAAAAAAAAAAACTCAAGGCAAGGCTTTTGGAAAAGTCTGTCTTATGAAGCATAGGTTGTCTTAAGGCACAACTAAAGTTCTGCCGGATCCGGCAGAGGCTGCCTTATAAGGCAGACTTTTAGTTATGCCGGATCCGACATAGGTTGCCTTATAAGGCAGACTTTTAGTTATGTCTTAAGGCAATCTATGTTGGATCCGGCATAATTTTAGTTATGCCTTAAGGCAACCTATGCCGCATAAGGCAGACTTTTCCCAGAGGGCGTTCGAACCCAGAACCTCGGTCACTTTTTTAAGCGAAGGTCAAAAATTAAAGACTAGCAATTTGAGGGACAAAAATTAAAGACCACCCCAAAAGAAGGCCAATCAGCGCAAAAAAATGTAATTGCAACACAAAAATATTGGGGGCCAGGGCCAGTGGTGATCAAGTTTTGTGGTTTTCTTTTTCTGGTCAAACAACAGGTTTGTAACATTAACAACTTTTGTATAATTGGGAAAGATTTTCAACATTTACCTCAACTACATTGCAATTCTCAAGAATTTATGTTTTTTTTTATTCACTAAATTACTCAAACTCTTTTATAGGTTACCAACCATGTTTAGCGTAGTCACTTATGCATAAGTGGCTTTTTAACTAATAGATTCTGTAATAAAACTTCAACTACTCTTGCCTTAATATATGGGGAATGCCTTATTTTGGGGTGGTCTTTAATTTTTGCCTATTAAATTGGTGGTCTTTAATTTTTGTCCTTCGTCAGAATTCTTTGGTTTCGATTTCGAACCCCCGCTCAGTTAAGATTTTTTTTTAAAAAAAATCGCAAGGCAGAGTTTGAAACTCGCCTTGCGAATCCAAACTACTGCCTTGCGATTTTTTTTTTTTTTTTTTTTACTGAGCTTGGGGTCAAACCCAGAATCTCAGGATATTAGGCGAATGACAAAAAATAAAGATCACCGATTTGAGGGACATAATTTAAAGACCACCCCAAAAGAAGGCTAATCCGCACAAAAAAATGATATATTCGTCTATTAGGATAAGTGCAAGGATAGCCACTTCGAGGGCCCCCTATTTATGGTATAGTCCAAGTATAAATTATTGTAAGTTTACCCGCTTTAAAAATCAATTTCAGATTTGAAATCTAAAGTTTAAATAAACTGGTGAGTGGTGACATATGAGTCTGAAGTTTAAATAAACTGTTGAAATACAAAGTTTTTGTCTGAATTTTCATTCAAATATTAGAAGTTTTTATTTGAAGCTTCACCCAAATGTCTGAAATTGATTACAACTCCTTCGCTCTTTAGCCTCAAGTTTTTATTCAACCCCTCCTCAAATCGGCCCAAAGGCTTCTAATATTTGGATTTAGCTTCGCCCAACTAATTTCTACAAGTTTTAGCATACTCAAACAATATTAAGTTTTAACAACACCAACTCAATTGTGGACATACAAAAAGAGAATGCACTTCATTGAAACTGCTGAGGTTTGAACACAAAAGCCAACGAACAAAAAGACGTGTTATTCTGCCTTCCACAAATATTAATGATGTGTCATTTACCATTTTAGCTGTAAAATGTCTGATTACATGTGTTTTAAAAGGCAGTTTCAAGACTCGCTTCGGGGCTTGCCTCGGGGCAAGGCATTGGCAAAAAATGCTCCGGGGCTCATTTGCGGGGCTTAGTTCCTGTGAGGCTTACGCCCTAAGTGCCCGATTGTACGCCCTAAACATGTCTAATGCCCAACGCTTGGGGCTCGCCTAACAGTTTTTACACAAATTATATGTTAAAATCTTTAATTAAAATCGTTGACCCTCATAATTCTTTAACACGTGAATAATACTTAATAGTTTTTCATCTATAGAAATAAGAAGATTGAGTGTAACTCAAATAACAAGTCAATATTTACTATTTGAGAACATCGTGAGGGTGAATATCACTTAATATTTCTTCTAAAAATACATAGCCGATTTGTACATTTTCACTTGTCATTGGTCTTTCGTCCTATATATCAAAATTATCATATTTTATTATTTCGCTATTTGAAAGTAATTTTAATTTTATTCAAGAAGGAATTAGGTTTTAATTATAATACTGATAAAGTTTATTGATATAAAATGAATAGTATGATAGTAATATTGTTTTAAGAAATTGTGATTTTTTCTGTGTTTGAAAGTTAAGATGTTAGAGTTGATTTGTATTCCATAATAGCTTTTAGTTCATTGTATTGTTTATACTTGTAAAATTATGTTATATATAATTATAAGTTGTAAGCAAGGGTGGCTTAAGGGTGAAACTAGTAAAGCTTTTTTTTTTAGGCCCTCAAACTTTTGAGGCCCCAAAAAATTTTACCGATAATTTTATGATTTAAGTTTATCTTAGATGTTAGACCCCGTATCTTTATACATCGAGCTATTCATAAAAGAATTGGCGTGAGTTAAAGACGGAACCCTTCCCGGACACGAAATAGAAACCTTTAATTTTTAATTTCTAAATTAGAACTAACTGATTATAAATTTTACTTAGTATAAAAACATTATTGGAGATTAGGAACTACTTAATTGTGGTGTTAATTAAAAATTAGTGGCAACAATGAGCCAAGAGGATCATTAACGTGCCAATGCCTAAAGATGACTCAAATTCATCTAAAATAAGGCAATTACTCATTTAAATATTGGCAAGTCATTATTTTATGAAGGCATGCATGTTGGAAGAATCATTGCTCATTTAAATATTGACAATTCATCCTTGTATGATTGCAATTGACAAGGGTTCACGTGGGGACCTTATGGAAGACATACAAATATGCATTTAAATATTGATTCATCCACTACACAATCTTTTGTAATGTAGACAATTAAATTGAAAAGGGAGAAAGTGAGACTCGGCTATGTAGCCGAGACTAGTGGAGAAAAATTGTTGAAAAATGAGTCTCAAGGCTATGTGATTGGCTCAAAGCCATGAGTGGGACATGTGGCCAACACATGTGCATGATATTTAAACCAATTTGATGACAAAGAAAGACACATTTCATCATTTTCACAACATAGAAACTATAGAGAGAGAGAGAGAGAAGCTCTCGGCCAAGAATGGCTAAGCTTGAGCTCTTGAATTGTTGATCCAAAAAATTATTTTCCAAGGTGTTTCAACCCTTAGGAAGGTGCATAGTAACTTGGAGTAGCCATTGGAGCAACAAGAACAAGTATTAGTTCATTTCACAAACTCTAGCCAAGTTGAGAAGTCAAATTGTCAAGGTAAGGTTTAACTTTCTTTTGCATGTATTAAGGGTGGTTTAAAACGTATGGTAGATGTGTAAATATAAGTTGCATGTAAGAAATCATATGTGTTGATGTTGAAGTATGGTTGTAACTTGGTGAACATGAATTGCATGCATAAAATTATGAATGTTGGTGTTGGAATGTTGTTGAGCCGTAGGGACTGTTTTAGGACGAATTTGGATGTGTTGTGAATATGTAAATGTACATTGCATGTATGAAACTATGAGTGTTGGTGTTGAAATATTGTTGAAGCCGTAGGGGCTGTTTTAGAGGTGATTTGGATATGTTGTGCATGTGTAAATGTGAATTGCATGTATGAAATCGTGTGTGTTGATGTTGAGACATTGTGGAAGCCGTAGGGGGATGTTTGGTGTGGAATAATGGACTGATTTTATTTAGTAATTATGGTTGTTGCTATCATAGATTGCATGGTAAAAAGAATGAAAAGAATTGGAAGGTTAAAGGTGAAGTTGTGTTGATATGAACATGTAGTTATTTTGTTGAGTTGAGGCCGTGTAGTGGACTGTTTTGTGTGGAAGGTAGTGAACTGATTTTACTTGATGTTTTGATTGTTGTTGTCATGAATTTTATGATGGAAATAAAGGTATTTAATGGTTAGAGTTGGAACTAAAATTGTTTGTGGGTTGTTGTAAGGATTATAGTGATGACAATGTAGCTTATTTGCGTATGAATTGGTGATGTAGTTGTCGTGTGACTGCTGGTCGTATTTCACTGAAATTATATGAAAAGGAGATATGAAATAATGTGTAAGAATCGTATGTGGTTTACTTGGTATGTTCGTAAACGTTTGCAAAAATTTCGGACACTTCTATGTTGATCGGTTAGGGACTGTTTTGGATGAGTTGTTGTTTTCGTTAAGTTGGAAAAACTAATTATAGTTAAGAGTATACATTATGTAGTTGTAGTGATTGGGTTGTTATAGAATCGTTTTGATGAAGTGTTATGACTATAGACTAATAAGAATAAAATGGAGGTGTCATAATCGCAAGTAAACTATTATTGAGTGTTGTAAGGTATGGGCTGATTTGAAATTGCATACGGGTTGTTTTGTTACGTTGTGGTTGATCTTGTTGCGCTTGAAAGATTAATGATAGCTAAGAATATACATTGTATTGTAGTTGGTTTGGGTATAAGGAAAACGTCGTCTAAACATCTAGAAAGGAGTTACTAACGTTAGAATACGATTTGAATCTCCCCGTAGCTTAACCGTCGTTGTTGGCGTCTTAATATAGGTTGAAACTTTGGGCAGCGTATACGTGTTGTGTTACGAATAAACGCCAAAGGTATGTAAAGTTAACACTTCTTTCTTTTGGCATGATCCTTACAAAACGAATAGACGATATGTATATGGTTCCAAAGAAATTCCTATTCTTAGAGCCACTAGGATGGCTAATGTTCTTGATTCTCAGAATTTGATTTATTATTGTTTTGATATGTACATATGATTTCAAAGTTCCATTTTGATATAATCCACAGGGACATCCGAAGGTACTTGATATGATTATTATTTGAATTTGCAAATGATAGTTCGTTTTGATTATTCCATCGAGTCTTTGATAATGTTTAAAAGTGCATATGGTTTCTCACTACTCTGCTCGTGCATGCCTCAATATACCTTTCACCGAGTCCCGGGCCGGGTATGTTATCGTGCACAGTTTCACTGCATTGTTCACCGAGTCCTTCACTAGAGGGCCGGGTACGGTATATATATATATATGATGATATGATGACATGATGATGAGATGATGATATGATGATATAATGACATGTTATGGTGGCCAGGAGGGCATATGATGACTTTATTCACCGAGTCCCTCACTAGAGGGCCGGGTACGGTATATATGTATATGATATATGATATTGACATGCATGATTTATGCTTCAAGGCAAGCGTTTTGGTATGCTGAACATTGTACTTGTTTCCTGTACTTCTTAATTCAGTTATGATCCTTTTACTGTATTTCATGCTTTACATGCTCAGTGCATATTCCGTATTGACCCCCTTTCTTCGGGGGGTTGCGTTTCATGCCCGCAGGTACAGATACTCGCTTTGGTGAGCCACCAGCTTAGGACTTCCCTTCTGCTATCTTGGAGAGCTCCGTTGTTCCGAAGCCCAGATTTTGGTATAGATCCTTTTGATCTAAATATATGTATATGTTGTCTAAGGGTACGACGGGGCCCTGTCCCGTCATATTTCACTGTTGAAACTCTTAGAGGTCTGTAGACATGTATGTGGGTTGTATTCAGATGTGATCAGTTGTGTGTATGATCAGTACGCGTATTCTATCGTTGTGGCAGCCTTGCCGGCTTGCAAATATTGTCATGTTGTGGTAGCAGCCTTGTCGGCTTGCGTTTATATTTATAGTTGGGACGTTTCCAAATGTTACGACAGCCTTGTCGGCTTATGTACTGTGTTATTTGTTGATAGTTGTGACTCCTCCGGAGACAGATTGCCGAACATATATATACATTTATGCGACAGTTCCGAGACTATGTTTTGGTCGTTATAAGTTCCATATTATATTGTTTTGGACTGAATATTTAGCTAACAAGTGTGTATACGGGTGTCCAGATCGGGCACCAGTCACGGCCTACGGGGTTGGGTCGTGACATTAGATAATATTGAAGATTGTAAAAAGAAGTACAATATATATATATATATATATATATATATATATATATATATATATATATATATATATATATAACAAAAGCAAGAAAAAACATTATCTACTTTTTAAGAACAATATTCTAAAATTTTGGACTAACTACTCAAATTTTCATATTATTAAATAAAGATTTTACAATAACATCTTAGGTAATGTCTTTAAAACACATGACTAATATCTTATTGACTTAAATTGATCCTCACTAATATAAATACTGATGTTACTATATGTCATTTATTTACAATTTTCTTTTATTTTTTATGTAATTTTACTTATTTAAAAATATTTCTTGTAATTATAATATTTTATGAAATACTAAAAATAAATACTCTTGGGGCTTACGCCCCGTGTCTCGCCCTGTGTCTCGAGGCTTACGCCTCGCTGAGTCAAATATAAAACGGCCCACCTTTTAAAATCATGATGGTTATTGCTCGAATGACACTCATTTATTAATCACACCTTTTGATAGATTTTCAATGTGCCCTACAATAAGGCTACAGAAGACACAGGCATGAATGCTTTCATTACATTAGAAAAAGACATGGTAGGCAGGTTTATCTGAAAATTATTAATACTGACTACAAGTTGAATACTTTAAAAACTGACAACCACATAAATTTTTTACAACGTCTAATGATCATTAGTGTCCAAGCCTCAAAGGTGAACTCATCACCAGTGTTTTAAAAGGTTGGGGCATAAGACAGAGCGTTTTACATATGCCTCAGCGAAGCATAAGCCCCGAGGCGTAAGCCTCATGGGTATTTAATTTTTAATATTTTATAAAATAATATAATTACAATAAATATTTTTAAATTGGTAAAATTATATAAAAAATAAAAGATATATATAATGCTTGATCCTCAGAAAAAAACTAATCAAGGCAATCCATTATACGCCACTTACAACTTGTAATTATATATAATACAATTTTACACGTAGAAACAATACAATGAAATAAAAGCTATTATGAAATGCAAATCAATTATAACATCTTAACTTTCAAACAATGAAAAAATCACAATTTCTTATAACAACATTGCTATCATACTATTCATTTTATCTCAGTATTATAATTAAAACGTAATTCCGTCATGAATAAAAATAAAATCACTTTCAAATAGCGAAATAATAAAATATGATAATTTTGATACATAGGACAAAAGACCAATGACAATTAAAAATGTACAATTCGGTTATGTATTTTTAAAAGACATATATAAAGTGATATTCACCCTCACGATGTTCTCAAATGTATGCAATACTATGACTTGTTATTTGAGTTACACCTAATCTTCTTATTCTATAGATGAAAAACTATTAAGTATCATTCATTTGTTAAAGAATTATAAGGGTCAACAATTCTAATTAAGGAATTTAACATATAATTTGTGTAAGAACTGTTAGTGAGCCTTGATCGTTGGGCGTTAGGCATGTTTAGGGTGTACAGTCGGATGCTTGAGGCGTAAACCTCACAGGAACTAAACTCTGCACGTGAGCCCCGAGGCGTTTTGCCAGTGCCCCGAGCCCCAGGGCGAGCCCCGAGACGAGCCCTGAAATTGCGTTTTAAAACGCCAATGAAAAGTTAAAACTCCTTGTGTGATTACAATTAAAGTTTCACCCCTTAACGATGATTTCGACACATTTTCCAAAAATAGTACTAGTATATGGAAAATTTCAATACATGTGAGCCTATGGAAATACAGACTAGAAATCAAGTTTTCATTTAGTGTGATTCCCTGTCTAGTCCTATTGAAAGGTCCATTCACATGACGTTCTTGTCCAAACTTTCCTGTCTTTTGCCCATGTAACTTTCTTCCATTCCTCTCATGCATTCATTAAAAAATTTATGTTTTAAAGTGAAAGATGAGTTCATGACACGTACGTATGGTCCACTTTGACTCAACAGATTTCGCGGATTTGTTCCTTAGGTCACGATCACGACATCATCAAGTTTAAAAGCGTGCATACCATGTGAACTTGTCTTATACCTTATAAAACACTTCACTTTCTCTCTCATTACGATGTGAGATTCGCCTAAGGTGTCATCCCTTCTTCAAAAGCCTGTCAGTTTATCTCCTTGACCAATCCTCCGTCATGGGCGTCACAAAATGGTTCTCTTTTTCTTTCTATTCAGCATGACCAAGTCAATGTTATCTCTTGAACAAGATATAGAACCCGTTTGAATTGACTTATAAGTTGCTTATAAGTTGCTTTCAATTTTTTTGAGTGTTTGACTGACCAACTTAAAGTCATTTTGTGCTTAAAATAAGCTCAAAAAAATAATTGGGCTCATTTGACTTAGTTTATCTAAAACAACTTATAAGCTGAAAACAGTTTATAAGCAAAAAAAAATAAGTTAGACTACCCCAATTTATTTTTTTTAGCTTATAAGCTGTTTGCATGAGCCCATCCAAACAGGCTCATAATGCTTAAACTATACTATTTCTTGAAATCACAAAAGAAATAAAATTAAGAGAATTTAATAGCATGGTTCTCTCTTTAAAGGTCAGGTCAATTCATGACTCATGAGAATAGAGTAATTTATGAGCAAGTTTGACTTATAACACGTTCCTTCCCTTGCTAAGAAAGTGGTACGGAACAAGTGGAATCTCAAGTACGTCCTTTGCTTAGAGAATGCATTAACTTTAATTAATTGTGATTAATAAAATAATTCTGCAAGGAATGAAAACATATGATTAATTTATTTTTCTATATGATTGTCAGGTGAGTGCATTCAATTAGATGACTGGCTCAAGATATCTCCTAATTAACTCTTAATTTTTATATTTTTATTTTTCTCTGTAGAGGTTAATGAATTACCAGTTGAGTACTCCACCCATGCCGTGACAAGATTCCTTACAGACGGATTTTATTTAATTTTTTAATAGTATTCGTCTTTTGAAAACCAGAACCAAATTTCGATGATATTTTCAAGTTTCATTTACTTGCTATTTCTGTTATTTAATTAAGATTAAAAAAAATTAATACTTTTTCCCATTATTTACTACTAATAGGAAATTACATGTACTGCGCATTGGCGGATGTAGCCTTGAGCTACGTGGTCGATTGAACCCAATATTTTTTTCTCGAACACACCAACACATATATAAACAATAAACTTCAAAATGTTAGATTTTGAACTCAAAAATTTTAAGATTAAACCCATCAAATTAAAATTCTAGATCCACCTATGATATTTTGCGCAAGGATACTACAATAGTACAATGTATATTATTAAAAAGTTAACAAGTGAGTTGCTAATTCAAAACATTAAATGAATGAAGAGTTGCAATTCAAAATACAAGCTTTCTAAACCTAAAAAAATGGATGAAAATTAATTAACTAACTGAAAAATAAAAGCGAGACGATGAAAAAATGTACTCCCACCAGTTCATTTTACTTGTCATGTTTATCTTTTTACACCCTTAGAAAAATGCTAATTAAAAGGATAATTTGACTTAGTTACCCTTTTTACTCTTATTTATTCTTTGATCTCAATTTAATATTATTATTTTCACCATTTTAATTTCTCTCCATATTTATTAGAGTAAGAGTAAAGGTAAAAATATAATAATTAATCCTCTCTTGATTTTCTAAACTGACAAATACTATATAGGATCAATTATTTATAGTAATCACGACAAGTAAGACGGACAAGAGGGAGTACTAATTGGGTTTGGGAGTACCAACTTGTGATAATAAGAAACCTATACTTGGAGTGATTATAATGATTGGGCGGCATAAGCACCTAGATTTAGATGTAGTGATTAATGAAGGTTACTTAAATTAGTGGCATGGCATACAGTACGAAATACGTATGCAACACTCAACTAATGTATTTGGTTTTCTTTTTCAAGAATAAACATAACTAAAAATAAATAATTTTTTGCATGTGATTTCGGATCTCTAGAAGTAAGAACCTAAACAGAGGAAGTCAAAACCCTTTGGTGGTCAATTCATCATTATAAAATTTAGATGTTAAAATTATAAACATGCAAACCTAAAATTGTATAGAAATTGTCGAATTTTGGTTCAACGGAGGTAAAAGTAGTCCAACCAATAGGTCAAAGTTTCTTCATTGTTTGTGGCAATTAAGTACCACCGTTTCTATTTCTAAAATGCAGTATATAACTGGTACCATTGAGCAATTGTAGCGTAGGATCCTTTCACACTTAATTAAATGTCTCAAATTCGAGTCCTGTGAATGAAAAAATATATGATTAAGAGTGTTTTTCACTTTTGTAGGTCTGATACTACTCGAATTTGAATTAGTCAAGTCAGTCAATTTTGAATATACTAGATGATTATGTCCAAAAAAAACATTATATCTATAAGGTGGTCATATCATTTTTAATGGCAAGTGATAATTGAATCTGTTTGTGCCAGTTCGATTGTTTCTATGAATATTCGTTACCTTTACAAGTATAAATGCATGGTAATTTTGTCAACCAAGACTAAACTAAATAAGAAGAAATATTTACCTAGCAATTTTGATCTTTGATGTACTAAAACTTGAATTTTACTTTTCGTGATTTTCACCCATTTTTTAATTGATAAGCCAGAGGCTTGGTTGTTATATATGTTTACATATTACACGACTTATATATTTTTTGTAAGAAAGTGTTTTTTTTCATATTTGGACAAATCTAAGGTAATTAATAGGTGGATATATAGTGTCTTGATGGTAGCAAAGCGATCTTTGTGGGAAACTAACATGCATTGATTTGCCTTAGCTATAATCATGAATAGCTTTAATTCTACCTTCTCCGATTAAGGGTTGGTGACAATTTTCTTTTTCCCCCCACTATTTTCTATATTTTGTACGCGTATATAGCAAGCGGCAACTTTTGCTTTTAGATAAAAGTTGATTAAGTTTTAGATGCGTGCCTATCTTTTACTGTAATATTTTTGTGTCATTGAAGACTTATAAGTTAAACTAAATGATAGGCAATACTTTTATTTAAGAATAAAATGGTGGCAGTAATTTCATGATTAGCTTTTCTTGCACATCTAAATTACATTTGTACGTAGGAGCAAAAACACTAGGAACATCAAACACCTTTATTACGCAAAAAGTCATTGATAGTTAATGACAAACAGAGGACATAAAAAAGAAACTCAAAGAAAATTAAAGAACCTCGCCCAAATTTACGTTAACATGCTCAGTGCTCTACAAAAGAAACTTCTCTCCATGTTTTTTTCACCTTTCTTCCTTGGCCTTGAAGCAATCCTTTGGGCCTCAAAATCTTCAGGAACCCATTCAGCTGTCCATTGTATTGTCAATCTCTTGTTAATTTAATTTGTGTGAGTGATGGAGCGCGTAACTCAATTTACCAATGAAGCATGATACCACATATACTAGTGTATATTATTATAAAATGTGCAAAATATTCTAGCTTATAAGCTTGTAGCAACTTGTTCTAAATGCATTATTAGCTAAAGCAACAAACACCCTTTTACTAGAGTCCTGACGTTTACTATCTAAAGAAACTTTTTGCGTTAGCATAGAAACTTAGAATCAACACGTTTAAGTATCATTTTTTTTTTTTTGCAATTTAAAAAATTAGAATCATAACGCGAACCTGAGCTCCCGCTTAATTATGATGTAAGCTCAATTACTTAGATCGATCTTAGACGGGCGCCCCTCCAAAATGCAATGAAGAACCCAATCTAGGTCATGAGTGTTGTTGTTCGCCCATTAACCCTCCCAAAATTCGTCTAAGTTGTGGAGTTTGCCATAAACTTAGGCATAAATCACTACCATGACCATGTGCTAGAAGCTAGGTGTCCTCGCCACCACGTGCAGCTCACATGTATACTTGTAACACCACGTAGTGTGTGCTGTGTAGTATTTTCCTTCTTACTCCATATACCATGATAAATGTTGCTACTCTACGTTTCTGACATAAAAATAATAAGTCGTACTAATATAATTAAGAAAAATAATGCATTAATTACAAGCCATGCACTTGTGACTACTTCACCTCTAAAGACTCTACTCCCCCAATAAGTACCTCCACTTTCTTCCTTACTATCCATTGGCTCCCAAAACCCTATTATAGCATATTTCTCCATCTCCGTCCCTCTCTGTTCACATACAAGCACTTCTCTCTTAAGTGACTGAGAAAAATGGCCATAAAAACATGGATTCTGTGCATTGCTATTCTTTCTTTTTTGACGGCCGTTAACTCAAAGGTCCCCGGTATTTATACCGCGGGCCCCTGGCAGAGTGCCCATGCCACCTTCTATGGCGGCTCTGATGCCTCTGGCACCATGGGTATGTACATATCTGCTATTTTGCTCTCCATTTGTGTTATGTTGTATACTATGGGCGCATGGTTACATGTAATTATATTTTTGGTAACTTATCATAGTGTAAAAGTTCTTTTATATTATTCGTATAAACAATAGTAGTTTTGAGATTTTGGCCCTGCTTGACAAAATCTATAAAAATGACTGTTGTTACCCATCGAGCATAAATTCTTGTAACAGTAAGCACGTAAGTTAGTTTTAAACTTTTGCAGAGAAAAATCGTCTATTATAGAAAGTACATAATATGAAAATGTGCAACCATATAGTAATAAGTATCATGTAAGAGCAATCATGTCTAGCCAAGAATGATTTTGCCTGTGTGGCACATCATCGGGATATTTCAAGAAGTTAGTGAGTAAAGATAGTGCAATCATGTGTTGTCGATTAGATTGGAGTTGCAATTATATTGACTTGTGTACAATTGAGCAACACAAATAACATTTTCCTATAGGGCATGACTTCTTGTCAATTGATCCATGTTCACTATCTCTAACTTATTAAAATGTCCTAAACTCCTGCTTCATAGATTATAAACTAATTTATGCCCACAACTTATGCATGATGAACAACCATGGTCATTCTTGCAAAACACCCTTATATAAAAAATTAAATTCATTAATCTGTTGTTTATTCTTTCCCAACAGGTGGTGCTTGTGGGTATGGAAATTTGCACAGCACAGGATACGGAGTGAACAATGCAGCACTAAGCACAGCTCTTTTCAACAGTGGACTGAGTTGTGGTGCTTGCTTTGAGATAAAGTGCACCGATGGAAAATGGTGCACCCCTGGAAAGCCATCCATTCTTGTGACTGGTACAAACTTCTGTCCACCAAACTTTGCTTTGCCAAATGATAATGGTGGGTGGTGCAACCCGCCCCGTCCTCATTTCGACCTTTCCATGCCTGTGTTCCTCAAAATCGCTCAATACGTTGCTGGCATCGTCCCAGTTACCTATCGCAGGTTAGTCAAGTTGACTTTTAAATATTTATATAATCAGGTCGTCCAGTTATTTAGGTAAGATCTTATAGTAAGCATTAATTGTAATATGATAAAATGATAACTAACTTATTATTATAGGTTTGAAGATTTAATTATAGTATAGAAAGTTATTTACCTTATAGTGTATAGTATAATCGTTTAATTTAATTGGTGTAATCGTGCTAGATGCACTATGTATTTTTCAAATTAAAAATATATAAATAAAGAGTTTAAGTTATATATACGACCCGTGTAAGGTTTTTCTTAGATCGGTAGGCTAACTTTATATGTTGTATCAGATAACATGTTTTATCCTCAAGATCACAAATTTGATTTTCATTTCGCCTCGAATCATTAAATGAATGTGAGTAATTTTGTCTTCCTATATCATCATATATCTAGAGTCAATTATTTTGTATGAGGAGCTACTGAGCTTATTCACTTGGTGTCACTACTTTTCAGCTTTTTGTAGATATTTATCCTGCTAAGATACTCGAACACATTTTAAGGAGATTTCCCCTTAAATATCTTTATGAACCTGATAGTGTAAACAAAAAATTATATCGACAAATCTATATGACATTGGCACTAACTACCACAAAGTACTAAATACTCTTAACAATATTCTATGTTTCTATTCCAGTAGTACTTACAAGCTTTAAATGCTCATCACGTTATAGCTTGGTTCTCCACTTATACTAACAATTTTCCTTACTATTTTTGGCAGGGTTCCATGCAAAAAACAAGGAGGAATAAGATTCTCGATCAACGGTTTCCGTTACTTCAACATGATCACAGTGACTAACGTGGCAGGTGCTGGTGACATTCAACAAGTTCAAGTCAAAGGTACTAACACAAAATGGATAGTTATGAGTCGAAATTGGGGTCAAAATTGGCAATCCAATGCTTTGCTTGACGGTCAAGCACTTTCCTTTAAAGTCAAAACTAGTGACCATCGCTATGTTACTGCATACAACGTGGCACCATCTAATTGGCAGTTTGGCCAGACTTATGAGGGCAAAAATTTCCGAGTTTAACTTAAATTAAATAAAGATAAGCACAAATTGATCCTAAATACTACTTATACTTTTGTATACCCTTTTCCGCACCTTCAGTTTTTCTCTTTTTTAATGGGAGAAATTATAGGTATTTGGGGAAATAGTTTAATTTCCCTTTTATATTTTGCTTTTTACTTTTAGTGATGATGTGTAAGTGTTGGTGAAAATGGAAGGTGTATTTATAGATGCTGATGTGGCTGCAGAAGGATCAACACTAAAAATGTAGCCCGCAGCTCTATTGACAATTACTGCTAATAACTTATATGTAATGGGAATATCATATAATTGTCTATGAATTATGAATACGAATATTACTTTATATTGTCTCCTTTATAGTTTCTGGATACGTGTGGTGTGCCGGTGATGTTTCGATTTATTTCTGGCGGGATGTGAAACTTTGATCTCCCTATATGATTTTGAGCAATCTTCATTTCATGAGTTAACTTTTAGGATTGAATTAAATTCAAAGTCCATTTCTAAATCTATGTGTTTGATTTCCTACTTCAAGTTCTTCATAAATTATTCAACAACAACATACTTAGCATAGTCCCGAAAAGTAGGGTCTCGGAAGTTGAACACCAGTTACAAGACTATTACTGTACTAATATTGGTATTCGCTTATTAAAAGTTCGTTTAGGTAACATGATGGATGGAAAACATAAAGGGAAGTGACCAGAGACGAATCCAAAATTTTACGAGGATTGGTTCACCATTGCTGCTAAGATTTTTTTTTATTTTTATTTTAAAAGGATGCAAAAGTGTATTTAGTTGGATTTGATCCCAGGACCTTAAGAGATTAAGGTCAGCACTTAACCAATGCTCCACTCAATCTTGTATGACCATGTGTTCCTTCAATTAATATTAGATATATTTTAAGAATTATATACATAATATACCGAGTTTAATCGGGTGAACACATTGACCCATGTTTCCTACCTAAATTCGCCCCTGGAAGTGACCCACTAGTTCCTCTAAATAACTGTACCAAAATTTCCATACACCATACAATTTTAAAGTTTCGATGCATGCACAGATTTCTTGTGCATTTGTAATAGAAAATAATCATCTTAATTATCAGTTCTTCCATTCAAAAAAGTGCTAAATTCTGTTGGCGAATTTTGACTATGGATTCAAAAATTTCCTGTTACACTGTAATCCTACATGTACATTTCAAGGACCATGATGCATAAAACAAGAAGAAATATTAAGATTTCAGACAGAACACTAACATAGCAGGTAAAACTTCCATAACTAATAAATTGATACGCACAAATCCATAGTTCAACCATTATCCAACAGACTAAAACTCAAAAATAGAAGTGGGACAAGCTGTACATCTTTGTGGAGGCATTTTCTCTTAGGGGTCGCTTGGTAGATAGTCGAAATTATCCCGGGATTATAATCCCGGGACTAATTTATCCCATCTATTGGGATTATTTTATACCATCTAAGTATAAAATAATCCCAGTATAAGTGGGATAAGAAGGTATAAGCTGGGATATCCCAGCACTAATTTTTATACCATGTTTGGTAGAAGGTATAAATTTATCCCAGCCAAACATGGTATAAAAATTAGTGCTGAGATATCCCAGCTTATACCTTCTACCAAACGACCCCTTAGTTATATGCTAGAATTTCTTGAAGAAGGTATAAATTTATCCTGGGATAAATTTATACCTTCTACCAAACATGGTATAAAAATTAGTGCTGGGATATCCCAGCTTATACCTTCTACCAAACGACCCCTTAGTTATATGCTAGAATTTCTTGAAGAAAAGAGTGCTAGCCAGTAACCGGAACACCAAAAACTTTCTTTCCTCTTTTTATCAAAAAAGTGACAGTGAAGGTCTTGGATACTTTGCCTTCACGGGGATCTCTTCAGCACTATTTCTGCGGGACTTCTTGAGCGCAAAACTTGATCGGTTGTGCTGATTTACCTGCCGGTCCTTTTTATCCTTTTTCGCGGACTGCTGAAGCTGTTCTAGAGCTGTTACCACTTCGTTCATAGTTGGCCTTGACCTAGGGTCCATCGATATGCATTGAAGAGCCAGGATGGCAACCTTTATGGCATGACTGAGCGAATATTGTCCTTCGAGACGGGAGTCTAGAACACGGAAAACTCTACGTTTGTTGGTCAAATAAGGTTTTGCCCAATCAACGAGACTGTGTTCCCCCGTGGGTCGATTCTTGTCTATCGCTTTCTTACCGGATAGAATTTCTAATAGAACTACCCCGAAGCTGTATACGTCACTCTTGGCAGTAAGATGGCCTTCCATAAAAGAGAAAAGTAATCAGCTCAGAAGCTGGTTGCATTATAACATGTACTAATATGTGACTGCTTATAAAAATAGGAAACAACCCTGTCAAAATTTCATGTCTCAGAGCATGATCACTTTTATCACATTTATGAGGTGAAATAAAATGTAAGTGTAGTTCATTGAATTAATACTAAATTTTAATTTATAAAAAAGACCCTGTTCATCTGTTCTAGTACTCTCGTCAAATCATATGAACTCTAATCCAGATACAATAAACAGGATGATATCAGTAGATGAAAATGTACACATGAAGTTCATCTTCTGTAAACTGACCCGTGTAAAAGGAACTAACTGAGGGGATTTTCCCAAATTGATATTGTTTTACATATACTATGTATATGGGGTACATGTGAGGTGACGAGTACAATGTGGATACTGAGGTTATACAGTCTATACTGGGTACAGGTTGTTATAGACATTCATGCTTTATGTGCTACATTCTGTGTCATGACTACTGGAGCATTTTTTCATGCTAAATCAATGTTATAGGCAATATTAGGCATCATACTTCATGCTAGATTAATATTATGAGCTATGCTCATGTAAGATTACATGTTAGCTGTTGTCATGCACTGTACATATGCATAATATTTGCATATTTTTTGTCACACCATCAGATGGTGAATTTGAAGTAGAACTGGGTAGCATGGAGACAAACCTGTGGATAAATACTCTGGAGCAGCATATCCATAAGTTCCCATAACCCTAGTAGACACATGGCTCTGATCACCCGTCGGACCATCTCTGGCCAACCCAAAATCAGAAAGCTTTGCGTTGTAGTCCTGTCGATGTATAGCATAATATTGAGTGCAAGAAAAACAAGTATCTGAAAACATGAAAAACTCCGACAGACAGTGTAAAGTGACACTTTGAGATGATATTCACATACCGAGTCCAGCAGAATATTAGAGGTCTTGAAGTCTCTATAAATAACTTTTGTTTCAGCATTATGAAGAAATGCAAGGCCCCTAGCAGCACCAAGCGCAACTTTCATACGAAGGCTCCAAGAAAGTGGTTGGTAGTATGAACCTCCTGATTCAAATAAAAAAACCTCATATTATGTAGGACTCTACCGGCTTGTGTGGATGAACCATAGTCCATAAATAATTACGCAGGTGGAAAAATATGAAAAAGATGAAGAACTTACTCCTAAATAGATGATTCTCTGTGCTACCCTTAGGCATGAACTCATAGACCAAGAGCCTGTGATCTTCCTCTAAGCAATAACCGATCAATTTTACAAGATTTGGATGCTGTAGTTGCCCAAGATAATTGATCTCAGCCTGCAAATTTGTAAGGTTGAGAATATAAGCTACATTACATATAATAAGTAGAAGTAATTTGTAGCAAAATGCTATATAAGGACTGAGAGCTAGATCGATGCAAATCAAGTCATCCCATTCATCACGATTTTAATGATCAGATTAGTAAATTTTCCAAATCTATGTATGAGGTTACCTAGCAAAGTCCAGAAATAAATACTCCCTCTGTCCCAATTTATTTGACATTCTTTCATTTTTAGTCAGTTACCCTTAATGAGATGATTTATTTCCACACAAATATTTACGACTTATTTTAGACCACAAGCTCCAAAAGTCTTCCTTTCATTCTTAAACTCTGTACCCAGTCAAACACCATCACATAAATTGGGACGAATGAGCGTGCTTTAAATAAACCGTGCAAATAAGCCCACGGAACAATGATTCACAGTATCGACAATGTTTAAAAAAAAAAAAAAAAATTAACGCCGGCTGTGGAGCAACTCCAAGTAAAACAAAAGCTTCTACTCACCAGCCATTCCCGGTGTCCCTGCCAACCTTCTTGGTTTAACTTTTTAACAGCTATCACAATTCCCATGCCGGGCTTTGATGCTGCAAGAGTATGCTCATCCACCCAGCCTTTGAAAACCGAACCGAAACCTCCTTCTCCTACTACACTGTCAGGACGGAAATTTCTGGTTGCAGATCGTAGTTCACCAAAAGTGAAGCTCTTCAAGTTGGAGGACTGCAGGATCTCACCCTCACTCCGTGGAGTTGGAGGTACAGAAGCTGATGAGCGTTTGCTATTCGAATTACTAGTATCGGTACCATTTCCACTGGCATTTCTTGAACCCAACCCTAAAACAATCCATTTATAATATTGCAATCAAAAGACAGTAAAGAAAATGAAATGAAGATGTACATCCAAAACTAGAAAGCAATTATTACTACTGATCTTCACAGGCCAAGCAAATTTAATTTCCATACATACAACAGAAACCTTTTCATAGGTACTATTTCTTTCCTGCTCTTTGAAGCACAAGCAAATTTAACCTTCTTTGCAATTTGCAAATAAATACTCAGACAATACATTAGTTACCCATAAAACCTGACAGTGACCAGAAACAAATTTTGCTTTTCGGGGTCTGTTTGGTACAAAGCAAAATGTTTTCTTGGAAAATATATTCAGGAAGATAAAGTGGTTTTCTTACTTATTTTTGGTATTTAGTAAGTAAGCAGAAAATGCCGCCCCAAAAACATTTGTATATAATCTTCCAAACACTACGGGGATGGGGGCGGAATAGGAGTGTGGGGGTGGTGGGGATGAGGCGTGCTGGAGGGTGGAAGGAGACAATTAGTGCGGAATGCTACTGATGGAACTAATTTTCCCTACTCCATTAAGCAAGTCATTTTCATCATTTTTAAGGAAAAGAAAATGTTTTCCAAAAAAATTGATCAACCAAACATAAGTAAATTGAAAAAAATGTTCCAGAAAATATTTTCCTCCATACCAAACACAATACACCCTGGATGTATTTGGTCCCATTTCTTCTCCTTCTCCTCTGTAATATTTTATTTTCCTTTTTCTTTTTTTGTTTTGTCTTTTTGATTCTTCAATTTTTGAAGCAAGCAAAGACTTGAACTCACCAAAATTACTCATTTACATCAAACTCTTGCAACTGTACTAGGATAAAGAAGTAACATTACTAGAGCTAACAAATTATACCTTCCAAAAATAAAATAAAAAGAAAGTGAACTTATACCTGAAGCAGTATAAAGTGTGGTCTCAGCCTTGATTTGGTTACTCAGACAAATCCCCATCACAGCAAGAACCTCAAAAAAGATGCAATATTTTTAGCTCAAATAGCCACCACACAAATAGCAAAACTCAAGTTTTCATCTTTGCTACTTCAATAAAAACCTCACAAAACCCGTGAACCCCAGATCTAATGTGAACCAAAGAAACTTCCTCTTTCTCTACTTCAAGAATATGACAACAAAAAAGATTGAAACTTTCTAATGAACTTGGCTGTAATTGTTTAACCCCACTTGTGGCTATGTATGAAAAGAAATTATGACAAGAACGCTGGAGATAAAAGGACCGGGAAAAGTGGGGTTTTATTGCTTTCTTGACTCTCTATGTAACTCAGTACTTGTGAGATGATGTCTTTTTTGGACCTTTTTGTGGTGAAAAAGGAAAGCCATATAGATGGTTGACTTACTTTTTAGCTTCTTTGTCTTTACTGGTAGCAGGTCAGAGTAGGAAGAAACAAGCAACCAAAAAAGACTGAAAAATTAAACAGGGGACTTTACTACTTGATCAAATTAATAATTTGTGTTTCACCAGAATGATGATATTGTCAACCCCATTTGTCATCTCTTGCCTAAAAATGGAGTGGTATCTATTGCTCATATTTACAGAGAGGCTAATTCAGTTGCTGATGATTTAGCCAATTTAGCATTTAGTCAAGAGTCTCGCTTTGAATGCATTCACACATGTCATCTAGCATTTATTCGCGTGGTGCAGAAACTATTGTTGGGGTCTCATTCCATCACTTAATTTCGGACCAGTTTCTTGTTGTTTTAGTTCTCTTTCAACAACAACCAAAAAAAAAAAATTAATAATCAAACCAAAAAGCAAAAGACTGTTAACGGCTGAACTTAGTTTCAACATTATCTGTTGTTGCTTAGCTGTTGGACTTTTGTCTTATTTTGGTATGTCTAGGTTGCTAGATTCTCGCTTAGCAGTCATATTTAGGATTTGATTATTTAGTACTATAGCATAAGTTTAAGGCCTGAAAAAAATGCCTTGCTTACTTCCGTAGTTTCTATAAACAAAAATGTGCTCTTCATTGAAGTTCTAGTAGTGTACAGAATGTTAAATCATCCTTATATAATTTAAAGTGTTATAACAAATTAAGCATTTATTTTTAAAGTATTAAATAATTTGATGGTGTAATATTTTTTGAAATGTCAATTTATAGAATTTAAATTCTTAAGCATTATTTGGTCTAGAAGCAAGTTATGCATGAATTAGTAATATATGTATTATAATGTAGGGATTAGTATGGTAGAAATTGTAACTCATGGATTGTAACGTGCATATAGTAGTTATGCGGTGCATAATAATACAAGAAATATTATGTGAACTATGTTTTACGTTCGTCAAGGGCATTGTTGTCTTTAATTCTTTTATTATTGTAACAAATATATCTTATAACATATTATATCATATACTATATAAAATCACACAAATTTCTGTTTGGTCAATAATATAAGCAAATATATTCTCGCATCCCCATAATTTAATATAAAACATACATTACTTATGTCGTCAGAGAATATTTTTGCTCATACATTCAATCAAATGATGCATTAGTTATATGAAAATTATTTTCTTAATCCCTCCTACCAATTAAAGAACCCAACACTTTAAGATAAAAATAGACCAGTTTAAGCGTCTAGTAGCCTAATAAATTAATGGCACATGAAGCAACACATCGACTGGTTTTTTGACAACTAACTAACGATATACTCCAACTGTGCGGCAAAAAATAGAGCCAACTGTAACGCACAAAATGTTTCTTTCTCCCAGCACAAAAGGACCACAAATATAAAGGAGTAATATTTAGAAAAACAATAAATATTTAAGAGAAAACTCCTCAGAACTACCTATCAATTTCATATTTAAATTATATCTTGTTTGCATTACCCCTTAAATTCTATTCAAATGTTAAAATTTCTGACTTGACAGATGGCAAAGTGTGTGTTAACACCTCCTTGAAGGTACATGACATGAAAAAAAAGCCACGTAAATGGCTTTTTAATTAAGTCAGAAATCTATTTTCTACTTTTTAGTTAGTATTTTTTTAGTTCTATCTCTTTTTATATAAATGATGTCTTCTTCCTCATCCTCTTCACTATAAATCTGATTTTTTTGGGGGGTATGTAATGTGGATTTACATTTGAAATATTTATCTTTCTCTTTCAACTCTAGACATGATGAAATCAAAGATTATAGACTAAATACACTGTGAAACTGAATCAAATGGGAGATGATTTACTTCAATTTCTTTAAAATTAGGAACCTGTCAACAAAATGGAACAAAAATAATGTTCTTATGGTTTTCTCTTTACTTTTTTTCTTTCATTTTAACTTTTACTTTTGTTTTTCTATACAATTGAGATAACCGTGATGACAGCTACCCCAATCCGATAGGCGAACCCGAATTCAATTTTAAGTCCTTTTAACCATTTACTAAGTGAGAAGTAAAGTGAAAACAAAATATAAGTCAATAACAATGTTTCATAACCAAAAGTATTCAAAAACAAAACAGCACACCTCACAAGACCTGATGTCGTAAGTACAAGAACAACTAATACGAGAAATACAAATCTGAAATGATAATACACCGGAAAGTAAAAGACATAAATAATAAAGGGAAATGGAGTCAGTGCTGCGGGTCTCACCCTGACAACTCTAATAACAATCCTCAACGATCAACAGTATGTAGTATTACTTATTTAATGAAAGTTTATATTAAAAATAAAATCATAAATAATATAAATTAAATTTAAAAAATAATAATTAAATAACAAGTATAGTCAGGGTCGAATTTATGTATTAAATTGCGTCTCGTAAACTCATGGTCCCTCCGTAAAATTACTTATTTTATGTATATATTTTATAAAATTATCTACTAGTACTTACGCTACAAGAGGACAGAATGATGCACTTGGTTAACGTTAGAGATATTTATCTTGAGAATCAAGGATCAATTTTCACTTAATATATATTTTTTTTTTTTTAGTGGTGCACTTTTATTTTAGAAATTATAGTTTCGCCTATGAGTATAGTGCCAACATGTCACTTTTAAAAGACTTTCCTGGAGAGTAAACACATATGTAGCAAGTTTAGTTTTTAGCATTTTGAAATTATAGTTCAGGTGTAACATCATAACGTAAACAAGACATAATTTAAATATAAAACTAATAAATACATAATAGTGTATGGTGTTTTATCCATTATCTCAATATTTAAAAAAACAAAGACTAATACTTCTTCAGCCTAATTTATTTGATATTTTTCGCTTTTTGAAAGTCAATTTGAATAAACTTTCAAGCTAAATTAGATTAGATTAACTCAATATTTTAAGATTAAAATTTATATATTTGATTACTATAGGAAAAAATACTATAAGTTGCAATTTTTCTCGTTGCAATTTGGTGAAAAAATACAACTTCAAATATTGATCAAAGTTTAGGCATTTGAATTTGGAAAGCGAAAAATATCACATAGAGATACTCCCTCTGTCCCAATTTATGTGGCACTTTTCTCTTTTAGAGAGTCAATTTGACTAAATTTTGAAGCTAAATTGAATTAGATTAACTTAATATTTTAAGATTAAAAAAATACTATAATTTGTAACTTTTCTCATATCAATTTGATGAAAAAATATATTTTAAAATATTAATTAAAATTTATATAATTGAATCTAAAAAACGAGAAGTGTCGTATAAATTGAAACTGAGAGAGTAAAAGGGTAATAGCAACTCTTTTTTCAAAAACCACCTCGAAATTTGCTTTCACTGGTTACACGTCACTGGACTAGGCTTTGCCCTCTCAAAAGTGAAAAGTTTGATTTTAAAAGGTCAATTCCCTGTCACCCCCCTATTTCATCAGTTGCAAAAAGATAAACACGTGAAAAAGAAGTGTATAGTTTTCTTTTGAACAAAAATACAGTACCTAGTACTATTTTGGAAGATAAATACTACTATAGTATTTTTATACGAACAAGTGTTTGCTACTTTATGGTAGACATATGAACTTAAGATAGTGGCGGATTTATGTGAAGGGGCACGAGCACATGAATGTATGCTCCCTTCTCTATAGATCATGCATAGTTTTATTATTGCTTAAACGGAAAAGGGCCAAATATACCCCTGAACTATCGGAAAAGGGTTAAATATACTCCTAGTTATACTTTGGGTTCAATTATACCCCTATCGTTATGCTATTGGATTAAATATACTCCTCATCCGTTAAGTTTGTCCAAGGTGGACATTTAATCCAACGTGGCACTAACATTTTGATGAGGTGGATGCCACATGACATGCCACCTCAGCGCTCCTAACCCATTTACCCCTCCCTTCTATTTTTTCTTCCACCATTAAAACTTCCTTCCCTCCACCACCTTTACCACCATGACCACCGGATAAAGCAATAACCATGATGCTTGACAGTCATAACTCTGCATATAATATTTAAAGCAAATCAAAAACCAAAACTTTGATTCTTGGATTGAAAATAACAAAAGCTCTTCCAAGACGAATGGCAGTGAATTACACATACTAAAAAGAGAAGAATGTTCTGCATTTCCACCGAAAAAATTCACATATCAGACAATTCAACAACTAAAAATTTAACTAAAACCCATAAATTCAAGATTTTTAGAGAAGCAGAATTTCAGAGAAAACTTAAAGGAGGATCACAGTCCTTGATAAACGACAGAATATCGACTTTGATTGAGCACGGTGGCTCCAGTGGAAGGCTGGTTTAAATCGATTAATGGCTCCTTGTCAATAGTACTACTCATGGCATTTTAGGCACCACCAAGATTGTCACTTTTTGAACTATAGCCGGTGATTTTTTCCAATGCGAGAGAATGTTCAAAAGATACTCCGTCCGTTCCAAAAAAATTATCTTAATTACTATTTAGAAATCAAAGGATAAAGTTTCATCTTTCAAGTTAGATAAATAAATTGAGGGGTCATGATGGCGGTAATGGTCACACTAGTGGTGGAGGGAAGGAAGTTTTAGTGGTGAAAGAAAAAAATAGAGGAGAGGGATAAATGGTTTAGGGGCGCTGAGGTGGCATGTAGGGGTGGGCGTTCGGTTTTTCGATTCGATTTGGCTATTTCGGGTTCGGTTTTTTGAAGGTGGACACCGAATACCGAACCAAACTAGTTCGGTTCGGTTCTTTCGGTTTCGGTTTTTTAAAGTTCGGTTTCGGTTTTTTCAATTGGGTTTTTTTGATATGATATTAGAAGCGATTCCATTGACACTAATTCGTATTCTTAAAAGCAATAAAACATAAAACTGATAAATTGGAATCAAAATCAAACAAACAGGATACACAAGAACAGAAACTATAATCATGATATAGGATTACTAGGTGTTATATACATACCGTAAGAATAATTAAGAAAACACATAAAGGACATACATTAATCCTAAAGACACATCCTAGTTACCTTCCTTTGTTAAGGATATTTGATTTTCTTAACTAAAGTGGAAAATTAGGGATACAAATGCAAAAGAGAACTTGTTACAATTGGGTTTTTTCTGGCTTTAAACTTAATGGGCCTGGACTATTTTAATTTTTTTGGGTAATGTATTAAATTTCGGTGCGCATTCGGTTTTATCAAACTTCGGTTCGGCTATTTCAGTTTCGGTTTTTTTACGGTGGACACCAAACACCGAACCAAACTAGTTCGATTCGGTTCGGTTTGTTGAAGTTTCGGTTCAGTTTTTCGGTTTTCGGTATTTATGCCCAGCCCTAATGGCATGTCATATGTGGTATCCATCTCATCAAATGTTAGTGTCACATTGGATTAAATGTCCACCTTGGACATACTTAACTGATGAGGGGTATATTTGATCCAATAATATAACGGTAGGGGTATAATTAGATCCAAAGTATAATGAGAGGTATATTTGATCCTTTTTCGATAGTACAGGGTATATGTGGCCCTTTTCTGTTGCTTAAATATGAAGTGTGTGATTCGAGTTTAGGAGAACACTTTTGTGCACTAGTGGCTACATGCACATTCTCATATCATGTCAAAGGTTCATTTCTCTTGCGGCAAAATACATCAAATGACACTTAAACTATACCCAAAATGTCGAGTTCACACTCAAACTATGCAGGTGACCTATTACACACCTAACATATAAAAAAGTGATACTATTTCCCCCCCGACGGACATTTAACCAGTCTCATGTGTGGAGGTGTTCCACACGCGCGCGACATGTTAGCGACACGTTATTTGTTCTTTCATAATTTTTCTTTTTTATTTATTCTTTCACAATTTTGCTTTTTTCCCTTACTTATTTATTTGTGGACCCCATTTTTTTAAAAAAAAATTCCCTTTTCACTGTGCCTTCCCCGTGTTTCTTCACTTCATCTCTCATGGAATCATCTTTAGACCTTTCCCTTGAAACTTTGAGAGAGGAATTTTATGGAAGAAAATTGAAATGGGTGGAAAAGATGATGCTTTTCATAGAAAAATCCACCCCCAAAACCCTTCTTCTCCATTAGCACAGCCGCCTCGCCCCTTCTTTTTCATCTTCATTTCCTCCACCCCCATTCCACCACCACCCCCACGCCCTCTTCTCCTCTAACGCCACCCCCAAAATCCTTCGTCTTCTTTTTCTCCATTTCACCAGAATTGAACAAACCCAGAACTATTTTTGTCTATTCTCTTCCTTTCTTGAAAAAAAAAATAATCAAAATACTATAAGAAAAGGTTCAGATTTTGGAGCCATTAAAACTTGGAATTTTGTAGCCATGAAACCTAGGTTACTACTAAATCTCTGCAAATTCCATTAGATTGTGTTTTTTTTTTTTTTTGATAATGAAATTAGAAAGTAACAATTAATTGCTCTTATGATATACTAATAGCAGTAATAAAACAGTGCATAGAAGATATGGCATATGAGAGATGTTCCTTCGGTTCCGCCATGGGAAGCAATTTTCCAAGTTGGGTTTATCAAGAATTAGTTGAAAAGTTGCAGTGAAGAAATTAAACAATGTGATGGCAAAATGGAGGAAAGGGGCTGGGGGCGTGAAGACAGGGGAGGGGGAGGAGGAGGAGGAGAAGGGGGAAGCAGTGGAAGAAAATTGAAGAAGAAATGGGATCTGCGTGGGGGCGGGGCGAGCATGGGATGGAGGGTGGGATTAAAAAATATGAATTTGGTATTAAAAAAAAAGGAAAAATGAATTAATTTTAATAAAACGCGCTCATTTTAAAATTATTTTATATTTTATGCCACACCAGCTCTCATGGGGTAAATAAATTCACTTTTTAAATGTTTAGGTGTGCAATAGGCCACCACTGAAGTTCAAGTGTGAAAATGACTTTTGGGGTATAGTTTAAGGGCGAATCTATGTCTTTTCCCTTTCTCTTGCATTTAAAGAATTAAAGAATTACGTGCCCATAGGATCTTTTCGCTAGTGGATCTTCATAAATTTGAAGAATTATATATCCCTTATGTTTTAATTTATGTATATTGATTCGGAGTACGAGAGTTAAACTAATTAATGTTGCATATGAATTCAGACACCAAATCTTCAATTTTTTGAAAATAAAATTTGCATACTTAAAAACTACATAGAAAGTACTATAAATCACAATAGTTAACAATCAAAATATTTAGAAAGTATTTGAAAAAATACGATGAAAAAGAATATCATTTGACCGTTCAAATAGTAACCTAAAAAACTGATTGAAACAGTGTGAGTACCATAATACATTATTTGACCGATTAACCACTTGTTATGTTAAATTTATTCTATTACTCTATCTTTTAAGGGTATAATAATTCTAAAAATAGTTCAATCTGACATATTTTCTATATAAAGGGATCAATATCGCTCATTTTATAAATTGAAGTTAAAAGTGCCTAGCACATACTATAAAGATCGAAACTGAAATTTTCTACTATACTAGACGGCCTATGCGCACGGGCCCAACACTTTAGATTATAGTGCATCTATGTGTATGTAGTTGTCTTTAAATAGTGATTATGTTACGTCCCGTATTTTTTATACATTGGGACAACCCGGATTAACTATGATAATTTAAGGCCAAGACCATTCCGGGATTCAAAGTCGGGACTTTTGAACATTTGATTTTATTTTGAGATATAAGTTATATATGAAATTGTTGGCATTGAACACTTAGGAAAAATTGGGACCACAATTCATAAAATTGGAATTTAAAATGTGGTGCCAAAAATGCCATGGGGGCCGTGTGAATTAAAAAGGGGTCCAACACATTGTGTGGACCCAAGGAAATGTGGATATTTTGTGAACCACTTAAAAGATGAAGACCAAGTCTTCATTCCTCATTTATTCACTTCATCACTTAGCACAAAACAAGAAAATAGAGAGCTCCCAACCCCCACTGTTTTCGGCCCAACCTTAGGAAAACCAAATCAAATTCTAGCTTCCCAAAAATTATTTCCTTGGTGTTAACCCACTATATTGAGGTCCTTAAGTAGCGTGGAAGAGTTGTTTGGGTCATCCAACCATTAGTTGTGCCCATTTGCAAAACCCTAGCTTTTGATGGAAGTGAAGAACAAAGGTAAGATTTCATCTTGTTCATGTATTGTGAATCTTGTATGCCTATTGTAGTATGCTAAAATGGATAGAAATCATGAAATATGAAAGGTTGAAGTGGGGTTGTGTGTTGGGTATGTTGGCCGTGTATATGGGTGTGAATTGGATTGATGAATTTAGTCTTGTATCATGTTAAATTGTTGTAGAATGGAGAAGAGAATACAAATCGTCTATATATGCATACATGGATGTAAGGTAGCCGTGTGTAGCCTCAAATGTTTGGCAAAGAACTAATTTATATCGCTTAGCGTCGTAATGGTTATTGTGATGACTTGTAGGTTGGAAATGAGAATTTAATGTCCCTAATTGACATAGTAAGCGTTGCGGACTGATTTGGAGAACTTTGTGCATTGAATGAAATTCGTACATATAAGAATCATTAACATATGTATATGTGTGGTGTGGGTGAATGTGAGTTTTATAATGTGTCGAAGATCATATTACTATCGCTTAGTATTTTAGTTATCGTCGACATGAATTCTAGTTTTGAAATGAACACTTAATGACTTATGATTGATGTGAGATTGTGCGAGCTGTTTTGAGGCTTATCGTGCGTTGATGTAATTGGTATATTATATGAGAATAACATCGTTATATTGTGGATTGTTGAGACAAAACATGTCTTGAAATTGAGGAAAAATGAAAAGAGGGCTGTTCTCGGAAAAGGGGACTGTTTTCGGCCAAACAGTGGAAAAAAAATAAAAAAAATCGGGTCGTTGGAAATATTATGTGAATTGTCTAAAATGTCCTTGAATGCTGTTAGTATGGGTTTGGGTTAATAATCGAATGTACGAGCGATAATGTGGCTTGAATGTAAGCCGTTGAAACGAATATTTGGAAAGTTTTCGAATGGTGAAAAAAGAGAGTTATTAATGTTATTTTGCCTTCCGAATTTATTACTGATGTTGCTAGGTTGGTTATTGTGGTTGTTGTTGTGGATTTTTAAGCGAGATAAATTCTCGGGATGACCTATTTGCAGGGGAAGTGCTGCCGAATTTTCTGTAGAATTTAGAGTTAGTTGGAATGAATAATTGCTTAAGTGCCTATGGTTAATATTGGATATTCATTGGCGCATTTTGTAGACCTTGGGGAGCCCGAGGCGTAGATTTGGAGTAGCTTTAGATTGGCTAGCTTGGAAGTGCGTTCGAGGTATGTAAGGCAACTTCCTTTCCTTTTGGCATGTCTTAGTTTTTA
Source organism: Lycium barbarum (assembly GCF_019175385.1). Lineage (NCBI taxonomy): Eukaryota > Viridiplantae > Streptophyta > Magnoliopsida > Solanales > Solanaceae > Lycium > Lycium barbarum. The sequence goes on from NC_083344.1 coordinate 122,399,103, forward strand.
TAGGCTAAATTAGAGCCTCAAGGAAACTTTCAAATCCGAAATCCGAGCATGTTATGATCCGTATATGTTCTTTGGCACTCTTATGTATGATCTGATGAAATATGAACCTTTATGTATTTGAAAAATCGCTTTTCGAACTTTGCGCAAAAAGGTTTCCCTTTAAGGAACTTCGAAATATCCGAATGCCATATCTTTCACATAAATGCTCGGATTGCTCCAATATATTTTTATAAAAGTTTGCATTACGTATAACGAGTATGTTTTCCATAAGCGGGCCCGACTTGGGTAAATTTCCATCCGTGGGTCCCGCGACTTCCTTTTATGAAATTCGGGAGATTTTGAAAGAATTTGTTAAGACTATTATTTTGATTTTCAAATATGATCATTTTACTTATGTTTGAGTCTATGATAATGATTTTATGCATATGGTTACTCATGACTCTGCTCGTGCGTTCTGTTATATCTTTCGCCGGTTCCCGGGCCGGTTTTGTTATCGTGCGCACTTTGATATACTCCGGAGTTATGCCGTGTTATGGTTCTCCGAGCTACTCGCTAATGAGGGTCGGGTTCCACTTATGTTTGGTGGTATGTTGCGTATGGCGTTATGTTGTGATGTGATATGTGACGGGGATACGGAGATTTGAAACTTTCTGGTGTTATGCTGTGTTATGGCGCCATCGACGGGTGGACGACCATATTCTTCTGTACCCTATGCATGACTTGCATATTTTTGACAGTAAACAAATTTTGATATGTTGGATTTGCACTTATGTTTGATACTTCCATTTCGTTTATGTCTCAAATCTGCTTTCTGTACATTCTGCTTTGCATACTCAGTACATATTTCGTACTGACCCCCTTTCTTCGGGGGCTGCGTTTCATGCCCGCAGGTACAGACGCACAGTTCGGTGATCCCCCCAGTTTAGGATATCCCCTTCAGCTGTTCGGAGTGCTCTTCTCATTTCAGAGCATACACTTTTGGTATATACTTTTGTTCGCTGTGTATGTATACATTTGTTTCGGGGTTCGGCGGGGCCCTGTCCCGCCATATGATTCGTTTGGTCTGTTTAGAGGTCTGTAGACTTATTGGTGGGTGTGTGTGCCTACTTCTGTACAGTTGTGTCCATATGATCCCTTTCGTTATGGCAGCCTTGTCGGCGTGCATTTTATATATGTTTTTGGGGAAGCTGTGCCATTTGATAGCCTTGTCGGCTTTTGATATATTTGACAGCCTTGTCGGCTTTTGACGTATTTGATAGCCTTGCCGGCTCTTCGATATATGTATATGTATATATTCGTGTTGAGACGGCATATAGCATTTTTGCCGCATATACTATTTGGATGTGATTCGATATGTACAGGTATGTCAGGGTGCCCAAGTAGGGCACTAGTCACGGCCTACGGGGTTGGGTCGTGACAGATTATATATATATATATATATATATATATATATATATATATATATATTTACCAAAAGTTAAAAAATAGTATTTCTTCGTTTAAATAGAAAATCAATTTCTACTTTGTTTCGTTTTAAACATGTAAAATTAATTTAATAATTAGAATTAGAATTATCCAAATCAAAATTTGATAAAAAATAATAAGTATTTTACACCTTTAAATTAATCGAATTAAAATTGAAAGTATCAACTGATGCTTACATATTGCTATTGTTTTATCTCAAAGAGAGGAAAATAGTTTCCTTTTAAACAAGTCTTTTCTTTTAAAAAATATTAATAAATTTGCCGATTTTCTATTCGTAGCAAACACTAATATACTAACGTTTTAGATACGGAGCACAAACTACAATGTTATATTAATCGTGTTTTGAACATAGTGTATATATATACGGAGCACAAACTACAATGTTATATTAATCGTGTTTTGAACATAGTGTATATATATATACTATGTTCAAAACTCGATTAATATAACATTGTAGTTTGTGCTCCGTATCTAAAACTTTAGTATATTAATGTTTGCCACGAATAGAAAGTCTGCATTTTTTTTGACATTATTTTTTTTTTAATATGGGGTTCATGTTTTTTTTATATTGCTTGATTTTGTTAATATGTGGTTCACTTTTTTTTACAGTGAGTTTGGAGATGGTGGGTTCCACTTTTTTTTTTTTTTTTTTTAATTTTATATATTAGTTGATGTTGTTTAGTATGAGGTCCACCCTTTATGGGGGACACTTTTTTTTGTGGACATTATTAGTTTGTACTATTTTTATGCATATAATATATATACATATACTATGTTCAAAACACGATTAATATAACATTGTAGTTTGTGCTCCGTATCTAAAACTTTATTATATTAGTGTTTGCTACAAATACAAAGCCAACACTTTTTCTTTTTAACATTATATTTTTTTTAATATGGGGTTCACTTTTTTTTTTTTTTGATATTGCTTGATTTTGATAATATAGGGTCCACTTTTTTTTTCCCATGAGTTTGGAGATGGTGAGTTCCACTTTTTTTTTCTTCCCTTTTTTTTTATTGCTCAGTGTTATTTAGTATAGGGCCCACACTTTTTTTAAGGGACAACGAACGACGAAGCATGGGTCTAAACCCACGCTTTATATAGTTTCTTCTTTTTTTATTTTTATTTTTTATATTGCTTGGTGTTTTAGTACGGGGCCCACCCTTTTGGACATTATTTTTATGCATATAATATATATATATATACTATGTTCAAAACACGATTGATATAACATTGTAATTTGTGCTCCGTATCTAAAACTTTATTATATTAGTGTTTGCTACGAATAAAAAGTCTGCACTTTATTTTTTGACATTATTTTTTTTTTTAATATGAGTGTGCTTTGGGTCGAATTTATAACAATGACAAAAAAAAAATTACATCTTAATACTAATCAAATCAAAATTTAATCTCTTATAATAGACTGGTTGCATTAATTTTCAAATTAGTTCATAATTCTTAATATTAACATTATTTTGTCTCAAATAAGAAAGGGAAAAGAATTTATTTTTATGCAAATTATCTCTTTTAAAATATTAATTAATTCTATGTAATATTATATTGGCAAACTTTGAGTTTTCACAAGCTTTATGTTCAGAGCCAAACATAGCGATTTTCCATTTTACTATTTGGGACAAGAAATTATTTAATTTAATTGATTTGATAAATACCTATACATCGTAAATAAAAAAAACTTCAGTAAAAGAATTTAAAACTAAATCTTGATAAGATAGTCTAAAATACGCTTATGATTTAAAATCAAATGTAATATTTTTCATTACAGCGACATAAATGATACAAATACTTTATTATGCATCAGTTTATTACGAACAAAGTATCGAAATAAATATTGTATCATGCTAACATTCTTTTTTACTATCGGTTAAGATAAATTACACACTTAGTTTTGTTCAATAATGATTTACACTATTTATTTATAAATTCAACTAATGAGCAAGAAATTGGAAAGTAAGCTCTTCGGGATAATAACGTATAATAATTCATCCTCATGAAATTATAGATCAACTTATGAGCAAGAAATTGGAAGGAATGACCTTTAGAACAATAATGCATAAAAAATCAACCTCGTGAATTTATATTATACAATTGTAAAAAAAAAAAAAATGAATGCTAGATTCATGGTACTTTATATTTTTTTGAAATATTTTTTTTTATCATAATTAATACTATGCTTAATACATCAGGCATGTTCCAATTGAGGTTGATGAGTAAATGAGATGACTTTTTTTTTTAAAACGGTTAACTTATTTACATAATAGACATTTGAGTTTACGCACAAAAAGTTTGTCAAAATTTAAGTTTGAAGTATCTAATAGGAACAATTTATCACGTGTTCAAGTGCTTAGTTGGAAAAGACATATGTTTAAGTGTCTAAATAAAATTTATTGGCAAGTTTAAGAAAATGTCAAGGTATTAAGCCCTAATACTGACAATACTTGACAAAATTATAGGATTAAGTTACTTTATTACTTTAATTATTCTAAAGTTTAGCCTAGGACCAACAAAATGTTGGTTAAAATATCCACACAAATTTGTGAAATTATACATTTTTTCTTTCAATTTCCATTAAATAGGCAAAATAGAAATAAATTTTAAATTTACTCTATATGTAATTGATGGAGTATGAAATTTCAAAAAAGTCACATCGAGTCCGTGCGAGCACGTGCTTCAGATTATCTAGTTCACCAATAATTGAGGGATGAAAAATGCTATTTCCTCATATTATATTAGTAATATATACACCTATCATAATCCACCAACTAAATAACAAAAAAAAACATAATTCTGTAAATCATAAACAAAACTAAAATGTTAATAACCAAAATAGAAAACGTTTACCAACTAAAGTCAGTTTCTTTTATTCTTTTTTGTCACAAGTCGCATAATTCTTGTCCTATTTTATTAATTATTATTAGACGGTGATCTACTTTCATTTTTTCCCTAATAATCAACGACGAAAGGCTAAAAACTAAAAAGTCAAGACTCAAGAGTAAAAGGCAAGCACGTCACGCAATTAGACTTTGTCCAAACGAAATAAGAGTACTAAACAGATCGTTCCAGAGTTATGACACCATTATTAGAATTTCTAAATAATTCAGACTTAATAAATACTTATTCACATTGGATGTTTACATCAAATTAATATAATTTATTGTAAATCAAGTGAATACATACAATCATTACTCATGATTAAGCGGCAGTTGTATATATTCAAACACATGTCATGCATTCATTGATTTGATGTAAACATCCAATGCGGATAATTTTTTTGTTATAGATTTATTTAGTAAGAATATGAGGGCAAAACAAAATTTAATCATCAAGGCAATAAATTTAAATTAATTGTTGAAAGAAGGCAAAAAAAAATAATTACAAATACACTCCTATATTGACTTTAATTTTAATTACTCCTAAAAAAGGTCATCAGCGAAAAATGTATAATTTCGCTATTTCTATAATGACAAGGCATATCCGCATCATATTACTACTATATATAAACGCAGATCTTGAATTTTTAGTCGACCTCACAGGGGTAGGATAGTAATTTTGTTGGATTTTTGATGCTGCTGAAGTGGCTACACATGGCTGCTGAAGTTGTCTTTTCTAGACATATGGCAGTGAGTCCCGATAACCAATTTGTTTGTCCTCTTTCTTCTTTCACGGTAAAATCTTAAAAAAGCATACCACCTCCAAGCAAAGAAGTGGGTCCCAATAGCCTTTTTTCTTTTCTTAAAAACCCAATGCCTAAAAAAAATGGCTTGAGACTCATTAGAACAATCACATACGTAACTTCTCATTTAATTTTAATGGTGTTACCTTAATTTACTATTTTTTAAAAAAATTTAATACATCGATAGCCTTTTAAAATTGTTGCTAAATTTCATTTAAACATTTGAACTAAGGATTATTCCAATTGAGCTTCTAAATATGTGATAACGTCAAATTTTAAAAAATACTTTTGTGTGCGTTTTCAAATGTCAATATGTCTCCTCCTGTAAGTATACACATTAGCCTCAACAAATCATAATGTTGTGTTTAATAAAGGAGATGTCATATTTTATGTAGTTAATTACCTAATAGATGCTAGCACTCACAAAAGTTTTTTAAAAATTTGAATCGAAAGTGTCTAATAGGATCACTTTATAAGGTGATGTGCTTAATTGGAACAAGTTATAATTCGGATGTCTAAATGAAGTTTACTGACAAATATAATGAACTATTGTTATATTGAGTTGGGAGTGATGTTTACCGCCATTTTGTGCAAGTGATCTTGCCAATTTGGCTAATGGGTACATGTACACCAATCCTTTAATATTCACTTCGTCTCAATTTATGTATAACACTGTTAGACTATGGATAAAGTTTAGAAGAAATTAAGAGTTTTAAACTTTGATGTCTAAAATATTTGTATGACTATAAATTATTTTATTAAGGGCAAAGGAAAAATTTATAATAAGTTATTTTTATATAACAAATTAAAGTTAAATTTGGGCCGGGACTTAGAACGGGCCTAGAGCCTCTAGTCATATCTATATGGGCCATAAATTGCAGAGTTTCGCATATTTGGACCTCTTGACTTTTAATTATTAGATGGTGTTCTAGTCTTTATCAAAAAAAAAAAAAAAAAAAGACAATTACAGATCGTTCCAGAGCTATGACGCCATTAATATAATTTCCAAAATATTTAGATATCAAAAAGCTGTGCTTGAACTCCAAATTCATCTAGGGTTTGAATATTCACATATAGTTAATTGAAAGTATAAAGTGAGAGTAAGGTTTAGCAGAAATTGGTGGAATAGTGAATTGTAATTGTGCCGATTGGATTCGGTCAATATATCGAATGGAGAGTGAGTCATCATCATCTGAGTCTTATAGCCTCAATCCTCAGGACCGTATTATTCAGGTAATTATTAAACTGCTCTTTCCAACTACCATTTCATCACTTGTTTTTCATAAGTTTCTTTCTTTTAATCTTTAACAAATGCAATTAGTAATATTTTGTTTCTTTTAACGTTGAACAAATGCAATTAATGTTTTGTTTTGAAAATTTTGTTTCTTTTGATGCTGAACAAATGCAAATAATGTTTTTTTGTGTGCAAAGAATGTTATTTTTTTTTTACCAGTTTGCAAGTACATTGACTAGCATTTGATCAGTTTTTTTCTTGAAAAGTTTGTTTCTTTTAATGTTGAACAAATGCAAATAATGTTTTTTACCAGTTTGCAAGTACATTGACTAGCATTTGATCCATCTCTTCAAAATTTTGTTTCTTTTAGTGTTGAACAAGGACATGACCTTATGGAGGACACAAATTAGGATAGAAGGCTAGTAGGTAGTTGAGCTTGTCACGATTATCCTTCCATAGTTGTAGTCGTAGTATTACTCTTGTTTAGTGTCTTTTCCTTTTGTTTTCGTTGTTTCTTGTACTTCGCTCTTATGATTTTGTGGTAGTTACCTTATCATACTTTTTTTTCCAGACTAGATTGTCATGCTTTATTTAGTATTTTGCCATGGCTGCTTTACTTCCGTTATTTCCTTTTCCAAACTGCTTTGGTTTTCTTTTCTTTGAGCCGAGGGTCTATCGGAAACAACCTCTTTACCTCCCCACGTAGGGGTAAGGTCTGCGTACACTCTACCCTCCCCAGACCCCAATTGTGGGATTACACTGGGTATGTTGTTGTTGTTGTTGTAATGTTGAACAAATGCAATAAATGTTTTTTTACCAGTTTGCAAGTACATTGACTAGTATTTGATCCGTTTTTTGAAAAAATTGTTTCTTTTAATGTTGAACAAGTGCAATTTTTTTGGTTTTTGTTTTAGATTATGTATTGCACGCTTGAAGCTACTATAAGTTTCATATTGTGATTCTATGTTTCTTCTGTTATTTGTTTTTTGTTTATTTGGAATTTTTCTCCTACTTTCTTACTATGTTGCTCGGACTCTAAAAAAATGTTGCCGCACCTGTGTCGGATTCTCCAAAAATGCACTACTTTTAGAGAATTCCACACGCATCCGTCGACATTTTTGAGGAGCAAGATAGCTTTCTTATACTTCGATTTTATTATTGCACTAACACACCGGATCATACTAGCACTAATTTACGGATCCCATCAGAACTCCGAAGTTAAAGGTGCTTGGGCGAGAGCAGTACTAGGATGGGTGACCCCCTGGGAATTCCTCGTGTTGCATCCCTCCTTTTATCCCGTTGTACAAGAACAAGAGGATATCCAGAACTGCAACAACTATAGGGGTATCAAGCTATTGAGCCATCCGATGAAAGTTTGGGAGAGAGTAGTGGAAGCGAGGATGAGGAAGATAGTGTCTATTTCGGAGAACCAGTTCGGATTCATGCCGGGGCGTTCGACTACAGAAGCCATTCACCTTGTGAGGAGGTTGGTGGAGCAGTATAGGGATAAGAAGCCATTCACCTTCTAGGTCAACATGGTGTTTGTTGACCTAGAAAAGGCTTACGATAAAGTCCCAAAGGAGGTGCTGTGGAGATGTCTAGAAGCTATAGCTTACATTAGAGCGATTAAGGACATGTATGATGGAGCCAAGACTCGGGTAAGGACGGTTGGAGGTGACTCAGAACATTTCCCAGTCACGATGGGCTTGCATTAGGGGTCCGCTCTTAGCCCGTTTTTGTTTGCTTTGGCCATGGACGCACTGACGCGCCACATTCAAGGAGAGGTGCCATGGTGCATGTTGTTTGCAGATGACATGTGCTTATTGACGAGTCGCGGAGTGGTGTTAAAGCAAGACTGGAGGTTTGGAGGCAGACCCTGGAGTCGAAATGTTTCAAGTTGAGCAGGACTAAGACAGAGTACTTAGAGTGCAAGTTCAGTGATGTGATTCAGGTAGAGGACAATGACGTGCAGCTAGATACTCAGGTCATCCTGAAGAAAGAAAGTTTCTAAGTACCTGGGATCGATCATCTAAGGGAATGGTGAGATTGATGACGATGTCACACATTGTATTGGAGAGGGATGGATGAAATGGAAGCTCGCATTGGGGGTGTTGTGCGATAAGAAGGTGCTGCCTATACTAAAGGGAAAGTTCTATAAAGTGGTGATTAGACCGACTATGTTGTTTGGGACGGAATGCTGGCCAGTTAAGAAAGCTCATGTCTAGAAATGAAGGCAGAAGAGATGCGGATGCTGAGATGGATGTGCGGGCATACCAGGAGAGATAGGATTCAGAATGAACTGATTCGGGACAAGGTGGGTGTGGCTCTAGTGGTGGATAAGAGCGGAAAGGGAGGTTGAGATGGTTCGACCATGTGCAGCGGAGATGCATTGATGCACCAGTGAGGAGATGTGAGAGGCTGGCAGTGGTGGGCCCGAAGAGAGAGAGGGGTAGGCCAAAGAAGGCCCGGGGAGAGGTGATTCGGCAGGATATGACGCTATTTTAGCTTACCGAGGACATGACCGGTGATAGGTGGGTGTGGAGGTCGAGTATCAGGGTAGAGGGCTAGTAGGGGGCCGCGAGGATTTCTTTTCCGTATTAGGAGTATTATTATCTTTGTTCACTCGCTTATTATTTAGATCTCTTATATAGCTTGCTTGTTTCTTTCTTTAACGTCATTTATCTTATTATATGTTGCTATTACTGCCTATTATTATTGTTGTCTTGACACCTTTTCTTGAGCCGAGGGTCTATCTGAAACAGCCTTCCTACATCCCAAGGTAAGGGTAAGGTTTGCGTACACTCTACCCTCCCCAGATCCCACCATGTGGGAATATATTGGGTATGTTGTTGTTGTTGTTGTGGTTGTTTCCTTCCGGTTACCAGATTATTTGTTGTTGCTACTGTTATTCTAACTGTGTTATCTTTTCATACTTGTTTTAATATGCTTTACTTGAGCTGAGGGTCTATCGGAAACAACCTCTCTACCCTCACAAGGTAGGGGTAAGGCTGCGTACACACCACACTGACTTGTGGGATTTCACTATGTATGTTATTGTTGTTTATTGGAATTAGGCTCCACAAAGACAATGGGAAGGGGGGTTTGGGCGGGGGGGGGGGGGGGGGGGGGGAGGACATTCCAATGGAGACTGTCTCTGCCACTCAGTAATTTGACACGTGTGATTGAAATGTTTAGCAGAATAGTACATTTCTATTAAAAGGAGAAGAAAATCAATAATAACGGCGTGAGGTGAATTTTTTAGACATTTGCATCTGCGATTTTATGTTACTTAGAGTCTGCTTCGTGCTTATTTATCTGTAAGAAGAGGGAAAAGACGTGTGTTATTTAAATGTTTAGCAGAATAGTACATTTCTGTTAAAAGGAGAAGAAAATCAATAATAACAGCATGAAGCGAATATTTTTTAGACATTTGCATCTCCGACTTTATGTTACTTAGAGTTTGCACCGTGCTTATTTATCTGTAAGAAGAGGGAACGGACTTTGCAATATCATGACTCTTAGAAGACAATATCTATGCTAGAAGCAATTTTTCGTAAATCCTAGTCTTAAGTTGTTCATTGGAAGATCCAAGAATTGGTGTTGGATGAGAAGGTAATCAGATTTGTGTTATTGGTCATAACTAATGGAACTTATTTGGCTGAAGTTGATTTACTGTTAATCCTATGGTTGAGAATGTATAGTAGTCTTGTACTTTGGAAGTTGAAGGATGGCTACATGGAGGGCAGAATTTTAGGTAGCTAAAAAGAAGAGTGTTAACTAGGGGTGGGTGGGTGGGGAGGGGGATTATTTGATATAGAAGAAAGATTTTGGCGGTAAAGTGAAAATTGCAAGGCTCTATTGTTACGATCTAAGGTGCTGTGTGAATGGTGATACAGTGAGGCAGATAACTGACATTCTGATGTTTTGAAATTATTGCGCTCATAAAATTGATCAACTTGTATTGAGGTCAGTAGGTGGTAAGAGGCAAATAAGAAAACCTTTGCTTAGACACGGTCCTTTTCAGCTGGCATCAAGGCGGATTAGAAATTTTGAGGATAAGGAACATAGACACAATTACAGGATTTGCAGCTTTCTTCCCTATCTTTTTCTCTTTTATGCTTTTATATATTGGAAACTCATTGACCCAGAGATGATGGTCTACATGTTTTATTGCGCTGGTACTTCTTGCTCTCTTGATCTGTGCTGACTTCTTGTTCCTTCTTGTTAGATCAATCAATTAATAGAGCAACTATGCCGTAATCCAAGCTAGTTGGGTTCGGCTGCATGAATCCTCTATATTTGTTTCGCTCTATATTCATTTCATTCCAATAGTTTTAGTTCTTATTAGATGATATATTTAGGAAAAGTAGCTTGGATATGTGTTGTGTATCTTTCAAAATTTGGCTCTTCACTAATGTTGGGACAAAGTGCAAATGCTTCCCTGTAAGTATCTCTTTTCTCTTTCTGTTTTTAGACCAACACTTTTGAAGGTCTCCAGCATATCCTTAACGCTGGGGAATACAAATTTACCAGTTTCAAAAAAAAAAAAAAATTAAAAATTAAAAGGGTGCAAATGCTTCCATATGACTTTCGTGATTTTTATGGTTCAGTACTATGCTTTCCCTCTTCCCATTCATAGAACTCTGCAGAAAACTCCTTTGATCGTCTACCCCAAAAAATTGTTTTCCTTTTTTCCCCCCTTTGTTAGGGGCGGGGGAGGGTTAGTTGGTGTGATTTTATTAACCCTAGTTGACTAGTTATTGTATGTTTTGTCGTGATTAAAATGAAAATCATCACAATGATGGGGTATCTTGCATTACCCTGATTTTTGATAGTAAATTCTGCCATATCTAGTTTTTGTACCGTGTGAAGAAATGACAAGAAATAGGACAATGAAATGTGAGAAGCAGAAAGGAAAAACAGATTTGATCCCTCATTGATATTTGTATCTTTTCCTTATGTTCTTGGTTTAAGAAGAGGAAATTTGGTTCTTACAAATGGATCTTGATATGTAATCCCTTGTTCTCTTGTCAGAGGCTCGAGAGTCTTGGAGTTCCTGCTGAGAATTTGGAACACCTACAGCCTGGTTTAGTTGCTTATGTGAAGAATAATAAGTCTCAGATGGGAGAGCTGGTCTCTGCACTTTTGCCTACTAATGAGGAGGCAATGGAGGTTGTTACAGAACAGGAAATAGAGTCTCCAAAATCCACGGGCAGCTCAAGAGTTAACGTTAAAGATTTGTTCCAAGAAAGTATGGATTGGATACAGTGGTTGATGTTTGATGGTGAACCAAGTATAGCGCTGGAGCAACTGGCAGACACCGGTCAGCGTGGTGTTTGTAGTGCCGTTTGGGGCAACAATGACATTGCGTATCGTTGCCGTACATGTGAGCATGATCCAACATGTGCAATTTGCGTTCCATGTTTCCAAAATGGGAACCACAAGGACCACGATTACTCTATCATTCGTACAGGAGGTGGTTGCTGTGATTGTGGAGATGTTACTGCTTGGAAACGTGAAGGGTTTTGTTCCAAGCACAAAGGTGCTGAGCAGATACAACCTCTTCCAGAGGAGTTTGCAAACTCATTGGGGCCCGTACTTGATATATTACTGTCTTGTTGGAGAAAAAGGTTTCTATTTCCCGAAAGCATCTCCGGAAAAAGTCCAAGAGGAGATGATCATGCTACTGAGCTCAAAATGGTAACAGATGAGTTAACATCTGCAGTGGTGGAGATGCTATTGAAGTTCTGTAAACTTAGTGAAAGTTTGCTTGGTTTTATCTCTAGGAGAGTATCTTCGTCAGCAGGGTTACTAGATATTCTGGTGAGGGCAGAGCTGTTCATGATCACTGAAGAAAATATTAAGAAGATTCATGAACTGCTCTTGAAATTGTTGGGTGAACCTCAATTTAAATATGAATTTGCGAAAGTATTTCTGAGCTATTACCCAACTGTTGTAAATGAGGCAATAAGGGAATCTAGTGATACAGTTTTCAACAAATATCCACTGGTCTCAACATTCTCAGTGCAGATATTTACGGTGCCTACTTTGACCCCACGTCTTGTAAAGGAAATGAATCTTTTGTCCATGCTGTTGGGATGTTTAGGGGACATATTTGTGTCTTGCGCTGGAGAAGATGGTAAATTGCAGGTAATGCTTTATGCTTTTGTTTTATTGATAAGCATCATTGGGTAATTATCCTAAATTAAAGATCATTATATTTTTGTGCGAAATGTAAGGCTGTGATATAAGCTTATTTATGTACTTGCTTTTCTTTTTGTTCCAATAAGAAATATATTTATAAACTTGTTAAATCGTAACAGCTTGTTTTTTAACATTCTTTTCATCTCGGTTTCGACATGTCTAAAAACCTCCATGTGTAGCTTATGTACTAAGACGAGGAATCTCAATGCAATAGTAAGAATTGCTGCTCTTTTACCAGAAGGTCATGGTACAGCCATACAAGCCGTGGAAAGAGCCTCCTGCAGAAATGCAAGGCAAGGCTGCATACAATAGACCAATCTGGTCTGGTGTTTTCCTGGACCAGCGCATAACGGGATCTTAGTGCACCGGGCTGCCCTTTAGCTTATGTTACTAAATAAGCTGGTCCTTGTTCTTGGATGGAGATGTATGTGTGATTTGTCTGCAAGATTTTGTATATTAGGTGTATAGTTCTTCTGATATCTCCACATAACTGCTCTATGCATGGATAGATTAAGGTATTAATTACGTCAAATGTAAAAGCTGTAATGAAGTCTTAATACTCAAATTTCTTAATAAGTTGGAATCAAAATACATAAAATTGTTTTAGTTTCTCAATATGTAGGCAAGTGCGTGAAATGAAGGCCATTAACTCCTGCACAAGGATCTGTTTTCATCTTATTTGAATAGAATAGCCTTGGGTGTCTAAGTTTGGTCTTGAATCTCCCATTCTTTAATTGACCTAACGTTCAAAATGCAGTTTCTTTCCTTTGCTCTTTTTTCCCCCTCTGGATAAGCTTGTTGCAACTCGACTATTCTACAGAGTACTGCATACTCCCACTAGTCCTTGATGCTGGTTAATTACGAAACCAGTTCTTTCTTTATCTAAGGAGTTGCTTTTACGTTAAATGCATCGAACTGTATCCTCTAGTATCTTACTTAAAGAAAGAGCTTTTAAGTTAAGAGAAGTATACTTCATCCAAAAAAAAAAAGAGAAGTATACTTTACCGATACCCCGTCCATACATATTTCTTCAAATCTTACCCAAAAAAAAAATAAAAAATGAGGGAGAGAAGTATAATTAGACACACCTTACAGTACTAATAACATGGAGGGTTCTTAATTTATTTATTTATCTATTTATTTAATTATCATATTTTGCCTTCTGTTTATTTTTCATACTTTTATCGTATAATTACCAATACGAGGAACATCGATTTTTGAGTGACTTTCCTACCAAATATTAGGCAGATGGGGAAAATCACTTAGCTTTTTGCCTATGTTGGGATTCGAAGTATGTTCTCCCATGGTCTTCATTCTAACTTCATCAATCTATAGTGACACTGTTGGCTGCGACTTCTCTGTTTCAGACTTTCAGTAGCACAAGGAAAAAACAGTATCTTGAGCTAGTAATCAACATATCAACTGCAAGTTCTTAGGAATTAGGAGTTTTTTCAAGGTTCATTATGTAACTCCCAAGGTCTAATGCCCTTTTAGTGCTTTCTTTTTGAGTGTGAATAATTATGTATAGTCTAAGTTTAGTTTGGCGATTTACTGTTTACTGAATTTTCTGAAGCACTCCTTTGTCAGATTATTCACCATTGGGGTTTCTGATGTACCTTATTGTCCTATAGAATATGCTTCTATATTGTGTTTGGAGAGATGCCTGACTGATTGATTAAGAGGAATTTCCAAGTGCTCCCCTCCTGGTTTTTTTCTCCTCTGTAACGGAGTAATGTGTTGCTATTGATAGCTATCTTTAGCAGTTCATCTGAGCATACATTGCTCTTGGTATAGTTTATGTGGAAGTTAATTGATGGTTGGTACAAGCTTCAACTTAAGAGAAACAATGAAAGAAAAAAGGTGCATGGTTGATGAAGGTGCTGTAGTTATCTTTGAGAGAAAGTGTGAATGCTTGTAGATGCTTAGTTTTGGTTTTTTTCTTGGGCTTACTTCCACCAATCAAACAAGGATGTCATCTGAAATATATGAACATTCGCTTTAAGTTTTGTTTCTGTAGGGCCTTTAGGCTCTTTGCAAATGCACAACTAGTTTTTTTTTTTTTTTTTTTTTTTTAAATTTTAATTTTATAGTTCTATTGGTGACATAACTGGTCTTGTTTGATTTTCTGCTCGTTACCTGATATGATCTTGCCAGTTCACTTTTATTGTTAGTGGTATTACCATATTTCTGAATTGCCAGTCGTTGGTTTGCTGAGGTTGTTTGCTTATTCAGGTCATGAAATGGGAAACTTTGTTCGAAACTACTATTCGTGTGGTTGGAGATATTCGATTTGTCATGAGTCATTCGGTTTTACCTAGATATGTGACTCATGGTCGACGAGATATATTGAGAGCATGGATGAAACTATTGTCTTTCTTGCAAGGAATGAACCCACAAAAAAGAGAAACTGGCATTCATGTAGAAGAAGAGAATGAGAATATGCATTTTCCTTTTGTTTTGGGTCATTCTATTGCAAATATCCACTCTCTTTTGGTGGGTGGTGCTTTCTCCATGAGTAGTACAGAAGATGCTGATGATGCTTTCTTCAACGAACACAGAAAAGATGTTGAAGACCAAGATAGCCAAAGACATGCAAAAGTTGGAAGGCTATCACAGGAAAGTTCTGTATGTAGTATGACTGGAAGGAGTCCATTAGAACATGCATCCAGGGTCCCTGAAGTAAAATATGATAGTTTTCCAGTATCATCATCTGTTATATGTTTAACATTCGAGTGCCTGAGGGCCATTGAAAATTGGCTGATAGTTGATAACACTTCGGGACCTCTCCTTCACTTATTATGTCCGAAAATAAGTTCTACTCCTGGCAATAATTTCTCTGTGTTGAAAAAAACTCTTTCAAAGTTTAGAAGAGGCAGAGAAATCCTCAAAACTCAGAGTCCTTCTTCAAATGACGTTAGACACTCAACTTCTGCTGAAGGTTATAATAAACAACATTCCTATCCTTCCCTGAATAGTCATACTACCTTGGATTATGGCCAAAGTTCGGGCCAAGAAGCAGCTTGCCTTGGTGGTCATGATGACAGTATGCTGGAAGGAGATAATGCATCTGAGTTAGAAGCTCTGCGGTTGCTGAGTTTGTCTGATTGGCCTGATATAGTATACAAAGTTAGCTTGCAAGATATATCTCTTCACATTCCGTTGCATCGATTACTTTCAATGGTTTTACAGAGGGCACTAGGCGAATGTTATGGGGCTAGTTCTGCTAATTTGTCTTCTTCTGTCCATTATGACTTTTTTGGCCATATTCTAGGAGGCTACCACCCACAGGGTTTTTCTGCCTTCATTATGGAACATGCTCTTCGGATTAGGGTGTTTTGCGCTCAGGTTCATGCTGGAATGTGGCGTAGGAATGGTGATGCTGCCATATTATCCTGTGAGTGCTATCGCTCTGTCCGCTGGTATGTAAATAGTTCAATCTGCAGTCTCTATACATGGCTCTACAATTAACAATAAGGAACTTCTTTTGTTATGCTAATCTATATGAGATTTAATCTTTAAGATTCCTTAGATAGTTTAAGACAATCTTCTTCTGAACTTTTTGTGCAGGTCTGAGCAGGGTCTGGAGCTTGACCTCTTTCTGCTGCAATGCTGTGCTGCACTAGCCCCTGCTGATCTATATATCAGTAGAATTTTAGAACGTTTTGAGCTATCAAATTACCTATCCTTCAATCTTGAGCGCCCTAGTGAGTACGTGACTCACATTTCCTTATACTTTCCTCAACGACTTCCATTTTTCATCCACTGTGTTTGCTTCCACGGATCAAGTATAAAGCAATATTTTCTTTAATTTGATGATGTACTAGTAAAGTATACAATCAGTACATAAGGGATGATCTTGACACTTCGATTGGTCATTGTCCGAATAATCATGTTCCATAATTTGTACTTATTGTACAAAGGTAATCTTTGTGATTAGTACTGGTCCTGTTAAGTAGTCTTGTTAATTGATATACATGTTTATCTATATTGAACAGTGGTTAGATTAGTTACATCTTTCCTGACATTTTTACGCAGCAATTCCGTTTTGGAAAGAGTTAGTTGAAAATGTTTGACAGTTGTATATATTTTGAGATTTTGATGATAGTTTTTCTCTTGAGAATAGATTATTCCGATGGCTTTTTCAATTTAATATTTACAGGACACATACTTAGTTACATTTGTTCTTCCATTTTTTTTTTTTTGATATTTTCTTACTGGTACTAAAAAAAGTTTCTTCTCCAACAAAATACAGAAAATAACCCAAGAGATGATAGATGTCATTGTGCCACTGGTCTTGTTAAAATTTGTAAATGCTATAGCTCCTGGAGCCAAAGATGTTAAATTGTGTCCTATTTCATGGCAAAGGTGTCGCACAATCTGGTTATCCTGAAACTTAAACAAATAAGATAAAAAAGAAGATTGGACAATAGCTAGGGACATACTTTTTATAAGTTGACCCGTTGAAGTGTGTGTGTGGGGTGGGGGTAGGGGGAGGAGTTAGACATTGAACCCTACCTTGATATTAATATCCAAAAAGGTAATACATGAAGGGGACATGGTAATGTACCTCGTATGCTATGTTATAGTTGAACCTACTCGACTGTTTACACTGTGCGTACTTTTAAATAAGTTTCTAAATCGTGCCTTTAGAGATCATTATACATGTTCGGAAAAAGAATAATTGACCTAAGGATGTGTTTAACAAATTCGAGTAGAGTCATCCTTAAAAATTCACATGACTTTAACGATTCAATAAAAAAAGAAACTTCTTTTAAGATCGTTTGCTGCAGGGTTTTTGGTTGCCTAAAAAAGAACAACGGGAGTTTGTATAGGGGTTTTTAGTTGCGATATACTTTGTTTTGAGTTGATTGATAGTCTTTCCATCGAGCCGTTGCTGGACATATATTGGCTAATATGCTTATAGTTAACTAACATGAAGATCTACATTGTCTGTTTTTGATTGACAACATATCTTGTTGTATGTGTTCAGTATTGATAATATGTGATGCCTTGAAGCCTCACAGGTACGTTTTCATGCATCAACTACTTGCTCTTTCTAATACCATTTGCCATCCTTTCCAGGTACGAACCGGCTTTAGTTCAAGAGATGCTTACTCTTATTATTCAAATAGTGAAAGAACGACTGTTTTGTGGGCTAACCTCGAGTGCCTGTTTGCAAAGAGAATTGGTATATAGACTATCAATTGGTGATGCCACTCACAGTCAGCTGGTGAAGTCTCTTCCTCGTGACCTGTCCAAGATTGATAAATTTCAGGAAGTTTTGGACAAAGTAGCAATGTATTCAAATCCATCTGGCATGAATCAGGTTTATATCTGACATTTGGTTCATTCTTTAACCCTTTTGCATTTCCAAGGGAAATCAGTGTGATCATTTTTGCTGTCATGTGATTTTTCCTAATTCCTTATCTATCACAGGGTATGTACAAACTGCGGTTGCCCTATTGGAAGGAATTGGATCTGTACCATCCTCGTTGGAATTCGAGGGACTTGCAAGTAGCTGAAGAAAGATATATGCGTTTCTGTAATGCTTCGGCGTTGACCACTCAGCTTCCAGGATGGAGCAAGATTTATCCACCTCTTGGTCGTATAGCTGAAGTAGCTACCTGTAGGACAGTCCTCCAAATTGTCCGCGCTGCTGTAGCATATGCTGTGTTTTCGGATGCATCAAATGCTTCACGTGCTCCAGATGGTGTTCTGTTAAGAGCACTGCATTTGCTCTCACTAGCATTGGATATTTGTCATGCACATAGGGAATCTGGGGAACGTAGTTGCTCTAAGGGTGATGTCATTCCAATTTTAGCACTAGCTTGTGAAGAAATATCAGTGAGTAAATTTGGTGATCAGAGCTTGCTGTCTCTTCTCGTCCTCTTAATGAGGAAACATAAGAAAGGAAATGACTTTGTGGAGGCTGGGTCAATTAACCTCTTATCTTTGATTGAAAGTCTTTTGAAGAAATTTGCTGAACTACAACCTGAATGCATGAAAAAACTGCAAGACCTTGCTCCAGAAGTGGTCAATCAACTATCTCGATCCTTTCCAAGTGGTGATACAGATAGCTTCAGATCATTTTCAGACAGTGATAAGCGTAAGGCTAAAGCTCGAGAGAGACAAGCTGCTATACTGGTGAGATTACACAAGAGAAAGTTAATGATATGTAGTTCAATAATTTGCTAAATACAGATAATCTGTTTGTGTGCTCTCTAGACAATTAATGTTTTGTTGTTCATTTTGCTGCTGTGTTGTGTTTGGCTGTTAGCTACGTATCTCAAGACTTGAGAAGTGGAAAATCCTTTTTTCGCATACAACAAGGGAGGACTAGCCTATTGGTAAAGACCCACATCCAACCATAAAGTTTGGGGTTCGAGTCACCAAAGGCACAAAATGGGAAACATTGGGTTTGGGGTGGTGGCTTGTGCCAAATAAAAAAAATAATGATCCGTATCCGACATACAGGTTTTGGCATTCTCCATGTGTAAAATTTAGAAGCTTGTAATTTTGAAATATAAACGTAGTACGCTCTAACTCAGATTGAAATCCTCTTAGAAGCCCACATGTACAGAAGAGACGCTGAAAAATTGTGTGGAAGTTGCCGTGCTGAGACTCAAGGGACTGCACGGATATGACAGGATGGAAGACTTAGAGGTCTAACCTCAAGGTAACATCATTTTGGATAAGAACAGAGTATAAGGAAATAATTAAAATTTATCTAGCAACAAATGAGTATTAAAAAAAAAAAAAAAGGATTAGAAGGGTTAACCTAGAAGGGAAGTCTCCATCTACTTATACAAGTTGAAGTGTTTTTGGATGAGATTATCGCTGAACCTTGAACTTGACCATAAATACATAGACAAGCACTCAAACTTGGCCCAAACTGTCAGTTTGACACTTAAAACTGTTATTTATATCATAGAGGGAAGTATTGTTCCGGATAAGCACCCGAGGGTGTGGCTTAGTGGTCAATGAAGTGGGAGAACCTTGAGGTCTCATGTTCAAGTTCCAACAGAGGCAAAAAACACTAAGGGGCTTCTTTCCATCTCCTATCACTTGCCAAATATGGTAACAAACATGTACAAGTGCAGGAGCATTGACATGCACTGACGCCATACAAAAGCTCCTTGGCACTAAAAAGAATGATGGTCTTGCAATGTATTTTTCTCCCTAAAGTTGAAGCTAGCCCGCTTTTCCCTCTATAATTAGAAACATTGATTTAGAAAATTACATTCCAACATGTATCTGAATTGTTGCTTGTGTCGTTGTCATTATAATGCATACCTCCATTGTGCTATGTTGCCATACCATAGTAGGACTAGAGAAAATTTAATCCTTCTATAGTAGAACTAGAGAAAATTTAATCCTTCTGTTTTCAGTTAATACTTATTGTACAGGGAGATTCTTGTTGACTTTGTCACTTTCTCAATGTTCTATATCTACTTTACAGGAGAAGATGAGGGCTCAGCAATCTGAGTTTTTAGCAAATATTGATTCCACGGCAGATGTTGCTGCAGATGATTCTAAACATGGTAAAGAGTTATGCGATTCAAAAGGCAGACCTAGATCTGAAGAGGCTACTCCTGTTATTTGCTCTCTTTGCCATGATCCAAATTCTAAAAGTCCTGTATCTTACCTAATTCTTCTTCAGGTAGGTGGCTCTATTTTCTGTGATGCTATCATTTTCCTTCGACTTGGATATGACTGGTGTTGTATACTTGTATCTAATTATTGAACTTTAATCTTTATTCGTGAGATAAGAAATCCAGGCTTTTCAGTTTCACCAACAGAGGTCCTCCTTCATGGGAACAAACTCGCCGCTCTGGGAAAGAGCCCATGTCTGAAAGGAGCAATCTCTCAGGAAGTTCAGAAATTATTTCATCATCTTGGTTAATGCAACTAATCCAAAATAAAGTAAATGAGTTTGCTTTAGAAGGACAACCTAAGGAAGTGGAAGCATTTCTGGAATATATCAAGGAAAAAGTTCCCTCAGTGAAGAACATTCAACCTCCTTACGCATCAAGTACTGTAAAGAAAAAGACATCCTCTTCCTTTGAGATTCTAGAAGAACGCATGTACTCGTTGGTTCGGGAAGAAATGGATGCTAATTCATGGCACTGGGATCTTTTAAACAATGATAAGAAACTTTCAGCATTGGGTGATAGTGGGGGTGCTGAGTCACTTATGCTTGGAAGATACATTTCTGCTCTTTCAAGAGAATGTAGTCCTTCTGCATCAATGAATAGCCACAAAGCAGAATTGGAGTCAAGTATGCTGCTTCCAGCATACAATGGATTTGGTCCATCAGATTGTGATGGAATATATCTTTCATCCTGTGGGCATGCTGTGCATCAGAGATGTCTTGACCGCTATTTGTCTTCGCTAAAGGAAAGGTAGTAATCTCTTAATAAAAAAACAGGGTGCATTGCCTTTTAAGCTTTTTTAATCCATTCTTTTTGATTTTGCACTTCTAAGGCTGTCTTGTTTGACCATTAAAGTGAATACGTCTTAAGCTATTAATAGTACTCCATCAATTTTTGCTTTTCTTTCTTTTCCTGATTTGGATAAATTCTCTTTTCTGTCATAGGGTTGTTCTCCTTTTACTGACCATGCATTTTAGTCTAACTTATTCTAGTATTTCCTTCTCAAGCTTAAATAGGTTTCTTGTACTCCCTCCTTTTTAATTGGTTTGTTTGATTTTGACTTGGCACGAAGTTTAAGAAAGTAAAGAGAAATCTTGTGGTCTGAAACTAAAGATATGTTGAATGTACCATTAATCTTGTGGTCTTAAACATGCCATGTGGAAAGTTGGAGTTATAGAGTTGCCAAAAAAGGAAAGAGGCGTTCTTTTTTTAAACGGATTAAAAAGGAAAGTAAGACAAACCAATTGAAATGAAGGGAGTATTAGACTTACTATTTGGATTTGTTATTGTGTTTCGTAGTAGGCTGGCCCTCCAATTCTGCAAGTTTAGAGCAGTAACTGTCTCATTAACTTTTACACAGATATAGCAGAAGAATTGTTTTTGAAGGGGGTGATATTGTAGATCCGGATCAGGTACAAAAACTCCGTCCTTATATTGTTCTCTGGTCTCCGATGGCGTTAATAATAAATTATTTTGATGTTTTTCAGGGGGAGTTCCTCTGTCCTGTATGCCGTGGACTTGCCAACTCAGTTCTGCCAGCATTACCTGCGGACACTAAAAGGTCAACTCCGTCTGTTTCAACTGGTCCATCAGATGCTGTAGACCTTTCAGCACTTCGTTTTCAAGAAGCTTTATTTCTCCTGCAAAGCGCAATGGATGTTGCTGGAAGTAGAGAGGTTTTACATAGTGTTCCACTTCAGCAATTCAGGCAGATGAGAGTAAATCTCGAATCTGTGGTTCAGGTGTTATGTGGAATGTATTTCCCCGACAAGGATAAGATTTCAGAATCTGGTAGGCTTAGTCAATCTCTGATTTTGTTCGACACACTCAAGTACTCACTTATAGCAACAGAAATTGCTGCTCGATCTGGGAAGACCTCTTTAGCTCCAAACTACAACCTTGGTGCTCTGTACAAAGAACTGAAATCTTCAAACTATTTTATATTAGCTTTGTTACTAAGTATTGTACAAAGCACACGAACAAATAACTCACTTAATGTACTGTTGAGGTTAAGAGGAATTCAGCTGTTTGCGGAGTCTCTATGCTCAGGCACTTCTGCAGATGAGTCTCCAGACAGTCCAACTGTTGGAGGTATGGTTCCTGCTCCATAAGTTGCTTTTTGTGCTTCCATTATTTTGTAAAGGATAAAATTGAGTTTCTGGAAACATGGATATAGTGGTAATTGATGTCCAGGGAATATAGAAGCAGTTTATGGTTGTTGGTGTGCTTTGCAGGTAGCATGCAAGGCATCTTGGAGTTTTCTGAAAGGGAATTACAGTACCCTGATATTCAGTTCTGGAAACGAGCCTCTGATCCAGTTCTTGCACATGATGCCTTTTCATCATTAATGTGGGTGTTATATTGCCTCCCATGCCCATTTCTGTCGTGCGAGGAATCATTCTTGTCTCTTGTTCATCTTTTCTATGTTGTCACAATTACCCAGGTTGCTACATATTTTCTTCTTTCAATCGTTGTCTCTGCTAAAGATTAGTTTTTTTTGATTGAATGGTGCTTAGTCATTGTCTTTTCTTTTCAGACTGTAATCACCTATTGCAGGAAGCGGCAAATTAATTTGACGGAGTCAGGATGTAGTGATTCTCTAGTTACTGACATCTACAGAATAATGGAGGAATATGGAGTTGCTTACAAATATTTTGATTCTAATCATATTGAAACTCATGATGTCAAAGATGCAATTCGTAGCCTGAGTTTTCCTTATTTAAGAAGATGTGCATTGTTGTGGAAGTTGGTCCGTTCTTCTATATCAGTACCATTTAGTGGTGGAAGTAACGTATTAGATGGATTGCCCTATTCCATGGGTGAAACAACGGAATGTGGGGACAACATTGCAGTTGAGTTCGAAGAGATTGAAAAGCTGGAAAAGTTATTTAAGATTCCCCCGCTTGATGATGTTATTGGTGATAACATAGTACGTTTTGTGGTTCCGAGATGGTTGCATCGTTTCTCCAAGCAGTTTGAAGCTCGAAGTGTAAAGGGTATTATGTATTCTACCCCTGCAGTCCCTTTTAAACTGATGCTTTTGCCTCATCTTTACCAGGATCTCTTTCAGAGGTTGGTCATATACATGCAAAGATACTGTATTTGAGCTGTCTACTATATTCATAATACAGTATTTGGCTTGTCTACTATCTTTGTATAACCGTTGAATGTTTTGGATATGTTGGTCCTACTTTCAGATATTTTAAACAACATTGCCCAGACTGTGGAGTTGTTCTGAAGGAGCCTGCATTGTGCTTGTTGTGTGGTAGACTATGCTCTCCGAATTGGACGTCGTGCTGCAGGTGCAAATGCATCTTTTATTCTTCTAATAGTTGTCGAAATCATGTCTGACATTTTTGATTTCGCCAGGGAAAGTGGGTGCCAAACACATGCAATGGTATGTGGAGCGGGTACTGGGGTGTTCTTATTAATCAGAGTAAGTGATATTTCTTTTTTGCTCTTGTTTTTTTTTGTGTTGATCTTTTTGATGCAATACCGGCTTTTAGGACAAGTAGAATGATTTATACTTGTCCTTTCACCACAGAAAACCACAGTGCTGCTTCAAAGATCTGCTCGTCAGGCACAGTGGCCTTCCCCATACTTGGACGCATTTGGTGAAGAGGTAAGTCAGTGGTTTAGCTATCCTTCCATGGTGTGAAAGGGCTTGGACTGCAGAAATTGTGCTTGGTTGACAACAATTTTGTTTTCTTCATTTTCTAAGAATATGGAGGAGGGGGAAAATAGATTGTTTCACCTAGGGAGAAATCACCCAGAATCTCAAGAAAGTCGTTCCAAATTGGAGTCAATTCAGTAAGGCACTGAAGTTTTTTTCTGCGTTTTTCTCCACAAACTGAAAGTAGAGTTGGAACTGGTCATAAATGGTTGCCTCTTTGTAGGTATCTGCTGACAAATCACTTTTCATAATTGACCAAAGCACGTCTCCCCTCACCATCCCCTTTCTCCTACGTCAGTGGCAACCCCTCCCTCCTGGCATGCTACTGTCTCTCCAACCCACAGCCCTAAAATGCAACCCAATATCCATTTTCTTCTGCTGTTTCTCTCTTTGTGTGTCGCCAGTGAATTTATCAACTTTTATTTTGGGGTGGGGAATCCAGCTTAGAGCAGATGAAGAGAGTTTGCTTCACGTTTAAGTAGCCATATCTTGTTTTCACTCAAAGATGTGGAACATCAATTAATGGTTCTATTCCTTTTATCGTTTTCCAGCTTTTTCTTTTTGGGGTTATGCTGGAGCTTAGATATATAGGTTGTGAAGAACGGGAAAAGTGATTGTTTCTAACAAGAAGATGCTAGGGGATACTCTCTAACGACTCCAAACGAGTTTCTAAAAATCTTTGGAACAAACCAACAAAAATTTGAAATGTGAAGTTGTGTGTAAACTTGATATGTCAAAGGTTCTAATTGAGAAGCCTTGAATTCGGTAATTTTTCAAGCCCGTATTGTGACCTAATGGCGGGTTGGATATGAATATTTTTCTTTTAATTGCTTCTAATTTAAACATTTGCTATGAAGTGGATAGACAATCAAGTAATTCATATTATTTTTACAGCCAGTTTGGTTTGGACTTCACTTTTTGAAGTTGAACTGTGGGGTCATGTATTTATTTTCAAATTAGAGCTAAATCCTTGATTGTTTAGAAGGCCACCTAATGCCCGTCTTGCTACCTTAATAATCAGTTTCGTAAGGTTTTATTTGTCAAAGCTTCATCAAAAAAAGGTTTTGTTTGTCAAAAAGATGTGTGTGTTTGTTGTGGGGGGGGGGGGGGGGGGGGTTAATGTGGTATATATCAACAGGTTTTAACGTGTTGTGGTTTTTTTTTAAGTATTGATCAAGGGCCTACCCTTAGTATTTTTCTCATAGAGCTAACTGTAATTTACTTGTTATGTCGTGTTCTCTAATCATTTTTTCCATTCTTCATGTATTTTCTGTTCAACACATGTTTCTGGCACTAATACCAGAAGCTTTTTAACAGTCACGTAATATGTACACAAAATTGCACAGTGCAAAAATATATGGTCATGTTATTTTAAAAAAAGTTTATACTCACGGGTTTGAGCCGTGGAAATAGCCTCTTGAAAAATGCCGGGTAAGGCTGCGTACAATAGATCCTTGTGGTCCGGCCCTTTCCCGGACCCCGCGCATAGCGGGAGCTTAGTGCACCAGGCTGCCCTTTTTTGTTGTCCCAATGATGTGTCCGCTTTTTGAAAATGACTTGCGTAGCTTTTGTTAATGTTCTTTAGATATAATACTACCAAAAAGGTAACATGGATCCACTACCTCTCTCCTTGGTGAGCAGTTTATTCTTGCTCGCTTAAGCTCTTATCTCGTTTGATCTATCAAGATAGATCAGGCCGCCTATGCTATATGAATAGATGTATAAGTTCATCAACAAGCTGTATTAGTACCCAATTCTATTCATTCTGTCCACTTAGAAACCCTCTACGTTTGTATACAATTAAATTTTGGACTGTTGCCTTATCTAATTTGGCCACCTGATTTGGGAAGAAAGGAATGATCGTTTGATATATACAATACACCCTACTTTTACTTCATTTCAGGTTTCTGTGGTTCAATAATAGATGTGTTGCAAATAATTGGACTGTTGCTTACTAGTTTTATTAGGAATCAAGCATCAGTCTAGATGCCAATTTTGCTATCGTAGACCAAATGCCTGATCCAAATAGAATTGTTACAAAGAAAAAGAGAAAGTTCGCAAATAAATAACCATCTGAAATTTCGTTTGAAAGGCCAAAGCTTCAGATAAATTCCTTAAAAAATCAGTCTGGCAGGACCAGGTGCATGCTGAAGCACGTTATGAAAGTCCATACTACTATAAAATTGACAAATTTAAAAATGTTGAAGTGGAGTACCATGGAAGTTGTATAGAGTGAAAGCATTACACAAAAATGGAAAAAAAAAATCAAAATGGCACAGCATAGCAGTTTAGTTTCTATTATGAAGTTTCCCGGCTATTTTGACCCCCCAAGCTCAAACTCTGAAACAATTACAATAGGTACTTTTCATTTAAGAAACGTTGCTATTCGAAGTAGCACAGCATAGCAGTTTAGTTTCTATTATGAAGTTTGCCAGTTATTTTAAGCCCCCAAGCTCAAAATCTGAAACAATTACAATAGGTAATTTTTATTTACGAAAGCTTGCTGTCTAAGGTTCTTGTACCCCTCAAATCGTCTTCAATTTTTAGTTACTTTTTTATTTAGTTTTATATTTTGAGTTAAAAGTGAAGAAATTTGACCCGGGTCAAATTCATTTTAGGAATATCTCTAGATAGTCCAATTTGTGACACTTTGGCTTAACCTGTATGTTTCTTAGGATCCGATGATAAGTGGTTTCTTTGTTTCTGTTTTGTATTTCCTTCTTTTTGCGGGTCAAATTAATTCATTTTAGGAAATATCTCTAGATAGTCCAATTTGTGACAGTTTGGCTTAACTTGTATGTTTTTAGGATCCGATGATAAGTGGTTTCTTTGTTTCTGTTTTGTATTTCCTTCTTTTTGCGGGTCAAATTAATTCATTTTAGGAAATATCTCTAGATAGTCCAATTTGTGACAGTTTGGCTTAACTTGTATGTTTTTAGGATCCGATGATAAGTGGTTTCTGTGTTTCTGTTTTGTATTTCCTTCTTTTTGCGGGTCAAATTAATTTTTACTCCTTGTCGAGACTAGTGTGGATAGATATACATGGGCAGTGCTATGGCCTTCGGTGGTTCTCCATTTGTATCTTAAAACTCTCTCTATAAATGCAGGACACCGACATGCATCGTGGGAAGCCATTGTACCTAAATGAGGAACGCTATGCTGCCTTAACTCATATGGTATAGTGAAGGATTTGCATAATTTACTGCTGCTGTTACTGAGTTTCTCTTATTGTGCTATGTGTTAGTAGTATGATTAATGTCCTTGGAGGTAACAACCAGAGAACGGATTAGAGAAATGCCAAAAGAAAAGTAGAGTTTCTTTTCTCTGGTTGTCTTCTCTTTAATGGAAAAAGCCTAAAGCCCTAGGGTTAATGATATACTCCATGCGCACCTTTGAGCTTTGAAATGTCTTAGAGTGCAAACAGTTAGCCACTGCTTAGGATACCTCCTTTGCTTGGACGGTTAATGGTTCTTTTATATATGTGTGTGTGTGTACTCCCTCTGTCCCATTTTATGTGACACTCTTTCCTTTTACGTTTATCCTAGAAAGAATGACATTTTTCTATTTTTAGAAGCAATTAAATACTATCCATTTTACCCTTGATGAATGATTTATAGAATCAATTTAATTTTAAATTTTTTATTTTACCCTTACGAAATGATTTATAGACACATAAATGTCTGTGACATGTTTTAAATCACAAGTTTCAAAAGTCTTTCTTTCTTCTTTTAACTCGGTGCACAGTCAAACACCATCACATAAATTGGGATGGCTGGAGTATAATTTACTGAAAATTGAGCAGGTGAGTGTTATTTTTTACCTTTCACAAACTTCATGGTTCCTTACTGTCAAACGTGCCTAAGCTAGACTTGTTGAAATCTAAGTTACTCGGACTCTTCACTTTCGGTGCCGCACCCGTGTCGACACGACGTGGGTGTGGGATCCGTACTCGATTTGTTCAACCGATTTTGGGTACTTTGACTGTTATCGACAGAGAAATTCCGGACAGATTCAATGATTTATGTAATCTAAACAAAAGCTAAGGTGAAATTGAAGAAACTGGAATACCTTGTATATAGAAATTTCTATGTCACTCCTTTTCCTTTTATCTCCTTCTGAGATTCTCCTCAAGTTCTCCACATAATATCTCATAATTTAGGTTTTATAACTCTATTTTTAGATATTTGAATTATTTTTAGTCGAATCCCCGCACCCATAACCATACTTGGATCCGTATCCCTGAATCTTAGGACCCGACCTCTAGATGCGCACCCATATCGGACACCCACATCCGAGTCCGAGCAACTTAGGTTGTAATTGCATGTCCTGTACTATGTTATCTTCTAATAGCTACTTACTTTTTCTTATTCACCTTTGCGGTATATCTTTGATATTAGTAACTATCTTGATTATCTTCATCATAGCAAGAAGTTATATTCCTGTCTTATGAAATTTGAATGAGCATACTATTGCTATCAATCAGGCACTTTAGTCTGAGAAACATTGGGTCACAGTTATCTATCAATCAGACACTTTAGTCTGAGAAACATTGGGTCACAGTTATCTTTATTGCGTAGCTCTAGTCATAGCAATTTGTTGATTTGTTTGAATCGACATTTTAGGTGGCTTCTCATGGACTAGATCGGAGTCCAACGGTGCTTCATCAGACGAATATCGGCAATTTTTTAATGCTTTAGCTTGACTTTTTGATAAGGTTTGGTAAATGTCAGTTCAAGATTGGCATATTCTGTATGTTTGTCTGTACTTACTGACAGGTAGTTTATCTTTTTTTCTTATCTGGACCCTTGCAGGTTAACTAGGCCCATGGAATTCATCAAAGATGATAAAAAGTTATAAGCTGTCCGGCCCTGAGTTTTGACTCAGATAGAGCATGTCCGGTGTTCCGTGGTCTGCTACCATCTAATATACAGATTATCGAGGTTAGTCTGTCATTTCTTTGTTTTATTCTGATTAAATTTTGCTTCAGATGTAGTGCAATGTAAATAGATCAGTTTTATTTGCTCGTCTTGGCAGCAGGGTTTTCCAGACAGGTTCCTTGTATGATTTTTAATGTTTCCTGAATTTCTTTTCAACTTTGATTTTCTTTTCTGATATTTCAGTTAACACCGTGTTAAAGAAATTTTGTTTCCTGATTAAAAAAAATGAAGTGCCTGAGCTTGCTTAAAAGTCTGTAAGATGAAGTGCCTCAACACCATGTTAGTGAAGTGCCTAAGATTTTTAAAAATGGTTATCACAATTAAACTCCAGACTCAGCACCAAAATTCCAGGTGGAACCTCAAAATTGATCAGTGAGATTTTACAATAAACAATACAATCTTGGGTAAGGACAGGCCTGGTGTTTGGACTTTCTGCATAGCGGGGCATTCTAGGAGCTCTCTTGAAAAAGTGAGAGGTCGTAGACCGACTTGCTACTGAATACGGGGATATTTGGCATCCTCATCTGCTAGGTTCAAGTTGTGCATGATTTTAGCAAGTAATGGTGTCAGATAGTGTTTGCCACAAATCTTTTTTTGTGTTTAATTTGGTTAGAGTTCGTGTGTCATTTTAAGGATAAACTATCATCTTTGTAGGGAAAATTTTTAAATAAAGGGATTTGGAGGATAGTTTATGGTTAATGAAAGAACTGAATATTTATATCCTTTTGAGCTTTTCAAATGATTACCAAAAGATACGATTAAAAATCTATACAAATAAGCAATAGCTCTGTCCCTGCTTTTTGTTTACTGATCCACGTGGTGGGAGGGAGGGGGGAGGGAGGCTTTTCAGATCTTCATATTTGAAATTCATATAGAAATCTTTAGCAATCCAAAGCCCTAATGGAATAGTTGACCTGTGGACTATGATAAATGACTGAACTACGATGCATCAGCCCCTCTGCATGTCCTCCCTCCTTTTCTAAAGTGATGGAATCGCTTGAAGTAATTTATTTCTTTCCACTCCCCCAACCCAACCCCCGGCTAAGCCAAAAGACATCTAGCCTGAAGTTCTGTTATGTTAATTTTTACTAGTATTTAATCATCTTTATAGTTGAGCTTGACAAGTGTCCTCAAATTTGTTTTTTTTTTTTTTTTGCTTTGCATATGTTTGGTTTCCAAGGTAGTCCAAATAAGCACTTAATGCTTTGCCATTTTAATCCCTATGTTCCAAAATCATCATCTAATTTTTCTCGGTAAAAGAGAACTGGAAGTCTTTAATATACTTGTCGATCATTTTAAAATGACTAAGTTGCAACTTGTATTATTTGTCTAATAGTTTATCGGTATCTGAATTTATTTTCAAACACCAAATCAGTGGTTGATTTTATCATTGTTAAGCAAAAAAAGGTCTATTGGGATGGAGGCTGCAAATGTGTTTTCATTCTATTAAGTTAATGATAACCAACAAGAATAGAGTTTATTTGTTTAAAGGAAAAAGTAAAGAAGGTTAAGTCATATTCACTAAAATAACAGCCTCTGTACCCCACCAAGGTAGAGGTAAGAGTGCGTACATCCTGCCCTCCCCAGACCCCACTTGTGAGATTACACTGGGTATGTTGTTGGGGTTGTAAAGTTAGTATTAATAAGACCAGGCTGTGAATGAGCAAAAACAGAAAACAGAAAACAGAAAACAGAGAGGGGATGATTCTATTGGCACTTTTCAGATAACTTTTTAAAAATCAACAATCTTGTAAAGAGCTTTAAACAGTCAACAAGTTTATTAAGAGCAATGTCCCAAATCAGTGCACTTGATTGAAATGCATTTTTTTTTCTTACTATTACTGATTACACCCTTTAGTATTGATAGGACTAGGTTGTGAATGAGCATAAACAGAAAATAGAGAGAGGATGATTTTATTGGCAATGTTCAATTAACTTTTTAATGGTCAACAATCTTACAAAGGATTTTTTAAAGTTTATTAAGAGCAATGTCCCAAATAAGTGCACTATTACTGATTACACCCTTTAGTGCCTTTACTAAAATACAGTGACTATATGGCATAAAGGAAATTATTTACTATCGAACTAAGAAGTTAATCATTAGGAGTGAACAACCACATCTCTTTTGTGAACTGTTAATTTCCTCATTTACCCTTTAAGAGCTTTCATCCTCTTTATGACTGTGGTTCACTCTTTATGGGTTTCTATGTTAATACTCCGATATTTTCAAAATCCATAATCTTCCCTGTTTCTCATTTTGAAGAATCTAAAAGTTGGTTACTTTTCTTTTAAAATCTTATTAGTTACAATTAACTGATTTTCCTAAAAATTCTACCCGATAATTTCCTTTTGGTTGTCTGCTAAGAACTACTGTTTCATTGTCTGATTTGTTTGAAGAACATACTCATATTGGATTATATAAGCTACCTGAAGAATTTGGTTCATTTTGAGTTCCCTTTTCTTTGTGCATGAAAGGTTTGTTGGATGGGTACTCAAAATGAAGACAGTTGCATTTTTGTGCAAAGTATTGCGGGGGCAGGGTAAACCTTATCCCATATGTTATGTGCTTCAAAATGAGTTTGTACTATAGCGATCTAATCTAGAATATTGCACTAGGTTTAAACTTCTTTAGATGATGTCATCAGTATATTTTTTGGAGACTTTGATCGAGGCATAATAATTTAGGGTTTAACACGGAAAATTACTAAAAGAAGACAGCTAGAATCCTTTTAACTAAAGTTGAGTTGAACTTGGAGATAAAATGCTCTCTTCTGCACTTTCCAGTTAAATTTTCTGCTAAAAAATGTTATAGAATGTTGCTGATGAGAAGTTTCTTATTGCCTCCCTGATTCTTCTCTTGTTTTGACTGTCTAAGTTACTGCAACTTGCAGGCGGTCCTCTCATTATTTCGATCCTGTCTTTGTTCTCATCTGTTAAAAAAAACTTTGATGGTTTAGATAACGCAAGTTTATCACATCTTTTGGATAGGTTTTGCTAAGTATAAAACATCTCTGGCAGATCAGTAGGCGTTGACATCTGCGGCATAGAAGGATTTGCTTTTACCAGAATGGGACGTTGCGTATTCCAGGAAAGTGACTTTTGGTGGAGTGGCTGGTTTTTGGACATTACTGTACAGATATTGTGAATAAATACCGTGTTTTGATCCATTAATTCTTTTCGCATAGAGGTGTAAATTATAGTCTAAGGCGGCATATGCCACCAACCGGTCACTGTGAAGATGTAAATTAAGATCTAATCAGCAATACTTTGAAGAGCGATGCTAAGGTTTCTGAGTTTTGCTTTGATCTTTTCTTAGCTTACTTTTATACTGCCCTTCAGCTGCTCCAGCCAGATTATCTGCCTTCGAATCTGTTGGAAAAAATTTATTTAAAAAACAGAAAAAGGAGAATATTTGTGCTCCTTGATCGAACGAGCTCATAACCATGGCGGGTAATGGATGTTTTGGGGAGTTAGTTTCACAGTAAAGTTGCCTGATTCCAAAGCGGCTACCATTTGCAAAGTCTGGTGGCAGAGTCAATCAATCCTTCGATCGGTTTATGAGTTGCAAAAGCTAACTCTATGTTTGGTAGCTATCGGAGTTGTTTTCCTTCCCTACTCGTTCAAGTGAACTGATGTCATGGGTCGTACCCTTGTTTATGTTATCACGCTATTAAAGCATTGTGAGAAAAAGGAATAGAACCTAGGGCGTGAAATAATTTCTAAAAGAAATTTCTCTTGGGATATCCGAACTCAGAACTCATTTAACTAACAAGGTATTTACTTCTACTCTTCTATCCTATAAAAGATTTACAGATTCAACAGCAGTGGATCTTGATCAAGTCCGTGTCCTCCAGCTAGGGGATACGCAAGTTTCTTTTTCGGTTACATGAATCCAGTTTTTATTTTTGCATATCAACTTCTTTAGTTTGACTTAACAATGAGGTCTTGTTACCGCTTTATATGGGAAATTTCTGATTTAATCAATGACTATGCAGTAATGGAACTCAATGGATTTTCATCTACGATGTTGATCGAAACACTTCCCTCTCGAAGAACAACCTTTCGTAAATTTATTGAAATAAGTGCGAACACCAGAAATAGAAAAAGATGGTTATATGGAAATTTTTTTTATTTAATCAATGACGATGCACTTGAACTAAAGAATTTTCATCTACGATGTTGATTGAAACACTTTCTCTCCTGAAGAACGACATTTCGTAAATTCATCAAATAAGTGCGAACACTAGATTGGGCTATGTGGCGTAAATATTTTCAAAAGCTGTAGATTTTTGAAAATATACCAAAAATTAAAAAAGGAAATAATGGATAACGCCCACCGTGACCACAAGGTTAAGAGCCTTGTGCTCTACCAACTGAGCTAGCTGGCTTGTTGAGTTCATATTGTACTTATATCAAATCATATTAAATAGTACTGTCTTTGGGCACAAGAAACAAAGAGATCCATTCGGAAGTCTTTGGGTGCATGATCTAATGTAATATCATTTTTAATTTTCACAACATATAGATAATTTTCATTCTTCTCACTTTAGAAAGAGTTTGAATACTTTCTGTTGGTCCTATAGTTTAAAAAAATCATAGATTACAAATACTTTTTTCATTTAAAATTTTCACCTGACCATGAGAATTCAATAGGACATCCTCACACAAACATTTTCAAACTACTAGTACAATCTTACATCTATTGGTTCTTTCAATGGAACAAATCTAAGTTGCTGATTTTGCTAAGGAAGTATACAATTCTTGATTATACTACTAAAACAAACTGCATATTCTTATACACTCCCTCGAGCTTAATAACCAAATCTACTAAATCTGTACAGTCTGGAAGAATTTAGTTAAGTAATATTTACTCATCAGTAGTTTTTTCCTATACTCTCGACGTGATCAACTGAGAGCGCTAGCTAAACAATTTCTGTGAAGATGAAATGTTATACACCTATGTGAGAATGAATGTCAATGAATACTAGCTCATCTAAAAGATCATCGAATATGAGATCCTCGAGCTCCAATCCAACGCACTCTGCATCAAATTGTAGGTTCATCCAATTATCACCTTTTGCCAAATCACGGCTTGCAGCATCATCGAGTAGTGATTGGTCATTCTCCAGCTTGTAGTTGATCCACCAGCTTATATCTTTCCACACCTCCTCAAGAAGATAATAGCCAACAGTCATTGGATGGATATAAGAACGAAATGTTAACGCCTTTGGCCAGTATAAAGATGATCTCTCATAAAGTTGTAGTAAGACCTCGTTGATTAAATCAAACAAAAGAAGTTGATCACAGCTTCCACTTTCTTCACCATATCCCGAACAGTCAGGTTGAGAAAGAAAACATCCTCCCACTTCGTCAAATACTGAAAGGTTCATAAATTCATTTCCGCTAAAGCCAGATAGTTCCAGCACATCTTTTACATAATTGAATTCGGCTTTATTTCTTTCGTCCACATGAACTTGCAATAGACTTCTCTTCTGTTCCTCGGCTAGTATTCCTTCTTCATTGGTATCAAATGCATTTTCAGCTATACCTGAGGAATCAATGTCAGATTTATTCTGTTAATTAGCCAATGAAAACTTCACAGCAAAATTTTTAGAAGTTTTGGTTTTTAGAAAAATAAACTCGAATCAGCTTAATTGCCCTAAGTTTTACCACCAAAAAAAATAAAAATAATCCAGCATAAACTTTACGTACATTTTGTTGCTCAAAATCTCCAATTCAATCTGAGCTTTCTAAACAAAATACAGTTGCAAAATAGAAGGTTTACATCACTTTCTAAGCAACCAATCATGATTCTTAGAGGCTTCCAGTATAGCAAGTTAGCAACCTTGATATACATGCACAGATTCTACATGAAGAAACATATATAATATGTGCTAGAAATTAGAAAAGTATCATCCTAATGCATGTATTTTAGCTTTCGTTTGGACAGCAGTTGTTTAACACAGAGAAATGAAGTATATCTATTAACACCAAATAATAACCTATCAAGTTTTTGAAAGAACCAGTTCACAAAAAAATAAAGCAGGTATAAATAGAGATTTTTTGTTGTAAGCATTTTCGTGGTGAATATCTTCTGTCTAGAAAGATAAATGGAGTATGGGGAAAGAATGCAAGATTGCCTCAAAATATACCTGCCGTTTCGGGGAGAGTAGTAGCTTCTTGAATTATCATATCAGGCAAAGTAACAGGAACCGGTTTATCAACCGGAACAGAGTTCTCCTCTGTGTTTAAGTCACCAAAGTCATTGGAAGTCTGGCTGATATCAAGAAAATCTTCAGGAATCTCGGAGTCGGAACTGGAATCTTGTTGAGTTTTATTTTCTGAAACTAAAGGAATATCGACGGACTTCTGTTCATCGGACCTATTAGCCCCTAAATTTAAGTTGTTGCTGGATGCAGTCGATGCAGCTGTATCTACTGTTTCTGAATAATTGGCTTCGGGAGCGTCCTCAATTCGGAAAGACGGGTAATGCCTAAGATCAGGCAGAGAAAGAATCCTCTCCAGGACTATGGGCCTAGTTCTAGCTGGTGAAGGTGATTTAGATACTCTTGAACTTGACCTTTCAAAGTTTTGCTGTTTTTCGTCCCTACTGAAGCAGGATTCAAGTAATCTATTATATCTGTCTAATGAGTCATTGAGCGATGACGTTCTTTTGAATGATTTCATCTGGCTCTTGCTAAATGGAGAATGGAGGTGAGCAGTGTTAAAAGTACTTTCCGGAAAGTTCCTGTTGTGTCCATCTGGCAT
This sequence comes from Lycium barbarum, assembly GCF_019175385.1. Classification (NCBI taxonomy): domain Eukaryota; kingdom Viridiplantae; phylum Streptophyta; class Magnoliopsida; order Solanales; family Solanaceae; genus Lycium; species Lycium barbarum. Next base: position 122,434,748 of record NC_083344.1, read on the forward strand.
TGGCTTCTCGAGTAGATTGGATCCCTTTTTAACATCCTTTGGAACCTTATGAAGGACAGCGTCCATGATGATTCGACGCTTCTCCTTACGGCTCTCCTTAAGAGCATGTGTTATTTTGTCCTTCAAGTTCCTGAACCGTGCAAGGACAAGTTTACTATCGTGGCGCTTGTGTTTGCCACCAGGTGAACTCGCTGGCGCATTATCAAATGATTCAAGTCTAGTTGGCACACCTTTTGCTACTTCCTCCTCGCTACTCAAATTTGTTGATGTTACTAAATGGCTGGCAATTTTTCCCAGTGACAGAAGGGAAGGAAATGACACGGACTTGGTTAAGGCTTTGGATGCATGTGTACCATGTAACTGATGCGCTAATGAAGAATTTGGGTCCCGTAATATTTTAAGGAATAACTCCTCTCTCATGTTAAGTAAATCAAGAGCATCCAAAAATAGCTTCGACTCTTCAATTGAAGCATTTTTAGTCCGCTCTCTAAAATAAAGTGATTGTGTACGACGAAGAGTGAAGTTTGTAATTGGTTGCTTCCCATTCTTGTTAGTATCACATTGCTTTAAGTGATTCATATCAACCATAGCAGCACACAACTCACATGTGTTGGTGGTGATAACAGCATCCTTTCTTTTCTTTGGCAGGGGTGGATCTAACAAACTAGCAACGGAAGAATACCCATTCTGCGGATGCTGCAAAGTCTCGTCATTTGAACGAAATTTTGGAGAATGATCTGCATTTGCGGGGCCAAGATAACGAATAGGAGCAGTTTGTTCCAGCGGCATTCTTGTAGGACAGGACACGCTACGGCGATGTTGAACCTTTTTTCTAGATAGTAGCTCTTTTGTGACCAAAGCTTTTAGACGAGACTTTATTGAACTTTTGTGCTGAGTGGCTGCTGTTTTCACTACAACCTGAAATGCTAAAGTTTGTTAACATAAACAGTTATGTGCAAATGTTTGCGCACGTACCAAGCATACTACTTTGCAGAAACTTACAGGGGAATCGTCTAATTTGACATCTACTTTTTCTAACACGTTAGCAGAATCAGTAGCAGTTGCATTACTCCCAAGATCTCCTGCTGCTGGAAAAAGGAAATAGTATATCACACCCTGTTTTCATTCATTTGTTTTAAGTGTCAAATCTTGATAATAGCCAAGAACTAAAAGCAGTGGCGTAGCCACATAGACCGTTGAACACCCGTCATCGAAAATTATACTGAGTATATAGTAAATTACACTGTACTCCCTCTGTTTCAATTTATTTGAACCTATTTCCTTTTTAGTCCGTGGCAAAATGAATGACCTCTTTCCTAATTTGGAAACAAATTCACTTTATGAAATGATTTACAGCCACACAAATATTCAACACTTATTTTGAATCACAAGTTTCAAAAGTCTTCACTCTTTCTTAAATGTCGTGCCCAGTCAAATGAGTTCACATAAATTGAAACAGAGGGAGTACATAAATAGGTAAAAGTTACCTTTTATACAAATATATTAAACTTTGAACACCCTTAGTGAAATTTCTAGCACCACTAAGTAAAAGGGTAAGGAGAATATGGACATACTACTTCATGATCAATAGGCTTAAGTGGAGTTGGAGCCAAATTTTTTAGTTTATGGGTTCTAAACCACAATTATTTTTACTTACTGTGTTCTAGATAGATTAATTATACATATCATACTTTAAATACAAACACATAGTTTGAGTCAAAGTAACTGGGGTTCTTCCGAACTCGTAACTAGAATGGTGGCTCCGCCCCTGGCTTAAGATCAACAAAGAAATGAGGAATGTAGTTACTCCTCCAACACTAAACCTTATAATTCGTGTACGCACAAACTCTGCACTCTTTGGAAATTCTATATAGCATGAAAAAATGATAGACGTAATTTGTATTCTAGCCGAGAAAAACATACTACCAACAACTAATGTTTTTTCTTACCAGCAATGTGCTTTCCACCAGCCTGCTTTATATATGGGAGGCGTTTCCTGACTTGATGCCACCGATGTTGTTGGTGATTTAACTGATGAAGTATCCCAAACATGCATCCTGGAGAACTACTTTCTCGAGTAAAACTAGAATCTCGGTGTCGCAAACCCTTCCCCATGTGTTACAGTATACTCAGCGTAAATCAGCTACAGGTACTACCTAATAGAGTTTGAGTTTTCCAACATCCTACACCTGATATAACAAGGAAATAACAGAATGCATTTTAATGATAAATGAGAAAAATAAGAATTCATGCGGCACCAAACCTTTAGTCGAAATAAAACAAAGAAACCATTGATGGAACATGTAAATAACTTTAGAGAGGAAATTAAAAGTTCTTGGGCATTTTTTTTTTTTTTTTTTTTTTTTTTTTTAAGGGAAGTAAGAAAGAGCAGACAAATGAATTGACCTTGAATAAACCTTCAGGGGTGATTAGAAATAGCAATGACAATACAATAAGTTACAGTTTTTAATTTTGGAGAGTCCTCTTTAGATTGAAGTCATTTTCCACTTTATGTGTTTGGGGTGACCAGAAATGGTTTCAACAACTACAACATACACTGTGAAATCCCACCCGTGGGGTTTGGGGAGGGTAGAGTGTACGCAGACCTTACCCCTACCTCGTGGGGTGACGGAAAATGGTTTCCACAAAGAAAACGTTTCACAGTGTTTGGCAACCTTAAAATCTAGAAAATGTCTTCTAAAATGAAAATATATTCTACCAAATGGAGAAAATAGCTTCCCTCACCTATAGACTAAAGTAATCTTTTACAAATACCCAACTCTTATTTAGTCTCACTTCAATCAAAACTTAAAAATTATTTACAACTTTTAATACGTTACCCACATAAATCACCAAAAACATTACTTTACTCCCTATCCAATGGTGGAGCCACCCTTATCCATGGGGTGTTGACACCCCTTTGCTGGATAATTATACTATGTAGATAGGTAATCTTATATATATGTTGAATCACCCCGGCTTCTTCGTGTATTTACTTCTTTATATTTTAACTCTCTCTGGTGAAAATACTGGCTCCGCTACTTCTTTATATTTTAACTCTCCTTAGTGAAAATACTGGCTCCGCTACTTCTTTATATTTTAACTCTCCTTAGTGAAAATACTGGCTCCGCTACTTCTTTATATTTTAACTCACCTTAGTGAAAATACTCAACCAAACATTGGAAAAATAATCTAGAAAATGGTTTCTTAAGGGAAAACATTTTCCCTGGAAAAATACTATTTTGCATGCCCAACGCTAACTCGAACCTGGCATCTAACAAGTAAAATTCCATGTTTGATATTCATAATTTGGGTATCTCAATATGAGTAACTAAACAATCAATCAACTGATTCAAGAGTATAATGCATGCATGAGTAGAGAAAAAATTAGGATATGAAGTTTATGCGTTCTAAATGTTATTATATGTACATATTCGGTGGATTTCTCAACACGCCTACAGGGAATTTGAACCAAAACTAATGATTTTTGTCGAACCTGTACTTTCCATGCAAGATTTGACCATGAGGTTATCTTATTGCCAATACATAAACTAAAAGGGTCTTACAGAAACTGAATCAAAATGGGATTTTTATCAAGAATGAGACTTTCCAATTTAATTTTGTTTCTAAGTAATCCGTTTTGAGATCTATGACAATAAAAATAACCCCAGCAAATGGGTTAATTTTGAAGTTTCGGATAAGCAAATTTAGAGAAACATAACGAATTGGCATCACTGTGAAAGTAAAAGGAAATTGGACAAAATTATACATTTTGAATATTTGTGATCCTCGTACCTTTGCTAATAACAGAAAGTGTCAGTTGCATTGCACAACCTAGCAATGAGAGAAATGTAGAAAATTGAAGAAAAATAAAAGAATGTGATGGAGAAAGACTAAAATTGTTGTTTGTTTTTTGATGGGTGGAAAATAATGGACAAGTTTTTTTTTTTTCCTTTTTTTCCTCTCTTACTTTTTGGCGCCATTTATCAGCCAACCGTTTTCCGTTTCTCCCTCTAAATATAGTAACCGCTTATTCTAGTGTTTTCAATTCAACTCCTTCCCATTTCAACTTCTTTCCATGATTATCATGAACTAGTTAAATTGCTCGCGCTTCGCGCGATCGTAAAAGACATCTTTAAATTTATAAAATATATCAATTTGCGATAGAGTCGAGATAGAAGAGATGAAGCATTTAGAACAAAGATAAAAAATGGAATTTTGACTTTGAGAATTAACTAAGTTATTATGGTACATGAACAGAGCAAATAGACACAGAAACATAAAGTATAGCCATATATGATATCATAGTGCTTTAAAAATGTCGGAAGGTATGATCACTGAACTTCTTTCCAGTACAAGTGGCCAGCGGAGCTGATTCATTTACAGCGAATCTAAGAGCAACATAAACATTTTCTCCCTTGCAAGATATTCAATGTTTACAATCATGAAAATTGTACATTTTTTTGGAAGTGTTTATTAAAGAATGATTTGCATCCATAGATCAACAATAACGATAGACATATGTTTAGATTACGTGATGCGCATAAGCTCTTCCACAACTCCTTCCTCACTTTAGCACTAATTGAGTTTGTTTCAACGGTAATACATGTGTTTTTCTTTCATCAACAGTGCAAGACTTCCCCCTTTCCATCTTTTACTGCAGCCTGCAGGATTGTTTCCCATTTCACCGGCGTCTCAATTGGCAATATTTTGTAGTTGCGTTGGAGGGTTATTACTTTGAATGTACAGCTGTGTACCTGCACAAGAATACACTTACACATTGTTACTAAGTTGCAGTAATATTAGATAAGTAAGACTGCAAATAAATATGCTTATTATCCATCTTCGAAATAGCAAGTAGAAAATCAAAAGATGTTCTATACTCTTCAATACTGAGTGCAGAACATTCGACCCCTGGATTAATAAGACATGGATAAGGTAAGAGGCAAGATTATCGATCATCATATCCAATTCAGGAAAATCCGTAGCAAAATATAAAAAGCGCGAAGAACCATAATTTACATATTCACATCAAGTGGAAAGTTGATATGACTTTCCTAGAAGCACCTGCAGTCCAGTTGATCAGATGTTTGTGCTATAGGCAACCGAAACAGGAAGTAGGCTATTGGAGCAACATATCTTGTGTGCTCAGGTCTTAACGGAACAAATTGATCTTCACAATTTGATTCTTTTAGGGAAAAGTAAAAAAAGTAAATGCAACATGATATTCTCTCTTGTTCAAGCAATTATAAGTCTAAAATTTTTACAATCTCGATCCACAGCCTCAAGCAATTGCTCCATTCGTACGTGCTCATCTTCATAATATATGGTATTATCCAGTCACATATGAGCTCTGATGGTAAATTAAGTCTTCCATCCCAACAAATACAATTAATTAGCAAGTACTGCAAAAATATCGAACTAACATAAAAGTAAGCTTCACAATTTTTTTTGCTTGAAGTTCTTTAAACTTCTACCCTCCCAAAGTAGAGGTAAGGTCTGCGTACACTCTACCTCCCCAGACCCCACTTTGTGGGATTTCACTGGGTATGTTGTTAAAATTCATTAAACTTTTGGGTTCAACTCTTACATTAGACACGGAATTAGTATAAGTTTGAAACCCGACCAATTAGACCGATCATCAATCAATCAATCCATTGAATATCTAGATCTTAATATGAATAGAGCTACTAATAATTTTTGTTACTTGTGTACCTAATTAGCCCAACTATAAAAACTTTGTGCAAGTCTTTTTGTTCAGACCTACGTAAATCCAACACATGCAGTTTGATATAAGTTACATCTGCATTTCAAGACCTTGTATGCTATTCCGCTTTGCAGTTCTAAGTTAATTAATCAATTAAGTTGGCAAGGCATCTACAAGACAGTAGCAACCAATAGAAAGAAACACAAACCAACTTTGCCTAAATTCACTCTTGGCTCTAAACAAACTAAGAATCTGAAACCAATTAAAAAAAATTGCTTAAGGATGTTTTCAAAAGATTTTTTCCTTTAATTTGAACTCTTAAATCATGACACTCCTGGCTTCTTTTAGCTCAGAAGTAATCACTTATCAAAATATGAGGGCGTGCATCACAGCCATGAGAGAACTTGAGTAATGAAAGATTGGACAAACAATAAATTTCCTTTTTCATACTTGCATTAGTAACTTAACAAAATTAAAACTAAGACGGGATTCCAAATAGATTCAGATGCTACCTGAGCTTTAGTTTACCAATTGCCTGCTCAGTATATCATGAAGGACATTCAATTATCCTGAAAAAAAACAAAAGGGTGCTTGAATATTAGGTATACCTCTTTTCTCAACCATTGGAAAATAGGTTACTCAATCATCAAGATTTGACTTCAAACCCAGATTGGAAAATTACAGTAGTGTAAAACTTTATGCCATCGGTGTATATAACTTAAACACATAAGTTTGCCTGCTAGTTCGGTATATCATTGTACTATGTAATACAAGATTAAAACAGAGGCATTTATTCTGTTCCTTTGTCTGCATAAATGAATCCGAAGGTTATACTAAGGGAATATTTTATGCTCAAAGAAAAAAGTAAAATCACATGAAACAACGAAATGCATCACGAGTACTACCATTGCATAAGTACTACTCCCGCGTCTGATATTATATATGCCCATATTCACTGGACATGGAGTTTAACATTTTAATTAGAGTTCTATATATATTAAATCGTATCAGTGATACTGGAAGAAATATTGAAGTAAAGTTTATAAAATTAGCATATAGAGAAAATTTCACATAAAAGTTTAAAATTTAACATCAAACAGATCATTTAAGAGAGGATTTTATCCAGCCATGAATGGACTACTACCCATTGCCTACACCTCTACACCTTTCACTTTCCCCATTATAGGTATAATGCATCCATGAAATTTGAAAATCTACTACGGAAAGTGAAAGAACCTTTTACAACCCAAAAATAATTGAAATGTAAGACAGAGCACAGTGACATGGGACAACTATGATTATTCATAAGTTCTGTAGGCGTGTAGAAATTTCAACCGCATATAAGTTAGGATTTAAAATTTACATACAGAATGTTATACATGCATTTTAACTTGTTAACTATAGCAAGTTATTTACTTTATTTTTATATTACCAAGTTAGACTTATTATAATGAGTTAACTTATGGCGTAAGTCATATTAACCTGATGGTATTAAAAAGCTTATATTGTCAGTGCTTAAAAGTTAATACTCTATCAATTATACACCTTACTGCTACAAAAACGATGTTCCACCCAACAGGGACAAACTTGTATAATATAAAAAGGATCTACTTAATTAGAGAGATAGAAGAAGCAATTAAAAGAATACATGTATAAAGCTTTTAGACGATATTGAGAGCGACAGTACAAGATAGTGGGCTTACTCTTACCAGCAGGATCCAATTCCACAATTGAAAACATGGAGTTGGATTCCAATGACAGAGAACCATATATATGACTGAGGTCTAGAAGTTCATTCGAGGAAACCTAAGTTCGAGGAAACCAGTATATAATCTATGAGATCTAAGATTAATGAGAAATCTTGCATGTCATTAAAATGAAGACTAAAAATAGACATATTGAGGTCGTCCCCATTACTGCCAAAATAAACCTAAAACGCCTTGAAAAAAGTGAGAAAACATACACAGAGATGAGAACAGAAACATCTACAGATCAAAGCCAAAAGAGACAAAGAAATAAATAAAATGGTTGGTTATGTGATGATAGTGAGATGTTTCGAGGAACTGAATGAAAAATGTGTTTTGCTGTATTTTTATCAGGACTTTTGAAGATCCTAAGAGACCTGCGTTTTCCCAGTTTAAATATCTAATCTTTTTTCTTTGAAACACTCTTTGGATCATTTTCCACTGCACCCCTATCCCCTCCCACTGCCAGTTCGTCTCTTTATTTTTTTTTTCTTTCTTCGTCCAACTTCTCTACAATTACTTACTATTTCGGTTTTGCCTTGACGGAGGAAATGAAAAGAGGGAGATAGTTCTTTCTTTGTTTTCAGTGATCATACAATGCAACATGTTGATCACAGTCTTTCTTTATTCAGGCTTTATCTCATACATTAGTCACACTCTAAAGAGAAACACTGTGAAAGTTAGACGGAAAGGAAGAAGGAGAAGAGGATACAAAAGTTTCACCTGAATCTATATGCTTGGGCTCATTCTCTGCTAAAACCCCACTCTCAAGAATTTGTACATTTGGATAATTTTTAGAAACGTAAACTACTTATCATTAATATTTCTTCTATGCCTTGGCGGCCGTTAGTATTGAGACCCTGTAGGATCTGTTTGAAATTGACACAGAAAGGAAGAAACATATCGTAATAAAGGAAGAGAAAGAGCACTATGATAAAAATGTAATAATACGAGACAATTCTTTAATAGATTTTTGATCATTACAATGTTGCTGCAAAAAAGTTGTTTTCTTGTTATTACAATGTTGTTCGTATCATAACTCGCAAATCAGAATATAGTAATAATAATATAACAATGAGTTTTGTATAATCAGAAGAAAAATAAAATTATACTGAAAGTTAAAAATGTAATACAGTCTAAACTCCATATCGCTAAACTATAATCAACATTTATAGCCATTATTGGCGGACTTTGTACATGTAGATTATACAATATAATTATCACAACTATTCAAGGTCTGTTTAGTATTACGAAAATATATATTGAATAAAAATATTCAGTAGTTGAACAAACACTGCAGATAAATAACTACTTAATGTTAAGAGAATTAATGAGCACTTTCCTGAATCAAAAAACAGTTAGTCATCATTGGTAACAACAGAACAATACATGAGAAACCCTGTCATTTTAGAGAACATCCAGTGAAAGAGCCTGTGGTTGGACCATGAAAGAAACAAGTGCAAGTCTGCAACGGCCAAAAATAGCCATTTTAAAGATTGCAAAGCACGTCGAAAGATATATACGTATGTGCATTTAATTATTCATGCATGTCATCCAAAGCGCAAGTAAGTGTAGCACAAAAAATGAAGAGGCAATGAGGGAAGAACGCAGATATTAGCCAGGAAAAATAAGGAAATCGAACAAACAAACGTGAAGCAAGAGAAAAATAGATTATAAAATGTGAGAAGGAACAATACATATAGAGAGAGAGAGAGGGGGAAGGTTCTGACTTCTGATTTCTTTTGTTACTCTGCATCACCAGCAACATTAATGGTTTTTCCAACTTAGATTTTTTCTCAATCTGTGGGTGATTTCTGTATGTCATTTTTGCGAACACTTCATAGGCGTAAAAAATAAGCATGTTTGGTTTTTTTTTTTTTTTTTTTTTGACTTAGAATGAACTTGTAAGTGCTTGTTATCCAGTTCTGCAGCAACGGAAGGAATAAAATACGAACTGATATAAAAACCCAAAGCAGAAGTAAATGTAACATGGTAGTGAAGATGTCAGTGAGGGTAGGAAGTAGATATTATTAGCAGGGAAATTTGAAGAAGTGATCAATCTTTTAAGGAAGAGAACATTAGGTTGTAGAAGAAGAGAAGGCACGATACACTGAGAGGGGGAAAATGGAGTATGTCAATCAAAAAGTATCATCCAGATTTTCAAAGCTCTAAGAAAACAGGAAAAGATTGAAACTTTAATACAATCTCAAAAAGGGGCTATTCATAAAATTTTAATATACTAAAAGAATAACTAATGGTAAGAAACGGTTCATCTTTTTAATCGGTGTCATTTTCGTATGCGGATTCCGAAGGGTTTTATTTTGGTCTTTTCTTTGTGTAAAGGTAGGGTAAAATTCCCAAAAAATGTAAAAAAAGATAAATACAATCTCTACATTTGTTGCGCCACGTCATCGGCCCTTTGCCTGCTTTTATATATATATATATGATTTATCGGGTTATAATTTTAAGAATGAAAAAATTATTAATGTAAAACGCTTTATTTTTAGTGGGTTTATTCAACACGAATTAGAACTAACCGGGCTAGTAAATGAGTCGGGTTTAATGATTTTTATCTTTGGGCAATTCGCAGTAATGCCCTTAATTTGGGGTGGTCTTTAATTTTTGTCCATCAAATTAAAAGAATTTAACTTTTGCCCTTCGGCTAAAATCTTAGAGTTTCGGGTCCGAACCCCAGCTCAGGCAAAAATTAAAAAAAAAAAAATCGCTAGGCAGAGATTGCCTACAAACTCTGCCCCATCGGGCATAGTTTGCCTGCAAAATTCTACCTTAAGGCACAGTTTGCAGGCAAATTATGCATGATGGGGCAGAGTTTACCTGCAAACTATGTCTTAAGGTAGAGATTTGGGCAAAATTCTGCCTTAAGGCAAAATTTTACCTTTAGGCAGAATTCTGCCTTAAAATTCTGCCTTGTGAATCTAAGTTCTACCTGGTGAATTTTTTTAAAATTTTTTACTGAGCAGGGTTTAGAAACCGGAAATTAGAAATTTTAGGCGAAGAGCAAAATTAAAGACCAACAATTTAAGGGGAAAAAATTAAACACCAGTGCATTTGAAGGGCACTCCGCACAAAAAATGTTTATCTTTTGGCTTAAAAAATCAGGTGTCACATCAGTAAAAAGTAGTTGTATATGGAGTATCATTTTCCGGCTTAGTCCTAGAATTTTGTGTCAATAATAAAAATGTCTTTTCTTATCATATGAAATTTTGTAAATTCGTATTTCCCGGCCCACCCGGTATCCGATATTTATTTTGGGGTTTCGATTAATCAAATTCGTGTTGCGCAAGACTCATTAAAGAAGAAGCGCTTTCCTATTAAGGTTTTTTTTTTTTTTTCAGAGCTCAAACTCGAGACCTTTGGCTAAGTGGGGGATCCAATCCAATGATATAGTACTCCCTCCGTCATAGTTTGACTATGCACGGAGTCTAAAAAAGAAAAGAAGACTTTTAAACCTTGTGATCTAAAATGAATCATAGATATTTGTCTGGATGTAAATTATTTCGTTAAGGGTAAAAAAGAAGTTTTAAGTTAAATTATTTGTAAATATATAAATGTATCATTCTTTTTCGGACAGACTAAAAAGGGAAGTGTATCACATAAATTGAGACAAAGGGAGTAGTATTTTTCGTAAGCAATTTCAACATTTGAAGAAGTAAATAAATTAAGAAATCACTATAGTAACAAGCGTTTCATTTTTTATATCTATACTTAATTTTTTTGGTTATCTACTGAATTATATTGAGGACTTCAATTCTGATGATGATTAAGAATGTGATTTTAGTTTTATGTTTAATTTATGATGATGTTGTTAATTTGAAGAATATTAGTATGTTTAGCGGCAGATCAACTCAAGGGCATGTGTAGGCTCATGTATTTTAAGTTTTTTCTTTTATTGTATTTTAACAAGTTTGGGTTCCAAGTTAATGAACAAGTTTAAGTGTTTTCATATTGTTAAGAATGATGCAATTTAATTATTTTGAGATCGGTATGAATGATGCAATTTTGACTAAAAAATAACACGCTTAAATCGAAACCCTAAAACATAAATAACTTAAAGCTAAATAAAAATGGACTTCGAGCACTTTTCAACCACTAAAACGACAATCCAAAGTTTTGCTTATCCTTGATGTATTGAGCCTACATTATTAATCGCACAAAAATAAGTAGGGTTCTATATAAAATATTGAAGTTTTGGAGTCCCGAAGCATGATTAATCTATGGCTAAAGTACGTAAAAAAGTGTAAAGAAAAAACGTAAAAAAGTGTAAAGAAAGAGGAGTTTAACTAAAAGAAGGGGAAAAAAAATGGGGGGCCTCCTTTAACGCAATAATTTACTACTTTAGTAACATTTTTTTTGGTCTGGATATTTTGGTTCAAAAGGTTTTCTGGACTCAATATTAAAGACTACCAATTTGAGAGGCAAAAATTAAAGGCCACCCCAAAAGAAGGGCAATCCGCGCCAAAAAAAGTATTTTCCCGTGATCCTATCCATCACACCACAATCTTTGTAACGTAAGTTTTTAGTTTAACGCATAATTGACCAGTAATACGATACTATTTGCTGATTTTGCTCAAACATAACTTCTTTTTTTTTTTTTTTTTTGCCACGACTAATTTGTCAATTGTTTTGTTTGCTTTCTTTACAGTTGAGATATTAATTAATAGTCTCCCGGAGTGTTGAACAAATTTAAGAAAATAGATTATAGTAATCTGACATTATGATTCATTCTTCTTAAGTCAAAGATTTTACATGTCAAACTTTGACTGTTTTTCTTTTGCTCTCTTTTCCTCTAAAGATCAGGATGATAATATTGTAGATGGCAATGAATTGAATGCTGCCAATTACAAATTAAGATTACAACTACAATCTTGGGCGTTTAAGGTAAAGATGAAGTTGACATTAACATGAGAAATTGTTATGACTATCTTTTTTTTCTTTAAAATTGAAAAGGGAAAAAATGATAAAGGGTGTGAATCCTTTTTTATATTTTGAGTTAAGACCCTATGGGTTAATTTGAGTCCCAACTATATAATTTGAATGCCATATAAAATTCAGCTTTGGGTATCCGATTCAATATAGAAAGACAATTGTTCATTCAAGTTTGGTTTAATCTATTTAGGGAAAAGGTGCAAATATACCCCTCAACTTTGCGATTTAGAGCAGATATGTCCCTCGTTACAAAAGTGATGCATATATACCCCTGCCGTTACAAAAATGGTGCAAATATACCCCTGCAGTTACAAAATGGTGCAAATATACCCTTTTCACTAACGGAATTTTTTTTTAAAATCATTTAATTTATTTTTTAATTAAAAAAAAAGTCTGCCTATATTTTCTTTAGTAGACATAATTTTCTAAAGCCACATGGTAATTTTTTTTTCTGGTGTGTCGGGTCTGGTAAGTTTCAAAAAATATCTCAGTGACTTTAAAAAAAAAATTAAAGTCATTTATTTTTTGACTTTAATTTGACTTCTTTTTTTTTTACTTTTTTTTTTGGTACCAATAGAATACTTTCTTATTCTACATGTGCTTTGAGATAGTACTCGATTAAATAAATATAGTTGCATGAAGCAGCATAAGTGCTAACCTGATTTTAAAAATAAAAAAAAAAGCTAAAACGTTAGGTTATTTCGAACGTCAAGCATCTGTAGATCTACTAGTGATGAGGTATACATAGGTGGAAATAGACTACGTTAGGTTATTAGGAATTTTTTATTTTCTGTGATTTTAATGAAATGTCGTACCGTATAGCCATCCTTTTAGTCTATTTCCACCTATGTATACCTTATCACTAGTAGATCTACAGATGCTTGACGTTCGAAATAACCTAACGTTGTAGCTTTTTTTTATTTTTAAAATCAGGTTAGCACTTATGCTGCTTCATGCAACTATATTTATTTAATCAAGTACGATCTCAAAGCACATGTAGGATAAGAAAGTATTCTAATGGTACAAAAAAAAAAAAGTAAAAAAAGAAGAAGTCAAATTAAAGTCAAAAAATAAATGACTTTAATTTTTTTTTTTTTAAAGTCACGGAGATATTTTTTAAAACTTACCAGACCCGACACCAGAAAAAAAAATTACCATGTGGCTTTAGAAAATTATGTCTACTAAAGAAAATATAGGTAGACTTTTTTTTTAATTAAAAAATAAATTAAATGATTTTTTTAAAAAATTCCGTTAGTGAAAAGGGTATATTTGCACCATTTTGTAACTGCAGGGGTATATTTGCACCATTTTTGTAACGGTAGGGGTATATATGCACCACTTTTGTAACGAGGGGCATATCTGCTCTAAATCGCAAAGTTGAGGAATATATTTGCACCTTTTCCCATCTATTTATAAACGTTGATCTTGCGGAATACATGTATTCTTCGTGCTCTGTCTATTCCATATTATTTGACAAGAACAATTTGCACATTCTTTTTAACATTAATAACCTTAATCATAAAAATATTTGTCGGAACTTCTTATGATTTAAAGGTAAATTTATACAAAAAATATTTTAAGCGACGGGACAGTCTAATTAGTGCATTTGCTTAATTAGATAGTGTTAATGTAGTAAACCACCATTTTACCCCACACAAAAAATCATCAACCAAAGGTTCATATAATCAATGTCAACGCCCACACGCAAAAACACATAGGCACTACTATATTTTAACCTTTAAATTATTAAATATCACAAGTGAACTCCTCCTTTCTTCCATCTCTCTTTCTACCTTTTCCTGAATTTAAGTAGGACTACTAAAGTTAAAATTAAAACCCACCTGATATGAACTTCCAAATTAAAAAAATTTCATATTCCTCCCTAACCCATTTACACTTTGTTTGGATGATTGGTACTTATTGTTTCATAATGTACCATATTATATTGTATTGTATCGTTTTTCGTCGTTACACAATGCTAGACATCAATAATTTGAAGAATTAATCTACAAGAAAAGTAGGGTACAATATAGAGATATTAGATAAAGGTATGATAAAGAATAAACTATAATTATAAGATAATAAATAAAGACAAAATGAGAAAAATAAATAAGGTAACAAAGTTATAACACCGAATCGGTCATTACATAAGACTCTTCGTTGTTATGTAGCGATAGATATAACGGTTCGATACAATAAAATTAAAGTAACAATCAAAACAAACAATGTATTTAAACTAACGGTAATAATACAATACAATGGGTGACGACCTTCCAAACAAGCCGTTATGTTCTTTATATTCAAACATTAACTCTATCTATCTTCTTTTAACTTCAGTCAAGAATCATTAATGATAATAATCAGCTTTAGATATACCTGTCTTTATTGAGATGGATTTCCTATCTTCTTTTTAGATGTTTTATTATTAATGTGAACCGAAAAATTTTCATACATGTGATAATATATAAACTAGAATACTCATTCATTCAGGCCACAGAAACATAGAGAATAACTCAAAATGGGAAATGGGATCAGAAAACTGAAGCTCTGTTTCTCCAAAGACGTTGGAGAAATCTCTAAGAGACGCCACGATATTGCTGTTCAACTCTCCGATCAGCTCGACAACGATGGTTTAAGCCATTCTTTTTGCTACCTTTACCAGGACCCATCTTTCTCCTATGACTGTTCCAACATAACCATCTCCACTAACATCAGCCAAACAACGACGTTTCCAACCATCTCTAGTGCTTCCATATCACCCTTCATATCCACCCCTCTTTCTACTTCTCTTTTCGACTTCTACCCTTATACTGACAGGTCTTCAGCTTCTGAAAGCTCGCCTTTATTGTCTTCCCATCCTCTTCAGTTTATTCCTGGGAATTCTATTGCCTCTGTTCGGTCAGGCCCAATAGCCCGAGTTACTAGCTTGGGCTCAGGCCCGATCAAGAGGAGATTTCTGTCTGGCCCGATTGAGCGTAGCTCCACATCATTCCCTTTGGAGAATCAGTGGGCTCAGGGGAAAACAGGGGAAGACAGAGTACACATAGTGGTTTCTGAAGAACATGGATGGGTTTTTGTTGGGATTTACGATGGATTTAACGGGCCTGATGCTAGTGATTTTCTGTTAAACAATCTTTACTCAAATGTCTTGAAGGAGCTTAAGGGATTGTTATGGAAAGACAAGTTAGAAATCTCTGAGGATTCGACAAGTGATGAAACTGATCCATTGGTAAATTCAGGTGTTAAGTTGGAATCTTTTGTTCAGAATCAAGAATTTGATGAGAAGTTGAAGAGTTTGGGAACAAATAGAGTTAACCATTTTGATGTGTTGAAGGCGTTGTCAGAGGCGTTAAGGAAAACTGAGGCGTCGTATATGGAGATGGCTGATATGATGATGAAGGAGAATCATGAGTTAGCCTTAATGGGATCTTGTGTTTTAGTGATGTTGTTGAATGGTAAGGATGTTTATTTGATGAATGTTGGAGATAGCAGAGCAATTTTGGTTCAAAATCCTGAATCCGATGGCAATTTGGATCGGATAAACGAGGAAAATCTACGTAGCGTTGATGCATTCTATAGAGTTGAGTCTAATCTTACTTCTTGTCAACTCACCATGGATCATCGCACATATGTTAAAGAGGTACAAATTCTAGCCTGTCTATATAGATCAAATTTTTTTCTCATGTTTCATATACTAATTCTTGGGATTGTCTTATGAATTATTGCAGGAAGTTTTCAGGATCAGAAATGAACATCCTGATGATGCTTCTGTCATTAAAAATGATAGAGTGAAGGATTCCTTGAAAGTTACTCGAGCTTTTGGGGCAGGTTATCTCAAAGAGGTAATTTTAAACTTAATCTTGCTTCCTGCATCTGTATTTGCAACTGCATTTCACCTGAACTGAGTAGTGTGCTTCTAATGCGATCATGTTGTGGCTGCTACTTACCTCCCTCGTGGTTTACAATATTACGATTACCTCCCTTGTGGTTTAAAATAAGAAAATTCGATAAAAAGTATTTAATTAGAAGAGTTTAATATTAGAAAGGGCAGATAGGTCAAATTATAATTCACTTACATTAAAAATAAATAGGTCAAAAGAAATGTTACAAAAAAATTGAAGCAAGGGAGGTAAGCGTAATTTCGTAAACCGCGGGGGAGGTTACTATTACGAAGCAAAACCTGAAGGCTGGAGGTCTCTGAAATTATACCGAAATAATTTCCTGATTTCAGTAAGCTACATTTTCTAAACGTGCTACTGCATTCGCAATTGCATTTTAACTGAACTCAATAGCATGCTTCTAATGCAATCTTGCTGTGGCTGCGACTTAACTGATTTTTTTATTTCACTGAGCTACATCTTTTTAACTTGCTACTGTATTTGCAATTGCATTTCACCTGAACTCAATAGCATGCTTCTAACGCGATAATGTTGTAGGTGTGACTTAAACGATTTCTTGATTTACTATGCTTTCGACCTAGTGTTGATGTATTTTCGACTTGTGTGATTCTACAGCCCAAATGGAACAATGCACTTCTAGAGGCCTTCAGAATTGACTATGTTGGAAATTCCCCTTACATAAACTGCTTACCATCTGTTTACTACCATAAGCTTGGCCCTAGAGACAGATTCTTGATTTTATCTTCTTATGGGCTTTACCAATACTTCATAAATGAAGAAGCAGTCTCTCACGTTGAGACCTTCATGTCTATATTCCCCGAGGGTGATCCATCTCAGCATCTTGTCGAAGAAGTGTTATTCAGAGCTGCTAAGAGAGCTGGTAATCGCGAATACCATATCTGTACGTCGATCTGTAACTACTGATTTATCTTAGAAATTCAACTCGAGAACTTTGTTTCCGTATTTTGCAGGCATGGATTTCCATGAGTTTCTTGATATGCCACCAGGAGATCGTCGAAGGTACCATGATGATGTCTCAATTATCATTATATCTTTTGAAGGAAAGATATGGAAATCATCTGTCTAGATCATCGATGCAAAGATAATTTTTGAACTCTTTATCATCAGAAAGGACGGAAAAATATAGAAAAGATCAGACTAATTTTGTGGTTAACGTTTGTTCCTCTTAGTGGATGTACTGTTTAAATTACAGAGGTTAAGTTGCTAAATATGACGGAGGCAGAAACTTCTTGCTTGGATACTGTAGAAATGCCAATAAATTGCCTTCATTTTGACTTTGTTCATTTGTTTCCATATCTCTTGCTTATTTGTAGTCTCCAAAGTTTTTTCTGGAGAATAATTTCAAGTGCAACAAAGTCTTATTGAGTACCATATCGAAGAAAAATTCACTGAGGATTAAGGATAGTGGCATAATGCTGAAAGCAAGTCATTTGAAATCAGGTTGAGTTGAAGTCGAAATTTTGTTTGGACATGCAATTTAGATATCAAAAGTTTTACTTTTTCTTATAAACATGAAAATTCATAATTTGTGAAAACTATCAGAACTTCCCGAATTATTATATAATCTTACCAAATGAGCAAATTTTATAAATAAATCGCATATTTTCATGTTCATAAACAAAGGTATCACAATATCTCAAGGCGTCACAACAATAAATCACATATTTTCATGTTGCTTTTATAAATAAATGCTTGCGATTATATGTTATTACAAACTTTCAAATACATATAATTTTAAGCAGTAATTAGCTATTTTTTAATATAGTCCTCCCACATGGTACGAACAATCTTTTGACGTCGAGCTTGGGTCCTTTTTTGTAAATTTTTAAATTATGTTTTTTTGCAAAATTTAAAACTATGGGTCATGTATTAAATCCGAAGGTCTACCGGAAATAGTCTCTCTACCTCCCAAGGTAGACGTAATGTTTGCATGCACTCTATCCTCCCCGGACGCCACTTTATGAGATTTGGCTGGGTATGTTATTGTTGGTCATGTATTAAATATTTTAAAAATTGAAATCATAATTTTAATTGAAGCTGAAGTTCTATTCATATGTCATAAACAAGCACTGGTTTTAAAGTAGAACTTTAAAATTCAGCTCCAAATTGCAAGGCCAAAATCCTAAGAAGAGGAAAGTTGAAGCTGAAACTACTGACTGGTTTTAAAATTGGGTATATCCACAGACAACTAATTTAATCGGATTAAGATGTCATTTTAGCAGCTGTAAACATTTAAAGCTAGCAAAAGAGGTGACAAAATGTCTCAAAGTGATTAATTTTATTTTTATGGCCACAAAGTATAAAGGAGGGTAAAAAACTTAGAAAGAAATAAGGGATAATTTCAGAGATCTCCCTCCTGGTTTGCTTATATCACGCTAACCTCTCCCGTGATTTGGAATATTACACCAACTCCCTTATTTTAATTTTATTGTAACAAAACTTGGTCAAAATTTTCCAAAAATGCCCTTTGAAACCAAAATGAAAGAGCCACTAATTATGGGACTAATGGCTGTCGAAAACTTCATTTCCAAAATTTCACGCGTGCTTGAATTTTTCAGATTTCTTGCGTACTTTTATCAGGATTACGTAGGTATTAAAAAACTTCTTCTATACAAAATTAATATATTGCCTTCCTTTTCTGTTTTCATATTCCCTTTTTCTGCAAGAAATTTTATTACATTTTTTTTTTTTTTTGTTATTAATTATGTGAGTCATTGTTGATCATTTTTCTTTATCTACTCAATTCTTAAAACTGCAGTACTATGCTATTCTGCATGTTTTAGTATGTTCGCATTGTTATACTCTATTATTTTAAGTATCCAACTAAAATGAGTTAATGAAACAGTGTAATGACTTATGCCCTGCCTAAATACTTTCAGCTTCTGTAGATAAACTCAAAAAAGAAAAAGTAAATCAGGTTTGTGATACTTCTTTCTTTTTCTTAAGAATATAGTAGTAATAAATATTCCCCCGTCCCAATTTATATGATATAGTTTAACTGAATACGAAGTTAAGGAAAAAGGGAAGACTTTTGAATGTTGTGGTCTAAAATAAGTCAAAGATATTTGTGTGGTTATAGATCATCTCGTTAAGCGTAAAAGGTAAAGTTTAAAGTTAAATTGTTTCCAAATAAGAAAATGTATCATTCTTTTTGAGACAGACCAAAGAGAAAAGTGTACCACATAAATTGAGACCGAGGGAGTAAAAAATTTTAATGCCCGTAACTTTGGTTTCAAGGGGCACTTTTGGAATATTGTTAAAATTTCATCATTTAAAATTTTTTTATTACAAGAAGATTAAAATAAGGGAGGTTGGAGCAATATCTCAAATCACAAGGAGGTTAATGTGATATAGATAAATCTGGAGGGAGTACTCTAAAATTATGCAAGAAATAAAATAAAAAGTTCCTGCTAACTGCTAACAACGGCTAGGCCTTCATTTCACTCTAGTTTTTTGGCGCTAAAAGTTCCTCAGCTTTGAGTTTGCAAAATCTGTACAAATCAAGAAACTAAAACCCAAGTCTCGAAAGGTATGTTTACTCTGTAATAGTGATTTCTTGTTTGGATATGAAACTGATGTACTCAGAAACATTTTGTATTTGATATGTCATTTTCAAGTGAAGAGTTTAATTCTCATTTCTTGCACCACTTCTGAGACAATGTATATTGATAATTTGAATATGATGGAGTAAATTCTTTGATTAATCTTAGCTACCGGCTTTATACTGCAACTTATGAAGACTTTCTTTGAGATAATCGGATATCATAACATTAAATCCAAGTATGGATATGATTCTCATTTTGTATCTTGATTAATTGAATCGTTTCTTTATGGATTCCTAACCCAAACTCTTAGAGATGTATTCCTGAGTATTCCTTGATCATTTCATTCAAGAAGAGGAGTCCCTCTAATTCTAAGAATTTTTCTGAAAGACTCTTTTCTTGAATATTATTCAAAAAAAAAAAAAAAAAAAAATCAGATTGCCTAGTATGCCACCAATTTTTTTGTTTTTGGGTAAAGTGAAAAAATCAATTGTCTCTTTGGGCAAACATGTTTAATTAGGACCTTTAGTGGAATGTTTCCTTTAGGCTTTGTGTAATTGCCTGTTTCCATTTTCTATTCTGGAAGAAAAGGGAGAAAAGTCTTGAAGTCTAAGAGGCTAGGGTTAATTGGCTGCAAATTTGCCTATACATAGTCCATCTATTTATCTGGCTGATTCATAAGGATCTTTATGAAAATCAAATAGTCCCACTGTTTCAATTTGTTTGTCTGGCTTTGATTTGACACAGAGTTTAAGAAAGTAGAGAAGACTTTTGAATTTTGTGAGCTTAAATTTAAGAAAAATAGAATGTACCAAAGTATCTTTTAATCTTGTGGTCTTAAATATGCTATGTGGAAAGTTGGAATTAAAGAGTTGTCAAAAAGAGCAAAGACATTCTTTTTAAACGAACTAAAAAGGAAGTAAGACAAACAGATCGAAACAGAGGGAGTAAGCTTTTGTTGACATGGGGATCATTTAAAATCTTCTTTTGACCCGAGGTCTATTGGGAACAGCCTCTCTACCCCCACAATGGTAGGGGTAAGGTCTGCGTAGACCCCACGAGATTACACTAGGCATGTTGTTGGGGATCCTTTAAAATATGTTGTTACCGCTTTTGCAGATAGAGGGGTATAGGGTTCCCAATAGTTTGCTAATCTGTGTTGTAGTTGCTGCTAGTCTACGATATTGTTGCTTATGCTTTTGTTAATGATCTTATGTCTAATAATACAAGTAAATTTTTAACTAATCTGGAACTCTTGAGATCCACAGATAATTGAAGGTCTTTTAGTAGAAGAATGAACTTGGAATTTCATTTCTTATCTATCATTTTAACAAAATAGTAGTAATTTGATGATATCAGACTTCAAGCTAATTGTTTAACTGACATTATTAACAAAGATCAATACTTTTATAAAACTTGATATATTGAGAGTTGCTTCTGAAGCCAAAACTCCATTCTGTATCCTCTGTATCTTTTAAGGAAGAGCCCTTCGTCAGTAGATTTTCCTTTTGCTGGTCTGTTATTGGCTTGCTTGTAATCATCTTTTGCTCAATTTTCCACAAGATTGGTATGAGATTTATTGTCAATCTCTGTTTGAAGAGTGTGATTTGAGGTTTGTTTTGTAGTTCAATTTGTTTATGAACATTTTGTTTTGTGGTTCAATTTGTTTATGAACATCTTTCCATTCATGGATTGGTGAGAGTAAGTGAATGGTGGACTTTAGGTCGCTTGATAATCATTCCTTGGCTTGGCTATAATTGTGGTGGAAATTGGAATATGTGTCTCAATTGCAAATTTTTTGGTCTATAGCATCTTTATTCTGAGAACCCTTTCCGACTTGTTTTACTAGGAGGTGATGGAGTACTTTCCTGTCGAGATCATTGGTAACATATTGTCCCGGCTTGGAGCTGCAAGAGATGTTGTAGTTGCATCTTTAACTTGCCGGAAGTGGCGAGAAGCTCGGAGGAATCATCTTGATGCACTTACATTTAATTCAAATGACTGGCCTGTTTATGATGAGCTCCCGTGGAGCAGGCTTGAAGTAATTATAACTCAGACAATTTTCCAGACTAATTCACTGCAATGTCTTTCAATAATCTTGAAAAACGATGTTGGGTTCTCTGCTGCTCCGGTGATTGCTTGGCTAATGTATACAAGAGATACCTTGCGCCAGTTACATTACAATGCGGATACCCCAAACCTTAATATACTTGAAAAATGTGGTCGCCAGAGTCTGGAACTGTTGGATCTGGCAGAGAATACTATTACCGGATTTGGATCTAGTTACCAAAAGTTTCCTTGTTTGAGATCTCTATCACTGACCCATGTCAATATATCAACTTTGGACCTGAGTAATTTGCTCTCTGCCTGCCCCAAAGTTGAGGTCTTAAGTCTTGACGATATGGATTTTGATACGTCTGGTCCAGAGTTCTCAATGAGACTGAGTAGTAACTCTTTGAAAGATATCCGTATTGAAGCCATTCAGTTGAGAGAAATCATTTTGGAGGCTGATAGCCTTAAGAAGCTGCACTTAAAAGATTGTAACATTGGGAGTTTTGCGCTTCTGAGCAATGGGACATTGAGAATCCTTGAATTGGATAATGTCGATATCTTCCCTCTTGATATTGGTGAGAATGCTGAAAATCTTGAGATTGTGAAGGTCAGTAATTTCACAACATTTCGGTCCGATTTCCATCATATGATAGTAAGGTTATCAAAAGTAAGAAGGATGAGTCTATGCTTTGTTATGTTTGAAGATGAGGACGATGAGTTTATGCATACTGAGGCTACTTCTGCTTGCTTTCCTCACTTAAGTCGTTTATCCTTGACCGATGAACTTAGAGAGGAACTTCAGTGTGGATTGCTTGGATATCGTCAATTGGAAAATCTTGTTGTATTGGAGCTTGGCTGGAAAGTGATTAGTGATAGTTTCTCAGATTGGGTGGTGGAATTTCTGGAAAGGTGCCCTAATTTGAGGAAGTTAGTCATTTTGGGGGCTGTCTCGGGTGTCAACACACATGAAGAATGTCATATCTTAGCTAACTTCACAACCTTCATTGTAAGGCTTATGAGGAAATACTTACGTGTAGATATTCATTTTAAATATGTATAGATTTGAGGAACTGTTGCATTGGACTTCAAATTGTCAAATATGGAATTGTAGATAGTGCATTGAGGAATATGATCCTTACTGGTGATGGTCTTTCTACTTATTTGGGCAATACTTCTTTTTCCAGATAAATTTGTGCTTCAAGCTATTTTAAATTGACTTTTCACTTGGGCATTCTTGGTTTCTATTTTCACAACTATTAGTCTTCAATCCAAATAGAGGTGCCTATATGAGTCCCTGCTAATCATGTTACTCGATTTATGATTATCATAGACGAAAATTATACATGTAAAAAGTACTAGTGGTTTTCTATATTTTCCATTGGCATATAAATCTCAGATAGGTTTACAAGACTAGTCAGAATTGTCTAATTTTATGTTGGATGTCTGGCTATTGCAATGCTCCTCCTTAAGTTAATTCCATCAATCATTCACATATGTGCCGTGTATCAACAGATTATGCCCTTCTCAGTAAGGGCGACATAAAGCTTACAAAATTAGTGTTTTGAGTCATTTGACATTAGATATATCATTCTACTCTATTGATCATGTTTCTAAAGATATGCAGCTTACACAAGTGATGTTACTTTTATTTTTAAAAAAAAAAAGAAGATAAAATATACCAAATCATAGTTTGGATTTAATTTTAAGTGAATTTTACTGAACTGTACCCAGTTTTTAACTAAATTTTGTAAAGCAAATATTTAACAAAAGCAGTCAGGTCAATGCAGAAGGAAGAAAAATTGGACACTGTGAGAAGAAAAAGCAAAATTAGAGAATTGATTTGCAATTAATTTAGCCAAAGAAATATGCATATATTTAGGTCAACTCGTTACCCAACTGGTCGAGTTTGAGAGATTAATCGAGAGAGAAAAAAGGGGAAGAATTAATTACTTAATTTTCGTGAATATATCTGAACATACATAAAAGCATTGGATTCCCTAAAACCGTTGAAACTGAGTTCACCTAAAGCTTGAAATGCAATAAAACCTTAGAGTCAAATCATTACGGAAGAGATAATTTTTTTTATGGTTTCTCACTCGATATTTGTTATCCGAAACCCCGATTTGGATTCGCGCTGCTTAAGGCCCTTTCCTACTCGTAATTTCTATTTAGGGGTAGAGAGATCCTATCCATCCCACCACAACCCTTGTTGGTGATGGAGGATGTGTATATATATATATATATATATATATATATAGAATACCTTATAGAGGAGTACATAATTTTCATTGCTTTAACTTTGATGACTTTTTGTTTATTTTTATGTCATCAAATAAAGCTATATAAATAACAAAAGGTTAGCTCATGCTGAGGACATAATTGCTTAAGTTAACCGTAGAGGGTATGTATATATATATATATATATATATGAAAGGGAAAATATCACTGCATATCACTTTAGGTAAATTAATTATCCGTTGTAGCCAATTTTTTTTTTACATGCTTTAGCCACTTTTTCTTAGTTTGGTGCCACTGTTGGATTTCTGTGTTTGAATTTTATGTTTTTGCTTTTGTTTATTATTAATAAATATCCCACAAAATTTCTTAGTGGTTGCTAAAAAAACGTTTAAAATGTGTATAAACATTTTTATACATTATTATACACTTTTATACGTTGTAGAAATGTGTATAAACACCTCTTATACATTATGTATAAACCCCTTTTATGTATAAACACCTCTTGTATGAGTTTGTATAATATTGTATACCAGTTGAAAGTGTTATACACCTCTTGTATAAATTGGTATAATCATGTATATCTAGTGTAAAAGTGTGTATAAACACCTCTTATACATTATTATACACTTTTATACAAGGTTGATACATTGTCTACTCCAGGTGTATAAAGTTATATGTTATTGTATAAAGTTGAATATTCAAGTTGGGTCATAAAATGTTAGGCTGTAGGTTAGTAATTTAAAATATGGGCTATGAATATATAATTTTGACCCATAAATTGTGTATAAGTGAAATTTCCCCTATATGAAAAGGAAATCATATAAGGAAGGATTAAAGGGTTGCCTTACAGAGATCAGAGGGAGATTCTGAGTAGCATTTAGCCATTAACCAATGACATATGTAGAATTTTGCACAAGAAATAATGTATCATTCATAAAAGAGTTTAAGTTATATATATTAATCGTGCAATTCTATCAATATTCACTTCATTCCATAATAAGTGACTTTTTAAGCTCATGCATACCCTTTAAGAAATTGCTCACTCCTAGAAAAGTGGGAGTGTTTTTACTAACTTATCCCTAATCAAGTTTTACTACTTTCTAGAAAAAGAAAAGGTAGTTAGTGAATCTTGACTATTTAAATAAGAGTAATTTTGGAAAAATTTGCTCAAAGTTCTTGAAATTCTAAAGCATCACTTATTTTGGAAAAAATTAAAATGCCTAAAACACCACCTATTATGGAATGGAGGGAGTATAATTTAGCGTGTTGTAGTAGGTTACTTACCATTTATTATATGCTATTGCTATTAATTTGAGTTACTTGCCTTTTAAATGACTTGACTGTGTAAATATATTGTATACTATTAATAGTGCACAAAACTAAACTCATTAACAAATTAGGTTTTATACCCCATCAATGTAAGGAGATTTCTATACTATCAGGTCGATTTTAGCTATTGTAGTAGAAAATCTGTTTTATTTTATAATTACATATCCCTCATTTTAATTAAGGTGGCTTACTTGTAGAAATTTTGTGAGTGACCTAAAAGTGTAATAAAAAAAATACAATACCCATATATAAAACTTAAACTTTTATTAAAGACCAGCTTTTATGTTAGTTTGGTTTGAGCTGTCTGACCAAGTTTAATAATTTCATGTTTCAAATCAATAGTACTATTTACTTATTATTTTTCAAGCAGGAAAAATTGAATACAAAGAATGTTTTTTCATGGAAAGAATATTATTTGTATAGATATTTAGTGAAATTTTTTGGACAAGTGATGTTGAGTGACCCATTGTACAAGTAAGGTGCTTTACCAACGGCATTGACTTTAGTTAGAATTCCCTCTCTCTTCTTGATGATTAAACTATCCATCAAACGATATGCAATGTCAAAGGAACTTAAATACGCGCATTTCCTTGGATACCTATGGTCATCATGTCAAACCATTATATTTTAAATAATACGGAAAATATTTTGGATATTTTAATGAAAAAATAAAAGAAATAAAAAGATTTGATTACTTGCATGCATCTTAAGAGGAGTAGATTTGCCAAGAAAAATTATTCCCTTCGTTCACTTTTACTTGTCCACTATGAACTTTTCACGTTGTTTAAAAAAATAATAAATAAAGCGCATAATTTACCAATTTACCCATATTAATTGGTGCATATTTTTATTGAATTTGAAAAAATGATTTGAAGTGAGTATTTAATATTATGGGTAAAACGGGAAGAAAAAAGTTAGTTGTCTTATCTTGATATGCGAAAAATGATAAGTAAAAATAAAAATTTATTTTTGGAATAGTGGACAAGTAAAATTGAACAAACGGAGTATATCACATCCTTCCTTTTATTCCCTTTGGTCATATACATTATTGCATTAATTCTTCTTCCCAAAAATATTAACTCGTCTCTTTAAGACCTCACAACTAAAGACATTCAGCTCGTCCATTCACTTCAGGTTACCCTTAATTAACCAAAGTTTTTCAAGTTCAAGCTTTGAGAATGGTGAATCTTTTGGTATAAGAAGAGTCTTACTCGCTTAACGAGGTCTACTTAGTGTAAATCATACTCCCTCCGAATAAAAAAAAAAGAGTTCACTTGGCCATTTGCACACCCCTTAAGAAAATACTAACTTCTAGACAAAAATAGGTAATTTGACTAAACTACTCCTAATTAAATAAGCATTGGGATTTGATCATATAACACTTAATAGGGGCAAATATGAAAAAACAAGGTTAATTCTTTCTTGATTTGCTAAGTGAACTCTTTTTTTTATCCAAGAAAAAAAGGCTAAGTGGATTTTTTTTTTTTATCTAGAGGGAATATTAGTTTGGCCAATAGATTTTAAATATCATATGATAAAGTTTAAAAAAGGAAAAGAAGGAGCTCATATTGCTAGTACGTTGTTCAAGCACAACTATATAGTAGCAATGTTCGAATACAACTATATGAATATGAGTCTATGACCTTCATTTCTGACGTTACATCTGTTTTATTCATTTATTTTGATGGTAACATTTTGTATTTGAGCTCATCTCCATGTATTTTGGAGCGAAGGAAAATGTAATCCTAATAATTGGTTATTCGACGGGAACAGAAAACCACCATGGAAGCATGTTACGGTCATTTACATGCTACAAGCTTACTCACTTAACAATATAAATAAAAGGGATAATCAGACTCGCCAGGAGTCGGTGTGAAAATAAAGACTCTATTTTGGCATAAAATGGATAATATCCATATACATCGGACTCAAATCTACAAGATAATAAAATCTATTATATTAAATAAATATTTTGGCAAACATCTATATTGATGACCTCGTAGCACAAAATATAAAGGAAACGACACGGCTGTATCTCCCATAAACATTAATATTCAACACGGCTGTATCTCCCATGAACATAAATATTCATTGACACTATATTTTAAATTCAGCTACTTGAATGCATGAATTGTATTTGCCCATCTTGGAAAGCACAAGTTATTGAAATATTTATGTGCATCACAAAGAAAGAAAGTACACCGGCACTCACAAAGAAATTAATCAAGAGCAACGGAAAATACCCATAGAACAGGAAATAATGTTTCTTAATAAACTGCATGCTTGTCTAGAAATAGTCTATGAGAGAAAAAGTGAATTTAAGAAAGGAAAAGAAAATAATAACAAATAAAAATCAACATATCCAGATAGAAAAGTAAAGAAAATTAATGGGAAATGTAACGTAACTATATATTTCTTCAGTTCTTCTCTATTTAGACGAAAAAACAGAGAAAAGGAAGAAGCAAAATACAAATTAAATGAGCACTATCTATTCTAAAAATAAAGATTAAGGGTCTGGTTAAAGATCGTTTTTTGCGTAAAAAAGATCTATTCTTTTATTAACTGATTTATGTATCAGATTCCATTCACCCCCACAGTACTTGAGAATTAATGAAATATCCAAAATTCTCACCTCTATTAATTAGGAAATAAAAGTCATCAGTGTTGGCAATGTAATTTTCTCGATTTATTGATTCGCAGATGCAAATTTTCCTGAATCGTTGTGGTGAAAATTGTTTCGAAATCAACCTGGAAGATTAATCGCCGGGAAGCTGCAGCTTTTCTTTTTGTATTAATTGTTGGCCTGGATTTCTTGGGTACTGGAGGACATTTTGTCAGTCTTGGGATTTTATGATCCAAAGAAGTTGGAGTTCTAAATTCATCATCATCTTCATCAGCTATCTTTGAACCCGATGTGTTTTCACAATAATTTTCCTGAAATTTTTTCTCCTTGATGTCATCATAAAAATCTTGAAGCTCGACTTGATCACGATTATTTGATGCAGTATTACGTGGACATGATCCATCTAGATCGTACAACTTTTGTAGTGGTAGTACTATATTTTCACTGGATTTGATCTTTTCCTCATTTTCCATTGTTTGGAAATAGTCTGAATTTGACATATCAAAATTCAAGAACCGAAAGCTGATGGAATTCTTAGCACATCAAGATCACCATTTTTCCAGAGCCTCTACAAATTTTGGACGTAATATATGTGTATGGTTTGTTCAGGTGAAGAGGAAAAAGAAATAGAAGAAAGAACTAAGGTCTAAGAAGGTTGTTGGAAAAAAATAAGGCAAGGTCTAAAAAGGTCAAGCTTATGAAGGATCCAATGCACCCAAAAATCCAATATAAAGTGCTCTTTCTTTTTCTCTCTAAACGAAATGAATTATCTTACTACTATATACATTGACATCGTAAGATCTTTTTAACAAATTAGCTACTTGTTATTTTACTAAGTTAACAATCAATATTTAAATTTACTTATAATTATCTTATAGATGAGGGCCATGATTGCACCGAGTAATAGTAGGAGTTAGGTGAGGGATAGGGGTGTGGGGGTCGGGGTAGGCGTAGGGAGTTAGTGTGAGGGGCTGAGGACTAAATGCACATGACTTTGTTATCAGTTGTACCCACGGAGAACCAAAATGCAAACGACTTTTAACCACACAATTAACAACACCATCAACAACATATCTAGTATAATCTCACAATTTGTGATGATGTTTGACTACACAAAATGTAAAAACAAAAGAAAGACTTTTAAAATTTGAGTCTAAAACAAATCGATGTTATAACTATATATTACTATATAATATAAGAGGGAATGTGAGGACTTTTGTAGTCCTCACAAGAGTTTCCCAAATTTTTAAAAACTTTTTAATTAATTACTTTTATGTCCTAATTTTATTTATTTAAGTAAATTTTTTAATTTTTTATTTTTAAGGTCTACTTTTCAAAAGCTATCGAACCTGGGAACTTTTGTAGTCCTCACAATAATTTCTAATTCTTTTAAAAAAAATTAATTAATTACTTTTAGGTCCTAATCTTATTTATTTAAGTCAATTTTTTTATTTTTTATTTTTAAGGTCTACTTTTCAAAAGCTATCGAACCTTCTACCTCATTTTTCATGTTCTTTGATTTTCTGGTTCGTGCTCGATATCCGCATTTAAGCCCAATTAATCTAGATAATTATCACTGTATCGCGCCTATTCGGAGGGAACGCTTCCTCCAAAGATTTTTTCCATATCCATGTTCGAACCCCTAATCCCTAATTAAGAGAGGAGCAGCTCCATCCGCTGCACAAGTTAAATTATGTATTTGTCTTAAAAGTTTATTAACTATGTATAGATTATTTATTTAGAACTAAATAACTTCAGAAAATTAGGATACATAAGTTATAAATGTCAAATTCTGGCTCCGCATTTGATTTGAAGTAAATAATTTTATCAAAATGGAAGTTAAAATATTAAAGCAGTGGAATGAAAATTTTGCTTTTATATAATTACCCACTTGTGGGACTACAATGGGTATATGGTTGTTGTTGTTGTTGTACACTTGTACTAACACAGATTATATTTTTTTAGTTAAAATATCTACTTTTATATCTTGAGTTTGGGCTCGGGCTTAGCACGGGCCTCACATAACTAGTATATATATAAGGGGGGAATCTTTGATTTTGGCCGTCCTCACGGGGGCACAAGTGGAAATCCACTGTTGTTGTACTTTATGAGTTATTATTAACAAAGTGATAAAATGTGGGTCCTCTTGTGGTATTTTTTTCCAGGCTCTTTGCTCCTGCTTTGTCCCTCCTTTTTTTGGTAATAATAGCTAATTTGAGGACTTTTTAGTTTTTAAATACCCAAAGAGGTATAAGAGTTGTGATATCAATTATTCCCTCCGAATTGTCTCAAAATAATTGTAATTTAGGAATTTAAGACTAAAGTTGATAATTATTGTCAATCATATTATTAAATTTAAAAAAGTAATTCTTTTTAATATTGCTCAATTCTCAAAAAATATTTAATAAATAAGAATAACTTAGTAAATTATATTTTGTATTTTTTATTTCTCTTAATGGTGAAAAAAGAACTCAAGCTACCTTTGGGGCCTGTTTGGAAAGCCACCTAGGTAATTAGAATTGGATATAATTGGGTGTAATTATACAGTTTGACTTGTTTATTTGACCAAGTAATTACTAGGTGGGAAGGGTGTAATTGAGAGGGTATAATTACACTCTCCAATTCTCAAGGGGGGGGGGGGGGGGGAGGGGGGGGGATTGAGAATTGGGTGTAATTACACCCTGCAATTACATGGTTACTTTTTAGTTTGTTTATTTTTTGTTTATTTTAATTTCTTTTTATTTTTTATTTCTATTATTTTAATTTCTTTTGATTTTTAATTTTTAATTTCTCTTATTTTAATTTTTAATTTTTAATTACTTTTATTTTTTAAAATGTATTTTTTATTACTTATTTTTCATTTCCTTTCTTTTCATTCTCAACCTTTACTTCTTGTGGTTCCATGTAATTGCTCGTATTTTTTTATTTTATTCATTTAGTATAACCTCGTTATTATTCTAATTTTTAAAACTACACCTCTTAATATTGGAAAGAATGAGTCATTAACAAACTTGACATATAACGAGTGACGTTATATAAGTAGAATTTCGTTGTGAATGAGGTTATAGACTTATATTTTCCCTTTCTTTTAAATTATTTACTTAAGTCACGTTGGAACTTACTTAGGTAATGTTGAAATTTGATATAAGAGTATTATTTGTAGTAATTTGCCAAACCCAAGAAACTACGAATATCAGTCACACTAGTGGATCTAGGCCAATTCTTAACCGCTGAAATTTTTTGAGGGTCGACCGTAATACCATTACCAGACACCACATGGCCTAAGAAAGCTACAGAATTAAGCCAGAATTCACACTTAGAGAATTTCGCATAAAGTAGAGAATTTCGCATAAAGCTTGTTCTCCTCAAGTGTTGTCAAGTTTATTCTCAAATGATTTGCATGATCCTCAGGGCTCTTTGAATACACTAGAATATCTTCAATAAAGATAATAATGAAACAATCAAGAAAATGTTTGAACACGCGATTCATCAGATCCATAAATGCAGCAGGTGCAGTAATCAGACCAAAAGACATCACCAGAAATTCAAAGTGTCCATAACGAGTACGAAAAGCTGTTTTCAGATTATTTTGCTCCTTTATTTTCAATTGGTGATACCCAAACCTTAAGTCAATCTTCGAGAAGAACTTAGCACCCTGAAGTTGGTCAAATAGATCATCTATCCTAGGCAAAGGATATTTATTCTTAATGGTCACCTTATTAAGCTGGCGATAGTCAACACACATTCTAAGGAAACCATATTTCTTCCTAACAAACAAGACTGGAACACCCCAAGGTGAGGAACTTGGTCGAATGAAACCTTTATCCAACAAGTCCTTTAATTGATCTTTCAATTCCCTTAGCTCCGCTGGAGCCATACGATATGGAGGAATGGAAATTGGTTGGGTGTCGGGAATAACATCAACCCCAAAAATAAAGACTCTATCAGGAGGAATACCAGGAAGATCTTTGGGAAACACTTTGGGATAATCACTAACAAAGGGAACATATGCAAATTCAGGTACTACGACTTTTGTATCATTAACCGCAACCAAATGGTAGATACACCCCTTAGTAATCAATTTACAAACCTTAAGATAGGAAATAAACCTACCTCGGGGCTTAGCAATTTCACCCTCCCAAACAATAATAGGTTCATCAGGAAAGGCAAAACGAACTAACTTATGGCGACAATCCACATTAGCACAACAGGCGGACAACCAATCCATGCCCATAATGACATCAAAATCCACGATCTCAAGTTCATATAAATCAGCCATAGTCTCACGACCCTTAATCACAACAACACAATTTCTATAGACCCCGTTATACCCTATTTAAACCGGGTCCAAATTGGAGTACAACATATTGAAGATTCCTAAATTGCTTGGTTTTAAGGAGTCGCCACCTAATTGATTTTAAGGTGAATTAGGGCACCTAATTATTAACTAAGGTAAAGCTAACTAAACCTCGTTAATGGTCTGCTTAAATTTCAATTCTAGGTAAGGGTTCTAATTATCCTAAAGGGAAGGGGTTAGACATCCTCTAGGATCCATAATTACGTTTATCCGGCCAAACTTAGGTTAATTAATTAAGGCTAAATATAGTGTTTAAATTTTAGAAAATGGCTTACAACCATTGCTAAAGTTCTAAAGGAAAATAATGTTAGTTAAAATAAGATTTAAAAATATGATAATTCGTATAAAGAAGAACTCTAAAGGCTATTTTAAAATAAGACTTATAGAGTTTGTTAAGATTTTAAAGAAAGATAATGCTATTTAAATAGGACTTGTAAAATAATTTGCACAAAAGAGACTTCAAATGCTATAAACTATAAATATTGCTATGCTTTTAAAAAAATGAGGCTTGCAAAATATAATGGTTTGCATGTAAATAAAAGCTTTTAAGAGAAGCCCTAGCCAATTTAAACTTGAAATAAAATTACATTATATGTAGAAAATCTAGACTTGTTATAAATAGAATGCAAAAGGTTTAAAATAATGTAAATGAAGCTTTAAAATTCTATTGATTAGATATGCTTGTTTAATCTAAACTTATTTTTTTTATAAATAGAATGCAAAGGGTGATGAATTTTCTTTCTCTTTTTCCAACTTTATTTAACTAGGCTCGGCTAAAAATAGGTATAGTGGGATGAATCTTGGAAACAATGTTTTATAAAATATACTTAAGTTATTATTTACATATTAATGACGTTTCGAAATTTTAAGATAGTAAGTATAAATCATGATACCGCTTTAGCTTAAATATATAATTATGCTATTTTGTAAACCACTTATTCTAAGAAAGATAAATATTATAGGTATTATAAATAATTTAAACATAGGATAAAAGAGAATGAAACTTGGAGAATTAATTGTCAGTCTTCCTAACTACCCATCACTAAAACTAAACCTACTGATTTTGCTAAGGTTCATTTTATCTAAGGAAACAAATAAACAAAGTGAAGCATTAATTGTGCAATACAAAATTAAGGCATAAACAAAATAAAACAGAGGGCGGATGCTGTTAAATGGGCTCAGCCCATTTTCGGACTGGTAGCCATACTGCTGCTGGAATGGTTCAGTCCATTTTTTTTTAAAAGGGGCCGTTGCAATCTGTTGCTGTCTGCATGGGCCACAGCCCAATATTTTGTTTTCTTTGCTGCAGACACAACTGGACAGAAGGGGGGAAATGGTGTTTCGTTGGGCCTTGGCCCAACATCGAATGCGGAAGACGAGTCCCTCGGACTCGTATGCGAAGGTCATGCATAAAATAAAAGAAAAAAAGAATTAGTATACGATCAATGGATAATATTAAATATGTAAAATATAAACTCAAACAAATCAGCGGATCATGTATATTCTATGTATATTTGAAGTATACCTCCTGTATACACACTCATAAGGATGTATAGAAGGTCAATATCGGAAAGCTTTTGCCCCCGTCTTCCCGATGTTGCACAAGTTCCAAGGGATTTCACGAATCCCAGGCATGGCTAACACCGGGGAGGGTTTAAGCTTGATCCATAATGACCAATCTAACCTCCCTATTAACGTGCTTCAGTAAAGGTATACCAGCTGTACATATATATACATAATCAAACATGGCATATTTGCAACACGAAAGCACACAAAATTTAGAACAAGCGCAGAAAAACACAACATGCTTTGGCACTGTAATATGAGAGAAAGAAAAGGCTTAACATAACATGTAAACAAAACGAAGCACTGTAATAGCACATGCGCAAACTAAGCTATCAAACTCAAGCACATATTATAACCCAATGAAAACTACTAACTGCTCTAAACCCCAAATAAAATAGACTGATTCCTAAAACAAAGAAAACTAGCAAAAACACGAAGGTTTATTTAGTAGACAAGGATCCCATCCAGCCAACTTCGAAACTCATCTAAAGTCTTGTTCAATCTAAACTCTTCAGGAACCATCAGTTGAATGAAAACATTTGGGTAAACAAACGAAGTGCGTAAATGCCTCATTTTCCTTGAACCAAACAGAAAAGTCAAATATCTCAGCCCAAACTTTAATATAGGATATCGAGATCTAAACCCCAAACTGACCTAATCACCATATTTTCTCATGGAAATAGAGCTAAAATTAACGGTGACAAGGAAAGGAAATCTAGACTGGGCACTAGGGTAGATTCACTTTAATCCTTGAAATATACAGTGGAGAACATATTATTCTTCAAGCAGCAAGCAGCTTCGGTCAGATTAACAGGCAACAAAATAGACTTAAAAAATCTAGTCATTCAACATGGAACTTATGTCATTCAACATGGAAACAAAATCTAGTCATCCCACTAAGTAAATGTCGCACATTATTGGTAATCTGCTACGGTAAACTGGTTTCTGATGCTGAAACTGTTAAGGGGGAACTTTAATGGGATAGAACTTTGTATTAAGGCAGCATATGAACGAACAGTCCTTAGGGTTTATCTATTTCAATGATTTGTTTAACATGATATTATCACAGAGCATTTACGCAGGTTCATAACACTCAGGTAAGAAAACAGCAACCGAAGCATCCAATGAGTTCATGGGTATGATTATGATACACAGTCAGACAGGACACAATCGAAAACAACTCATGGACCAGATTGAACCATGTTAACAACAAATTCCAACCGAAACACAAGCCTTGCCATCATTTTGATTGACTAGAGCTTATAACAGGAATTAGGCCAAACTATGATATACTGAGATTCGACATAGCATATATTCACGTGGGAGACATTTAGTTTATCCAAAACAGATATGATGGACATGATAATAATGGCTAACTAATCGAACTAATTTAGCAAAATACTTAGAACATATTGTATACACTACTGATTTGGATATTTCAACAACATGTTGTCACATTTAAAATCATATTTGACTAACAGAAGCAACAACAGTTTAAGTAAACCTTTCTATTACTTATTCAAGATGAATAGACATGCTTATACAGGCGAATGACTGAATTAAACTAAATTTAAACTAAACTAATAACTAAGCAGGTATAAATTACTAAACTAACTATAACCAAGATAATGACAAATCAACATGTAGCTAGATCAGACTAAACTAACATGAACATATAACCCGTATAAATTACTAAAAAAAATTAAGTTAACTAAGGAAGGGTTGTTTACACACTTAACTAAACTACACTAAATTATCATATGTGAGCATGCTTAAGCAACAAACAGACTAACACAGAACAGGTTTATCTATCGAACTAAAATAACTTAACTAAACTAACATGCTTGGATCACGGAGTAATAAACCAGAACAACACAGAGCAATCAAAAATACAAAAAAAGAAAAGAAATAAAAAAAAGAAACTGAGGATTACTTGCTTCGGGTGCAGCGAAGTGCGACTCGAGCTTCCGATTTACCTCGAAACACTTCGAATTCTCCGAGTTCGTATCCACTCGGATCAGAATAAATACCCAAGGCAGAAAAACAGAGCAGATTTAGTATGTTTTTTTTTTTTGTTTCTTTTTGAGACGATATCAAATGAAAATTAAAACTAGTATCTTTAAAGGGGTATTTCATGATTCCAGAACTTTAATTTTTGGGAAAAATCTGCGACCAAAGACTTATATTTCGGGGGGGGGGGGGGGGTTCTTGCGGCTAAAAAAAAACCACCTCCTTTCTACGAACCCCGACAATGATTATTTATAAGGGGGAAAATCTAGGGTTTGCTCGGATTCCACAAATTTGAGCGGGATTTTTTCAAGTTCAAAATGCTTTTCCAAGTCAACCACGCTAGGGTTTTCTCTATCCTCCATCAGAACCAAAGGAGAAGTAGACAAAAACAATTAAAGTTTTCGTAGTCGAAAACGAAAGGCAGCTGATAAAGAAACAAAGTTTACCTCACAAATCGACGAAAACCATTAAACTATTTTCATATCGAAGCAGAGGAGAAAGGAAACCAACAAAAATCTCAACTCGTCAACGGTTGGAAAACACTGATGAGGGAGTACGGGGCATTAATTTTGTTTCCCGAATCGGCCATGCAGGGCCTGTGAAGATGAAAGGCGACTGCGGAATCACCTATTTGGTCGAGGAAAGAGAGAGAGACGAAAGGGACGAGAGAGAGGAGCGTGGGAGAAAGAGGGAGGAGGAGAGAGAGGAGGGGTGTGCGGCGCTGAAGGGTGAAAGATGAAAACCTAATGGTTTTCATTTGAACCGAGCGGGTCGGTCCGGGTCGGGTTACCGGGTAGCGGGCTGGGTCGGCTGAAATGTGGGCTGGGTGAGTTTAAAATATGGACTGGCCAGTTTGCTGATTTTAAAAATATGGGCTGGTCCAAAAAATGCTTATAAGTTGATTGGGCTTGGGTTTGGGTTAGATGAATTAAAATATGGGTTGAATGAAAGAAATAATTTAGGTTTCTAATTTTAAATAAAAGACCTATTTCAATTAACTATATGCTAACGTGTGTCAAAATATTATCTAACATAAAAGTACGTATTTATTATTGCTCAGATAAAAAATAGAAATTACATTACGTCGCAATAGCCGTGCAATATGTTTTGAAAGTCAACAGTAAATAAATGCTATTATTTAATTATGTGAAGATAAATGCGATGCGTGTGCATAAGCTGGTAAAAATGCTGAAATGGTAACAAAATAATAATAATAATAATAATAATAATAATAATAATAATAATAATAATAATAATAATAATGATAATGATAATGATAATGATAATAATAATAATAATAATAATAATAATAATAATAATAATAATAATAATAATAATAATAATAATAATAATAATAATAGTGATAGCGAACAAAATGTCGATATTAATAAGAAGCTGATAATTATAGTAAAATATAAATAATTATTTTAAAGTTGCCAAAATATTAGGAGCGCAAATAAATATTTGGAGGAACGCGGGACAAAATTGAGTGTCAACAGACCCTAGAAGCAATAACAGGAATACCGGAAGGTGTATCGACAGCAAAAGGTTCCGACAGCAATTCAGGTTCCATACCAAAATCGAGAGCAAAATATGGGGTCACATAAGATAAGTTTGAACCCGGATCGATCAACGAATACGCATCAAAGGAGCAAATAATAAGAATACTTGTAACCACAGCATCAGAGGTTTCAGCTGCCTCCCTACGAGTCAACCCATAAAGTCGAGTTATTCCTCTAGTAGAAGTGTTAGCAACTTCCTTTCCATTACCATTACCACGAGCATTAGGAACATTGTTAGTATTACCAGTAGGCGGATTCCTAGCAGCAACAGGAGCAGATGGATTGTTTCTCTAGCCAGGAGAGTTAGCCATTTCACATAGACACTTTCTACACTCCCTTTTGATATGACCCCTTATACCACAATGATGGCAAATACGGTCCTCTCACATAGCTGAACGGCTACTACCTTGTGAAAATCTGCCCTGGTTGTTGTTCCTTTGACCCTACCTACCAAAAGGCACACTTGCGTTAGACCGAGCACGCACAGAATATCCCCTCTTTTGTCCCCCACTATAATATTCGCTAAAACCACCCGCAGATCGGGCCTTCTTATTCTGATCCCCCTTCACTTTCTCCTCATTTTTCCAGTTTTCCTGTTGCTCAGCAAACCCAACCAAGGATGAAAAAGTACAAGTAGGAGACATAGCAGCAGCAGCACAAGCAAACTTAATGTGCGGCACTAACCCACGTACAAAACGAGTCAACTTGCACTTCTCAGTAAGGATCATATATAGAGCATACTTCAATGAGTAAACTCCAAACTGTACTTGCTGATCGATTTGGTACCTTGCTCAAGTTCTTCAAACATAGTAGCCATAACAAACTCTCCTCATCAGATAGAAATCTCTCCATAAATGCCTCTTCGAATTCAGCCCAAGTAGGAGATAAAGCACTATTACCTCTTTCGGATTCCCATATCTCAAACCATGCATGAGCAACATCTTTCAGCTGATACGAGGCAAATCTTACAACTTCAGAACCATGGGCATGTATTGCCCTCAATGCTTTGAACGTCTCATCTAGAAAATGCTAGGGGTCATCCACGTCTCGTAACCTAAAGAACTCTGGTGACTTTAAGTCCAAGAACTGTTTAAGCCTTCCTCCGCCATGAGGTTCCACACCTCCCCGCTGATGTTGGGCTGCAACTAAGGTAGCCGGCATCTGAATCGCTGTTTGCATTGATCCAATCTCAGGCACACCTGCAGCAGGAACGGTGGAAGTAGCCGGTGCTGGAGGTGGTGCTTGATTTCCAGCATTATTACCATTACCAGCATTTGCACCGGGAAGATTTCGATTAGCAGTTCCTGTAGGGTGCCTTTGGTTACCAGTTCCAGATTGAGTTAGGGCCATTTCTGCAAGGCACGAGGTAACAAACGCATTAGAATGATCCTAAAAGGATTCAAGCTCTATAGCACAATCTAGAATAAAAAAGAATCAGAAACACCTATAAATGTCCTGATAGTCTTTCAGCCAGGCAGGTGATCGGGCTGCATAAGGAAAACTGCACTAGACACAGCTCTATAGACACAGACAATAATCCTAAGACGTATTTAAACCTAGGCTCTGATACCAAGCTTGTCACTCCCCAAAACCCACCCTAGACGTGACCGGCATCCGACGTCATGAACAACATCGGAAGAACCTAAACAATCAATATCCAACACTAGAACCCGCAAGGTTCACTACTCAATTACTAACAGTTTATAGATAAGTACGTTCTAATCAAGATATCAAAACTAAAATCAGTAGAAGTCTTTAATGTTATATAACTTAATCAAAACTAACCAAGTTTCCAAAAAGTTACACAACAACTCTTCAACTACCCATAGAATTAATATAAACTATGAGGCTTCTAAGAATAAAGAGCGACCGTCTAATCATCGGGATGCAGCCTAAAAAAAACTAATATAAATAAAGAGAATGAATAAATAGGGTGTCCACGAATAAGTGTGTGGGTTCACCAAGTATCTTCAGCAACAACAAGTTCTCCTAAACATTCTGAGAGTCGCGAACTTGCTCTTCTTTGTTACCTAACATACCATCAAAAGCAATAATGGTATGCCTGAGTACTTCGTACTCAGTGAGTGTCTCGGGGACAATAAGTGATACTAAAGTAAGGTACAATAATACTTAAAGAAACAATTATGAAAACCATGTGAAATCAATGTAAAAACAGTTATTCAATCTTGGTTCAATATGCATAGTAAAACGAATGTGAATCCCTTTTTATCAAGTTTACAACTTTCAGTTATGTCCTCTCAATTCACCAAAGTATCATCAAATACACTTCACAGAGAGAGAAAGATATCACACATGCCAATACAGGCCCAAGAATCAGTCACAATGAAAAGATGACCTTTGAGGTTCCCTAAACAGCTTAGAAGTACCACATCAGAATCTTAGGTTCTCGATGGCTATCCTTCCTCCCGAATAGCTAGGCATAAACAGCACCCGGGTAGCGAACCCGCAGTTGCCACTCTTCCTCCCAAATGGCTAGGCAATTAGCACACTAGGATCCATAGTGACTACCCTTCCTCCCAAGTAACTAGGCCAAACAAAACAACATAGTTCATAGCATAGTAGCCGAATCACAATTCACCTCAAGGTAGTCACATCAACAATTAGCATTAAGGTTCATTATGCCATTACAAAGATACATAATTTCATAGATAATCTTGAAAACGTTTCCACTTCTTTAAACAAAATTCCATTGTCATAGTTCATTATAAAACATCAGTACTAACAATTAACCATCATTATTGATCATCTCTTATGGAAGAAAATGATTATGATTTCATATGCGTATATAGAGAATAATACAATCAAGGTTTAAAGTGGGTTTTTCCCCTCACGCACATCAACCATAATCAAAGCATGAAATAGAGTTCAAAAGCCTGAAAAGTTCACCTTTTTATTCAATAAAGAACTTTTAAAAGGAGATCTACATATAAAACAAGGTTTTCAAAAAGAGACATACCTTAATTCCCGCTCAAGCGTACTTCCCACAATCCAAAAATTATTCTACAATAGTTTTAGATAGGAGAGATTAGAACTTTAACCTATTTCTACCCATAAACCCTTCTTACTAACGAAAGCTAAGGTTTTTATGACTAGAACGTGTGGTTGAACACTTCATGAATCAATCATGGATTCTAATCCCATAGGATAACCTACGCTAGTCTAAACCTTTCAATAACATCAGAAAAGTCAAGGATCATACCTTATTGAAGGAATATTAATGTCTCTAAACGTCCCTTTCTTCTTCTCTTTCTTGGGTTTCAAGAATCTAGGGTTTTTGGAAGATGAACTAGTGTTAATTTGATGTTAGTTTGATGTTGAAATGATGGGAATTGATCAAGAACAAACCTTATATGTTTTGGGGATGTTTTAGGGTTGTTTCCTCTCAAGAAGTAGGCCAAAATGAAGTGGGAATGAATATAACGAAGTTAGGCCTTTATAAAATTCGGGAAAAATAGCTTCAGGCATAAAATGGCCTGTGCACCCAGTGTATCTATTTCGACGGCATCAAAATTTTGAATTTCCTGAAAATTTGGCCTGGGGCGCAGCCCAAGGTGCTGCGCACGCCTTATTTTTGCACTGCACAGATGATGTTCAGTAAAATGGGCATAAATCCTAGTACAGAGCTCCATTGGAGCTGAGCGACCTACCGTTAGAAAGGTATTTCAAAGATCTACAACTTTCATTGAGGAAGTTTTCCCAAATTATCAACCTATTTTCACGAAACTGGCTTAGAAGGCAGACCTATTGATATTTAGACTAGCTTGAGAACTCTTACGAACTTCACTATTTGGTATTGATCTTAAATCAACTATTTCCATCCAAACTCATATTGATAAGACATATACCTAAAATGTCATATTACTTCTCATTTAATACATTCACACCTAACTCAGATTTACGGAGTGTTACATATATTTTCAAGAAACAATGTGTTATTAAATAACTAATTTAAGGAGTATCATTTATAAAAGCAAATATATTTTAAATATTAATTTTAAATTTTATATAATTAAATTTTATTTTAAAATTAAACTAAATGTGTAATTACACTTGTGCAACCAAACACCACGTTTGTAATTACACTGTAATTACGTTATGACAAACAAACAGATCGTTATAGGCTGTGTAATTACTACCCTAGTAACTACGCCAATTCCAATTACCAGGTGGCTTTTAAAACAGGCCCTTAAAAACCCTTAAAAGTTTAAATAAAGTCTGATTTTTTATTTGATGTACTTTTTATATCATAATTTTCGAATATGAATTTCTTGATATTCTTACATAAATTTACCTATTAAAAGCCGATATTAGAGCGGAGCCATAAAACATTACAATTTTTATAGTTAACATTATTTGAAAAACATTGCAGGTAGAATATAATACAATTTACCTGTGTGACTCTATAACACTAAACAAATTGTAAAGGGAGGTGAACTTTTCAACTTTTTTTTAAAGATTGATGTATTTTGTGCATATAATAGCTTACTCCGAATCTTATATAAGCTTAGGACAAAGCCGTTAGAATAAATATGAACTTTTAACTCATCATTTATTGTTTAATCAATCCATGGCGTGTGAAGTTCACGTGATATATTTTCTTTATGGGTTATTCATGAGAAATTTAATAAACACGCATTAGATGATATTAGATCGTTTAATAGGGTATAAGCCTCATCTGAAGTGTGCACATATAAATTTGGCTATAGAAACATGATATTCTAAATAACTTCCTCTAAAATGACAACACCAAGAGCTTTTATGCTATACATACATTTGAAAATAAAAAGAAAGTCTATAATAAGAAAATTGTTGTATTTTAACTTTCAAGTACAGTGTATGATATAGCATGTTAGAAGTCTTTAGAAAATATTAAACTATTTTTCGATAACATGATGCAACAAAAACAATAAGACAAGTATTGAATACTTTTTCAAAGCAATCGCAATTTTAATTTTTAATATACGCCCAAACAGCACTAGTTAATGTAGCTATAGATCATCTCATTAGGAATAAAATGAGAAGTTTAAAGTTAATTGTTATTATAAAAAGGTGATAAAACCGAAAACCCATATCCTTATGTACACAATTACTTCCTCCTTTTTTAGCCTGTTTTTTCATTAGAGGGTCACCTTTCCTTCGGTCTCATCCAAGGCCTAATAAAGGGATTTTCCTTTTTGGCTTTTGGTTTGTAGGTTTTGTCTCTTTATTTCCTTTGTAAAGTAATCGAAAAGAAACCAGAATCAGACAAAAAAAGTTTCATAAGCAAATATTAGCGTAGTAAACAAGAGAGAATGTTGATTTAGAAAAGATAAAATAATTTTCAATTCTCCGACGCTTAGGTGTCCCTTACGAGGGTAACCGGTGGATCAATTTTAAGCTGAGCTTCTAGTGAAAACTAAAGCCCTACCTTATATGTAATAAAATTTCGTTATTTTGTAATAACTTGATTTTTTCATTACTTCAGCTTTGAGATGAATTTAGCCACTAAAGACAAGCTCAATGAGCACCTTTGAGCGGTGCTTTCGCGATTAACTTTAAACTTATCCCGAAGAATGTTATGTAAATTGGAATAAAAGGAACACTTGAATATTTTGTTGAAACTCGGTTCATAAAATGCCAAATGGAATTTAACTATTTAAATCTTCTGGCAGGAAATTAAAATTCTGTGCAAACAATATTGTTTTAGCATAAGCAAGAGTAGGATGGATAAAGATGAAATGGAAGCTTGGAGTCCTCTGGCAACAATTGAAGATATTCACAAACGCCTTACTCGTCCTCATCTGTAATTCATCCTTTTCTCTCTTCAATTCAGCTTGTTATTATGCATAATGCATTTGCAAATTGCTTAAATGTAGATGTTTTTGTTATTCACAGGTACGAATTACAGCATCACAACTCTTCAGTATCGAAATCGAACTTAGATACATCTCCGTTACAGAAATGGAGAAAAC
Organism: Lycium barbarum; assembly: GCF_019175385.1. NCBI lineage: Eukaryota > Viridiplantae > Streptophyta > Magnoliopsida > Solanales > Solanaceae > Lycium > Lycium barbarum. The sequence goes on from NC_083344.1 coordinate 122,478,318, forward strand.
TTACTCGTTCGTCCTCTGTTATCGCACCAAATCTGTAATCTATTACTCTCTTCAATTCACCAGACTTATCTCAATTTATGTGTCACCTTACCTTTAGGATTTCGAGATTCAAACAAGTTTTCAGTAACTTTTTTGAATTGTCAATTACTGTGATGTTTCCAAATATGTAAAGTTTATTTTAAAAAATTTAAAAATTCCATGGCCAGATTCACGAGGAAAATAAAACAGTTCGATTCTCGAAATCCTCCAAATTGTGTCAGGTAAATTGGGACAGAGGGAGTTTAATGCAACTGCAAAGTGCTCATGGATATTATATTTACCACAGGTCCGAATTACAGCATGATCACTCTTCGCAATCGAAGTCGAAGTTAGATACATCTCCGTTACAAAAAAGGAGAAAATCAAGAGCTGTTAAAGTGACGAATAATGAGAGATTAGAAGATTACTTGGATCTATCTCTCCTCTCTACAATTCGCGCGAAAATGAAGAAACAAACTAGAAAGATGAAAGTAAAGAGCGAATTCGCGGAGTTTGTGTGGCCTGTAGGAGATCATGATGAATGTAAGAGAAGAACAGATGATGAAGCAATTGTTGATCTCAAAAACCACGACGATTCGTTTGGGGAAGCTGAAGAAAATCATGTGAATGGTGTGGATCCGTTTCAACGGTTTGAATCAACGGCACTGATGCGGTTCAACAGATGATCTAACAAAGTAAGGATGGCGCCAACATTTTTTTTTTTTTTTTTTTTGGTTTGAAACCAAAAAGTGGTTAGGTTATGACTGGTTAGACACTTGCAGAATGCAGCAACAATAAATGTTAAAAGTCACCAGATTCCATTAGTAATGGGGATTCGGAATATCGAATTGATTAATCAAAGAGAGATTCAACAACGAAAAGGAAGATCGATTCTTTGGGATCCTTTCTTTCTTCAAATAGAACGAAAGGAATGGAATCATGGCGATTCCGGAAATGCCTTTCAGGATATTCCTCAATGTCAAGAATAGTGGAGGATTATAAGTCGGCAAAGAATGAATTTTTTTTTCTTCTTATTGTATGTTTAGATTTTCTTTAAAATCATAAAATCGAATCAAACCAATAAACATGTATCTTATTTGATTTGATTTGATTGTAATAATTGAAAAACCGATTATATTTCGGTTTTAATAAAAAAACAACCCAAACCAAACTATGAACACTTCACTTCCACATTACTAATATATTAGTAGCATATTACTCAACCAAATCACAGCAGATATATATTTAAAAAAAAAAAAAGTCACCCCCTAGTTTTGAATCTCTTAGTCTAAAAGATTTGGCACTCTCTTTTCAATCATGTCAAGCTAAAAGAAACCGACCAATCTGAACAAAGTAAATGTATCAGCCAACTCTATATTGCCTCAACTTTGAAGGTAAAGCCACATTTTTATATATTTTTCCCCTTAAAGAAAAGAGTTCCAAAGTTAAAAAGTTTTCAGAAAACAGAAGTAAACCCAAAATTGATTTTGCACATCCTCAAAAGAAAAAAGAAAATAGATTTAAACAATAGTTTCAAACACTCCAGAAATATTCGATGAAAGGAAGACTCTGATCCCCTCTACTCGATTGATAACCCTTCACGCTACACAATGTGCAAAAAACCACATGGTAAATCATAGTCTTAACCAGGCTATCAATGCCAATGCACCCTGCTGCCAGATACAACTCCATGTTCAGGAGAAAATGTTTTTGGCACATCAATATTCATTCATCTAATACATGGAATTACATAACATTACCATAGTGCATGAGCAGATCTATAAACAAAAATCTTCCATTTCCAGAGACAACTCCTGCGGCTACAACATGTGATTGCTAAATTAAATGATTTGCTATTCATTATTTATTTATTTATGCAACTTATTGGAGATACACTTTGGAGCTAATAGGAATACAAAAATGAACCAAAGGACAACGACCAAAGGAGAGCTCCAACAGCTAAATCATTGACATACAATGAAACCAACGTGTATTATGTAGGGCAGTCCTTTGAAGCAGTACGTAACTTGAAGGAAAAAAAAATCTCAGCTAATAGAGAGAATCTTTTCACAGCCATAACTGAAATACACGTTCTCAAGGACAAAACCGTAGTTAATTAAACTAATAGTAACTAGTAGTATCTTTTCAGGCTTAAAGAGGTTCCCGACCAGCTTCTGTATCGACAAAAGTGGGGTCGTACATCTCATATTCATAATCTGCGTCAAGGTCCTCCATTGTTCTGCCAAATACAAACTGCTTTGTTCCCATAGTTGTGAAAGGCATCAGACCAAAAGCTCTGGCAGTTTTTATCTCCCGGGCAATCTTTCTTTGAGCCTTGGCACTAATTCCAGTCTATATATGAGCAAAAAGAAAGAATAAGAAACATTTCACGTATTCGGTCATCAAAATTAGTCGATAGATTTGATTACGAACCTTGCTCCTCTTGATGAGGATTCCAGCCTCCGTGATGAAGTTAGCTAGGAACCTCACATTCTGTATTGCAAAATTGTCAAGCGTATAAATCAGATAACTCAGTTAAGAGTCAGAAGGTTCACAATGGGCCATAATTACAAGGCAATAATTGGGAGGAAGACACCACTTTTATTATTGTAACCAACATCTCAGTACTTGGAACGTGCTATTTAGTAACAATAAACTAACCAGCAGAGAAATTTGAGGCCAAAAATATAAAATAAGCAATATACATGCTCGAGGGTGTTTCCACAGATAGACACTGGGGTGCATATACGGATACATTTTAAAGCCATACATGGTCAAAGTGATGCAGAACCAAGAATACCAACCCTGAAATCAGCTTTGCGCAAAACTTCCTCTGTCGTAGTCTCAAATTCATCCCATTTTTTGGGCTTGCGAACTCCTGGTTTTTTAAGATCAAGATCCTGTAGATAATAATGAAAAGCTTAGAGGTGGAAATGACAGCACCATAGAGAATCCAGTGAAAAAGAGGAGAGGTTGAGTTATAGCGATAAATTAATGTCATCCATAACTTTGCTCTCGCCACAGAGAATGAAGCATCAATACAAGGTGTACAAGGAAATAAGCACTTAGAGCATACAATTCTAGCACAGCCCAAACATTTGAACGTTTGATGGAAGCTGTTGAAACGCCAACGGGTGCAAGATATCCAAAAACCATAGTGAGACATATCCTCCTATGGAAATGACACTCAAGATGCTAAAAGCATGCAAGAAATGCTACCTCATTACTCATACCTTGAGTTCATAAGTGCTCCCGGGCCAAAAGGTCATATCGGCTCTGTAAGCATAGTCATCTTTATCTACTTCATCAGGATCAAACTCAAAATATCTGGCAGCTTCCTTCAGCTTACCATCCATCCCATCTGATAATGTATCAAAACTCTCATCCAGACCATCAAGGATACTAGATCTATTTCCAGAACTGAACGTGGAGCCCGGACCAGATCTATCATAAGACTTTTCAGCCCTATCGAGCTTTCTGAAAAAGGAGTTTGGACTTGGCCTGTTTCCCGTATTATCACCAAAAATTCGTCTTTGAAAGTCTTCAGCAGACTCAAATGAGTTGGTGCTTTGCTTATCATCAGGGTCTGTGTAGAGACAAGGAAAGTTGTGTCCATTACCAGGGTGTAGATAAAGAGAAAATGGGTATACATGAAAAAGATGGTGATGACCAATGATGAAGAAGCACATAATTCCACACTACAGAAGAATCAGATTAAAGCTAGAGCGTCTGGAAGATAACATTAGCGATATCAATTAGGATTGTCCAATATGAAAGGCAGACAATTTACAAAGGATCAGTGTAGGACCATGTTAGAAGTCTTTCCATTGTCACTCACAGGATGCCCATTGTCATTGCGTCTTCAACGTGTTCAGCTGTTTATAACTCCTAAACAATTTTATTTTTTTGAGAAATTAACTCCTCAACATTTTTTCCTGAGTGATCTTGGAAGATGTATAATAAATAACCAAAATGAGACATCTACTGCCTGAAAATAGCATTGTCAAAGGCTAATTTAAGATGTGTCAAATTCCTGAAGTTCAAAAAAAAAAAAAAAAACTCAGGGAGGGTCTTTCGGAAACGGCCGTCCTACCTTGGTAGGAGTAAGGTCTGCGTACACTCTACCCTCCCCAGACCCCACGTTGTGGGATTTCACTGGGTTGTTGTTGTTGTTGTAGGGAGGGTGTTTCACGTAGCTTAAGTTGCGCTTCAGTGTAGGCAAGACAGTAAGTCGTGCGCCTCCTTGCGCATGAGTTCTAGTTGAAGCAAGCGGTACTAGAATATAAATATAACTGGCAAAGAGCTATATTAACCGTTAAGGAAAACATTATGAATAAATATGCTACTTTTTTATTGGATAGCACATATTTTTACCTTTTTTCTTCATTGTGCCTTTTTTTACTGAAGCCCACATTTCAACTGTGCTTTGTGCATAAGGCCCCAATAGACTTGGAACGCTTTTTAAAGCTTTTTGTCTTTGACATCATTGGGGATAACAAGGTTGGCAGTTAACTTTAGAAGATTGTTAAATATTTTTAAAACTTTAAGTCCTGGATGTTACTTATGTTATGCTGACAAAGAGACTATGAATCACCTTTTTTGCACTGCCGTCACTGATAAGCTTTGGAAATTATTTCTCAAAATGATTGGTCTCAAATGGTCCATACTAAGTCTACAAGTGAGCTGCTGAAGTGCTGGAACAAACATTGGGGAGCTTGAATATCCATATGGAGGGAAAGAAGTGCAAGATGCTTTGAATGCTTTATAGGAAGTGGCAATTCAACACCGAAAATCAATATGAATTGTATATTTTTATTTCATTTTTAGTGTACAGAGAGCTTTTTAGTAGATCCAATCTTTATTAGAGATTATAGAGTTCTTGTAAGATGAACAAGTACACCTTTTTGCTGTTTTGGACTGTAAATATGGCTCCAGCACAAGCCCTTGTGCTGATGATTAATATATTGTAACCTTTCTAAAATAATAAACCTACCTGAGACTGAGATGATAGCCTAAGGAAAGTCTCGTAAGTGACCCTTATTTGTCTTTTGTTCTCTGAGTTTTACTTTTCTTCCCACTTTTCTTGGACTTACATTTATGAGATGATTCACATCTTATTCAAACACTTTTCATCCAAGGAAATCAGACAAGGAGGATCTTCCACTTTAAAAGTCATAGCTTTAGTATTTGGCCTCCTCAACACTTTTTTGTTTCTGGAATTGGTATTTCTGTATTCACTGAAGCACCAAGAAAGTGCTTTTACAGATCTCGCACCTAAACGCCCATTCTCCTAGAATTTAAAAGTTATTCTCACACTCAGCTCATTCTTTTTATGCCAAAAGCAACAAGGAGAATTCTTGCTCGGAAACACAATAGTATTGTACACACTTTTTTGGAAAGATCGCGCTCGGAATTATTGGCAAGAATGTAATGGTTGTACAGAAGAGGGAGTAGGTCTGATTCCAACAAGTAGCCTTCAAAAAGTTTAAGGATAAACCAAGACAGGAAGAAGAGTAAGACAGGAGAATTTTAATATCATGCTACATCAATTTGTTAAACATCATATTATGGGTCTAGATACTTTAATGGCCAAAACTTTAGCTTATTTATCAGATTATTTTAATTATTTTTTTAATCAGAAACAGTTTAGAGGATATCCCTCAAGAGCATCTGCTAATATGCATCATCAAAGGTATTTTCTCCTGAAGCTTGGATATATTGCTCTTAGTTGAAATCTTCCATTTACTCAGGTCAAATGTTATACATTACATGTTAGAGAAATCATAGGTTCACAAGCAAGGAAAACCTCAATCTACTATTTTCCGTTTAGATAGTCTAATATTCTACATTAAATTGTGTGATCTACCCCTTTTATGGTCTGGGGAGGGATTGGGGTCGCTTTTGTTTAGGATTTTAGTCCATAACAAGGCTCAAAGATCTCCGGTTCGATTTGAAATGGATCAGGTATGGCATCCGTTTACGACGTGGGTGGGATTAGCAATTTTCTATATTCTGTTCAATGGTAGAAAATACACATCAGTAGGGGTATATGGGAGCACTCACAATGTAGAACTCCTACAAATTGACATCAAGACCTTGGAATGCCACTAAGGAACATGGAAACTAAGGATCAAGTCGAAAAAGGCCAAGAAGATCAAATTGGAAGCAGATTTCTTGGCATTCTCCTATCCGTGGCCATGATCCTCAACAGTGGACACGCTTTCAAAGCTGGAGGAATTCCATCCGTGACCATGCCTTGCAACAACAGTGGACAAGCTTGCATAGCGGGACTCATTCCATTCATGACCACAATTCACAACGGTGAGCACAATGACATAAATATATACGTGGCCACATTTCAAACTATCTGTGAACACTTCATGTGCTTCAGATTCGCATGGAGAGGAACCTTTTCGTGAAAGACATCAAATCTATGTCCACGCTTTGAAACAACCGTGGACTCTTTTTCAAGGCACATTCATCAAGTTGCCAGTTTTACAATTGCCAATTAAGGCTCATATGGCCATTTCTGCAACAGGTCTAACAGCCACTCCAATAAATAGTACTCCCTCCGTTTCAATTTATGTGAACCTATTTCCTTATTAGTCCGTGCCAAAAAGAATGACCTCTTTCTATATTTGGAAACAATTTACCTTTATGCAATGATTTATAGCCACACAAAATCTATGTGGGGCTCCTTTAACACCACAAGTTTAAAAGTCTTCCCTTCTTTCTTAAACTCTGTGCCCGGTCAAATGGGTTCACATAAATTGAAAAGGAGGGAGTATAATCTAGGGTTTATTCCTTAGTTAGCCAGTTTTTGGATGATAAAACGATTGTACTCCTTGTATAAGTGTTAGGGTTATCTCTCTTTGAACCTTGCTTGAATTTATCATTATATGGATTCCATTTACAAGTTCAATATCTTCTTCTTGATTGGTTCTAACTAGAAGTCTATTCCCCCTCCTTGTTTGTTGATTTCTTGTTATCTTGTTACTTCAAACATTTAAGATTGGTATCATTATGATTCTTGGATCCTCCTCAAGCTAAGGCAACTTATTTTATACTACTGGATGAATTGGAAAATAATGAATATTTCATGCCTATTTCCCCTCTTCAAATTAACAGCTATTGGGAAAAGGAGGTGACATTATATTCAATCAGCAAAAATGCAGTGTCCTATAAATTTGTAAACTACCAAGCAGATACTTCACTTTGAACATCAATTCAAAGTTTTTATCTTTTTGCATAAAAAAAAAAAAAAACTAAAACTTGCAGATTTTCAGTTATAAAAATAGCAAATTGACTATGGAATTTGATAGAGAACTGAAAAATAAATAGTCCTAGTACGTACCAAAATTTGGAAGTGCAGAAAAGGTTCTGAAAACTTGAGGAGAAGAAGAAGAAGAACGAGATAGGTAAGCATTTAAGACACCTCGGACAAGCTTCATCTTTGCCGGAGATGAAAAACGGGATTTGCCGACTTGATTTAGCATTTGGAAATTGGAACAAATAGTGTGTGTACTGTGTTAACTCAACTCTAAACACTATAAACTAAAGGGGTTTCAAAATGGGCTTTGGGCTGGGGTAAGTAATTGAGCTAGTTACATATCGCCAATTGCCCTTCTTTAAATTTTGCCCCTCATATTTAAAATCTTTAAATTTTGCCTTTTAATTAAAATTCATGGGTTTCAAGTTCGAACCCTCACACAGTTAAAATTTTAAAAAAGAAATCGCAAGGCAGAGTTTAAATTTCGCTATGCCCCCACTGGCATACACTTGTGAAGGAATTACCAAAGTTATGCCGGACCCGGCATACTTATGCCACGTCTGCCCATAAGGCATGAGTATGCCGGGGCAAAAATTAAAGACCAGCAATATGAGGGGCATAATTTAAAGACCACAAATATGAGGGGCAAAATTTAAAGACCACCCCAAAAGAAGGGCAATCCGCGCAAAAAAAAGTTACATATCTGACCAATGGCAATTCGCGCGAATGTCCCATCCTTGGGATGGTCTTTAAAATAGCAAAGTGGCCCTGATATCAAAAACACAAAAAAAAATTGGATCCATGACCTAATTTTGCAAGGCAAGGTTTCACAGAAACTATGCCTTATCAAGCAAAGTTACTTAGAAACTATGCTTGTTTGGCATAGTTCTGTAGAAACGAAGTTATGCCGGAAAACTTAATATCTACAGAACTATGCCGGACAAGGAATAGTTTTTGTTTAACTTTGCCCGACAAGATAATTTCTATGAAACATTGCCTTGCGATTTTCTATGAAACA